>NW_027266266.1:2990498-5390498 GCF_022045235.1 Haliotis cracherodii | reverse complement strand
CTAGAGCCACGTATTGCAGGTCTACCACGCCCTGGGGAGTCTTTGGGTGTTAAGCTATTCGAAGTGTTTCTTCGCCTCCCACCTCTTCCAAACGAATGCACGCATGCAAGACAACTTAAGGTAACCAGCAGAACAAGCGTGATCCTCATGTCTAACTTTGCAAGCCAACTATTACACAGTAAGGAGACTTATCGACGTGGTTGTCGACATAAAAATGAAATGAATGGTGATATACTTGTCTTATATACGAAAGGATTTGGTGTCTCGTGGAGATTTATTGGATCTGATATGCATGATTGAGTACATAAACAAATCTGACGTCAACATAGTCATTCATCTCCGACGTTTGGCATGAAAAGTCATCGTAGATCCTTTGCATTTACAATGTCATAAAGAGATTGATTTTGTAGATGTCAAGTAGCGTTCAAGCGGAATGCCATCGGGAAATGTTAAATGTAAATAATCTAATAGGACCCCTTGAGAGACGGTCTACTTTAAATGTTATGTCAGCAAGACACAATATTAATGTCTTGAATCTTCGTCATATTTGTATAATGTTGTCAAAATTAATGTATTTTTCTTCAAGTTTTTAACAACTTCAAATATATTCTACAACTTGATATTTCCCATGTCAGTGAACTCGACATAGGTTTCAGGACTTGTATAATAATTTGCAGCGCTCTGCAAGTTGTGGAAACCAGTCAAACGAGCTTGAGGCATTAAATGTTAGGTCACTGTTCTTTGTGATCAACACGCAGGACACTTATCAGTGTAGGGCTATTGCCATTCAGCACCCGGCTGCACCTGGCTGACCAGCTCCAGAAAGATTTATTAGTGTTTTAGCAAACCCAGATTTTTTTTCTTTTGCGTTGCCAAAACTTGCCATGCTATTTTAATTAAGCGCCGACAGATTTTATATAGGTAATGTATGTGCTAAATATATATATATAGATAAAACACAAAAGTCCAAAGATGAGCTGTATAATTTACTCAACCGGTTTCACGCATGTGATTTTCAAGAGTACAGTTATACCTTTATGCTGTTTTGACGTCACAGTGCACTCTAACATAGTATGACGTCATAGTGCAATCTAACTTTGTGACGTCACAATAAGACAGGCGTAAGAGGATAGGGCAGGCGTATGACGCCTACAGAAATAAGTATTGTTGTGGCAGTAAAATGTACAATACATTGTAATTGTATAAAATAATTCAATTATTTCAGGACATTTAATTTTGGTTTGAAAGTATTAATAAAATAACTTTTTTTTATCTTTCTCAGTGCATCATTGTCACATTTGTAAAACGGGAACATCACAAAATTTGGTGTTTTATTCCCGGCACACTGATCAATGTGTTGACTGAGTGGGATACACCAACAAGAGGGGTCCCTTATTTGTTGTCGGTGGACCCTCACTCTCGCTCGTAGGGTGTCCCCTGTCTGTCCAATGTATTCGGCCTTGCAACCAGCACATTGTATGACATGAATCAAGTTTTTTGAAGCACAATTCATATTCTCACGGACATAGAAAGTATTTCCGTCTTTGAATGTAAAAGAACAACATTGTAAAACATGACGGCAAGTTCCACAATTTGGTCTGTTACACTGTTTTACATCCTTGTTTTCCATGTGAGAAAGAAGCCCTAGTAAGAATCTGTTTCAGATTTTGGCTCTGTCTTTTACTTTTAATAAGTTTATTTTTGTTTTAGTTCTTTACACTTATTTAAGGGATACAGTGTTTCCCGAACACTTCCAAATATTTCCGGGTTTGGGGGATTAAAGGTTGTAACAAAAGAGAGAACACTCTCGTTAGGTTTATCTTTAGGTTTTAAAAGATCACAACGGTTTTGTGATTTCGCCTTGTTTATTGCGTCTTCCACTATTTTTCTAGGGTAGTTTCTTTCTAATAGTGACTCCCTCAGTTCATCGAGTCTATATTGTGCACGATCTGAATTAGATACTATCGCGCAGATTCTACGTGCTAATGAGTAAGGAACACTGTTTTTAGTATGACGGGGGTGATAGGAATTGTAATTGAGGTATTGCTTCGAATCGGTTGGTTTGTGATATGCATCTGTTTCAATGTTATTGTTTGAAATTGTAACCATTACATCTAGAAACGATAGATTGTTATCGCTCATCTCTTAAGTAAAGATTAAACTTGGATGGGATGTCTGCAAAATATCTATCAAACACTGTAGATCGTTTTCATTCCGATTCCACAGAACAAAACAATCATTTAAAAATCTTTTCCATTTATCTTGAAATTCTTATCCAAATTCAATGCCGAATCTTTCTTCAATTTTTGAGTACAGTAATTTTAAATCATTTACGGGCGTTATTTTGACATAAGCAGAATTCAAAGTTCGACATTTTTTTGGATCTGTGCGCATTTATGAACTTTAGGGAGGCCATAAAAATTACTTTCTTTCGATTCAAAATTAATACAGGGGTAGCTCGCTACTGAGCTATCAGCGGCAGAAACTTAAACTCGAGACCAACAACAGTTAATAATATTCTATTCGAATATACAAAACTATCGGACCATGGACAACAGGTCGAGCCTTGTTGTGTGCCGTCTCACTTAGATATTCATGGAAATAAAAACGTAGACACACTGGCGAAGCTAGCTATAGACAAAGCGGAGATTCAGCCTACTCCCTTCAGTCAACAAAGGGGCAAATTAGAAATCGAAGAGGTCAGAAGGCGACCTCGTAAACACTTAAAGCAACAACAACAAAAACATCAACACCTGGGTTTCTCCTGCTTTGCCTGAGATCCTCTCTGTTTGTTTTTGAAGGCAAGTCACTTTTACTTGTAACTATGCCATTTGATTAAACTTGCTTTAAAGACTTCTAACTTTGCTATGCTACTTGAAAAATGATGTGAGGTGAAATTGGGTTTAACGTCGCGTCCAAGATTATTGCACTTATATAGCGACGTGCATGCACGTGTGTGTGTGTGTGTGTGTGTGGCTGCTTGTACTGGTCCTGACTGATGCCGATTTATAGTAGCACTATAAATCGGCATCAGTCCGGACCAGCTAACTGAGATACCATGCCGCAGTTTAACATGAATACTCCACTCAGACACAATATACTGACTCCGAGTAGACCGGTCCTTGTTTTAGCCCCTTAATGCCTAGCGCCAGACAGGGTAACAACAAGTACCATATTTTATCGTCTTTTGGTATGACGCGGCCGGGGATCAAACCCCGGACCTTCCGCTCTCCGGGCGGACGCTCTACCTCTAGACCACGGAGGCGGTACTTGAACAATGAACTAACGTAACGGATACATTTAAAACAAAATCGACCGTTTGGTCGCTTTATGTTATTTGCATGTAGTTAAAATAAAGATCAAATACGGTACTGAATAATTGACAGGCCCGATAAAGTAGCAGTGTTTCATAGACCAGCCTTGGTATTCCAGTCGCATGAGTGTTTGATAGATAAACACCAGTTGTAAAATATACTTTAAAGATTATTTTGACCTTAAAATTATGTGACATGAATATTAAATTTACTTGCGTTCTTTTTTCAAATCAGTATGTCTATGTACGTGCATACAGTGTGTCGCTAAATACTGCTGTGTCTTTATGACAGTTGATATATGTAGTAGAGTAAATCACACATGGGAGAGACATCCTTATCAGTGCGACCCAAAATTAACGTTGATAAACATATTTAAGGCATTACTCCCACTAAGCTGATCACTGTATATACTTTTTGCATGATATACAATCATACACTTTTCCATGTTACTTAAACTAAAGATATCAACTATGGATCTTTGTGTGTATCATATGCTTAGTGTCATTGTGATATAACAATCAAACACGTTGTACATGTTTTGCACAGGGTATCACAATCAGACAGACGGCCATAAGATGGCTTAATGTCTTGTATTAGTTTCAAATTAATGGAGTGTGTACATCACTTGTCCTAACCCATCCAAACAGATTCCTTCACCTTGGCATAACCTAATAAGATTTTGGGAAGTGTGATATCATGAAGTGCGTTCAACTGACAAGACAACCCAAAACTGCAATTAATCACATAGAATTGTTTTAATTTACACACATTTTGAACAGTTAAATCTACATCCTAAATAATGTAAAACAGGGTCAAACAGAAAACCATCCGATTCCTGTCACATGAACTATGAACTTTAGATGTGACGCGATGCTTTGTATCGAAGTTGGTACTTTCAGTGTTATATTATACTAGAAAGTTAATATCACCTAACATAGTTGACATATTGTCTATTAAACTGTATATAATTGTCAGGAAAGTAATTGCTGCGTTGCGGAAAGAACACTGCAGGCTTGGGAATGGAATTGTTGGCTTACAGACCAGATCAACAAGAGGCACATTACTATTCATAAATATCAAGGAAGAAGGAGCTAAGGAGAATTTGTTTTTGCAAACAGAAGTTGAAATCACAGAAACACTAGAAATTGATCGTCCACACTTAATAGGAAGGCCAACGCGGGACGAGGTTCCACCTATTGCGGTGAAGCTTCGTAAATTTCAACAACGAGAGATGCTCAGAAAAAGCAGCATGAAACGATAGGGCACTAACTCAGCTATTGGAAAACAATATCTGAAGTTATTCAAGAGCGAAGAGGATTTCTGCTATTTTTCAAAACGGTGAGTCAGGAAAAAGGAAAAGCAACATTGGTGAGAGACCAATTGTCGATTCATGGAACATTAATGGTGGGTTTGAAACTTGAAACTTGTATTATGATGTTATCTTTCAGTGTGAATGTTGGATTGAAAACAACTTTTCATTAACAGCGATGGCTTTATATATGACGAGATCAAAATTAGAAATAAACAAGGTGAATATATTGCTAATTTAACTTTCGTTAGACAGTATGGGTATGATTTGTTCTTCGAAATCGAAAATCTAAGAGGTATGTGCCTTGATTGTGGTGAAGTTCATATACTTCACTGTGGGGGTGGGGTTGGGGTGTGTGTGTGTGTGTGGGGGGGGGGGGGGGTGTAGACTATTCGCTCGGCCGAAGACCATGCTTCGACGAGCCCTTAAGAGATCTGGGGTAAAATAGGTCTTCAGCAACCCATGCTTGCCGTAAAAGGCGACCATGCTTGTTGTGAGAGGCAACCAACGGGATCGGGTGATCAGGCTCGCTGACTTGGTTGATGCTTGTCATTGTATCCCAATTGCGTAGATCGATGCTCATGATGTCAATCACTGGATTGTTTGGCCCAGACTCGATTATTTACAGACCGCCGTCACTAAGATAGCAATTTGTGTCTGTTTTCAAAAATGCAGTCTATTTATAGAAATGATTACGTAAGGACAAGGGGAACTTTTGAGCTGAATTATCTGTCCTTTGATTGAAACTGACCAAAGTCAGAATGACCCAGTATGGATCTCATTGTATTTATAGGTGTGCGAAAATGGTCACATGTCTGTTTTTGACCAATCACATAGCGAGAAATTACGTCTCTTTATGTCCTTATTCCTTTGAGGGATCTACTTTCACAACGTAAAATCACTGAAATAAAGAGGAAGACAAACCATCTCAGGAGGTGATTTGGTATGAAAATGAGTATTTATACCAATCAATTAGTTATGTCTAATTGATTCACTAATTGCCTTTCAATATCACAAGATAAACAATTACGTCCTGCTACGTCGAAGCTTCGTCCTTGCTGCCTGCCAAGAGGACGTAATAACAAGCAACATCGACTGGGAATTACGATTGAGGAAGAGGAAGAGGAAGAGTTCAAATGTCAAGAGGCAATTGGAATTTATATAATACATAAGACGTTTGATTACACGAATTGGCCACTGGCATGCTTTGACAGAAGCACTGGATGTCATATTTATGAGAGACATGTTCTTAAATAGTCACGCTAAATATTGCGCATGAATACATCAGCGAAGATTACATAGTTCCTGGTGTAAGAATTAACAGTAACTTTAATACACGACTTGAAATATCATCAAATACGATTCTGGGTTCCCCTGGACATAGTTCATTAGATTAAATAAACTTTATAATGCAAAATGCTAAACTTTAGCCAAATTGAGTAACTTCATTGCGACCTAAGCTAGCTGTCACAAAGTTAAAATAGCAGGCGTGGGCGAAACACGTAGTTCAGCCCTGATCACAAATTCACACAAATATTGATAAATATCGAGCTGCCAAGGGATTGTGATATGTTTGTTGAAGAACGAAGGTATGGTTAATCTGTATCTGATGGTTAATTTGCGTAACTGCGAACGATGAATTCTTCAAAAGTTACGGTCAATGCAAAAACTCTTGAAAAAGTAAACACGATCGTTTTGACAGGCACGTTGTTGACATGTCCTAAAAAATATGCGTAACATGATAGCATGGACATATGATTATTTTTACGAGATAACAGTGTGCTATGAAGCTCTATAACAGCATACTATGATCCTCTGATAGATTTCGTACCAAAACGGGATTCAAAACATTGAACTACGTGAAAACGAGGTTGGCAAATATACATATATATATTCCTGCAAAACCTAATTACAGTTTACAGGATAATTTTGACATAATAACCATCAAAAATACATCAGGGAAATATTTAGGAAATATTTTTTATTTTTACAAGCTGTCATAACTTACACATTTTATGATAAAGATACATTAATTTATTTATATATCTTCTTCGTGATGGCCATCCCAATATTGCTGGAATACTGCGAAAAGTGGCATAAACCATACACACTCACTCACTCACTCAAAGCTAAAGAGACTTAGGAGACTAAACAGTATAAGCTTATTGCTTAGGAGACTTAACAGTAAAAGCCGAACTAATATAATCAATAACAATGATCACTAATCATGATACAAGCGATGCAACCATTTCCCCAGCAACAATGCATTGCATGAGTTTGTTCTGAAGAAAGGTGTATACATATGACAAGGATGGTCCACAGGAACCAGAACGTATCAAACCGGCTAGGTGCCACAAAGAAGAGCTCTGCATTTAATAGGTTCTGGCAGTGATAAAAACATAAAGAGCCAGTCATATACTCTGCCCCGTCAACTTGAGATATAAACATGTGTTATATACATTATCAAAGTTTTCTAATGAAATAATTTTAGTAAAAGATTTTACAGTTTGAATCTTGATATACTGTTTAAGATACATATTTCTTAGGGCTGAATAACGCTCACATACAAGTAAAACATGAAATTCATCTTCAATAAAAGATATACCATTTTCGATACAATATTTACATAATCGTTCAGTGTATGGGACATTTGTGTATCTCCCCAAGTCAATTGCAAGTTTAAACTTTCTACATCTGAAACGAGTCATACATGTTCTCAGATGTACTGGTAAGGGGAGTGTAAGATATTTTTTTTACATTTAACCGGGATTTAAAATGTTCACTGTTTTGTACACATTGCTGAGAAACACAGGCGTTTTTAGAACTGCGTTATTGATTTGTATGGCACATGCCTTGCAGTTAGCTCCTGGGTGTGTGAATCAAGTTTGCCATTACAATATTTTCAATGCATTCAGAAACCCAAGCTGTAACTGAAATACTTGGCAGAAACGAACATCATCGCACATTCATCTAAAGTAATAGACATGTAATATTTGGGAGTCTTAATTGCCTAAATACATTAGCTTATGCTATACTAACGAACTTAAATGGCGACACTGCCCACATCACCACCCTGCGCCATGTCACTCACTCACCCACTCTCTATAAGGCCCAAATCACCTTTGTGATTGAAACGTTCATGTCAAAAGGCAGGGCCTTGCAGTGGATACCATACATGAATTCATACAACCTGGCATGTAGCAGTAGCTACTTGTCATGAACGATGCTTCGAACAGTACTGAAGTTCCATCATGGTTTGTCAGTAAAATAACAGGGACATATTAACTCAACAAGTCCTAAGATCACAACAGTTATCAGGGAACCTTTAATCACTGGAGTCCCTGTCCTAACCTTTCTCTGTTAGACAGCAGTGAGAAGACACCTAACAGAGAAGGCGAAGGATGTTAAAATGAATATTACAATAACTAAATGTATCATTAAACAGGTTCAAACAAATGTTACAGAATAGATACAATTTGGGTGCATGTATGTATTTCATGCTTATAAACAACGGATGACATGACTCATGAAAATGATTTTGCTCAATCGCTGTTTTTGGTCTTCTTTTGTAAATGCTGTGGGTGTGTGTGCCTAAAGAACGTAAAGAGTGAATAGTCAAGTGCCTAATGGATTATTGTCTCAGTGTTCAATAAAAAGGTTTTGGGCCGAGACATTTAACACTGCCCCCGCTGATCTGCATATTTCGCAACTGTTCCTCTTTACTTGTAAGCAGCAGAACGTGAGGTGAAATGGGGTTCAACGTCGCGTCCAAGTTTATTGCACTTATATAGCGACGTGCATGCATGTGTGTGGTTGTGGCTGCCTGTTTTGACTAGTGATTTGCAAGATATGCTTTTGTATTTTGTCTGTAACATTTTCGAATAAGCATAGTCAGAACTCGTCTCAACGGGAGTCAACATTGTTGGTTCGTATTTAAAGACGTTCAAGCGGTATGTATTCTGGCTATTCCAAAAGATTGTGTTTTCGTATAATTCTTTTACCAACGACTATATCCCCTATGAAGCTTTATACATACATGTATCATGTACAAGTATAATAGAGAATCTGTCTTTGATTCAAATGACATTTAAGCATATAAAAACACCAGGTAAGTGTCACATTAGCATATTAACATACATCTATGAAGTGCTTGGTGTTAAGGCGACTAACGGGATCGGGTGGTCAGGCTCGCTGACATGATTGATGCACGTCATTGATCCCAATCGCGTGGATCCATGCTCATGATATCAATCACCTGATTGTCTGGTCCAAGCTCGATTATTCACAGACCGCCGTCTTATTGCTGGAATATTGCTCACCGGGGCGTTAAACAACAAACAAACCAAATTGGTAAAGGTCTGAGAGATGCATCACCTGAGGCTTTCCCCCCACATTAAGCTGACACGCCCCGATATAAATGGGATACAGTTCAAAGCGGTGTTAACCCACCTCACTCACTTCGTCTCAAATCTGCTCCTCCCCTTTCAGTTTTTAGGTCTGGACTGGAGATTGCAACAATGTGAGACTTCCCGGCCACTTCATTTGTCAATGTGTATATATGTGACCCGGCAGAAAAGGGAACTCATGGGTGGTAGAAAAAAATTGTGTTGTTTTCGATCAGTGTTTTCATGAAGCCTGACCAATGGAACTCTAAAGAAAATGAGTCCAAGTATTTGAGATCGTGTATCTCTGCAATAATATGAATTGAAGCTTGCCAATTGTATTTTTGTGTTTCTAAGATAATGAAGTTTTCCCAAAAAAATTAGAAGTAATTTTCACCCATAAGGTCCCTTATCTCATGATGGGTCACATATACCAACTGTTGATTACAGGCTATAAGCATATCCTTTCATGGTATGTGGTCTATCACATATCCTTATTAATGTAGTGGATTTGCGAGCTCTGCTGTTTCAAGGTTTCACAATTTTCAAATGAAACATTTCAATGTCCTCCAAATATCAGACAATACTGTCTTCAACGAAATTTGAATAAACCATCGTCTCAAAGTAAACTTAGATATATCGAGAGTTGTTTAAATTACTTTGACTGTACTGTGTCTGACATACAAATCATATCTTTGCAGAAGCTGTTGTATGTTTCAGAAGAGAACATTCATTCCTGGATAAGTGTTCAGACTGTATTAAGTTACGTTAACTAGGAATAGGGAACAACTTTTTCACAGCCAGCCTCAGCTGGTCCCACCCCTAGGCATTCGGATTAAACACATTACAGCTGCCAATATTAATCTTGATAATATTTCACCTTTCAGGCTTTTGTCTTCTCCTTCTTGGCAACTTGTCAGACCGGAAGTAAACTTTACTCTCACACATTTTATAAAATCAGACACAAATCAATTAATATATCAGCAAGAATATCTACAAGTTAGAACTAAATACGAATCCCACCGTTCCATTTTTTTCAGATGGAGCCAAGGACGGTAGCACAGTCTCCAGTGCTGCTGTCATTGGATCCAGAACCGTATTATACCACTTACCAGATCATAGCTCAATTTTCACTGCTGAAGCCAAAGCAATATTAACTGCTTTGGAATATATCCAAAAACAGTCCGGTTGTAAACGGTTCATCATCTTTTCTGATTCATTATCGTGTCTACTGGCAATCAAATCTAGCTCTTCACATCATCCTTTCATTTTAGATATTTTAGAATTATATAATGACCTTGCTACTGGCCAATACGACATCGTCTTTTGCTGGTTGCCCAGTCATGTTGGAATCACGGGTAACGCTATGGCTGATGCTGCAGCAAAGGCACTTCTAAAAAAATCTTTGACACCACTTCTTCTACCATACAGTGACTACAAACCTGTTATAAGATGCTATACCAAAGACCTAATGCAGAAGAAGTGGAACACCCAAGTAGATATTAACATATTACATGCAATAAAACCAACTATTGGTTACACCTACTTGGGTTGTCAGTCCAGTCATTATGCGACGATGTCGTATTGGCCATTCGCGTTATACACAAGAGTATTTATTGCAAGGTGGAGATCCTCCATTCTGTGTCCCTTGTGATGAAAGAATCACAGTCAAGCATGTCCTGCTTGACTGTATTGATTTTTCCATCACAAGGGATAATTATGTCCAGGTTTCATCCATAAAGGATCTTTTTAATGTAAGTCCTCATTTAATTCTTGGATCTTTAAAAGAAATTGAGTTAATAGATAAATTTTGATTATATGCATTGTAAAAAGTATGTGATTTTAATTTGGTAGAATGATTCGATAACTGTGATTATTTGTGGCTGTACCTTCAAAGGGGGTTGAAGTATCGTAAAATATTTGTCCCCCTGTGAGGGTGCGTAAGTCCCACTTCCTTCAAAGTATGTTTCATTTTCCTGGATTTTAATCGTAGAATGCTTGTTGTTTTTTAAATACTTTGGCTTCAAATGTCTAACAATCACCAGTAGCCAGAGGGATGGTGTACATCCTGCTGAGGTACCATGCAACCGTAAGTCCCCATGGTCCCTAGTATGGTGTCCAAACTTTGGTTGCTGGTGATCTCTAGCCCAGTTTTACAATGTATTGTTCAGAGTAGTCACATTTTCATGGTAACGTGCAAGTTTTAAATCTATATCTGTGTTAGTCTACTGCTTTTATTGTCCTTTGTCGACAGATTGTAATAACTATTTGAATGTATTATTACTGTATAACTTGATTTATTCACTATATGGCTGAAATAATGCCGATGTGACTTTAAATCTTAACTCACTCACTTACACTGTCATCCGTTGTTTATAAGAATGAAATACACCCATACGCCCAAATTGTACCCATTCTGTAACATTTGTTTGAACCTGTTTAACGATACATTTAGTTATTATAATATTCATTTAATATCCTTCGCCTTTCTCTGTTAGATGTCTTCTCATTGTTGTCTAACAGAGAAAGGTTAGGACAGTGACGCCAGTGATCAAAGGTTTCCTGATAAGTGTTGTGATCTTAGGAATTAGGTTCGTTGAGTTAATATTTCCCTGTTATTTTATTGACAAACCATGACAGATCTTCAATATTGTTCGAAGCCCTCGTTCGTAACATGTAGCTACTACTACATGTTGTAAACGTGCCAGGTTTTATGATTTAAATCATTGTATCCACTGCATGTCCATGCCTATTGACATGAACGTTTGAATGACAAAGGTGATTGTGGCCTTATCGCTGTTCTACTTTGTTACATTTGTGAAATTGTGTCTGTCACAGTGAGTGAGTGAGTGACATGGCGCAGGGTGGTGGTGTGGGCAGTGTCGCCATTTAACTTTGTAAGTATAGCATAAGCTAATGTATTTAGGCAATTTAGACTCCCAAATATGACAAGTCTATACTTTAGACGTCAGATGAATGTGCGATGATGTTCGTTTCTGCCAAGTATTTCAGTTACAGCTTGGGTTTCTGAATGCATTGAAAATATTGTAATGGCAAACTTGATTCACACACCCAGGAGCTAACTGCAAGGCATGTGCCATACGAATCAATAAGGCAATTCTAAAAACGCCTGTGTTTCTCAGCAATGTGTACAAAACAGTAACCAAGTAGTCTCATCGGCAGTAAAAAAGTGTATTTATTCATTTCTCAAAATATTCAGGAATATCATTACAAAACAAAATGTACATGTAGTGTTTGGATTTGAATATAGGATTTTTTTATTAAAGTGAAAATGTAGACTTGAGATAGATATCTACTTTGCCGTTGATTGACAAGAACGTCACAGGGTCTAGATCTGTTACGTCGTCACCTACAAAACATAAAAGAGTATATATATAACATATATAAAACAGAGAGTAAGAGGGGAGAGACAGAAACAATGAGAGACGGAGTGAGTGAGATTGATGGAGGAGGAGAGCGGCGTTTTTCATTGTTAACAGATCATACATAGGTTACAGGTGACGAATTGATTATATCGTTATTACAGGACAATATTAAAGTTAGTGAGTATGTCAGATGGGATTATCGCCGTTGAACAGTAATTCAATCACGGGGTGTCGGCTCGATGTTGGGAGGAAGTCCGAAGTGACCGACGAGCACAGGTTTGGCGCTGACAAACTGAGAAACATCATCAGGGGCGAACCGGGATTCAAACCCACTATCATAGGTGTCTGGCGTGGCAAAGGGAAGTAACGCTGCATAGCATATTACAAAGACAAACTGAGACATCCGTGTTGACCGCCTATCCCTCACACACACACTTTTGGGGGGATTTTGGTAGTTTCATTAGCCTTGGGCACGTCCTTTTTATTTCGGCCGAAAAGATAATTTCCGTAGCAGAAAAGGTACATGGTCTTAAAAGGAATGTATGTTTAGAATAACTGGTACGCGCACCGAACAAGAACAAGACTGTTCGATGTGTATTGTGTTCAAGGTGCCAGAAGAATGAAAGCAGCAAAGCGCCATATATATAATGTTAGCGGAAAAATCCATTCATTTCTCACCAATTTGTACTGTTGTCGTGGCGTCGATGATGATAGCTGGTGTAGTGCGTCGTCCCTGGCAGATCTGGTACAGGGCAGGTGAGGTCGAATTGAAAGCTACCAGCTCAGCATCTGTCATCTTATCATTTGTCTTCATTATATATTCTTCATCATTATCTGGTGTTGTTACGAGCTGAGACACCTTAAAAAAATAAAATAATCCCGTCAGTGGACATTTACAACATATGAAACAGTGAATCTTGTAAGAACACGTAGGAACAATTGGATATACTTTTTGATTTCAGCTTTGAACCAGGAATGTTTAATATACCAAAACGTAATTTTCCATTAACCTCCGAACCAAACGAAAACTACCTTTTTTCAAACATTGTACTCATAATTTTCACCGCGCTGTTACCTTTTACGTCCAATAGAATCGGGTTCGTTGAATAATTGAGACTGGTTATTATCTGGCATTGAGGTCTTATTTTTATTCATGTTTACTTAAGTAGGCGCTGCTTCAACCGTGTCATTAGCCAGTACCTTACAGGTGTATTTCAATTTTATGAAGCTGAAGATGTCATGGTGGTGGTGTCAGCATTTCAAAGATAAACACTTACATTTCTGCCACTGATTGAGTCGACCGCTGCGTTGAAGTCTGAAATGGGGAACACCAGACAGACTTTGGTGTTGTTTATCCTGAGTCGAGCTGCAGCCACTCCCTGTAATGAAGATCAACACCTGAAATGTTTGGGGCTCGAGTACGACTTCTGGAGTGCCAGTAATTAAAATGGAGGAAAGCTTTGTATAGTGGCTGTTACATTTTGTTCACAATTCAAGACCAGTATGAAATGAATCGATCATGTTATCGCCTTGCTTTTACACACACAAATTATTAGTCATTTAGTAGTTAATGTATCAAAGTTAATGAATAAACAACTTGTTTTTATTACAACTGAGATGACACTTCAGTGAAAATCAAAGTGTTATCACACCAACTTCTGAATGCTACTCAAGTCTCTCATCAATAAAAAAATAAATGAAAATAATTACGTTTTGAAAGTCATAAGCTGAAAATGCGGATGAAATATTAGAATTCATTAGCCTTCTGTCAAATGATGACAGAATAATGAATTCCGAGGTCCTGTTGAACCTTGCTGACTCCTTGATGGTGATATTTGCGTCCACCATACGTAGCCATTGTCGACGCTCGGCGCCCATTCCAAGCTGGAACAGTGTTTAAGGAAACTGTTAATTGCAATCATCAACGTTATGAACTCGTAATTGAATTAAATGTTTTCATTCTAAATGGTTACCACATGATAGATATGTATTTCCTTTGTGTCCTTGGTGTGAGTGAGTGAGTATGGTTTTACGCCAGTGTTGGCTATATTTCAGCACTATTACGGCTGGAGACACCAGAAATTGGCTTCACACATTGTAACCACTAGGCTACACCCTCGCCTCCCCCATTTTGGCTAGTGTAGCACATATAAGATAATAAACCTTAAGATCTCTTGTAGAACTGGTATGCATAACACGCATAAAATCAATTGATGAGTGAGTTAGTGAGTGTAACAGATAACACTATTTCAGTTATTTGAGAACTCAAGGTCTTTGATCTCATGTGTGCGAAAGAAAACAAATGGGAGATCATAGACCATACACAACAGACTCGGTTTTAACGAATAAAGTATAGTATCAAGTAAGGAAAAGCCTATGAAAATATTGTATCGAAAAGACTTACTGCAGCCATAAATGGATTTCTGATCGGGCCTCCTCGCCCAAGTGGCTGGCGCCGCCCAATTGTTGGTCCTCGCCTTTCAGGTCGTCGTCCCCATGATGAACGTCCTCGTCCACCCAATCTTTGTCCTCTTCCTGTAGGTCGTACTCCACCCGGTCTTTGTCCTCTTGCTCCAAATCCTCGTCCACCCGACGGAAGTCCAGACCCACCCAATCGGCTATCACTCCCTACAGGTCCTCTTCTAGAGCCACGTATTGCAGGTCTACCACGCCCTGGGGAGTCGTTGGGTGTTAAGCTATTCGAAGTGTTTCTTCGCCTCCCACCTCTTCCAAACGAATGCACGCATGCAAGACAACTTAAGGTAACCAGCAGAACAAGCGTGATCCTCATGTCTAACTTTGCAGCCAACTATTACACGGTAAGGAGACTTATCGACGTGGTTGTCGACATAAAAATGAAATGAATGGTGATATACTTGTCTTATATACTAAAGGATTTGGTGTCCCGTGGAGATTTATTGGATCTGATATGCATGATTGAGTACATAAACAAATCTGACGTCAACATAGCCATTCATCTCCGACGTTTGGCATGAAAAGCCACCGGAGATCCTTTGCATTTACAATGTCATAATGAGATTGATTTTGTAGATGTCAAGTAGCGTTCAAGCGGAATGCCATCGGGAAATGTTAAATGTAAATAATCTAATAGGACCCCTTGAGAGACATATTTTTCGGAATACAAAGGACGGTCTACTTTGAATGTTATGTCAGCAAGACACAATATTAATGTCTTGAATCTTCGTCATATTTGTATAATGTTGTCAAAATTAATGTATTTTTCTTCAAGTTTTTAACAACTTCAAATATATTCTACAACTTGATATTTCCCATGTCAGTGAACTCGACATAGGTTTCAGGACTTGTATAATAATATGTAGCGCTCTGGGATGCATGTTGTGGAAACCAGTCAAACGAGCTTGAGGCATTAAATGTTAGGTCACTGTTCTTTGTGATCAACACGCAGGACACTTATCAGTGTAGGGCTATAACCATTCAGCACCCGGCTGCACCTGGCTGACCAGCTCCAGAAAGATTTATTAGTGTTTTAGCAAACCCAGATCTTTTTTCTTTTGCATTGCCAAAACTTGCCATGCTATTTTAATTAAGCGCCGACAGATTTTATATAGGTAATGTATGTGCTAAATATATATATATATATAGATAAAATACAAAAGTCCAAAGATGAGCTGTATGATTTACTCAACCGGTTTCACGCATGTGATTTTCAAGAGTACAGTTATACCGTTATGCTGTTTTGACGTCACAGTGCACTCTAACATAGTATGACGTCATAGTGCAATCTAACTTTGTGACGTCACAATAAGACAGGCGTAAGAGGATAGGGCAGGCGTATGACACCTACAGAAATAAGTATTGTTGTGGCAGTAAAATGTACAATACATTGTAATTGTATAAAATAATTCAATTATTTCAGGCCATTTAATTTTGGTTTGAAAGTATTAATAAAATAACTTTCTTTTATCTTTCTCAATGCATCATTGTCACATTTGTAAAACGGGAATTTGGTTTTTTATTCCCGGCACACTGATCAATGTGTTGACTGAGTGGGATACACCGACAAGAGGGGTCCCTTATTTGTTGTCGGTGGACCCTCACTCTCACTCTTAGGGTGTCCCCTGTCTGTCCAATGTATTCGGCCTTGCATCCAGCACATTGTATGACATAAATCAAGTTTTTTGAAGCACAATTCATATTGTCACGGACATAGAAAGTATTTCCGCCTTTGAATGTAAAAGAACAACATTGTAAAACATGACGGCAAGTTCCACAATTTGGTCTGTTACACTGTTTTACATTCTTGTTTTCCATTTGAGAAAGAAGCCCTAGTAAGAATCTGTTTCAGATTTTGGCTCTGTCTTTTACTTTTAATAAGTTTATTTTGTGATATTTTTTGTTTTAGTTCTTTACACTTATTTAAGGGATACAGTGTTTCCCGAACACTTCCAAATATTTCCGGGTTTGGGGGATTAAAGGTTGTAACAAAAGAGAGAACACTCTCGTTAGGTTTATCTTTAGGTTTTAAAAGATCACAACGGTTTTGTGATTTCGCCTTGTTTATTGCGTCTTCCACTATTTTTCTAGGGTAGTTTCTTTCTAATAGTGACTCCCTCAGTTCATCGAGTCTATATTGTGCAGGATTTGAATTAGATACTATCGCGCAGATTCTACGTGCTAATGAGTAAGGAACACTGTTTTTAGTATGACGGGGGTGATAGGAATTGTAATTGAGGTTTTGCTTCGAATCGGTTGGTTTGTAATATGCATCTGTTTCAATGTTATTATTTGAAATTGTAACCATTACATCTAGAAACGATAGATTGTTATCGCTCATCTATAAAGTATAGATTAAAATTGGATGGGATGTCTGCAAAATATCTATCAAACACTGTAGATCGTTTTCATTCCGATTCCACAGAACAAAACAATCATTTAAAAACCTTTTCCATTTATCTTGAAATTCCTATCCAAATTCAATGCCGAATCTTTCTTCAATTTTTGAGTACAGTAATTTTAAATCATTTACGGGGGTAATTTTGACATAAGCAGAATTCAAAGTTCGACATTTTTCTTGGATCTGTGCGCTTTTATGAACTTTAGGGAGGCCATAAAAATTACTTTCTTTCGATTCAAAATTAATACAGGGGTAGCTCGCTACTGAGCTATCAGCGGCAGAAACTTAAACTCGAGACCAACCACAGTTAATAATATTCTATTCGAATATACAAAACTATCGGACCATGGACAACAGGTCGAGCCTTGTTGTGTGCCGTCTCACTTAGATATTCATGGAAATAAAAACGTAGACACACTGGCGAAGCTAGCTATAGACAAAGCGGAGATTCAGCTTACTCCCTTCAGTCAACAAAGGGGCAAATTAGAAATCGAAGAGGTCAGAAGGCGACCTCGTAAACACTTAAAGCAACAACAACAAAAACATCAACACCTGGGTTTCTCCTGCTTTGCCTGAGATCCTCTCTGTTTGTTTTTGAAGGCAAGTCACTTTTACTTGTAACTATGCCATTTGATTAAACTTTCTTTAAAGACTTCTAACTTTGCTATGCTACTTGAAAAATGATGTGAGGTGAAATTGGGTTTAACGTCGCGTCCAAGATTATTGCACTTATATAGCGACGTGCATGCACGTGTGTGTGTGTGGCTGCTTGTACTGGTCCTGACTGATGCCGATTTATAGTAGCACTATAAATCGGCATCAGTCCGGACCAGCTCACTGAGATACCATGCCGCAGTTTAACATGAATACCCCACTCAGACACAATATACTGACTCCGAGTAGACCGGTCCTTGTTTTAGCCCCTTAATGCCTAGCGCCAGACAGGGTAACAACAAGTACCATCTTTTATCGTCTTTTGGTATGACGCGGCCGGGGATCGAACCCCGGACCTTCCGCTCTCCGGGCGGACGCTCTACCTCTAGACCACGGAGGCGGTACTTGAACATTGAACTAACGTAACGGATACATTTAAAACAAAATCGACCGTTTGGTCGCTTTATGTTATTTGCATGCAGTTAAAATAATGATCAAATACGGTACTGAATAATTGACAGGCCCTATAAAGTAGTAGTGTTTCATAGACCAGCCTTGGTATTCCAGTCGCATGAGTGTTTGATAGATAAACACCAGTTGTAAAATATACTTTAAAGATTATTTTGACCTTAAAATTATGTGACATGAATATTAAATTTATGATCAACTTGCGTTCTTTTTTCAAATCAGTATGTCTATGTACGTGCATACAGTAGGTCGCTAAATACTGCTGTGTCTTTATGATAGTTGATATATGTAGTAGAGTAAATCACACATGGGAGAGACATCCTTATCAGTGCGACCCAAAATTAACGTTGATAAACATATTTAAGGCATTACTCCCACCAAGCTGATCACTGTATATACTTTTGCATGATACACAATCATACACTTTTCCATGTTACTTAAACTAAAGATATCAACTATGGATCTTTGTGTGTATCATATGCTTAGTGTCATTGTGATATAACAATCAAACACGTTGTACATGTTTTGCACAGGGTATCACAATCAGACAGACGGCCAGAAGATGGCTTAATGTCTTGTATTAGTTTCAAATTAATGGAGTGTGTACATCACTTGTCCTAACCCATCCAAACAGATTCCTTCACCTTGGCATAACCTAATACGATTTTGCAAAGTGTGATATCATGAAGTGCGTTCAACTGACAAAACAACCCCAAACTGCAATTAATCACATAGAATTGTTTCAATTTACACACATTTTGAACAGTTAAATCTACATCCTAAATAATGTAAAACAGGGTCAAACAGAAAACCATCAGATTCCTGTCACATGAACTATGAACTTTAGATGTGACGCGATGCTCTGTATCGAAGTTGGTAGACTATTCGCTCGTCACGCCGAAGACCATGCTTCGACGACCCCTTAAGAGATCTGGGGTAAAATAGGTCTTCAGCAACCCATGCTTGCCGTAAAAGGCGACCATGCTTGTTGTAAGAGGCGACCAACGGGATCGGGTGATCAGGCTCGCTGACTTGGTTGATGCATGTCATTGTATCCCAATTGCGTAGATCGATGCTCATGATGTCAATCACTGGATTGTCTTGCCCAGACTCGATTATTTACAGAGCGCCGTCACTAAGATAGCAATTTGTGTCTGTTTTTAAAATGCAGTCTATTTATAGAAATGATTACGTAAGGACAAGGGGAACTTTCGGGCTGAATTATATGCCCTTTGATTGAAACTGACCAAAGTCAGAATGACCCAGTATGGATCTCATTGTATTTATAGGTGTGCGAAAATGGTCACATGTCTGTTTTTGACCAATCACATAACGAGAAATTACGTCTCTTTAAGTCCTTATTCCTTTGAGGGATCTACTTTCACAACGTAAAATCACTGAAATAAAGAGGAAGGCAAACCATCTCAGGAGGTGATTTGGTATGAAAATGAGTATTTATACCAATCAATTAGTTATGTCTAATTGATTCACTAATTGCCTTTCAATATCACAAGATAAACAATTACTTCCTGCTACGTCGAAGCTTCGTCGTTGCTGCCTGCCAAGAGGACGTAATAACAAGCAACATCGACTGGGAATTACGATTGAGGAAGAGGAAGAGGAAGAGGAAGAGGAAGAGGAAGAGTTCAAATGTCAAGAGGCAATTGGAATTTATATGATACATAAGACGTTTGATAACACGAATTGGCCACTGGCATGCTTTGACAGAAGCACTGGATGTCATATTTATGAGAGTCATGTTCTTAAATAGTCACGCTAAATATTGCGCATGAATACATCAGCGAAGATTACATAGTTCCTGGTGTAAGAATTAACAGTAACTTTAATACACGTCTTGAAATATCATCAAATACGATTCTGGGTTCCCCTGGACATAGTTCATTAGATTAAATAAACTTTAAAATGCAAAAGCTTTAGCCAAATTGAGTAACTTCATTGCGACCTAAGCTAGCTGTCACAAAGTTAAAATAGCAGGCGTGGGCGAAACACGTAGTTCATCCCTGATCACAAATTCACACAAATATGGATAAATATCGAGCTGCCAAGCGATTGTGATATGTTTGTTGAAGAACAAAGGTATGGTTAATATGTATCTGATGGTTAATTTGCGTAACTGTGTGCTTAGAACGATGAATTCTTCAAAAGTTACGGTCAATGCAAAAACTCTTGAAAAAGTAAACACGATCGTTTTGACAGGCACGTTGTTGACATGTCTTAAACAATATGCGTAACATGATAGCATGGACATATGATTATTTTTACGAGATAACAGTGTGCTATGAAGCTCTATAACAGCATACTATGATCCTCTGATAGATTTCTTACCAAAACGGGATTCAAAACATTGAATTACGTGAAAACGAGGTTGGCAAAAATATATATATATATTCCTGCAAAACCTAATTACAGTTTACAGGATAATTATGACATAATAACCATCAAAATACATCAGGGAAATATTTAGGAAATATTTTTTATTTTTACAAGCTTTCATAACTTACACATTTTATGATAAAGATACATTAATTTATTTATATATCTTCTTCGTGATGGCCATCACAATATTGCTGGAATACTGCGAAAAGTGGCATAAACCATACACACTCACTCACTCACTCACAGCTAACGAGACTTAGGAGACTAAACAGTATAAGCTTATTGCTTAGGAGACTTAACAGTAAAAGCCGAACTAATATAATCAATAACAATGATCACTAATCATGATACAAGCGATGCAACCATTTCTCAGCAACAATGCACGGCATGAGTTTGTTCTGAAGAAAGGTGTATACATATGACAAGGATGGTCCACAGGAACAAGAACGTATCAAACCGGCTAGGTGCCACAAAGAAGAGCTCTGCATTTAATAGGTTCTGGCAGTGATAAAAACATAAAGAGCCAGTCATATACTCTGCCCCGTCAACTTGATTACTTATCCATATTTTGTAGGACTGCTCATGAGCCACCCACAGTGGTTACATGAGGAATCCATCTTATAAACACACAGACAGACAGACAGACAGACAGTTTATTCAGTAAGAAGGTCATAGGCCAATAATACAGACAATGGTTGATGCATGAACTAAGCATGCCAAGGAAGTAGTCGATTTAAGTTTCTCTTAGCCGTTGGACTTTATATAGATATAAACATGTGTTATATACAACATCAAAGTTTTCTGATGAAATAATTTTAGTAAAAGATGTTACAGTTTGAATCTTGATATACTGTTTAAGATACATATTTCTTAGGGCTGAATAACGCTCACATACGAGTAAAACATGAAATTCATCTTCAATAAAAGATATACCATTTTCTATACAATATTTACATAATGGTTCAGTGTATGGGACATTTGTGTATCTCCCCAAAGTCAATTGCAAGGTTAAACTTTCTACATCTGAAACGAGTCATACATGTTCTCAGATGTACTGGTATGGGGAGTGTAAGATATTTTTCTACATTTAACAGGGATTTAAAATGTTTATAATAAAAGGTATCAGATATGCTATTGATAAAACTACACCATTGAAGGTTATCAAATAATCTTTCCTTAAAAAGATGAATAAATACCTTCACATTGCCAACATCTTGTGTTAACCATACATATCCAAAACCTAATTTAAACAAAATATTCTTAATGTGAGTAGCCCATGTGGTGCGACCAGAATGGTCCAGTGGTTTGAGCATTAAATAACATTGGCGAGGCAGTCTGCTCTCGTATAAACACACAAGATCATATGGATACCAACGTGAAAGAACTGACTGCAAAAGTAAATTACATAATCATTCCGTTTCTAAAGTCAAACATAGGACACGTGGAAAGAATGGGGTGATCCGAAAGAATGACACGCCCAATCCACACTTGCGTCCTCGTGTTGATCATCAGTATCAACTACAGATAAATAACAAGTCCACCGAAATAGAATCCATTGGGCTCGACACAGTACTCCTGTCATGCCATGGGACGTACACGGGAAAAGAAACTTTTAATTTCGTGAAAGCAAGATAAATTGAACGAAATCTTTTAGTCGTTTAAATAATTTTTGACAACCGAGATTTGTTTGTTTAATGTATTTTGGTTCTCACAAATTTTCTATATTATATCAATCACGTCCATCTTTCACCTACCTGGTTATAATGTGATGTTTTCCCCATCTTTCACCTCCCTGGTTATAATGTGATGTTTTCCCATGTACAAACGGTGTCCCCATCGCAGATCCTTTCCATTTACAATGCTACCATTGGATTGATTTTGTAGATGTCATGATGCTTCTAAAACGGAATATACTCGAATTTACAACGGATACTTTTGATTCCCTGACGTGACTCCTAGACGACGTGGTTACAAGGGAAAAGATATTGGGATTATACTGACAGTCCGGCACAGTGACAAGGAATTTCATGTCAAAGTTATTGTGTTTGTCTAATGTTGTTCAATGAATAAATGGCATGAATGAAACTTCCCGTTGCACGTTTCGCATTTTGAAGATACTTTTCTTCATCATTTTTGATGTCACAACTAACGTTATATAACAAATGTTATATGTGGGATAATGCTTCGATGGGAATCAGCCCCAAAAAGTACTAGAATCTGTACTTTAGTAACAAAGCGTTATCCCAAATAACGTCACCTTTAATCGCCTAAATTGTGTGTCATAGCAAAATAAGCACCCTTTTAACTTCAAAATAATAAGTTATTCAAAATGATTTTCATGTTGTGTTGGCAAGCTCCGGCGTTTACACGATTTTAATTTTCAGGGTTCAAAGCGTTCATATTCCAGTGAGCCAACATAATATCAACATAATTCCTTAAATATACGTTGGGGTATACGCATTTCAGTGCTTCAGTCAATGCAAACAGGTAATAATATCATTAACCGAGAGATTGAGGTATCGGAAGAAGCATATTATATATATTTGTATATTGCATGTAACATTGGGCATAAAAAACTCAAAAGGAACCATAGAGTCGGTTAAACACATTGTAAACAGTCGACAGCAGGGGAAGATAACTCTTGTGTGTTTTGCCGTAAAGCGCACGCATACAATAACTGTTGTGTGGGTGAGCGAGTGAGTATGTTGTTTCCCTGCCTTAGATACTCTTCTAGCAATATCAAGACAGGTTACAGCAGAAATGGCCTTCAAACATTATACCCATGTGGGAATAAAACCCGGGTGTTCGGTGTAACTCTCGAACATGTCAAGCGCTTGGCTGTCTCACCACCTCTGGGGTTGTATAAATGGATCTTACAATTTCAGTACCTAATTCAAGTATTAAACAAATCAGGACACAAGCGTGAAAATGAACATAAACAAAAACGAGAACAGATACAAACTAACATTTGGCTTTATTCATGACTGAAATGCACAAGTTCATTTTTATATCACGGTTAGGACGGCGTCACCTGCAAAAGAAATTATCCATATTACAATTGTAAAACTGAACATGTTACGTTGTCTGATGAATGAATGAATGAGTGAGTGAGTGAGTGAGTGAGTGAGTGAGTGAGTGAGTGAGTGAGTGAGTGTGTGTGTGTGTGTGTGTGTGTGTGTGTGTGTGTGTGTGTGTGTGTGTGTTAGATAGATAGAGAGAGTGACAGTCAGACAGTGGTGACATGTAAGAATGAGTGTCTAAGAAGATACCTCAATATCAATAAGGGAAATGTAGCCAGCCATGTTTATAATACTTATATACAGTGTCAGTACATAGTGCAGTTTCAGGGTCTCTTCTATCTGAGAATGCACTGACGTTATCATTTTTAAAAGTTTCGTTGAGCGGTGGCAAGAGTGCCGGATGAAGATACCAATGTCAAATACGGAAATATAGTCATTCATAGCTATACTACTTTTACACATTGTCCATGTATAGTGTAGTGTCAGAGCTCTATTCTATCCGGGGTTCGTTTGTTATGCCCCCAAACGTCAACGTCTTACAATAAGAAAGTATATTGCCACAAAGGCCCCACGGTGGAGCTATGTTATCAGTGTTTACTACAAGTCCTCATTACTTGTACTGGTAGTAGTACTTGTATACCTCGAAAACGTCATATATAACCACGCCAATATAGGTATGTCTCTATTCTAAGGTACGCTAAGTAAGACTGAATGTGCGTTTTGCAAGGGAAGGTATGTGCTACGTCAATAGCTGGACGTGTCCTCACTTGAAAGAAGATGTATCACAAACATGGACGAGTGTGTACGTCACGTTTTCAGTTGCAAGAGCGCAAGTATCAAAATTGCAGGTAATTTACTTTGGGAAGCCTATTTCGGTACGGAGATGACTAATAGCCAATCACGTATAACTCAGTATCTATCAACAAGGCCATGTTTGGATGCTATTCAGATCACAATGTATACGTTAAAGTTGTGTCGGAACTCTATATTACCAGAGTATCCTTTGATGCGACGGGAAAGTGGATATACTCCCTATTGCCGCCAAACTTGCAAAATGCTAAAAATAAAACGATCTGGAAACGTGACTTGGTCGAGGTGGACACTTTAGTTTGCTTATATTCTGAAATCAGCTAACACGTCTCTAGGCTGTCTAAACCAAAGACCTTCTATTCTCTGTCATATTTATGAAGCAAATAAATATTATACTAGCAAACTATGTAATCTATGGTTATTGGATCAGTTGCAGACATTAAGTGACAATGTAGTGCCAATCAGTGAAAAGAAAGATTATGCTACAGTAATACTCATTCAAGCAAGTTCCCGTTGATATCAATAGTTTGTGTATCTGAGTCGATACATGTGTGATCATGGCTATACCATACGCTACGTTCACACTGTTGTGTTTAATGTATTCTACAATCCCTATTTTTGCAAACGTCAACTAACTGAAGTTTTTGTCATAGATATATCGTTTAGAAGATTCCTATGTCTTTACAGATACTTCTCAAATAATATCTTAAAATAACATATTTCTGTCCCTTTATGCTGAAACAAAACAATGAAACAATTCGACATGTAGAGAGAAAGTAAAATGTAAAAAGAAAAAAGTAAAAAGTTATTAGTAATTAGTGAGTAGTTAGTTTGTACATGCTTACCTGTCCTCGCGTTACGTTCCCTCTCCTTAATGGTCGGCGTCCTCGTCTACCCCCTCGCCTTCCTGGTCGACGTCCTCGTCTACCCCCTCGCCTTCCTGGACGGCGTCCTCGCCTTCCTGGTCGACGTCCTCGTCTACCTCCTCGCCTTCCTGGACGGCGTCCTTGCCTTCCGCCTCTGCCCCCTCGCCTTTCTGGTCGACGTCCTCGTCTACCCCCTCGCCTTCCTGGACGGCGTCCTCGCCTTCCTCCTTTACCCCCTCGACTTCTTGGACGGCGACCTCGTCGTTTGCTTGCTAAAATTGGCATTGCTCTTTTAAATCGCTCTGAAGGTTCCCCAGAGCCGCTTCTAACAGACGCGTCTCTTCGCAATCGTTCGACTAGATTACCCCTCTGTCCCACCTGTCCATCTTCGTTTGTCTCTTCTCCATCAACAAAATGCAGATAGCATGCAATAATACTCACAAGAGCAAGCAGTGTTAGTGCGATCCTCATGTCTCAGATGCCACCTTTTTCTTCTACTGTAAAGAAGGTGTATTGGCGTGATTATGATTTGAACGAAGATTAGCGTATTCTATATACCATTGTATTTTATTACCCTTTATTTATTAATTGACTCGTTCAAGGACATGATCATATTGAAACATACTTAAATCCTGCCATAAATGGCAATCGTATATCCCTAGTATCAATTTTGTTAACAGATATACCATATTGTATGTTAATTAGAAGGTAATCAAATTATGTGTACAGTGCATGCATACCGCATTTGTCAGTATCATGCATTGATGATCAGAGCCAATAACATAGGTGTGAAATATTTTTTAAAAATCTTATTTAACCAAACGGTGTGTATTGATACTTTCAAGAGAGGATGGGGGTTCTGGTTGGTAAAAAATGAACATATGTGTTGACGTGGGATGGTGAGTTGACAATTCCCAAACTAATATTGAACATTGAGGCCCTGGTGGAAGATATTGGTCCACGCTGTATTAAAATAGGTAGTTTTGTGAAGATTTGATATATGATCAAATGAATGCTACAAACTGCATCGTATCTGAAAACATATTGTTCGTTGGTTTTCGAGTTTTCTTAATAACTCTTGTAATAGTCCGGCATTGATAAAATTCTACTGCTGTGTTGACAGATCGTTTGACCATATCAAATGATAAGTATTAATCTATCCCCACTGTTTAATGTGAGGGTGCTGTGTAAACCGATGCAGCTTTGAATGGGCGGCCATGAAGTTTACCATGTTTTTGATACTTGATAATGTTGCCAGGAATCTATTAATTCCTTTCAAATCGATTAATAACCTACATTAATTCGAAAGTACAACGACGCATGAACAAACAAAATAATTATTAAAATTATTGGGGAAACTCGTGAAAATGTGCACACCACTTTCTCAACAGTCTTTCAACGTCAGCACATCGATACTTAACCAGCGCAAAAGTAAACCATCTCTTTACTTGTTCATTGTTCAAAGCCTGGCAGTCATTTGTGTTATCATGTTTAGAATAGTTCCCCTTTAGTGCTCTCCTCATGTTATAGTCACAGTATGCTGTGATCTACCTATTTCGGTCGTGCCTGATTTTATATGACAAATTGCTAAACATTTAGTTTCATTTCACTCTTGTTTATCCCAAGGGCGCGTGAAACAAATCTTAAGGTTAAGATAAGACATGAATGAAAAAATACACAACACATACCTTAACCTAATAATTAAATAAGAAACATTCCAAAGGTCTCATTTTTATCAATATGACTTTGAGCAAAAATGACTTGCATGGTCTTGTATCTAGCGGTGTCCAAATAAAGCAATAGTTATTTCGTAGAGTCATATTACTATACCTGTATATGCTCCTTAACATGACTGTATTATATTCATATATTCATATATAAAGCATGACTCTTTTCGCGATATTCATCAGTGGCATTGTTGAAGTAGTTGACGATACACTGGGAAAGTTGAGCACTGGAAAGCTTCCACCTTCTCATACAGCCTCGTGATTCAGTTTTATCACTTTGAATCACATTGAACTAAGTGTGACACAGATGAGCTGGTTTCACTCGTGTCCCCTGACTTGTGAAACTGAGGTGGAGAGTAGTTATTCCTCTTGTTCTGCGTTTAACAGATTTACCCAAGAAAGCAGACTCATTCAAGTGTGGGTCAAAGCGACAATACCAAAGACCCATGACCTGACAAATACACGAATATTGCTTCTTACAGGGGCCATGTTTGAAACACCACCATCAACTACTACTCCTCAGCGTCTATGGATATCACGGTCAGATATCTGACTATCATGACTATCTGGACAAGCCCTTCACATTATACTGGGTGGCCATAGGCATGTAAGAGTCATGTTTTCTGTAATTGTAGATGAAGAAATCTTCAATCCTCAGTTTTATCTCTTCTCACAAGTCACTGAATTATGTGACTAAATTTGTTGATTGAAAAGCTAATGTAAGGATATAGTAAGATTTTATGTTGAATTTCAATTAGTAAATCTTATCATAAATCGTTATGTCATTACAAGTAAATTCAGACCATCGTACAAAGGATAACGGGGCGAAAAACGAACATAATAATACGTCATCAGATATACCAAGATATGTTCTGAACGACTCCGTTACGTACTCTTTTCGTCACTCTGTAGCTGATATGTTATCACCTTATGTATTAGGCAGTGACAAGCCAGTTCCACTTGATATCGAGTCTGCTGTAGAAACTTTATGTGATATATTTCACATCTGGCTTGAGGCCTTTCAAAGAAGAAATATAGTAATGATTGTCGGACTAAGAATAGTAAGGAGTGGTACGATTAAGAGTGTGTGAAATTAAAAAGACAAAAGTTTATTGAACTCAGTTTCTTCAGAATCTCAGGAAATAAGAGAATTGTCTAGAGAAAATATATTGGAGCAAGAGAAAGGTTGTATAAATGACTTGGTCAATAATAGCAAGAAACATGTCGACAATATTATTTCTTCATCTTCTGTGAAGGTATTAGAATTCAAACAAAGAAAAATCCCAGAGGCCATCACACCTGCTAGCATACCCTCTGCGTATCATCTTATCAAGGGGGCACGGGTGGCCCGGTCGTCTAGGGCGCCGCGATTCGCTGTGCAGAGTTGCGTCCCTTGGGCACGCCAGAATCCTATGATTGTGGGTTCGAATCCCGGTTCGCCCCGATTATGTTTCTAGGTTTGTCAGCACCATACCCGTGCTCGTGGGTTTCACCGAAGTGGTAAACGTCGGAGACCTGCATCACTTGGGGCTTTCCTCCCACATTAAGCTGACACGCCGTGATATAACTTGAATACTGTTAAAAGCGGCGTTAAACCCAACTCACTCACTCACTCATCTTATCAAAGACAGCAATCAGTCATAATCCCTTTGTTTATATATATATACCCCTGGCTTCCCCTGCTGATGTCACCTTGCGTCATCTCCCTTTTGTGTAGGGGCGGTCGGGTAGCCTAGTTGGTTATAGCGTTCGCTCGTCTCGCCGAAGACCCGGGTTCCATTCCCGACATGGGTACAATGTGTGAAGCCCATTTCTGGTGTCCCCCGCCGTGATATTGCTGGAATATTGCTAAAAGCGGCGTAAAACCATACTCACTGACTCACTCCCTTTTGTGTACATAACAGGCTTCTCTACGCCAGTATAACTACATCCTACTCAAATACATAAACACCGCCTCATACATGTATATGTTACAGGGAATATGTATAATCAGGGAATATGTACAATCCCTGAAATTTTCAGGGAATATTTTTAATGTCTGATTCACTCAGGGAATATACAAAACCCCTCAAATTTTCAGGTATTATACATCATATACATAAACACCGCCTCATACATGTATGTATGCTTGTCAACCATACCCTGTACATCACTTGCTTAATAACTGTGTTGGAACCAACACCGAAGGGTCGCTCCTAATTGTAATAAAGAAGATGTTCACCCATGTCTTATCCTTACTGTATACTCGGAAATATAACTAAGTATGTGAAGGAAGCTCTATTACCATGTACAAAGACCTACTATTATACCTAAGTATTGTTTTCAATTGTGTGTTATTGTATATATGGCGCTAGACATTAAGGGGCTAAAACAAGGACTGGTCGGTTCGGAGTCAGTATACTGTGTTTGAGTAGGGTATCCATGTTAAACTGCGGCATGGTATCTCAGTGTGCTAGCACTATAAATCGGGTTCAGTCCGGACTAGTACAAGCAGCCACACACACCCACACACACGTGCATGCTGGTCGCTATATAAGTGCAGTGATCTTGGACGCGACGTTCAACCCAGTGTCACCTCACCCCACCTCACCTCACGTATATAACTGAAATGTACCTGTAGCCTGTTGCCTCCCATACATGAATAAAATATTCATTATCTCTTATTTCTCCCACAAATGTCAAATATTATTCGTTATCTGGTTGCCATGTTTAGTGCGGATGACAGGTATCTGATGACAATATCATCCGACGTTGCAGTGTAGTAGTCGATGGTTGAGCTAAATCTGTAAATTGATTTTTTTCTGGTCCCTTTTAGCTAGATACATGGTTAAACTAAATTATTCATGTTGTCTGTTTGGAATGCGTTTTACCAATTTGTAAAGGAGTTTCACAAATTGTATTCATAGGTTTTTGTATGATATAATGAAATGTAATTCTGTTTATCACATGAACGTGCTATGGAGATAAGGACAAGAAAGCAGGCCATGCCTAGCTGTTGGCATGGAGATACGAGATGGAGGTTGACAGCATCTCGGTTTGGGGCAATTTGCAAATGTACAACAAGGAGAAACCAAACTAAATTATGTAAACATGTTGTCTCTGTAAGGAATTTAGTTTGTCGCTTTTATTTACAGCGGGAACCCCAAGCTACTTCCGATTTTGAGACAGCCTGCAATGTGCACGTTGATAGGAGTGGAACGTTCGTTGATTCTGAACTCCCTTTCCTTTCAACAACCTAGGACGGTGTCATTGATTGTACCACCATTGATGAGGTTAGTTGTCCCTATTACAGTGCTAGAAATGAGGTCATTGTTCAATGGAAACTCTTTCCTTATCTTAGTGACAGAAATTGTCTCAAAGAAAAAAGAGAACAGCTGTCACCTCTTTTAGGTGCAGGGTCAGATGTATCTGTCAAAACGAAAATACTACTTATTTGCTGTTTCTACATTCAAAGACTTATTTGTACAGAAAATATCAATCACTCTGTCACTGTTTTCTGTACAGACTCGGCCCAAAGTCGCACTGTCTCGGGACAATATTAGTTATACTGCGGCATGGTATCTCAGTGGGCTAGCACTATAAATCGGTGTCAGTCCGGACTAGTACAAGCAGCCACACGCACGCACGCACGCACGAAGGCACGCACGCACGCAGGCACGCAGGCACGCACGCACGGACGCACGCACGCACGCACGCACGCACACACACACACACGTGCATGCACGTCGCTATATAAGTGCAATGATCTTGAACGCGACGGTAAACCCCATTTCACCTCACCTCACCAAAGTCGAAGCCAATTGTTAAATACTTGACAATGTAAATATTACAGTGGCGCATGTAAGGCCTTCAAGGAGTCATGCGTAATGATTGGGTTATTAATATTGATTAGTAAGTCATAATAATAGTAAAAGTAACTATAACAGATCTGAGTACAAGTAACAACGCAATACAAACTTACAACAACAGTATCATAACATGTACACTCAAATCTGAATCGTTAACGACAGAGAATAATCCATCTCGATTATCTGCCGAAATAGATTCCATTTGGTGTAAAAGGCAAAATAGCTGTGAAAATTGTTTGAATGGAATATTCAACATGTACCGATTGTACCTGCCCTGAATGAATTACCATTTGTTACAAGTTCAGGAAATTATACATGTCGTCATTGACTGTGGTCTAAATAACAGTGTCTGTTCATCCAGCTATCGTACTCGTCCTGAATTTCTGAATGGCTTTCAATAGCATACATTTGATTAAACATACATCATTTAACAATTACTTTCAATCTTTAAAGCTAGTAACCAGACGGTAAAGTTGGACAACACTGCTCCCCATAGAGTTAAGACGTACAGGTAGGTCTGAATGTGTAGGAGCATTAGTTGTGATAACAAAGGACCTTCAAAGGGTTCATTGGAAAACAACATGTAGAGAAAACGATGACACAGATACCGCCACATATCAACAATATTGTGCATTTGCAATAAAACATACTTTCTATATTTTCTTATAAATATTTACAAGCAACGCGATACACACAACAAAGATATATCGTCATTTCATTGTTGCCTTGTCGATCATTAAACGTCCATCCATCACCATTAACATATCAGTCGAAATGGCACCAAAGTGTCTATCAGAGGGAGGTAAACGCATACACTGTAAACACTTCCCTGTTGACCCCTGCTACAACCCCCAATGGCTTGCCCCTTTTATCATCCCTCATTTGTTATTCATATCAACCTCGTTAAACCAGAAGCATAAATGACAGCAATCAATCCAACGAACTTAGAGGAAGCATACTATTGTGTATTTATGATTGCAATTTACCAGTCGCATAAACAATATCATAAGAATGTACATGTCACTTTAAATGCCGAAAGGATTGAAAATTGTCCATGTCAACTGTGTGGCCTTCTTTTCAATTTGACTGTTCAAATTAAGTTAAAGTGTTCCATGAAATCTGTAGCAAAACACACCGTACATGTAACAACAGTCACCGTACATGTAGCAACACTCTCCAAATATGTAACAACAGTCTCCGTACATATAACAGCAGTCTCCGTACATGTAACAACAGTCTCCGTACATATAACAGCAGTCTCCGTACATGTAACAACAGCCTCCATACATGTAACAGCAGTCTCCATACAGGTAACAACAGTCTCCATACATGTAACAACAGTCTCCGTACATGTAACAACAATCTCCATACAGGTAACAACATTCTCCATACATGTAACAACAGTCTCCGTACATGTAACAACATTCTCCATACATGTAACAGCAGTCTCCATACATGTAACAACAGTCTCCATACATGTAACAACATTCTCCATACATGTAACAACAGTCTCCGTCCATGTAACAACAGTCTCCGTACATGCAACAACAGTCTCCGTACATGTAACAACAGTCTCCATACATGTAACAACAGTCTTAGTACATGTAACAGCAGTCTCCGTACATGCAACAGGAGTTTCCGTACCTGTAACAACAGTCTCCGTACATGTAACAACAGTCTCCGTACATGTAACAACAGTCTCCATACATGTAACAACAGTCTTAGTACATGTAACAGCAGTCTCCATACAGGTAACAACAGTCTCCATACATGTAACAACATTCTCGATACATGTAACAACAGTCTCCGTCCATGTAACAACAGTCTCCATACATGTAACAACAGTCTCCATACACGTAACAACAGTCTCCGTACATGTAACAACAGTCTCCATACATGTAACAACAGTCTCCGTACATGTTACAATCGTCTCCGTACATGTAACAACAGTCTCCATACATGTAACAACAGTCTTAGTACATGTAACAGCAGTCTCCGTACATGCAACAGGAGTTTCCGTACCTGTAACAACAGTCTCCGTACATGTAACAACAGTCTCCGTACATGTAACAACAGTCTCCATACATGTAACAACAGTCTTAGTACATGTAACAGCAGTCTCCATACAGGTAACAACAGTCTCCATACATGTAACAACATTCTCGATACATGTAACAACAGTCTCCGTCCATGTAACAACAGTCTCCATACATGTAACAACAGTCTCCATACACGTAACAACAGTCTCCGTACATGTAACAACAGTCTCCATACATGTAACAACAGTCTCCGTACATGTTACAATCGTCTCCGTACATGTAACAACAGTCTCCATACATGTAACAACAGTCTTAGTACATGTAACAGCAGTCTCCGTACATGCAACAGGAGTTTTCGTACCTGTAACAACAGTCTCCGTACATGTAACAACAGTCTCCGTACATGTAACAACAGTCTCCATACATGTAACAACAGTCTTAGTACATGTAACAGCAGTCTCCATACAGGTAACAACAGTCTCCATACATGTAACAACATTCTCGATACATGTAACAACAGTCTCCGTCCATGTAACAACAGTCTCCATACATGTAACAACAGTCTCCATACACGTAACAACAGTCTCCGTACATGTAACAACAGTCTCCATACATGTAACAACAGTCTCCGTATATGTTACAATGGTCTCCGTACATGTAACAACAGTTTCCATACATGTAACCACAGTCACCGTACATGTAACAACAGTCACCGTTCATGAAGCAACACTCTCAAAACATGTAACAACAGTCTCCATACATGTAACAACAGTCTCCGTACATGTAACAACAGTCTGCGTACATTTAACAACATTCTCCATACATGTAACAGCAGTCTCCATACATGTAACAACAGTCTCCATACAGGTAACAACATTCTCCATATATGTAACAACAGTCTCCGTACATGTAACAACAGTCTCAGTACATGTAACAACACTCTCAAAAAATGTAACAACAGTCTCCATACATGTAACAACAGTCTCCGTACATTTAACAACAGTCTCAAAACATGTAACAACAGTCTCCGTACATGTAACAACAGTCTCCGTACATGTAACAAGAGTCTCCATACATATAACCATATTCTCCATACATGTAACAACAGTCTCCATACATGTTACAGCAGTCTCCGTACATGTAACAACTGTCTTCTTACATGTAACAACTGTATCCATACATGTTACAGCAGTCTCCGTACATGTAACACCATACATGTAACCACAGTCTCCATACATGTAACAACAGTCACCGTTCATGTAGCAACACTCTCCATACATGTAACAGCAGTCTCCATACAGGTAACAACAGTCTCCATACATGTAACAACATTCTTGATACATGTAACAACAGTCTCCGTCCATGTAACAACAGTCTCACTACATGTAACAACAGTCTCCGTCCATGTAACAACAGTCTTACTACATGTAACAACATTCTTAGTTCATGTAACAACAGTCTCCGTACATGTAACAACAGTCTCCGTGCATGTAACAACAGTTTCCATACATGTAACCACAGTCACCGTAAATATAACAACAGTCACCGTTCATGAAGCAACACTCTCCAAACATGTAACAACAGTCTCCATACATGTAACAACAGTCTCCGTATATGTAACAACAGTCTGCGTACATTTAACAACATTCTCCATACATGTTACAGCAGTCTCCATACATGTAACAACAGTCTCCATACAGGTAACAACATTCTCCATGCATGTAACAACAGTCTCCGTACATGTAACAACACTCTCCGTACATGTAACAACAGTATACATACATGTAACAACAGTCTCCGTACATGTAACAACAGTCTCCGTACATTTAACAACAGTCTCCATACATGTAACAACAGTCTCCATACATGTAAAAACAGTCTCCATACATGTAACAACACTCTCCGTACATGTCACAACAGTATACATACATGTAACAACAGTCTCCGTACATGTAACAACAGTCTCCGTACATTTAACAACAGTCTCCATACATGTAACAACAGTCTCCATACATGTAAAAACAGTCTCCATACATGTAACAACAGTCTCCATACATGTAACAACAGTCTCCGTACCTGTAACAACACTCTCCATACATGTAATAACAGTCTCCGTACATGTAACAACAGTCTCAGTACATGTAACAACAGTCTCCATACATGTAACAACAGTCTCCAAACATGTAACAACAGTCTCAGTACATGTAACAACAGTTTCCATACATGTAACAACTGTCTTCGTACATGTAACAGGAGTCACCGTACATGTAACAACAGTCTCCGTACATGTAAGAACAGTCTCCATACATGTAACAACAGTCTCCGTACATGTAACAACAGTCTCAGTACATGTAACAACAGTCTCCATACATGTAACAACAGTCTCCAAACATGTAACAATAGTCTCCATACATGTAACAACAGTCTCCGTACATGTAACAACAGTCTCAGTACATGTAACAACAGTCTCCATACATGTAACAACAGTCTCCAAACATGTAACAATAGTCTCCATACATGTAACAACAGTCTCAGTACATGTAACAACAGTCTCCGTACATGTAACAACAGTCTCCGTACATGTAACAACAGTTTCCGTACATGTAACAACAGTCTCCGTACATGTAACAACATTCTCCATACATGTAAGAACAGTCTCCGTACATTTAAGAACAGTCTCCGTACATGTAATTACAGTCTCCGTAATGTAACAACAGTCTCCGTACATGTAACAACAGTCTCCATACATGTAACAACTGTCTCCGTAATGTAACAACAGTCTCCGTACATGTAACAACAGTCTCCGTACATGTAACAGCAGTCTCCATTCATGTAACAATAGACTCCGTATATGTACTATTTCAAAAGTTGTGACACCATCTGATGTTTCTCCATCATCACGATGGAATTTTAGTAAGGCAAACTGGCCGTTATATGAAGTCCTTTGCACTGATCGTTAAAAACCTGATGGTTTTCTTGATGTTTCCGACCCTATAAAACTTTTTTTCTGATAAACTAAATAAGATATCTGATGAATATATTCCGAAGTCCTCTTCAAATCCTCACATACGTAAACCATGGTTCAACAATGATTGCAAACTAGCTAGGAAGGCACGGAAAAAAGCTGAACAATATTTCCGTCGCCACAATTTAAATAAATTCAAAATATTAAACGCTAAAGCACGGCGTACATTTAAACAAAACAAGCGTCAGTCTTCGCAAATTTATGTCTCGAAGATAAATTCACGTACGCCGATATCGAAGATTTGGAACATGAATAAGAACATAAAAGGTAAGGGTTCTAAATCTAGTGTCCACCACCTTAAAAATGGGAATGAATTATTGACCAATACTTCTGATATTGCTAATAAACTTGGTGAAACTCTGGCTCAACATTCTTCCTCCTCGAACTATGCCCCTAAATTCCAAAAATATCAAAAGCAGCAAGAAAAGAAACCTATTAATTTTAATTCAGATAATGGGGAGGATTACAATGAAATCTTTTCCATTCAAGAGCTCAATACTGCCCTTTAACAAGCTCATAATACTGCTCCAGGGTCTGATAATATACATTATCAACTCATAAAACATTTACCGCAATCCTGTTTAGAAACCCTCTTGATGATATTTGATAAAATCCGGACGTCAGGAGAAATTCCTTCCTCATGGCGGGATGCTATAATTGTTCCCATACCAAAACCTGGACGTGATCATACCGATCCATCCAATTATCTACCAATTTCATTGACTAGTTGCGTTTGCAAAACCATGGAACGCATGGTCAATAACAGATTAACCTGGTACTTGGAATCCAATAACTTGATCACGAATATCCAATGTGGATTTCGTAAAATTCGCAGTACCATTGACCACTTAGTTCGACTGGAGTCATTCGTAAAGCATGCCATTGTAAATAAGCACCATGCAGTGTCTATCTTTTTCGATCTAGAAAAAGCATATGACACTACACGGAAGCACGGTATTTTAAAAGATTTAAATGATTTTGGATTGTGATGCCGTTTACCTCAATTTATATCCAAGTTTTTAACTGACAGGCAACTTCAAGTCCGCGTGGGTTCAACCCTGTCTGATCATTATGATCAGGATCAGGGTGTCCCACAAGGCAGTAATTTGTCTATCACTTATTTTAGCATCAAAATCAACAGTTTAGCAAAGGTTTGTTTGTGGATGACTTTAATGTTTCTTGCCGTGCTAGGAACGTGCATACAATTGAGAGGCAAATGCAATTGTGTTTAAATAAAATCCAAAAATGGTGTTTAGAAAATGGCTTTAAATTTTCCAAATCTAAAACTAACTGTATTTATTTTTGCAGAAAATATAAACCTCACAAAGACCCAGAACTAATATGAGATAACTCCCCCATTGTTGTAAAAGACCTTTAACCTTTTTACCACATATAAAATACTTAAAGAATAAATGTCTGAAAGCCCTAGACTTGTTAAAAGTTGTTTCTAATACCAAGTGGGGAGGGGATCAGAAAACCTTCCTCCAACCTTAGTGAGCTCTTAATTGCTCTAAACTTGATTACGGCTCCACCATCTATGGTCGGGCTTGTAAGAGCAATTTAAAATTATTAGACAACATTCATCACCAAGGCCTGAAGCTTTGTCTTGGAGCCTTCCGAACTTCACCTATTCACAGTTTGTATGTGGAGGCTGATGAGCCATCCCTTAAACACCGACGCATTAAATTATCTTTACAGTATATCAAATCCAGCGTATGACTGTCTGTTTGATCTCTATAATAAAAGATCTTCTCTTATTCCACCACTTGGAATAAGAATACAATCTGATATTTCTGCTGCGCAAATCAATCTGGGAAACATTGCCCCCACTCAGCTTTTCTCTTCTCCACCATGGCAGTTAGTGAAGCCAGAGGTGGACTTAACATTATCTCAACTCAAGAAATCCGACACGAATCAACTAATTTATCAACAGCAATATAATGAATTACGAAGCACATATGATACTTACACATCTATATTTACAGATGGATCCAAGGATGGTGACGCTGTTGTCAGCACCACCGTCATTGGATCCAGGACTATGTCATCCCGGTTACCAGATAACTGTTCTATTTTCCCAGCAGAAGCAAATGCTATTCTAACAGCATCAGCATCAACAATCAAACTAAACATAAAGAATTCATCATTTTTTCAGACTCTCTTTCTTGCCTTCAGGCTATTAAAAACATGTCTTCCACAAATTCAATTTTAATAGAAATTATTGAATTTAATCATCTTGCTACTGGCCAAAACGACATCGTTTTCTGTTGGTTGCCCAGCCATGTCGGAAACACTGGGAACACAATGGCCGATGCTGCTGCGAAGGCAGCAATCAACAAATCTGTGACGCCACTTCTTGTCTCTTATAGCGATATCAAATCTGTAATTAGATGTTACATCCGAGATTTGATGCAAAAGAAGTGGGACACCCAGGTAGGTATAAATAAATTACATGACATTAAGCCAAATATCGGTTACACCTACTTAGGTTGTCAGTCCAGAATTGAAGAGGCCGCATTAAGACGATGTCGTATTGGCTATTCTCGTTACACAAATGAATATCTGTTGAAAGGTGAGGATCCTCCGTTCTGCATCCCTTGTGATGAAAGAATCACGGTCAAGCATGTCCTGCTTGACTGTGTTGATTTTTCCATCACAAGGGATAACTATTTCAAGGTTACGTCTATGAAGGATCTTTTTAATACTATTAGTTGTCATTTAATTATTTGCTTTTTAAAGGGAATAGAGTTGTTTAGTAAATTTTGTTAATTTGTTTTGTATAAAAATAAATGATATTTTAACATTAGTAGAATAAATTGTTATCTGTGAATGTTTTCGGCTGTATCCTCGAAGGGGGTTAACGTAGTGTAAAATTATTGTCCCCCTGAGAGGGTATCGTAAGTCCAAAATATTCAAAGTATGTTATTCCTACTATAGTTTTAATCGTAGCATATGTGTTCTTTTAATTTGGCTAAATTTCCCAATAATCGCCAACAGATGAAGGGCTGATGTAAATCCGGCTGGGGTCCATGCAGGTAGCAAAAGTACTGTAAGTCCCCATGGACCCCAGTATATGATGATCTACCTTCAGTTGTTGGAGATCAATAGCCTGATTTTATGATGTATGGTTATGTATCGTAGTACCCATTTTATGATTCAATACTAGTTTTAAATATTTCTCTGTGATATGTCTAGTTATTTTACTGCCCGTCGTTGGCAGGTTTTTCTACGTTTCAAAGTATTTATAATCTTTAATCTTGATCGTCACGATATGGCTGAAATATTGCCGATGTGACTTAAAACTTAACTCACTCACTCACTCACTTTTAAATGGATCCAGTACATATTGAATTACAGGTAATATGTTGATTGGCATGTCGAAATATTCTGCTTCTTTTATCACTTGAAAATATATTATAACAACGAGGTTTTTTCTTATACCCCATTACATAATATCACAAACATACGTAACCGTATTCAGCCTATAACAAAACATCCTTCACAAAAAGTAAAATGTTTTATGACTGTCGTGGATGGGTTGTGATCGGCGTAGCGTGTATTTATAAATTTGTCGACATACGCTTTTGAAAAACATTCCATATCTGTTTGTAATGTACCCAATAGCACATCTGAATTATACGATCTCAAAAACACAATGACTGAATGAACCGGGCGACGCTTCACTGATCGGGTGTCAATGCTTTAGATGAAAACAAATTGGATTTTGAATTGGGAATGTTACATTTTGATGATCAATGATGTCACTTTCTCCAGATGTCAAAGTATTTTCAAGCACATTTGATTCCTTTGTTAAATGAATTGCCACTTATCCCTTATCCAACTACACCTATCCCTTTCGTCTCTGCTCACCATTGAATACAAAATGTAAATAAATTTAATAGTAATCCTTTCGAAGCAATAGTCACTTGAACAAGAATTGACATGAACATATCACGTGTGCACTAGTGCACACGCTACAGGTAATACCTCATGAACGAAATATTACTGCGCGAAGTGCATGCAGTATTGATAGTTTGAATTACATCAAGTTTCGCAAACATCTGGTATCGTCACTGTGAGTACAGTCACGTTTATATATTTTATCATTATAGTTTATATACAAACTATGGTTATCATGTCTCTGCTGCAGTACTTGATTCTTAAAGGTCGTGTCCATTAGATGTCACCACATGTATACACAGTTCACTGTAAAGCGCGTTTGGCATTATCTGTTCAGTCGCAAAACAAACAGAGGCTTGGCGCGTGCGACCAATGATACCATGCCATATTTCATGCATATGTAGATCTACGCTTAAAAATTATGAAGGAAAAACACTCTCCAAAAGATTGTGTGTCGACAAAAGGCCTCGCTAACGCTTTCAAAAAGTGTTATTGTTGACATGTGGAGGACATTTCCAATTTTGTCGCATCTGTGACAAAAAATAATGGCCGATGCAATTTCCTATTTTAACTGGTACCATATGTTACCGGTTTGTATATGGTGAACAGTTTACTTGCCTTTGCATGTGTTTGTGACGGGTTCCAGTGTTGGGGCAGAATACGCTCACCTTTTCTCGAACACCTGATATCATCACTATTTGGCAGTGATTCAGAAACGCATGCTGATGGAATGATCGAAACTGTACAATGGACTTGTATCAGATGTAAATATAAGCCACAAACATTACTTAATCACTATTATGCCTCTTACTCGCAATGTTCTGCTCTGATGCTATGTGTCCATGTGGTCTTGTTTTGCTCTTGAACCCTGTGTGAATATGTTCTGCTCAGCCTTTGATGACTTACAGCATGGAAGTTACGATCCCCTTACGGATGCGATTGCCAGTACTCGGTTGGTTAACTTGATGCGTATGCGCGGTAGCCATGTTTTTGTTCCGCGAAACTCGAAATTTGTAAAGGTTTGTGCGGATTTTCCTCAAATTACATTTGATAAAAAGAGCTGAGATAGCTAACCCATACTTAGTCCTGTACCATGACCGTGAAATATATCTATTTTATGAGAAAAAAACACACCTAGAAAGGCATACAAAAGCAAGTCTAGCCAGCTCAAGCTAGCTCTGTCAGCACAGGGAATTTTTTTATTTATAGAGTCAAGAAGGATATTGTGTAATATAGGATTTCAGAGACTAAATGTTAGTCTAACCCATACTCTCACTCACAACTTACTCTGCGGATCGTAAACTCACCTAATACTACAATCATGTAACGGCGGCCTGGAAATAATCAAGACTAGACAAGCCTTTGATTATTATTATTATGTGCAAAGAAACGTCCCACGTAGTTTAACGCTCCACACAACGTTAGTACAGCTATTTGACGGCGGCCTGTAAATAGTTGAGTTTAGATCAGACAATCCAGTTATTGTTATTATGCGCAATTTTCCACGTCAACTGTTTGTTGCTTCACGTCACACTCAGCAATATTACAGTTAAACCTAACCCCAACGCTAGGGATCGTTCAGGATGTTTGATCGGAAAGTGATACTTAACCAGATTCCATTGTACGATTATATCAAAAGACCAACCAAAAGATCCTTACAGGGCCACCCACAAATCAATTGATTGTGTCCAAAGTCTGCAGCTCACTGACTGTGACACATTGAACATGCTAGCTTCAAGCTCTACCAGTATTAAGCATGCTGGTCCCCTTAGGTATTCAACAAATAGTAGAGGACGCAACAAATATATTAAAGCAAGCGTAGAAAGAGTTTACGTTTTGCTGTGGACAATGAAAATCGACAATGCTAATGGCTCAGAGCGATTTGACGATTTGGTTCTTGTCAATATCAAGAATGACCCTGTATCTACGTGCAATGAATACAAGCATGGTCTACGTGCAATGATTCGGGTCAGTTGGGGCGTTAGGTTTTGGTCCAAAAAACGTTCTCTGGTAGTCATTTTTTACAGCTGATCTTTTTTCTGACTACCAATTTGCCCGATCACATTCCGCCTTTATGATACGTATACAGAACAGTTCTAACCTAAGACCGTTTGGGGCTATTAAATAATGACCAGTGTATAGGGACATGAATGTGCACTTCAAAAGCAAATCGCTTTTCTATACCATCTACTTAATGTTGCTTAACCATATTCTTTATACAAACATTTTACATTCAAACGTTGGTCTTACCAGCTGTATATAAGCGTAGTAAGTAAGCGTATCATCTGGTTCGTGAGAGGTATTCACTGCTCTAGTAACACCGAATTATGTTGTAATATGGTGCGCACACAAAATTGTACTGTAAGTCAGTGAGTTATAATTACGTCACATCGACAGTATTTCAGCCATAAAGTGACGAGAACAGTTACATAGAAATGACCTGCCACAAAGGACAGTAACGTGTCAACAATATATCACAAATAGTAGATTTAATACTAAACATTTCAAATACTAAAACCTTTCAATCATGATGTTACATTTTATACTATTTCACTACGGGCTATACACAACCAGCAACCAAACCTAGCCCACCTTGCCGTGGACCATTGGGACTTCTATTTTTCTTCTGCTTCCTGCATTTATCCCCATCAGATGATAAGCCATCACTTAAGCCACAATATCAATCATAAAATAGAACATTGTCAAATATGAAATACGTTAACATTCTAGTTTTGTGTACTCTATTTTGATACTATTAGGACTAACGAATCAAGAATGGGGGAACATAATTTAACCATACTTCAACCCCATTAAACAGCACTGCCTTATTAATATAAGTTATCAGTTACATTAAACTAAGTTGAAACGCATTATTAAAAACGTGTTGATCTGTCTAATTTCCTTTTGAAACCTAGTATTAAGTCGGAAGTGACGTTCATAATAAGATCTTTTAACTTTGAAAATATATAAAAGAGTACCCCTTGCGAGAGATAGGTCTATACAGTCAAGGGACATATACTCACACGCAAAAGAAACGCAAGTGGTTTTAAGCAAATAGGTAACAAACACGGAACCATAAATTGATACGAGTTTTAGCATGTAGTGAAGCCTGATGGCTTCAATATTTTTGGTTGCATTTTGGAAAGTGCTCGACAGACCATAGGAACACATAATCGACACATTAGCCGAGACACTGTGATCCGACGTCTCCGTTCCAGCAACCTCAGATGTCGCCGACCAGCACGTCGCCCTGTTCTTCAACAACGGCATCGACAAGCACTTCAGTGGGCACAGGGTCATCACATTTGGCGTCATCGTGAGGGGAGGCGTGTCATCTTCTCTGATGAAAGTCGCTTTCGTGTCTCCCATGCAGACGGAAGAGTCAGCATTTGGCGGCGTCGAGGTGATCGTTTCGCTGACAGAAACGTTGTGGAAAGGGATCCATGTCGTGGACCTAGCGTCATGATATGGGCAGGGAGTGGACTTAATGCGAGACTGGGACCCATGTGCTTTCTGAATGTTAGTCAAGGTCGGGGACACGGCGTCAGTGCTCAGCGGTATATCGACCAAATGATCAGACCCCACGTTGTTCCATTTTTGGCACAACATCAACAACACATTTTCCAGCAGGACAACGCTCGTCCCCATGTTGCTAGAGCTACCATGGCCTTTCTGCAACAACACAACATCCATGTTCTACCATGGCCAGCCCTCAGCCCTGATCTGAACCCCATCGCAAACTCGGGGGATGAGGTTCAAAGGCGTCTGCACAATGTGCGCCCAGCCCCTACAACTGCCGATTAACCACGCACAGCTGCTCTGGATGTGTGCAGGAGGATCCCTTGGGCCTTCACAGATCGTATGATCCACTCATTGTACAGGAGATGTGTGGCAGTGATCAATGCTTATGGTGGACACACCTGGTATTGACTGACATTTTGGGTCTTGACCCGAAACTGTGTAAGCCCTTAACATTTGAAAAAACAACAATTATGTCATCTGTCTTTTAATCCATTAAATTGTCTTCAGTCAATTTTTTTGTCAATCTTGCCCTATTAGTATTTTTTGTCTTTACTTTTGAAAATAAATAACATGTATACTGCATACTCGATTTGCGTCTTTTTGCGTGTGAGTACAGAACTGAAGATCCTCATCTATCAAAAAGTAGTCATGGGTATAACGACTGTGGCCATCACAAAACAACATCCTTATGTCTTGACTGGCAACCAAGGTAGGTATAACCTTGGGTTTATCTCATGAAGTTTTTCTAAAGGTAACTCTGTGTTTCGACTTTGTTCGCATAACATGTCCTATGTAACCTTGGATACAGGATATTTAATCCGAGCGTGGAATCAAGGCAGCCATAGCTGGTGCATCAGCTTTTGTATTGCCCACAATGTCGACATATTTGGGTAACCACAGAAGACGATGTTGTCTTGACCAGTTGAAAGGTCATAAAGGGATTCTAAAATATAGTATACATGTAGATTGATGATTTTGAGATACATTGTTAAATGCCTCGAGGCATGAAAAATGAAATGTTTACTTTTAGACAGACGGTGAATAAAGTCTAACAGCGCACCTAGTTAACGAGATAGTCCATATTTAGAAGGGTCTGAATTATCACTAGCTTACGTAGGGATAACAAGGGCATTATTCAAAGAAGCAAATCCAAATGTGGTAAAAAAATCTAAATCTAAATATAAAAGAAAGACAGGATTCAGGCAAATGCAGGAAGAGCTTCACGGGCAGTATATTACTCTTGTAGTGAAAATACCTAAGGCGTCTGGTGTCAATTTCTGAAATTCAGGAAGGTTTCTTAATGAAGAAGAGTGTTTAGCTAACGTTTCGCCAAGTTTATCTGATTTATATTCCACTAAGTGGTCACCTTTTCCTCCATATTACTTACTTACTTACTTTGGAGATTTAACGTGCGCTTTCCGACTGATGCGTATTTCGCACACGGGCCCGGCCAGGCCATTTAATGTGTTTCCGAAAGGGGCGAAAGTGGTGTGTGCAACCCAAGAGGGGGCTTTAGGGGTTGCTTATATAGAATTTGGGAATTTTGAGATTTGGAATAGATGCCGATGGGGTAAGGGAGGAGAACTAAGGGAGCTGGGTATGGTGGATTTTTGTGTGTTTATGTAATTTTGATTTGGTGGATTATAGTGTTTTTAGATGCGTTTTATTAGTTCCGTTTTGATTAAGAATACGCCTAAGGCCTTGAAGTTTTCTAGTTTATTTTGTGGGTTTAGTATTGCTTCTAGAGTGAGAGCCTGGTTTAGATTGAGGGTGGTTTGTAATGCGGTTCGATGTGTTAGGTAGTGTGTGCAGTAGATGAGTGCGTGTTCTGGGGTTTCTAGTTGTTTGCAGTGTGGGCAGTTACCTGTAGTATGTTTTTTTATTTTTTTTAGGTGGTTATTTAGGTTGGTGTGTCCTGTTTGGAGTTTAGTGATTACTCTGTCGATTTTTTTTGATGGATGGTGAATTTTTGGTTTGGTTAGTGGTTTGCTGAGAACTTTTTTGATTTGGCTATTTGAGTTTAGATATAGGTTATGCCATTTTTTGGTGATTTTTTGCTTATTTACACTTTTAATTTCTGATTTTGAGATGGGTAAGTTTAAGCTTATTTCTGGGATTTTGAGGGATAGTTTAGCTGCCTTATCGGCGTTTTCATTACCGTATATTCCTACGTGGGCGGGTATCCACAAGAAAGTTATTTGTTTGCCTGCGTTAGTTAGGTCGTTGGAGCTTTTAAGTATTAGATTTATTAATTTAGGTCGGTTTTTGGTATTTTTGTTTTGGAGGGCTTGCAGTCCACTTAGGGAGTCGGTAAGTATTAGGATTTTATTGTGGTTTTTGGATTCTTGACTATGGAGGGCTGAGGCCATGCCCATTAGTTCTGCCGTGAATATTGATTGGTTGTTTGGGAGTCGGAAGGATTGTGTAGTTTTAGTTGGTTGTGTGGTATGGACTCCGAAACCTGTGTGTTTGGAGGTCGGATCTGAAGATCCGTCCGTGTAAATGTGACACCAATTTGGCCAATTTTCGTGTATGTATGCTAGTGTGGTGGTTTTAGCTATGTTTGGGTCGGTTTGTTTATTTATTTGGCTAGCTAGTGTTGTGTCTATTTTGGGTATTTTAAGTTTAGGGGTGAAGATATTTGATTGTTTGCAGTTTTGTTTAAGATTTTTAATTTGGTGTTCATTTAGGTAGTTTGTTATTCTTTGAGATATTGGGGTAAGTAAGGGGTGTTTACGAGCTAGAGCTTGGTTTTTGGGGCTGATATTTTGGTTTATTAGGTTTTGGATGAGAGGGTTTGATTGGGATGCGGCCCAGAAATTTAAGCTTAGCTGTTCCCTGCGTAGACTTAGTGGCATTTCTCCTGTTAAGGCCTGGAGTGAAGTGTAGGAGGTGCCATGTTGGGTGCGTGTAATTAGTTTGAGAGCCTGATATTGTATTGAGTCAAGTTTTTTAGATAGAGAGTTGTTTAGGGTGTTGTATATGGCGCAGCCGTAGTCTAGTTTTGATCTAATTAGTGATATGTAGAGTGAGAGGAGGGTATCTTTGGAGGCTCCCCAGTTTGAGCCAGTGAGGCATCTTAGGGTGTTTAGGTCTTTACTGCATTTAGTTGTTAGGTTTTGGATGTGAGCATCCCAGGTGAGATGTTGATCGAAGATAAGTCCTAAGAATTTGGTTTGTTTTTGAAATTTGATAGTTTGGTTGTTTAGCTGGAGAATTGGGGAGGCGGGTTTCATGTTTTTATGTTTGAATACTATTCCTGTTGTTTTTTCTGAGTTAAGGGAGAAGCCCCATTTGTCAGCCCATTGTTGTATTTTATTAAGAGATTTTTGGAGTAAATTTTGGGCCATATTAATACTTTTTGTGCGGATCCAAAGGGCTCCATCATCCGCGAATTTGGATGTGTTTACTTTAGGGGATAGGCCCTCGAAGAGATCGTTTATCATTATATTAAAGAGTGTGGGGCTGAGGATACTGCCCTGGGGAGTGCCATTTTCTAGGGGACACTGGTCCGATAGAGTATGGTCTATCCCCACTGTTATTTTACGTTCGTTTAGAAAGTCCTGAATGTAGTTTATTATTTGTCCTTTTAGTCCTATTTTTTTAAGTTTTTGTATTAGCCCGTTGTGCCAAACCATGTCGAATGCTTTGGAGAAATCCAGAAAGATGCCTGTTGTGTATTGTTTGTTGAGTTGTCCCGTCTTTATGTCCTGTTCTAGTCGGGCGAGATTATCTAAGGTTGAGCGGCCAGGAGTGAAACCGCTTTGATCTGTGTTTATGATGTTATTTTGAGTTAAGTAGTGTTGTAGTCTATTTTTGGCCATAGATTCCATTACTTTACATAGGTTTGAGGTTAGGGATATTGGTCTATAAGAATTTGCCTGGTTAGTTGGTTTATCGGGTTTAGGGATAGGGATGACTAGTGCCTGTTTCCAGGGAGTTGGTACCTGTCCGTTTTGATAGATTAGGTTATATAGTTTAAGTAGTGCCTGGAGTAGGTTGGGGGGGAGTTTTTTGATTATTTGGTAGGATGTTAGGTCTAGTCCTGGGGCAGTTCCCTTTTTCCTATTTTGGAGTACGTACTGGAGTTCTTCCATTGAGTAAGGTTGGTTTATTTCGAGGTTATCATTATTTGGTACTTTAGTAGGTTTGGCTTCTGCTTTAAGTTTTTGTTGGAATTTTTCGCTGAAGTTATTGTTGCTGCTTATGGCCGAGAAGTGGTTTGCTAGGTTATTTGCCTTTTCGGTAGGGTTGGTTGAATTGTTTATGTTGGGTGTTTTTTTGTGACGTTTTAAGCCTCTAATGGCGTGGATTTTTCGCCAGACTGTTCTGGCATCTGTGCGATTATTTACTCCTTCACAAAATAATTTCCAATCTTTGGTTTTAGCTATTTTGACTAGTTTTTGGACCTTGTGGTTTAGTTCGTGAGCTACCGTTATATGGTTATGGTCGCGTTTGGCTGTATTGAAGGCTGTTTTACGTTTGCGTCTAGTTTGTTCTATTTCCTCGTTCCACCATGGTACCGAGGGTTTGCCTACGTTATTTGTTTTATAAGGTATTGATGCTTTGGCTGCGTTAATTATGTAGTCTGTTAGGTTTTTGCAGTAGATTTCTGGGTCCTTATTTTCTAGTTTGGTTAGGTTGGCTTGGTTGCAGATATCCTGAAATTTGTCCCAGTTAGCTTGGTTATAGTTGAATTTTGGTTCTAGGTTTTCTGTTTGGGTAGGAACGTTTGTATTGCCTATGGTAATGTTTATAGGGAAGTGGTCACTACCTAGTGGGGCGTCGTGAACTTCCCATTGAGTACTTTGGGCCAGATCTGGGGTGCATATGGTTAGGTCGATAGCCGACATTTTATGGTTTTTCTTATCGTATCTAGTTGGTTGGTTATTGTTTAGGAGTACAAGGTTATTTGTTTCTATCCATTCAGAGATTAGTTTGCCATGATTATCTATTTTTTCATCTATGCTCCAGGTGGGGTGGTGAGCGTTAAAGTCTCCTAGGAATATAGTTGATTTATTGCTTATTTGCAGTAATTTGTTTAGGTCCTCAGCTTGAATTTTTTGTTCTGCCCAGTGGTATACGTTAATGATGTTTATTTTTTGGTTTTTGAGAGTTATTTGGATGCCGTTTGCTTCTAGGTTTGGTGTGTTTATTTTGATTTCTTCATAGTTAATGTCTTCTCTGATTAGTATTATTAATCCTCCTGCGGCTCTAGCGGTTTTAGGTTTGGCTCGGTCTGTTCTAACTGAGTTGTAGTTTGGTAGAGTAAATTTAGATTTTTTTGAGAATTTGGTTTCTTGGATACAGGCAATGTGCGGGCCCTTATCTTGTTTAAATTTTGCTTTTAGTTCGTGGCCGTGGGAATTTAGTCCATTGGCATTCCACTGAAATATGTTTAGGCCTTCCATTATTTGGGCTTTTAGTGTTTGGAGGTTAGGTTTTTATTTAGGCTAGGGGTTTTTACTTGGTTGAGGTAGGGCTAACTAATTCGAGGCCTATGCTGAAGAATTCGAAGGTAAGGGTTGTCAGTTTAAGCTTATTTGCTACGGTATAGAAAGCTTTAGTGCTAGCGTTTGGGTTTATTTCCTTTAGCATGTATGCGAGAAGGATGGTTAAGTTGTTTAGTTTGTTGTTTGACATTTGCTGAGGCCTGTGTTTAAAGGTTTTGGTTTTTTGGGGGGTTGAGAGAGTTATTTCGTTTATGTCTTCCTCGGTTGTGCATTCATATTCTTCTGTGTTGTTAAGTTTAGTTTCCTCACATTCCATGGGGGTGGTTTGCGTGCGTGCTTGTGTTTGTGGTCTGGATGTGGTTTCCTTACTGTCTAGGTTTTCGGGTTGTGATTGCTTGGGATCGGTTGTTGTTGCCATAGCGGCTGTGGTTTGTATGGTGCCGGGTTGGGTTGTGGCGGGCGTATTGTTGCTTGTTTTGCGTGCAGGTGTGGATGTTGTGAATGTGCTAGTGGAGGGTTGTGGGATGGACGTGTGGTGGATGTGTGTTTTGGGTGCTGGATGTACTCTTTGCAGGATGCCATCCCATGCCGAGTTTAAGTGTGGGGTGTTGTTTGGTTGTGGTGTGGGTAGCAGAGGTTGTTTTGTATGCTGTGCTTGTCTTTTTGTTTGGAGTTTGGCCGTGTCGATATTGATGTGTTTGTTGGCCTGTTGTGTGAGGGTGTGTCTATGAGGGCAGTGGTTGGATAGTGAGGAATGTTGTATGCTTTTACAGTGTATGCACCAGGGTGTGCATGTCCCTGGGCAGTCAGTTTGGGCGCATTTCCTGCATTTAGTTTTTTGGAATTTACATTCATTGGCTGTGTGGTTGTATTGGAGACAGTTAGAGCATTGTTTAACTTGTTTTATGTATGGTTTGACTTCTAATTTAGTGGTTGCTCCGAAGGAGATAAATTTAGGTGCTTCTGGATATTTAGCTGATTTTTGGAAATTGATTATGACTATTGGTGTGTTTGAGATTTTACCGTTTCTATTTGAAGTTATTCTTCGGGTGCTAGTTATTTTAGGTTGGGGGTACATATCTTGGTTATCGTTAGCGTCTTGTGCGTACATGTCTAAGTCTTCGTTGTTTTCTTTAGGATTTACTCTGATTACGCCCCTAGTGAATAGCTGCCAGTTTGGGGTTTGATGAGTTACTGTGTATTGGAAGATTTGGGTGATTTTTTTGGCTGCGTTTAGGGAGTCCTGGTCTGGGAAAATTATTTGGAAACCTTTGTTAGCCTCTTTAATTTTGTCGAAGTGAATTTTGTGCTGTTTGAACCAGATTCCTACTTTATTGGCTGTGAGACATTTAGAAAGGACGTTTATGGGGCCTGTAGCGCAAAAGTAAAGGGCGAATGTGGTGATGATGGATGCGGGCGACATGTTTGGTGGTGGTTGTGTGTTGGAACTGTCCAGCTTCCTTTTTTTGGTGTTTGTTGTGGGGATCGGCGATACGGCTGTTTTGGTGGGTGAAGCTACTGGTGATTTGGAGCCGAAACCGTCAGGTATGAGTTGGATGGATGTCCTCCCGGAAGTGTTGTGGGCTTCCGAAGGTGTGGGTGATTCTGTTTGGTGGATGTCTGCCTGGGTAGTGTTGCGGGAGTCGGACATGTTTTGCGGCTAGTGGGGTGAGGTGAGTGGATGTGGTGAGTGGGTTTGTGTGGAGTGAGTTGGTAGTGAGAGTGTGTTTTTAGGGAGTAGGTGGTGGGTACTGGTTGAGCAGGTTTGTTGAGATGTGTTTAGGTTTTTGAGATTGTTATTTAGGGGTTGTGGATTATCCTATTGTTTACCTATGAGGATTTTTAGTGTTTTTGTGGATTTGCGGGCTTGGGTGTGAGTAGATTTAAGAGAGAATGTGGGTGTGTGTTTTGATAATTACCTCCTCTGCTGGCTATCAGTGAAACTGTGCTGGCTTGGGAGGCTTTGCTGGGTAAGTTTTGGCTTGGTGGCTGGTTGGCTTGGGTGGCTTGGTAGGCTGGAGGGGTGTTGCTAGCTTGGAGTACAAACTGCGACTGTCGTCCATATGATGGACACTTGTTTTTGAGCCTTTGCCCTTAATCCTTTGGAGCATATTTCACTCCTTCGAGATAGGTGTACGGGAATAAACGGACTTTCTGAGTATTTCGCTCGTCAGATACGTGATGAAATACTCTCTTGCAATCAAAACCGGTGTTATCTAATGGTGTTATGTTTGCACCATTGTCCATTGGTGAGTAAGTAACAGCTATCCAATTATATCGCGGAGTGTCAGCTTAATGTGGGAGGAAAGCCCGAAGTGATGCAGGTCTTTTGTCCATTGGAGGTCGGACACAATGTCGCCAGCCAATTACTAAATAAACTGTTGTTACAGGAAAAGGCCAGGCTGTCTCCACCTGATACGATCTTGGAGCATCTGCATGCTTCACTATCACAGCTGGATGCCATCAACTCTTTCGTCATACTCGAACTTCCTCACCCACTTCTAAATCAAGCATTGTCATGGAACTCACATGGAGTGTCATATCGTTTCTTCTAACTACTCTGTTTATGTTTCAGATTATCTTGTATCGCTTGACTGTAGGTTCAAGTTGAGATTCGGTGGTAGGTAGTGTTGCCCTGAGACGACTTTTCATCAGTATTTGTGCAGGTGATCCTAAAGGTCTATTTCTATATTAACGAATACTGAGATACGTATCTTTCGTGTTCAGTTACTCCCTTGGGGGCCGGGGGTAGACAAGAATGTGTCCTCAGCATCCCGTTGCTGGTCTAAGTGGTGACCGAATTGGGCAACCTGTTTGCCGTGGGTTGCGCCCCTGTGTCGGTGGAGGATGGGATTCTGGTGGCTGAGGGCACTGGAGCAAGGAACCGGTGTTCCTTTTGCTCAACACACCGATTCGACCATTTTTACCCTTTGGAAATCTATATTATTCACAGAAATATGTGATATCATACTTTAATTTCTATTCAAAACAATTGTATGCTCCATTTTGCCTAGAAGTCGGTGCTTCATGGGCCAATCTGGAGATAGAGACCTCTGAATTCTGTGTTTCTTGGGAACAGTGTTATGGACCGAACCAGCCCGACACTTACTTTATCTCATAGCTTTTCAAGTCTATATTTTCTGGAGCAGGTTGGCTTCCACTGTGACATCGTCCTTGTTGACACTCGATGGCGGGTGGGGAGCAGGGATGCCGAATCATAAAATAACACCATGGCTCACAACAAATAGTCTGGTTCTTTCAAAACAAATAAACGTCGTCATGTCGATTCTATAACGTCTGAACGAAGAAGAAACATCAACCACGATTGCAGATGCTTGGCCACGATTCATTATTATCGCATATGTTATTATCGCAATCCTTGAAAACTAAATCATTTTGTCATCTCGAACGGCATTCAAAGTGTCTGTGTCTGTAACCAATGTTACACGTCTTCGTTCGGGTTCCATCCTTGTAGAATGTGCACTTATACAACTACACGTACCTGTCAATCTGCTGGGTCGACTGCATTTTGTTAACACTAAGGTTGTTGTTTCAGTGCACATGACACTGGATTCTAGCAGAGGCATTTTCAGGGACCGCACTCGGTGTCTATCAGAAGAAGAAATTGCTGCTGAATTGAAACACCAAGGGGTCACAGCTTTTTAACGGTTTAGTAGAAATTCCGAAGATGGAAACTTTAACCAAACAAATACCTATCTTTTCACTTTTTATCTTTCCAAAATTCCAAAGTCAATCAAAACCGGTTATTTTAACGGAGTGGAGGTTAATGTTCCAACTACACCCCGGTGTTACAAGTGTTACAAGGGATCTTTTTAACATAAGGTCTCATTTTATTCTTGGAGTAAATCCTTTAATCGTAGAATATTTCTTTGTTTTAATCTTTGGCTAACCTTCTCCATAATCACCAGTGACTAAAGGGATGTTGTGAATCCTGCTGGTGTCCATGCAGGTAGACAAGTATTGTAAGTCCCACTGGTTCCCAGTACAGTGGCCTACCTTCGGTTGCAGGTGATATATAGCTCGATGTTATATTGTTATGAATAATTAGGTTTTATGGTCATGTACTAGTTTTAAACCTGAATCTGTGATAATCTAGTTCTTTAACTGTCCTTTGCCTAAATTTATGTATTGCACCATATGGCTGTAATATTGCCGATGGGACTGTAAATATTAAAACACTTGTCCAGTTTTTTTTCTTCTTCAGCATTCCCTTCAAATCAAAGTGATTTCTCTACACGTGCATTTGATTGAAAAAAAGTCAACCAAATCCAAACCACATTTTCGTTTGCTTTTGACATTCCTAAAGTGAGATAAAATTTCAGGGTTTATTCCCATCTTCTCCAAGTTTTTGTTAAGTAACCGTCATAAAAGTCTAATTCCAGTGGTAGCTTTAAATGTTCCATGTTTACAGTAATTTGTGTCTTTGTCCGAAATTTCCTACCATACTCACGAGGAGGTAAACACAGGATGGTGGCGGCCATGTTTTCACGTACGTTCGAGCTTTCTATTGAAATTCTTAACTCGCCTCTTGGTAAAATGTATGTTGTTTATGTCATCCCACTACTATAGCTGGAATATTGCTGATGCGGCTTAAAGCAACATTTACTCACTCACTCACTACTGACACCATGTTGTGTTTGCACGTCATACCGTCAAAGGCGGTCATGCTTGTCGTAAGAGGTGACTAACAGGATCGCGTGGTCAGGCTTGCTGATTTGGTTGATGCATGTCACTGTATCCCAATTATGTGGATTGATGCTCATGATGTCAATCACTGGATTGTTTGGTCCAGACTTGATTATTTACAGATCACCGTCATATCGCTCTCCATGTCCACTATGTCCACTATGTATGTATGTTTGTGTGTGTGTGTGTGTGTGTGTGTGTGTGTGTGGCTGGGGGTGGGGGTGGGGGTGGGGGTGGGGGTGTGGAGTGTTGGTTTGGTTTGGTATGTATATGCATATTTACTTAATATATCAGATCAATATTATAAACTATATCGACCTTTCTGTGTCTTAAAACTAATATTTCCAAATATTCAAATAACACTGTGATTCAGTAATATATCTTTTGCTGATAACCATATTTTGCAATAATCAACCACCAACCATTCATACCAGTTCTTATTTTTTTCAGATAAGTCAGCGACGAATGTCGAGATGCTGAATTTCTGCCTGCTTGTCATAATCTTTGGTGAGTTATATGTTGTCCATCAGTATATATGGTTGATGCATGTCATCAATCCCAATTGCGTGGACTGATGCTCATGATATCAATCACTGGATAGTGTGGTGCAGACTTGATTATTTACAGACCGCCGTCATATAGCTGGAATATTGCTGAGTGCGGCGTCAAACAACAAGACAACCAACAATCATGATCTGGTCGGATGAAAAGTCGTTCTGACTTGATCCGTAATGGGATGTCATCAGATATTTGTTTAGCGATACCGATCTAATTTTAATGAGATTGGAAATGAGTTCTACATTATTGTAGAAACCAAATTTTAGAAATTGTTATGAAAGCGGAGGGGAATAAGTTTTGCAATCAACGCTTGCATATTTGGGACCTTTTGCATCAGATAACGTTGTTGCGAAAGTCATTCACGAAAGCAGATATTAGCAAATATTTCTGATATCTAAACTTAATACTGTTTTTCAAAAGATGTTAATAAGGACTAAACACACGCTATATTGTGTCACTGAAGTCGCTAGTCGTCCTTTGTCATTTACGTTAGCCATTTATGTACGCCTGTACTAGATAATGCAATAAGTCCAACTAATGATTGTAAGTTAAAAAAAAGAATGGTTGTTAGTCACATGAATACGTCCAGACAATGCAAAGTAAAAGAAGACGTACACCCATGTTTGTGGGAACAAACAAGAAATGGTCACTCTTTGGTGTTGTATTTGATACGGGTATCTTAGTTGTGTTTTGTACTTTAAGTTTGTAGTGTTTTGGCAACTGTTTTCAGCCTATTAACATGTTGATAACGTTTGTAATTGTTTGGTCAAATCCAATTTTCAAATGTATACTTTCTTTTGACCGGCAGTTTATAATATTCATAACATCATGTTCAAGGTTAGAAGCCCTATTCAACCCTGTCCTTAGCTTCGTACATAAAACGTTGTGTAACAGTTTGACCGCTCCCCACGTTACCATGGCGTCAACATTGGCCTGAGGACGTACATCCTGGACGAGTATGTGGACATCCGCATCCCATCCCTGGCGCACCTACGTAATTACCTTGACAGTTGACCTCAGGTTTTCCTATGTCATCAGAACTATAAGCATCTGGGTAGTGATGGATGTCTTGAGAAAAAGGGTTCAGTTACTCTAATCAAAAAGATATTGGTGTCCTGAAGAAGTGACAGAACATATAGTTTGTTCTCCTACCCCGAATGAAAATGTCAGTGGCATATGGTGTCCTTAACTTGATAAAATATTTTCCACGCTTTATTGCTAAAACACGTTGACATGTTAATGGGTGCCTTCACCTTTTGGCTTGTTCTTACCTTGGCATATGATTTGCCCTCGGGATGTTTGTGTCGTATATCGTAGTAGTCTAACATACACCGAATCATCCTGTCATCAATATGAATATGAGAACGGTATATCATGGGCTGATGGCCAGACCGACATTGAAACACCTGTTTAATGACAATTCATCGATTTGTATTGTCACACGTTTGTTTAGATACAGTGTATACGTAGTATCAAAGCATTGTCGTAAACGTGAGATCATATTTCTATCATAACGTATCGATGAAAGTTGGAAATGTAAAATGATATTGAAAAAAACCCTAACATATCCATTGACAATAACCACAAAATTGATTTTTTATGTTGTTCTATGAGACGAATCCTTGTGCCATACTTTCCGAATGTGTAAAAAGGTTTAAGGAGATTTAATGATAGACGTATGCATAGACAAAATAATTCAAGCTCAACAATCCATCACATCCTTATAACATAAGTCAACGGACCTCTTAACCCAAAAGTATCCCTTCAGGACAATATGACAACACCGGGTGTTTGATAAATCCAATCTCTGTTTTATTATTTCGTCATGCAAAACTTCTAAATGTTGCATGTGTGATGCGGGTTGATTTCAGTGACGGTTAACACCAGGGCTTCGTTCAACAAAGCATCTTAGCTTTAAGATGATCGTATCGCATATGCTTTAACTTAGGCTTACAATCATTGTAGCGCGAACATCGCTTTGTGGAACGGGGCATAGAACAACATCCGAAGTATCAATTTGATGTTTGTAGCAAAGCCTTTAGTTGACGCAAACTAACAATGGATTGTGGAGCACATCAAACAGCTGAGTATATGGCTTGAATACGAAGAAATACTCAGTGCTATTCAAACTGGCTTTATCGCAACGTGTGGTAATACACTCTTATTATAACTACCAAATGGACAAAAGCTGCGCATTCGCTTCAAGTTCAAATACACGCCATCAAATTTACTAATTGTAACACAGTTTTGTTTGTTTGTGTGTTTGTTGTTTTACACATCTTTGTGACTTGTGTAGTCAAGTATTGGTTGGCTGGAGTGTGTGAAGGTATATCTTTAAATACTCCGACTCTTTACAACACCCACTCCTGTATTAACAAACATATATACAGGTGAGTGGGACTACACAACATACGAGGGGTGTTCATTAAAGATTTCCCCTAAACCACTTGGGGTTATCATATTTGATTGAAATTTCACATGTGTAATGATACATGTATCTTTGGGTTATGTCTGAATTTGCAGCACCGAACTATTAATCTTACCACTTTTACAGGTGTTATGATCGAGTAGGGTGTGACAATGGAGCCAGTAGAATACCGAGCAGTGATTAGGTTTTTATATCTGAAAAGTCGCACACCAAAATAAACTTTCGATGAAGTCATTTGTGAAAGGAAAACTTTTCACAGATGATGAAACACTGATTTCTGAAGTCAAGTCCTGGTTTGAGACGCAAAATGAGGGCTTTCACAAGCGAGGTCTATAAAACGATGGGAGAAGTGTGTAACTCTTGGTGGTTCCTATGTGGAGAAAGACTAATACCTATGCCAAGTTTCATTCCACTAGGTCCATCGGACACCCCTCGTATTCCGACGTAGCCAACAAACCGGATGAGCATGGAGTCCACGGTCTCTCGAACATAAACTGGCTAGACCGCCTGGATATCCTCACGACTGAAATGGATTATTCCCAAAGAGTATGCCAGTATATACAATGCATCCAAAAACCTGAACTTGAAATACCTGCGACCAAAACCGCGTTAAATAAAAAATAAAACCCCTCAAACCCGAGATAAGTTGGAACGAAACCTCATTTACTCGTATTATTTGGAACCAGAACCTCATTACACAGAAATATGTGGAACCAAAACCTCATTTATTCAAGTCTCGGTGGACCCAAACCTCATTTACTCTATTAATTACTCGCTATTAGTTATAAATTCGAGATACGCGACTTCAAAACCTCATTACCTACAAATACATGGGATGAAAAACCTCATTAAGTTGGACCATAACCTCTTTACTCAGAAATGCGTGGGGCCCAAATCTCAGTTTTATGCCGCTTTTAGCAACATTCCAGCAATATCACGGCGGGGGACACCACATATGGGCTTCACGCATTGTACCCATGTGGGGAATTGAACCCGGGTGTTCGGCGTGACGAGCGAATGCTACAACCACTTGGCCACCCGACAGGCACCTATAATGTGGAAGTTCAAGCTTTGAGTGACTGGACAGGACCAGGCGGTGGAGTGAAGTGTCACCGTGCCGTCTTACACTACCAGAAGGACCAAAATGATGGAGAGAACGAGTTGGGTTTGACGCCGTCTAACGGTTCTACTTTTAAGTATCTACAGTCATTCAGCCTCCTGGAGAGAGGTCGGTCGATGGTTCGACCCCAGGCTGCGTCATGTCATAAGATGGTCAAACATAATTGTTGTCACCTTGCGCTCAGTATTAAGGTGATAAAGGGACTGGTCGGCTCGGAGCCAGTATACTTTATCTGAGTGGGGTATCGATGTTAAACTGTGGCATGATATCGCAGTAAGCTAGCATTTTAAAACAAGGACTGGTCGGCTCGGTGTCAGTATACTGTGTCTGAGTGGGGTATCGATGTTAAACTGTGGCATGATATCGCAGTAGGCTAGCACTAAAACAAGGACTTGTCGGAATCAGTGTAACGTGCCCCATGTCCATATTAAAGTGTCTCAGGGGCTTTGTAAGGTAAAAAAACACAGGTCCAAATACACGTGCATGTTGCTGTATAAGCTAAATAATCTTAACGCGAAGTCCACCTTTTCTGTCTTGTGGTTGCAACACCCAAACAACAGCCCACACCACCCCTACCTGTATCCAGTGATGTTTTAATGTAGGTATGCTTTCATAAAAAAAACGTGAAAATGAGGACCCATGCTGACCAGTATATGCTTCTGGCAAAGGTCGACGTTCCTGACTGTGCTGCAGGCATGAACGACCTAGAGGCTACTGTGAAAGTCCGTATGTCTGAATATGGTTCCTTGTAGTATACTGTTTAACTTAAAGTAGCTTCTTTGTGACCAGTCTATGTGTTTTAGAACCACGATGTTGTTCATGCTTGATTTACAGTTATGTTGTTCGTAGTTGCGACATTTTTTCAAGTTATGTGCAAACAGTAGACTTTGAAGTTTTATTATGTCTCGACTCTTAACATAGATATTCCAACCACAGAACATAATTAACCTGCTGACGCTATATATATATATATATATATATATATATATATATATATATATATATATATATATATATATATATATATATATGCAGTAAAAGTGTTGAGGTAATTAAGATCAATGAATGAGTTCCGCGATGTGCGGCTTCTCAGGGTCCTACACGTCCTACACTAGGGTGTTTTAATCCAGTGCCTAATGTGCTGTGTGCACATATTCGCAACGAAGAAACCAGCAACCAGTATTTGCAAAAGAAATATCAGGGCATATACACTTCTGCTTACGTGTGCAATAAGTCATTTTTACACAATGCCATAAGACTTTCAAAATTACTGATAGATAAGATACCAGACATCATATGTGGCCAGGTCATCTCACTGCCATTTTTAATGCTGCCTTGACATTTAAAAAAAAAATGTAACGTCATAAGATTACAATTCCGAGACAAACCAAGTTTATACCGCACTAATGTGAAATTACCTACATGTAGGTCAATCTGAAGATAGTTCAGCTTTATATCTGTTAAGATTTTCATGTCGGTCACACGACCTTCAAGGAACCCAGCCACATGTGTGTACATTGCTGGACATGCTGCTTTCATTCTGAGCACATGCAACCATGAACATCTTTGGGTGGCTAGTTCTCTGTGTCAGCATAAAAGGTAAGCCATGTTATGTCATGTGCAAGTGCAATGTTATGCGGACAAATATTTAAGCAAACGCTTCCTGAACAATTACAATGAAGGTATCAAATCCTTGCTTCGTAACGAGCAAATACCACAGAGTTTACACAAATACTGTACTACATCTGTACGTCCGAATTACATCTTCCTAAGTTTCAAAGAAAGCCTTTCTTATAAGGTGTTCAGTTAATGAAGTTATGACAACTGTTAAAGTATCATACATGAATGAATGCATATTCTAACTATTCTAGGACCATAACCAAAGGATGTATTCATCACCCGGGAGAGTTGTGTCCAAGTTAAGTATTAATTTGATGTCGTATCATAAGAGCGGCGGTGGGTTGGCCTAGTGGTTAAAGCGTTCGCTCGTCATGTCGAAGATCCGGGGTCGATTCCGCACATGGGTACACTGTGTTCCAGATGCCCCCGCCGTGATATTGCTGGAATGTTGCTAAAGAGTGTATAACCATACTCACTCATTCACGTAACACAATGGAACGTCTCTCATGGACATTGATAGCCAGGTTTGATGGGTCAGCATTTCATATTTCAGGGAGCTCCAGCGCCTGTTCGTCATGCAGCAACATTGCAAAGGATCCTAATAGGTAGGACAACCACGTGTGTTCATACATTTTCCACCACCTTTTTACATGAACATTCATTGATGCAGTTCAGATATCTCCTTTCATCTGGACACAATGTGAGCTTATAACTTTCATTAAACAAAATGTATGGCTCTGAAATATGGTAACAGAAAATATGAAGGAAAGAGAGATCGAAACCCTGTCTTTATTGATATTCCTGCTTCTAAAATGTCCTGTGCTTCGGTCCTCCTACTTCTAGCTGACATGCCGTGATATAACCGGAATACTGTTAACAGCGGTTAACAAACTCACTCACTCACATATAGCTAGAGGGGTCAAGTAATTGTTTTGTGGTAACACTACTGAACAGTGAAAAAGGACGAGCCACTGAAATGAGTCAAGATGGTACCCTGAAGATAGTTCCAAACTCTCAGAGTTCATCACGAGGCCCATGTCATTATGAAAATGTTGGTTTGAAGTATAAGCATCAGATTTTGGCATTTACATAGAGGGCTTGGCCATATTTAAGACCATTGGGTGCAGATAACTTTTTTCATAACTCAGTATGGCACCTATAACTTCAGTGAACGCTGTTGGGGTCGTCGGCGGCACAGATACTACATAAATATACTCGATGTACCTTTCTGCATACACAAATGTGCCCATTTGCTTGTTACCATCATACTCGATGGTCTCAATAGTGGCAAAAGTCTATGCCCTGCGCCAAGTCGGTTGTTCGCCCACATCAAACTGTCACGCCATGACAGAACTAAACATATGAATCAAAACCAAATTCACTGACTGTAATGCGACTGCCTTGCTTCAGCTACCACTCAGTCAGTTACCATTCATCGGATGCTCACATAGAGAACCCGGGACGCGGCTTCTACCAACATTTGGAGACCACATCAAGTCACTTCTCACCTCTCACAGTCAGTTGAATCAAATTTTGCTGTTACAATATATTTAACATACAAGTTTTCATTTATAGGATAGAACTGCTATTTCGTAATATTATTGAACGAATATGATTTTACGCCGTTTTTAGCATTGTTTAGTCATAATAGGTCGGAGAAGGCATTGAAAGAGCTCAGGAACCCAGTGAAGAATTGATTGCTTGCCTTCGGCGTTGCAAGCAGACGCGTTGGTCACACCTAAGCCTTAGTCATGAGTTTAAATACAAATGATGACATTGCAAACACTTGTTTTACGCTTAATGGTGTGAGTGAGTGAGTTTGATTTTACGCCGCTTTTAGCAATATTCCAGCAATATCACGGCGGGGGACACCAGAAATTGGCTTCACACATTTACCCATGTCGGGAATCGAACCCGAGTCTTCGGCGTGACGAGCGAACGCTTTAACCACTTGGCTACACGACCGCGACCGCCCCTTTTGCTTAATGGATGGATGTGTTGACTTGGTGACAAGATCCTTCGTATGTGTGAATGGACGGGTGGATGGATCGATGAATTTACAAACCAATACTCTTATATTGTATGACTGAACGGTGGAAGCCTAAGTAGGCTTACTACTTTCGCGAACACCTGGTGTCATGACCTTTCATTGATCAATTCATATCATTTTCTTCGCTATTTTGCCTTATATGCCAATTGGAATCTGTTTCGACGGAAAATCGAGACTGATTATTCTCTTGCAATGTTTTATGGTTATGAAAATGCAGGTAAGGACAAATGAATAATAATTATAGGCTAACTGATTGATGAACACATGGTAACATGATCTGTTTTGTTTCAGGTCCATTACTTGGACACTGTGCGGCGAGATGATGGCGTTAACATCGGACTGAGGATCTATGTTCTCGACTCCTTTGTTCATTCCTCCATCAGCAATACCTTCCTCACACACATACGGGATGACCTTGACATTGTGAAGGATGCTGGCTGGACCGTGGCTCTGAGGTTCAGCTACACCAGTCACAGTGTAGGTAACATTGAACGCAGTGTAGGTAACATTGAACGCAGTGTAGATAACATTGAACGCAGTGTAGGTAACATTGAACGCAGTGTAGGTAACATTGAAAGCAGTGTAGGTAACATTGGACGCAGTGTAGGTAACATTGGACGCAGTGTGGGTAACATTGGACGCAGTGTAGGTAACATTGAACGCAGTGTAGGTAACATTGGACGCAGTGTAGGTAACATTGAACGCAGTGTGGTAACATTGAACACGTTCGGGTAACAACGGACGTGACGTTAGTAACACTGATATACTTGTCACATTGTACAAGACATTGGACACAAAGAGTTACATTAAACACGGTAAGAGTAACACTGAACACGTCTTGGGTAACATCGAACACGGTTAGGGCAACATTGAACACGTTCAGGTAACAACGGACGTGACGTTAGTAACACTGAACACGGTGTTTGTCACATTGTACAAGACATTGAACACCAAGTGCTACATTAAACACGGTAAGGGTAACACTGATCACGTCTTGGGTAACATCGAACACGGTTAGGGCAACATTGAACACGTTCAGGTAACAACGGACGTGACGTTAGTAACACTGAACTCGGTGTTTGTCACATTGTACAAGACATTGGACACAAAGTGCTACATTAAACACGGTAAGGGTAACACTGATCACGTCTTGGGTAATATCGAACACGGTTAGGGCAACATTGAACACGTTCAGGTAACAACGGACGTGACGTTAGTAACACTGAACTCGGTGTTTGTCACATTGTACAAGACATTGGACACAAAGTGCTACATTAAACACGGTAAGAGTAACACTGATCACGTCTTGGGTAACATCGAACACGGTTAGGGCAACATTGAACACGTTCAGGTAACAACGGGCGTGACGTTGGTAACACTGAACTCGGTGTTTGTCACATTGTACAAGACATTGAACACCAAGTGCTACATTAAACACGGTAAGGGTAACACTGAACACGTCTTGGGTAACATTGAACACGGCTTGGGCAACATCGAACACGGTTTGGGCAACATTGAACAAGGTGTGGTAACCTTGAACACGGCGTGGGCAACATTTTACATGGTGTGAGTAAAACTGTGGGTAACATCCGTGTAAGGGTGACACTGAACACGGTATGGGTAACATAATACTGCACATTTTACAATTGACACCGTTTAGGCAACGCTGTGCGGGAGACGGGAGACGGGAGACGGGAGCTTTACATATTGTTTTGCATAATTATATAGATATCACCTTATCCAATCTCCAATTGTGCTGGACAATTCAACCATGTACATGACATTAAAATTCTTGATTCGATGCTTAGAAACATAAACTGAACCAGTTCAACATCTTCATCGACTCTTTGTGTAACAATATCCCTTATTCAAACAGCGCAGCACGGCCCCTTACGGTGACGCCACCAAGCAGTGGATGCTGGAACACATCAGGCAGTTGGGACCAATATGGAAAGCCTATGAGGGTGTCATATCAGTGATACAAGCAGGCTTCATTGGCATTTGGGGTAATTAATAGTATTGCATATACATTTTCCTGTTTCTTCGCTTCATTAAATATATATTCATCATCGAATATATTTCTACATAACAATTTCTTTCGCAGTATTGAAAAGGAACAGTTCACATCATTATTAATTTGGTATTACTTCAGAGGAAAACATGTACCTTCAAATGTTGAACGTCATGAATTTCGGTCAAATTAGTTAATGACACCCAAGCCAGACAAACAAACGCGTTTACCAAAACAACTGAGGAATGTACCTTTGTTGTGTTCCAGCTGCAATCTCTTTGCCTCAGGCAATTTTGAGGCGGTATTTTTACGGCTTTTTATGGCAAGAGGGCAATATAAATTGATCCGGGATAATAAAATGACAAATGTACATTCTTGCTTTGATGACAGGTGAATGGTACTACACGACGTATTTTGGCGACCCCAACCACTTGACCAATGGTCTGTCAGCCACAAATTGGCAGGATCGGAGAGATGTTCTGACCGCCATTATCGACAACTCACCCACTTCCATGTAAATACATACCATTAAGATGTCACAATGTTATGGTCGTGAACGTAAATGTTTCTTGAACAGAAGAAGGTTACGCCATATTACTGAGCTCTGAAAGTTTATGAAACCTCTTGTACTGTGTGTACATATTCGCCATGGTAACTTTTGTTGATTCATATTTCAATAATAACATATACAGTCGGTCTATGCACAGTACAAACGCCATTACCTGGTGCTGTCGTGTTTATGTTTTTGGAAGACGACACAGTCAAGTAAGTGAGTGAGTGAGTTTGGTTTTACGCCGCTTTTAGCAATATTCCAGCAATATGACGACGGGGGACACCAGAAATTGGCTTCACACATTGTACCCATGTCGGGATTCGAACCCGGGTCTTCGGCGTGACGAGCGAACGCTTTAACCACTTGGCTACCCGACCGCACAGAAAACAGTCATGACACAAGGAAAGCAGCAAAGTCATTTATATTTACTACGACGAATCTTAATTTTAACACTAAAGTGTCAGTTGATTTCAACATATATGTAATTTTAATGGCTTTTTTTCATCAACATTTATAAGGTTTAATACCATATTGCATTCATACAATCAAAACGTTTATGCCTCACTTTAGCCTCACAGTGAGTGAGTGAGTTGGGTTTAAACAGTATTCCAGTTATATCACGACGTGTCAGGTTAATACGGGAGGAAAGCCCGAAGTGATGCAGGTCTCAGACGTTTACCACTTCGGTGAAACCCACGAGCACGGGTATGGTGCTGACAAACCTAGAAACATCATAGGTTTCTTGCGTGCCCAAGGGACGCAACTCTGCACAGCGAATCGCGGCGCCTTAGACGACTGGGTCCCCCGTGTCCCCCTTTAGCCTCACAACCTCAACCAGGCATGTCTTAAATACCATTTCCTTTTTATCGTTCCAAAATACAGGGGATACCATGACATAAAAGTATATAAGACGATATCATTCTTTCTTTTTATTTCAAATTTAACATTATATCTATGTAGCTTATTGTGTGAAATTTACAGTTGCTATATCGTATGCGTATGTTTTCAATACCGTTTTTTAATAGTCCCGTCCAGGTTCGAACTCCGACTTACAAGATGAAGCTTTGGAACACCAACAGGCCTTCCCGCCTGGCAGACGTGGAGCGACATACACACGCTGGGAGAACAGGTGTTTGTTATCTTGTATCTTGCTGGACGAGTGGTTTAAGGTTCCTCCATTTTCCCATCAGAGTTCCGTCCTGTTCGGGTCAGCTCGTCATGGGTTCGAATCGAGCCATGATCATCTTCAACAAACTGGGTGTTAGAAAAGGGCACACTTGAATCAATAGGGAGTTAGTTTGTTATAAGCTCTCCCAGAACATCAGTTTGAAAAACAGTGAAATAACTGAACACAGACAGAGATCAAAGCGGCGTTTAACCTCAACACACTCATACCCTCATTCACTTACTTATTCACTGTCTTACGTACCTTCGTAAGAATTTCCGACGTTGTTGTAAACCTTTTGAGATTCAACATGATGGATATCCTGAAAACAAGTAGAAAAACATGTAGATGGTTTGGGCTAAATTGAAACAGTGACTCAAAATATGTTCTGTTTCCAAGAATAGTCCCGATCTCACCGTGGAATATCAAATGGTCAGTTCTATATCTATCCCATTCAGGTCACCATAACGACTGCTTTCTAGCCTCCGATGATGACGTTGGTACATACGAAAACGTTGCGACAGAAAAGTCGTATCTGGCGATTGACACGGAATATCTGCCAATCGGCGGCGAGACATGCGGAAGAGCTCCATCAAAGTAAGTGTAGGTCTGAAACTACAATACATTAAACTCTTTTTTATGTCTTTCTGCATTACTGACTGCAGCGAAAAACAACATGCAGTCACTCAGTAGACCCTCGGTGAAAGTGTAAAGGGACACAATATATTTACCCCACATCACGCCACTTGGTTGGTTGCTTGGTTGGTTGTTTGGTTGTTTAACGCCGCACTCAGCAATATTCCAGCTATATAACGGCGGTCTGTAAATAATCGAGTCTGGACCAGACAATCCAGTGATTGATATCATGAACATCGATTCACGCAGTTGGGATGCGATGACATGCACCCGATCCCGTTAGTCACCTCTTACGACAAGCATAGTCGCCTTTTACGGTAAGCATGGGTTGCTGAAGAGCTATTTTATCTCGGTTCTTCAAGGGATTTAAGACAATTGTTTCAAGTTATTCGTATTTTTTATATCCCGTACTTTTTAAAGTTAATGATTGTTTAACTCCATATGATGTAATTGTTTTCCAGGCATGGTAGTCACCGAAGTGATTGCCCAACTGCGCTGAAGGAATTGAAACAATTTCACTGGTCCTTCATCAACAAGGGTTATTCCCCTGAGGTGACGGGGGACTGGAAATCTCAAGGCTGTTTTGTGCAGATACACAGGGACCTTGGTTACAGGTTATCTCTAAAACAGGTGTGTGAGACAAGAGACCAAACACATTCGTGACCACTCGTGTCATTCCGAAATAACCGAAAGGCGATCCGTGCTCAATTTATCAACTGGGTTCCGTCTTGACATAGTGAAAAAAACTCTTTAAACTGCGTACAAAATGTCTCTTTGAGAATAGTTGTTTAATTATTGCGGTTGCGAATTTGACATATTTGGAACTTTTCATTATATTCTGTATGGATAAACTATTGTCATAATATTTTAGATATAGTCAGTGGTGCACCCTGATTGGCATGTCGTGTTTAGTACATAACACTGATCAATAAGGCGAAGAGTACCAAGCAGGTTACATTCAGGGTGGAAGAGGATGAATCGATCAATGATAGACATTCATTTTTTCCTCAATTATTTAGCAGTACATTTGTGCATATTACATCATGTCAGAAACACATTACCCGAAGGAGATATAATTTACATAACTAATTTAATATTAATATTCCATGCTTCATTGATGTCAGTAATGATGCTTCTCTGGTGCTGACAAAGTACGTCGGTGTTCCAGGCAGTGTTTCCAACAAAGGCCGAGCATGGAGGCACCCTGTGTTTCCACTTGGTCCTCAGTAACACAGGTTACGCAGCGCCCTACAAACCCTGGACCGTCAAGCTCATTCTCAAAGCTAACTCTGGGTATGTTTCATCGAAATTCAGTGAAAATGTACGCATCCGGGCCCCATTAATCCCGTCAACGGGTTCTAGACCAGGATTTTATTCAGCTTCGATGGAAGTCGTGAGGACGTATCACACAACCCCAATAAACCGTGAGGCTTGTTTTCAAAGGGACATGTTTATAACTCAAGTACAAATGAAATATATAGATTTAGTCCGTACATGATTTATTTTATTTACAGGGAAAATTCCATCTGATATTCTGAAATTGTGTTTTCACATGAAGGATGACAGCAATAATCAAAATGTTTGAACATTCATTTCTACACATAGGATGTATGTTGCAGTGGCGGATTCTACTCGGCTTCACTGCCAAATGTTGACGTGAGAGAATGGACCGCTGGGCATGACCATGCTGTAGATGGGAGCATCGGCGTACCACCATCCGTACATGGGGGGTCGTATAAGGTAGATCTTAGATCAAAATGTGCTTCGATATGGGACTACATGTATGCCTTCGAGAAGACATCGAAACAGTTACCTCATGTTGGCAAGATGTAGGCATCCCCATGGGCACCAATTGCGACCCCTTCTCACTAATCTGGTTCTTTATGCATATGAATCAGAATTTCAGCTCGGTTTATCCCTCCATTTCAAGTTCTCCTCAATGATAGTGATTTTATACACTGCCTCATACACCACCCGTGGCAAGTTTGTGAGCTGGGTTACGTGTCACTTATGACAGTTTTGCAGTTGTATGACGGCGTTGACGAAACGTGAAACCAAAAAGTATGAACACAAATCCAGATGTATTAACGAGCGCCCCTTTTCTCAGTACAATGTCCCTCCAAACCTGGAAGGACTGAAGGTCAACTGTGTTGTGATATCATGTCTAGAAACCTTTTTTTTATATTATACACGTCAATTACATCTACCTCTACAAGGATTCCGGGTTCGAATAGACCAACATTACCCAATGCGTGGAATAAGTCGACGGACATGAGGATATTGGTTTCCTTGGTCCAGACTCGATCATTTACAGGCCGCCGTAATAACTGCGGCGGTAAACATTCACTCACGTTGATTGTTCGTGTGTTGAACCGTTCTGGTGCAGTTCCATGATAGGCTTACCGGCTATATATGACGAGATGGTTGGTGTGTTGAACCGATCTGGTGCAGTTCCATGATTGGCTTACCGGCTATATATGACGAGATTGTTGCTGTGTTGCAACCATCTGGTTCACTTCCATGATAGACTTTCCTGGCTATATATGACGTGATTGTTGCTGTGTTGCAACAATTTGGTTCACTTCCATGATAGACTTTCCTGGCTATATATAATGAGATTGATTGTGTGTTGCAACGATCTGGTTCACTTCCATGACAGGCTTACCTGGCTATATATGACGACATTGTTTGTGTGTTACAACTATCTGGTTCACTTCCATGACAGGCTTACCTGGCTATATATGACGAGAAGATGAAGACCCATGCTGACTACTACGTGTTGCTGGCAAATACAGATGTCCCCGACTTTGCTGCTGGTATCAACGACCTCAAGGCTACCGTGCAGGTGCGTATTTACTGCTTTACATAGTGAGAACACAAGGCTACTGTGCAGGTGCGTGTTAACTGCTTTACATAGTGAGACCTCAAGGCTACTGTGCAGGTGCGTGTTTACTGTTTTACATAGTGAGAACTCAAGGCTACTGTGCAGGTGCGTGTTTACTGTTTTACATAGTGAGAACTCAAGGCTACTGTGCAGGTGCATGTTTACTGCTTTACATAGTGAGAACTCAAGGCTACTGTGCAGGTGCGTGTTTACTGCTTTACATAGTGAGAACTCAAGGCTACTGTGCAGGTGCGTGTTTACTGCTTTACATATTGAGATAAGCATTGAATACAATACTGAAGATCCATATGCATGTGTACAATTCAGTTCCCATGATCGACGATAAAGTACATGCATTTAAACATATATATGCCATTGTTGTTTGTGTTGACGGAACCGAAAGGTATGTAAAAATGTACATACAAACCGATCAATTAATAATTTGAGGACTGTGTGTATGGAAAGGGTTTTGAAGCTTTAATGTCGTTAGTAGTACCAACAGCGTGGAACATTCTTCATAATATCAATCACTGGATTGTCTGGTCAGGACTACATTGTATACAGGCCTAGGGTGCTGCTCAGTGCGGTGTCAAGTAACAAACAAACACTTACGTTTCACTGAAAATTGTGGCGGTTCAACCTGTAGAGTAAGATTGACTTGGCCTCTTCGCAAACACCTGGTGTCACCACTCATTGTCAGTGATCCATTCATATAATCGTCTACACTATTTTGCCTTTTTCGCCCAGTGGAATCTGTTTCGGAATATATTCGAGACTGATTATTCTCTGGCGTTGACTTTTCGAAAAGTAACTAGATTAATCTCACATCACACCGAGAAAGCATCAGAAGGTTTTTAATAATGTTTTCCCTTTCTTTGTATTAATCTGAACTATAATAGCTATTATGTGATCTCATCAACATACCTCTTGACGCATGCACAGGTAACTGGTTCCGGTACCCACACCCCCACTGGCTGCCCCACCCTGTCGCCATGGACACCGCCCTCAAGGAGCAAATACAGCAGGGTGTTTGGGAAAGGTTGATATTCTTTAAGGATGAATAAAAGTACTACTGATCACAACCGTTGAAATTGTTTCATTGAATACGATTTTATTCCCTGTTTTACCATTTGACGTCGTTATGCTAATGCAAAGATTTCGTTATAGACTCTGTAAGCTCACACCAGTCATGTCAGAAAATAACGGTTCCGAACAACTCCTTTGAAAACGGCGCTTCAGACAAAACATGGCTGCCATACCATGGAGGATTTACTGTGACATCTTCCGGTGCTCATAGCGGCTCACATGCTATAAGCGTAACAAATGGCGGTGCATCACATGTGTTTACCTTTAGTCCTCCGTGAGTTGACCAATACTAGTATATGCACCCAGAAATACAGTCTTATCATTTTGTATGAAGTCAGTCCTGTTACTATTACTACTTCACCTCCAAAGAACATATACATTTTGCATGATTAAATAGTGTAATCACTGCAAGATTAACATACACCATAAGTCAAACGAAATGGGTTCAGAATGAATATCATGGTGATTTATAGAAAGGAAAACATAAAGTGCCGTGTTTTCTAGCTGCATATGGGCATTATTTTGAGGGTTACATACAAAGCAAATTGTAATAATGCTTCACGTTTTGTTCCACATACAAGGATACACAGCTTCCTTCTGACTGCCTACAGTAAACACAGCGGGACGTCATTGGCCAATGATCCCAGTGATTACAGCGTGTACTGCGACATCACGGTACGTGGGGTGGCACATTCTGACAGATGGAATGATACACATTTACTTACCATTGAAGCATGGATTTCTTTCCTCCTAGCTTTCCCTGGAAGTGAAGTAAGATGTCTTTATCACATATAACCGTATATTGTCGCCTCAGGTTGTTTCCGTTGTTATGTCTCTTACTCACAACATAAGTAGACAACCTAACTTGACTTAGACTGAACCAGTCTCCGTTGTATTATTATCACGTCAATAAGGTCTCAGTTACCTTCGGGTGGGGGGTGTTCCAAATCTTCATCTTGTAATTTGGGGTTCGAACCTGGACGGGACTATTAAAAACGGTATTGGAAACATACCACAATAAGGCATATGACATAGCAACTGTAACTTTCATACAATAAGCTACATGGATATAATGTTATATTTGAATCGTCTTATATACTTTTATGTCATGGTATCTCCTGTATTTTGGAACGATAAAAAGGAAATGGCATTTAAGACATGCCTGGTTGAGGTTGTGAGGCTAAAGGGGGACACGGGTGGCCCAGTCGTCTGGGGTGCCGCGATTCGCTGTGCAGAGTTACGTCCCTTGGGCACGCCAGATTGTGGGTTCGATGTTTCTAGGTTTGTCAGCACCATACCCGTGTTCGTGGGTTTCACCGAAGTGGTAAACGTCTGATACCTGCATCACTTTACACACATTAAGCTGACACGCCGTGATATAACAGGAATACTGTTTAAAGGGGCGTTAAACCCAACACACTCACTTAATCACTCAATGACTTTAAACAAGCAAAACACAAGCTTAAGCATTTTTTCAGAGGTTATATATTTCGGAACACACCAGGGAAGAGGACTAATTGTGTCTTGGATTGTTTGTTATCATTTTAAATTCATATTGGAAACTGGGACGGCCTCAGTTTAAGTTTGACTTTACATACAGTGTTTCCTATCGATAAACATATTTCTGAAAGTGACTTTAATTTGAAGTCTGTAACTTATTTCAATACTTCGGTTGTATCGGAGCATCATCAATGATCACCACGGGAAAACATGGAAACTTTTCATATTTATGAATACGACCGATCCTGTGAGAGTTATTTTAAGAGGAGCTTGAGTTATAAATTTCAGTCGTGTTATGTAAAGGTAGTGTTGGAAGAAAAAGAAATATACTTGAAATTTTCAGTTTGTAATGCTTTGCAGATGCCAAATAGGCATATGTCTATACGAACGCGTAATACTAAAATGATTCAGTGTGAACGTCATATCTACCAACATACACTTGGAATTATTATGAAACTATTACCATGGCCCATTACGAATTATAGACGGAATATTGACATTTTGTATTCCTCTGCATGAGGTATAGTCTACTTCTTGGCGTTGTAGAGGCCTGATGGTCAGAGGGTGTGGGGCAAGAACGCCCCCTTCCATAACGGCGTGTCGACCTGGCAGAGAGTGGACCTCAGGGTGCACGTGTCCGAGGTAGGAACTGCAGTGGTTATTTGTTCTTTCTTGTTTGTGACTTTATGTCTTGCAATATGTCACAGTTTTGAATACGTTTAGCAGCCTACAAGAATACAAATGAATGTGTTTGTACGTATTGAAGCCTGCTGTAAAAAGTATTATGAACATGTCAGCAATTTATCTTCCCATAATTCTCTGCTAAAGCCTGACTTCTTTAGACAAGCAAACAAGTCAAAGATGTTCTATCTTAGCGCTTACTGGAGACAAATGGCGATGATTTTAAACAGGAATTTGAATGCACTCGAAACATAACGACATAAACATAACATATACAACAGTTTTGTAAATACGAATTTGGAGACGATGGAAAATACCAGTTTAACTTCAGTCATGTGGTTTGTGAATATGTGTTCTCGTAAGTAAAAGCTCAATCTGAGACTCTGATATCAATCAAAAGCCATATACATGACCGGATCTCAAGTTGTGATTGACACAACTTTGTTTCAGGGAATCTCTCAGGCCCACTGCTACCTCCTGTACCGAAACACCAAACAAGGGTCAGCATTCTTCGATGATGTCGCAATGTGGACTGCACCACAGGGTACTGATGTTAACGACTGTTGATTGTCATGAACAGATTCTGCAATGTATGTGACACGTTATGGCGCTTCAAGATAATATACTGAAAGCACAAGGCATTATGTCTGTGCGTGTTCTAAAACACCGAGTGTTCTGTACATTATGTAGTACAACTACTGCTATGTTGTCTTTCAAACTGAATGGAATCTTTTTCGGCGGATAACCGAGACTGGTTGTTGTCTGCGTTAACTTTTATATTTCTAAAACCATATCAATTAGAACATCATGGCGTGGAAATGGAAATTGACTTCCTCAAGTAAAAAGCAGCTTTATACACGGCAGTACGCAATCACATATCTCTGGCAAATTAAATTAAAAGGAAAAAGCAACAAGCATCTACACCCATGAAATATTGAAATACAGATCATCATATCAATGAATTAATTATCTGCCTACTTTGATAAAAACTCTCCCAACCCATGCTTTAACGTGTGCACTCACTTCCTCTCCTGTTACAGTGGCAGTATATCGTATGTTTTGAACCGCTTGTGTACTGTAAAACAAGCCAACATATTATACCTATAGTTGTGTGTATGAGAATTCTGATGTCAATGCATCACACAGACACGACGACTGATGTTAAGTGTCTAGCGTTCTTTCGTACGTAGACCGCCTCCATGGTCTTGTCGACAGAGCGTCTGCCCAGAGAGCGAAAGGTCGTGGGTTCGATCCCTGGCCGCGTCATACCAAACGACGTTAAAATATTGTACTTGTTACACTGCCTGGCGCTCGACGTTAGTGAGCTAATACAAGGACTGGTCGACTCGTAATCAGTACACTGTGTCTGAGTGGAGTAGTCATCTTCAGGTGCCGCATGGTATCTCATTGGGCAAGCACTATAACATCGACATTGGCCTGGACTAGTACAAGCAGCCACACACACACGTGCATGCACGTCGCTACATGAGTGCGACCTTAAACCCCATTCATATGGAAGGTAATCCTTAAAATACTCACTAGACACTTAAATCCTCCTTGAAACACTCTTTGAGTACAGTTCTGATTTTCGCACATAAATATAAAATACACTTAATTATGGAAAATTCAAAATAGTTTAATGATGCGTGATATGTGCCCAAGAAATATAAGGTAAAATAAGAAACAAATGACAAAAGCTGTTGACACGGGTAACAATGCCTGATAGATGTTGTTCTAATCTGCTTAAACGGAAACAACTTACAATTTGATAATATAGGATACGTGTTAATGTTTTGGCACACGTAACAGAGATTGATATGTGTGGTGAATATTATCAAGCATACGAAACAACGTGTGAAACATATGCTGAAATCATGGGTAATATTGCAAATGTACTTTCCAAACGGTGTTGAAACACACACATCAGTGGAGAGATAACAACAACAACAACAACAACAGCAAACAACAATAATAGTAATAATAATAATAATAATAATAATAATAATAATAATAATAATAATAATAATAAAGTAAACACATATCAATAGAACCTACAAATATAACAAAGAGATTATATGCAATAATGTAAGAAAGAATCAGTAACATGGTGAGTTATAAGAATTAGCCTTGAAGCGTCGTAAGGAACAATAAAGGAATTCTTATCCATAAAAAGGTTCATGTCTTCAGCATAGCGTATGGACGTTCATTCATCATACAAGTTTCATCTTCCGACATTTTACAGGAACGTTTACTGAGTGTTTCTTTAAAGCGATGCTGGTACATCAGGATATATTAGCAATGTTGTGCATTTCCGTGTGAGCTGTCACTTGTACATTGCGTCACATGTTCAACTTTAAGAAGTAGTTCATTTCAATCGTTGTCAGTAACGACGTTTGAATGAATACGTTGCATATTAACGGGTGTCGTTATGTACATGTAGACGTTCCAACCAGTAGTCTTCCAATTGATCTTGCGTGTGGGGTGGGTTGATAGGAGGGTGTTATGGGGAGGCTTTGAAAGAAATAACATGTTTCGGTTTTACTAAAAAGAATCATTCCCTGGACACATTGTTGTGTTTAAATAAAGTGACAAAACACTGTCAATGTCCATTAGAAATCTCTGCATAAAGCAGAGTCGATAGTACGATTCCGTCTATATCATGAGCATGTGTTTATCAAATAGTGATGATACCATGTGTTCGAAAAAAGAAGAGCGTATTCTGCCCCACCGGTGGTACCCGTCACAAACACATACAAAGGCAAACCAATTGTTCACCTGTACAAACACGGGAACATGTGGAACACGTCAAAACAGGGAATTGCATCGGACATCATTGCATAATATTTCTCACTGATGCGTCAAAGTTGGAATTGTCCTCTACTCTGCAATAAAACTGAAGCTTTGAATGTTGTAACCTTGTTTGAACAACTTCTGAGCAAGAGTCGTATGCTTTCCTTAAAACCTTAGTGGAAAGATCATGCTCGATTTTATCTAAAAAAAGTGAAATGTAAACTCCAAAGGCTGGAGCTGCTGGAATATTGCTCGACATCAAGGGAAGGTTTGACAGTTGGACAATTGAAGTCATCCTTCTTGTCATGCAGTCTTGTGGAGAGTGTTTTGTCACTCTGAATCTCCTTCAGGATATGAAATTGTTGGTCTATAACTTGGTTTTAACATGGGGTATTTGATGTGGGCTGTTTATAAAAACAGTAGGTGGCAACAACAGCAACAATGTAAAAACAATTAAGAACAAAATAATTCATGAATATAAAACTTAATCAAGCTTAGCAGTAAAACATGGGAGGTATATGTAAGCCGATAAACAATAAATATACAAAATTAATCAATAAAGAAGATTAATAAAATACCTTGGCCCCGTTTGACAAAGCGGTCGTAGCATTGCGAATATGGTAACGCCTATATCTTAACACAGCCGTGGCCCTGAACGCCCGAGCATTATTACTAATTGGCGGTGATGTTCCAATGGCTACAGTGCATTAGTAATCACTTCTGTAGCCCCGCAGTCTTGCTTCATGCGCAAAGAGTAGTTGGTTGTTGGTTGGTTTGTTGTTTAACACCGCACTCAGCAATATTCCAGCTATATAACGGCGGTCTGTAAATAATCGAGTCTGGACAGGACAATACAGTGATTAATATCATGCGCATCGATCCTCGCAATTGGGATCGATGACATGCATCAACCAAGTCAGCGAGCCTGACCACCCGATCCCGTTAGTCGCCTTTTAAGACAAGCATAGTCGCCTTTTACGGCAAGCATGGGTTCCTGAAGTAAACTACAACTTTATACTTATTACACACAAATCACTGAGTGTTTTACACTCCAAAGATGTCATAATTGAAACACAAAGGTAAAAAGCGAAAAAATGCAGGACATGACCGCATCGTTATGATATATTACTAGCAGCATTTTATTGAAAACAGGTTACACGATTTTAAATAAGATTATATTTTCTACATTTAACGGCATGTTTAATTTTACAAAGATAAAGAACCTATCGAAATTAAGAACTGATACAAAAAGAAGAAATAACATGTCAAAGCAATAGTATTTTATGTGACTGTAATATATCTTCTTATCAAACCAATTTACACTTTGAGTACATATTGTGATAGGTCCAATTCAAATTATAGGCTAACTGTTTCAATGCCTATTCGCCACCTCCTACACCTGTTTCGCTTCTGTTTAGTCGAATGGGATGCGCCGTATTTTGGTTGACTTCCCATTTAGGTTCAGCGTCGTTTTAATACTAACACGACTAGTGTTTTATCTTAGCTATATGTTCAATGATTTCCACATAAATATGTTTGCCCAAGATGACGATCGTGTTTAGTCGTGAGGCTATCCGAATAACGGAATCAAACAAGAGTTATATCACTGAATGAATATGAAATAAGTAATTATACAACCAATCAGTGACCTTCTTCACCCTGGCATTGCAGGAAGTGTCCGCGTGACAAATGGTCTTCATGTACTCACAGATATGTTCTTTGTTTGTGTGTAACTAAAATCCAATGATTTGTTTTTATTTAGAATTTCTACTAATTGTTGTGGTTAATTTTCGTTAGTATTGGTAAATGGTGTTATCATGTAATGGGTAGGTTTCTCGACAGGATTAAGGCAACGGATATAAGCGGTATCCGCTGGAGTAATGTACGGCTAAATATGCAAATATAAAAGGTTAGGTCTCTTGGCGTTCGCTTGACGATCTGGAACCCTGATAAATTAATGGAATAATTGTTAATACTATCACCCGTGTGTAAAAGGGAAGCAACTTTCCATATGAGTATAGGCAACTTTAAGATATAAATTGCGAAGAAAACTAGCGAGGACGCTGTGGCATGATCAGTATCAATATCTGTAGACCTTAGTCGCTGTGTGGGATGTCTGACTTCATTTTGTAGTCCTGCTGCGAAGCGTCATGACAGGCCAGGCAGACTCTAAAGAAACGTGACGTCGCTTCCCTAGAGTAGCTTCCCTTTGATAACAGTATTTTAGCGCGCCAATCCCCCAAACTACAAGGTTTATTCCTAATACAGGACACATCTCTTCCCCAAACACTCTCCATCTACTGATTATTATTAATGATAATCTATGTAACCACTCAAACTATTATCTTTTGGTAATACCATCTTCAAATAACAAATTTTGCAAACATATTGACATAATGTGTCATGTGTAAGGGGAGCCCTTACTGCGAAGACTTCCTACGAGGGTACTATCTGTGAAACTCATTCTTGCTGCCCAACACCGTAATATGTCTGGAAGAGTGAATGAGTGAGTTTGGTTTTACAGTTATATCACGGCGTTTCAGCTTAATGTGGGATGAAAGCCCGAAGTGATGCGAGTCTCAGACGTTTACCACTTCGGTGAAACCCAGGAGCACGGGTATGGTGCTGACAAACCTAGAAACATAATTGGGGCGAACCGGGATTCGAACCCACAATCATGGGTTTCTGGCGTGCCCAAGGGACGCAACTCTGCACAGCGAATCGCGGCGCCTTAGACGACTGGGCCATCCGTGGCCCCTATGTCTGGAAGAACGCTAACAGCGGCGTAAAACCCCTTACTCACTGTTGAGAACTCATAAACGTTTAACACGATAAAGTATCACTGGTCGGCATTACATATGAAGGTTTTCTGGTGTTTCATACACGTGCCCACATCCATCATCTTCCTCAGATGTCTTCTGGTAGTCGTTGTGAACCACGTCTCTTCGCGCAGCAGACAAACTGGTATAGTGGTCCATTTCAGTAGCATGGTTTGCCACGCCAGACAGTTCCTGATTTGGGGGTGTTCTTCGCTGCCCATACTTTATGCAATGACAGACGATCCTAAAAGTAAATATTGACATTACGTACAACTGCATCTCTAATGCATGCTTTCTGCACTGCCATGTTACTTTACCTTACGATGTCCTTTCTGTCGCCTTTTCCTCGATGGTACGCTATGTGAAGTAGACATATGGTAACCCTTGTAATTAGCAGAAGTGAACTAAGTCATATCAACAGTTCAAATAAGCGTTAAACTCAAGTCACTCAATCCTTAAGCTGTTAGGCCCAGGTACGGTTTATAGACGAATACCTACCAGACAAGCGACGTAAGGACGACGGAGGCGACAGAGGAGATGATTGTGTACATGAAGTGAATTTTGGTTGAATCTGAAAATGTTAACCATGTTGTTAAATATACTAAATAAAATTAGTGAATATGTCATTACGTTCCTGAAGTATATGTTTTTCAGTATCTGAAAAGCTTGATTACGACTTCTGTGTAATCATTCAAACCAAGATTTATTTTTTCACAGGAGTCCATATGCATTTACAGATGATCTATTTTGACAGTATTCTGACATTATGATACTAGCTTGGCTAGGGGTCAGCAGTCGTATTAATTTGGAGACTCATTAATTTCCAGATTAACAGCAAGTAACTGTTTCTCATTCAACCAACCTTTCACTACAAATAGGTCACATCGTTTCACGTCTACAGTTTCGTGTCTCTCTCGATTACACTGGGCGTAACACTCGTCTTCCTTCTGCCCCACGCGACAACAGAGGAATCGTTTTCTCGTTACTTCTCCGTTCTCGGAACCATTACACAGCCCCCATGGTTCCCACATCGCCCAGGTGCATTTGGAACAATTGTCTTTTGTTACCTCTGAAATGAAATTAGTTTTGATTGATTAAATATAGTTATGATGACATGATCAAAATGGAATTAATGTCACTTTTTCCTGTTTAAGCAAAATACATTATACAGTTCATCACAGTCAGATATACCTAAAATACGCCACTCCAATTATCCTTACAGAGATACAAGCTTTTGCTTCGCGAAGCCTATTGTGTATCCAAACATTTATGTGTATCACCATATGCATAGGAACAGATAGAGAAACATCCTACCATCAGAGCAGCAGAATCCAGAGCAGCCTCGTCCACAGTCACAGATGCTGCTTTTGAAACTGCCGTTCTATCGTTACTACATTCATATACAGCCAGGCTGGTCACAATCAGAGATGCTCACATTACGCCACTCGGATTAACAAAAACATCAAATACCCCAAATGAGGAATCAGCTTTTACTGCGCTATGGGCCATGCATGTTGAGTATCCAAAAATTTGTGTGTATCACCATATACATAGGAACAGATAGAGAAGCACCCTACCATCAGAGCAGCAGGATCCAGAGTAGCCTCGTCCACAGCCACAGATGCTGCTTGAGAAACTGCCGTTGTTGAAACAAACTTCATTGCAGCTCTCGGACTCAACTGTATCATTCTGAGACAGGCTGCAGTCGTACAGGCAGTCCTTAACGGTTTGTCCTTCACAGCAGCAGGGTGACCGTGACCTTGTCCTTTGACCTCCTCCACATGTCTGGCTACAGCTGCTCCATGGCTGCCACGCGTTCCAGGAACAAAGGGGGCAAGTCCGAGTCCTGTCTACATGAAGACATTATTCAAAACCTGCTCAGGTGAAGTGTATGTATCATCTGTTCATCACAAGAATGTTTATCCATCTTCGTATACAAGTGGTTATGTCATTATTACGTTTTGCACTTAAACCTCTATGTTCAATTAACAGGTACATGTACATATACATGTTCTCTGCCTCATAGCATTTATTCACAAGATGAAGGAGTAAGTATACTCCGAAATGTGTTCCTCATCATAAAGAAGTTGACATCCATAAATTCTCTTCCTTTTGTGTATCACTTCTAAATGCATTTCAAAGACTTGAGTATACATACGTACAGTGAGTGAGTATGGGTTTTACGCCGCTTTTAGCAACATTCCAACAATATCACGGCGGGGGACACAGGAAATGGGCTTCACACATTGTACCCATGTCGGGAATCGAACCCGCGTCTTCGGCGTGACGAGCGAACGCTTTTACAACTAGACTACCCGACCGCCCCACATACGTACAGACAACTACGAACTTTTGAATGTGATTCAATTAGCATGTGAAAGAATTTCACCAAGTCGTTGTGCGCGTTAAATACTTATTGTCCGTTGTCAATCAATTATCTTTTAATCATTTGGTTCAAAAACCAAACATCACAATTTTGGATGATAATATTAACAGTGTGACTTCGGACGTTTCAAGATAGTTCTCGTTTCTTTCGACTGGTTAACATAAATATCGGCATTTTGTAAAGGACGGTTACTTTGTAACAGGATGTTAGATATGTGTTGGTGCAATAAATGGTGAACACATGCCCCTGACATGTGAGTGAAGGGCTTTGTCAGGAAGGCGAACACTTTAAACGAATTCACAAATTGAAGCAAGGTGGGAGTTGATGCAAGTGAAGAAGTCTAGGAAATCAACCATTTGTATCTGTTAGATTTGTGTTATAGAAATTGTTGAGTAAATATGAAAACGTACAACTTTATGGCTAACAACGTCGGGTTTATTGCATACAGCGACGTTTCGATGTAGATTCTTACGCCGTTTTGAGCTGGAGTGACTACGACCAAGTGAAGAGTGTTATATATGCATGACATGTTGTGATGAGCAGCAGATGACCATTAAGCACAACAGGTACAAGATAACAAGTCACACAGATAATTGACTGAGGCCAGATGTACAGAAGGAATACCAAATAGCGAACAGGTAATGACAACAGTTGTACAGTAAGGATAAGGGTTAAAGGGATAAGAAAGTTTTGCAAGAACGACTGGATGCTAATTAAGAAAAGTCTATTGCTTGAGTAGATCTTCAGGCAGGCGAGATGTAATTTCCTTTATCTCTGGTGATTAGACGTTGGTGAAGGCGGACTTCTATAGCTTCTGGGAGTTTTCATTTAGTTGGTTGGTTGGTTGTTTAACGCCGCACTCAGCAATATTTCAGCTATATGACGACGGCGGTCTGTAAATAATCGAGTCCGGACCAGACAATCCAGTGATTTATATCATGAGCATCGATCCACACAATTTGGATCGATGACATGCATCAACCAAGTCAGCGAGCCTGGCCACCCGATCCCGTTAGTCGCCTTTTACGGCAAGCATGGGTTTCTGAAGACTTATTCTACCCCGGACCTTCACGGATCTTATTTTTAGTGAAATCTTGAAATCCTGATGTTTCGTCGAGAGGATTTGATAAATTTGATAGCATGGGAATTGTTGCCGGTGGTCTGAGAGGGCTAATTTGCTGTCTGCTTTGGCTGTTGAAGTCTAATCATGTCTAATCATTTCTTTCTCACTGTGTTACACGTTTTCTCTGGAGTATCATTTACCCGGAATAAATCAATCGTCTTTACAATAAGACCCTTGCCCCTTACCATTCCTGATGCACTCTTGGGTGCAGACCCTCACTTCAGTGCTGTTACCCCGGAAGTTGCAGTCCTCAGCACAGTTATACCCTTTCCCCGAGTTTTGACAGCACTGCCATCTTTCCCTTGTTCGTGTTCCACAGCCACAGCCTGTGCTACAGCCTCCCCATGACAACCAGTTGACCCACGTGCAGTGTCGGGCACAGTCACCAGATACAGTTGTCTCGCCTGGTAAACATATAAATGCGAGGTTTGTTATGTCGACCTCATCTACAATAATGATGTTAATCTGATCTTCCTTTATCCATTGTAAGTTACATAGTGGAAACTATATCAGTGTGTGATGACCAATATATCTTTCAATAGGATATTGCTAAAAATTCAGAAATGTTTTTGGTAAATTTTATTAGGCATTGAGTACTAGTATAAAAGTGTAAATGAAATACATAGAGAATACCACACTCATTCTCGTTAGCTACCATTTTTACGAAAGTCGTGAACGTTCTATGGTATCTAACGAGAATGAGTGTGGTATTTTATTTATTACCCACGTTAAATATATATATTAAGTGTAAATACATAACAACTTTCGCTCGTTGACAGACCAAACTGAAACCGGTTGCAAAATCTGGTTGCGTATTGTTACGACGTAAATTGTAATAAAAAGATAAATTGTAATACTTGCAGCAAATTGTAATAATTTTGACTTAAATTGAAATAACAACGTAAATTGTAATAAAATTTGACGTAAATTGTAATACGCAAATTGTAATAGAAATTGACGTAAATTGTAATAATCTCAACTTGCGGTAAAATGTAATAAATTCTTACGTAAATTGTAATAACCTTACTACCGTAGTGTCCAAGACGCCAATTGACTAGAAGTGATCTTTGTCAGTTGAGCTTGCGTTTCACATGTACAATTCGAGAAATACTGTGTATGATGACAAACGTACAAAACTGTTAAGTTGGGGATGGTTGGTATAGGCTTAATCGTACAATCGTCATTAAAGGGTGGTGTCAACATCGATAAATTTAAATGACTGAAAGATCCATCCTCGGGTTCAAAATGATGTGTTTCACAACCGTATATTTTCGACAAATAACTTTATTGTGACACATTGTTCAATACTCTTATAAGGCTATTCAAGATGTTTTGACTTGCTTCAACAGTACGTTGACCAGTTCGACACGACTGAGCGAGTGATGACGAAGGGTACAAACACAGGCTGGTCAACCAGTGTGTCGATTTGCAGTGGAAACGCTATACGAGTTGATAAGGAGTACATGATCCTTTTCTTGAAACAAACGAGGGAATTTAATCACATTTATACAATTCATTTCAAATACAACAAATGAGCTGACAGATCCCGTGCATACACAAATACCATCCGGTATCTTCGGATAACTCTTGAACAGTTCAAAGAATATACGAATTATCCTAAACTTCTTGCAATCAATTGCTGAAATATATCTGTTTGTATACAAATAGAAAGTAATTGAAAATCAATAACAAAAATATGTTTGTCACGAAAGTAATTTTTCTCTTTGACCTTGAAACGTACTTGAAGATCATTAAACTCGACAATCGTTGGTGGATTGCGCCAAGAAACCTTGATACGAAATATATCCGTACAATAATCCCCTGAAAACATAACCTCCTCTGAAAGATTAAGAGGATTGAAGTAATTTGGGCTAACACCAAGCACTGTAATAACATACTCTCTTAAAATTCCGATGAAAGGACTGGTGACTTACCAAAAAGTCAAATTATATTTTGCTCCGATTTTTTTTACCTAGATCTAATTGCCTTCCCTTATCACTTTTTTCTGAAATTGAGTTAAAACCTCTAAGTTTGAGACTGCAATATATGTCTTCAGAGGGTATTTCATACACTATGTAACAACTGTTTTGCCCCATTTCAGATTTGGTTTCATGCTGAATCGCTCTTTTCAACTACAGCTAACACATTAAATGCAAGGAAAGCACCCCAAACATATATTTTTATATATAAATACATTGTGTTGATAACCACGTACTTAACCTACAGAAATAACACTCCAGTGAGTTTATATATATACTCGTCCCCCTATCGATGAATGTTATGTGCGAAAATACGACAAACCAATCAGAATGCGCGCATGATTTTAAGTTCTTCGGCAAAGAATCCCTCAGATATAATTTTTGATTTTACATATGTCTTGCATCTAAAAATATACCCAAGGCACAGATAAATGTGTTCAATCATACTGTATAATTCCGCATGTCCAGATGTGATTTAAATTGTATCTGAAATATATATAATCTATCGGGAAATATATGTGAACCATTACGCGACGAGTTGACAATTATATTTGATATGCACGTTTGCGCTAAGACGGAACCCGGTCGCAAAAATGGCCACGAGAGGGGCACGAGATGCTATTCGGCTTGTCCCGGAATAACACGAGTTGGTCACGAATGCATACAAAGTCCCTACATTTGCAATGAAAACATGTTTGTCTTCCGCAGAATAAAATTACATCGTATCCCTTCAGCGAATTCAGGAAAACGAACAGATCATAACAATTAAACTTGGCCAATACAAATTTGAAATTTGAGATAAAACATCACTAGACATGATGATTTACCGATTAAATTGTATTTCTTGTTCTGATTGGTATTGTTTTATATGCAGTGATTAAGATTACTGTGTGTCTTGTCTCGTGAACTTAGCCGGAAGTAGCAATCAGATGTATACTCTGTATACGTTTCTCGTATACCCAATAATATAACTTAAAAGAATTTGATACAATGAGCGGAAGATATGTATCTGAAACTATTGATCAGGGATAATTTATTTCAATATCATGTTAGTTGCAGCTTTACTATATTCATGTAAAATAAATCAATAACAATAAGCGTAGCACTTTGGTTCAGCTGATCGCTATTGACGTATATGTTTTCGTAGGATTAGACCAATCACAGTCGATCCTCCCGCGGCCGCGATTGCGAAAAAATTATGTTGACATATAATAGTCAGACTACAACAAATAGGACTTTCAGTATATGGCATTATGATATATATATCCATTCTCTATCCACAAAAGTTCGTTTAAAGGCGTCAATAGCGGTAATATGACCGTGGTTGCTGTAAATAACGGTGAGTTGTGCCATCTTCCGATCACTTCACATACGATTTCGCCGAAATGAAGTGAAACAATATTGAATGAAATGTTGAATAAAATTAATGAAATAGATTACAAATATAAATCCGGAAATATTATAAACTCTTTTTACAACCAGGCAGTGTAATGACATGATTAATTTCCATACTTCAGTATGGATTTGCTGACATGGTATTTCCGGTGTTACATGCTCACAGTAATGTGTTTGTTTTGGGGAAAACAACATAAAAAAAATCCTCTTCAAACCTGTGTATAAGAGGAACCTCACCCCCACCCCTTGAAAGCCTCCTATTTTTAGTAATGAAAAACTCGCCTTATACGCAGCGATATACGGATTTTGATTCCTACTAATTTGTACACAACCAAGAAAAAAACAACAACAAAAAAGCAGCCGCCCACCTGCACGATATTTTCAAAAGCTATAGCCTGAGAACCAATTTTTATTTTTCAGCCTACGCAGAGATTTCTTATGACTATCGAACTGACCACCGCCTGAATCATTTCTACCTACATCACCTGGAGGTATTACTTCAATCAGATTCGCGGCCTAACCATGGGGTTTCCACTTTCTCCAATCCTAACTGAGATCTACATGACCTTCTTTCAACAACAAGCCCATCACCCATCCAACCCATCTGCTGGTGCAGAAAAGTAGGCACCACCTTATTTATAGGTGTAGTCTAACTTTCTGTACCAGCAGATAGGTTGTCATCCTAAAACAAGACCAAGACCTGATCCTGCTCTACAACATCTGAATCAACAATACCCCCCGAGTCTATTATTTAGGTGTTCCAAGAGCATGTCTGGCACTGTTATTAAGATCAAATCAAAGTAAAGGCGGTAGACCATTTTATGACATCTTATTTGAAATTGGTAATGTACCCCTCGTATGCTTTAAATGGCAAAGGCAACTAACAGAGTCTTTGGTTTGGAAGGATATATTTAGATATCAATATAGAAAATGAACAAGAGACACTCAATTAATACAATTCCAGTATAAAGTTATGAATAAGAATATTTATACGAAAGAGCAATTGTGCAAAAAGAAACTCATTGACACTAATATTAGCTCTTTTTGTATGTTTATATTGAATATAATGTTACAAATGGTTTCTGGAGAGAACTGGAATAACAGCTGACGCCGTACCATCAAGATATGTTACTGTATTTGGTATCTATCGTCTGTTTGCAAAGTCGAAAAGAAATATTGCAATTACAAGAAACAGACACCTATTTTACTTACAGAAATTGCAGAATATGCAGTTAGCAATCGATAATATATCAAAAGTATTATAATGCGTGTCTATTGCCTCCAAAACGTAGCCTCAGGAGACTAGGTCACCTGTTCCCCTATATTCACATAAAGAAATTAATTACATATACAACATTAATGCTGTTTATGTGAAATTGGCATTTCATCTAAAACCAGCAGGCAAACGAGATGTTTGGCAAACCTAATGCCTGAAAACAAACGATAAACATACCTCGTTCACAACAAATTCCATATCTGAGAGGAGGACAGTGACAGTAGCCATCGATGAAGCTTCCACCATTAGGACAGTGTGTCTCACAATGTTCCGTCTCCACGGACGTGTTTGGTCGTCTGCAGCTACCGATACAGTCTGGAACATGAACTCCACAGCACATCTTCCGTGTTCTGGTTCTCAGCCCAGCACATGTTCTGGTGCAGGAGCTCCACAAACCCCAGGACTCCCACTCACAGGCCTGAAGACCGGGTTCACACACACAGTCCACCACCAGGGGCAGCACCACGGCGACGTACACCCTCAGGAGAGTCATGTCAGCAGTGTGACTGAACCCAGTATCCTGCGATGGCAACACTTTCCTGAAAAATAGGAAAACAGTGTTATCTTATAGTTTATTCAAATGCGTTGGCGTCGCTGTACACAATGTCCTCACCTGACCTACACCTCAATATCGCCTACAAAACAAATTTATGGATGAGTGCACATCACACTTGTACCCTTATCCCTTAAGTAAAATGAACTCTTCCAACAAGATAACAAAGAATGTAAATAACTTTTGATACTCTAATTTAATATGAGATCATCTTCACAACTCGAATGTTTTCACATCATCAAATATAATAAATACACATGTATTATCATAGCGCTGTACATTTATCTTCACAATTCAAATGTTTTCACAACATCAAATATCATAAATACACATGTATTATCATAGCGCTGTACATTTATCTTCACAACTCGAATGTTTTCACAACATCAAATATAATAAATACACATGTATTATCATAGCGCTGTACATTTATCTTCACAACTCGAATGTTTTCACAACATCAAATATCATAAATACACATGTATTATCATAGCGCTGTACATTTATCTTCACAACTCGAATGTTTTCACAACATCAAATATCATAAATACACATGTATTATCATAACACTGTACATTTATATCCATCATCTTCATGTTTTATAACATCAACACTACATCATTACTAACAAAATTACTGTAATTTGATGTAATGTCCAACTGCATCAAGAAACTTGATCACTGATCTTCTGCCAGTCTCTGCTGCTGCTTCAGTCTCTCGATCCTTGCATCTCGGTCTCTGTCAACACGAGCACGAGGTCTCATGGCACCACCCAGTCCAATCTGCCTTCTTGACCACCTATGTGCTGTCTCGATCTTCTTGAGTTCTTTGACAAACTGGATGATGTTGGGATGGGCTCTCTTCTTCAGGCCATTGTGGAAACCTTTAAGATGGTTGTTGGAGCGTGGACCTGTGTTCTCGTGTTGATTCCACAGGGCTCGAGGGAGCGTGGCATTGAAGTCAACCCATGTGCTTGGGATTCTGGGAGAGGTGGGATGGACTTGGAGCGGTGTCGTTAGAGAGCAGCCTGGACACTGGCTAAGGACGGCATCGTGGCAGCAACATTTTCGTCAGCTCGGTCGAGTTCGGTGTTGTAGATCTGCTGAACAGGGATGATGTCTGTCTTCACTTGCTCCTTCATTCTGGCGACGATGCGGATGTGTTCTACATTCTCGGTAGGTGGATGACTGTGAGGCTTGGTTGATGTAATATGGTCGCCAATGGTGCTGCATCTGCCATTGCAGCCAATGGTGATACACTTGCAGTGAACAGCAAGTTACCGCTTGACATTCAGCCTGTACCAGTACAATCTCATTAAAATCAGATCTTAAATCTAGCTACCGCTAAACAAAGATCTGATCGCATTAGGGGTCACGTCAGAACGACCTTTCAAATCCGACCAATCAGAGCGTCGCTTACCAGATCATGAAAGTGACAATCGGAATGTGATTTCTAATCATGCAGCCTCGTAAACTTTTAAAACGGAGTATTCCGAACGATAGTGACGGGCTTAACAGCTGAACCTATACAACCTAGACCATATATTAGCCATCCGAGAATGTTCTTTTGTTCAGGTTTCAAATGTTTAAGAGAGAATTTGTCAAAATATGTTTCGAAGCGTAGTCGCCAATTTGAAATTAGTGCCGTAAAGCATGAGAGAGCTGCCTTCTGATTGGCTAATGTCGACTTATTGTCAGTAATTCCATTGGTCGGTCAGAGTTTGTGAAAGGTTCGTCTGACGTGACCCGCAATGCAACGAGAACTAAGATCTGATTTTAATGAGATTGGTACCAGTAATCCTGTATAAAGAGTCAAAACAAACTCAAGGATCAGATACCACTATGAAAACATCGGATTAGTTCAAAGGCCCATGTACTCAGGTCATTAATTCATATTAATAAATGAAATCATTAATGGGTTAATGGACAGTACCATTCTACACAACAGGGGTGTGGAAGTAACCATTTGTATTTAGTCAAGGCCATATGAGGTGCAGGCGATATAAGGTGTAGGCCAAATGAGGGCAAGTCTATAAGAGACCGTTCCCCGTTGTGGAAACCAACCGTGACAATCCCTCGCCGAGACATATGGATTCGAACCACGCATCATCAAAATTGTACAGATAGTAGCTGTCACAGTCAACGTATATGATCTACGGTATCCCCGAGAGCAGCCAAGCCAGAAGGCCAGTACTGACGGCAGAACCTCAACATCGATGTTTCTTTGTGGTGGACAGTACGTCAGTGGAGAAGGGTCTGTTTCACTGATGAGTCACGTTTCTTCGTCACCGATCTGCTGGCACCCATCTGACTACATACGTTGAGGTGATCGTTGCATCATATCTTCGTAAAGGAGATCGGCCCTATGACCCGGGGTGGTATAACAGCTACAGCAAAGACTCAAATGGTTATAATTGAAAGGAATTTGAATGGTGCGAGATACGAGATACATGTATGTGTTAATCACTTAATCTAGCTGACACGCCGCGATAAAACTGTAATACTGTTAAAAGCAATGTTAAACCCTAATCACTCACTCACTTTTCCACATCCTCCAATAACGTTCTTTCCTCGGATATTTAATGCCATTACCAAGGCCCATCATCAAAGTTTAGTGTTTTCAGTGAGGCGTACGTGTCACTTCAATTCTCAAAAGGGGGACAGACACATTCGTAACTGACTGCATGAACGTGCCTCTGAATCCCCTAATGTGACAAGACTCACTAAAGCAGGAGTGCTCTTCATACGTTGGTCGAAACCGTTTTTTTTTTTTTTTTTTTTTTTTTTTGGGGGGGGGGGATATATCAGCCATGGAATGATGCGACAGGCGGTGAGATATTAACTCTGTACTTACATGTGTGTCATACGAAGTTGACCTCAGTTCATTCGTTTTCATGCAAAAACCGTGACCTCACTCATTTCCAGAAAACCGTAAGACACTAGTATGAAAAGTAACATGCACGTTCAAATGGCTGACATCTAACCACTAACCACAGTGACTGATAAAATGTTCTTTCTACAACAAAATTCCAAGGTTCCTCAAAAATATTTAAATGGTCAGTTAAGACTGTATAAGTAATGTGATAAATATATTTGTCTTCCCTTCAAACTTTGATCACCAATGCATGCTTTTTTGCACATGTCATAGAAGTACACGATAAATATTCTCAGGGGATAAGCATTGCGCGAAGACATTTTGAAGTGTACCTACCTTTTGATGCAAGTACCTTTTCTGCACACATGTAACCCAGAAGGTGGAACAAATTGTAATTTGCATGTTGTACCTTCCGAATCAGGAATGAGAAAATGATACGTTTGTGTTTAATGCACATGCAACATAAACAAAATACAAAACAAACATATTATGAACACAAACTAGTAATTTGTTAACACAATAATAGTGGTGCAGATGATAAATGTTTAAAGAATGTAACCGAAAGGAATGGCATAAAACTCTTTTGTTGGCATATAATACGTTAGCAACATATAGTCTGGAAGTTAATTTAAGGTACCGACTTTTACTACAATATCTGAAAAACTATTGGTGCTACTCCAGTCAAAGTTGGTAAGAGATTATACAACAGTCATACACAACTGGATAATTCATTTAAAGACAATCGGTGCATGAATAAAAAATCTGTCTATTTTGCTATCACGATATTTCATCAACAACGAGACCTGTTCGTCACGGGTGGAACGAGTATTCATTGTAACAGCCATCTGCATAATGCTACCCCTGCGTCACAGGGCCATATGACACAGTTGAACCAATCAACTAAACTCGAAAGGTTGCACGGGAATCACGCACGCACGAATACGGTCTTAGCGTTGGGCGTCTCAAGCAGTTATTTAATAATATTTATCAAATTATTTTTGCATTCTTTTTCAGGTCAGTGTTATTGACTTGAATGTATCATTCCTTGCCACATTATTATATTTCATGCATCATGTTATTAGGTGTAATAAATAATACGTAATTATTCATTTAGACAAATCATTGCTTTATGGTTTCGTAGATGATTCGAGAGTTTCGGGGCTGTTTCTGGTGAAAGAGAATCAAATTCTGAGCCAAGAATTGCACAAGATCCGATTACGAGATGTACTACAAAGCACGAACCTGAAATTCGAAGATGATTCCTAGAAATTCTTTGATAAACAATTTTTTTATCACGAATCCCACGAACTACAAGAATGTTTGGGAATCAAATAAGATATATTTAAGATTCTTAAGAAATGATTCAGAATATGTATGAATATGTAAGAATTCATATCCGTGGTAATTCGGGTTATTACATATCGTAGTGAAACAGGTGTATCTGTATTGCACTATTCTTGGTCCCACGAAATGCCCTCGTCGTCAGATTTGGAGTCTGTGCTGTCACCTAATTGAACAACAACAGACTGGACAGTATCTGGTCGGATACAGTCTTGTTTCCAATACTCAACTTTCATAACATGTTAGACACAGCTTGCCCAAGGTACATCTGTAATTTCTCCCATCCCTTTCAAGACAATCTGCTTCACTTCTCAAATAAGAGGGCGGGGGTTTGTTCTGAAGAACCAGTTTTGGCTTTCGTGGGCCGAGCAATGCGGTTGTTGTCCAACCACTGAAATATCTCACCATTGGTGGAATTTGAGGTTGGACAACGGTTAATAGGATCTCGACAACTGTAATAGTGAGCACTGTCCATAACCACCAAGGATTTATCAGGCATTGCTAAGAGGAGCTGCTCCTCAACATACGCAGTGAAAACCTGACTATTCATTTCGGTATGGTAGTCTCTGCCATCTGTATATCTGGATCTGAACACTAGATCACACCTAGGGAGGAAACCTGTGTGGGAGCCTGCATGGGATCTTGCGTTGTGGCTCCCTGGTATCTGGGTGAGACCATTGGTAAGCCGCTGTGTGGCAGGCGTTAACCCAGGTTTCGTTCTAATAAACAGGCTCATAGCCTTCTTCTCGTTTCTTTTTAATAGTGCACAAATAATTGATATGCAAACGAAAGATATTTGGTCGTTCCCACATTGCTAGTTTCGACCCTTTCGTCTTTTTGTACTGATATCCAAATTTGGAAAGGAGTTTACAAATGGTCCATTTGGAAATATCTAGGTCATGCTCTGTAAGGAATTTTTTTTTTAGTTTTCGTGTTGAAATAAATACATTTTCTCGTGTAAACCGCCGAATCATGTCCCTGACAACTTTCTTATCAAAAGAATCTAACTTTAAAGTCCTATCCTGTTTTGAGATGCCCCCTAAGGGATGTGCAGGGGAACATGTGTTTTTTATGAGAGTTCAAAATCTTAACTACGGTTTGTTTGGGAAGCTGTAACGCATGAATTGTTCTTTTCGTGTACTTTCAAATGTCAAAGAAGGGCGAACGTCTTTCACTTTCAGCTTTAAAGTATTCAAATGTTTTAAGAACGAAACCTTTCGCGTCAGCGGAAAGATGCTTGTGCTGAGACATCATGAAATCTAATGCTAACGCCGTATTCGTGCGTGCGTGATTCCCGTGCAACCTTTCGAATTGAGTTCAACTGTGTCATATGGCCCTGTGACGCAGGGGTAGCATTATGCATTATGCAGATGGCTGTTACAATGAATACTCGTTCCACCCGTGACGAATAGGTCTGGTTGTTGATGAAATATCGTGATAGCAAAATAGACAGATTTTTTATTCATGCACCGATTGTTTTTAAATGTAACATCCAGTTATGTATGACTGTTTAATAATCTCATACCAACTTTGACTGGAGTAGCACCAATAGTTTTTCAGATATTGTAGAAAACGTCGGTACCTTAAATTAACTTCCAGACTTGACAAACAATTAGGGCAGTGACCCAATGGCTGGACGTGATGGCATAAACTGTTTTATATGTCTACAGTGGTGATGTTAATATCCTTTCATAATTAATCTTTTCAAAGTAATAGTTACATTGTTGTAATATTATTTTATTGTGAGCTATATCAGTGGCGACATGGAGATATTGTTAAAATTGAAACCCACAACGTGGTGAATGCGTAGTTTTCATGTAACAATGAATCATACTTCTCTACCTCCCAACAAAACCTTAGCGTACTGTATGTTTCATCCGGTAGACAGACACGTCAATTTTTCACGCTGTAACAGTGATCTCACTAAGTAAAATACTGGTAGAAAAAGTATCATGCACGTTCGAATGGCTGACGTCAAATCACAGAGAAAATGTAAATATGCGCAAGTCTGTTTTATCATTGTTTGTAATGTTTATTTATCTACATCAAAGAAAATCAGTTTTAGTCAAAGGCTCGCTTGTGCTGAAATATAGACAGTATTCCAAAAATCTCGAAAGTCAACCTGTTTAATACATTGTACCTAACTCTATGTATCAAGTGTATGCGATTGTTGTCGACATCCTATATATGACTTACTCTTCTCTGTTTTGTAACCAGGATGTTAATAACTTCACAGCGACGAGGAAAGTACCCATATCTGTCGAAACAGGGACGGACTGCATGTCATGAAATAATTTGTGTTATCTCTTATTGAGCATCGGATGCGATAAGCTACATGTAAATATTTAAATTGTGTGTACATTGTATTGTATAAACAAAGCAATATTAAATCTTTTCCTCCTTTCGAATGTAGCATTGCATGTATTTATAACAAGTGAGCCAACGTTTTAATTCACGTCTAACTTCCCTCTGACTGATTGTTAGATCCGATTGTTGACAATCGGGTGGTTGCTATGGGCACCCTTTGCTAACTGTGTGTCAAGGTAACCCGATGGCATGGATAGTTGTTCATGCTTCCAATCACGAGTGTTTTCATGCGGCAGTGATGTATATTCGGGGAAGTTACATTTCTGTTCACACTATCTACAATAAGATATGTTTATGGGGACAGTATCTTCAGATATTACTGAGAACAGTTCTCTCGTTATGTGATGTAAGTGTTTCAGCATGATGTTGCTATTGAGTTCCAGCACAGTGTACAATGCATAGAAATCACAATGTAAAGAGACACTGCAGGCTCAAATATAGTGTTACCTAAAGCATGTATCAGCTCATGTCATATCACAATGCTTATGTCGTCTTGTTAAACATCGACGACTTTAGTCTTGCAACCTCAACCAGATTTGCTTACAGGCCAACTCAATAGTTGATGCATGTATGAGACAAAAGTCATTCCCACTTTCATTTTCCATTTCACACGTTAAAATTCAAGAGGCTTATTGTATGACATTTAGAGCTGCGATATCGTATGAAGTATCGGGGTATGTTTTCTTTACCTTTTTTTAATAGTCCCGTCCAGGTTCGAACTGAAAATTACAAGATGAAGATTTGGAACAGCATCACGCCTCCCAGCCTGCCTGACGTGGAGCGACATACACACGCTGGGAGAACAGGTGTTTGCAGGCATTATCTTGTATTTCGTGAACCAACATACCTAAGGCACAGCTGGACGAGTGGTTATGACTTCTCAAATTTGCGTCCTTACCTGTTCTGATACGCTCGTCATTAGTTCGCATCTAAAATTTGACCCGATTACGATAAATGATCTTCACCTTGTTCGTGGATTTCTTTGTAACCCATAGTGATTAGGTTTGTTACGAAATCTCCGAGGACATCAGATTGAAACGCAATCAAGATTAATTATGAAAAGATATTAACATCACCACTGTAGATATATAGAACATTTTATGCCATCCCGTCCAGCCATTGGGTCAATGCCCTAATTGTTGGATCATGTCTCAACAATGCAGCATATGTTGCTCTACTGTTCACTACTTTACATATCTTCTAAAGAATTGCAGATATTGTTATCAACCTTTTGCGATTCAACATGCTGGATGTCCTTGAATCATTAAGAAAAACAATGTATGTTTGTAAACAGCGACTGAAACTATAACTGATCAGTTACAATTTGACCACATTTGCTATTTGTGCCTACTAATAACTCTCTTATGTGTAAAAAGACGTCTCCTTCAGAATAGTAAATGGTTGGTCTCTTACTTGGTTTGAGGTGGACAGTAGGACACCAGAATAGCAACAAGGTAAAATATAGTAAGAACAAAATAATTTATGAATATAAAAAGTACGCGTGATAAGACAGTACAACATGGGTTATATGTTAGCCGATAAACGGTAAAGAGACAAAGAATAAATTCATATATACTCAACAACAAAAGTTTCACTAACCAAGAATGGGCATAAAAACATGTGCGTTCACGGGATTCCATATGCATTGTTTAGCATCGTGATGACGACAACCACTCAGAAAAACAACAAAATTACGCAATTATTCAACATTACGAAATGCCACCCTGTCCGAAAATGAGCGTCTGCGAGCCATTTGTATGCTTGAAGCAGGATCGAGTCAACGTGATGTTGCAAGACATACCATTTGGTGATGATGGCAACGTTGGCAACAGAAAAATGCAGTCAGAGACGATCCTCGGAGTGGTAGGCCACGCGTAACCAATAATCGACAAGACAACTGGATTCAAACAACACACCTACGAAATCAATTCCAGCCAGCAACAGTGACTGCAAGAAGCATCCCTGGCCTTCGACGAATATCTTCACAAACCGTACGTCGTCGCCTCAGATGTACAGGTATTGTCGCCAGAAGACCCGCCGTACGTCCCATGTTGACAGGAAAACCACCGTCAAGCACGTCTACAGTGGTACAGACAGCTTCTACGCAGGACGGCCATGCAGTGGGGACAAGTTCTATACACTGACGAGTCTCGTTTTCACCACAGCCACAGCGATGGACGGATTCGAGTGTACCGACGTCGAGGTGAACGTTACTTCAATCATTGTGTCATGGTAGAAGATCGGTTCGGGGGCGGCAGCGTTATGGTATGGGATGGGATTACAGCAAGACAGAGGACCCGTTTGATAGTGGTAGAGGGAAATCTCAATGGACAGCGCTACCGCGACGAGATCATCGTCCCTCTTGTTCTACCATTTTTGCGTCGTCATGGCCAATGCATTACCTTTCAACATGACAACGCCCGGCCTCGTATTGCTCGACTTGTTCAGGATTATCTTCAACAAAACAACGTGAATGTCATCCCCTGGCCGGCTCGCTCCCCTGACCTCTCACCAATCGAGGACATGTGGGATGAGATGGATCGGCGCCTTCGACATCAACCACGTGTTCCACAGACACTCCAGGAACTTCGAAACATGCTCCAGCAGATATGGACAGATATCCCACAGGACCTTGAGCGACGCCTGGTCCATTCCATGAGACGAAGATGTGTTGCTTGTTTTAATGAAATCACGCATTTTCTGAAGTCAGTATGGCAAATTAAACCATTTGACCACTTACAGGAGTCTTTTATCTGTTGCAAACCGAAATTGTTTCAGATTTGGTAAAAAACATAACTTTGCATAACTTTCTCAGTATACATTGTGTGGTAAAATATTTGCGGCTCAAACGATATGACACTTTATCTCTGAGATGTACTTTGTGTCTAATCTAGCCAACAGGAAATTTTAGCACAATTCTTGGGTGACCCAGTCGTCTAAGGCGCCGCTATTCGCTGTGCAGAGTTGCGTCCCTTGGGGACGCCAGACGTCTATGATTGTGTGTTTGAATCCCGGTTCGCCCCTATTATGTTTCTAGGTTTGTCAGCACCATACCCGTGCTCGTGGGTTTCACCGAAGCGGTAAACGTCTGAGACCTGCATCACTTCGGGCTTTCCTCTCACATTAAGCTGATACGCCATGATATAACTGGAATAATGTTAAAAGCGGCGTTAAACCCAACTCACTCACTCACTGACTATATGCCAATTGGAATCTGTTTCGATCAAAAATCGAGACTTGTTATTCTCTTGCGATGTTTAATAGTTATGAAAATGAAGGTATGGACAAAAGATTATAATTATAGGCTAACAGATTGATGAACACATGGTAACATGATCAGTCTTGTTTCAGGTCCATTACTTGGACACTGTGCGGTGAGATGATGGCGTTAACATCGGACTGAGGATCTATGTTCTCGACTCCTTTGTTCATTCCTCCATCAGCAATACCTTCCTCAAACACATACGGGATGACCTTGACATTGTGAAGGATGCTGGCTGGACCGTGGCTCTGAGGTTCAGCTACACCAGTCACAGTGTAGGTAACATTGAACGCAGTGTAGGTAACATTGAACGCAGTGTAGGTAACATTGAACGCAGTGTAGGTAACATTGGACACAGTGTAGGTAACATTGGACGCAGTGTAGGTAACATTGAACACAGTGTAGGTAACATTGAACGCAGTTTAGGTAACATTGAACGCAGTGTAGGTAACATTGAACGCAGTGTAGGTAACATTGAACGCAGTGTAGGTAACATTGAAAGCAGTGTAGGTAACACTGAACGCAGTGTAGGTAACATTGAACACGTTCGAGTAACAACGGACGTGACGTTAGTAACACTGATATACTTGTCACATTGTACAAGACATTGGACACAAAGAGTTACATTAAACACGGTAAGGGTAACACTGATCACGTCTTGGGTAACATCGAACACGGTTAGGGCAACATTGAACACGTTCAGGTAACAACGGACGTGACGTTAGTAACACTGAACACGGTGTTTGTCACATTGTACAAGACATTGAACACCAAGTGCTACATTAAACACGGTAAGGGTAACACTGATCACGTCTTGGGTAACATCGAACACGGTTAGGGCAACATTGAACACGTTCAGGTAACAACGGACGTGACGTTAGTAACACTGAACACGGTGTTTGTCACATTGTACAAGACATTGAACACAAAGTGCTACATTAAACACGGTAAGGGTAACACTGATCACGTCTTGGGTAACATCGAACACGGTTAGGGCAACATTGAACACGTTCAGGTAACAACGGACGTGACGTTAGTAACACTGAACACGGTGTTTGTCACATTGTACAAGACATTGAACACCAAGTGCTACATTAAACACGGTAAGGGTAACACTGATCACGTCTTGGGTAACATCGAACACGGTTAGGGCAACATTGAACACGTTCAGGTAACAACGGACGTGACGTTAGTAACACTGAACACGGTGTTTGTCACATTGTACAAGACATTGAACACCAAGTGCTACATTAAACACGGTAAGGGTAACACTGATCACGTCTTGGGTAACATCGAACACGGTTAGGGCAACATTGAACACGTTCAGGTAACAACGGACGTGACGTTAGTAACACTGAACACGGTGTTTGTCACATTGTACAAGACATTGAACACCAAGTGCTACATTAAACACGGTAAGGGTAACACTGATCACGTCTTGGGTAACATCGAACACGGTTAGGGCAACATTGAACACGTTCAGGTAACAACGGACGTGACGTTAGTAACACTGAACACGGTGTTTGTCACATTGTACAAGACATTGAACACCAAGTGCTACATTAAACACGGTAAGGGTAACACTGATCACGTCTTGGGTAACATCGAACACGGTTAGGGCAACATTGAACACGTTCAGGTAACAACGGACGTGACGTTAGTAACACTGAACACGGTGTTTGTCACATTGTACAAGACATTGAACACCAAGTGCTACATTAAACACGGTAAGGGTAACACTGATCACGTCTTGGGTAACATCGAACACGGTTAGGGCAACATTGAACACGTTCAGGTAACAACGGACGTGACGTTAGTAACACTGAACACGGTGTTTGTCACATTGTACAAGACATTGAACACCAAGTGCTACATTAAACACGGTAAGGGTAACACTGATCACGTCTTGGGTAACATCGAACACGGTTAGGGCAACATTGAACACGTTCAGGTAACAACGGACGTGACGTTAGTAACACTGAACACGGTGTTTGTCACATTGTACAAGACATTGAACACAAATTGCTACATTAAACACGGTAAGGGTAACACTGATCACGTCTTGGGTAACATCGAACACGGTTAGGGCAACATTGAACACGTTCAGGTAACAACGGACGTGACGTTAGTAACACTGAACACGGTGTTTGTCACATTGTACAAGACATTGAACACCAAGTGCTACATTAAACACGGTAAGGGTAACACTGATCACGTCTTGGGTAACATCGAACACGGTTAGGGCAACATTGAACACGTTCAGGTAACAACGGACGTGACGTTAGTAACACTGAACACGGTGTTTGTCACATTGTACAAGACATTGAACACCAAGTGCTACATTAAACACGGTAAGGGTAACACTGAACACGTCTTGGGTAACATTGAACACGGCGTGGGCAACATCGAACACGGCGTGGGCAACATTGAACAAGGTGTGGTAACCTTGAACACGGCGTGGGCAACATTTGACATGGTGTGAGTAAAACTGTGGGTAACATCCGTGTAAGAGTGACACTGAACACGGTATGGGTAACATAATACTGCACATTTTACAATTGACACCGTTTAGGCAACTCTCTGCGGGAGACGGGAGACGGGAGACGGGAGACGGGAGCTTTACATATTGTTTTGCATAATTATATAGATATCACCTTATCCAATCTCCAATTGTGCTGGACAATTCAACCATGTACATGACATTGAAATTGTTGATTCGATGCTTAGAAACATAAACTGAACCAGTTCAACATCTTCATCGACTTTTTGTGTAACAATAATCCTTATTCAAACAGCGCAGCACGGCCCCTTACGGCGACGCAACCAAGGAGTGGATGCTGGAACACATCAGGCAGTTGGGACCAATATGGAAAGCATATGAGGGTGTCATATCAGTCATACAAGCAGGCTTCATTGGCATTTGGGGTAATTAATAGTATTGCATATACATTTTCCTGTTTCTTCGCTTCATTAAATATATATTCATCATCGAATATATTTCTACATAACATTTTCTTTCGCAGTATTGAAAAGGAACAGTTCACATCATTATTAATTTGGTATTACTTCAGAGGAAAACAGGTACCTTCAAATGTTGAACGTCATGAATTTCGGTCAAATTAGTTAATGACACCCAAGCCAGACAAACAAACACGTTTACCCAAACAACTGCGGAATGTACCTTTGTTGTGTTCCGGCTGCAATCTCTTTGCCTCAGGCAATTTTGAGGCGGTATTTTTACGGCTTTTTATGGCAAGAGGGCAATATAAATTGATCCGGGATAATAAAATGACAAATGTACATTCTTGCTTTGATGACAGGTGAATGGTACTACACGACGTATTTTGGCGACCCCAACCACTTGACCAATGGTCTGTCAGCCACGAATTGGCAGGATCGGAGAGATGTTCTGACCGCCATTATCGACAACTCACCCACTTCCATGTAAATACATACCATTAAGATATCACAATGTTATGGTCGTGAACGTAAATGTTTCTTGAACAGAAGAAGGTTACGCCATATTACTGAGCTCTGAAAGTTTATGAAACCTCTTGTACTGTGTGTACATATTCGCCATGGTAACTTTTGTTGATTCATATTTCAATAATAACATATATAGTCGGTCTATGCACAGTACAAACGCCATTACCTGGTGCTGTCGTGTTTATGTTTTTGGAAGACGACACAGTCAAGTAAGTGAGTGAGTGAGTTTGGTTTTACGCCGCTTTTAGCAATATTCCAGCAATATCACGACGGGGGACACCAGAAATTGGCTTCACACATTGTACCCATGTCGGGATTCGAACCCGGGTCTTCGGCGTGACGAGCGAACGCTTTAACCACTTGGCTACCCGACCGTACAGAAAACAGTCATGACACAAGGAAAGCAGCAAAGTCATTTATATTTACTACGACGAATCTTAATTTTAACACTAAAGTGTCAGTTGATTTCAACATATATGTAATTTTAATGGCTTTTTTTCATCAACATTTATAAGGTTTAATACCATATTGCATTCATACAATCAAAACATTTATGCCTCACTTTAGCCTCACAGTGAGTGAGTGAGTTGGGTTTAAACAGTATTCCAGTTATATCACGACGTGTCAGGTTAATACGGGAGGAAAGCCCGAAAGGATGCAGGTCTCAGACGTTTACCACTTCGGTGAAACCCACGAGCACGGGTATGGTGCTGACAAACCTAGAAACATCATAGGTTTCTTGCGTGCCCAAGGGACGCAACTCTGCACAGCGAATCGCGGCGCCTTAGACGACTGGGTCCCCCGTGTCCCCCTTTAGCCTCACAACCTCAACCAGGCATGTCTTAAATACCATTTCCTTTTTATCGTTCCAAAATACAGGGGATACCATGACATAAAAGTATATAAGACGATATCATTCTTTCTTTTTACTTCAAATTTAACATTATATCTATGTAGCTTATTGTGTGAAATTTACAGTTGCTATATCGTATGCGTATGTTTTCAATACCGTTTTTAATAGTCCCGTCCAGGTTCGAACTCCGACTTACAAGATGAAGATTTGGAACAGCAACAGGCCTTCCAGCCTGGCAGACGTGGAGCGACATACACACGCTGGGAGAACAGGTGTTTGTTATCTTGTATCTTGCTGGACAAGTGGTTTAACGTTCCTCAATTTTCCCATCAGAGTTCTGCCTGTTCTGGTCAGCTCGTCTTTGGTTCGAATCGAGCCATGATCATCATCACCGTGCTCATGGATTTGTACAAACAAACTGGGTGTTAGAAAATGGCACACTTGAATCAATAGGGAACAGGATTGTTATCAGCTCTCCCAGGACATCAGTTTGAAATACATTGAAATAGCTGAAATACAGACAGAGATCAAAGCGGCGTTCAACCTCAACACACTCATACACTCATTCACTTACTTATTCACTGTCTTACGTACCTTCGTAAGAATTTCCGACGTTGTCGTAAACCTTTTGAGATTCAACATGATGGATATCCTGAAAACAAGTAGAAAAACATGTAAATGGTTTGGGCTAAATTGAAACAGTGACTCAAAATATGTTCTGTTTCCAAGAATAGTCCCGATCTCACCGTAGAATATCAAATGGTCAGTTCTATATCTATCCCATTCAGGTCACCATAACGACTGCTTTCTAGCCTCCGATGATGACGTTGGTACATACGAAAACGTTGCGACAGAAAAGTCGTATCTAGCGATTGACACGGAATATCTGCCAATCGGCGGCGAGACATGCGGAAGAGCTCCATCAAAGTAAGCGTAGGTCTGAAACTACAATACATTATACTCTTTTTTATGTCTTTCTGCATTACTGACTGCAGCGAAAAACAACATGCAGTCACTCAGTAGACCCTCTGTGAAAGTGTAAAGGGACACAATATATTTACCCCACATCACGCCACTTGGTTGGTTGCTTGGTTGGTTGTTTGGTTGTTTAACGCCGCACTCAGCAATATTCCAGCTATATAACGGCGGTCTGTAAATAATCGAGTCTGGACCAGACAATCCAGTGATTGATATCATGAGCATCGATCCACGCAGTTGGGATGCGATGACATGCACCCGATCCCGTTAGTCGCCTCTTACGACAAGCATAGTCGCCTTTACGGTAATCATAGGTTGCTGAAGACCTATTCTATCTCGGTTTTTCAAGGGATTTAAAACAATTGATTTTTTATATCCCGTACTTTTGTAAGCTGATGAGTGTTTAAATCCATATGATGTAATTGTTTTCCAGGCATGGTAGTCACCGAAGTGATTGCCCAACTGCGCTGAAGGAATTGAAACAATTTCACTGGTCCTTCATCAATAAGGGTTATTCCCCTGAGGTGACGGGGGACTGGAAATCTCAAGGCTGTTTTGTGCAGATACACAGGGACCTTGGTTACAGGTTATCTCTAAAACAGGTGTGTGAGACAAGAGACCAAACACATTCGTGACCAGTGGTGTCATTCCGAAATAACCGAAAGGCGATCCGTGCTCAATTTATCAACTGGGTTCCGTCTTGACATAGTGAAAAAAACTCTTTAAACTGCGTACAAAATGTCTCTTTGAGAATAGTTGTTTAATTATTGCGGTTGCGAATTTGACATATTTGGAACTTTTCATTTTATTCTGTATGGATAAACTATTGTCATAATATTTTAGATATAGTCAGTGGTGCACCCTGATTGGCATGTCGTGTTTAGTACATAACACTGATCAATAAGGCGAAGAGTACCAAGCAGGTTACATTCAGGGTGGAAGAGGATGAATCGATCAATGATAGACATTCATTTTTTCCTCAATTATTTAGCAGTACATTTGTGCATATTACATCATGTCAGAAACACATTACCCGAAGGAGATATAATTTACATAACTAATTTAATATTAATATTCCATGCTTCATTGATGTCAGTAATGATGCTTCTCTGGTGCTGACAAAGTACGTTGGTGTTCCAGGCAGTGTTTCCAACAAAGGCCGAGCATGGAGGCACCCTGTGTTTCCACTTGGTCCTCAGTAACACAGGTTACGCAGCGCCCTACAAACCCTGGACCGTCAAGCTCATTCTCAAAGCTAACTCTGGGTATGTTTCATCGAAATTCAGTGAAAATGTACGCATCCGGGCCCCATTAATCCCGTCAACGGGTTCTAGACCAGGATTTTATTCAGCTTCGATGGAAGTCGTGAGGACGTATCACACAACCCCAATAAACCGTGAGGCTTGTTTTCAAAGGGACATGTTTATAACTCAAGTACAAATGAAATATATAGATTTAGTCCGTACATGATTTATTTTATTTACAGGGAAAATTCCATCTGATATTCTGAAATTGTGTTTTCACATGAAGGATGACAGCAATAATCAAAATGTTTGAACATTCATTTCTACACATAGGATGTATGTTGCAGTGGCGGATTCTACTCAGCTTCACTGCCAAATGTTGACGTGAGAGAATGGACCGCTGGGCATGACCATGCTGTAGATGGGAGCATCGGCGTACCACCATCCGTACATGGGGGGTCGTATAAGGTAGATCTTAGATCAAAATGTGCTTCGATATGGGACTACATGTATGCCTTCGAGAAGACATCGAAACAGTTACCTCATTTTGGCAAGATGTAGGCATCCCCATGGGCACCAATTGCGACCCCTTCTCACTAATCTGGTTCTTTATGCATATGAATCAGAATTTCAGCTCGGTTTATCCCTCCATTTCAAGTTCTCCTCAATGATAGTGATTTTATACACTGCCTCATACACCACCCGTGGCAAGTTTGTGAGCTGGGTTACGTGTCACTTATGACAGTTTTGCAGTTGTATGACGGCGTTGACGAAACGTGAAACCAAAAAGTATGAAAACAAATCCAGATGTATTAACGAGCGCCCCTTTTCTCAGTACAATGTCCCTCCAAACCTGGAAGGACTGAAGGTCAACTGTGTTGTGATATCATGTCTAGAAACCTTTTTTTTATATTATACACGTCAATTACATCTACCTCTACAAGGATTCCGGGTTCGAATAGACCAACATTACCCAATGCGTGGAATAAGTCGACGGACATGAGGATATTGGTTTCCTTGGTCCAGACTCGATCATTTACAGGCCGCCGTAATAACTGCGGCGGTAAACATTCACTCACGTTGATTGTTCGTGTGTTGAACCGTTCTGGTGCAGTTCCATGATAGGCTTACCGGCTATATATGACGAGATGGTTGGTGTGTTGAACCGATCTGGTGCAGTTCCATGATTGGCTTACCGGCTATATATGACGAGATTGTTGCTGTGTTGCAACCATCTGGTTCACTTCCATGATAGACTTTCCTGGCTATATATGACGTGATTGTTGCTGTGTTGCAACAATTTGGTTCACTTCCATGATAGACTTTCCTGGCTATATATAATGAGATTGATTGTGTGTTGCAACGATCTGGTTCACTTCCATGACAGGCTTACCTGGCTATATATGACGACATTGTTTGTGTGTTACAACTATCTGGTTCACTTCCATGACAGGCTTACCTGGCTATATATGACGAGAAGATGAAGACCCATGCTGACTACTACGTGTTGCTGGCAAATACAGATGTCCCCGACTTTGCTGCTGGTATCAACGACCTCAAGGCTACCGTGCAGGTGCGTATTTACTGCTTTACATAGTGAGAACACAAGGCTACTGTGCAGGTGCGTGTTAACTGCTTTACATAGTGAGACCTCAAGGCTACTGTGCAGGTGCGTGTTTACTGTTTTACATAGTGAGAACTCAAGGCTACTGTGCAGGTGCGTGTTTACTGTTTTACATAGTGAGAACTCAAGGCTACTGTGCAGGTGCATGTTTACTGCTTTACATAGTGAGAACTCAAGGCTACTGTGCAGGTGCGTGTTTACTGCTTTACATAGTGAGAACTCAAGGCTACTGTGCAGGTGCGTGTTTACTGCTTTACATATTGAGATAAGCATTGAATACAATACTGAAGATCCATATGCATGTGTACAATTCAGTTCCCATGATCGACGATAAAGTACATGCATTTAAACATATATATGCCATTGTTGTTTGTGTTGACGGAACCGAAAGGTATGTAAAAATGTACATACAAACCGATCAATTAATAATTTGAGGACTGTGTGTATGGAAAGGGTTTTGAAGCTTTAATGTCGTTAGTAGTACCAACAGCGTGGAACATTCTTCATAATATCAATCACTGGATTGTCTGGTCAGGACTACATTGTATACAGGCCTAGGGTGCTGCTCAGTGCGGTGTCAAGTAACAAACAAACACTTACGTTTCACTGAAAATTGTGGCGGTTCAACCTGTAGAGTAAGATTGACTTGGCCTCTTCGCAAACACCTGGTGTCACCACTCATTGTCAGTGATCCATTCATATAATCGTCTACACTGTTTTGCCTTTTTCGCCCAGTGGAATCTGTTTCGGAATATATTCGAGACTGATTATTCTCTGGCGTTGACGTTTCGAAAAGTAACTAGATTAATCTCACATCACACCGAGAAAGCATCAGAAGGTTTTTAATAATGTTTTCCCTTTCTTTGTATTAATCTGAACTATAATAGCTATTATGTGATCTCATCAACATACCTCTTGACGCATGCACAGGTAACTGGTTCCGGTACCCACACCCCCACTGGCTGCCCCACCCTGTCGCCATGGACACCGCCCTCAAGGAGCAAATACAGCAGGGTGTTTGGGAAAGGTTGATATTCTTTAAGGATGAATAAAAGTACTACTGATCACAACCGTTGAAATTGTTTCATTGAATACGATTTTATTCCCTGTTTTACCATTTGACGTCGTTATGCTAATGCAAAGATTTCGTTATAGACTCTGTAACCTCACACCAGTCATGTCAGAAAATAACGGTTCCGAACAACTCCTTTGAAAACGGCGCTTCAGACAAAACATGGCTGCCATACCATGGAGGATTTACTGTGACATCTTCCGGTGCTCATAGCGGCTCACATGCTATAAGCGTAACAAATGGCGGTGCATCACATGTGTTTACCTTTAGTCCTCCGTGAGTTGACCAATACTAGTATATGCACCCAGAAATACAGTCTTATCATTTTGTATGAAGTCAGTCCTGTTACTATTACTACTTCACCTCCAAAGAACATATACATTTTGCATGATTAAATAGTGTAATCACTGCAAGATTAACATACACCATAAGTCAAACGAAATGGGTTCAGAATGAATATCATGGTGATTTATAGAAAGGAAAACATAAAGTGCCGTGTTTTCTAGCTGCATATGGGCATTATTTTGTGGGTTACATACAAAGCAAATTGTAATAATGCTTCACGTTTTGTTCCACATACAAGGATACACAGCTTCCTTCTGACTGCCTACAGTAAACACAGCGGGACGTCACTGGCCAACGATCCCAGTGATTACAGCGTGTACTGCGACATCACGCTACGTGGGGTGGCACATTCTGACAGATGGAATGATACACAGTTACTTACCTTTGAAGTATGGATTTCTTTCCTCCTAGGTTTCCCTGGACGTGAAGTAAAATGTCTTAATCACGTATATAACCGTATATTGTCGCCTCAGGTTGTTTCCGTTGTTATGTCTCTTACTAACAACATAAGTAGAGAACCTAACTTGACTTAGACTGAACCAGTCTCCGTTGTATTATTATCACGTCAATAAGGTCTCAATTACCTTCGGGTGGGGGGTGTTCCAAATCTTCATCTTGTAATTCGGAGTTCGAACCTAGACGGTATTGAAAAAATCATACCACAATAAGGCATACGATATAGCAGCTGTAACTGTCATACAATAAGATAAATGGATATAATGTTATATTTGAAATAAAAAGAAAGAGTGATATCGTCTTATATACTTTTATGTCATGGTATCCCCTGTTTTTTGGAACGATAAAAAGGAAATGGCATTTAAGACATGCCTGGTTGAGGTTGTGAGGCTTAAGGGGGACACGGGTGGCCCAGTCGTCTGAGGTGCCGCGATTCGCTGTGCAGAGTTACGTCCCTTGGGCACGCCAGATTGTGGGTTCGATGTTTCTAGGTTTGTCAGCACCATACCCGTGTTCGTGGGTTTCACCGAAGTGGTAAACGCCTGATACCTGCATCCCTTTACACACACTAAGCTGACACGCCGTAATATAACAGGAATACTGTTAAAAGCGGCGTTAAACCCAACACACTCACTTAATCACTCAATGACTTTAAACAAGCAAAACACAAGCTTAAAATTTTTTCAGAGGTTATATATTTCGGAACACACCAGGGAAGAGGACTAATTGTGTCTTGGATTGTTTGTTATCATTTTAAATTCATATTGGAAACTGGGATGGCCTCAGTTTAAGTTTGACTTTACATACAGTGTTTCCTATCGATAAACATATTTCTGAAAGTGACTTTAATTTGAAGTCTGTAACTTATTTCAATACTTCGGTTGTATCGGAGCATCATCAATGATCACCAAGGGAAAACATGGAAACTTTTCATATTTATGAATACGACCGATCCTGTGAGAGTTATTTTAAGAGGAGCTTGAGTTAAAAATTTCAGTCGTGTTATGTAAAGGCAGTATTGGAAGAAAAAGAAATATACTTGATATTTTCAGTTTGTAATGCTTTGCAGATGCCAAATGGTCATATGTCTATACGAACGCGTAATACTAAAATGATTCAGTGTGAACGTCAGCACATCTACCAACATATACTTGGAATTATTATGAAACTATTACCATGGCCCATTACGAATTATAGACGGAATATTGACATTTTGTATTCCTCTGCATGAGGTATAGTCTACTTCTTGGCGTTGTAGAGGCCTGATGGTCAGAGGGTGTGGGGCAAGTACGCCCCCTTCCATAACGGGGTGACGTCCTGGCAGAGAGTGGACCTCAGGGTGCACGTGTCCGAGGTAGGAACTGCAGTGGTTATTTGTTCTTTCTTGTTTGTGACTTTATGTCTTGCAATATGTCACAGTTTTGAATACGTTTAGCAGCCTACACGAATACAAATGAATGTGTTTGTATTGAAGCCTGCTGTAAAAAGTATTTGGAACATGTCAGGAATTTATCTTCCTATAATGATCTGCTATAGCCTCACTTCTTCAGACAAGCATACCCATGAACACAAGTTAGAGATGTTCTTTCTTAGCGCCTAACTGGAGACAAATGGCGATGATTTTAAACCGAAATTGGAATGCACTCGAAACATAACGACATAAACATAACATATACAACAGTTTTGTAAATACGAATTTGGAGACGATGGAAAATACCAGTTTAACTTCAGTCATGTGGTTTGGGAATACGTGTTCTAGTAAGTAAAAGCTGAATCTGAGACTCTGATATCAATCAAAAGCCATATACATGACCGGATCTCAAGTGGTGATTGACACAACTTTGTTTCAGGGAATCTCTCAGGCCCACTGCTACCTCCTGTACCGGAACACCAAACAAGGGTCAGCACTCTTCGATGACGTCGCAATGTGGTCTGCACCACAGGGAACTGATGTTAACGACTGTTGATTGTCATGAACAGATTCTGCAATGTATGTGACACGTTATGGCGCTTCAAGATAATATACTGAAAGCACAAGGCATTATGTCTGTGCGTGTTCTAAAACACCGAGTGTTCTGTACATTATGTAGTACAACTACTGCTATGTTGTCTTTCAAACTGAATGGAATCTTTTTCGGCGGATAACCGAGACTGGTTGTTGTCTGCGTTAACTTTTATATTTCTAAAACCATATCAATTAGAACATCATGGCGTGGAAATGGAAATTGACTTCCTCAAGTAAAAAGCAGCTTTATACACGGCAGTACGCAATCACATATCTCTGGCAAATTAAATTAAAAGGAAAAAGCAACAAGCATCTACACCCATGAAATATTGAAATACAGATCATCATATCAATGAATTAATTATCTGCCTACTTTGATAAAAACTCTCCCAACCCATGCTTTAACGTGTGCACTCACTTCCTCTCCTGTTACAGTGGCAGTATATCGTATGTTTTGAACCGCTTGTGTACTGTAAAACAAGCCAACATCTTATACCTATAGTTGTGTGTATGAGAATTCTGATGTCAATGCATCACACAGACACGACGACTGATGTTAAGTGTCTAGCGTTCTTTCGTACGTAGACCGCCTCCATGGTCTTATCGACAGAGCGTCTGCCCAGAGAGCGAAAGGTCGTGGGTTCGATCCCTGGCCGCGTCATACCAAACGACGTTAAAATATTGTACTTGTTACACTGCCTGGCGCTCGACATTAGTGAGCTAATACAAGGACTGGTCGACTCGTAATCAGTACACTGTGTCTGAGCGGAGAATTCATCTTCAACTGCCGCATGGTATCTCAGTGGGCAAGCACTATAACATCGACATTGGTCTGGACTAGTACATGCAGCCACACACACGTGCATGCACGTCGCTACATGAGTGCAATAATCTTGAACGCGATGATAAACCCCATTCATATGGAAGGTAATCCTTCAAATACTCACTAGACACTTAAATCCTTCTGGAAACACTCTTTGAGTACAGTTCTGATTTTCGCACAAAAATATAAAATACACTTAATTATGGAATGCAAAATAGTTTAATGATGCGTGATATGTGCCCAAGAAATATAAGGTTAAATAAGAAACAAATGACAAAAGCTGTTGACACGGGTAACAATGCCAGATAACTGTTGTTCTAATCTGCTTAAACGGAAACAACTTAAAATTTGATAATATAGGATACGCGTTAATGTTTTGGCACACGTAACTGAGATTGATATGTGTGGTAAATATGATCAAGCATACGAAACAACATGTGAAACATATGCTGAAATCATGGGTAATATTGCAAATGTACTTTGACACACACACACACATCAGTGATGGAGAGATAACAACAACAACAACAACGACAATAATAATAATAATAATAATAATAAAGTAAACAAATCAATAGAACCTACAAATATAACAAAGAGATTATATGCAATAATGTAAGAAAGAATCGGTAACATGGTGAGTGTTGAACAGGACACTCTCAATATCAGGATATTGAATGGAATTTCAATAAGACAAACTGAAAATGCCTTTTTCGGAACTCTCTCATTTTCGTGTAAGCCTCTAACAGGTCATCTTTTCAAGTTTTTACATGAAATTGTGAAGAGTTTCAACATGAAGACATAATTCTTTTTTATGGATAACAACTTGTTTATTGTTTGTAGTGACGTATCACGGGTTCTTCTTCCCCTTCATCAGGGGAATTCTTGAATATAAGACTTAGCCTTGAAGCGTCGTAAGGAACATAAAGGAATTCCTATCCATAAAAAGGTTTATGTCTTCAACAAGACGTTCATTCATCATACAAGTTTCATCTTCCGAACGTTTACTGAGTATTTCTTTAAAGCGATGCTGGTACGTCAAGATATCTTTGCAACGTTGTGCATTTCCGTGTGAACTGTCACTTGTACATTGCGTCACATGTTCAACTTTAGAAGTAGTTAATTTCAATCGTTCTCATTAAAGACGTTTGGATGAATACGTTGCATATCAACGAGTGTCGTTATGTACATATAGACTTTCCCACCAGTAGTCTTCTAATTGATCTTGCGGGTGGGATGGGTTCATAGGAGGGCGTTATGGGGGGCTTTGAAAGAAATAACATATTTCGGTTTTACTAAAAAGAATCATTCACTGGACACTTTGTTGTGTTTAAATAATGTGACAAAACCCCGTCAATGTCAATTAGAAATCTCTGCATAAAGCAGAGTCAATAGTACGACTCCGTCTATATTATGAGCATGTGTTTATGAAGCACTATCAAATAGTGATGACACCAGGTGTTCGCGAAAAGATGAGAGATGAAGAAACACGGGAACATGTGGAACACGTCAAAACAGGGAATTGCATCGGACGTCATTGCATTATATTTCACTATGATGCGTCAAAGCTGGAAATGTCCTCCACATGTCTACAATAAAACTTTTTGAAAGCTTCACTGGAGCTTTGAATGTTGTAACCTTGAGTAAACAACTTCTGAACAAGAGTCGTTTGACGCTCCGTGTAACCTTAATGGAAAGAGCATGCTCGATGTTATCTAAGAAAATGTGAAATGTAAACACCAAAGGCTGGAGCTGCTGGAATATTGCTCGACATGAAGGGAAGGTTGACAGTTACACAATTGAAGTCATCCTTCTTGTCATACAGTCTTGTGGAGACTGTTTTGTCACTCTGAATCTCCTTCAGGATATGAAATGGTTGGTCTGTTACTTTGTTTTAGTGAGTGAGTGAGTGAGTGAGTTCAAATTTAACGTCACATCGGCATTATTTCAGCCATATCGTGACGTTACTTTGTTTTAACTTGGGGTATTTGATGTGGGCTGTTTATAACAACATTAGGTGGCACAACAACAGCAACAATTTAAACAAAATTAAGAACAAAATAATTCATGAATATTAAACTAAATCAAACATAGCAGTAAAACATGGGTGGTATATGTAAGCCGATAAACGATAAATATACAAAATATTAATTAATGAAGAAGATTAATAAAAAAAACTCGGCCCCGTTTGACAAAACGGTCTTAGCATTGCGAATATGGTAACGCCTATATGTTAACACAGACGCAGCCCTGAACGCCTGAGCATTATTACTAATTGGCGGTGATGTTCCAATGGCTACAGTGAATTAGTAATCACTTCTGTAGCCCGGCAGTCATGCTTCATGCGCAAAGAGTAGTTGGTTGTTGGTTGGTTCGTTGTTCAACGCCCCACTCAGCAATATTCCAGCGATATGACTGCGGTCTGTAAATAATCGAGTCTGGACCAGATAATCCAGTGATTAATATCATGCGCATCGATCCACGCAATTGGGATCGTTGACATGCATCAACCAAGTCAGCGAGCCTGACCACCCGATCACGTTAGTCACCTTTTCAGACAAGCATAGTCGTCTTTTACGGCAAGCATGGGTTGCCGAAGTAAACTACAACTTCATACTTTTTACACACAAATCACTAAGTGTTTTACACTCCAAAGATGTCATAATTGAAACACAAAGGTAAAAAGCGAAAAAATGCAGGGCGGACATGACCGCATCGTTATGATATATTACTAGCAGCATTTTATTGAAAACAGGTTACACGATTTTAAATAAGATTATATTTTCTACATTTAACGGCATGTTTAATTTTACAAAGATAAAGAACCTATCGAAATTAAGAACCAACTATTTTGGTTGACTTCCCATTTAGGTTCAGCTTCATTTTAATACTAACACGACTAGTGTTTTATCTTAGATATATTTCCAATGATTTCCACATAAATATGTTTGCCCAAGATGACGATCGTGTTTAGTCGTGAGGCTATCCGAAAAACGGAATCAAACAAGAGTTATATCACTGAATGAATATGAAATAAGTAATTATACAACCAATCAGTGACCTTCTTCACCCTGGCATTGCAGGAAGTGTCCGCGTGACAAATGGTCTTCATGTACTCACAGATATGTTCTTTGTTTGTGTGTAACTAAAATCCAATGATTTGTTTTTATTTAGAATTTCTACTAATTGTTGTGGTTAATTTTCGTTAGTATTGGTAAATGGTGTTATCATATAATGGGTAGGTTTCTCGACAGGATTAAGGCAACGGATATAAGCGGTATCCGCTGGAGTAATGTACGGCTAAATATGCAAACATAAAAGGTTAGGTCGATAAACTTTCAGTGTTTATTGGCGTCGCCATTGTCTATTGGCGTTCGCTTGACGATCTGGAACCCTGACAAATTAATGGAAAAATTGTTATCACTATCACCCGTGTGTAAAAGGGAAGCAACTTTCCATGGGAGTATAGGCAACTTTTAGATATAAATTGGGAAGAAAACTAGCGAGGACGCTATGGCATGATCAGTTTCAATATCTGTGCTTGTAGACCTTAGTGGCTTGATGACACTTGTTTCATAAGTCGCTGTGTGGGATGTCTGACTTCATTTTGTAGTCCTGCTGCGAAACGTCATGACAGGCCAGGCAGACTCTACAGAAACGTGACGTCGCTTCCCTAGAGTAGCTTCCCTTTGATAACAGTATCTATTTAGCTCGTTTAGACTCCCAAACTACAAGGTTTATTCCTAATACAGGACACATCTCTTCCCCAAACACTCTTCAGTGATAACCTCCATCTACGTGATTATTATTATAAATGATAATCTATGTAACCACTCAAACTATTATCTTTTGGTAATACCATCTTCAAATAACAAATTTTGCAAACATATTGACATAATGTATCATGTGTAAGGGGAGCCCTTACTGCGAAGACTTCCTACGAGGGTACTATCTGTGAAACTCATTCTTGCTGCCCAACACCGTCATATGTCTGGAAGAGGGAATGAGTGAGTTTGGTTTTACAGTTATATCACGGCGTTTCAGCTTAATATGGGATGAAAGCCCGAAGTGATGCGAGTCTCAGACGTTTACCACTTCGGTGAAACCCAGGAGCACGGGTATGGTGCTGACAAACCTAGAAACATAATTGGGGCGAACCGGGATTCGAACCCACAATCATGGGTTTCTGGCGTGCCCAAGGGACGCAACTCTGCACAGCGAATCGCGGCGCCTTAGACGACTGGGCCATCCGTGGCCCCTATGTCTGGAAGAACGCTAACAGCGGCGTAAAACCCCTTACTCACTGTTGAGAACTCATAAACGTTTAACACGATACAGTATCACTGCTCGGCATTACATATGAAGGTCTTTTGGTGTTTCATACACGTGCCCACATCCATCATCTTCCTCAGATGTCTTCTGGTAGTCGTTGTGAACCACGTCTCTTCGCGCAGCAGACAAACTGGTATAGTTGTCCATTTCAGTAGCATGGTTGGCCACGCCAGACAGTTCCTGATTTGGGGGTGTTCTTCGCTGCCCATACTTTATGCAATGACAGACGATCCTAAAAGTAAATATTGACATTACGTACAACTGCATCTCTTATGCATGCTTTCTGCACTTCCATGTTACTTTACCTTACGATGTCCTTTCTGTCGCCTTTTCCTCGATGGTACGCTATGTGAAGTAGACATATGGTAACCCTTGTAATTAGCAGAAGTGAACTAAGTCATATCAACAGTTCAAATAAGCGTTAAACTCAAGTCACTCACTCACTCACTCCTTAAGCTGTTAGGCCCAAGGTTTATAGACGAATACCTACCAGACAAGCGACGTAAGGACGACGGAGGCGACAGAGGCGATGATTGTGTACATGAAGTGAATTTGGTTTGAATCTGAAAATGTTAACCATGTTGTTAAATATACTAAATAAAATTAGTGAATATGTCATTACGTTCCTGAAGTTTATGTTTTTTCAGTATCTGAATAGCTTGATCAAGACTTCTGTGTAATCATTCAAACTAAGATTTATTTTTTCACAGCAGTCCATATGCATTTACAGATGATCTATTTTGACAGTATTCTGACATTATGATACTAGCTTGGCTAGGGGTCAGCAGTCGTATTAATTTGGAGACTCATTAATTTCCAGATTAACAGTAAGTAACTGTTTCTCATTCAACCAACCTTTCACTACAAATAGGTCACATCGTTTCACGTCTACAGTTTCGTGTCTCTCTCGATTACACTGGGCGTAACACTCGTCTTCCTTCTGCCCCACGCGACAACAGAGGAATCGTTTTCTCGTTACTTCTCCGTTCTCGGAACCATTACACAGCCCCCATGGTTCCCACATCGCCCAGGTGCATTTTGAACAATTGTCATGTGTTACCTCTGAAAAGAAATTAGATTTGATTTATTAAATATTGCCATGATGACATGATCAAAATGTAATTAATGTCACTTCTTCCTGTTTAAGCAAAATACATTATACAGTTCATCACAGTCAGATATACCTAAATACGCCACTGCAATTATCCTTACAGAGATACAAGCTTTTGCTTCGCCAAGTCTATTGTGTATCCAAATATTTGTGTGTATCACCATATACATAGGAACAGATAGAGAAGCATCCTACCATCAGAGCAGCAGGATTCAGAGTAGCCTCGTCCACAGCCACAGATGCTGCTTTTAAAACTGCCGTTCTATCGTTACTACATTCATATACAGCCAGGCTGGTCACAATCAGAGATGCTCACCTTATGCCACTCGGATTAACAAAAACCTCAAATACCCAAAATGAGGAATCAGCTTTTACTGCGCTATGGGCCATGCATGTTGTGTATCCAAACATTTGTGTGTATCACCATATACATAGGAACAGATGGAGAAGCATCCTACCATCAGAGCAGCAGGATCCAGAGTAGCCTCGTCCACAGTCACAGATGCTGCTTGAGAAACTGCCGTCGTTGAAACAAACTTCATTGCACCCCTCGGACTTAACTGTGTCATTCTGAGACAGGCTGCAGTCGTACAGGCAGTCCTTAACGGTTTGCCCTTGACAGCAGCAGGGTGACCGTGACCTTGTCCTTTGACCTCCTCCACATGTCTGGCTACAGCTGCTCCATGGCTGCCACGCGTTCCAGGAACAAACGGGGCAATTCCGAGTCCTGTCTACATGAAGAAATTATTCAAAACCTGCTCAGGTGAAGTGTGTTTCATCTGTTCATCACAAGAATGTTTATCCATCTTCGTATACAAGTGGTTTTGTCATTATTACGTTTTGCACTTAAACCTCTATGTTGAATTAACAGGAACATGTACATATACATGTTCTCTGCCTCATAGCATTTATTCACAAGATGAAGGAGTAAGTATACTCCGAAATGTTGTGTTCCTCATCATAAAGAAGTTGACATCCATAAATTATCTCCCTTTTGTGTATCACTTCTAAAGACTTGAGTATACATACGTACAGATAACTACGAACTTTTGAATGTTATTCAATTAGCATGCCAAAGAATTTCACCAAGTCGTTGTGCGCGTTAAATACTTATTGTCCGTTGACAATCAATTATCTTTCAATCATTTGGTTTTTGAAAACATCACACTTTTGTTTGATAATAGTTGTAAGTGTGACTTCAGACGTTTGAAGATATTTCTTGTTTCTTTCGACTGGTTAACATAAATATCGGCATTTTGTAAAGGACGGTTACTTTGTCACAGGATGTTAGATATGAGTTGGTCCAATAAATGGTGAACACACCCCCTGACATGTTATGAGGGCTTTATCAGGAAGGTGAACACTATAAACGAATTCACAAATTGAAGCAAGGCGGGATTTGATGAAAGTGAAGAGGGCTAGACGTTGGTGAAGGCGGATTTCTATAGCTTCTTGGAGTTTTCTATTTGCATGGGAATTTTTGCCGGTGGTCTCAGAGGGCTGATTTGCTGTCTGCTTTGGCTGTTGAAGTCTAATCATGCAATGGAACTTTGTATTTGTCTTATAATTTCTATCTCACGGTGTTACAAGTTTTCTCTGAAGTATCATTTACCCGGAATAAATAAATCGTCTTTACAATAAGACCCTTGCCCCTTACCATTCGTGGTGCACTCTTGGGTGCAGGCCCTCGTGTCAGTACTGTTACCCCGGAAGTTGCAGTCCTCAGTGCAATTATTCCATCCCATTGATGTTATACAACAGGCTGATCTGCTCCTGGTTCGTGTTCCACAGCCACAGCCTGTGCTACAGCCTCCCCATGACAACCAGTTAAACCACGTGCAGTGTCGGGCACAGCTACCAGATATAGTTGTCTCGCCTGGTAAACATATGAATGCGAGGTTTGTTATGTCGACCTCATCTACAATAATAATGTTAATCTGATCTTCCTTTTTTCCTTTGTATGTTACAGAGTGGAAACTATATCAGTGTGTGATGACCAGAATATCCTTCATTAGGATAGTGGTAAAAATTCAGAAATGGTTTTGGTAAATTTTATAAGGCATTGAGTACTAGTATATAAGTGTATATGTAATACATAGAGAATACCACACTCATTCTCGTTAGCTACCATTTTTACGAAAGTCGTGAACGTTCTATGGTATCTAACGAGAATGAGTGTGGTATTTTATTTATTACCCACGTTAAATGTATATTTAAGTGTAAATACATAACAACTTTCGCTCGTTGACAGACCAAACTGAAACCGGTTGCAAAATCTGGTTGCGTATTGTTACGACGTAAATTGTAATAAAAAGGTAAATTGTAATACTTGCAGCAAATTGTAATAATTTTGACTTAAATTGTAATAACAACGTAAATTGTAATAACATTTGACGTAAATTGTAATACGCAAATTGTAATAGAAATTGACGTAAATTATAATAATCTCAACTTGCGGTAAAGTGTAATAAATTCTTACGTAAATTGTAATAACCATACTACCGTAGTGTCCAAGACGCCAATTGACTAGAAGTGATCTTTGTCAGCTGAGCTTGCGTTTCACATGTACAATTCGAGAAATACTGTGTATGATGACAACCGTACACAACTGTTAAGTTAGGGATGGTTGGTATAGGCTTAATCGTACAATCGTCATTAAAGGGTGGTGTCAACATCGATAAATTTAAATGACTGAAAGATCCATCCTCGGGTTCAAAATGATGTGTTTCACAACCGTATATTTTCGACAAATAACTTAATTGTGACACATTGTTCAATACTCTTATAAGGCTATTCAAGATGTTTTTGCATGACTTGCTTCAACAGTACGTTGACCAGTTCGACACGACTGAACGAGTGATGACGAAGGGTACAAACACAGGCTGGTCAACCAGTGTGTCGATTTGAAGTGGAAACGCAATACGAGTTGATAAGGAGTACATGATCCTTTTCTTGAAACAAACGAGGGAATTTAATCACATTTATACAATTCATTTCAAATACAACAAATGAGTTGACAGATCCCGTGCATACACAAATAACATCCGGTATCTTCGGATAACTCTTGAACAGTTTCAAAGAATATACGAATTATCCTAAACTTCTTGCAATCAATTGCTGAAATATATCTGTTTGTATCCAAATAGAAAGTAATTGAAAATCAATAACGAAAATATGTTTGTCACTAAAGTAATTTTCTCTTTGACCTTGAAACGTACTTGAAGATCATTAAACTCGACAATCGTTGGTGGATTGCGCCAAGAAACCTTGATACGAAATATATCCGTACAATAATCCCCTGAAAACATAACCTCCTCTGAAAGATTAAGAGGATTGAAGTAATTTGGGCTAACACAAAGCACTGTAATAACATACTCTCTTAAAATTCCGATGAAAGGACCTGTGACTTACCAAAAAGTCAAATTATTATATTTTGCTCCGATTTTTTTTACCTAGATCTAATTGCCTTCCCTTATCACTTTTTTCTGAAATTGAGTTAAAACCTCTAAGTTTGAGACTGCAATATACGTCTTCAGAGGGTATTTCATACACTATGTAACAACTGTTTTGCCCCATTTCAGATTTGGTTTCATGCTGAATCGCTCTTTTCAACTACTGCTAACACATTAAATGCAAGGAAAGCACCCCAAACATATATTTTTATATATAAATACATTGTGTTGATAACCACGTACTTAACCTACAGAAATAACACTCCAGTGAGTTTATATATACACTCGTCCCCCTATCGATGAATGTTATGTTCGAAAATACGACAAACCAATCAAATTGAAATTTGAGATAAAACATCACTAGACATGATGATTTACCGATTAAATTGAATTCTTGTTCTGATTGGCATTGTTTTATATGCAGAGATTAAGATTACTGTGTGTCTTGTCTCGTGAACTAAGCCGGAAGTAGCAATCAGCTGTATACTCTGTATACGTTTCTCGTATACCCAATAATATAACTTGATACAATGAGCGGAAGATATGTATCTGAAACTATTATTTGATCAGGGATAATTTATTTCAATATCATGTTAGTTGCAGCTTTACTCTATACATGTAAAATAAATCAATAACCATAAGCGTAGCACTTGGTTCAGCTGATCGCTATTGACGGATATGTTTTCGTAGGATTAGACCAATCACAGTCGATCCTCCCGCGGCTGCGATTGCGAAAAATTTATGTTGACATATAATAGTCAGACTACAACAAATAGGACTTTCAGTGTATGGCATTATGATATATATATCCATTCTCTATCCACAAAAGTTCGTTTCAAGGCGTCAATAGCGGTAATATGACCGTGGTTGCTGTAAATAACGGTGAGTTGTGCGATCTTCCGATCACTTCACATACGATTTCGCCGAAATGAAGTGAAACAATATTGAATGAAATGTTGAATAAAATTAATAAAATAGATTACAAATATAAATCCGGAAATATGATAAACTCTTTTTACAACCAGGCAGTGGAGGACATGATTAATTTGCATACTTCAGTATGGATTTGCTGACATGGTATTTCCGGTGTTACATGCTCACAGTAATGTGTTTGTTTTGGGGAAAACAACATAAAAAAATCCTCTTCAAACCTGTTTATAAGACGATCCCCACCCCCAACCCCACCCCTTGAAATCCTAATTCTAGTTATGAAAAACTCGCCTTATACGCAGCGATATACGGATTTTGATTCTTACTAGTTGTACACAACCAAGAAAAAAAAAAATAATAAAAAATCAGCCGCCCACCTGCACGATATTTTCCAAAGCTATAGCCTGAGAACCAATTCTTTTTTTCAGCCTAAGCAGAGATATCTTATGACTATCGAACTGTTTTGGACGTTGTTGTATATTTTGTTGACCTGACCACCGCCTGCATCATTTCTACCTACATCACCTGGAGGTATTACTTCTATCAGATTCGCGGCCTAACCATGGGGTTCCCACTTTCGCCAATCCTAACTGAGATCTGCATGACCTTTCAACACCAAGCCACATCACCCATTCAACCCATCTGCTGGTGCAGAAAAGTCGGCGCCACCTTATTTATAGGTGTAGTCGAACTTTCTGTACCAGCAGATAGGTTTGACATCCCAAAACACGACCAAGACCTGATCCTGCTCTACAACATCTAAACCAACAACACTCCCGAGTCTATAATTTAGGTGTCTGGCACTATCATTAAGATCAAATCAAAGTAAAGGAGGTAAACAATTTTATGACATCTTATTTGATATTGGTAATGTACCCCATGTATGCTTTAAATGGCAAAGGCAACTAACAGAGCCTGTATAAATTCCAGTATAAAGTTATGAATAAGATTAATTATTCAAAAGAGGAAATGTGCAAAATCAAACTCAATAATACTTATATTAGCTAGCTCTTTTTGTATGTCTTTATTGAATATGACGTTACTAATGGTTTCTGGACAGAGCCGGAATAACAGCTGACGCCGTACCATCAAGATATGTTACTGTATTTGGTATATATCGTCTGTTTGCAAAGTCGAAAAAATTATTTTCAATTACGAGAAACAGACACCTATTTTACTTACAGAACTTGCAGAACATAGCAATCGATAATACATCAAAATTATTATAATGCGTGTCTATTGCCTCCAAAACGTAGTCTCAAGAGACTAGGACACCTGTTCCCCTATATTCACATTAAGAAATTAATTACATATACAACATTAATGCTGTTTATGTGAAATTGGCATTTCATCTAAAACCAGCAGGCGAATGAGATGTTTGGCAAACCTAATGACTGAAAACAAACGATAAACATACCTCGTTCACAACAAATTCCATATCTGAGAGGAGGACAGTGACAGTAGCCATCGATGAAGCTTCCACCATTAGGGCAGTGTGTCTCACAATATTCCGTCTCCACTGACGCGTTTGGTCGGTGACATTTACCGATACAGTCTGGAATATGAACTCCACAACACATCTTTCGTGTTCTGGTTCTCACCCCAGCACATGTTCTGGTACAGGAGCTCCACAAACCCCAGGACTCCCACTCACAGGCCTGAAGACCGGGTTCACACACACAGTCCACCACCAGGGGCAGCACCACGGCGACGTACACCCTCAGGAGAGTCATGTCAGCAGTGTGACTGAACCCAGTATCCTGCGATGGCAACACTTTCCTGAAAAATAGGAAAACAGTGTTATCTTATAGTTTATTCAAATGCGTTGGCGTCGCTGTACACAATGTCCTCACCTGACCTACACCTCAATATCGCCTACAAAACAAATTTATGGATGAGTGCACATCACACTTGTACCCTTATCCCTTAAGTAAAATGAACTCTTCCAACAAGATAACAAAGAATGTAAATAACTTTTGATACTCTAATTTAATATGAGATCATCTTCACAACTCGAATGTTTTCACATCATCAAATATAATAAATACACATGTATTATCATAGCGCTGTACATTTATCTTCACAATTCAAATGTTTTCACAACATCAAATATCATAAATACACATGTATTATCATAGCGCTGTACATTTATCTTCACAACTCGAATGTTTTCACAACATCAAATATAATAAATACACATGTATTATCATAGCGCTGTACATTTATCTTCACAACTCGAATGTTTTCACAACATCAAATATCATAAATACACATGTATTATCATAGCGCTGTACATTTATCTTCACAACTCGAATGTTTTCACAACATCAAATATCATAAATACACATGTATTATCATAACACTGTACATTTATATCCATCATCTTCATGTTTTATAACATCAACACTACATCATTACTAACAAAATTACTGTAATTTGATGTAATGTCCAACTGCATCAAGAAACTTGATCACTGATCTTCTGCCAGTCTCTGCTGCTGCTTCAGTCTCTCGATCCTTGCATCTCGGTCTCTGTCAACACGAGCACGAGGTCTCATGGCACCACCCAGTCCAATCTGCCTTCTTGACCACCTATGTGCTGTCTCGATCTTCTTGAGTTCTTTGACAAACTGGATGATGTTGGGATGGGCTCTCTTCTTCAGGCCATTGTGGAAACCTTTAAGATGGTTGTTGGAGCGTGGACCTGTGTTCTCGTGTTGATTCCACAGGGCTCGAGGGAGCGTGGCATTGAAGTCAACCCATGTGCTTGGGATTCTGGGAGAGGTGGGATGGACTTGGAGCGGTGTCGTTAGAGAGCAGCCTGGACACTGGCTAAGGACGGCATCGTGGCAGCAACATTTTCGTCAGCTCGGTCGAGTTCGGTGTTGTAGATCTGCTGAACAGGGATGATGTCTGTCTTCACTTGCTCCTTCATTCTGGCGACGATGCGGATGTGTTCTACATTCTCGGTAGGTGGATGACTGTGAGGCTTGGTTGATGTAATATGGTCGCCAATGGTGCTGCATCTGCCATTGCAGCCAATGGTGATACACTTGCAGTGAACAGCAAGTTACCGCTTGACATTCAGCCTGTACCAGTACAATCTCATTAAAATCAGATCTTAAATCTAGCTACCGCTAAACAAAGATCTGATCGCATTAGGGGTCACGTCAGAACGACCTTTCAAATCCGACCAATCAGAGCGTCGCTTACCAGATCATGAAAGTGACAATCGGAATGTGATTTCTAATCATGCAGCCTCGTAAACTTTTAAAACGGAGTATTCCGAACGATAGTGACGGGCTTAACAGCTGAACCTATACAACCTAGACCATATATTAGCCATCCGAGAATGTTCTTTTGTTCAGGTTTCAAATGTTTAAGAGAGAATTTGTCAAAATATGTTTCGAAGCGTAGTCGCCAATTTGAAATTAGTGCCGTAAAGCATGAGAGAGCTGCCTTCTGATTGGCTAATGTCGACTTATTGTCAGTAATTCCATTGGTCGGTCAGAGTTTGTGAAAGGTTCGTCTGACGTGACCCGCAATGCAACGAGAACTAAGATCTGATTTTAATGAGATTGGTACCAGTAATCCTGTATAAAGAGTCAAAACAAACTCAAGGATCAGATACCACTATGAAAACATCGGATTAGTTCAAAGGCCCATGTACTCAGGTCATTAATTCATATTAATAAATGAAATCATTAATGGGTTAATGGACAGTACCATTCTACACAACAGGGGTGTGGAAGTAACCATTTGTATTTAGTCAAGGCCATATGAGGTGCAGGCGATATAAGGTGTAGGCCAAATGAGGGCAAGTCTATAAGAGACCGTTCCCCGTTGTGGAAACCAACCGTGACAATCCCTCGCCGAGACATATGGATTCGAACCACGCATCATCAAAATTGTACAGATAGTAGCTGTCACAGTCAACGTATATGATCTACGGTATCCCCGAGAGCAGCCAAGCCAGAAGGCCAGTACTGACGGCAGAACCTCAACATCGATGTTTCTTTGTGGTGGACAGTACGTCAGTGGAGAAGGGTCTGTTTCACTGATGAGTCACGTTTCTTCGTCACCGATCTGCTGGCACCCATCTGACTACATACGTTGAGGTGATCGTTGCATCATATCTTCGTAAAGGAGATCGGCCCTATGACCCGGGGTGGTATAACAGCTACAGCAAAGACTCAAATGGTTATAATTGAAAGGAATTTGAATGGTGCGAGATACGAGATACATGTATGTGTTAATCACTTAATCTAGCTGACACGCCACGATAAAACTGTAATACTGTTAAAAGCAATGTTAAACCCTAATCACTCACTCACTTTTCCACATCCTCCAATAACGTTCTTTCCTCGGATATTTAATGCCATTACCAAGGCCCATCATCAAAGTTTAGTGTTTTCAGTGAGGCGTACGTGTCACTTCAATTCTCAAAAGGGGGACAGACACATTCGTAACTGACTGCATGAACGTGCCTCTGAATCCCCTAATGTGACAAGACTCACTAAAGCAGGAGTGCTCTTCATACGTTGGTCGAAACCGTTTTTTTTTTTTTTTTTTTTTTTTTTTTTGGGGGGGGGATATATCAGCCATGGAATGATGCGACAGGCGGTGAGATATTAACTCTGTACTTACATGTGTGTCATACGAAGTTGACCTCAGTTCATTCGTTTTCATGCAAAAACCGTGACCTCACTCATTTCCAGAAAACCGTAAGACACTAGTATGAAAAGTAACATGCACGTTCAAATGGCTGACATCTAACCACTAACCACAGTGACTGATAAAATGTTCTTTCTACAACAAAATTCCAAGGTTCCTCAAAAATATTTAAATGGTCAGTTAAGACTGTATAAGTAATGTGATAAATATATTTGTCTTCCCTTCAAACTTTGATCACCAATGCATGCTTTTTTGCACATGTCATAGAAGTACACGATAAATATTCTCAGGGGATAAGCATTGCGCGAAGACATTTTGAAGTGTACCTACCTTTTGATGCAAGTACCTTTTCTGCACACATGTAACCCAGAAGGTGGAACAAATTGTAATTTGCATGTTGTACCTTCCGAATCAGGAATGAGAAAATGATACGTTTGTGTTTAATGCACATGCAACATAAACAAAATACAAAACAAACATATTATGAACACAAACTAGTAATTTGTTAACACAATAATAGTGGTGCAGATGATAAATGTTTAAAGAATGTAACCGAAAGGAATGGCATAAAACTCTTTTGTTGGCATATAATACGTTAGCAACATATAGTCTGGAAGTTAATTTAAGGTACCGACTTTTACTACAATATCTGAAAAACTATTGGTGCTACTCCAGTCAAAGTTGGTAAGAGATTATACAACAGTCATACACAACTGGATAATTCATTTAAAGACAATCGGTGCATGAATAAAAAATCTGTCTATTTTGCTATCACGATATTTCATCAACAACGAGACCTGTTCGTCACGGGTGGAACGAGTATTCATTGTAACAGCCATCTGCATAATGCTACCCCTGCGTCACAGGGCCATATGACACAGTTGAACCAATCAACTAAACTCGAAAGGTTGCACGGGAATCACGCACGCACGAATACGGTCTTAGCGTTGGGCGTCTCAAGCAGTTATTTAATAATATTTATCAAATTATTTTTGCATTCTTTTTCAGGTCAGTGTTATTGACTTGAATGTATCATTCCTTGCCACATTATTATATTTCATGCATCATGTTATTAGGTGTAATAAATAATACGTAATTATTCATTTAGACAAATCATTGCTTTATGGTTTCGTAGATGATTCGAGAGTTTCGGGGCTGTTTCTGGTGAAAGAGAATCAAATTCTGAGCCAAGAATTGCACAAGATCCGATTACGAGATGTACTACAAAGCACGAACCTGAAATTCGAAGATGATTCCTAGAAATTCTTTGATAAACAATTTTTTTATCACGAATCCCACGAACTACAAGAATGTTTGGGAATCAAATAAGATATATTTAAGATTCTTAAGAAATGATTCAGAATATGTATGAATATGTAAGAATTCATATCCGTGGTAATTCGGGTTATTACATATCGTAGTGAAACAGGTGTATCTGTATTGCACTATTCTTGGTCCCACGAAATGCCCTCGTCGTCAGATTTGGAGTCTGTGCTGTCACCTAATTGAACAACAACAGACTGGACAGTATCTGGTCGGATACAGTCTTGTTTCCAATACTCAACTTTCATAACATGTTAGACACAGCTTGCCCAAGGTACATCTGTAATTTCTCCCATCCCTTTCAAGACAATCTGCTTCACTTCTCAAATAAGAGGGCGGGGGTTTGTTCTGAAGAACCAGTTTTGGCTTTCGTGGGCCGAGCAATGCGGTTGTTGTCCAACCACTGACATATCTCACCATTGGTGGAATTTGAGGTTGGACAACGGTTAATAGGATCTCGACAACTGTAATAGTGAGCACTGTCCATAACCACCAAGGATTTATCAGGCATTGCTAAGAGGAGCTGCTCCTCAACATACGCAGTGAAAACCTGACTATTCATTTCGGTATGGTAGTCTCTGCCATCTGTATATCTGGATCTGAACACTAGATCACACCTAGGGAGGAAACCTGTGTGGGAGCCTGCATGGGATCTTGCGTTGTGGCTCCCTGGTATCTGGGTGAGACCATTGGTAAGCCGCTGTGTGGCAGGCGTTAACCCAGGTTTCGTTCTAATAAACAGGCTCATAGCCTTCTTCTCGTTTCTTTTTAATAGTGCACAAATAATTGATATGCAAACGAAAGATATTTGGTCGTTCCCACATTGCTAGTTTCGACCCTTTCGTCTTTTTGTACTGATATCCAAATTTGGAAAGGAGTTTACAAATGGTCCATTTGGAAATATCTAGGTCATGCTCTGTAAGGAATTTTTTTTTTAGTTTTCGTGTTGAAATAAATACATTTTCTCGTGTAAACCGCCGAATCATGTCCCTGACAACTTTCTTATCAAAAGAATCTAACTTTAAAGTCCTATCCTGTTTTGAGATGCCCCCTAAGGGATGTGCAGGGGAACATGTGTTTTTTATGAGAGTTCAAAATCTTAACTACGGTTTGTTTGGGAAGCTGTAACGCATGAATTGTTCTTTTCGTGTACTTTCAAATGTCAAAGAAGGGCGAACGTCTTTCACTTTCAGCTTTAAAGTATTCAAATGTTTTAAGAACGAAACCTTTCGCGTCAGCGGAAAGATGCTTGTGCTGAGACATCATGAAATCTAATGCTAACGCCGTATTCGTGCGTGCGTGATTCCCGTGCAACCTTTCGAATTGAGTTCAACTGTGTCATATGGCCCTGTGACGCAGGGGTAGCATTATGCATTATGCAGATGGCTGTTACAATGAATACTCGTTCCACCCGTGACGAATAGGTCTGGTTGTTGATGAAATATCGTGATAGCAAAATAGACAGATTTTTTATTCATGCACCGATTGTTTTTAAATGTAACATCCAGTTATGTATGACTGTTTAATAATCTCATACCAACTTTGACTGGAGTAGCACCAATAGTTTTTCAGATATTGTAGAAAACGTCGGTACCTTAAATTAACTTCCAGACTTGACAAACAATTAGGGCAGTGACCCAATGGCTGGACGTGATGGCATAAACTGTTTTATATGTCTACAGTGGTGATGTTAATATCCTTTCATAATTAATCTTTTCAAAGTAATAGTTACATTGTTGTAATATTATTTTATTGTGAGCTATATCAGTGGCGACATGGAGATATTGTTAAAATTGAAACCCACAACGTGGTGAATGCGTAGTTTTCATGTAACAATGAATCATACTTCTCTACCTCCCAACAAAACCTTAGCGTACTGTATGTTTCATCCGGTAGACAGACACGTCAATTTTTCACGCTGTAACAGTGATCTCACTAAGTAAAATACTGGTAGAAAAAGTATCATGCACGTTCGAATGGCTGACGTCAAATCACAGAGAAAATGTAAATATGCGCAAGTCTGTTTTATCATTGTTTGTAATGTTTACTTATCTACATCAAAGAAAATCAGTTTTAGTCAAAGGCTCGCTTGTGCTGAAATATAGACAGTATTCCAAAAATCTCGAAAGTCAACCTGTTTAATACATTGTACCTAACTCTATGTATCAAGTGTATGCGATTGTTGTCGACATCCTATATATGACTTACTCTTCTCTGTTTTGTAACCAGGATGTTAATAACTTCACAGCGACGAGGAAAGTACCCATATCTGTCGAAACAGGGACGGACTGCATGTCATGAAATAATTTGTGTTATCTCTTATTGAGCATAGGATGCGATAAGCTACATGTAAATATTTAAATTGTGTGTACATTGTATTGTATAAACAAAGCAATATTAAATCTTTTCCTCCTTTCGAATGTAGCATTGCATGTATTTATAACAAGTGAGCCAACGTTTTAATTCACGTCTAACTTCCCTCTGACTGATTGTTAGATCCGATTGTTGACAATCGGGTGGTTGCTATGTGCACCCTTTGCTAACTGTGTGTCAAGGTAACCCGATGGCATGGATAGTTGTTCATGCTTCCAATCACGAGTGTTTTCATGCGGCAGTGATGTATATTCGGGGAAGTTACATTTCTGTTCACACTATCTACAATAAGATATGTTTATGGGGACAGTATCTTCAGATATTACTGAGAACAGTTCTCTCGTTATGTGATGTAAGTGTTTCAGCATGATGTTGCTATTGAGTTCCAGCACAGTGTACAATGCATAGAAATCACAATGTAAAGAGACACTGCAGGCTCAAATATAGTGTTACCTAAAGCATGTATCAGCTCATGTCATATCACAATGCTTATGTCGTCTTGTTAAACATCGACGACTTTAGTCTTGCAACCTCAACCAGATTTGCTTACAGGCCAACTCAATAGTTGATGCATGTATGAGACAAAAGTCATTCCCACTTTCATTTTCCATTTCACACGTTAAAATTCAAGAGGCTTATTGTATGACATTTAGAGCTGCGATATCGTATGAAGTATCGGGGTATGTTTTCTTTACCTTTTTTTAATAGTCCCGTCCAGGTTCGAACTGAAAATTACAAGATGAAGATTTGGAACAGCATCACGCCTCCCAGCCTGCCTGACGTGGAGCGACATACACACGCTGGGAGAACAGGTGTTTGCAGGCATTATCTTGTATTTCGTGAACCAACATACCTAAGGCACAGCTGGACGAGTGGTTATGACTTCTCAAATTTGCGTCCTTACCTGTTCTGATACGCTCGTCATTAGTTCGCATCTAAAATTTGACCCGATTACGATAAATGATCTTCACCTTGTTCGTGGATTTCTTTGTAACCCATAGTGATTAGGTTTGTTACGAAATCTCCGAGGACATCAGATTGAAACGCAATCAAGATTAATTATGAAAAGATATTAACATCACCACTGTAGATATATAGAACATTTTATGCCATCCCGTCCAGCCATTGGGTCAATGCCCTAATTGTTGGATCATGTCTCAACAATGCAGCATATGTTGCTCTACTGTTCACTACTTTACATATCTTCTAAAGAATTGCAGATATTGTTATCAACCTTTTGCGATTCAACATGCTGGATGTCCTTGAATCATTAAGAAAAACAATGTATGTTTGTAAACAGCGACTGAAACTATAACTGATCAGTTACAATTTGACCACATTTGCTATTTGTGCCTACTAATAACTCTCTTATGTGTAAAAAGACGTCTCCTTCAGAATAGTAAATGGTTGGTCTCTTACTTGGTTTGAGGTGGACAGTAGGACACCAGAATAGCAACAAGGTAAAATATAGTAAGAACAAAATAATTTATGAATATAAAAAGTACGCGTGATAAGACAGTACAACATGGGTTATATGTTAGCCGATAAACGGTAAAGAGACAAAGAATAAATTCATATATACTCAACAACAAAAGTTTCACTAACCAAGAATGGGCATAAAAACATGTGCGTTCACGGGATTCCATATGCATTGTTTAGCATCGTGATGACGACAACCACTCAGAAAAACAACAAAATTACGCAATTATTCAACATTACGAAATGCCACCCTGTCCGAAAATGAGCGTCTGCGAGCTATTTGTATGCTTGAAGCAGGATCGAGTCAACGTGATGTTGCAAGACATACCATTTGGTGTTTATGGCAACGTTGGCAACAGAAGAATGCAGTCAGAGACGATCCTCGGAGTGGCAGGCCACGCGTAACCAATAATCGACAAGACAACTGGATTCAAACAACACACCTACGAAATCAATTCCAGCCAGCAACAGTGACTGCAAGAAGCATCCCTGGCCTTCGACGAATATCTTCACAAACCGTACGTCGTCGCCTCAGATGTACAGGTATTGTCGCCAGAAGACCCGCCGTACGTCCCATGTTGACAGGAAAACCACCGTCAAGCACGTCTACAGTGGTACAGACAGCTTCTACGCAGGACGGCCATGCAGTGGGGACAAGTTCTATACACTGACGAGTCTCGTTTTCACCACAGCCACAGCGATGGACGGATTCGAGTGTACCGACGTCGAGGTGAACGTTACTTCAATCATTGTGTCATGGTAGAAGATCGGTTCGGGGGCGGCAGCGTTATGGTATGGGATGGGATTACAGCAAGACAGAGGACCCGTTTGATAGTGGTAGAGGGAAATCTCAATGGACAGCGCTACCGCGACGAGATCATCGTCCCTCTTGTTCTACCATTTTTGCATCGTCATGGCCAATGCATTACCTTTCAACATGACAACGCCCGGCCTCGTATTGCTCGACTTGTTCAGGATTATCTTCAACAAAACAACGTGAATGTCATCCCCTGGCCGGCTCGCTCCCCTGACCTCTCACCAATCGAGGACATGTGGGATGAGATGGATCGGCGCCTTCGACATCAACCACGTGTTCCACAGACACTCCAGGAACTTCGAAACATGCTCCAGCAGATATGGACAGATATCCCACAGGACCTTGTGCGACGCCCGGTCCATTCCATGAGACGAAGATGTGTTGCTTGTTTTAATGAAATCACGCATTTTCTGAAGTCAGTATGGCAAATTAAACCATTTGACCACTTACAGGAGTCTTTTATCTGTTGCAAACCGAAATTGTTTCAGATTTGGTAAAAAACATAACTTTGCATAACTTTCTCAGTATACATTGTGTGGTAAAATATTTGCGGCTCAAACGATATGACACTTTATCTCTGAGATGTACTTTGTGTCTAATCTAGCCAACAGGAAATTTTAGCACAATTCTTGGGTGACCCAGTCGTCTAAGGCGCCGCTATTCGCTGTGCAGAGTTGCGTCCCTTGGGGACGCCAGACGTCTATGATTGTGTGTTTGAATCCCGGTTCGCCCCTATTATGTTTCTAGGTTTGTCAGCACCATACCCGTGCTCGTGGGTTTCACCGAAGCGGTAAACGTCTGAGACCTGCATCACTTCGGGCTTTCCTCTCACATTAAGCTGATACGCCATGATATAACTGGAATAATGTTAAAAGCGGCGTTAAACCCAACTCACTCACTCACTGACTATATGCCAATTGGAATCTGTTTCGATCAAAAATCGAGACTTGTTATTCTCTTGCGATGTTTAATAGTTATGAAAATGAAGGTATGGACAAAAGATTATAATTATAGGCTAACAGATTGATGAACACATGGTAACATGATCAGTCTTGTTTCAGGTCCATTACTTGGACACTGTGCGGCGAGATGATGGCGTTAACATCGGACTGAGGATCTATGTTCTCGACTCCTTTGTTCATTCCTCCATCAGCAATACCTTCCTCAAACACATACGGGATGACCTTGACATTGTGAAGGATGCTGGCTGGACCGTGGCTCTGAGGTTCAGCTACACCAGTCACAGTGTAGGTAACATTGAACGCAGTGTAGGTAACATTGAACGCAGTGTAGGTAACATTGAACGCAGTGTAGGTAACATTGGACACAGTGTAGGTAACATTGGACGCAGTGTAGGTAACATTGAACACAGTGTAGGTAACATTGAACGCAGTGTAGGTAACATTGAACGCAGTGTAGGTAACATTGAACGCAGTGTAGGTAACATTGAACGCAGTGTAGGTAACACTGAACGCAGTGTAGGTAACATTGAACACGTTCGGGTAACAACGGACGTGACGTTAGTAACACTGATATACTTGTCACATTGTACAAGACATTGGACACAAAGAGTTACATTAAACACGGTAAGGGTAACACTGATCACGTCTTGGGTAACATCGAACACGGTTAGGGCAACATTGAACACGTTCAGGTAACAACGGACGTGACGTTAGTAACACTGAACTCGGTGTTTGTCACATTGTACAAGACATTGAACACCAAGTGCTACATTAAACACGGTAAGGGTAACACTGATCACGTCTTGGGTAACATCGAACACGGTTAGGGCAACATTGAACACGTTCAGGTAACAACAGACCTGACGTTAGTAACACTGAACACGGTGTTTGTCACATTGTACAAGACATTGAACACCAAGTGCTACATTAAACACGGTAAGGGTAACACTGATCACGTCTTGGGTAACATCGAACACGGTTAGGGCAACATCGAACACGTTCAGGTAACAACGGACGTGACGTTAGTAACACTGAATACGGTGTTTGTCACATTGTACAAGACATTGAACACCAAGTGCTACATTAAACACGGTAAGGGTAACACTGATCACGTCTTGGGTAACATCGAACACGGTTAGGGCAGCATTGAACACGTTCAGGTAACAACGGACGTGACGTTAGTAACACTGAACTCGGTGTTTGTCACATTGTACAAGACATTGAACACCAAGTGCTACATTAAACACGGTAAGGGTAACACTGAACACGTCTTGGGTAACATTGAACACGGCGTGGGCAACATCGAACACGGCGTGGGCAACATCGAACACGGCGTGGGCAACATTGAACAAGGTGTGGTAACCTTGAACACGGCGTGGGCAACATTTTACATGGTGTGAGTAAAACTGTGGGTAACATCCGTGTAAGAGTGACACTGAACACGGTATGGGTAACATAATACTGCACATTTTACAATTGACACCGTTTAGGCAACTCTCTGCGGGAGACGGGAGACGGGAGACGGGAGCTTTACATATTGTTTTGCATAATTATATAGATATCACCTTATCCAATCTCAAATTGTGCTGGACAATTCAACCATGTACATGACATTGAAATTGTTGATTCGATGCTTAGAAACATAAACTGAACCAGTTCAACATCTTCATCGACTTTTTGTGTAACAATAATCCTTATTCAAACAGCGCAGCACGGCCCCTTACGGCGACGCAACCAAGGAGTGGATGCTGGAACACATCAGGCAGTTGGGATCAATATGGAAAGCATATGAGGGTGTCATATCAGTCATACAAGCAGGCTTCATTGGCATTTGGGGTAATTAATAGTATTGCATATACATTTTCCTGTTTCTTCGCTTCATTAAATATATATTCATCATCGAATATATTTCTACATAACATTTTCTTTCGCAGTATTGAAAAGGAACAGTTCACATCATTATTAATTTGGTATTACTTCAGAGGAAAACAGGTACCTTCAAATGTTGAACGTCATGAATTTCGGTCAAATTAGTTAATGACACCCAAGCCAGACAAACAAACACGTTTACCCAAACAACTGAGGAATGTACCTTTGTTGTGTTCCGGCTGCAATCTCTTTGCCTCAGGCAATTTTGAGGCGGCATTTTTACGGCTTTTTATGGCAAGAGGGCAATATAAATTGATCCGGGATAATAAAATGACAAATGTACATTCTTGCTTTGATGACAGGTGAATGGTACTACACGACGTATTTTGGCGACCCCAACCACTTGACCAATGGTCTGTCAGCGACGAATTGGCAGGATCGGAGAGATGTTCTGACCGCCATTATCGAGAACTCACCCACTTCCATGTAAATACATACCATTAAGATGTCACAAGGTTATGGTCGTGAACGTAAATGTTTCTTGAACAGAAGAAGGTTACGCCATATTACTTAGCTCTGAAAGGTTATGAAACCTCTTGTACTGTGTGTACATATTCGCCATGGTAACTTTTGTTGATTCATATTTCAATAATAACATATATAGTCGGTCTATGCACAGTACAAACGCCATTACCTGGTGCTGTCGTGTTTATGTTTTTGGAAGACGACACAGTCAAGTAAGTGAGTGAGTGAGTTTGGTTTTACGCCGCTTTTAGCAATATTCCAGCAATATCACGACGGGGGACACCAGAAATTGGCTTCACACATTGTACCCATGTCGGGATTCGAACCCGGGTCTTCGGCGTGACGAGCGAACGCTTTAACCACTTGGCTACCCGACCGCACAGAACACAGTCATGACACAAGGAAAGCAGCAAAATCATTTATATTTACTACCACGAATCTTTATTTTAACACTAAAGTGTCAGTTGATTTCAACATATATGTAATTTTAATGGCTTTTTTTCATCAACATTTATAAGGTTTAATACCATATTGCATTCATACAATCAAAACGTTTATGCCTCACTTTAGCCTCACAGTGAGTGAGTGAGTTGGGTTTAAACAGTATTCCAGTTATATCACGACGTGTCAGGTTAATACGGGAGGAAAGCCCGAAGTGATGCAGGTCTCAGACGTTTACCACTTCGGTGAAACCCACGAGCACGGGTATGGTGCTGACAAACCTAGAAACATCATAGGTTTCTTGCGTGCCCAAGGGACGCAACTCTGCACAGCGAATCGCGGCGCCTTAGACGACTGGGTCCCCCGTGTCCCCCTTTAGCCTCACAACCTCAACCAGGCATGTCTTAAATACCATTTCCTTTTTATCGTTCCAAAATACAGGGGATACCATGACATAAAAGTATATTAGACGATATCATTCTTTCTTTTTACTTCAAATTTAACATTATATCTATGTAGCTTATTGTGTGAAATTTACAGTTGCTATATCGTATGCGTATGTTTTCAATACCGTTTTTTAATAGTCCCGTCCAGGTTCGAACTCCGACTTACAAGATGAAGATTTGGAACAGCAACAGGCCTTCCAGCCTGGCAGACGTGGAGCGACATACACACGCTGGGAGAACAGGTGTTTGTTATCTTGTATCCTGCTGGACAAGTGGTTTAACGTTCCTCAATTTTCCCATCAGAGTTCTGCCTGTTCTGGTCAGCTCGTCTTTGGTTCGAATCGAGCCATGATCATCATCACCGTGCTCATGGATTTGTACAAACAAACTGGGTGTTAGAAAATGGCACACTTGAATCAATAGGGAACAGGATTGTTATCAGCTCTCCCAGGACATCAGTTTTAAATACATTGAAATAGCTGAAATACAGACAGAGATCAAAGCGGCGTTCAACCTCAACACACTCATACACTCATTCACTTACTTATTCACTGTCTTACGTACCTTCGTAAGAATTTCCAACGTTGTTGTAAACCTTTTGAGATTCAACATGATGGATATCCTGAAAACAAGTAGAAAAACATGTAAATGGTTTGGGCTAAATTGAAACAGTGACTCAAAATATGTTCTGTTTCCAAGAATAGTCCCGATCTCACCGTGGAATATCAAATGGTCAGTTCTATATCTATCCCATTCAGGTCACCATAACGACTGCTTTCTAGCCTCCGATGATGACGTTGGTACATACGAAAACGTTGCGACAGAAAAGTCGTATCTAGCGATTGACACGGAATATCTGCCAATCGGCGGCGAGACATGCGGAAGAGCTCCATCAAAGTAAGCGTAGGTCTGAAACTACAATACATTATACTCTTTTTTATGTCTTTCTGCATTACTGACTGCAGCGAAAAACAACATGCAGTCACTCAGTAGACCCTCTGTGAAAGTGTAAAGGGACACAATATATTTACCCCACATCACGCCACTTGGTTGGTTGCTTGGTTGGTTGTTTGGTTGTTTAACGCCGCACTCAGCAATATTCCAGCTATATAACGGCGGTCTGTAAATAATCGAGTCTGGACCAGACAATCCAGTGATTGATATCATGAGCATCGATCCACGCAGTTGGGATGCGATGACATGCACCCGATCCCGTTAGTCGCCTCTTACGACAAGCATAGTCGCCTTTTACGGTAATCATAGGTTGCTGAAGACCTATTCTATCTCGGTTTTTCAAGGGATTTAAAACAATTGATTTTTTATATCCCGTACTTTTGTAAGCTGATGAGTGTTTAAATCCATATGATGTAATTGTTTTCCAGGCATGGTAGTCACCGAAGTGATTGCCCAACTGCGCTGAAGGAATTGAAACAATTTCACTGGTCCTTCATCAATAAGGGTTATTCCCCTGAGGTGACGGGGGACTGGAAATCTCAAGGCTGTTTTGTGCAGATACACAGGGACCTTGGTTACAGGTTATCTCTAAAACAGGTGTGTGAGACAAGAGACCAAACACATTGGTGACCAGTGGTGTCATTCCGAAATAACCGAAAGGCGATCCGTGCTCAATTTATCAACTGGGTTCCGTCTTGACATAGTGAAAAAAACTCTTTAAACTGCGTACAAAATGTCTCTTTGAGAATAGTTGTTTAATTATTGCGGTTGCGAATTTGACATATTTGGAACTTTTCATTTTATTCTGTATGGATAAACTATTGTCATAATATTTTAGATATAGTCAGTGGTGCACCCTGATTGGCATGTCGTGTTTAGTACATAACACTGATCAATAAGGCGAAGAGTACCAAGCAGGTTACATTCAGGGTGGAAGAGGATGAATCGATCAATGATAGACATTCATTTTTTCCTCAATTATTTAGCAGTACATTTGTGCATATTACATCATGTCAGAAACACATTACCCGAAGGAGATATAATTTACATAACTAATTTAATATTAATATTCCATGCTTCATTGATGTCAGTAATGATGCTTCTCTGGTGTTGACAAAGTACGTTGGTGTTCCAGGCAGTGTTTCCAACAAAGGCCGAGCATGGAGGCACCCTGTGTTTCCACTTGGTCCTCAGTAACACAGGTTACGCAGCGCCCTACAAACCCTGGACCGTCAAGCTCATTCTTAAAGCTAACTCTGGGTATGTTTCATCGAAATTCAGTGAAAATGTACGCATCCGGGCCCCATTAATCCCGTCAACGGGTTCTAGACCAGGATTTTATTCAGCTTCAATGGAAGTCGTGAGGACGTATCACACAACCCCAATAAACCGTGAGGCTTGTTTTCAAAGGGACATGTTTATAACTCAAGTACAAATGAAATATATAGATTTAGTCCGTACATGATTTATTTTATTTACAGGGAAAATTCCATCTGATATTCTGAAATTGTGTTTTCACATGAAGGATGACAGCAATAATCAAAATGTTTGAACATTCATTTCTACACATAGGATGTATGTTGCAGTGGCGGATTCTACTCGGCTTCACTGCCAAATGTTGACGTGAGAGAATGGACCGCTGGGCATGACCATGCTGTAGATGGGAGCATCGGCGTACCACCATCCGTACATGGGGGGTCGTATAAGGTAGATCTTAGATCAAAATGTGCTTCGATATGGGACTACATGTATGCCTTCGAGAAGACATCGAAACAGTTACCTCATGTTGGCAAGATGTAGGCATCCCCATGGGCACCAATTGCGACCCCTTCTCACTAATCTGGTTCTTTATGCATATGAATCAGAATTTCAGCTCGGTTTATCCCTCCATTTCAAGTTCTCCTCAATGATAGAGATGTTATACACTGCCTCATACACCACCCGTGGCAAGTTTGTGAGCTGGGTTACGTGTCACTTATGACAGTTTTGCAGTTGTATGACGGCGTTGACGAAACGTGAAACCAAAAAGTATGAAAACAAATCCAGATGTATTAACGAGCGCCCCTTTTCTCTGCACAATGTCTCTCCAAACCTGGAAGGACTGAAGGTCCACTGTGTTGTGATATCATGTCTAGAAACCTTTTTTTTATATTATACACGTCAATTATATCTACCTCTACAAGGATTCCGGGTTCGAATAGACCAACATTACCCAATGCGTGGAATAAGTCGACGGACATGAGGATATTGGTTTCCTTGGTCCAGACTCGATCATTTACAGGCCGCCGTAATAACTGCGGCGGTAAACATTCACTCACGTTGATTGTTCGTGTGTTGAACCGATCTGGTGCAGTTCCATGATTGACTTACCGGCTATATATGACGAGATTGTTGCTGTGTTGCAACTATTTGGTTCACTTCCATGATAGACTTTCCTGGCTATATATAATGAGATTGATTGTGTGTTGCAACTATCTGGTTCACTTCCATAATAGGCTTATCTGGCTATATATAACGGGATTGTTGGTGTGTTGCAACGATCTGGTTCACTTCCATGACAGGCTTACCTGGCTATATATGACGAGAAGATGAAGACCCATGCTGACTATTACGTGTTGCTGGCAAATACAGACGTCCCCGACTTTGCTGCTGGTATCAACGACCTCAAGGCTACCGTGCAGGTGCGTATTTACTGCTTTACATAGTGAGAACACAAGGCTACTGTGCAGGTGCGTGTTAACTGCTTTACATAGTGAGACCTTAAGGCTACTGTGCAGGTGCGTGTTTACTGTTTTACATAGTGAGAACTCATGGTTACTGTGCAGGTGCGTGTTTACTGCTTTACATAGTGAGAACTCAAGGCTACTGTGCACGTGCGTGTTTACTGCTTAACATAGTGAGAACTCAAGGCTACTGTGCACGTGCATGTTTACTGCTTTACATAGTGAGAACTCAAGGCTACTGTGCAGGTGCGTGTTTACTGCTTTACTTAGTGAGAACTCAAGGCTACTGTGCAGGTGCGTGTTTACTGCTTTACATAGTGAGACCTCAAGGCTCAATAATTTGAGGACTGTGTGTATGGAAAGGGTTTTGTAGCTTTAATGTCGTTAGTAGTACCAACAGCGTGGAACATTCTTCATAATATCAATCACTGGATTGTCTGGTCAGGACTACATTGTATACAGGCCTAGGGTGCTGCTCAGTGCGGTGTCAAGTAACAAACAAACATTTACGTTTTACTGTAAATTGTGGCGGTGCAACCTGTAGAGTAAGATTGAGTTGGCCTCTTCGCAAACACCTGGTGTCACCACTCATTCATATAATCGTCTACACTATTTTGCCTTTTTCGCCCAGTGGAATCTGTTTCGGAATATTTTCGATACTGATTATTCGTTGACGTTTCCAAAAGTAACTAGATTAATCAAATCTCACATCACACCGAGAAAGCATCAGAAGGTTTTTAATAATGTTTTCACTTTCTTTGTATTAATCTGAACTATAATAGCTATTATGTGATCTCATCGACATACCTCTTGACGCATGCGCAGGTAACTGGTTCCGGTACCCACACCCCCACTGGCTGCCCCACCCTGTCGCCATGGACACCGCCCTCAAGGAGCAAATACAGCAGGGTGTTTGGGAAAGGTTGATATTCTTTGAGGATGAATAAAAGTACTACTGATCACAACCGTTCACTATGTTTCATTGAAGACGATTTTATTCCGTGTTTTACCATTTGACGTCGTTATGCTAATGCAAAGATTTCGTTATAGACTCTGTAACCTCACACCAGTCGTGTCAGAAAATAACGGTTCCGAACAACTCCTTCGAAAACGGCGCTTCAGACAAAACATGGCTACCATACCATGGAGGATTTACTGTGACATCTTCCGGTGCTCATAGCGGCTCACATGCTATCAGCGTAACAAATGGCGGTGCATCACATGTCTTTACCTTTAGTCCTCCGTGAGTTGACCAATACTAGTATATGCACCCAGAAATACAGTCTTATCATTTTGTATGAAGTCAGTCCTGTTACTATTACTACTTCACCTCCAAAGAACATATACATTTTGTATGATTAAATAGTGCAAAGAGAGACTAGGCTCGACAATGTACAATGTGCACCCATTTTCGGTCTTGGTGTAGCATCACTGCAAGATTAACATACACCACAAGTCAAACGAAATGGGTTCAGAATGACTCCCAGGTATCATGGTGATTTATAGATAGAGCACATAAAGTGACGTATTTTCTCGCTGCATATGGGCATTATCTTGTGGGTTACATACAAAGCAAATTGTAATAATGCTTCACGGTTTGTTCCACGTACAAGGATACACAGCTTCCTTCTGACTGCCTACAGTAAACACAGCGGGACGTCACTGGCCAATGATCCCAGTGATTACAGCGTGTACTGCGACATCACGGTACGTGGGGTGGCACATTCTGACAGATGGAATGATACACAGTTACTTACCTTTGAAGTATGGATTTCTTTCCTCCTAGGTTTCCCTGGACGTGAAGTAAAATGTCTTAATCACGTATATAACCGTATATTGTCGCCTCAGGTTGTTTCCGTTGTTATGTCTCTTACTAACAACATAAGTAGAGAACCTAACTTGACTTAGACTGAACGAGTCTCCGTTGTATTATTATCACGTCAATAAGGTCTCAATAACCTTCGGGGTGTGGGGTGTTCCAAATCTGCATCTTGTAATTCGGAGTTCGAACCTGGACGGGACTATTAAAAACGGTATTGAAAAAAATCATACCACAATAAGGCATACGATATAGCAGCTGTAACTGTCATACAATAAGCTACATGGATATAATGTTATATTTGAAATAAAAAGAAAGAGTGATATCGTCTTATATACTTTTATGTCATGGTATCCCCTGTATTTTGGAACGATAAAAAGGAAATGGCATTTAAGACATGCCTGGTTGAGGTTGTGAGGCTAAAGGGGGACACGGGTGGCCCAGTCGTCTGAGTTACGTCCCTTGGGCACGCTTGTGGGTTCGATGTTTCTAGGTTTGTCAGCACCATACCCGTGTTCGTGGGTTTCACCGAAGTGGTAAACGTCTGATACCTGTATCACTTTACACACATTAGGCTAAAACGCCGTGATATAACTGGAATACTGTTAAAAGCGGCGTTAAACCCAACACACTCACTTAATCACTCAATGACTTTAAACAAGCAAAACACAAGCTTAAACATATTTTCAGAAGTTATATATTTCGGAACAGACCAGGGAAGAGGACTAATTGTGTCTTGGATTGTTTGTTATCATTTTAAATTCATATTGGAAACTGGGACGGCCTCAGTTTAAGTTTGACTTTACATACAGTGTTTCCTATCGATAAACATATTTCTGAAAGTGACTTTAATTTGAAGTCTGTAACTTATTTCAATACTTCGGTTGTATCGGAGCATCATCAATGATCACCAAGGGAAAACATGGAAACTTTTCATATTTATGAATACGACCGATCCTGTGAGAGTTATTTTAAGAGGAGCTTGAGTAATAATTTTCAGTCGTGTTATGTAAAGGCAGTATTGGAAGAAAACGAAATATACTTGATATTTTCAGTTTGTAATGCTTTGCAGATGCCAAATGGTCATATGTCTATACGAACGCGTAATACTAAAATGATTCAGTGTGAACGTCAGCACATCTACCAACATATACTTGGAATTATTATGAAACTATTACCATGGCCCATTACGAATTATAGACGGAATATTGACATTTTGTATTCCTCTGCATGAGGTATAGTCTACTTCTTGGCGTTGTAGAGGCCTGATGGTCAGAGGGTGTGGGGCAAGTACGCCCCCTTCCATAACAGCGTGACGACCTGGCAGAGAGTGGACCTCAGGGTGCACGTGTCCGAGGTAGGAACTGCAGTGGTTATTTGTTCTTTCTTGTTTGTGACTTTATGTCTTGCAATATGTCACAGTTTTGAATACGTTTAGCAGCCTACACGAATACAAATGAATGTGTTTGTATTGAAGCCTGCTGTAAAAAGTATTTGGAACATGTCAGGAATTTATCTTCCTATAATGATCTGCTAAAGCCTCACTTCTTCAGACAAGCATACCCATGAACACAAGTCAGAGATGTTCTTTCTTAGCGCCTAACTGGAGACAAATGGCGATGATTTTAAACCGGAATTGGAATGCACTCGAAACATAACGACATAAACATAGCATATACAACAGTTTTGTAGATACGAATTTGGAGACGATGGAAAATACCAGTTTAACTTCAGTCATGTGGTTTGGGAATACGTGTTCTCGTAAGTAAAAGCTGAATCTGAGACTCTGATATCAATCCAAAGCCATATACATGGCCGGATCTCAAGTGGTGATTGACACAACTTTGTTTCAAGGAATCTCTCAGGCCCACTGCTACCTCCTGTACCGAAACACCAAACAAGGGTCAGCACTCTTCGATGACGTCGCAATGTGGTCTGCACCACAGGGAACTGATGTTAACGACTGTTGATTGTCATGAACAGATTCTGCAATGTATGTGACACGTTATGGCGCTTCAAGATAATATACTGAAAGCACAAGGCATTATGTCTATGCATGTTCTAAAACACCGAGTGTTCTGTTCATTATGTAGTACAACTACTGCTATGTTGTCTTTCAAACTGAATGGAATCTTTTTCGGCGGATAACCGAGACTGGTTGTTGTCTACGTTAACTTTTATATTTCTAAAACCATATCAATTAGAACATCAAACTGGCGTGGAATGGAAATTGACTTCCTCAAGTAAAAACAGCTTTATGTACACGACAGTACGCAACCACATATCTCAGGCAAATGAAATTAAAAGACAAAGCAACAATGGAAGCAACAAGCATCTACACCCATGAAATATTGAAATACAGATCATCATATCAATGCATTAAATATCTGCCTACTTTAATTAAATCTGTCCCAACTCATTCTTTAACGTGTGCACTCACTTCCTCTCCTGTTACAGTGGTAGTATATAGTATGTTTTGAAACTACATCCGCCTTTGTACTGCTAAACAAGCCAACATATTATACCCATTGTTGTGTGTATGAGAATTCTGATGTCAATGCATCACACAGACACGACGACTGATGTTAAGTGTCTATCGTTCTTTCATAAGTAGACCGCCTCTATGGTCTTGTCGACAGAGCGTCTGCGCAGAGAGCGAAAGGTCGTGCTTTCGATCCCTGGCCGCGTCATACCAAAAGACGTTAACATATTGTACTTGTTACACTGCCTGGCGCTCGACATTAGTAAGCTAATACAAGGACTGGTCGACTCGTAATCAGTACACTGTGTCTGAGTGGAGTATTCATCTTCAACTGCCGCATGGTATCTCAGTGGGCAAGCACTATAACATCGACATTGGTCTGGACTAGTACATGCAGCCACACACACGTGCATGCACGTCGCTACATGAGTGCAATAATCTTGAACCCGATGATAAACCCCATTCATATGGAAGGTAATCCTTCAAATACTCACTAGACACTTAAATCCTTCTGGAAACAATCTGTGAGTACAGTTCTGATTTTCGCACAAAAATATAAAATACACTTAATTATGGAATGCAAAATAGTTTAATGATGCGTGATATGTGCCCAAGAAATATAAGGTAAAATAAGAAACAAATGACAAAAGCTGTTGACACGGGTAACAATGCCAGATAGATGTTGTTCTAATCTGCTTAAACGGAAACAACTTAAAATTTGATAATATAGGATACGTGTTAATGTTTTGGCACACGTAACAGAGATTGATATGTGTGGTGAATATTATCAAGCATACGAAACAACATGTGAAACATGTGCTGAAATCATGGGTAATATTGCAAATGTTCTTTGACACACACACACACATCAGTGATGGAGAGATAACAAAAACAACAACAATAATAATAATAATAATAATAATAAAGTAAACAAATCAATAGAACCTACAAATATAACAAAGAGATTATATGCAATAATGTAAGAAAGAATCGGTAACATGGTGAGTGTTGAACAGGACACTCTCAATATCAGGATATTGAATGGAATTTCAATAAGACAAACTGAAAATGCCTTTTTCAGAAATCTCTCATTTTCGTGTAAGCCTCTAACAGGTCATCTTTTCAAGTTTTTGGATGAAATTGTGAAGAGTTTCAACATGAAGACATAATTCTTTTTTATGGATAACAACTTGTTTATTGTTTGTTGTGACGTATCACGGGTTCTTCTTCCCCTTCATCGGGGGAATTCTTGAATATAAGAATTAGCATTAAAGCGTCGTAAGGAACAATAAATGAATTCTTATCCATAAAAAGGTTCATGTCTTCAGCATAGGCTATGGACCCACAAGACGTTCATTCGTCATACAAGTTTCATCTTCCGACATTTTACAGGAACGTCTACTGAATATTTCTTCAAAGCGATGCTGGTACATCAGGATATATTAGCAATGTTGTGCATTTCCGTGTGAGCTGTCACTTGTACATTGCGTCACATGTTCAACTTTAAGAAGTAGTTTATTTCAATCGTTGTCAGTAAAGACGTTTGGATGAATACGTTGCATATTAACGGGTGTCGTTATGTACATGTAGACGTTCCAACCAGTAGTCTTCCAATTGATCTTGCGGGTGGGGTGGGTTGATAGGAGGGTGTTATGGGGGGGCTTTGAAAGAAATAACATGTTTCGGTTTTACTAAAAAGAATCATTCCCTGGACACATTGTTGTGGTTAACATAAGTGACAAAACACTGTCAATGTCCATTAGAAATCCCTGCATAAAGCAGAGTCGATAGTACGATTCCGTCTATATCATGAGCATGTGTTTATCAAATAGTGATGATACCATGTGTTCGCAAAAAGATGAGCGTATTCTGCCCCACCGGTGGTACCCGTCACAAACACATACAAAGGCAAACCAATTGTTCACCTGTACAAACACGGGAACATGTGGAACACGTCAAAACAGGGAATTGCATCGGACATCATTGCATAATATTTCTCACTGATGCGTCAAAGTTGGAATTGTCCTCTACATGTCTGCAATAAAACTGAAGCTTTGAATGTTGTAACCTAGTTTGAACAACTTCTGAGCAAGAGTCGTATGCTTTCCTTAAAACCTTAGTGGAAAGATCATGCTCGATTTTATCTAAAAAAAGTGAAATGTAAACACCAAAGGCTGGAGCTGCTGGAATATTGCTCGACATCAAGGGAAGGTTTGACAGTTGGACAATTGAAGTCATCCTTCTTGTCATGCAGTCTTGTGGAGAGTGTTTTGTCACTCTGAATCTCCTTCAGGATATGAAATTGTTGGTCTATAATTTGGTTTTAACATGGGGTATTTGATGTGGGCTGTTTATAAAAACAGTAGGTGGCAACAACAGCAACAATGTAAAAAAAATTAAGAACAAAATAATTCATGAATATAAAACTTAATCAAGCTTAGCAGTAAAACATGGGAGGTATATGTAAGCCGATAAACAATAAATATACAAAATTAATCAATAAAGAAGATTAATAAAATACCTTGGCCCCGTTTGACAAAGCGGTCGTAGCATTGCGAATATGGTAACGCCTATATCTTAACACAGCCGTGGCCCTGAACGCCCGAGCATTATTACTAATTGGCGGTGATGTTCCAATGGCTACAGTGCATTAGTAATCACTTCTGTAGCCCCGCAGTCATGCTTCATGCGCAAAGAGTAGTTGGTTGTTGGTTGGTTTGTTGTTTAACACCGTACTCAGCAATATTCCAGCTATATAACGGCGGTCTGTAAATAATCGAGTCTGGACAGGACAATACAGTGATTAATATCATGCGCATCGATCCTCACAATTGGGATCGATGACATGCATCAACCAAGTCAGCGAGCCTGACCACCCGATCCCGTTAGTCGCCTTTTAAGACAAGCATAGTCGCCTTTTACGGCAAGCATGGGTTCCTAAAGTAAACTACAACTTTATACTTATTACACACAAATCACTGAGTGTTTTACACTCCAAAGATGTCATAATTGAAACACAAAGGTAAAAAGCGAAAAAATGCAGGACATGACCGCATCGTTATGATATATTACTAGCAGCATTTTATTGAAAACAGGTTACACGATTTTAAATAAGATTATATTTTCTACATTTAACGGCATGTTTAATTTTACAAAGATAAAGAACCTATCGAAATTAAGAACTGATACAAAAGGAAGAAATAACATGTCAAAGCAATAGTACTTTATGTGACTGTAATATATCTTCTTATCAAACCAATTTACACTTTGAGTACATATTGTGATAGGTCCAATTCAAATTATAGGCTAACTGTTTCAATGCCTATTCGCCACCTCCTACACCTGTTTCGATTCTGTTTAGTCGAATGGGATGCACCGTATTTTGGTTGACTTCCCATTTAGGTTCAGCGTCGTTTTAATACTAACAGGACTAGTGTTTTATCTTAGCTATATGTTCAATGATTTCCACGTAAATATGTTTGCCCAAGATGACGATCGTGTTTAGTAGTGAGGCTATCCGAAAAACAGAATCAAACAAGAGTTATATCACTGAATGAATATGAAATAAGTAATTATACAACCAATCAGTCACCTTCTTTACCCTGGCATTACATGAAGTGTCCGCGTGACAAATGGTCTTCATGTACTCACAGATATGTTCTTTGTTTGTGTGTAACTAAAATCAAATGATTTGTTTTTATTTAGAATTTCTACTAATTGTTGTGGTTAATTTTCGTTAGTATTGGTAAATGGTGTTATCATATAATGGGTAGGTTTCTCGACAGGATTAAGGCAACGGATATAAGCGGTATCCGCTGGAGTAATGTACGGCTAAATATGCAAATATAAAAGGTTAGGTCGATAAACTTTCAGTGTTTAATGGCGTCGCCTTTGTCTCTTGGCGTTCGCTTGACGATCTGGAACCCTGACAAATTAATGGAATAATTGTTATCACTATCACCCGTGTGTAAAAGGGAAGCAACTTTCCATGGGAGTATAGGCAACTTTTAGAGATAAATTGGGAAGAAAACTAGCGAGGACGCTATGGCATGATCAGTTTCAATATATGTGCTTGTAGACCTTAGTGGCTTGATGACATGTGTTTCATTAGTCGCCGTGTGGGATGTCTGACTTCATTTTGTAGTCCTGCTGCGAAACGTCATGACGGGCCAGGCAGACTCGTGACGTCGCTCCCCTAGAGTAGCTTCCCTTTGATAACAGTATCTATTTAGCTCGTTTAGACTCCCAAACTACAAGGTTTATTCCTAATACAGGACACATCTCTTCCCCAAACACTCCAGTGATAACCTCCATCTACCTGATTATTATTATTAATGATAATCTATGTAACCACTCAAACTATTATCTTTTTGTAATACCATCTTCAAATAACAAATTTTGCAAACATATTGACATAATGTGTCTTGTGTAAGAGGAGCCCTTACTGCGAAGACTTCCTACGAGGGTACTTCTAGTATCTGTGAAACTCATTCTTGCTGCCCAACACCGTAATATGTCTGGAAGAGTGAGTGAGTGAGTTGGGTTTAACGCCGCTATTAACAGTATTACAGTTATATCACGGCGTGTCAGCTTAATGTGGGATGAAAGCCCCAAGTGATGCGAGTCTCAGACGTTTACCACTTCGGTGAAACCCACGGGCACGGGTATGGTGCTGACAAACCTAGGAACATAATCGGGGCAGACCGGGATTCGAACCCACAATCAAAGGTTTCTGGCGTGCCCAAGGGACGCAACTTTGCACAGCGAATCGCGGCGCCTTAGAAGACTGGGCCACCCGTCCCCCTATGTCTGGAAGAACGCTAACAGCGGCGTAAAACCCAACTTACTCACTTTTGTGAACTTATAAACGTTTAACACGATACAGTATCACTGGTAGGCATTACATATGAAGGTTTTCTGGTGTTTCATACACGTGCCCACATCCATCATCTTCCTCAGATGTCTTCTGGTAGTCGTTGTGAACCACGTCTCTTCGCGCAGCAGACAAACTGGTATAGTTGTCCATTTCAGTAGCATGGTTTGCCACGCCAGACAGTTCCTGATTTGGGGGTGTTCTTCGCTGCCCATACTTTATGCAATGACAGACGATCCTAAAAGTAAATATTGACATTACGTACAACTGCATCTCTAATGCATGCTTTCTGCACTGATATGTTACTTTACCTTACGATATCCCTTCTGACACCTTTTCCTAATGGGTACGCTGTGTTAAGAAGACGTATGCTAACCCTTGTATCTAGAAGTCATATCAACAGTTCAAATTAGCGTTAAACTCAAAGTCACTCACTCTCTCCTTAAACTGTTAGGCCCAAGGACGGTTTATAGACGAATACCTACCAGACAAGCGACGTAAGGACGACGGAAGCGATGGAGGCGATGATTGTGTACATGAAGTGAATTTGGGTTGAATCTGAAAATGTTAACCATGTTGTTAAATATTCTAAATAAAATTAGTGAATATGTCATTACGTTCCTGAAGTATATGTTTTTCAGTATCTGAATAGCTTGATTACGACTTCTGTGTAATCATTCAAACCAAGATTTTTTCACAGCAGTCCATATGCATCTACAGATGATCTATTTTGACAGTATTCTGACATTATGATACTAGCTTGGCTAGGGGTCAGCAGTCGTGTTAATTTGGAGACTCATTAATTTCCAGATTAACAGCAAGTAACTGTTTCTCATTCAACCAACCTTTCACTACAAATAGGTCACATCGTTTCACGTCTACAGTTTCGTGTCTCTCTCGATTACACTGGGCGTAACACTCGTCTTCCTTCTGCCCCACGCGACAACAGAGGGATCGTTGTCTCGTTACTTCTCCGTTCTCGGAACCATTACAAAGTCCCCATGGTTCCCACATCGCCCAGGTGCATTTGGAACAATTGTCTTTTGTTACCTCTGAAATGAAATTAGTTTTGATTGATTAAATATAGTTATGATGACATGATCAAAATGGAATTAATGTCACTTCTTCCTGTTTAAGCAAAATACATTATACAGTTCATCACAGTCAGATATACCTAAAATACGCCACTGCAATTAACCTTACAGAGATACAAGCTTTTGCTTCGCGAAGCCTATTGTGTATCCAAACATTTATGTGTATCACCATATGCATAGGAACAGATAGAGAAACATCCTACCATCAGAGCAGCAGAATCCAGAGCAGCCTCGTCCACAGTCACAGATGCTGCTTTTGAAACTGCCGTTCTATCGTTACTACATTCATATACAGCCAGGCTGGTCACAATCAGAGATGCTCACATTACGCCACTCGGATTAACAAAAACATCAAATACCCCAAATGAGGAATCAGCTTTTACTGCGCTATGGGCCATGCATGTTGAGTATCCCAAAATTTGTGTGTATCACCATATACATAGGAACAGATAGAGAAGCACCCTACCATCAGAGCAGCAGGATCCAGAGTAGCCTCGTCCACAGCCACAGATGCTGCTTGAGAAACTGCCGTTGTTGAAACAAACTTCATTGCAGCTCTCGGACTCAACTGTGTCATTCTGAGACAGGCTGCAGTCGTACAGGCAGTCCTTAACGGTTTGTCCTTCACAGCAGCAGGGTGAACGTGACCTTGTCCTTTGACCTCCTCCACATGTCTGGCTACAGCTGCTCCATGGCTGCCACGCGTTCCAGGAACAAAGGGGGCAAGTCCGAGTCCTGTCTACATGAAGACATTATTCAAAACCTGCTCAGGTGAAGTGTATGTATCATCTGTTCATCACAAGAATGTTTATCCATCTTCGTATACAAGTGGTTATGTCATTATTACGTTTTGCACTTAAACCTCTATGTTCAATTAACAGGTACATGTACATATACATGTTCTCTGCCTCATAGCATTTATTCACAAGATGAAGGAGTAAGTATACTCCGAAATGTGTTCCTCATCATAAAGAAGTTGACATCCATAAATTCTCTTCCTTTTGTGTATCACTTCTAAATGCATTTCAAAGACTTGAGTATACATACGTACAGTGAGTGAGTATGGGTTTTGCGCCGCTTTTAGTAATATTCCAACAATATCACGGCGGGGGACACAGGAAATGGGCTTCACACATTGTACCCATGTCGGGAATCGAACCCGCGTCTTCGGCGTGACGAGCGAACGCTTTTACCACTAGACTACCCGACCGCCCCACATACGTACAGACAACTACGAACTTTTGAATGTGATTCAATTAGCATGTGAAAGAATTTCACCAAGTCGTTGTGCGCGTTAAATTTCGGATGATAATATTAACAGTGTGACTTCGGACGTTTCAAGATAGTTCTCGTTTCTTTCGACTGGTTAACATAAATATCGGCATTTTGTAAAGGACGGTTACTTTGTAACAGGATGTTAGATATGTGTTGGTGCAATAAATGGTGAACACATGCCCCTGACATGTTAGTGAAGGGCTTTGTCAGGAAGGCGAACACTGTAAACGAATTCACAAATTGAAGCAGGGTGGGAGTTGATGAAAGTGAAGAGGGCTAGGAAATCAACCATTTGTATCTGTTAGATTTGTATAATAGAAATTAATGGGTAAATATGAAAACGTACAACTTTATAGCTAACAACTTCTGGTTTATTGCATACAGCGACGTTTCGATGTAGATTCTTACACCGTTTTGAGTTAGAGTGACTACGACTAAGTTAAAAGTGATATATATGTAAAACATGTCGTGATGAGCAGCAGATGACCATTAAGCACAACAGGTACAAGATACCAAGTCGCACACAGATAATTGACTGAGGCCAGATGCACAGAAAGAATAACAAATAGAGAACAGGCAATGACAACAGTTGTACAGTAAGGATAAGGGTTAAGGGGATAGGGAAGTTGTGCAAAGACGAGTGGGTGCTGAAGTAGATCTTCATAGGCAGGTGAGATGTAATTTCCTTTATCTCTGGTGATTAGACGTTGGTGAAGGCGGATTTCTATAGCTTTAGGGTGTTATCTTTTTGTTGGTTTGTTGTTTTGCCGCACTCAGCAATATTTCAGCTATATGACGGCGGTCTGTAATATATAAATAATCGAGTCTGAACCTGACAATCCAGTGATTGATATCATGAGCATCGATCCACACAATTGGGATCGATGACATGCATCAACCAAGTCAGCGAGCCTGGCCACCCGATCCCTTTAGTCGCCTTTTACGACACGCATTGTCGCCTTTTACGGCAAGCATGGGTTGCTGAAGACCTATTCTACCCCGGATCTTCACGGGTCTTTTTTTCAATGAAATCCTGAAATTCTGATGTCTCTTCGAGAGGATTTGATAAATTTGATAGCATGGGAATTGCTACCGGTTGTATAAGAGGGCTATTTTGCTGTCTGCTTTGGCTGTTGAAGTCTAATCATGCAATGGACCTTTGTATTTGTCTAATCATTTCTTTCTCACGGTGTTACACGTTTTCTCTGAAGTATAATTTACCCGTAATGATTCAATCGTCTATACAATTAGACCCTTGCCCCTAACCATTCCTGATGCACTCTTGGGTGCAGGCCCTCGTGTCAGTACTGGTCCCCCGGAAGTTGCAGTCCTCAGAACACGTATTCACTGTCATCCCTTTTTGACAGCAGCGCCATCTTTCCCTGGTTCGTGTTCCACAGCCACAGCCTGTGCTACAGCCTCCCCATGAGAACCAGTTAAACCACGTGCAGTGTCGGGCACAGTCACCAGATGCAGTTGTCTCGCCTGGTAAACATATGAATGCGAGGTTTGTTATGTCCTTATGTTTAGATATCCTGCAATTCTTTACTATTTTGACTTTTAACACAAAAAAACGATTTCGCCGATCATCTGATCTGTTTATAACCAAACAAACATAAATAAACGAACGGCTTCTAAATGCCTTCTCTGACTCGCCTCAAGGAAACTAGAATTATTTTGTTGAGAACAACAGCAAATGAACTGAAGCATAAATGCAAATATAAGTCACAAAAAAGATATTATCGACATAATTTCTTCGAGTAATGTATGCCTCAATATAATATCCACATTTATTACATTTAAGATACTGTTACGTGTCAGCTTCGAAATTGAAAAAATAAATTAATCCAGGTATCTATAAGCGAAAGGTTTCATTGTGTAATATTTTATTAACAAATATCAAAGAAGTGTTATAAATTAACATTGTATCATAATATTAACTAGGTTTACAAATCAATACATATTACCGCCAAGTAATGGCAATGGCAGTACAGAATAGAGTGGCAGTACAAATGTAAACGTTGTGGAATGTAAACACCAAGGGCTGGAGCTGCTGGAATACTGCTCGACATGAAGTGCTCCTGATTAGTCGGAATCGTACACAGGGCTCAGCTTTAAGGCTAAAAAATATTCTTGATTCTAGGGCTCCGCCGCATTATCACAAAGTCCACCACACGTTTCGTTTTTATTTCCATGTTAAAAAAATCCTTAAATACTCCGCGTCTCGAACACACGACCCCAAAAGTGAAATGCTACAATACTTAAAAACAATGCGATTCAACGTGCAGTTACTTCCCTTTTCATGCGCACTGCTTTACAGCGCATCTCGTGTGTTATCATAGTTATGGTTATGACGACAATAGGAGTAAGGGTACTCACGGAAATGAAAAAAACCTGTTTTTCTCAATTTAAAAATCGACACAAAGTGTTACGTAGCTGTAAATACGAAATAACAAAACAACTCGAAAAGTACTAGTCTGGATTTGCTTGACATAGCAGATACAGACTATAGGCATTATGCACCTATTCTCACCTGTCGTCAAGGTGTCATAGGTCACCTTGATATACTTACACCTGGTTATGCCCTGTTTCACAATAGTCTGTTTTATTCACATTTTTACACACTTTTACGTGTAAAAAAGCATAAAAACATTTGATACGCTGTATTTGTGCCACGACCCAATTAGTACTAATTTAGTTGTTTGAAAATTTACATATTTTGTATATTAACTGCATTTATTTAAGATCAGAGGTCGAAAAAACAGTTTTTTTCATTTCCGTGAGTACTTTAGTGTGCTTGTTTTGCTGTTTGGTAAATGAAAACATTAAATTTGCGATAAAACATCACCAGACATGATGATTTACAAATTCTATAGTATTTGTGTACTGTTTGCGGGACAATGTTTCATACCCAAGGTAAAGATTTACAATTACATGTGTATTTGTCTCGTAAAATAAGCGGGAAATGCTAATTTATATACCCCGTCTATAAAGCGAATCGGAATTAAGAACTTGACAAGTGCATACAACGTCCCTACATTTGCAATAAAAACGTGTTTGTCTTCCGCAGAATAAAATTACAGAGAGAATGAGAGAATAATGTTTATTATAGTGTCACATGTTATATACACTTCATACTAAAACACGTACACGAACAGTAAAATATAACATCCGACCAGGTATGGCCTACAAGACACTAGACATAAAAGCAAATTATAACGTCATGATCTGGGTAAGGTAAAATAAGACATATACTAACACAATGTTTAAAATTAAGGTTGGGTTATGAACACGCACGCTCGCACGCACACGCACACACACACGCCAAATTACTTATAAAGTAACGCACACTATCATACACAAACACGTAGGTACCCACCCACCCACCCCACACCATACCACACACACACACGCACACACACACACACACGCACAAGTACACGTACACATACACCATACCTAGATTATACGCCCCCCCCCCCCCCCCCCCCCCCCCCCCACACACACACACACAGGGGTGCATTTATCCTCACCGACACTCAACATAAGCATTACAAGTATAACATTGATCACAAGAAGAAAAACTACAATTCGCAAGCATAATGACATACATCCAGAAAAGCGCACACAGAATCAAATGAGTGACAAGCGTCTGTGGAACATTTGATCAATTAGCTTACAAAGAGTATAACACCCGTATTCACATCTGAGTAATTATATAACTTTCTCGGTTGAAGATGAGTTTTTAAAATCTGGCATACATTCACACATATCGTTCATTACATCATAACGTAAATCATCATACATGTTACAATCAATTAAGAAGTGGACCTCTGCAGCCTCTACTGAATTAAAACAAAAAGGGCAAGTTCTATCCTGAAGGGGGACAAGGGGACGACTGTACCTCATTTTTTCAATGTTAATGGGGAGGCTGCCACTGCGTAAAAGTGCCAAATATTTTCTGGTGTTTCTATGGATATAATTTGATAAGACATAGGGCTCAGCCGCTAGATCCTTCTTAAGCAATCTATAGGTCCTCAGCTTATTACCATTAGGGTTATTAGCATCATTCCACAGCTCTGAAAACCAAGCAGTTTCATCAACTTGAAATAATTTTTGCTTAATGAGAGTGAACTGGCCACGTGTCATCGAATGGACATCGATCAAGTCGACGACGTTTAAGTTTCTAGCTAGCTTGTAAACCTCCTTTTCCCATGAGCGCCCTCTTTTACTTGACCAAGCATGAATGACACGGGGCAATCTTGTAATTTCCATACTGTTAAGGCGGAAGAATAAACGAAATACTTCTATGCGTTGCTTAGTGACACATGATTTCCAACCCATGTCTCCCCTGGCGGCGACATTTGACGCATTACGTCTAAGGCCGAGAACATTTTTTACATGTTTTGTTTTGCAGAGTGTTTAACTTTTTATGTTCATACAGTCCCCAGATGGAAGCACAACATTGCATAATAGGCTGAACGAAGGATTCATACAATTTAGTGTAAATTGCATAAGTAAAACCACCAGCATCAAAATATTTTGTACATAAAACACCAAAAGCTCGGCTTGCCGATTTAGCCAGTTCATTTATTGTGAACTTAAAGTCCATGTGTTCGTTGAGCCACAAACCAAGATATTTATAATTGTTACTATACTTCAAAAGAGTTTCTCCAATTGAGAAGTTGGTTGTGGAGCAATTTGTATTGGTAGGCCTAAAATGAACAATCTTAGTTTTTTGTAAGTCTCCACTTTTGACACCATTCATTGACCACGTTTAACATATTTTGCAGTTTGTCCTCCGTGGGCGCCAATAATAAAATATCATCAGCATATAACATAATACCAATATTTAAATCATTTACGTCAACACCACAGTTCATGCTTTTTATATTGGCTGCCAGGTCGTTAATGTAAATAGAGAACAATAATGGAGAGACAAGGCATCCTTGCTTTAGTCCCCGTGGGGCCTTAAACCAGGGTGAAAACAAACCATTTACTCTCACAGTGCACTTCACATTGCTGTATAAACTTTTAACAGCTTCAAACATTTTTCCGTTTAAGCCTTTTTTTAATATTTTAAACCATAAACAATCTCTGTTTACATTATCGAACGCCTTTTTCATGTAAATAAAACTGCAAAATGTTGATAATTTTGATTGTTTTCTATTTTTGATTATGGTTCAAATGCTGTAGAGGTGATCCAAACAGCTCCTTTTTTCTGAAGCCATTTTGCTCCTCAGCTAAAATATCATTTCTTTCGCACCACTCACTCAATCTGGCATTTAAAATGTCACAATAAATGTTACAGGGTACAGAAATAAGAGAGATACCCCTGTATGACAGAGGATTGTGAACATCGGTGTCAGATTTAGCAATAGGAATAATGCCGAGCATCAGGTACTACACCATTATTAAAACAATGAGTCATTATTTTAAACAATATGTCAACGCAGACAGGGTTTTTCAGACACTCAGCAGGAAGATTATCAATACCCGACGCCTTTCTGGATTTAGCGCGTTCTATTGCCTTCTCTACTTCCACCAACGTAATAGGGACGTTCAAGGGATCACAGTTTGTTTTATCTTCCTTTGTTATAACAAAACTGGATAGTTCATGCACTATATTATCCAGGTGTTCATTATCAAAATTTCTATCAAGGTGTGGGTCGTAACCGTATAAATTCTCAAAGTCATCCTTCCATCTTTCGAGGACAGAGCTAGTATCACAAACAATATTTCCTTCGGTGTCTCTGACCTGAAAGGGCAAATTACCTGTACGGTCGTTAGCTACACCTAATCTACCAATCATTTTCCAGAAATCTCTTGTGTCAGTATTATCAAACGAGTCTGTCAGTTTCTTCTGCTTTTCTAGCTGATAGGAACGTTTATATTTTCTATGTAGTTTATCAAAGTATTTTCTCTGACTGATATATAACTGATGATTGGCTCGTTTCACGCCTGGTGATCTACATGCTAACCACTCCCTTTCTCGAGCGCATGTTAGTGTCCACTGACGCTGTAACTCGTCGTTCCAATATGGTTTACGTTTTTTAACATTATGATTATTAACCGCTTTAGATTTTGCGCATTTGTTAAGCTCGTGTTGGAAAAAAGATGTGAATTTGTCGTAAGCTTCATTAAGACGATTGTGTGCATTCAAACTGGATTCAATGCGTCTGATACAGTCTTGTAAACGAACCACATCGTCATGAGATATCAAGAAACCGTAAGGGATATCTGGTCTATGAGCGGGTCTCTCAGGACGATCTGGGGCAATACCAACAGTGTACCGATCAAAAACATTGATAGCAACTTTGAATTCGAGCACAGAATGATCTGGGATTTTGTCAGGCACGGGAATATTAAGCACAGATATAATACTTGACATAGGTTTAACTTTAAATTCTGTGAAGTGACAAATGTGCTCGTGCGGTACTACAACATAGTCAACGACCGATCGCCCTGTAGTACACACATACGTAAAGTCGTTCCTGTCACCAACCCTCCCGTTCAACATACAGAAGTTGACATCACAAAGGAAGTCGATAAACATAGCTCCATAGCTATTTTCATTGCAATCATTGACTGACCTGGGATGTATTTTGTCCACTCCCTCAATGTAATCCATTTGAATTCCACATCTAGCATTGAAATCTCCACACACACAAGATACCTTCATTCTGATATGTGTACACCTGGTGTAGCAAGTCACTGAAGAACAGATCCGGGTCCCTTGCACGAGATGATCCTGCAGGTGGGAGATAGCACGCACATGCACAGAGGGTGATGTCACGGGCTTCTAATTTTAGCCATAAGATATCTTCAATTGTATCATCTAAAACTGATATTTTGAACACTTTGGTTAAGCTGTTCTTGATAAGGAATCCTACGCCTCCTGAGCCCCGTTTAGCTTTCTTGTCAACTTGTTTTCTATTATGACCGAACCATTTATAACCCTCAACTTGTATTTGTTCATCGTCGCGTAAAAATGTTTCACAGAGGGAAATGATATCATATTCACTAGCCTTGATAAGATTTTCTCTGAAAATAGAGTTTTCGTTACTTTTTGTGGACCAACCAGCACAATTCCAATGGCACAGTCGCAAATCCTAATTCTGTGCCTTCCTTTTAAAAATACTGCTGCCTTTAACATAGAATTTGTCTTGTTTATCTAGTTCTTTTACAAGGGTCAAAAGACTAGACTGTGTCTTCAACTCGACAGGAGACATGTTGTTCTCAATGTAGATATTTTCGTATCGCTTGTGTTGCTTTAACTTTGACTTATTTTTCATTATTCTTGATTTCTGCTCAGCATTGCTGACCTGCACAATCACTATGCCTGGTCTTTTACTGGCGCTTTTCTTTCGCTCCACACCAGTAACAGAGATGTCCCCTAATTTAAGACAATCTTTGAAGAGTGCAGACACTTTGTTTTCTGTGATGGTCGTGTTCTTTACTTCATCAGCGAATTCAGGAAAACGAACAGATCATAACAATTTAACTTGGCCAATACAAATTTGAAATTTGAGATAAAACATCACTAGACATGATGATTTACCGATTAAATTGTATTTCTTGTTCTGATTGGCATTGTTTTATATGCAGAGATTAAGATTACCGTGTGTGTTATCTCGTGAACTGAGCCGGAAGTAGCAATCAGCTGAACACGCTTTTCTTGATAACAATAACATAACTTTATTTTTTTTTGATACAATGAGTGGAAGAATTGTATCTAAAACTATTAGTTGATCAGGAATAATTTATTCCAATATCATGTTAGTTGCAGCTTTACTAAATATATGTGAAATAAATTAATAACCATCAGCGTAGCACTTTGGTTCAATTGATCGCTATTGCCGTATATGTTTTCGTATGGAAGAATTTGACCAATCACCGTCGATGCTTCCGCGGCCGCGATTGCGAAAACTTTATGTTGGCATATAATAGTCAAAGTACAACAAATAGGACTTTCAGCGATTCAGTGCATGGCATTTATGATAATTTATGATAATAGCGGTAATATGACCGTGGTTGCTGTACGTTCTTCCTATCACTTCACATGCGATTTCGCCGAAATGAAGTGAAACAATATTGAATGAAATGTTGAATAAAATTAATAAAAAAGATTACAAATATAAATCCAGAAATATTATTAACTCTTTTTACAACCAGACAGTGTAATTACATGATTAATTTGCCTACTTCGGCACGGATTTGCTGACATGGTATTTCCGGTGTTACATGCTCACAGTAATGTGTTTGTGTTGGTGAAAAAAACATCCAAATTCTAGTTATGAAAAACTCGCCTTATACGCAGCCATATGCGGTTTCGGATTCTTACTTGTTTGTACAAAACCAAGAGTAAAAACAAAAACAAAAAAGCAGCCGCCCAATTGCACGATATTTTCAAACGCTATAGCCTGAGAACCAATTTTTTTTCAGCCTAAGCAGAGATTTCTTATGACTATCGAACTGTTTTTTGGCTTTGTTGTATATTTTGTTGACCTGACCACCGCCTGCATCATTTCTACCTACATCACCTGGAGGTATTATTTAGATCAGATTCGCGGCCTAACCATGGGGTTCCCACTTTCTCCAATCCTAACTGAGATCTACATGACCTTCTTTCAACACCAAGCCACATCACCCATCCAACCCATCTGCTGGTGCAGAAAAGTCGGCGCCACCGTATTTATAGGTGTCGTCTCACTTTCTGTACCAGCAGATAGGTTTGTCATCCTAAAACAAGACCAAGACCTGATCTACAACATCTAAATCAAAATACCCCTGAGTCTATTATTTAGGTGTTCCAAGAGCATGTCTGGCACTTTTATTAAGATCAAATCAAAGTAAAGGCGGTAGACAATTTTATGACATCTTATTTGAAATTGGTAATGTACCCCATGTATGCTTTAAATGGCAAAGGCAACTAACAGAGTCTTTGGTTTGGGAGGATATATTTAATCAATATAGAAAATGAACAAGAGACACAAAATTAAAACAATTCCAGTCTAAAGTTATGTATAAGAATATTTATACAAAAGAGCAATTGTGCAAAAAGAAACTCATTGACACTAATATTAGCTCTTTTTGTATGTTTATATTGAATATGACGTTACAAATGGTTCCTGGAGAGAACTGGAATAACAGCTGACGCCGTACTATCAAGATATGTTACTGTATTTGGTATCTATCGTCTGTTTGCAAAGTCGAAAGAAATATTGCAATTACAAGAAACAGACACCTATTTTACTTACAGAACTTGCAGAATTTGCAGATAGCAATCGATAATATATCAAAAGTATTATAATGCGTGTCTATTGCCTCCAAAACGAAGTCTCAAGAGACTAGGACACCTCTTCCCCCATATTCACATAAAGAAATTAATTACATATACAACATTAATGCTGTTTATGTGAAATTGGCATTTCATCTAAAACCAGCAGGCGAATGAGATGTTTGGCAAACCTAATGACTGAAAACAAACGATAAACATACCTCGTTCACAACAAACTCCATATCTGAGAGGAGGACAGTGACAGTAGCCATCGATGAAGCTTCCACCATTAGGGCAGTGTGTCTCACAATATTCCGTCTCCACGGACGTGTTTGGTCGGTGACATCCACTGATACAGTCTGGAATATGAACTCCACAGCACATCTTCCGTGTTCTGGTTCTCACCCCAGCACATGTTCTGGTACAGGAGCTCCACACACCCCAGGACTCCCACTCACAGGCCTGAAGCCCGGGTTCACACACACAGTCCACCACCAGGGGCAGCACCACGGCGACGTACACCTTCAGGAGAGTCATGTCAGCAGTGTGACTGAACCCAAGTATCGTGCGATGGCAACACTTTCCTGAAAAATGGGAAAACAGTGTTATCTTATGGTTTATTCAAATGCGACTGGCGTCGCTGTACACAATGTCCTCACCTGGCCTACACCTCATATCGCCTACACTACTATCAAAACAAATTTATGGATGAGTGCACATCACACTTGTACCCTTATCCCTTAAGTAAAATGAACTCTTCCAACAAGATAACAAAGAATTAAATGACTTTTGATACTGTAATTTCGTTTTGCATATGAGATCATCTTCACAACTCAAATGTTTTCACAACATCAAATATCATAAATACACATGTATTATTATAGCACTGTACATTTATATCCATCCTCATCATGTTTTATAACATTAGCACTACATCATTACTAGCAACATTACTGTAATTTGATGAAATGTCCAACTGCATCCAGAAACTTGATCACTGATCTTCTGCCAGAAGCAAGCTGCTGCTTCAGTCTCTCGATCCTTGCATCTCGGTCTCTGTTAACACGAGCACGAGGTCTCATGGCACCACCCAGTCCAATCTGCCTTCTTGACCACTTATCTGCTGTCTCGATCTTCTTGAGTTCTTTGACAAACTGGAAGATGTTGGGATGGGCTCTCGGCATTCTCTTCTTCAGGCCGTTGTGGAAACCTTCAAGATGGTTGTTGGAGCGTGGACCGGTGTTCTCGTGTTGATTCCACAGGGCTCGAGGGAGCGTGGCATTGAAGTCCACCCATGTGCTTGGGATTCTGGGAGAGGTTGGATGGACTTGGAGCGGTGTCGGTAGAGAGCAGCCTGTACACTGGGTAAGGACGTCATCGTGGCCGCAACATTTTTGTCAGCTCGGTCGAGTTCGGCGTTGTAGATCTGCTGAACAGGGATGATGTCTGTCTTCACTTGCTCCTTCATTCTGGCGATGATGCGGATGTGTTCTACATTCTCGGTAGGTGGGTGACTGTGAGGCTTGGTTGATGTAATATGGTCTCCAATGGTGCTGCATCTGCCATTGCAGCCAGTGGTGATACACTTGCAGTGAACAGCAAGTTACCGCTTGACATTCAGCCTGTACCAGTACAATCTCATTAAAATCAGATCTTAAATCTAGCTACCGCTAAACAAAGATCTGATCGCATTAGGGGTCACGTCAGAACGACCTTTCAAATCCGACCAATCAGAGCGTCGCTTACCAGATCGTGAAAGTGACAGTCGGAATGAGATTCTAATCATGAAGCCTCGAAAACATTTAAAACGGGGTATTCCGAACGATACTTACGGGCTTAACGACTGAATCTATACAACCTAGACCATATATTAGCCATCCGAGAATGTTCTTTTGTTCAGGTTTCAAATTTTTAAGCGAAAATTTGTCAAAATATGTTTCGAAGCGTAGTCGCCAATTTGAAAGTAGTGCCGTAAAGCACGATAGGGCTGCCTTCTGATTGGCTAATGTCGACTGTTAGTAATTCCATTGGTCGGTCAGAGTTTGCGAAAGGTTGGTCTGACGTGACCCGTAATGGGATGTCCTCAGATCTTTGTTAAGCTGCAGCGAGAACTAAGATCTGATTTTAATGAGATTGGTACCAGTTATCCTGTATAAACAGTCAAAACAAACTCAAGCATCAGATACCACTATGAAAACATCGGATAAGTTCAAAGGCTCATGTACTCAGGTCATTAATTCATATTAATGAATGAAATCATTAATGGGTTAATGGACAGTACCATTCTACACAACAGGGGTGTGGAAGTAACCATTTGTATTTAGTGAGCCATATGAGGTGTAGGCGATATAGGGTGGAGGCCAGATGAGGGCAAGCCTATCAGTGACCGTTTCCAGTTGTGGAAACCAACCGTGACAATCCCTCGCCGAGACATATGGATTCGAACGACGCATCATCAACACATAGTACAGATAGTAGCAGTCACAGTCTGTACGTCCCTGTCAACTGAGGCGTATATGATCTACGGTATCCCCGAGAGCAGCCAAGCCAGAAGGCCAGTCCTGACGGCAGAACCTCAACGTCCATGTCTCTTTGCGGTACGTCAATGGAGAAGGGTCTGTTTCACTGATGAGTCACGTTTCCTTCGTCACCGATCTGCTGGCACCGATCTGACTACATACGTCGAGGTGATCGTTGCATCATATCTTCGTAAAGGAGATCGGCCTTATGAACCGGGTTGGTATAACAGCTACAGCAAAGACTCAAATGGTTATAATTGAAGGGAACTTGAACGGTGCGAGATACGAGATATGTGTTAATCACTTAACCTAGCTCACACGCCGTGATAAAACTGTAATATTGTTAAAAGAGGCGTTAAACCCAACTCACTCACTCATCCTTCCACATCCTCCAATAACGTTGCATTCTTATCTTTTCTCGGATATTTAATGCCATTACCAAGGCCCATCATCAAAGTTTAGTGTTTTCAGTGAGGCGTAGGTGTCACTTCAATTCTCAAAAGGTGGACACATTCGTAACTGACTGCATGAACGTGCCTCTGAACCCAATTTTGTGACAAGACTCACTATAGCAGGAGTGCTCTTCATATGTTGGTCGAAACCGTACCTTTAGCCAGCGTCCTTTCCTTGTGATATCATTCAAACATATTATGAACACAAACTAGTAATTTGTTAACACAATAATAGTGGTGCACATGATTAATGTTTAAAGAATGTAACCGAAAGGAATGGCATAAAACTCTTTTGTTGGCACATAATATGTTAGCAACACATAGTCTGGAAGTTAATTTAAGGTACCGACGTTTTCTACAATATCTGAAAAACTATTGGACCTACTCCAGTCAAAGTTGGTATGAGATTATTAAACAGTCATACATAACTGGATAATTCATGTAAAGACAATCGGTGCATGAATAAAAAATCTGTCTGTTTTGCTATCACGATATTTCATCAACAACCAGACCTGAGACATCATGAAATCTAATGCTAACGCCGTGTTCGTGCGTGCGTGATTCCCGTGCAACCTTTCGAGTTGAGTTCAACTGTGTCATATGGCCCTGTGACGCAGGGGTAGCATTATGCATTATGCAGATGGTTGTTACAATGAATACTCGTTCCACCCGTGACGAACAGGTCTGGTTGTTGATGAAATATCGTGATAGCAAAATAGACAGATTTTTTATTCATGCACCGATTGTTTTTAAATGTAACATCCAGTTATGTATGACTGTTTAATAATCTCATACCAACTTTGACTGGAGTAGGTCCAATAGTTTTTCAGATATTGTAGAAAACGTCGGTACCTTAAATTAACTTCCAGACTTGACAAACAATTAGGGCAGTGACCCAATGGCTGGACGTGATGGCATAAACTGTTTTATATGTCTACAGTGGTGATGTTAATATCCTTTCATAATTAATCTTTTCAAAGTAATAGTTACATTGTTGTAATATTATTTTATTGTGAGCTATATCAGTGGCGACATGGAGATATTGTTAAAATTGAAACCCACAACGTTGTGAATGCGTAGTTTTCATGTAACAATGAATCATACTTCTCTACCTCCCAACAAATCCTTAGCGTACTGTATGTTTCATCCTGTAGACAGACACGTCAATTATTCACGCTGTAACAGTGATTTCATTAAGTAAAATACTGGTAGAAAAAGTATCATGCACGTTCGAATGGCTGACGTCAAATCACAGAGAAAATGTAAATATGAGCAAGTCTGTTTTATCATTGTTTGTAATGTTTACAAATTTACATCCAAGAAAATCAGTTTTAGTCAAAGGCTTGCTTGTGCTCAAATATAGACAGTATTCCCAAAACCTCGAAAGTCAACCTGTTTAATACATTGTACCCAACTCTATGTATGAAGTGTATGCGATTGTCGTCGACATCCTATATATGACTTACTCTTCGCTGTTTTGTAACCAGGATGTTAATAACTTCACAGTGACGAGGAAAATACCCATATCTGTCGAAATAGGGAAGGACAGCATGTCATGAAATAATGTGTGTTATCTCTTATTGAGAATAGGATGCGATAAATTACATGTAAATATTTAAATTGTGTGTACATTGTATTGTATAAAAAAGCTATATTAAATCTTTTCCTCCTTTCGAATGTAGCATTGCAGGTATTTATAACAAGTGTGGCAACGTTTTGTCACGTCTAACTTCCCTCTGACATTCTGATTGTTAGATCCGACTGTTGACGATCGGGTGGTTGCTATGGGCACTATTTGCTAACTGTGTGTCAACGCAACCCGATGGCATGGATAGTTGTTCATGCTTCCAATCATGAGTGTTTTCATGCGGCAGTGATGTAGATTCAGGGAATTATATTAAGTTACATTTCTGTTTACACTATCTGCAATAAGATATGTTTATGGGGACAGTATCTTCAGATATTACTGAGAACAGTTCTCTCGTTATGTGATGTAAGTGTTTCAGCATGATGTTGCTATTGAGTTCCAGCACAGTGTACAATGCATGGAAATCACACTGTAAAGAGACACTGCAGGCTCAAATATAGTGTTACCTAAAGCGATGTATCAACTCATGTCATATCACAATGTTTATGCCGTATGGTTAAACATCAACGACTTAAGCCTTACAACCTCAACCAGATTTGCTTACAGGCCAACTCAATAGTCGATGCATGTTTGAGACATACGTCATTCTAACTTTCTTTTTCAATTTCACACGTAAAAATCCAAGTGGCTTATTTAGAGCTGCGATATCGTGTGACTTATCGGGGTATGTTTTCTTTACCTTTTTTTATAGTCCCGTCCAGGTTCGAACTGACCATTACAAGATGAAAATTTGGAACAGCAACACGCCTCCCAGCCTGCCTGACGTGGAGCGACATACACACACTGGGAGAACAGGTGCTTGCAGGCATTATCTTGTATTTCGTGAACCAACATACCTAAGGCACAGCTGGACGAGTGGTTAAGACTTCTCAAATGTGAGTCCTTACCTGTTCTGATAGGCTTGTCATAGGGTCATCTAAAATTTGACCCGATTATGATAAATGATCTTCACCTTGTTCGTGGATTTCTTTGTAACCCATTGTGATTAGGTTTGTTACGAAATCTCCTAGGACATCAGAGTGAAACGCAATCAAGATTAATTATGAAAAGATATTAACATCACCACTAAAGATATATAGAACATTTTATGCCATCCCGTCCAGCCATTGGGTCACTGCCCTAATTGTTGGATCATCTCTCAACAATGCAACATATGTTGCTAACATATAATGTGCCAACAAAAGAGTTTAATGCCATTCCATTCGGTTACAATCTTTAAACATTTATCATGTATACCACTAGTATTGTGTTAACAAATTACTAGTTTGTGTTCATGATATGTTTGTTTTGTATTTTGTTTAGGTTACATGTGCATTTAAGCACAAATGTTTCATTTTTTCTCATTCCTGATTCCTGATAAAACAACTGGATATCGGACAGAGATCAAAGTGGCGTTAAACCCCCCAACACACATAGTCTTATTTACTCACCTGTTCACTATGTTACATACCTTCTAAAGAATTGCAGATATTGTTATTAACCTTTTGCGATTCAACATGCTGGATGTCCTTGAATCATTAAGAATAACAATGTATGTTTGTAAACTGTGACTGAAAAAAATATCCTAGGTTCCCCTAAGATAATTAAATGATCAGTTACAATTTGACCACATTTGCTATATGTGCCTACAAATAACTCTGTTATGTGTAAAAAGACGTCACTTCAGAATAGTAAATGGTTGGTCTCTTACTTGGTTTGAGGTGGGCAGTAGGAGACCAGAATAGCATCAACGTAAACAATAGTAAGAACAAAATAATTCATGAATATAAAATGTACGCATGATAACATGGGTTATATGTTAGCCGATAAACGGTAAAGAGACAAAGAATAAATTCATATATACTCAACAACAAAAGTTCCTGTGACACCAATATTTTAGTGTATTTTTGAAACAAGTAAAGTTTGGTTTTCAATATTGTAGTACATGTATGGAATCAAGTCACAAAAACGCAACTGATACAGAAATGCATGCATTGCATGCAAAAGTTTACTTTTATGCAAGCCCCATGCAATTCACTACCCAAGAATGGGTATAAAAACATGTGCGTAAACGGGATTCCATATGCATTGTTTAGTATCGTGCTGACAACACCCACTCCGAAAAACAACAAAATTACGCAATTGTTCAACATTACGAAATGCCACGCCTGTCCGAAAATGAGGGTCTGCGGGCCACTGGTATGCTTGAAGCAGGATTGAGTCAACGTGATTTTGCAAGACAATTAACGTCCACAGAAACACCATTTGGTTTTGATGGCAACGTTGGCAACAGACGAATGCAATCAGAGACCATCCTCGAAGTGGCAGGCCACGCGTAACCAAAAATCGACAAGACAACTGGATTCGAACAACACACCTACGAAATCGATTCCAGCCAGCAACAGTGACTACAAGAAGCATCCCTGGCCTTCGACGAATATCTTCACAAACCGTACGTCGCCGCCTCAGACGTGCAGGGATTGTCGCCAGAAGACCCGCCAGACGTCCCATTTTGAAAGGAAACCACCGTCAAGTACGTCTAACAAATATAGTTGATCATATGATCAAGGCCGCTGGCGTTGCCTAGTGGTAAAAGCGTTCGCTCCTCGTGCCGAAAGTCCAGGTTCGATTTTCTGCATATCATAGGCACAATGTGGGAATCCCCCGCCGTGATATTGCTGGAATATTGCTAAGGCGGCGTTAAATCCGACTCACTCACAAACTCTCATATATCACTGTGCCATTGCTAACCAAGGTTCTGCAGATGGCACCGGAGTATGTCAAGATTCAACTCTCGGTTGGTCTTCTTCCATCATATCTCACTAGGTGGCGCTACTGGCCTCACTAGGTCGTTCATTCATCCACAGGGCTGTGAACATGAATGGCGGCACTTTCTTAAAGCGGTTGTCAAGTAGAGGGCTATGTCATAGGAAGTTGACCTCAACCGATTCCAGCAGTCCTGCTTTTATCCGATCCATTGACCAAAGTTTGTGGCTCTGTGACAATACGTACAAAAGAAAATCTTTGTACAGGTGATGCAATGGGCTATTCATGACATATCACAGGCTTTTACGGATTGTGAATCGGCCTCGCGATGTCTAATCCGTTGTCTTCGCATAAATATTAACATATCTTCGAGATCTGTCTGAATGAATGGCGTGACAACATTCAAGAAGTACGTTAACGGTTATGTGAAATATTACAAAGATTCCACCACAGAAGACAAATCGTTTGATAGGCATTACTTAGAAGTTGACGGATGACAAGATAGACACAATTTTTTTTATGGATAACAACTTCTTTAATACTGTAAAAGGCGACGTTTCGGTATAGATCCTTATACCGTTGTCAAGCAAGACTGAATGAGGGACATAGTGTAGAATATATATATAGCAAGTGGATGATAACAATAGAGGATTAACAGTAACAACAAGGGCATACATGAGTGGGATAAGCCGTTTAGGAGGGTTCTTGTGGATTTTGATGGTGGCTCTGGCATAGGGTGCCTGGGGGTGGTTGATGGAGAGTTGGTGGTGAAGAGCTTGGGTAATTTCAAAGTTGTCTTTAAGTTGTTTGAGGAGGGTTTTATGTTGGCGGAGGAGTTTGGCGATTGGGTCCTTCTTGATCTTGGAGTAGGTGGTGGGATCTTGGAGGATGTTGTTCACTAGCTCATGGAAGTGGTCAGTGTCCATGATGACTGTGGCCTTGCCCTTGTCAGCAGGGGCAATCTTGATGGTGTTGTCATCCCGGAGTTGTTTTATGGCTTTTGTCTCAGCTCTGGTGAGGTTGGGGGTTTGTGGTTTGGCTTTGGCAAGGATGTCACAGATCTGGTGACGTAGGTAGTCAACCTTACCTCCTGGTGCCAGTTGCTGAAGCCCTTTCTCGATGTTGGAGATGAAGTCATCGTGGTTCCGTAGTGGTCTGGTGGGGATGTATTTCAGGCCTTTGGACAGGACGTTGGTCTGATCTGTAGTAAGTGACTTTTTGCTGAGGTTGATGACTGTCTTACAGTGGTGCTGTTTTATTTTAAGTTGACTAGGGGTGTTGGTTTGGGGCTTTTCGGTGAGGAGGTGTTGAAACTTGTCGATGTGGTTGGCTTTGGTCTTCGTGAGTGCTCGACCAGTATGAGCTTTGAGACACCACGTTTTTATTTCACGATAAAACATTTATCCGCCGTAGAAAATGTATGTTGTTCTAGGGGATACTTCTTCAATATACAACACAACTCCGTCTGCGGGTCCACAACGTTTTAATGTGCATGGGAGCTGTACTAGTTGTTTCGTGTTCAGCTCCCAGATCTTAACTCCTAGCTTGCGCCGGTCTATCTGCATATATCTCTTTCTCATATATCAAGCCATCAATTTGGAACCACGGTGACAACACAGGTCCAAGGACAAACAATCGTCTAGGAGGATCGCACAGTCACCTCAACAAGACGGTCCAGCGTGCCCATCCTAACATCTTCGCCTTGATCTGCCTTGACCAAAGATTGCAGAAACTGAAAGATCAGCTATCAAATGGACAGAAAAGCCCCCTTGAATTCCTAGATGCTGCTGGTCACATCATTAAGCTTGATTGAGTGAAAGACATGATCAATGGAGAGTGACAAGTTTTTAATGTGCTATGGTAATGAGTGAGACATTTAATCAATATTTATTATTTTCTGACGTAGTGATGTGCTATTTTAATGAGTGAGTTAATAGAATAGTGATCACTTATGAAGGGGTTTTTCTTCTAGTGCGAGAGTCCATTCCTACTGAAGGTAATGGGAGCTCATTAATGACAGCCACTGGTGCATAACATTGTTTTGATAATACTGTAGGCAACGTGCGCTGTAGGCGATAGTAGACCTAACCACTTAGTCCTGTGATGTTGGTGTCCTTTGGCATTAATGAACCTGTAAGTATACTAGCCACATAAAGAAACTGTGCACGGAGAAAATATATTCTGGATTGAAATCAAAATGATGCAGACGCTGTAGCAGCTGAATGATCGGACCATAAGAAAATGTCAACGGGACCTGAACAACATCTGTTACGATGACGTCAGAAGATCAAAATGGAGTAAGGGGTCAAACGACAAAGTCACAAAGTCAATAACAGGTATGACCACCCTGTGCGTGAATCACATCAGTGCATCGGCGACGCATGATGTCCACCAAATGGGCATGGTTGGTTGGTTTGTTGTTTAACGCCGCACTCAGCAATATTCCAGCTATATGACGGCGGTCTGTAAATAATCGTGTCTGGACCAGACAATCCAGTGATTGAAAACATGAGCATCGATCCACGCAATTGGGATCGATGACATGCATCAACCAAGTCAGCGAGCCTGACCACCCGATCCCGTTAGTCGCCTTTTACGACAAGCATAGTCACCTTTTACGGCAAGCATGGGTTGCTGAAGACCTATTCTACCCCGGAATCTTCACGGGTCCAAATGGGCATGGAAGGCCTTGGGAATGGCCTGCCATATCCTCCTCAAATCCTGTGCCAAGTCACGGACGTTATCTGGAGGATGTGGAAGACGACGCAGACGGCGCTCCATTTCATCCCACACATGCTCTATTGGGGAGAGATCTGGAGAATTTGCAGGCCATGGCATTAACATGACATTGATATGGTGAAGGAAATCCATTGCGACCCTAGCCGTGTGAGGACGAGCGTTGTCCTGTTGAAATGTCAATCCCTGGCCATGATGTTGCAGGAAAGGAATGACCACAGGCCTCAGAATCTGATCTCTGTAGCCAACACCGGTGAGATTGCCCTGAACAACCACCAAAGGGGTTCGTTGCCGTGCTGTTATCCCACCCCAAATCACCACAGAGCCACCTTCAAAACGATTCCTCTCCACGATACAGTTGCGTGCATAACGTTCTCCCAAACGCCGGTAGACACGTTGGCGCCCGTCACTGTGGGAAATTTTGAACCTCGATTCATCTGTAAAGACAACATTTCTCCACCATATTCGAGGTTGGCGAACATGATTTCGACACCATCTTAGACGGTTGACGCGATGACGGTGTGTCAGGTTTGGACGTATGGCAGGGCGTTGTGGTCGAATCACGTACTGACGTAAACGATTCCTGACAGTGTTGGGATGGATACGGCGCAGTCCAGGAATTGTCTGGGACGTCGTTACTGCCGTTTGGAACCTGTGTCGGAGATGTGTAACTCGAATCCATCTGTCCTGTCTTGGCGTCGTTACTCGGGGACGTCCTGAACGTGGGTGGTCGGCAACGTCATTTGTGTTCTGATAACGCCTCACCAATGCCGATATCGTGTTACGATGGCATTGGAAATGTGTTGCCACCTGTTGTTGCCTCATTCCCGCTCGGATCATTCCAATGGCTTCATGACGCTGTGCAGCTGTCAATCTTGGCATGATTTGCTTGTGATATGCTTGTGTCTGCGCCTGAGAATTTTTGAATTTTTGAATGACCACAGATCATGCTTTCCAAAGTGACAGCGAATTTTGAGTTGCACATGCTGTGTACAGCTGCACAGGATGCACGTGCAGTAACACATTGCACGTCCATAGGCCCCCATTAATGACGTCATATCGCATGGCACGTGCATGAGCGCTTGAATGTCTCCAATAATTGCTGTGTTCAAACCTATATTTCATATATGGACGGTGTGCCCTTATATCTATATTTTCTCCGTGCACAGTTTCTTTATGTGGCTAGTATAGATACACACGGGTGGATTGAGGCATTCGTACTTGGTATGAATAGATGAATTACAATTCTTTCTTAACCGTGTGCGAAATACGCATAATGTCGGAAAGAGCAATTTAAATCCCCAATCCCCAACTTGCCATTTATACTTGCATCACTGTGTAGATTCTTTTATATTTTAATGACGTAAATCATGTAAAAATACGTCACTCAACCAGTTCATGTACTCAACCATTTCCACAATTATTTTCACAAAAGATCTAAGATTGAAAACAGTTATCAAGATATATTGTACATAGCTTCAAAAGTACATAATCTTTACATTGAAACTGCATCCTTGATGTACTATTCTGTATTGTATGACATAAGATATATGCTCCAGTTTAATTTATGAGAAATAAACATAATTTAGTTTGCACCCAACCATACCGTGCTGAAATATACAGACCAACGAAGCTTTTCAAAGTAGAAATTAAGCAAACCGAATATTTATCAAATTGGTTATTGCTCGAGCATAAGCATAAAAAACAAGCACTTTAATCGGAAATATATTTACATGTCATATATGCACCCGGATGCTCAAAATCACAATACAAATGCTAATATCCAATATTTGTGTTCCAGCGAGAGAATACCAAATAGACAAGGACAAAACCAGCTCTACAGACACAGACTCTCTCAAAGGCAACAAGGTGCAGGCTATATTATTTGGATATTACTTATTCTATTAAGGAATTGTCAAAATCAGCAAATAGAGCTCTTGGTGTTCTTATCTGTAGATTTATCTGTCATTTTCAGTTTTTAATAAATTGTATGATAATCTTGTTCAGCCTATACATTCCTACGGTTCGGCTATCAGGGGCCTCAAGCAATTCAGCTGTATTAATTTTGTTCAAAACAGAGCTGCTCGTTTCTTCCTTGCGGTTAATAACAAAACTCACAATCTGTCAGTCCGTGGCGAATTAGGATGGACAAGCCCACTTACAAAACAGCATATTAAAATATTTCGTTTTTGGCCGCGAATTCAAGCGGTCGATCCCAATAAATTTCTTTGTTGGATTAGTAAATGGTCCACACAATTTCGTAAACACTGGGTAAACAATGTTTTAATATAAATTTGCTTAATAGTTTAGTTCTAACTGTCTCTGACGGTCTGCATTTAACCCAATTCGATTTTACCCGTCTAAAATATAAGTTATTAGCGTTAGATGAGCATAATTGGTATTCAGAATTGTGGAATGAGAGAGGTTTCCAAAATGGAAATAAGCTTCGTACTTATCCATTGTTCAAACACTCGCTGTCTGCTGAACCCGATGTTACATGTATTATGAACAGGTCTCATCGTAGTATCCTAAGTAAGTTACGCTGCGGCACATTACCCTTACAAGTTGAAATTGGTAGATTTTCTATACCTATCACGCCTTTACAGGATAGAATTTGTAAATTATGTAATAATAAAGCTGTAGAAGATACATTGTCTCATTAACTGTCCATTTTATTCTGACTTATGATATGATTTATGGTCGAGAATTATAAAGTCTGATCCTATATTTATTTCATTTTCTCCTGTGGACCAGACAGTGTTCTTAATGAACTGTAACACATATATAAAACCTCTTGCCGCACTTATGTAAAAAAAATCTTTGCACGTAGGCAACATTTCCTTACCTTACAGTAACTCATTTATAACGGGTTTTGCAAACCTATAAGTAATAATTCTTTTATATAAATAATGTTTTTCATTGTCCATTGTGTCTCATCTGCCTTTTATGGCCTCATGTTGTGTGTATATTGAGTCAACTTAAAAACTTCACATATTTAAAAGTAATTCCATGTATGAGATACAACGGACAAATGAATCAGAGAAGGTAATTTTTAATCATTAATGTCCAAAGAAGGATTTTAACGGTGGTAACCATAATTTGTTCCAAGCACCTACGGTATTCGGTTATAACATCAACAGTTTAAATCATAAGTCCCAAGCACGAGAATCTGATGGCACACAAGTTCAGTAGCGTGTATGGCCACCATGTGCGTTGACAACTGCACCACAACGCCTCCGCGTGGACCTTGAGATGCTTGTGAACAAATGATTGGGAAGACGACCCATTGTTGTTGCAAAATGGTGCCAAGATCTTGCAAATTCTGTGGTTGGCTCTAGAGAGTGCGCAGACTTCTGCCAAGAGCATCCCAGACGTGTTCGATGGGATTGAGGTCGGGATCTGGCATTGTCGTGTTGGAAGATCAAACCGGGTCCATGTGCTGCCATAAAAGGCAGAAGTTCTGGTACCGTACATGGTCGCGGTAAGCAGCAGCTTTGAGGTTGCCACGGATGACAAGAAGCCCGGAACGTGCATTGCCACAGAAAGCACCCCACACCATGACACTTCCGCCTCGAAATCTGTCAACATCCTGTACACAACACTGGGCGTAACGTTCATGGCGGGGCCTCCACACCCTAGGCCTACCATCAGCAAATCGAAGATTAAATCGGGATTCATCACTGAAAACGACTTGATTCCAATTCTTTCATCGTAATTTATAAGTGTCGCTGTGCCGACAATTGACGTTGACGTCTGTGTAATTGAGTCAGAATCGGCCCGCAGTATGGCCGTCCGGCTTGAAGCTGAGAAGTTCTCAGACGGTTTCGAACAGTTTGCGCACTCTGTCTACCCCTAAACAGTTCATTTCTGGTTGTTGTAGCCGTCAAAACTCGGTCACGGAGGTGACGTAAGATAATCTGACGACCCACTGCATGTGACGTCACACGTGGTCGACCTGGCCGAGGGCGATCAGCGCTGGTACCCGTTTGCTGTAGACGCGTCTGTAAATCATAAATAGTCCTCGACTACAACCCATCGTCCTTGCGACTTCAGCTACGGACGTTTCCGCCTGCAACATGCCGATGGCACGTTCACGTTGCACATTTTAAAGGCGTGGCATGACAAATGACCGTAAAGACTTCTGTTTTCTTGTCTTTTTTAATGACTGTTAACAAGTATGGCTGAAAACACGTGCGGTATTATTGGCACGTGACCAGTTGAACGTGAAAAATCACTTGCCACTATAGTGCTGTGCACATGATTTTGATCGATTCACCTGCACCAAAACGGGTGTTATCCGGGACCACAATGATAACTGGTCAAAATGTTAAAATTTTAGGATTATGGAGTTTTTAATTTGGGTCAGTATACTTCCACCACCCACCTTGTCCGCCTCACCAGGTATACCCACGACGACCCCAGAGTTTTCTACCCTAGTTCACGACATCATGGCTGCCACCTTTTTTTCGAAACAAGACTTTTACATGACCTTTAACCAGTGATGCCTCCATGGACATCTATCCAAACAACACCGTCAATGCATATGAAATCAAGTCGCCTTATCCTCTGCATCTGGACCGCCAACAGTGGGAGGTGGACGTCAGCGAAATTGTCGCCCCACCCTTTGACTGGTTTGCGCTGAACCTCAAACTGAAAAAAAACAACCTTGTGTATGAAAGCGCCGGGAGCGCTATACCCCAGACAAAGTATGGACTCCTCCGTTACGAAAGCAAGAAGACCCGTGAAGATTCCGGGGTCTTTAGCAACCCATGCTTGCCGTAAAAGGTGATTATGCTTGTCGTAAAAGGCGACTAACGGGATCTAGTGGTCAGGCTCGCTGACTTGGTTGATGCATGTCATCGGTCCCAATTGCGTGGATCGATGCTCATGATATTAATCACTGGATTGTCTGGTCATGATATTAATCACTGGATTATTTACAGACCGCCGTCATATAGCTGGAATATCGCTGAGTGCGGCGTTAAACAACCAACCAACCAACCAACTAACGAAAGCAAGGAGATTCCTATTGAGATAGGCGTATGTTCTTTTGCAGATTTGGTGAAAACCCTCAATTCAGGAACGTATTTATGGCTGTCTTGAAAGAACAGTCCTCAGACGGTGTCCAAAGTGATGGGAGACGGTCTGTCATTGCTGACAGGTATCCTCAAGAAAGTCTACAATTTGACATGCTCGGAGATGGAAAGGAGCGATTCCACGCCCCTGAAGTAGTAGCACTCCATTCGGGCGAATCGCTCCATTCCACAGAAGTGATCAAGTCCACTCTCGAGAATCCTCGGATTTGTTCAACTACGGGTACCGCTCCTCGATGAGGAGCACAATAAAACCGACACAGAGACGCCCGTTCCCTTGAATGCTTTGGTCCAGTGGCAAGTGGGGGCCACTCCCTTATTAGGTGGGTGTGTGGAAATCACAGGTGATACAAAAGCTAATCGTCTCTCAGGATTTGATAATGTGTACATTTACACCGACCCTGGTCAAAGATCAAATTGTAGGCAATACGATGACTCCATTGCTGATCCACGTGCCCGTGTCAAAGATGATGATGCAAGACAGTGTGGTGATTAAAAGCCCTCAGCACAATCGCTACCTCGGACTGCGTCATGGTTCCTTTGACGGTTTTAAACTCTATATCATGGACGACACAGGGCGACCAGTGCCATATCAAATGGGGAAAGTCATCGTGACACTTCACTTCAGACGTCGCTACTAACGCAGAAGCAACTTGTTGGGACACACGTTGGCACACAAGTTTTATCGAGGACAGTTCGATCAGCTTGGGAGTGGCATAAAAGTATACAAAGGATGGTATCATCAACGTGGAAGTGGCCTCGGAAGTATCTTGAAGATGGCGTTGCCTTTCCTTAAATCTGCTGGAACATCGGTGCTCAAGATGGGTAAAAAGATCCTGCCTGGGTTGGTTAGTGATGTGGTTGCAGGCAAACGCAAATGGTCAGAGGGTCTGAAACATCGTGGCACAGCAGCCCTGATGGATGTCTTTGAAGAAAGTGAGGAGCAAAGACCCCCTAAAAGACGTAAAGTCGTCCCAACCACCACTACCACTCACCAGAAACAGCGTAAAAAGGAAAGAAAAATGATTCAAAGGCCAGTCCTCATCAGACTTCCAACCTGACCAGACGTCCTTCAAGGTAGAGAAAAGGGAGAAACATCCATCATCATGATGCGCCGAGATGCTTGCGGATGTTCAAAAGCCTGGTTGGCACTCACCCTTACAGAGCCTACTTGGAAACCCTTCTGAGTTATGGTACAGGAGCCAAAACATCTCACCTTCAATGTCCTGGATGGTTTGCCAACGATGCTGGTAAAATGAACGCCTTCAATCCTGGTGCAGATGTGAACGCAAGAAACACAGGCATCAGAACTCGACGCGATCTCATTGTGCTCACCAAGGAAGTGGAACTGACAGGGCGTCTACACTGTGACCTGTTTCTTCAAGACTGTTAACTGGTGGATTATCTTCAATTAGCTTTGCGGGATAATGTTGATGCAGTAGGAAACTCTTAGGTTCAGCAAGGCGGGTAGTTTTAACGTCATTCCCGGAAACAATGGTACAAATACGTCTTGCGAGACAGTAAGGGATATTTCTTTTTGTATGATACGGGTGACATGATCCAAAATCTTTAAATAGACAAGTACTGATACTGATAGCACCAATATTTGGATTTTGGATCATGTCACCCATGATCACCATTAGCATTGATCACTGCCACACATCTCCTGTACATTGAGTGGATCAGACGATTTGTGAAGGCCCTAGGGATCCTCCTGCACACATCCAGAGCAGCTGTGCGTAGTTCATCGGCAGTTGTAGGGACTGGGCGCGCATAGTGCACACGCCTTTGAACCTCATCCCACAAGTGTTCGATGGGGTTCAGCTCAGGGCTGAGGGTTGGCCACGGTAGAACACGGATGTTGTGTTGTTGCAGAAAGGCCATGGTAGCTCTGGCAACATGGGAACGTGCGTTGTCCTGCTGGAAAATGTGTTGTTGATGTTGTGCAAAAAATGGAACAACGTTGGGTCTGATCACTTGGTCGATATACCGCTGAGCAGTGACGCCGTGTCCCCGACCTTGACCAACATTCAGAAAGCACATGGGTCCAAGTCTCGCATTAATTCCAATCCCTGCCCATATCATGACGCTAGGTCCACACCAAGGATCCTTTTCCACAACGTGGTGGTCGGCGACATCTGAGGTTGTTGGAACGGAGACGTCGGATCACAGTGTCCCGGCTAATGTGTCGATTATGTGTTCTTATGGTCTGTCGAGCACTTTCACTTGGAGTTAGAAACGGATGTCGCTGGTGTTGACGGGTAATCTGCCGATCTTGTCGAGGTGTGGGGACCCTAGGACGACCGCTCCGAGGAAGGTCATCTGTGGTCTGTGTAGCATTGTATCGATGCAGGAGACGGTAAATTGTGGTTATGTTAACGTTGATATGACGGGCAACATCTTGGACAGACTCTCCAGCTTCCAAACGTCCGATAGCCTGGTTTTTCTGAATTTGAGTAAGGCGTGGCATTGTTCATCAAGGAGTTGTAGGTCCAAGAAACGGCCACAGTTTTATACCTCTTCAGTTCGTGACAGTTCGTGCATTTTCGATTTCGCGAGAAATGGGTGCATGATACCCACATAGTCATTGAAATGGTGCGTTTTCGCGATTCGTTTTTTATGTTGCGTTTTTACTCGGGGCAGCCAAAAATATTGATAACACCATATACTGAGTACATGAGGGACTGCTATGTCATGCATTTCAACTAATATCCTGAGAACTAAATCTAACAATATAGCTTATGTCATTCACAAACAATCTTTGCACACTGTAGCCATTGAAGCTGGGGTCTCAGGCAGTGTATTGTGTAGTAATTCAAGACTGTGAGTTCAGATTGTTTCATAACTTGAGCCTTATCATCATCTCATAAGTAATCTAATATGATCTCTGTTTTTAAGTAGCGGTTAGCACCTCATCTCCCCCAAAAACACATGCAAACGTCGATCGAATGGATCGCGCGTATTGTTTGTGCTAAAGTCACTTGGACATTGTTTAGCTTCATAAACTGTTCATAAGAAACATGTCAGACAGCTTTGACGACTTAGTCTTATGAGATGATGTAAACATTAGGGGAAATGATCTCAAGTAAATACAGAAACAGAGGGTCTAAAATTGCCACAGTGTTAAGCCCGAAAGTCTATTTAGAATTTAAATTGCGATTAAGCAAGTAGAGCGTCGCGAGAGAACAAGATAACAAATCTTAACAAAACTTACCTGCCAAACAAGTTCTAGTTCGTAAGTATCCGTAAGCCTAACAACTGCATGATTCCCAATTAGATTAGAATGTCATAAACTGTGATGAACGCAGCGCGTGTTCGATGAAGGAAATACAGCCCCTCAGACCTTTGTTTACTGAATACACCTTGACCTATGTTCAGTTATATAAGATATTGAAGCTACATGGCCGCCCATAGTTTCGAGGACAGGTCTGGGCTACACTTCATGGTTTCATGCTCAACAAATATATATGAATGTATATGATGCCTCATCTTGATGTGCTTTAATAATGCAATTCGACAAAAAAGATGTACATATGCCTCGACAACATTTTTCACACATGAATGAGTTCAACCTTGGTAGGCAACTAGTACAGGTAAACATGGCTATTGAAGCTCATGTGTGTCAGGTTGCCCTAACCTCGCCGTCACATATGTACACAAAACAAGTGCATTGTCTAAACTAGGCTACATATGCATTGCTTCAGCCGTTTCAATAATGCAGTGCGCTGTCAAAGCATGATGTGTAGGTCTGTACAGCACAATGTATTTTCATAAATCACATTTTTTGCTATTCATTTTACATATGCCTCGGTAGAATTGCGGAAGGGGTAGGACTTCTGGTCAGTGAACAAGGTATTTAGATATCCAGAAACTCGTTTATCCGGACACCATTTTAGAAAAAAGCAATTGTCCGGATAAGCAAGGTTCGACTGTATAGCGCGTGATACATGACAAAACAGATGTCTTAGGGCCTGATTCGCACTTGCTGAAGGGATACCAATGGACCCTGATCATAATAATTGGTTGCTTATATATATGTATCCACGTCACGCACACCAAGAACAAGTGCACTTTTTTGAATATTACTAATATTACATGAATGTTACTGAGCAGTCAGTGAGAGTTTATATCTTTGCGCTTAATCAGAAACACTAAGCCTTTCACGTATATTACAACTTTGTAAGTTAACTTTCCTTTCAAGAAATACACAGGAATGGTGACAGAGATAAACTTCTACCTGAAGAGATGTGCCTTTGACTAAAATCTGCTTTGTTATTTTGATTTCAAGTGATAGCCTTCACCTGGAAGGAATTTACATTTGTATTATTTCAATTTTTCTTTTCATAAATATCACTATGAATTTTGGGTTTTGAAATAGCATGTCTCAGAAATAACTCTTGTTGGACCCTTAGGCATGCAAGAATACTCTAATCATTGGCCGAAACATGCCCCATTTGTGCTTCTTGCTTTGTCCGACCTTACCCTTTCTTTTGAATTTCTCAAAAGCATTAAAAGGGTTAAAGATATTTCTGGAAGTATAAATGGGTTGATTGGTGACTACCACAGAAGTATTGAATTCACTACAAAGGACAAAGTAACGTGAACCCAATATTTCAAATGTTGGAAAAAAAAAGGAGAAAAACGGTACAGTCACAGTCTAGTGAACGTACCATTTCCCTCTCGCTTAATTGTCTGGCTTCCGGTGGCCGTCGTAGTCCAGTGTCTTTACATTCATTGTTAGAGAATTGGTGACCCGTAAATTTGGTGTCCTCCCATCTGTCAGACATCCCACTTGTTAGACACTTTTAGTAATGGTTGGTTCATTACTAATCCCATGCCTGTTTCTTCACCCATCTGTCAGACTTCCCACTTGTTAGACACTTTTAGTAATGGTTGATTCATTACTAATCCCATGCCTGTTTCTTCACCCATCTGTCAGACTTCCCACTTGTTAGACACTTTTAGTAATGGTTGATTCATTACTAATCCCATGCCTGTTTCTTCACCCATCTGTCAGACTTCCCACTTGTTAGACACTTTTAGTAATGGTTGATTCATTACTAATCCCATGCCTGTTTCTTCACCCATCTGTCAGACTTCCCACTTGTTAGACACTTTTAGTAATGGTTGATTCATTACTAATCCCATGCCTGTTTCTTCACCCATCTGTCAGACTTCCCACTTGTTAGACACTTTTAGTAATGGTTGATTCATTACTAATCCCATGCCTGTTTCTTCACCCATCTGTCAGCCAGTAAGGAGAAAGGAAAGAACACCACAAACTGGTACTCATATCTTTATTTACAGCACTAACAATTCAAATGACATGAGTCAATTCAACAAAATTAAATCAATGTCAGCACTAAACACGCATATCAAGTATGTAATGTATTGATTTGATATATTTATCTGATACATGTTATCTAAACTAGTGTCCAAAAGAAACGATACCAACTTATTTTCAAAATTGTTTTTGACTAAGTGAATTGTCTAGTATGAAAACATGCCAATTCGTATTGCACATCCCAAACACAGCATAGTCGATAAAAAATACCGGGAACACGTGATCACTTCCGGGAAAAAACGTAAATTTCGTGAAAGTGACATTTCCCTCTCTAGCATGTTCTGCACGTGCATAAAAACTGTATAAAACGGCTGATCAGACACGTTGATATCACAGCAACAAAAAGAACACAAGATATGCCACGTTTGACAGCCATCGAGAGAGAGAGAGCCGTTGGAATGGTCCAACAAGGAGCGTCACACGTCGACGTCGCCAGAAGGTTGGGCTGCGCACGCATCACTATCACCAGGTTGATGCAGCGGTTACGTCACACAGGTCAGACGTCAGACAGGCCCAGGAGTGGAAGACCACGAGTAACCACGCCCCGTGAAGATCGTTACATCCGGGTATTACACCTGAGGAACTGCACCGTAACAGCGACATCCACGGCGGCTACAGCACTGGGACACAGGATCAGTCGACAGACCGTCTACAGGAGACTACGGCAGTATGGTATCCGGCCACGTCATCCCTACCGCGGACCGCTCCTGATGCCTCGACACCGGAACGACAGACTGATCTGAGCCAGGCGAGTTCGACGTTGGCAACGGCGGGACTGGGCACGTGTTATGTTCTCTGATGAGAGCAGATTCCTCATCTTCAGAAACGATGGACGGCAGCTTGTATACCGACGATTTGGTGAACGTTTGGCGCCTAACTGTATCCAACAGGTCCGGCCGTTTGGAGGTGGAGGGTTAATGGTTTGGGGTGGCATATGTGGTGACGTCAAAACGATGCTTGTCGTAATTCGTGGAAACCTGAATGCACAGCGTTATCTTGATGACATCCTACGGCCTGTTGTGGTGCCCTTTATTCAGCAACAGCCTCGTGGACTCCTTTTCCAACATGACAATGCAAGGCCACACACAGCAAGATTGACACAGAACTTCCTTGCCAACGCCAACGTACAGGTTTTGCCATGGCCCGCATGTTCACCGGACATGAATCCCATCGAGCACTTATGGGACCACCTCGATCGGCAATTCCGACGTCGCCGTGTGCCTCCAGTCAACGTCCAGGACTTGGAACGATGTCTCCTCGAGGAATGGCAACGCATCACTCCCAACGTCATCAGACGTTTGACGTCATCAGTCCGTAGGCGTGTTCTGGCATGTATTGATGCGGTGGACATACCCGCTACTGACTTGACTTTGAGACGTGTGGTGTGACATTTCCCGTTGTTTCTGTGATCAGTGTTCTAACGAAATGTTCATTTTTCGACCCCACCCATCTTTAAAGGCGTGTCATATTGGTTGTACAGATTTAGTTGAAATGAAATTTTTGTACAGATGTTGTGAAAGGATTTCTCAAAAGCATAACACCAATCCTAAACTTCTGCATTGTTTAGTTTTTCTTTTTATGTCGTTGCAAACAGGTGGTATCGTTTCTTTTGGACACTAGTTTATATCATACTATCAGATTAGACGTATCCTTGCAGATATAAGTCAACCACGGGATGGAATACAGCAAATAATCAATACAATTAGCGGGCATATGAACATATGTGTGGTGAATTTGCTATTTCAACACATATAGACTGGCGTCTGCATGGAGTTAATCATGGTCTAGGTATCCCATGCAGTGGCACACGCTCAGTTCAAGAAGTCAGCAAAGGTTTATTGAAAAGTGGTTGGCTTCGATAGGACATTGCTCTCTCGAGTAACGAGTGGAGAGATGGTCATATGAACTTTGAGGGTGGAGTTGTTTTCGCTGTTCAACAGGTTGAGCAACGTCAAGATGCTGAGAATGCTTGGAATTCATTTTAAATAAATCAGAAGTTATGACTCACCCCGGTATTGAAAGACTTAATGACTCAGTCAGAACTTATGTATGGGCTGTTGTTGGGGCTCAGGCGCAAACACGTACAAACATCATTGGTGGATTCGCAGCATTTGTTGCGCAAAAGCAGTTTGCTGAAACGTAGAGGATGCTATTTCGTCACCTGTTGATCCACCTTCGGCCAACAACCCATATCAAGATGCTCTACAGTATGCTGGTGGTAAAGTAGACTATGTTTATGGGACAGGTCTGTATATGACACCGAGTAACATGGAACTTAAGATTTTTCAAGTGGTAGGTTATAATAATAAAATTGTAATTACTACTGATAAACAAACACAAGGTATCAATTCAGATATTAACACTGTCTTAATAACTCACCCAAGCACGGGTGAGACAGGAATAGTCAAACCATCTGCTGTAATTCAGCCAAACACAGAAGTATCATCTCAACCAAGTTCAGTAATTCAACAAACATCACATATTGTTATTCAAAATCAACAACATATCGATCAGAAAACAGCACTTAAAGTAGGTGTGGAATTGCGGCAGGTTTATTCATGATTTGGATAAAAAGTTTTGACTAAGCTAATTAGCAGTCAGGAGCCAGGATACAATACTTCTTAATATACCATGAAGTGCAGATGCAGCTTTCCCTGCAAGATTTCCCAGAGCTTCTCCTGATGACTTTAAATTCTATTTATCCACCCTTTTACACCATCCTTATCATTATTAAAAAGTAGCAACAACAAATGAATAATAATCATATGTCCAGAGGAAAGGGAAAAGTATAAAATCGAGAAATATAGAAATATATTTTCTCATTACATGAAAGAATAGTGTAATTTGTGGCAAGGCTGCGTTCAAGACACAATTCTTCTATAAATAATAAACTAATAGTGAACGGTTTAGTAGAACTGTTTGTACTCGTCATAACTAATGTCAGTTTAATAATGCTAGCCCACTGAGGTACCATGCCGACAACAAGTACAATCTTTCAAAGTCTTTTAGAAAGAAGAGTTCCCGTTCTGCTCTCCAGACTGACGCTCTTTCCACGAGACCACGGTCCAATCCGGTCCTGTATCATACGAAATTTCAAGGGCAGATTAAGCATTGCCAAAAGTGTTTTACACCATTATAAGATTTGATGTTATCGCATATTATTTTGACAATAGTGATAGTTTTTGTCTTTGTCTTCCTCCTCGTAAATGAAAATGCTTTTATTACATATATTACCCTTCCACGTGTTTGTCTGTGGTAAGTTATAATAGCAGTGAAAGGTACATGTTCCTTGAATCAGTAATCTCAGTTATTGCGTTTCACATGTACATGTACACGCATGAACATAATTACAGAAACCACTTTCTCCGTGACCGATTTTTGACGGCTACATCAACCAGAAATGAACTGTTTAGGGGTAGACTGAGTGCGCAAACTGTTCGAAACCGTCTGAGAACTGCTGACCTTCAAGCACGACGGCCATACTGCGGGCCGATTCTGACTCAATTACACAGACGTCAACGTCAATTGTGGGCACAGCGACACTTACGACCGACTCAGAGGAATTGGAATCAAGTCGTCTTCAGTGATGAATCCCGATTTGATCTTCGATTTGCTGATGGTAGGGCGAGGGTGTGGAGGCGCCGTCATGAACGTTACGCCCAGTGATGTGTACAGGAAGTTGACAGATTTCGAGGCGGAAGTGTCATGGTGCTATTTGCTTTCTGTGGCAATGCACGTTCCAGGCTTCTTGTCATCCGTGGCAACCTCAACGCTGCTACTTACCGTGACCATGTACGGTACCAGAACTTCTGCCTTTTATGGCAGCACATGGATCCGGTTTGATCTTCCAACACGACAATGCCAGGCCCCACACAGCAATTTTGACGAGGAATTTCCTTCAGAATGCGGGAGTCAACGTCATGGACTGGCCGTCAAGTTTTCCCGACCTCAGTCCCATCGAACATGTCTGTGATGCTCTTGGCAGAAGTCTGCGCACTCTCCAGAACCAACCACAGAATTTGCAAGATCTTGGCGCCATTTTGCAGCAACAACGGCGTCGTCTTCCCAATCATGTGTTCACAAGCATCACAAGGTCCATGCGGAGGCGTTGTGTGGCAGTTGTCAACGCACATGGTGGCCATACACGCTATTGAACTTGTTTGCCATCAGATTCTCGTGCTTGGGACTTATGATTTAAACTGTTGATGTTATTACCGAATACCGTGCTTGGAACAAATTATGGTTACCACCGTTAATTAAAATCCTTCTTTGGACATTAATGATTAAAAATTACCTTCTCTGATACATTTGTCCGTTGTATATCATATATTGGATTACTTTTAAAAATGTGAAGTTTTTAATTTGACTCAGTATATATCAACTGCATCGTAGTTTGCTCTGCTATCTGCTGCAATAATGAAATGTTAAGGGTCGTGTCCAAACGATATTACCACATTAATACACTGTAAAAATATGTTGAGGTATAAAACTGGTGCTTAAGCTTTATGTTTAAGTCCCAAAAGGAACAGAGAATTTGATAATTTTAACTAAAAACGTTATGTCATGTAGGACTCATGCCGCGATCTCAACATCCTAAAGTCTCCACGTTTTGAACATAAACATGTTTATGAAAACTGTGTAATATAGTTAATGGTGTCATTCCTTAGTTAACCGGTCTCTTTTGCACGTCAATCTTCTGCTGTTACAATCGTTATATCAAACTTATGTCTGGGGTCTTGGTGAAATTTAATCACAATGCAATTAAATCAAGCGTATCAGAAGAGAAATGTCGATCGTTTAGTGACACCATTAACGACTGTAAGTGATCAATCACATAAACTTACTAGATAACATCGTCCGACACAAACACATTTCGATATTAAATGTACTTGATTAACTGATTCTTGTATCATTTTGCTTTGCTAATTAAATCTGAAACGTTTTCATTCTAAACGATTCCAAAACAAGCTTAGGATACAAACATATTTAGGCATTAAAACTCGTTTAACTTATCGGGCAAGGATTAAACACTATTTACAACGTTGTTACCAATTTGACGTCTTCTAGGGAAAGGAAGTGCCCACTACTAATATAAAGACAGAGATCATTAGATTACTTTATGCTATTTGAGTATCCCAATATCTTCAAAAGTCATGTCACAGACATTGAAAAATAATCATCGTTATTCCAATACAAAATATACATGCAATGAAAGATACGAGAAAAACGTTTTCTGTTGTGAGGGAAGACTCAACAAGAATGCCAAATTATATGGAACTTTAACTTGAATGATACAGGAAAACATTACGCATAAAACACTTACATGTATAATAAATTATTATAAATACATTCGCCTACATTCTATGAAAGAGTATTCTTAGTTGTACAAATCTGAGTTTTAAGGTGAATAAGGTAAGACTGTTGCATGCTAGTAAGTGTGACCTAGAGGATTAAATTGGAACAACACTTGTAATATTGTTACTGTGAAGTACACAAATTCACTTATATCCCTCTTTTAAGAATGCATGTAGTTCCCCCGGATAGTACCATACACGTGTGGATTTCAGGTTTGTGCATGTTGTCAGAAGGTTTAATAAGCTGTAATTCTGTACAAACTCCAGAAAAGTCATAGAATGAAACTTTAGGCTTGGTTTAGTACTCAACTGAATTTATTCTGAATATCTACCATCCTTTAAAAAGCTTGCATATTATTGTATCGTTCACGGCGGCAATTCCAGCAGATGGTGAAACACTATGAATGCCCTTTGTAAACAGACTAGATATAAAACAAACTATTTGTCCACCGAAAACGAAAATTCATAACCTCGAATTTACTCAGGAATTGACTTTTAAATATTCTGAGGTTTAGCGTATGTCGGGGCGAGGGTTATTTATATGTTTATGGAAACGTAATTATGTGAATCATTTCCTTAAAACAAACATATCTGTTCATAACACAACAGTATAGTCATTAGATTATATAAAGCTTCAACACATAACCAGCATGCATATAAACGTGTGAGGGAGTTAACCCACATGTTTAAGTATGTTTATATTATCGTAAATAGCATCAGTAAAAAAATAAAGTATGTCATTCCGCTTGGATGGCAAGTCCCTGGTGTGTTGTTTGTTTGACATACCCCTTCTGCTTGAGAAATCAGGACTACCCTTAATCTTCTTTAAGTTGTACAGCTACATGTAAGAATCTAGGTTTTGACATTCACACATTGAGCATTGGAGTTCAAACAAGTGCTTCAGATAAAAGAACGTTTATGATATATATCCAATTATATGTACTCAACATTTGTTGATGTGCACTCATGTCCTCCATTACTTAATATCATAAGCAGCATGTAGTTGTCATATTATAATTATCCTGACAGACAATATGCACTTATGGTAAGGTGATATGAAGTCAAACCAATGGGACGACTACAACGGACGTCATGTTTGGCTTATTCATCATTTTTTTTAAACACATGATATTTCATCTTTACCTGGTTATAAAATTACATTAACTCTGTATTTTTTACCGAAAGAAACCCCTCAAAAAGTATTCGAATAATTAAAATGGTGGCATAGATCCACATCTGACTCAAGTATTGTTCATAAATAGTGTTCTTTCATAACATACATGTAAGAACAAAGAACTAAAGTTTTAAAACACTGGTCATGGTTCGTTGCACCTGCAGAGACTGTAACTTATCCCAGTGAGCGGATAGGTCTTGCCATATCACGGTCTAATTCAAAGTAATGGTAAAAAAGACAATGTTATTAGAGACAACACAACCATTTTAGTGGGCCATAAATGGATAAAAGAAGAAAACAACATTTCCTTTGTTCTTAGATAGTTTATTAAATAGTCGTAAGTGTGAATTGTACTGTAGGCATCATGACCTTTCTACGAATATAGTGCCTGTCTGTTTGTTATGAATACACATTAATATAAAAGGAATGACATGAAACTTTAGCTCACTAACTACTACTACTACTACTACTACTCTACAATGTAATTGTAGTCGTGTGTGTGAATTTTTGCCACCAATATGTGCTCACTAACTTGATAGGGCTGTAGTTAAAATAACATGTTATGTAGGATATCAGTCTCACGTGTAATCACCAAATCATGTACAGCAAGTGCACATGTTTATTAGATATCAACCAAATAGCATTAAATGCTACGGCTAATTGATAAAAACTAGTTAGTAGGGCAACAATGATGCTGTGCCAAAATCTGGTACCTATTCTGCCCCCAAGCCCTATGGAAAAACGTCGAAAATAATCACTGCTTGCTTATAATTAATTGTTAACAATAAATGATCAATCCACGTTTTGTGTCTTATGTAAGATATATGTATGGCATCTTTTTGATTAGAGTGAATAGAAGTTGATCGAGGTTGTAAATATAATGATTTTGACGCCTTCTTTTGTATTCATGTGGGGCGGTCTGGTAGCCTAGTGGTTAAAGCGTTCGCTCGTCACGCCGAAAACCCGGGCTCGATTCCCAACATGGCTACAATGTGTGAAGCCCATTTCTGGTTTCCCTCGCCGTGATATTGCTGAAAAATATTGCAAAAGGTGGCATAAAACCATACTCACTCACTCGCTATTCATGTACAACGCGTCTGTTAAAATAATATGTATGTCATATACAGGATTTCTCTTTTACGATTCGTTGTCGGAAGTGACAAGATCAAAGTGGGAGCTTGCGGTAAATACATTTGTTTGGTTCCCTAAAGTACAAGTAGCTATATATATCTTCAAAAAGCACAATGTACTATGGGGAACAGCGTAAAATAAATTCTCAAAAGTGAGCGGGCTGTTTTTCGTTCAAACTCTTTCTCTTTCATGTTTTATTTCCTGAATGATGAGAATACTTCTCCTGCCTTTTGATTTCATAGAAGTTAGATCAACAGTTACACATGTTGTATGCGTCTAGCATTGTCGTGTTGAAGGATAACTTGATGGAAACAACATGCGGCTGAAGAGTTTCATCACAATAGCGTTGGGTCGTTCACTTGCCTGGCACTAGGTACATTCTACCAGTGTGACAGAAATTTGCCTACATTATTTTACTGCCAAAGCCAAATCTGTCGATCTGCCGATGTCGGTGCAACCTAGCTTACCCATATTCTCAGTGCGGCATTAATCGCTTACCCAAATGTCGTTGAACATTGTTCCATCGCTGTTTGGGGCATATACTGCTTGCGGCTCAGTTGACGTCAAAACAACGCTTTTGTCCGACAGGCCGTCGAGCTCTAAGACATGCGTTACGAAGGCGTTTCGACGCAGTCTGGTCAGATATCTTTAGCAATTTGAGAATTGCAAATAACGTAGCCGTATGAAGTGGACCTTGGAAGCCGTTGTAACACGGGGACGGCTCGGCCTGGGTCAGTCAATTGACGTGCCATGCTTTTCGTATCAATACCAGAGGAATTGATGGTGTCTTGGCACACATTTCAATATCCTGGCTACAACTGACTGCAAGTCTCCTTTTTTCAATCGACCTGCGAGGTTGTTCCGCTCAGCTTCAGTGTGACGTGGCACGACGTCACAGTTAAAACAGTTGCTACCAGTCGAAACCACCCCACAATGAACGTGCATTGATCCTATTGTAATGTGGTGTTACCATTCTTACTTTTGCAATATGCATGTGGTCGTTGTTGCGCTTTAAACGATTCAAACAATGACAATATAATTATTACGTATATATATGAATACAACAAGGTATGAAATATATCATGTATATTTCTATGGTTCGGGTAATGATGTCGCTCTGCCACTACTTTGGGTCATTTCCGTAATAGTATGCTCCTTGCATTTGCCATTGGCCAATCAGCCTCAGTTTCAGTTAAAAGTGTTGTCATGTCGTCACATTGTCATAACACAATTACACAATATCGGTCTGTTGTCATACCATCATATTGTCATATCAAAATATTACTCTATTACAATGTTGTTCTTTTGCCATATCATCGTATCGCGTGACGATATCGCTTTATGGCTTTTTTTGCTTCGATTTCATCGTGATAACATGTCATGCTATCACCATAACATGTCGTTCTATCCCTATGTCGTGTCACGCTATCAACTTGTCGTGTCGTGCTATCGCTGCATCGTATAATTCTATTGTTTTGTCATTGTGTTTCCTATTATCGCTTTGTCGCGCGATATTGTGTAGATTTCTCGGAGAGATATGGCGAGTACCCCTCTCAGTGACCATCTTCTTATAACATGTTGAACAAAATGCAAGTGTGCAAGAGAACTACCACAACAGGAATACTTCTGTCACACTTCTACGATTCGATTCCTGATCTGGCTTGAACGTTGTTGACTGCGTCGTCAATACTCACTCGCAGGGATGAAATAGAACTTCCTTGAAGCCAGCTGACACAAATATGGACTTTGAAACATTCTTTCTGATATATTCTCACTAACAAAACAAGGATCCTGTAAAACAAGGATGTAAAATCTTGGTGTACATGTATATGTTGGCCTTATCAGTGACTGGATGTTCTCTCCCTCAGATGCGGAATGATTTTCCCACAAGCCATCTCAGTAGACATTTAGGATCTTCATCCTTTGTTTTGATAGGAACCAGGAACAGACTATGGAGAGGATGATTTACAAGCGCTTCAGTTTGGTCGTTCTTTTGACGGTACTGCAGAGTGGCATGGGAAAGTATCTCTGTTGTTCTTTTATTACCCCAGTATCTGCAATAAAGATCCATTTGATACGGATCCTTTACCAGAGCAAATATCTTTTGGGAATTTATACATTAACTGTATTATTACAAAGATTGACATGCCCTTTAAATCAGCTTTTCACTCAGCATCGGATTTCACACAGTAGGGGATGTCAGGTGAGTGAGTGAGTGAGTATGGTTTTACGCTGCTTTTAGCGATATTCCAGCAATATCACGACGGGGGACACCAGAAATGGGCTCCATACATGATACCCTTATCGGGAATCGAACCCGGGTCTTCGGCGTGACGAGCGAACGCTTTAACCACCAGGCTACCCGACCGCCTCAATAAAATGGAGATGACCAGATAATTGTCAATGTAATATTTCTAACTCATAACTGAATGATACGTGAATCTGCATAACTCGTCAGGATCACAATGACCTGATTATTTGTGATTAGTATTTAATATACATATCTTGAATCGTAACAAGTTTGCTCTCTATCAAGTTTCTAAAAGCCGGATTTTACACCATTGGAACAAACGCAAATACAATATAGGAAATGTATGCTGTGACCGGCTTTATGTGGTGTTTTCCGATATAAATTAACTTTGAGCGTTTATTTGATATGGAGCTTCAACTTTGAGACATATGATCACCGTGTATTGTTGTATGCACGTGCACAAGCACCATTGTTCTGAATGCTCTGACCGGATTTTCTGACATTTCCAAGGCATGAAATACAAATTTGATACCCCAGTAAATACTTGATCATAGAGTATTCGAATGCATTGCTTTTAATTGTAATAGGTGCTGACCTTTCCTAGTACTTTCTAGGTGTACTAGGGTTTGAAATATGAACGTTTCCTTAGGTGGGGAAACATTTGTAAATATAAAATTTTCAAATGTTTTCAAGCCTTAGAAAGTTATGCATCATTCCGGATATCAAGGGTATGTATCTGAATAGTTTATGCTCATATTATCGGTCCTAAAATAGGAATAATAAATTTAAATATTGGGTTAACTATAATTTCACTTATGCTTAAACCTTTGCCATCAAGGTTCATATGCCCCCATTAACCTTTCTGTTAAGGTTCTAGTTAAATAAAACTTTATTATGCAAGCTAAAACGTTCCCATTAGGTCATCAATTTAATCGCTTCCTTTCACCAGGTTGCCAGTTCTTTTGACAATTGAGTGGGAGTGTGGGAGACCAGGGCTTCAGATAAATGACTGAGCCATTGAGCGTTCACTCACATGTTATATTTCACATTGAGTATTGATAGTTTGTTGCGGTATTCAGTGTAGTATTACTCTCGTCCCGTCTATAGAATAATTATTAAATTTTCGCTGTGTTCATTGAAATTCCTGAATTCCGATTAGCAAAATTGGTCACTTGTTATTGTATTCCTTTCCCAATGAATGTAAAAACTTAAGCCACGTCCACCGAGGCGCACTACTTTTATTACTGCAGAATGTCGGGGAATCCCAATATTACAGTCGAGGGAATTCCCTTTCTGCTTACGTGTATCGTCATGAACAGGACATTTAGCGACATTCACACATATTCATTGTCCAAACTACCCTTTGAGACTGAAGGCCGAGAAGGAATGAAACAGCAAACGTGCAGGCTCGCTCGCCTGTTTTTGTCCCCACTCGCTTCGGTTCCACAACTTTCATGTCTTCGGGTTTCATTTCTAACTAGCATTTTTCCAACTGTGTTTTCTCGTTTTCAGGGAACATATCTGTTTCTTTTGAGTGATTTGGTGATTATTGTTTAACGCCGCATCAACAATCGTCTAGCTTTTCGCGTGGATTGTTCCCAAGAATTATGGCTCACATTTTACCGTACCGTTATTTTGCAGACCATGTCATTTGAAACAGCCGCCTTCTCCCGGACACATTTCTTCCGGTTCGTTACAGTCTGACTGTTTCAGTTCTTCGCGTCTTTTGCCTTGATTGACAGGTCCAATGAACATTGTTTTGATTCTACTCTCCGTTGATCACCTGATTCATGTCACGCCACAGTATGTATTCATACACCTGGAATGTTTTTCAATCTCGTCATTTTTGTCTGTTTTGATATATACAATTGTTTTTGGTTAAACTATTGTAGATAAAACATGTTTTACGTTGTCGAATTTAATTATAAACATTGACTGTGTATTTCGTTTCGGTTCATTGAGGTATGAATCGAAAAACGGATGTGCAAACTTTTGTAAGAATCCGCTTGTACTGTTTTAGTTTTTAACTTCTACTCAACATGTGTTGATGTGTTACATAACTTTGTTACAGTGATACAAGTTACAATAAGCAAGATATTGCACAGTTGTGCAGTATTCACTTCAGTTGAATTCTTGTGTACACGATGCCTGCATTCAGTCAGTAAGAAAAGAAATGTAAATACATCTGTGTGCGCGAGCTGAAAAGCTACATTAGGTTATTACACATATTGGATTATATAATTTGTGTACGCAAGCAACTCAAAAGGATTATGGTGAGTTACAAATGCAGTTTGCGTATTTTACGCAAACACGCAGCTTATCTGGAGATCGTGAGAAGTATGAATACATTTACATCTTGTACAGATCCCCCATTCCCCCTTCCCCTCCCATACCCCATGGATTATAGTAGAATATAACACACGAGCACCTTGCATATACAAATATACATGAGCACCTCGCGTACACAAATATAAATGCACGTGTACATGATCGCACACGCGTCTTAGGAAAGCACTATGGTAGCCTTGACACATTCCATAAAATCACGTTCTTATCAAATATCATAAAGACATGTTGATCAGTTTGCATACTTATTTAACAATGTTGGGGGAAGTGAAAAGGATAAAGGTGTGTGCCATTTCACCAAGGAAGAGAACAATCTGCAAAATAACGGGACGGTTAAATGTGAGCCATAATTCTTGGGAACAATCGACGCGAATAGCTAGACGATTGTTGATGCGGCGTTAAACAACTATCACTCAAAAGAAAAAGATATGTTTAATTTTGTAACATCCTAAACAATACAAATATAAACCATGTCATAATTACTTATAAGCACCGCGCCAGGAAAAGTACCAGACACCTCAATCGCTTACTCGTCAATATCATTGCAAGGCGAGAAAGGACTCCTGCTAACAGTGAGGAGTACTAATTAAACATTCCAATAATGTTACACGCCACTATATCAGTTATATTGGTAACTTGCTAATAATTTTGATCGGCGTTTGGCACATACAAAACAATTATAGAACAATACATAGCCATATTCCCCTTTACCAACATTTACAAAGCAACACAGTGCTAAACTTAAAACTCTCTCTCTCTCTCTCTCTCTCTCTCTCTCTCTCTCTCTCCTCCACTGTGCTTCAATCTGTGATTGACTTACTGTTAGTGTAACCACAATCAGCTCGAGGATTGTTGGTTTCACTGTGCAATGTCCCACACATCCAGTCCAACCACTTACCGTGGCAGGTGCACTGTCGAGTGCAGGCTCTCGACTCAGTACTGTTGTCCCGGAAGTTGCAATCCTCTGTACACTCAGAATTGCTCAACCCTTTTCGACAACAGCGCAATCTTTTCCTGGTCCGTGTTCCACAGCCACAGTCTCCTAATGACAACCAGTTGATCCACGTGCAGCGTCGGGCACATTCAGCAGCAGTGATTTTTGTTTCAATCTACGGTTTACCATGAGAATGGATGGATTTCTATATTTCCTCCGAAGATTTTTAGTATTTACATTTGTATACCCACAGAACATTATTTGTGTGCTTTCCCGAGATCATTGGTTCACAATTCCATATTGAATGTTAGAGACAGTGACAGTAGCCATCGATGAAGCTTCCACCATTAGGGCAGTGTGTCTCACAATATTTCGTCTCAAAGGACGTGTTTGGACGGTGTCATTTACCGATACAGCCTGGAATAAGAACTCCACAGCACATCTTCCGTGTTCTGGTTCTCACCCCAGCACATGTTCTGGTACAGGAGCTCCACAAACCTCAGGACTCCCACTCACAGGCCTGAAGCCCGGGTTCACACACACAGTCCACCACCAGGGGCAGCACCACGGCGAGGTACACCTTCACCAGATCCATCTCTGGACATTGGATAGCTGAAAGGGGAACATACTATAATAACTCGTAGAGGAGACGAATGATACTCGGGTCATTCGGGTAAAATACTAGTATATGTTCACATCCCTTCAGTGGCACACAGTCCACCACCAAGGGCAATAACACGGAAAGACGTTGTACTCAACAGTATCCACATCTATGCATTTGGTTGGATGTTGCATACGATTCTTGCTTTGCCTGGTTTCTTTGTAATCCTTTTATAGAACGGATATACTAGCATGAATGTCCTTTGGACTTAATCCTATGAATAATAAGATGTAGCTGATTCATTGATACGATTGATATAGCAAATCTTCTCAGACTGAACAACTGTATACCCGGTTTATTAAATCCCCCATGGACAACAGTGTGCAACATTATATAGGTCACAACTTCTATCAAATGTCTATCAAAGGATTTAATGAGTGAATGTTTTTTCAAGCCGCAGTAGGGGCGGTCGGGTAGCCTAGTGGTTAAAGCGTTCGCTCGTCACGCCGAAGACCCGGGTTCGATTCCTGACATGGGTACAATGTGTGAAGCCCATTTCTGGTGTCCCCCGCCGTGATACTGCTGGAATATTGCTAAAAGCGGCGTAAAACCATACTCACTCACTCACTCAAGCCGCAGTAATAACTTTTCTAGAATATCACGACTGTCTGCAAATGGTCGAGTCTGGACCAAGAAAACCTATAATGACCGCATGAGCACCGATCCCTTGCCGTCGGTTAACACAAGCCAAATCACACATGGTCGATCCTCATGCCGTACTTCAGCTGGATGCTTTATCCAGGATTTCAAACGGTGATATCATTGTTTGTACAAGGACATGAAAAGAAGTACTTAGTTGAAGTGTGTTTTCGCTAAATAGATCTTAATCTCATTTGAACTCAAATCAGAGTAAGGGTTATGAACTGTAAAGGTCAGAACCAGCAGTGTTTCAGGTCATTCTCAATTCTACACTTGCTTGTCCTGCATTCTATGGAGTTAATCGGCAAAATGACTGACGATCACAGACAGAGAAAAAATCAAAGCTGACGACATTAATGGTACCAATACCAAAGCAGGTTTCATTATTGAAGCAGGTTTCATTAGTAATACATGTTGCGATTGCGAATAGCAACACAAATAAACAAACTGCAGCCATTTTCTTTATTGACCATAATGAGTTTGTGGATGCTATTTTACTTATGGATTGAAGTTGTATTTGTTGACGTTCATCAGCTGATTCAAACATTCCATTTGGAGTGACATCCCTTGGTTTTACAAACGGCAGAAAATGGCGGCTACCGCAATGTCATTCGCTTGAAATACAAGTTGCACCCAGTAAAGTAGCGTTGGAATTATACATATATATTAACGTTCTGTGAACTTTTGGTGTGTGTTTGAGTCATACTACGGCTGCTGATGACAGGGATTACCGCTTGAGGCGGCGCGGTTGGATTTACTGAGGCACTATAGTGTGGAGCTCGGTGATTTCTTTTGGTAAGTAGAGCATTCTCTGTTATAGCTTCGAATGGACGCTTCATTTCGGTGACCCGACATATACTTGATCTGTCTGACTTCAAAGCCTGCATCATTCATAGCATAAATCGATGTCGCTCTCAGTTTCCCCTAATTATTTTTAATGTTATTTTTAGACATTGAGGAATTCCCCTGAAGTAGTTCTGTATGCCTCCGCGCGATTGACAACGTTAGCAATGAACAGAAGCATTATCTTTTCCAAAACTGCTGTGCACATATCACTTTATAACAACATACTGCATATGCCCCTGAGAAGAAGAAGGGTATGTACTTCTTATGCATACTCTAAAAGTGATCGATAACAGAGCAATGTTGCAGATGAAACTATGACATAACAACAAAAGTTCCTGTGACACCAATATTTTAGTGTATTTTTCAAACAAGTAAAGTTTGGTTTTCAATATTGTAGTACATGTATGGAATCAAGTCACCAAAACGCAACTGTTACAGAAAAGCGTGCATTGCATGCAAAAGTTGACTTTTATGCAAGCCCCATGCATTTCACTACACAAGAATGGGTATAAAAACATGTGCGTTAACGGGATTCCATATGCATTGTTTATCATCGTGCTGACAACAACCACTCAGAAAAACAACAAAATTACGCAATTATTCAACATTACGAAATGCCACGCCTCCAAAAATGAGCGTCTGCGAGCCACTGGTATGCTTGAAGCAGGATCGAGTCAACGTGAGCAACGTTTGCAAGAGACGAATGCAGTCAAAGACCATCCTCGGTGTGGCAGGCCACGCATAACCAATAATCGACAAGACAACTGGATTCGAACAACACACCTACAAAATCTATTCCAACCAGCAACAGTGACTGAAAGAAGCATCCCTGGCCTTTGACGAATATCTTCACAAACCGTACGTCGTCGCCTCAGATGTGCAGGGATTGTCGCCAGAAGACCCGCAAGACGTCCCATTTTGACAGCAAACCACCGTCAAGCACGTCTACAGTGGTGCAGACAGCGTCTACGCTGGACGGCCATGCAGTGTGGACAAGTTCTATTCACTGACGAGTCTCGTTTTCACCTCAGCCACAGCGATGGACGGATTCGAGTGAACCGACGTCGAGGTGAACGTTACGTCAATCATTGTGGTCGGAAGAAGATCGGTTCGGGGGCGGCAGCGTTATGGTATTGGGTGAGATTACAGCAAGACAGAGTACCCGTTTGATAGTGGTAGAAAGAAGTCTCAATGGACAGCGATACCGCGACTAGATCATCGGCCCTGTTGTTCTACCGTTTTTGCGTCGTCATCGCCGAGGCATTACCTTTCAACATGACAACGCCCGACCTCATATTGCTCTACTTGTTCAGGATTCACTTCAACCAAACAACGTGAATGTCATCCTCTCGCCGGCTCGCTCCCCTGATCTCTCACCAATCGAGCACATGTGGGATGAGATGGATCGGCGCCTTCGACGTCAACCACGTGTTCCACAGACACTCCAGGAACTTCGAAACATGCTCCAGCAGATATGGACAGATATCCGACAGGACTTTGTGCGACGCCTGGTTTATTCCATGAGACGAAGATGTGTTGCTTGCATTGTAACCAGAGGTGGACACACACGCTATTGATTTGTAAATTGACATTTTTGCATGTTCATGTTTTTTTTTATGAAATCACGCATTTTCTGAAGTCAGTATAGCAAAATAACCATTTGAACACTTACAGGAGTCTTTTATCAGTTGCAAACCGAAATAGTTTCAGATTTGGCAAAAAATATAACTTTGCATTCAATCGTATTCAATGTCACAGGAACTTTTGTTGTATACATTGTTCACACCGTCCCTGTCTGGTTTGAAACTATTTCTTGTTTTGAGACATTCCAAGAATGTGTACAGTTAGATCGTATCTTTAATACAGTATTGGTGGAGGGATAGCCAAGTGGTTAAAGCGTCACGCCGAAGGCCTGTGTTCGATTCCCCACACAGGTACCATGTGTCAAGCCAGTTTCCAATGCTGTTATTTTACCAGGGTATTGCTAAAATCTGCAATATGGTTTTCAATATAATGACTTGCTTCATCATTAAGTATTAGATGCATTATAATCCATATTTGTTTTGTACTTCACACTCGCATCACATTGCTTCATACTGGAAACATACATTTCATGTCAATTATCTACAAGCTGCAGTTTCGAACCTGAAGCGTGACGTTCGGAACAGCGAGATTCTGTTGTAATCAAACCTCAGTCTTGATTATAACAAATGACCATAAGAACAAACATACCCTAATCCCATGTCTTCAAAACCTCGCCCTCCTTTCTAAGTCTTCTGCCACTTCCTTCCCTCCTCACTTGACAAAAATTTGACACCATTAAGACACCGATACGACACCACTAAAACACCTTTAAGACACCAATAGGATGTCGATAAGACACCAAGAAGTGTATATTTTGTCAGCTAAATAGTGAATGAAGCATTAGTAATATATGTTAGAATATACATACAGGATACATATTTATGAATCCTATGCATTTTTTCGCAAAGGTTGACCTTTCGTGTAATGTGGTACATGTGGTCGTCCAGGTTGAAGGATACAGTTATTCCTGAGCGGTGATGCAGTTGCTCGAATGTGATTACTTTAATACACCAATCAGACGTTTATCACGGAATTGTAATGATTGTAGTATTTTTACAGGTTATCAGTACTTTTTCATTACTGCTGTAACTTCCCTGTCACTGGAAATATGGAACCGGAATATAAACAATGCCTTTTATTCGTAAATGTCAATTGTTTAAATCTTCCCCTTTATACGCATCATGTAACGTTCACTGTAACATGTTGCTGCATCGCCTTGTTAGTATCTGGATGTTCTTTTCATCATATATTGTGTTTTTATTTCCTTATTTTATTTTAGTGGCTTATGCAGTGGATACCTATATACCCGAGAAACACGCCTTCCGGTTTGGAGAGTTACTGTACATGCATACACAATGCATAATCTGAACCGATAATGTGTTTGCATATATCCCACTATATCAAAACAGTTAGTGCCGCGTGAAGATCCGGGTTGGGATTGGTGTTCAACTTGTAGTAAGAAGCGACTACAGGCTCGCGGACTTGGTTGGTGTATGTTATCATATGTCAGTTGCATAGATCGATGCTCATGATGTCAATCACTGGATTTACAGACTGCCATCATATAAATGGAATGATACTGAGTGCGGCGTTAACCAACCAGCAAATTTATATTTATAACAATGATTGGGTGACAGGTCTCTTATTCTGCAAATGCACTCCCTGGTTGACACAGTTACGTGAGGTGAGGTGAGGTGAAATGACGTTTAATATTGCATTTATGATTATTGCACTTATAAAGCGACGAGCATGCACGTGTATGTGTATGCTTGTACTTGTTCGGACTGATGAAGGTTTTGTAGTGCTAGCGCACTGAAATACCATGCCACAATTTAACATGGATCCAATATTCAGACACATGTAGTCATTCCGAGCCGACAAGTCCTTGTTTTATCCCCTTCATACCGAGCGCCAGGCAGGGTACTAACAAGCATCATTAACCTTGTTTTGGTATGACGAAGTCGGGATCGAACAGCGACCTTACACTCTCCAGGAAAACGCTCCATCTACTTGACCATTTGCTTATGATATGATTGGATTTGATCAATATTTTCTTATTATTATGGGAGGAGTCGTATCACTTTTAATTATACATATTAATACGTTTTGACCTTCGTGTACCCACACTGTCATGATACACTTATAGTGTTCTCTAATGTAGGTTCCAGGTGTTAATCCCTATTCTGAAACGTGCGGCCCCTATTGCCAGTACGTGACATGTCACTGGCGAGTGGGTCATGTGCTTTGACGCATTGCACAGTTCAGAGACCCTCGAGCTACATGTTCTGTTCGTGATTGATGTTGAGCATGACAATGTGTGTACTTGTCAGTCAAATGTGAAAACAAGTACTACTGATACTACTGAATGGAAGCAGCGACGTGCTGTATTAGGGCGACAAAAATACCTAATGTTGGATTTCCCAGGCATTCCGTGGTCAGAATAACTGAAGTTGCTTTCAGCAGCTCGCCATTAAAAGTATATGCATATTACACATGTTGGCATATTAACTTCTTTAAGTGTACAGTGTTATTACTCCAATGAATTATAAACAGTTTTCGCGAACACCTGGTATCATCACTATTTGATAATGATTTATTAACAAATGCTTATGGTACAGTCAAGTCATACAATGGACTTTGCTTTTAGAAGAGATTTTTGTTAATATACAATTAACGCCTGACAAAATGATTTGGTCTATGTGAGAGAAGTACCTTAAACTACAACAAAATGTATCTTTTTTAACTTACCTTATCCAAATCTCAAAAGTGTATTTACATTTGAACTTAAAGTGTGAGGTGATTTAGTCATGAGGCTGTTATGTTTGAAACAAAAGTACTTCCCGGAACACAGGCCTGCTGGTACATCAGTCAAGCACGTCTATTTGTATGTGGTTATTAGTGTAATTATTAAAATGCATTTTACGCCTGATCTAGTTTGTTGTATTTTAAATATGTGATATTTCACTTACTTTCTAACTGTTGTTCTTTGCTGAGAAACTTCTATTGTTTGATAACTAGCTCTCTCCGCTTCCTTACGTTGCGACGTTGAATATTTCACTCACTTACTTCATATAACTATATAGAGACAATAAGTATATTGTTGAAACATCAGTTTGAAAAGATAATGCCTTTTTTTATTAAACAAATATCCCCCATTTCATCGCTTTGGAAAAAACCCACTTGTAAACTTGTAGCATTATGAATTAATTTAACAAGGGTGAAGAAATCATTGCCATTGATCAAAGGATATGGGACAACTTATGTGAGACATGATGACAGATTTAACTGCGCCTGTGTCACAGCATATCCTTGTAATAATCATTCATGGAGAAAACGCAGTTGACAAACACACATTGTGACGTCAAGAGCGCCTTTGAAATATCTGTGTCAGTTCCGGCCAGACTTAATGACATAACTGCCCTCTGGTCATCGCAACAAACGCCATTGTCCTGTCCGGGCGCTATAAATGTTCAAGGCAGGTTCAGTCGTGACTTCATCTCACACAACCATGAGGGTGACGGCAACACTGGCAGTCATGTTGGGGCTTGTGTTATGCAGCTGTATGGTTCAAGGTCAAACTCGGCAACAGGTAAAGATCTTTATGTTTTCAATAATTCTTCCTATGATTTTACAATCCTTTATCTCGGAAATAACTCTTGGGACACTACCGTCTGATTTCTCATGTTTTAAAACCCTGGAATGGGGATGTTTCCAGGAGATAATTTTGCGCCAAATATAGTAATCGTAAATCTCTGCACACAAACATGCAGCGATTACGGGGAGGAATAATATATCATCAGTACATTGCCGCGATATCGCTTCACTGCTGCTGAGGGGTCGGGTAGCCTAGTGGTTAAAGCGTTCGCTCGTCACGCCGAAGACCCGGATTCGATTCCCGACATGGGTACAATGTGTGAAGCCAATTTCTTGTGTCCCCCGCCGTGATATCGCTGGAATATTGCTAAAAGCGACGTAAAACATACTCACTCACTCACTGCTGCTGACTGAGGCGACAAACAACAACAGGAGAAACAGGTACAATCATCTCGTCTAATGTAATTATTGACACGACGCCTCGACATTTCAATTTTTCACTGCAAAACCATTCGTTGCATTGATGCTAATGTAAACGTTGTCGATAAACATTTAAGTTTAACATACAACATTCACACTTGATCATAAGTTTCTTGTTTATTTGCAGCGTCGCCGAGAAAAAGTTTTACGAAGTAGATGGTCACGTGACATCGATACAAACGTTACCGTAAAGGAAGTCGCAGCCATTTTGAAGTCCAAAGAGAGAATATTTTTCCGATCCTCTGACAGACGGCTGACAGCTTTGAACATAACACGATCCTACTCCTACATCGACTACAGCAGCGTGAGTATATACACATCCTCATTTGGAAATAACTGATCATACTCTGATTTATCGCTAGTTACATCACGGCACGTCAGCTTGATGTGAACAGTATTTCAGTTACATCACGGCGCGTCAGTCTGACGTGTGATGTGAACAGTATTTCAGTTACATCACGGCACGTCAGCTTGGCGTGTGATGTGAACAGTATTTCAGTTATATCACGGCGCGTCAGTCTGACGTGTGATGGGAACAGTATATCAGTTATATCACGGCGCGTCAGTCTGACGTGTGATGGGAACAGTATATCAGTTATATCACGGCGCGTCAGTCTGACGTGTGATGGGAACAGTATGTCAGTTATATCACGGCGCGTCAGTCTGACGTGTGATGGGAACAGTATGTCAGTTATATCACGGCGCGTCAGTCTGACGTGTGATGGGAACAGTATATCAGTTACATCACGGCACGTCAGCTTGGCGTGTGATGTGAACAGTATATCAGTTACATCACGGCACGTCAGCTTGGCGTGTGATGTGAACAGTATTTCAGTTACATCACGGCACGTCAGCTTGGCGTGTGATGTGAACAGTATTTCAGTTACATCACGGCTCGTCAGTCTGACGTGTGATGTGAACAGTATATCAGTTTTATCACGGCTCGTCAGCTTGGCGTGTGATGGGAACAGTATGTCAGTTATATCACGGCTCGTCAGCTTGGCGTGTGATGGGAACAGTATGTCAGTTATATCACGGCTCGTCAGCTTGATGTTGGATGAAAGTCCATTAACTGTGAAATTTCGACCTCTATTTGGTCTGTACAAAGTTAGATACATACATAAATTGATATTGCAGTATCCTAGTCAGCACAACGCTTGTTCCGAACTATGAATAACTCGATATTATTATCATCTAGGTAATTCATGGGGCTAAAATATCAACCACGAGTGAACCACCCGTGTCTCCTAGCCATATTTAAACCAGTAACATTATATCAAGCTAAAACAAACATCTCTTTCTATTTCCAAGTCATAACACTGAATTCATTTCAGTAACATGATATTAACTGCAGCTAAGTATTCCCTACATGTATTTACTTCCCTCTATCACGACTGTCTGTTTATGTTTCATTTGCTCGTTCTTACACAGGTCCTAGTAATACCCATAAGGATAGAACAAGGGCATATCTACCTGTTAAGCCCCACCTCCTTGGGTCCATGGCCACTGGATGGCGTGGTACCCCTTTTGGCAGGAACGCTGTTTGTACCCAAATGTTGCTTGTGTTTCTCCTAAAACGTTGGTGACATGGAAATGACAATTCTATTTGCTACAGGACATGGTGATGACTAAAGCCTACGTGTCAGGGAGCCGGAAGTGCATCGTTCTACCAGGAAATATAACCGAGGACTTCAATACCACCATGACTGACATACTGGCCAGGAAGGTGAGTTGTGTGTTGAGGGGGGGTTGGTGTGGGGTTGTGTGTCTGGGGGATGGTGGTGGTGGGGGGGTGGGTGGTGGTTGATGTTTGGAGTCGGGCAGTTGTGTAGAGATACGACCGAGGTTGCAGATGTTGGGACATCCTTGTCCGTGTGATCTTATTCGTGTCATGAGCTATTCCTGTTGTCTGCCATTACATGCTTTAAATATATTGTTTTTATTTTTATTATTACAAATTCGGATAGGTAAGCAAACAATTGTTTACATAAATAACGCTCCTGGAAAACAGATCACAATAAGAGCCTTTGCAGATCGTTAAAAAGACCCACGCATTCGTTAAAAGTATAGTCGCGTCAATCTGTATATACCTAAGTACTGGCAAGACAAACCTGTGACTGAAAAACAATTGAGACGACATTAATGTCCTCGAGTTACGATGAGACACAACGCTGTTACGATGTACACTTGGTGACGGAATGTTATAAAATTAACTGTAAACATGGATGCATTTCATTACAGACAATTATTTACTCCAAAGATTCCTTCTCCATTGGTATCTTGGACGTATTCTTAGTCTCACAGACACTTATTTACTCCAAAGATTCCTTCTCCATTGGTATCTTGGACGTATTCTTAGTCTCACGGGCACTTATTTACTCCAAAGATTCCTTCTCCATTGGTATCTTGGACGTATTCTTAGTCTCACAGACACTTATTTACTCCAAAGATTCCTTCTCCATTGGTATCTTGGACGTATTCTTAGTCTCACAGGCACTTATTTACTCCAAAGATTCCTTCTCCATTGGTATCTTGGACGTATTCTTAGTCTCACAGACACTTATTTACTCCAAAGATTCCTTCTCCATTGGTATCTTGGACGTATTCTTAGTCTCACAGGCACTTATTTACTCCAAAGATTCCTTCTCCATTGGTATCTTGGACGTATTCTTAGTCTCACAGGCACTTATTCCACTATTCGCAGAACCAGAAGTTGAATGAGACAGTTGAAATTGGCCAATTTGCGATGACGTCAGACATAGCCATGACCCCTGTAGAGAGAGAAGCCTTTCAGACTGCCAGTCCTTATCTAGCCAGGAAATGCCTCAACATGGATATCCTCAATGCAACAGCACCTGCGACAAGTGAGTGTTATGTGTTATATAAGCCCAACGAGTAGTTTTATGTTATAAAACTCAATCTCTATACAGCGTTTTTTCTTTATTCAGATATTTGTAAAAACAATTAACATCTGCCACAACTGTACTTAGAATATGTTGCAAAGGAAAACGTAACTTAATTTTCTATATTTTGTACAGTAAATGTACTCCAAACATTCAATACTCTAAGATCGAAAGACAAAATATTGTTATTCAAAAATATACAATGGATGTATAAACACTGTAATCGTGACATCGTTCATTTCTCTGCCCGAGTACAACACGACATGTTTGTTGCGTTTCAGATATGACAGACACCCTAGATAAGTTTCCATTAACTTTACTAGCTGTCGGAGGACGCGTCACCATCTACGTCAGTTCCACGTTACATGCCTTGTCATGAAGATGACAGAGGGTCACATTCACCTGTGAACTGTGTGTGTATGATATGGAATGCGTTGTGGATGTGTGGTAATACTGTTAAAACAGGCCAAGTTTTAGAATTTGACCTTATGGGCGATGTTTGAGTTACAAAGGATGAGCAGCGTATAAAGATTGTGTTCACGTTATAATAGAAACGAACGTGACCATATTTGCAAAAAGAACCAAAAATTGTGCAAAGTTATACAGTCTATGATCACGTTTGCGGTGTCGTTGAAGTTGATGGTCTTTCGGTGGTCATTTATATTTATGCGATAGAATGTTCTTGGTACACATAACAGCGACAGGTCTTGTGAAGCATTGAGGCAATCGGGTTTTCGAGATAGATGCATTAAGATGTAAATGTACAGAACCCAGAGAAGGTGTAATATCTACCTTCATGAGTCACAGCGTCAGTTGCCGATAGTGTTGTGTGGTAAATAATAAGTAAAGCTTTATTTAGGTTTAACTCGGTAAGCACTACAGCGCAGCCGATCCGCTGCTCGGGTCACGATCCGTACGTGATTTTGCTACCATAAGCTTAAGGCCTCAACGCCTCGCCAATGACGTCTTCTCCCTGCGGGCGAGAAAGGGTTTGTTAGTTTTTAAGTTATGATGTGATGTTGTACATTTTAGTTAGGGAGGTATTTCTACATTGTTTTAACATATGAAGAATTTATTGTAAATTAAATATTGACCTACTCCCTATCACTGTTGTTTGTCTGTTCTTGATAAGAGTTAATAACTAAGTTTGTTTGAAACAATGTGTTCTTTGAAATATAAAGGGCACTGTATGATACTAACACTGAAATGTCCAATTCGAAAGTAATCGGATATGTTAATAGGACTGAACCAGGTATAATAATTACGCTGAAAATGTCCAATTCGAAAGTTTGAAAGTAATTGGGTATGCTAATAGGACTGAACTAGGTATGATAATTACACTGCAAATGTCCAATTCTAAAGTTTTAAAGTAATTTGGTATGCTAATAGGGCTGAACCAGGTATGATAATTCCACTGAAAATGTCCAATTCTAAAGTTTGAAAGTAATTTGGTATGGTAGTAGGGCTGAAACAGGTATGATAATTACGCTGAAAATGTCCAATTCTAAAGTTTGAAAGTAATTTGGTATGCTAATAGGGCTGAAACAGGTATGATAATTACACTGCAAATGTCCAATTCTAAAGTTTGAAAGTAATTGGGTATGCTAATAGGGCTGAACCACGTATGATAATTACACTGCAAATGTCCAATTCGAAAGTTTGAAAGTAATTGGTTATGCTAATAGGACTGAACCAGGAATCCTTCTTTCCATATCCACGCCGAGTTTTAACTCATAACCATGAGCAGTAGTGTGACATAAAATATTAAAAGCCGATTGCATTGCACCTTAGCTAAATATAGCTATGGACAAGTCCTTGAACAAAGGAGACCTTTTCACCACATATCGATCCGGTCATCTCCTGACCAAATTTCCACGGGTAAAGGCGGTCGGGTAGCCTAGTGGTTAAAGCGTTCGCTCGTCACGCCGAAGACCCGGGTTCGATTCCAGACATGGGTACAATGTGTGAAGCCCATTTCTGGTGTCCCCCGCCGTTATATTGCTGGAATATTGCTAAAGGCGGCGTAAAAACATACTCACTCACACACTCCACTGTTCTTGTTGAAAAATAGTCACAACACTTACTCAATGACTAACAAGAGACTTGCCGACACATATACTGAACAACAATAGTTCCTGTGACATTGAATAAGATTTGATGCAAAGTTATGTTTTTTACCAAATCTGAAACACTTGGGTTTGCAACAGATAAAAGACTCCTGTAAGTGTTCAAATGGTTTAATTTGCTATACTGGCTTCAGAAAATGCGTGATTTCATTAAAAGAAAACATGAACATGCAAAAATGTCAATTTACAAATCAATAACGTGTGTGTCATCCTCTGGTTGCAATGCAAGAAACACATCTTCGTCTCATGGAATGGACCAGGCGTCGCACAAAGTGGAATATCTGTCCATATCTGCTGGAGCATGTTTCGAAGTTCCTGGAGTGTCTGTGGAACACGTGGTTGACGTCGAAGGCGCCGATCCATCTCATCCCACATTTTTTGTGCTCGATTTGTGAGAGATCAGGGGAGCGAGCCGGCCAGGGGATTAGCATTCACGTTGTTTTGTTGAAGATAATCCTGAACAAGTCGAGCAATATGAGGCCGGGCGTTGTTATGTTGAAAGGTAATGCCTCGGCTATGACGACGCAAAAACGGTAAAACAACAGGGCCGATGAGGTAGTGCTGTCCATTGAGATTTCCCTCTACCACTATCAAACGGGTACTCTGTCTTGCTGTAATCCCACCCCATACCATACCGCTGCCGCCCCCGAACCGATCTTCTTCCATGACACAATGATTGACGTAACGTTCACCTCGACGTCGGTACACTCGAATCCGTCCATCGCTGTGGCTGAGGTGAAAACGAGACTCGTCAGTGAATAGAACTTGTCCACACTGCATGCCCGTCCAGCGTAGACGCTGTCTACACCACTGTAGACGTGCTTGACGGTGGTTTGCTGTCAAAATGGGACGTCTTGCGGGTCTTCTGGCGACAATCCCTGCACATCTGAGGTGACGACATACGCTTTGTGAAGATATTCGTCGAAGGCAAGGGATGCTTCTGGCAGTCATTGTTGCTGGCTGGAATCGATTTCGTAGGTGTGTTGTTCGAACCCAGTTGTCGTGTCGAATATTGGTTACGCGTGTCCTGCCATTCCGAAGATTGTCTCTGACTGCATTCGTCTGTTCCAACGTTGCCATAAACACCAATTGGTGTAGATTGTGAGATGCAAATAAAGACTAAAACAGAATTGCTTGAGAAAAAAACAGTCTCGATTATCTACCGAAACAGTTTCCATTTGGAGTAAAAGGCAAAATTGATCGCTGAAAATCAGTGATGACATCAGGTGTTCGCAAAAATAATAAGTCAACACCTGGTATAAATGAACCATTGTATAATGCCTGAAAACTAATATCGAATGTTGGAAAGAATTGTGGTGGTAATTAATTATACAGATTTCAGCAACTTTATTATTGTATTCATGATGGCTGTATCTTGTCTGACGGTATGTCAGCATGTCGTGGAATGAAAAAGCCCAACTTGATGCATTTGTGAGCGTTGAACTATTTGGTAACAAGGTGACCTACCAAGGCCTATTTTTTAGGAAAGGGAACCTGGATCTATTTCACGTTATTTATACTCCAAGCTTTGCCTTTGCATGTGTTTTGTGACGAATGCCTCAAGTGGGGTAGGATACGCTCACCTTTTCGCGAACACCTGGTATCATCACTATTGGATAGTGATTCATTAACACATGCTTATGACAAAGTCGGAATCGTACAATGGATTCTGTTTTCGCATGGATTACGGATGAATATGGAAAGGGTTTTGTCGCTTCATTGTACAACATTTGCATTTAAATATTCAGACCATTTGTTATTATTTTATCATCCCTCCCGTCAATGGTATGATTCTTTCATTTTCAATGTCTAAATATGCACAATTTGTGAGGCCTCATTATATCAATTTAATAGTTTATGTCATTGTAACTTGAACACATAAAGAAAACTCTGTTTGATGAACGAGACAATTCTACTTCACTTGATGATTGATGGGTTACCCGGACGTTGTGTTGGGCATAAAGAACACTGTATAATCTAGTTAACAACTGAGTTATGGGCTTGAGACGGTTTATCCTCACTTTGCCACCAGGCCACCAGGGATTAACAGTAGCAATGTTTATACAAGCATGGGGGCCATATCAAAGTCACCAAATACTGAACTGAGTTCACCCCCTCAATTAATGTCAAAAGTGTTCAATGGCAATATTGATGAGCGAATTTTCTTATGTGTTGATTAATTACTTATTAACGATCAATGTCCAGTTTGTAGATCCTGCTATATAAGAAGGTTAATTTTCAGTTCATCCGGCCATGGTTCTGAACTCAAAGCTAAATTCAAAATAGATAAAGGTCCCCATGTAGCTTGTATTCAAGAAACCAAATTCTCACATAAAACTAAATTCAACCTACCAAATTATAACGCAGTGAGAACCTACAGGTCCAAAACCATGCCAGGCAGAACAGGAGGAGGTCTAATCATCTACGTTAGAGAGGATATTAACTACGAGGAAGTTAAAGTAAACACTCCTAATCTAGAAGCTAATGGAATCCAAGTCACCATCAACAACCAAAAAATAAAAATCATTAACATCTATCACTCAACACTAAAACCAATTAAAGATACAGACCTAGATGTCCTTTACCAATTAGGAAATAAATCAACCATCTTCCTAGGAGACTTCAATGCCCATCATCCTACCTGGGGCATTGCAGATATACTAGACAACCATGGACAACTAATATCAGAGTGGATCGAAAAAAATGACCTAATACTATTAAACAATAACCAACCAACTAGGTACGACAAAACCCACCACACCATGTCGGCTATCGACTTAACAATATGTACGCCAGACTTAGCACAAAGTCTGATGTGGGACGTCCACCCAGTACCTCTAGGCAGCGACCACTTTCCCATAAATATAACCCTAGGAAATATAAAAATACCAAATCAAACCCCTAAACAGGAACCTAAATTTCAGTACAAAAACGCCAACTGGGACCAATTCCAAGAATTATGCAACGAAGCTAATCTAAACGATTTAGAAACAACAGACCCCGAAACATTCTGTCAAAACCTAACTAACTTCATAATCAACGCAGCCAAATCCGCAATCCCCTTCAAATCATCCAACCCAGGAAAACCCACTGTCCCTTGGTGGAATGAGGAAATAGAGCTAACTAGACTAAAACGCAAATCAGCTTTCAACAGAGCTAAACGAGACCCCTCTCATCTCAAAACAGCTCATGAACTTAACCACCAAGTGCAAAACCTAGTTAAAACTGCTAAAACCAAAAACTGGAAAAAATTCTGTGAGGAGCTAAATCACCACACCGACGCTAGGAAGGTGTGGCGCAAAATTCACGCCATCCGAGGCATCAAACGGCACAAAAAAAGCCCCAATATAAACAACTCAACTAACCCCACCCAAAAGGCCAACAACCTAGCCAAACACTTCTCTAAAGTTAGCAGCAACAGTAACTTCAGTAAGAAATTCCAAGATAAACTAAATAAAGAAACCAAATTCTCCAAAGAAAACAGACAAGACAACCTAGAAATAAATCAACCTTACACCATAGAAGAACTAAATCACGTACTAAACAATAGAAAAAAAGGAACAGCCCCTGGCCTAGACCTCACCTCTTACCAAATAATCAAACACTTACCTACCAAACTACTCCAAACTTTACTTAAACTATACAACCTAGTCTACCTAAACGGACAGGTCCCATCCTCATGGAAGGAAGCTCTAGTAATCCCAATACCTAAACCAAATAAACCAGCAGATCAGGCAAACTCCTATAGGCCCATCTCCTTAACCTCAAATCTCTGCAAAATAATGGAACTTATGACTAAAAATAGGCTACAGCACTACCTAGACCAAAACAACATCATAAACCCTGACCAAAGCGGCTTCACTCCTGGCCGATCAACTCTCGATAACCTTGCCCGACTAGAACAGGATATAAAAACAGGACAGCTAAACAAGCAATACACCATAGGCATATTCCTCGACTTCTCTAAAGCTTTCGATATGGTATGGCACCACGGGCTAATACAAAAACTAAAAAAAATAGGACTAAAAGGTCAAATAATAAACTTCATCCAAGAATTCCTAAACAATCGCAAAATTACCGTGGGTATAGACCATACACTATCGGACCAGTGTCCCCTAGAAAATGGCACTCCCCAGGGCAGCATCCTCAGCCCAACCCTCTTCAATATAATGATAAATGATCTATTCGAGGGCTTATCCCCTAAACTAAACACTTCAAAATTCGCGGATGACGGAGCCCTATGGATCCGCACTAAAAGCATTAAAATGGCAGAAAACTTAATCCAAAAATCTCTAAATAAAATACAACAATGGGCAGACAAATGGGGCTTCTCCCTTAACTCAGATAAAACAACAGGAATAGTATTCAAACATAAAAACATGAAACCTGCCTACCCAATCCTCCAGCTAAACAACCAAACAATCAAATTCCAAAAACAAACAAAATTCTTAGGACTTATTTTCGATCAACACCTCACCTGGGAGGCTCACGTCCAAAACCTAAAAACTAGATGCAGCAAAGACCTTAACACATTAAGATGTCTCACCGGCTCTAACTGGGGAGCCTACAAAGATACCCTCCTCTCACTATATACATCACTAATTAGATCAAAACTAGACTACGGCTGTGCCATATACAATACCCTAAACAACTCTCTTTCTAAAAAACTTGACTCAATACAATATCAGGCTCTCAAACTAATTACACGCACCCAACATGGCACCTCCTACACCTCACTTCAGGCCCTTACAGGAGAAATGCCACTAAATCTACGCAGGGAACATCTAAGCCTTAATTTCTGGGCCGCGTCCCAAACAAACCCTCTCATCCAAAACCTAATTAACCAAAACATTAGCCCAAGAAACCAAGCTCTAGCTCGCAAACACCCCTTACTCACCCCAATATCCCAAAGAATAACTAACTACCTCAATGAACACCAAACTCAAAATCTTAAACAAAACTGCAAAAAATCAAATATCTTCACCCCTAAACTCAAAATACCCCAAATAGACACAACGCTAGCTAACCAAATAAATAAACAAACCGACCCAAACATAGCTAAAACCACCACACTTGCATACATACACGAAAATTGGCCAAATTGGTGTCACATATACACTGACGGATCTTCAGACCCGATCTCCAACCACACAGGCTTCGGAGTCCATACCACACAACCAGTTATATCCACACAATCTTACCGACTCCCTAACAACCAATCTATATTCACGGCCGAACTTATGGGCATGGCCTCAGCCCTGCATAACCAACAATCTAAAAACAACAAAAAAATCCTAATTCTCACTGACTCCCTTAGTGGACTACAAGCCCTCCAAAACAAAAATACCAAAAAACGACCTAAATTAATAAACCAAATACTTAAAAGCTCCAACGACCTAACAAAAGCAGGCAAACAAATAACCTTCTTGTGGATCCCCGCCCACGTAGGAATTTACGGCAATGAAAGCGCCGATAAAGCAGCTAAATTATCTCTCAAAATACCAGAAATAAGCCTAAACCTACCCATCTCAAAATCAGAAATTAAAAGTGTAAACAAACAAAAAATAACCAAAAAATGGCATAATCAATATCAAAACTCAAATAGCCAAATAAAAAAAGTGCTCAGAAAACCACTAACCAAACCTAAAATCCTACACCCCTCTAAAAAAATTGACAGATTAATTACAAAACTCCAAACAGGACACACCAACCTAAATAACCACCTAAAACAACTTAAAAGACACACCACAGGCAACTGCCCCCACTGCAAACAACCCGAAACCACAGAACACGCACTCATTCACTGCACCCACTATCAAACACACAGAACCACACTACAAACCGCCCTCAATCTAAATAAGGTTCCTACTCTAGATGAAATACTAAACCCTCAAAATAAACTAGAAAACTTCAAGGCCCTAGGCGTATTCCTAATCAAAACAGACCTAATTAAGCGCATCTAAAAATTAATTAATCTACCAATCCAAAATCCAATAAACATACAAACACCCACCTCACCCGGCTCCCTTAGTTCCCTCCTCCACCCACCTCGGCATTTATTCCAAATTTCAAAATTTCAAAAAATCAATATAAGCAACCCCTAAAAGCCCCCTCTTGGGTTGCACACACCACTTTCACCCTTCTCGGAATACACTAAATGGTCCGGCCAGGCCCGTGTGCGAAATACGCTGTAGTCGGAAAGCGCACGTTAAATCTTTTATAACAGTCAGTTCATTCGCTGCGAAATGGCAAATTCACAGGTGGATATTCAGTTCATTCCCAACAGTCGTGGTGGCAGAAGCCTTGTATATCAAGGTTATAAGTATCGTGTGAAGAGGACCAGAGGTACCAGCATCCATTGGAAGTGTTGCTTATCAACATGCCCAGCTACCATCAACACATCGAACGACTACTTCACCACAACAGAACTGTAAATATGTGTATGAATGTATCAAAATGCTAAATGTAATATTATTTAATGCTATGATATGAAGTGCTATATAGAATAAAATAATGAAATTTTTGTGCATATCATATATCAAAATTTTGAGATGACCCCTGGTGCCTTCTATTGTTTAAGCAATTAGCATGCCTGACTGATTTTCATACTGGGAACAATAGGTGGTGGCAAAGTGAGGAGATCCCCTTGAAACACGTGCATGTTTGTCACGTGGGGGTTAACGTGTTCCATTGTTCCGATAATACGAAAAAATATTGATTATTGTTTTTGTAACAATATTACATCATGGCATGTCATACTGTCAGAGAAAACCAAATGTAGGCCAGTGGGAGACGTTTCAGTCACCAAAAACGAATACATTACCACGTTGACAGAGCTTAGATCATACCAGAAACTTTTAATGAAAAGGTACACATATTTTGGAGTGAGTTGGGTTTAACGCCGCTTTTAACATTGTTCCAGTTATATCGCGGCGTGTCATCTTAATGTGGAAGAGACCGAAGTGATGCAGGTCTCAGACGTTTACCACTTTGGTGAAAACCACGAGCAGGGTATGGTGCTGACAAACCTAGAAACATAATCGGGGCGAAACGGGATTCGAACCCACAATCATAGGTTTCTGACATGCCCAAGGGACGCAACTCCGCACAGCGAATCGATACGACCAGGCAACCCGTCCCCCCTTCGTATTTTGAAACTGTAAACTTTCTATTAAGTATAGGCTAAAATAGACTATAGTATCCGTTTCTGTCAAATTATCCACTCCCACCCCTGTATAGGATGCAGTGATGTAAATGCACACACACACACACACACACACACACACACACACACGGACTATTCAACATGTACCGATTGTACTTGTCCTAAATGCATTACCATTACCACAGACATATTCATGAGTCTTCTACGTGGCCTTGTGTATATCATCACACAATTATTTATTTTCATGTCGTAACTATTGCAATATTTGTAATAATGTGTACTACTGTATAATGGATATGACATGGATACAGTATTAAATTGAAAAATAATCATATATTAATGCCACTTGTAGAGCGCAATTGTCCACACACTCCAATGCACTGCACATAAATAAGAGAGAACCGATCGCTAGTTGTAGACACTTCGAAAGAGATACGTTTTTAGTTGTGACTTGAAAGTCTCACAGAGTGTAATTTGAAGATGTAAGACATTTGTCCACCCGAAGACAGTTTGAACTTTGGGACTTGTAGTAAGAGCTGGTTGTGAGAACGGAGTGATCTTGCAGGGATGTATGCTGTAACGACTTCAGTGAGGTATCCGGTAGCTTGATGTTGAAAGCACTTAAACGTTATGCAAAGGGGTTTGAAGTCAATTCGCCAGTGTTAGCATTTTACAACAGGTGAGGTATGGTCTGATTTGATTTTAAGAAACATAATCTGTATTCTGAACTTTTTGTAGCTGGTTGAGTTGTGTTTTATTCATACATTTAGCAGTCCGTTGCAATAATCTAGTCTCGATAACACTGAACATCGGACTAGAACATGAGCATTTTCAGCCGTTTCCAATGGAACGGAGATGGTGATTACATGATATGTGTGTTATATCTACTTGTGCCTCCATGGAGAGGTCTGATTCAGCCCACACACCAAGGTCTTTCCCAAGCTTGGACGCAGTGACTTGTACTGAATCGATAGTAATATCACTCACACCACATCAAACACTACTAGCACGTCTGCCACTAGCACCACCACATCAAACACTACTAGCACGTCTGCCACTAGCACCACCACATCAAACACTACTAGCACGTCTACCACTAGCACCACAACATCAAACACTACTAGCACGTCTGCCACTAGCACCAACACACCAAACACTCTCAGCACGTCTACCACTAGCACCACCACATCAAACACTGGCATCAAGTCTACTGCTAACACCACATAAAACACTGCTATCAAGTCTACTGCTAACACCACATCAAACACTGTATCAAGTCTACTGCTAACACCACATCAAACACTACTAGCACGTCTACCACTAACACCACCACATCAAACACTACTAGCACGTCTGCCACTAACACCATCACATCAAACACTACTAGCACGTCTATCACTAAAAATGTTATTGAGTGAGTGAGTGAGTTAATTTAAAGTCACATCGGCAATATTTCAGCCATATCGTGACTTGAACAAGTTATGCATTTATATCATAGATTTATATAAAAACTGTCAACGAAGGACAGTATAACAACCAGCAATATATCATAGATCATAAGTGTAAAACTAGTTTTAGAGCAATAAAATGATTTGACGACACATTATAAAAACAGGCTAGTAATCACCAACAACTAAAGTTAGGCCACCTTACTAGGGACCAAGGGGACTTACAGTACCTTTGCTACCTACATGGTTCCCCAGCACGATTTACACCATTCCTTTAGTTATTGGCGAATGTTGACGAGATTAGCCGAAAATTAAAATATACAAATATTCTGCGTTTAAAAACAGTGATAGATAGATTACTTTGAATGAAGTGATCTTACATATCCTCTCAGGGGGACAATAATTTTACACTACTTTAACCCCCTTCGAGGATATAGCCACTTACAATCTCAGTTAATTATTCATACTATCAATAGTAAAAGTTATTTATTTATTTACAATACATAGTTATCAAAATTTATCAATCCATTCAATTTCCTGTAAAAAAGCAAGTATAAAATGTGGACTTATCTGATTAAAAAGATCCCTAATGGATGATACTTTGAAGTACTTATCCCTTGTGATGGAAAAATCAATACAGTCAAGCAGGACATGCTTGACCGTGATTCTTTCATCACAAGGGATACAGAACGGAGGATCTTCACCTTTTAAAAGATATTCATGTGTATATCTCGTGTGGCCAATACGACATCGCCGCAAAATGACCTCATCAAATCTGGACTGACAACCCAAGTAGGTGTAGCCAATAGTTGGTTTAATTTCATGCAATTTATTTACACCTGCTTGGGTGTCCCACTTCTTTTTCATGAGATCACTGATATAACATCAGATCACTGGCTTATAATCGCTGTATGGAATCAGAAGTGGTGTCTCAGATTTGTTGAGTGCTGCTTGAGCTGCAGTATCAGCCATTGAGTTACCAATAATACCAACATGGCTCGATAACCAGCAAAATACGATGTCGTATTGGCCAGTAGCAAGATCATTAAACAATTCAACAGGGGATTAAAAAGGGTTGTGTACAGGACAGATTTTGAATAGCTTGAAGGCAAGAAAGTGAATCGGAAAATATAATAAATTGTTTATGTTTGGATTGGTTATTTATATATTCCAATGCTGTTAATATGGCCTTAGCCTCTGCCGTAAAAAATGTAACAGTTATCTGGTATTCGGTTTGATATAGTCCTGGATCCAATGACAGTGGCGCTGGCAACGGCGCCACCATCTTTGAAACCATCAATAAATATAGATTTGTACGTATTGTATGAGGAACGTAATTGGTGTATTCTTGTAGATAAATTAGTTGATTTGTGCCAGATTTGTTAAACTTAGTTAGAGAAAGGTCTACTTTAGGCCTGACTAACTGCCAAGGTGGAGTAGACAGAAGTGCATATGGAGATATGATGTCTAAATCAATATTAGTAGCTGCAATATGAGGTTTGATCCAAACCCCAAGTGGTGGGATAAGTTTGGGCTTGTTTAGAAACAGTTCCTCATTAAGTGGATCAAAAACGCAATTATAAGCTGGGTTTGATGGGTTGGAACGTAATTTAGTTACATATTGAAGAGATAATTTCAAGCGGCGTTGTGCAAGCGAAGGTTCATCCGCCTCCACATACAAACTATCTACAGGAGAATTTCTAAATGCTCCAAGACAGAGCCGCAGTCCCTGATGATGTATGCTATCTAATTTCTCTAAATTACTTTTAGCAGCTCCACCATAAACAATTGAACCATAATCTAGTTTAGATCTAATAAGGGATCTATACAGGTGAAGTAAGGTTGTCTGATCCCCACCCCATTTAGTATTTGCAACAACTTTTAGTAGATCAAGAGCCTTCAAGCATTTAGTTTTAAGATATTTTATATGGGGTAAAAACGTCAATTGGCGATCAAATATAACACCAAAGATCTTGGTCTCCTCAACAACCTTGATGGGGGCACCGTTTAACAACAGTTCCGGGTCTTTATGCGGTCTATAATTTCTACAAAAAATGGATACAATTTGTCTTTGCTTTAGAAAATCTAAAACCATTTTCAAGTGACCACTTTTGGATTTTATTAAGGCAAAGCTGCAGTTGCCTTTCTATTGTGTGCATGTTTTTGCCACGACAAGATATGTTAAAGTCATCTACAAAGAGTGACCCATCAATAGAGTCATTCAATACCTTGGAGAAACTGTTAATTTTAATGCTGAACAATGTGACAGACAACATACTGCCTTGTGGAACACCCTGATCCTGATTGTAATGATCAGACAGGGTTGAACCCACACGGACTTGAAATTGTCTGTCGGTTAAAAAAATTGATATAAACTGAGGCAAACGACCTCGCAATCCAAAATTATGAAGATCTTTTAAAATGCCATGCTTCCAAGTTGTATCATAAGCTTTTTCTAAATCGAAAAAGATGGATACGGCATGTTGTTTATGTACAATGGATTTTTTTTATGAACGATTCTAAACGCACAAGATGATCAATGGTACTTCTATTTTTCCGGAAACCACATTGTATATCTGTAATGAGATGATTGGTTTCCAAATACCAAACTAATCGATTACTCACCATACGTTCCATAGTTATGCAAACACAGCTAGTGAGAGATATCGGACGGTAATTTGATGGATCTGTATGATCCCGTCCTGGTTTCGGTACAGGAACTACAATCGCATCATGCCACGAAGGAGGAAAAGTCCCTGATGTCCAAATATCATCAAATATAGTTAAAAGTGTTTGGAGACATGATTCAGGCAACTGTTTTAAAAGCTGATAATGAATATTATCAGCTCCAGTTGCAGTATCATGAGCTTGCCCAAGGGCGGTATTGCGCTCATGTAGTGAAAACACTTCATTGTAGTCTTCACCATTATCAGAATTAAAATTTACCTTTTTCTTTTCCTGTTGTTGCTGAATTTTCTGACATTTAGGGTCATAGTTGGATGATGAAGAATGCTTGGCTAAAGTTTCACCTAATTCATTTGCAATGTCAAATTTATCTGTCAATAAATCGTTACCATCTTTCAGATGTTTAATGCTGGATTTAGAACCCTTGCCTTTGATTCTTTGAATCATATTCCACACCTTTGATATAGGTGTGCGTGAATTGATTCTGGATACATAATTTCTCCAAAACTGACGTTTATTTTGTTTAAAAGTTCGTCTAGCCTTTGCACTATTTATTTTTACAATATTTAAATTATGGACCGTAGGGTGTCGGCGGAAAACTTTTCTGCTTTTTTCCTACGCTTTCTAGCCTGTTTGCAATCATCGCTAAACCATGGTATGCGAATGTGCGGCTTCACAGACGAACTTAGGAATTGTTTCATCAGCTATGTGTTTCTGAGAATATCTGAATAGGGTCAGGGATGTTTTGGAACGTTTCAGGTTTCAGAGTTTCAAAACAACGTGTTTGAAATAAGGGCCAGTTTGCTCTATTAAAATTCCACCTTGTTGAAGTTGGCTAATCAGTTGGCACAGGGCCTGGCATGACCAGCCGATTGATAAGACCGGGCCCATCTTACCACCCGTCTAGGCGAAGTAAGGGTCGAAGTAGTGTGTTGGGCAAAGGAACACAGGTCCAGGAACCAGTGCCCTCAACTACCAGACTCCCGTCCTCCGCCGACACAGAGACGCAACCCGCGGCAAACAGGTTGCCCACTTTGGTCGCCTCTTACGACCAGCAATGGGGTGCTGTGGAAATATTCTACCCCAGTAAGCTATAAGCGCTACCCAGCACTCACCACGTGGAGGTTGCTCTTCACGAGTGCCAAAATTGTTATTGAAATAACATACATTGTCCCCGAAAAGTCTTGAACAAAGTAATTTAGCTTCTGTTAAAAAAAAAGATTGCCTGCCACAAAAATTACACCTTTGCAAGATGTTTTTCTTGTAAAAAATCAGGCTCGTGGTTTTAGTTAAAACATGTACAATGTCTGATATTGTGGCTGCAGCTAAAACATATCTAATCTCGATACAAAATCACAGTCCTACCCTCAAGAATATCAAATGGTCGGCCCTCAGCTTCCGGGTTTAGAATTAATATTGTCAACGCGCATGTGTTGACGGGGAAATTAGCTCAGATTGAAGGCGAAGAATACGTTGAGTCCAAACTTTTTTTTTGTCGGCAATAAAACAAAATACAATTAGAAATATGTCGAGCGGAGATTCCAACTTAACAAGTGAAGTCCAGCAAGCAGGCGTATCCTACTCGCGGCTGTACATACAGGTGCTGTCGGAATACCAGACTAACTAACAGTAAAGATGTAAACATATATATACACTATTGGACAACAACAGACAGACAAAGAGACAATAGCGTTGCCCTTGACATGGGGCTTATGGATGTGATTACAGACACGGCCCGGGGAAAATGGATTAAGGCTATTAATGTCATAATGTGAAATGCTGTGTTAGACAATGGTTCAACTGACCGTCGTTACGCATGGATTACATCATGTTAAAATAGTTCAGATTTCCTAAACGATACTGTACAAAAAGGGTTGTTGTTCAGAAGCTACAATTCTATAACATTGCGTTGTCCAGAGTGCAGTTAAGTCACTCTGTGACAATATTATGTCGACATAGGACGATGACCTCGATTCAGTGTGAAATTATACTGGTAATATACATATTATGTCACTCATGAAAGGGCAAGAAGTAGGTCTGAAACGTCATAAGAAACAATCAAATAAGTGGTGTACAGTTTCATGCCCTCGGGCACTTCCAAATGTCTCCATGGCGTATGTGGATACATATGCAGATATTTCCTACCTATATGGATGTAAATGGATAATTTCTACTGATTTGGATTAGTTTGAATATTTTCTACAGGTATAATTATATTGCTATTGTAAAAGCATGACTAAGTTGTCTGATGATAGTAGGATAACTATCATGGCAGATCATCAGTTATTACGTATACTGAGATTGAAACCCCTACAGTTGATTTATGCTTTTCTCAGAACAGATTTGATTATTATCAGGTTTTAAGGAAATGTTTATTCATCAGAAGCTTAATATGATTGCATAATTTTTTGGGTAAACAGTACCTGAATGCCATGTGCGTATTACGCATGCGCAGACTGTGTGTTCTAAATCATGAACGTGAAAATATTTGTTTATCTTATCTGTTCGATTTCATTGCCCTCAAGTGAGGAATCGATGCATAGAAACACATTCCCCTTGTCCCCCATGGATCATGTTGCATGTTTTTACGTATGTATCAACCCACAGTAAGTCTGGAATTTAAGTTTTAGAAGCCCGTCATCGGCAAAACGTCTGTTCTTTGCGCCATAGTTTTCAGTCGCAGATCGATGTTTCTGAAAAAAGTAATTGTTATATCATACTAGTTTAGACATGAGATGGAGAACTAGTTGTTTGATTATTTTCGCATTGAACACAGTGTCGTTGATGCCTTAGTACAAAGTAATTTTGTCAGAATGGTGTTTTAGCGGGTAAGGCAATACAGAGTGAGTCTGTCTAGGGAGTAACGTCCCTTGGCTGTCGGCCACAGCGGAAGTAAACAAACTCGACGTCCGATTCAGTGTAAGTTAACGAAAGGTTAAGACTTGATCAATAGTTACTACTAAGTACAGAATCACTTCAATTTATTCCTAACTATGGTCCAAAGTAGTTTGATCAGGATAGTATCCTAGATTAGTGCGTTTTGCATTATGAAGTTAATTAGAATGTTTTCCCACGCTTTACGCACACGAAAGTATTCATTTGTCCGATGTTGATAAATATGTTTGAGCAGTAGTCTCTTTGTAGATACATGTATAAGGGTTACAGCATTGTTACAGAATAATTGTGAGGTTAAGATATAATTATCTTTGTACAGGAATAACAGTTGCATTCCAATTAAGGGGGGATAATTCTGTCCCGTCTCTTAACAATCAGCTCTGAGTTGCAGGTGATCTTTGAGTGTTTGTTCAAGCAAGCACAGGTTTCAGTATCTTGTGTATGATAGCGTTATTAGTATTTCTGAGATCAAGTTGAATAATCTTAGGTTAGGTTTGACAAATTTGATATCAAGTTTGATCAAACATTTTGAGTATTAGTAGCATTTTATCATGGAAAGGGGGATAACTCATCAGTTATTATTGTCAGTTGACAGACATGGAGTTCAGTCAAGGATAGCCATTTATTGGTACGGTTTTATGTAAATATAACAAATGTACTCAATCTATAACTTCAGAGTATATGTGTCATAGAAATTATCACTGATTAGTTTATTCATAATGTCATTACTGTGGAAAATAAGTCTGTTTCAATGTGTATGAATGTTAAAGAAATATCTTCCAGTTAATAAATGCTTAAGTCAGCATAGTTTTCCGACAGTAACCTCAGCGTTTATACTGCAAACAGGTAATGTTGATAACAATTCTCTACAGTATTCCTAAGTTGAAATTGTTCATCTTGGTTGATATTTTCAGGAAATTAGTTCTTCATTCCAGTTGTGAATTATTATTTTGATGGTCTTGCCAGTTCTGATAGGTACTAGTAACAACACTATGATGTATTGAGTTCTGTATCGTGTGCTCACGAGAAGTATTGTGTACGTGTTAAAGAATCTCATGTGTTAAAGTCTAAATCAACACATAACAGTTCACCTGATTCCAGCATACCAATCATTGACTGTCAGATTGCAGTCCTGTTCTACTGTTTGTAGAAATTGTTGATGTGAGGCGTTTGGTTACTTAACGCATGCGCAGACTGTTTGACTAAATCATGAACGTGAACATATTTGTTCATCTCATCTATTCCATTTCATTGGCTTCAGTTTCAGGGGATTTTGGCAGTTGAAAGGGGGGATTCTGGGGGAAGGTCAAGCAGGGGCACCTAATGGCATCAGACCTGTTACAAATCTCGTCTGGGATGTCATCATCGGTTCTACTTCTCTGCCATGGCAAGGACTGCTTCTGATTCACGAGAAGAAGACTGTGGAAGTGTGTGTCATGACGTTTAGACTGCTAAGGATTCTCATTAAAGGAAACTGTTTCTTTGTGACTGTCATGAAGTCTAGACTGATTGAATAGTGATTACGATTAACTGTAATGTTACTTTTTTGATAGGCATTTAGAAGTTGGAGTACTAAGTAAGGATAAGAATTTATGGATGAACATAATTACAATTAAGAGCGACGTTTCGGTGTAGGTTCACTTGCTTGATAACGGTGTTAGAACCTACACCGAAACGTCGCTCTTAATTGGAATATAGAAGTTGTTCATCCATAGATTCTTATCCTTACTTAATTGTAATGTTGTTTGCTGAAGACTTAAGCACCTATGAGGTGGTAGTTGTGTTGACTTTCATGCTGACAATGGCATAGTAACTATCACCTGTGAATCTTGTCAGTGTTATAGAAGAGAAAAGTGAACTCTGCCTTTAATGTGTTTGACTGTCAGTTGACAGAGGTTTGACAGTCATGTGACAGATTTTGTGTGTTCTATAACGAACAATAAGATAGAATCATGAATTTCTTACTTTAAGATCCAAGCTGAAGTTGTTGGATTTCTTGCAGTCTGTTACAAATGTCAATAAGTGATCATGAACAGTTTTGAGTATTCATTAATTTCAGGTGTTAATGTATGCAGCTAAAGTTTGTCACGTCGTTATAATGTATACTGAACATTAACATTATACAGTTTCTACGACATTTGGTTCGACAAGTGGCAAGAATGCACAGTAAATTTAGATGTTGTCATCTTAATGTGCTGTACATTGATGATGTGCGTCAAGTTATGAACAGTTACTTCATTTTTGTGCAATTAAAAAGAATACTGCATGTAAATGACATCCTGAATAAGTTCGCTATGCATAAGTTATGTGATTGGTGGGATGATTTGTTGTTTAACGCCACACTCAGCAATATTCCAGCTGTATGATGGCGGTCTGTAAATAATCGTGACTGGACCAGACAATCCAGTTATCATAAACAGTTATCATAAACATCCATCCACGCAATTGGGATCGATGACATGCATGAACCAAGTCAGCGAGCCTGACCACCCGATCATGTTGGTCGCCTCTTATGACAAGCAAAGTCGCCTTTTATGGCAAACATTGATTGCTTAATACCTATTCTACCCCTTATCTTCACGGGTCAAAAGTCATGTGAGGCTACACAGTCCAATAAAGATAGTGGAAAGTTATCAGATGGATGAAAGGGATCAGATGGTTATTCAGACACAGCCTATTCAGGAAGCTGCAACTGGTTGGAGAGGTGATCAGTGCTCCATATGGAGAAAACACTTCAAGATTTCAGGACAGATTGGAGAAGGCAGGGGATGTCTGTCATTCAGTAGAAAGACGTCATAGAAGGGTTAATCCGTGCAATTACGCCCACGTCAAAACTAAGGTTATATTTAGAGGGGCGGCCTGAGATAACTCTTCCAAAACTACGTGGACTCCTTCGATCTCATTATCGCCAAAAGTCACCAACAGAACTGTATACAGGGTTGTGTTATCTAGTACAGAACTCTAAAGAGGATGCACCAGAGTTTCTAATGAGAGCTTTGGACTTGAAGCAGAGGTTAATATTTGAATTCAAAGAAGATAAGAACAACCTTGGCTATAATTCAGAGTTAATACATTCCATGTTTAGACGTAGCGTTTCAACAGGTCTCTTGAGTGACAGTATTCGTCAAGAATTTAAAGCATTGTTAGCACCGACCGAAACTCCAGATGAAGAACTTATTGTTATTGAGGCCATGTATAAAGCAACAATGGAAGAAATTGACAAAAGAACAAACAGAAAACAAAACTAAGCATGATGGAAGCTGGACCTGATGAAATTACTAAACTGAAAAAGGATGTGGCTGAGTTGAGGAATATTGTTACCACCTCAATCAATATCTTACAGTGTGAGAAAGAATAACAATCTTCAGTTTGAACCAGGTTGCCCAAATTGCAGAGCAACACGAACTGGACAGAACTGTACACGTTGTTGGCAATGCAGAAGTAATGACCATTTCAAGGCAGGATGCAAGGTTGGAAAGCGACAGGTTAACCGTCCATCGTCTCTACCCAATCAGTCATAGACAAAGGTAAAGACAAAGGTAATGTCTCTACAGATTCAGTAAACCTGATCAATGGAGAAGAATCACCACGACCTCCAAGTTGGAGAAGAAAACTGATCAAGCCGGTGGAAAAGAAATGCAGAATTTCCAGCAAATTAGAAGGAATTGCAACGGAGATCTTATGGGAAACTGGAGCCAAAGTTTCAATCATTCACCCCCAGTGGATAGAGAAAAATCTACCAGGCAAGATATGTCCAGTGAGACCACTGAGTGAACGTCTGAATTATGGATTGTCTGTTCAATGTAGCTGAAATTCCTTATGAAGGGTGGGTTGACATAGACTTCCAGCTCCAAACAGGAAACAAAGGAATAGAAATTGACAGTACCATTCCTAGTGTGTAATGATGATGAGATCCTATGTCCTCTTGTCGGTTACAATGTAATTGAACATTATCAGTCTGAAATCGGTCCTCAAACAGCACAAATAGCACTTAGATCTTGCATGAAGGGTGTCTCAAACAGTCAGGGCAGTCGTGAATCTCTTAAAAACCAGAGACTGTGAGATTATTCAAGTAGTGACTGGTGGACGAGCATTCATGGTGCCTAAAAGGAGAACAACTGACAGTGAGATGGCAGTCGAAGGCAGGAGTTAGAGAACAGCAACATGCATTATTCGTACCTGATATGGAACATGGGTTGCCTGAGGACTTATTAGTTAAAGACACGTTAGTACTACCGAAGAAAGGCTCAGTTTGCTAGGTGGATGTAGTCATTGAGAATCAGAGTGGACATGACATAACTCTTCCAAAACATTCTAAGCTCGGAATTATAGAACAAGTGAATTCACTTATCCTACATCCTGTCACAGTCAGGGAAACTCATTCGAGGATGACTAATAGCTTGAGCAGAAAGGAACGTTTTGAAACCAGAGATCCTGATAAAACGACCCTGAGGAAGAGCAGAAAGAGAAAGTTAGGACACTTCTAAGAGAGGAATCGGACGTCTTTGCAAAAGATGACCTGCAGATGGAAATCAACCTCCATGACACTACACCAGTCCAGAAGATTTATCTGTCAGTTCCACGGCCCTTATATGATGAAGTCCAAGATTACTTAGCAGACCTGATTAAGAGATGATGGGTTCAGAGAAGCAATTCATCTTACTCCAGTCCCATGGTATGTGTCCGGAAACATGGAAGTTTACACCTATGCATTGACTGTAGAGAGCTGAATCAGAGGACAGTTCCAAGCTGAACGCCCATTCCAAAGATTCAAGAGACATTGAATAATGTGGGAGGAAAAACTTAGTTTTCTTGTTTGGATCAGGATAAGGTTTGTCACGAGGGTTTTATGAAGGATGAAAGTAAAGCACTTACAGCCTTTACAACACCTTGGGGACTTTATGAATGGACCAGAATTCTCTTTGGTTTAAGGGATGCTCCAAGGAGCATTCCAAGCTTTCATGGAAAGTACACTTGAGGAACTCAGAGATGACTGCAGCATCCCATATTTAGATGATATCCTTGTCTTCAGTGATGATTTTGATGCCCACTTAGACCATCTCAGAAACGTGCTAAGGTGCCTACAGAAAAAGGGGATCAAGCTTAAAGCATCGAAGTCCAATAGCTTGGACACATGGTATCATCTGAAGGATATCGAATGGACCAAGCTGATGTGGAAGCTGTTAAATCCTTGATAGACAGAAAGATTGAGAATGTTGGTGATCTCAGGAAAATGCTTGGGTTTCATAGGCATTTGGGATCGATGACAGGCATCAACCAAGTAAGCGAGCCTGTCCATCCGATCCCATTAGTCGCCTTTTACGGCAAGCAATGGTTACTGAAGACCTATTCTACCCATGATATTGATGTCAGGATCTGAAGGAATTGTGCTCTCAAGTGTCAAGTTCATTGACATAACTATTCATTTTCAAGGTTTTATTGTCTATAAGTTTCCTTTTTCAGCATTTTAAAAATTTTAAATGACGAAAGTTTCAGCGAATAGAGGTTTGATTCAGAAACTATGGCATCAGTAAGGACTGTTTGACAATCAAGGTAAGGGAGCCAACCCCCTTGTAACTTCCTGTTTTCAAAAAATTGTTAACATCGGCACAGAAGACTAGCCTCTGAAACGTTTTACACCCCAGGTAGTGTTTCTGTTAGATGCCTTTGACATTGACCCCGCAATGAAGGTTTTCAGGCCCTCATTGTCAACTTTGATGAAGCGGGAAGGATTTACAGGCTCTTCAGCTTTACGGGGAACAACGCCAGACTTTTTGTTCTGAGTCTCAACATCAGGATTTATGTCATTCGCTTCAGTCGCCTTGTATTGTCAAGTTCAAAGCCTATCAATCGCAATGTAATCTTAGAAAATGCAATAAAAATTGTAATATATTTGCTGATGTATTTCATTTACGGTTTGTTTACAGATTAACGCTGTTAGATCATAAAGATATTCGTGGAAGGAGTGTTAATTTTTTTAATGTAAACATAGACTTTATAGAGGCGTCAATTACTCATGAAATACTTGCCATCATCATTCAGGAATTCTCCCAGTATGCATCCATATCAAAACCAAATGCTTCCTCATCGGTTCACCAATTGAACTCTGGCTGGGTAAAGACTTCTTGAGACATTTTTGCTTGTCTTGAGAAATAGTACCGTTCATAAATTCATACACAGTTAGTGAGTGAGTGAGTTGGGTTTTACGCCGCTTTTAACAGTATTCCAGTTATATCACGGCGTGTCAGCTTAATGTGGGAGGAAAGCCCGAAGTGATGTAGGTCTCAGACGTTTACCGCTTCAGTGAAACCCACGAGCACGGGTATGGTGCTGACAAACCTAGAAACATAATCGGGGCGAACCGGGATTCGAACCCACAATCATAGGTTTCTGGCGTGCCCAAGGGACGCAACTCTGCACAGCGAATCGCGCGCCTTAGACGACTGGGCCACCCGTGCCCCCTCATACACAGTTAAGAGGCTTTTGTGGATTTGTCGGAATCGAATGATAATCGACGAGGTAGGCTGACCAATCAGATTGTGGAACACACTTACTATTGGTTTACAATTCAGTTTCGGTGTCTTGACCACGTGACATTCCTCGCTTCCACCTTGGTTAGTATCACGATCGCCATCTTGGGACAACAAGGAGACGATTATGAGGCGGACGGTCAGGTATATATTGGCCTTGTAACGTTGTTAATGCATATTTTCATGAGAGATACAAAAGAATTTTAGAGCATGTATTCAACAAAGAAGTGAGGTTTGTTAAGTTTGCCAGTGCAAAACAATATTGCTTTAATATGTTCACCTATCAATTACTTTTTCGTAAAGAAACTTAAAATGCCACTGAAGATAATGATATCTTACGCATTGTTTGTTAGACTCTTTTTAATGTAATTTACGTTTCCACGTGAATCTTTTAAGATACGTAAATGTATTCAACTTCCCAGCCACATTTGCAAACATCTAGAACACATCATTTGTCAGCAGTGTTTAGGTCCCATGATGTATAGCACACGTTTTCCACCAATCTTACGTTGACTTTTCGTGCGACGCTATTTTCTGAAGGTCAAAATATAGATCTGTTGTCGGCTAAAGTCGTTTCAAAATAATAAATGGGAATGATTTGTTATGCATATTGTTTTACGTTGCTCCTGTCTGTCACACCCAAAATGACATGCAAGGTTGGGACTAAAGAAATGACACATTTAAACAGTATAAAACAGCAGGCCATATGTTTTTTTTTTATCACAACAGTTTACATGACACCCACTTGAGAACTTTTGAGATTATCTACTGGCAAGCAAAATCCTTGTATGTCATGATTTACCTCCCCTGCGTGTCTGTTTGCATCGAATGTTGAATGGCGAAATATCTTGTGTGGATAATGGAGTTTTGACCAGCACGAATATCTGGACTTTTTTTCATATTTAATACTTATGACCCTAATGAAATCACATATGCACGTATAAACCTATATTTCAAAATATAGGAATGTTGAAATTGAAATGATTGAAAGGTATAAAAAGTAGTTTTATGATGGTACTCCGATAGAAAACACTATCTGTCTCTGTGTGTATATTCCTGTGACTTATTCCAAGCAAAAAAGGCAATATTGTCTGGAAATAATTTTCCAAGAAAATTTGGTAATACCATTGTCCAGATATATTTAAGATATTTGATTGTATGGTAACACCTAATCTATGTTATGGTTCTGAAATATGGGGCATCACAAACTGTAATACTATTGCATATTAGACTTTATACGTCTTCATTAAAAGTTTGAACATCAACTTGTAATAATGTTGTTTCACTTGAATGTGGAAAGGTGCCTTTACAATTTGTAAAATTAACAAACGCAATTAACTAATGGTACAGACTACTACAATTAGCAAACAATAGGTTAGCACAATAATGCAAAATACTTTCCAAAAGAAGAGTGATAAAATCGTATATATCTGAAAGAGTGTTGCTGACATACAAACTTAATGCCAAAAATGAATTGTTCGCTTCAACATGGATTGGGGTTGATTTGTTTCGAAAGAATGATGTACTGCAGAAATTTGGTGGGAAAATAGAAATATTTGCAGGCTATATTATGTTGAAATCTTTGGGTGAGTGAAGGCCGCAATATATGGGCAACACAAATAAAACATATTCTGTTTTGATTTGGATTTGCCTTTGCTCGGTTTAGTCAGTGACAAGAAACCAAGCAGCCTTCATTGCACTTTTTAAGCAAACTGTACATGATAATCTCTTTCAACCATGACAAGTATCCGTACATGTAAATTATAAGTCGTTTTCACTATAATTTTTTTTAATCTCTTGAGATATTCTAAGGCTAACGCTATTTTTCAGGGCATTATCATTTGCAGAAGCCTGACGTCTTCTATTAACTGCCCGATGAAGGAGGGCAGTTGAAAAGAGCGAGGGCTTCTGCAAATGATAATGCCCTGAAAAATAGTGTTACCGTTATTATAGGGAATTTGTTATCAAATAAAAACAAACAACAATATCGGTTTTGAAACATTTTCTGCAATCAACACGAATGTCACTGACCCACTTTTACAAATATGGAAACGTCATAGAACAAACCTGTCACTATCCTATGACGTCACCTAACAACGGGAGTGACAATGACACGTCGTCAAGCACTATGAGGGCATTATCAAGTTACAGTGGCCCGCTCTTTTCTGATAACATGCGGGCGGTTTAATGATAATTCTATCCATTTTAGCTGTAATATATATCAACAATAACAAACAAACTTAGAATCGACAGATTCTCATGATTTCTGTAGACTTTTAAAAGCATCAGAGTGTCCATGATGGCATACCATCGCTACGAAACATCCTAGGGAACAAATGGAGAAATGCAGTCACACAAACTGCCACTGAGTATTGCACCCGCCACAAATACATGCAAAGGCAAGTCAATGTTTCACATGAAGAAACCCTGGAATATATGGTTAAAGTCAAAAGAGGGAATTTCATTGGACAGCTTTCTTGTCGCTGATGCGCCAGATTCGCATATGTCCTTCACATGTCTACCATAAAACGTATTGAAAGTTGTACTGAGTCCTTGAATGTTGTATTATAACCCGTATCAAACAACATCTGAACAAGAGTCGTATGACGATATTTGAAATCTTGGTAGGAAGAGCATGTACGATTGTACCTCAAACGTTGTGAAACCTAGAAAAACCAAGGCCCGGAGCTGCAGAAATATTGCTCAATATAAAGGGAAAGTTGACAGTTGGAAAGTTGATGTGATCCCTCTTGTCATAAAGTTTTGTGGATGGTGTTTTGTCACTCTGAATCATATATATCTTTGGTCACCACTATTAGTAACGAATGAAGTTTTTCCCGAAAGTTTTTAATGTGGGATATCGGTCGACAAAGCTGGGAAATCAATTATTTGAGAAATTTGAACGTGCGTTTGAAACCTTTGCGTTTTTGCGAATCCTCATGGTATTAATTCCTCATTACTCAAATACTTTCTGTCAATATAAAGAAAGTCCTTCCTAATTGGATTAAGGATTATGGCTAATCTTTGATTTGGTGTCACATTTGCAGGAACCCAAAAATATACCATTTTATGCAGCTTTGGAATCCAGTAGAAAAAAGAATGGATATGTCTTCAGTTTTTAGAATAAAGCCAAAAGGGTAATACACACACACACACACACTGGCACGTTCTTTGATGAAACAATTAATGTTGTTTGTTTGTGGTAACCAGTCTTCTCTCCATTTCTGGCTGCCATAAAAGAATATGAAAACGCAGAGTTTTTTAGATAACAACTTCTGCTATTTGTCATTCTTACAGTACATCTGGCTTCATGACCTGGGTGCTGCATTACCCGTGTGCTATTTGTCTTTCTTACTGTACATCTGGCTTCATGACCTGGGTGCTGCATTACCTGTGTGCTATTTGTCTTCCTTACTGTACATCTGACCTCATGACCCGTGTGCTGCATTACCTAGGTGCTATTTGTCATTCTTACTGTACATCTGGCTTCATGACCCGTGTGCTGCTTTACCCGTGTGCTATTTGTCATTCTTACTCTACATCTGGCTTCATGACCCGTGTGCTGCATTACCTGGGTGCTATTTGTCATTCTTACTGTACATCTGGCTTCATGACCCGTGTGCTGCTTTACCCGTGTGCTATTTGTCATTCTTACTCTACATTTGGCTTCATGACCCGTGTGCTGCATTACCTGGGTGCTATTTGTCATTCTTACTGTACATCTGGCTTCATGACCCGTGTGCTGCTTTACCCGTGTGCTATTTGTCATTCTTACTGTACATCTGACCTCATGACCCGTGTGCTGCATTACCTGGGTGCTATTTGTCATTCTTACTGTACATCTGGCTTCATGACCCGTGTGCTGCTTTACCCGTGTGCTATTTGTCATTCTTACTCTACATTTGGCTTCATGACCCGTGTGCTGCATTACCTGGTTGCTATTTGTCATTCTTACTGTACATCTGGCTTCATGACCCGTGTGCTGCTTTACCCGTGTGCTATTTGTCATCCTTACTGTACATCTGGCTTCATGACCCGTGTGCTGCATTACCTGTGTGCTATTTGTCATTATTTCGGTACATCTGGCTTCATGACCCGTGTGCTGCTTTACCCGTGTGCTATTTATCATTCTTACTCTACATTTGGCTTCATGACCCGTGTGCTGCATTACCTGGGTGCTATTTGTCATTCTTACTGTACATCTGGCTTCATGACCCGTGTGCTGTTTTACCTGTGTACTATTTGTCATTCTTACTCTACATTTGGCTTCATCCAATTATCTGTATGCTACTTGTTATCGAATACCCGTCCTTGTCAATGTTAACCCTGCTTATCACATGTCATTCATATACACGTCTCACTTGGTTGTTGCCACTTCAGCTTGGTAAAGGTGTAGGAATCAACATCGAAACTTCGTTTTATGCAAACGTATCCGTATCCATTAAGTTGTACATTTTCTTACTTACTCACCAACTGCTAGAATGCCAATCAAACATCGCTGTGCTGAGTGTATTTGCGAATGACGTGAAAAATGCATATCTATAAAAATAAAACGACGTTAAAAAAGGGTAAAACCAACAACAGTCAACAGTCACAACATTCCACACTAAAAGTTCAATCATATACATTCTTGACTATGTTCATATTGTAAGGCATACACTTCATTTATTGCCAAACCTATTGAATATGCGAAATAATTCAAACCGTCCGGGACAGCTATTTCGTTCATCGTGCGCATTGGTTCATTATAAGTGCGTCTCGTCAGTCTGTAAATCTCCATAATGCGAAAATGATAACACAGTATGAAAGCGTGTTCCTTTCCGGTTGCCATGGTGAAAATGAAATATCTGCCTCGACATTAGCCAGCGAAATCATTGATAAAGAATGTATGTCACTCAATTTTGCCCATGATTTTAAACTATAAGGTTAGCACTTCGATATCATGTCGGAAAAGAATATCAATTAAGTACATTTTTATATATAATGAATGAAATCATATCCATGGAATTACATATATTTTTTAATTCGATATGGGCCTAGGAAGAACGGAATGTTTTTATTTCAATTATTCTCACCTGGTATTTCAGAAGGACATAGTTGTCCCTCTGTCACTTCGTTTTATGTTGGGACATGCATATCCAAATGGCATCCAGGGGGTTCAGATCCACTTACGCTCTCGCTTTTGTTGTTTGTTGCAAGGCTGATGAACAAATAGTCCTACAAATGATCTCAGCACGAATAAACAAAACACAGAACGGTAACTAATTCTGTTTGAACATACGCTAACCAAACACACCAAGCACCAAGATGATCTATAAGAAATACACCTCACTATTATTGCATCAATGAAGCTAAAACTGCCAAGAGCTACTGACACAAAAACCGTTCCACTTGGTGTTTGGACAGGTTGTGCATTATACAATGTATTACATTTGACGAATCAGACGTCTTCAGCCAGTGTCAACACCAAGTACGGCGAATACTTAACAGTCATGTTATGGATTTTGGACTTGAATATATACAGTGTTGTCCTGCACATGAAAGTGACCTGACTTGTCCTCGTGTGAACATCCTTACAGTTGATCCGTCACAGTCGGCGTGTTTGAATAGCGGCATTGGCAGTTACGTTTAAGGGAAATATCATTCTAGATGCGGTGCCTCTACATGACCAGGCCACCTGTGCCCCCAGATTTGTGAATGAATGAAACATAGGATGTCCTAACTTCTCTTGCTCAAAGGTCCGGGTAATACTAAAGCATTCTTCACATTCACAAATCTTTAGAATAGATATCTACAGGGTAGTTTACAGGTATGACTATTGGTCTGGAAATCACTTTTGCCATAACTATTGTTATTGAAAGAAACTATTGCGATAACTGTTGATATTGCTAGCAACTATTGCGATAAATATCGATATTTTTCAGTGTATCATTTTAGATGGATGAAACCTTGGAAGTGAATTTTCCTTTGAATATGATAACCATAACAACAAATAATAAGTTAAGTTTGATATATGACAGATTTGATTTTTCTTTACCCTAATAATTAAAGAAAAAGAAACTCCCACATTACAATGTGTAAATTACTGCCACTCATGATCAAAAGAAAAACAAATTTGAACAACATAGCATGTATTTTATTTCATATGGTCAATACAATCGAAACTATCGATATTCCTAACTGAATTAACAATGGATTTATTGACTTTACGTAATTACCAATAGCAATATATAGCTATTTCGATTTATCGTGACACCCCTTGTAGTTTTTTTGTAAGAACCATTCGGAACGCACATGTCAACACAAATTGAGGAATTGAGATATCATAGAGGCACATAACTCAACAATGATTGTTGATTGAAAACTTCAAAGATGAAGGTTTTAGCTTCTCTCTCATTTTACATTTTTACTTTAATAAAACAAGTGGAGGCGTTTCTTGTTTGTTGATCCAAATTGGCATGAAAACGACTCCAATCTAATTGAAAGTATATACGTATAACAGTACTTGGTCCAGCCAATATGGGACCATGGATTATCCGATGGGAATAAGTGAGTGAGTTTGACTCAACGCATCTTTGATCATTATTATGTATGTGATCACAGCTAATTTTGCATAATTAAAAGTATATAACAGTGCGTGGGTTCGAACTTCGTATCCGCTCGAATAAGTGAGGGTTTATGGTTTAACGCCTCTTTGAACAGTGTATCATTTGTGTTTCTTAATGTCGAAGGACAGCCATCAGTGACTCAGGACTCAGACGTTTACAGCTTTGTGAACACATGAGCATGGATAAAGTGCTGACAAACCCACGATCATAGAGTTCTTGCACGACCAAGGGAACAACTCTGCACACAGAATTGCGGGTATTTTTAGACACATGTGCCGCCTGATGGTATAAAGTACTGTATATTTACATATGTATAGTTTTGGAATAATAGTAGATATTGTACAGCAATGCATGGAGGTTTCATAATTTGTTTCATGAGATGTAAACTGACTAACATACACGAGTAAAGTGAAGGACGGTTTGTTACTTTTGTGTAATTTACGTTTCAAAGTGTATCTTTTAAAATACGTAAATGTTTTTAACTTTCCCAGTCACACTTGCAAATATATGGAATACACACTATATCGCTTAGTGCACCAATCACTGACTTTCTAAGCCGTGCTGTTTCCTGTAGGTCAAAATATAGACCCGTCGTCAGCTTCAGTCGTTAAAACATACTACATAGGATTGACGTGGTATTCTTATTGGTTTTAGTTGTCCTTTTGTGTCACACTGTCATGGCGATGACCAATGCAAATGCGCATTCAACAGTATAAAAGAGCAGGTCGTGTTTCAGTCGCATCAGTTGACATTGGCAACCACCGAAGACGCTCTGAGTTTCTCTACTGGTTCGCAAGAAACTTGGACATCATGAGTTACTTCACCTGCCTCGCGGTATTCGTGTGTCTGGTGGCAAATGGTTGGACACAGTTTGTGGGACTGGTAAGTCTGAACATGGTTCATAATATACCGACCGAAAATAATTTAACATTAACATTACATACCTGGAAAAAACATTTAAGCACTCTTAAAAATATATTCCCAGTTAAAATAGCCATTTTTGAATACGTATTATGTATAGATTTTCTAACAAAAGACATTTGTCTTTGATTGCCCAGCTAATATCTAAATACAGAAACCAAAATAGTTTATCTGATGACATGCTTTGTAACAATTCCATGTCAATGGTTATTTGATTATTCACTTAGTTGTTTCCCCTGCTTTTGTTAAAGTATCATGTGACTAGGTACTTGTGACCATCTGGCAAAACGTTTTCTTGTACTAACGTTTCAGCGGATATATGTTGTAACGTATATAGATATTATTAAAATGAGATCCATGTCATCAGTGAATATTCAGATTCATGACAATAAAGACGGTATATAAGGGATACGTGTATGGACAGTTGTGTTTTGTTACAAGAAACAATACGGTATACCCATTTTTCCAAGTAATTCTTTAATAATCTTTTAAAAGCCTTACCTCCAAGTACCTAAAAAGGTTCATAGAAAGTGAGCACTGAAGGATTCCAGATACATACAATAACTGGTACAGGTTACGGACAGCAACTACAAGCGCGAGATGATTATTTTTCACGATTACGAGTATGTTCTGTAACTTTCAGTACGTCCTCATTTTGTCCAAATTTAAATTCATCGCTTTTGACAAAACACTCTTTTGCAGAGAACATTTGAAAATCAAACCAGTACTCTTTGGAGTCTTTATTGATAACAGAACATATTTATATTTCATGCAGAAGCCATTACTGTGATTAGTTGAATATACTGCTGACAAAAAATAAGGTTGGTTGGTTTGTTGTTTTACACCGCACTCAGCAACATTCCAGCTGTAGGACGGCGGTCTGTAAATAATCGAGTCTGGACAAGACAATCCAGTGATTGATATCATGATCATCGATCCGCGCAATTAGGATTGATGACATGCTTCAACCAAGTCAGCGAACCTGACCACCCGATCCCGTTAGTCGCCTTTTACGACAAGCATGGGTTGCTGAAGACCCATTCTCAATCGGATCACAAAAGATAAGGGAAGCGATGGCATAATGACGATAAATGTCTTCTGGCGTGAGGATCAATGTCTGGTGTGTCCACCATGTTGGGCGATACATGCACGACACCTCGATGGCATACTGTTGGTTAACTTGCATGTGGTTGTCGGTATTCCCCACCATTCCGCCTGAAGAACTACCTCAAACTTTCCACGTTGAGGGTGCTGGGTCTCTGGCGTACGCTCTCTGCCATAGTGAGTGAGTATTTATTTATGCCGCAATCTGACAAACAATATGCCAGCAATATCGCGGTGGGGGACATCCCATGTGGGGAATCGAACCCGGGTCTTCGGCGTGACGAGCCAACGCTTTAACCACTAGGCTACCTCACCCCCACCCCTCCTCCATAGAACATCCCACAGATGCTCTATTGGGGACATGTCGGGGGATTAGCGGGCCAGTGTAATGTCCGGATGCCTTTTCGTTGGAGATAAACGGTGACGATGAGGTGGTTTTGCCTTGTCATCTTGCAGTTCAAAATTTCTGCCGATATTTCTAACGAATGGAACAACGAAAGGACTCACATTGTAGTCAATGCTTCACCTGTTAACTGTCCATTCACAATTACCACATCAGTTCGCCTGTCATGTGTGATACCGATATACACCATGGCACTACTGCCCCAAAGCACTTGACGGTTCAGAGTTACAATCAAGTCTGATGTCAACAAATGGACGTGGGTCTCTGTTGGCACCGGAAGCCGGAAGCAACGACACAACATGGGAGGCTACTCCAAACCGCCGGTGATTGATGTGTAGGCCAAGGCTCGGACAATCCCCATTCAGACATCAAACATATTTAAATAAAACACAAAGACTAGTAGATGCAGAAAAATGGAAATATTCTCAAAGAAAAAAGAGTTTCACAAGGTATTTCTGACGCTATCATAGATGAACTGTGGGTAACACACTGTGTCAATCTCCTCTGCAAATATAGCAGACTATATAGACTACAGACTAGGACATGCACTGTTGTATTGTTTAAGCGGAGGACACATGCATACTCAGCTGTCCAATTACAGAACAAGAAATTTTATCTAGCCTCAAAAACTTATCAAACAATAAACTCCAGGACCAGATGGACTCGCTGCAGATTTTTTTCAAAACTGCACAGAATATGCTTATCCAGCCGCTTACACTTGTGTTCAATAACATTCTTAACGGTGGGCACTTCCCAAATTGCAGGCTCGTTGACTTGGTTGATGCATGTCATCGATCCCAATTGCGTGAATCGATGCTCTCGATATCAATCACTGGATTGTCTGGTTCAGTCTCGATTATTTCCAGACCGCCGTCGTATAGCTGGAATATTGCTGAGTGTGGCGTAAAACAACAAACCAACCAAGCAACCCAAATTGCGGGGGTAAAATATTTTATGCCTTTATTTAAATCTGTCAGTATAACGATACAGGGGCATATCACTGATTGAGATTCTCTTCAAACTATTTACTTCCATTTTGAATAAAAGGCTTCACATTTGTTGTGAAAAAAATAATATATTTAGTGAGGCTCAGGCTGGTTTCAGAGCAGGTTACTCCACTGCAGATCCCACGTTTCCTTTACAGGCTTTCAACCAGAAGTACTGCTTTAGAAAAGGGGGACATTTTACTGCCTCTTTATTGAATACACAATGCCACGGCCATGGGAGCCGTGCCAATTTACACTTGTCAGAGGGGTACTCAAAGTACGTGATCTAGACTACCAGATGTCGGACTTTCATTTTTGTGGAAGCCTCGGTGGCTGAGTGGGTTAGATCGCTGACTTTGTGTGCTGGCGATTAGGTGCCTCACTCTGGCCAGTGTGGGTTCGAATCCCGGACGGGACTCAACCCAAAAAAGTACGAGAATCTGCACTTTACTAAGAAAGTGTTATCCCAAATATGACATTTGTTACATGCCTCTTTATTGATTTTTCGAAGGCATTTGGCACACTTTACATGCTGTTCTTCTAACATAATGCTGGTATCTCTGGCAAGTTTCATGATATAAATGCTTCAATGTATTCTCATTTAACCAATGATAGAACCAAATGCTAGCTCTCAGCTTGTTTTAATTGTTCTACTTGTTTTCGCCAGGGCTGCATATTGAGTCCATAGATGATTGTCATATTTATTAATGAGCTTTATAAGAAAATGAAAAAAGGTGGGGGACAAGGAATCTTCATAAATCAATTCTTCGCAAACTTATGTGCACTATTGTTTGCTGGTGATATTTCGGCTGTTTCTGACATTTGTGATTTACTCCAAAAGAAGGTTAATGTTTTGGAACACTTTTGAAATGATGCAGGAATGAAAGCAAATTTAACTAGAATTATTGTCTTTAGAAATTGTGCCCCCACCTGTCTGCCTGTCCGTCATACCGATCATAATCAAGAATTGTTGCCCTGGCTTCCCGCTCGCCGCTACATCGCCAACAATGTTTTCTGCCATCTGTGAGTCGAAGGCAAAACCTTGATTCGCCTGTTAACATGATGTAACGCCATCGGCAGGCAGCCCGTTCCTGGTATTGCCTAGCCCATCCCGATCTTTGCCGTCTATGGTAAGCTGTTGGGGTCACACCGTTCACAGGACGCCTTGCTTTCAGGCGGGCTGCATTAAGCCGTTTTTAATGGTAGATGTTTGAATTCGCCTTCCTGTTATCGTACGGATTTTTTTAATTATAACAGGAGCAGATTTGAATCTCTTGTGTAGTGAAAGTTATGTAAAGAGATGATCGTGTCTCAATGTTGTTTCGGGGCCTGCCATGCCCAGGTCTCATTGCAACTCCACCCGTTTGACGGTACTGATCCCATAGTCGCCAAAGTACACTTACTGATTGGCCAAACATTCAGGCAATGTGGGATATTGACGTCCCACCCCTTACCCCCTACCATCACCCCACACCTAACACTATCGTACCCACATTTCGTCAATTTGTTTGCTCACTGACATACTGTCTCGGAGGCACTTTTAAGCGTGTGCTTAGCTCTGGTGAGTGTCAGTTCCCCGACACAAGCAAATAAGGTGAATCTCAACAACGAGAAAACTCCTGCGATCCTTATTGACACTCATTTATAACTTGATCGATCAGGAATAGTGAGTGAGTTGTGTTCAAGGCCGCTTTTATTACAGTATTCCAGTTATATCGCGGCGTGTCAGCTTAATGTGGGAGGAAAGCCAGAAGTGATGCAGGTCTCAGACGTTTACCATTTCGGTGAAACACACGAGCACGGGTATGGTGCTGACAAACCTAGAAACATAATCCGGGCGAACCGGGATTCGAACCCACAATCATAGGTTTCTGGTGTGCCCAACGGACGCAACTCTGCACAGCGAATCGCGGCGCCTCAGAGGACTGGGCTTCCAGGTCCCCTCAATCCGGAATAACATCCATCAATGATGGGTGTCACCAAAAATTGATATCTCAGGCTCTGTAAACAATCTTGAAGTCGTCATTGACAGAGAGTTGACACAAGAAAACGAAGTTGATAAACTTTGTGAAGTTTGTTACCTCAAAATCAGAAACATCATTGACAGAGAGTTGACACAAGAAAACGAAGTTGATAAACTTTGTGAAATTTGTTACCTCAAAATCAGAAACATCATTACCAAAAGCACATATCCTAATGTAACAGCCTCCTCGTCGGAATGCCCAAATTTGTTATAACAAAGTTTAAACACATTCAGAATTTTGTCTCTCACCCCAAGAACTGAATATGTGACATCAGTCCCTAAGAGCTGGCGCTGGTTGCCTGTGGAGTTCAGAATGTGATGACTCGTGAAGATCCGGGTCAGAATAGGTCTTCAGCAACCCAAGCTTGTCGTAAAAGGCGACTATGCTGGCGTAAGAGGCGACTAACGGGATCGGGAGGTCAGACTCGCTGCCTCGGTTAATGCATGTCATCGATCCCAATTGCGTTGATCGATGCTCATGTAATCAAATACTGGATTGTCTGGCCCAGACTCAATTATTTACAGACCGCCGTCATATAGCTGGAATGTTGCGGAGTGTGGCGTAAAACAACAAACCAACCAACCTTATTTTTTGTCAGCAGTACATACAACTAATCACAGTAATGGCTTCTGCGGGAAATATAAATATGTCGTATATATGCTGGAATATTGCTGAATGCGGAGTTAAACTACAAACAAACAAGCACATCAGAATCAGACCCATGATCCTCTGCCACACCCACCAATCACTGTTGGTATCGCACCACAATATCTGTCCATCATGACTGATACAATCCTGCCAGGTGAGGCAGATCACAAGACAAAAGCTGTCCGATATGATAAGCCTTCTTTTTCCTATCAGGCAACTTTGGAGTGGAACAAGTAGCTGCAGGACATTAAAAAGTCTTCTTCACTACAATCGCTCAAATTGCAACTGAAGACTAATCTATCGAGGCAAGCATACTGTAGATAGCTCATCCAAGCCTCGAGGGCGCTCAGAGCATGCTTATGTACTAAGTACAGAACTATATTAACTTTTATTTTCACAGCAGCGTTAAATAACATAAAGTTCGCTTGTTTCAGGAGGGGTCCGTAAAGGTGGAATGGTTGCGGGTAGTGAACCCCACCCTTAATGTCACCGACAAAGCGTACATCTGGGAAGCGGACTTTGGTATAAGCTACAGTTCGAAGAGCAAGGAGCTGGACGCAGCTGGTATAACGAGGAGTCGCTCCCACACGGAATTCAACATGGTAGGGCGGTGTTTTCATTACCAAACTATCAAATATGTGGAAAAAGATATAAACACTAAAAGTAATTTGTTCTTAGCTTTGACTAGTTTCTGCAATTCCAAACTTAACTAAAGAGGAAAGGGAATCAACCCTTTGACTTTTTTCTGAAACAGTTTTCTTTAATTCTATTTTTCTTCATTTCCCACAACCAACAATAATTTCAGTTGACCATTTAAAGAGAAAAAAATGTTTGCTAAATTTAATTTGGAGCCGAGAGCGCAGCGTTAATTTCTTCAAAACTTTGCCCGATTCCGTGGAAGAATGCCCAGTATCCAGTTCTTGTCATGTGAGCCGGTTAATGAGGAATGGTCGCATTGTGTGACCTGGCAGATTGTATGTGGCCGTACGCCGACGTTGAGTATCGTGTCTCGTATGTCGTGTGTCTAGCTCAGACAAGATTGTCCTGATAGCGAGAGGTCCGGGGTTCGATCCCGGGCCGCGTCATACCAAAAGATGTCTAATGATGGTACTTGTTGTTACAGTACCTTGCGCTTGGCTTTAAGGCGCTAAAACAAGTACTTGTCGGTTCGCAGTCGGTATAATGTGTACTGAATACTGTGTCTAAGTGGGGTGTTCATATTGAACTGCGGCATGGTATATCTCTGTGGGCTAGCACTATAAAATTAGCATTAGTCCGGACTAGTACAATCACGCACGCACGCACGCAAACACACACACACGAACACACGAACACACACGTCGCTATACAAGTGCAATAATAAGCGGTATTTAGCCCAATTTCACCTCACCTCACGTCACCTCAATTACCCGTACTCGATTATTGACCAATCTCCACGATGAAGCTGGAATAAACTGTCACGTTCACATCCACATGTTCACTCACCGAATGTGACACATCTCTCCCAATAGATACACGGTAAATAACCCATATATTATTTACTTTCAGGCTAAGATCGCAACAAAGCTTCGAAGGGATGTTGGTAAAACGTGCTTCCTCCTCGACGTCTCAGCCTCCCTCATCGGTACCTTCAGTGCAACAAGCACCGCTTTGCAGGCACTTGTAAGTGATGGGCACACTCAGATGCAGCTTGGGTGGGGTGGGGGAGATGAGTCTGGGTCTGCACAGCAGTTTGGAAAGTGTGTGTGTGTGTGTGTGTTGGGGTGGGGGGTGGGGGTGGGGGTGGGGGGGTGGGGGGGTTAGCCCAATTTAATATAAATGTTTGTTCAACAAAACAGTTGTCAATTAATTATGTTTTGTTGAACAAAAGCATGTTCTTTTATGCTTAACAATACTACAAAAAGAGAGTCCCCTCATCGGTACAATGTGTGAAGCCCATTCCTGGTGTCCCCCCTCATGATATTGCTGGAGTATTGCCAAAAGCGGCGTAAAACACTGCTCACTCACTCACTCAAAAAGAGAGGGGTATCCCCAACGCCCCCGCGCCCACCCCCAACCCAATACAAATCCCTCGTCTCTCTTTTCTTCCCAGACTCGTTAAGGACACCCAATTTTGTTATTCAAGTGTTCAGGGGTACATTTTCGCTCGTCAAACTACTGTAACAGATCCAGGTTCGATTCCCGCCTTGGGTATACTGTGTAAGGCCTCGCTATGATATTGCGGCAATAACGATACTAAAACGTGCCTAAAACTCACGAGTAAGGATTGGTCCCCAGAAACATATGCTGGTCGCAATGGCTTCGGTGACTTGAATGATTGCGTGTCTTCACACCCGACATCGTTGATCGTTGCTCCTAATATCCATCACTGTAATGTCTGGTCCAGACTTGATTATTTTCAGGCCATTGTCATATATCTGGGATATAGTGCGGCGTTAAACAGCAATCAATCAAAACACTCACTCTTGGGTATTTCTGAACAGAAACTGCTTTATAATGCTGTGTTTGTAACAACTACATAATTATAGTCTATGGTATGTGATTTTAAGCCTTGATTTTGATGACAATAACCTGTTTCCATATCGGGAGAAAAACTATTTTCTGAAACGATTTCTCACAAATCTATTTTTTCAAAAGCCTGAAAATATTGAAGGAATACGTCATCTGTCTTCAACGAGCATGAATTTGGAATATAAGCTATTCGTTTTATTATGACTTCAGACAGTGTTAAACACGACTGTGGAGAAAAGCTACCAAACAGCTGGAGCTATCATGGACGCAGCCAGTCAAAGTGCTTTCGATTTGAAACATCCCTTCATTCAAAAGCAGTGTTCCCGTACAGGCTACAACTACGTGGCGACCACCGAAATGGCCGCAGGTACGAGTGCTGTGTTTTATTTATGTACTTTATGTGTATTGTTCTGTGAATAGGCGCTTTTGAATAGTTTGAAACTATGATGATGTAGACTGTTGTAGTTGTTTATTATGTTGATTTACTGATTTATATTTAATGATGTTGTTTTTGTTGATGAGATTTAATGATGATGATGATGTTCCAGGAGCCCCTCCCCCAGCTGCTAGTGATAAGTTCACTTATCTTACCTCGTGGGGGACTGTGCATCTCTACATCCTTCGGTCAACTGGTCTTGTGACAACCACCACTGCCACCCCTCCTTAAAGTTGTCCACATCACCTTGTATGTCTTCAGAATAAAGTAATATGATCGCACAGATGTATTTATTTTGTACCATTCTTTGATAGGAGGCAGTGCCCGAGTCAATGTGTTGTATATTTGACAACATAAAACGTAAACGCCAGATAATCTCGATTATTCATCACCCCGAGGCAAGGGGGTTAACTGACTTTATAAACCTCTTCATTGGGATCGTTATTAAGTAAGAGACTTCTTTCTATAGGCATTAAAACCTATTGTGAGGTTTTACTTTCCAGTCGGGTTAAATCTTACAAACAGGGACTTTGTAATGTCCCTGGGATTTTATACAATGTCCTGGGTATTTTATTAATTTAACTTCCGTTCAGATTCTAACATGTAGTGAAATGTAAAATCAAATGTCAAACGTTTTCTTTCTATTCCCGAGGATCGAACTCGTAACTTTCATATCTGTAGCCCAGTGAGTGTACCACGAGGCTACAGAGCTGTTGATTAGCGTTACTGGTTTTTAGAATGTCCTTTTCAAGATCCGTACGCCAGCAACAGATATTTTACGCGCGTTTACTAAGGTTCATGGAAAGTATGTTCGAAACATAAAAATGTTGATAAATGTTGTTTTAAGTTTCTTTTTTCGGTTTATAAGTATGGAAAAACACTTTCCCTCTCCCCAGGGCATGCTCTGTCTAACAAAACCTCGTGAGCGTGTTTTCTCCAATACATACAAGTCCAGTTTCTACCCTTGCCGAAATAGGCTGGAGTTTAGTGGCTGAGTCGCAGCGGTAGCAATGGCTGTTACGAGTTAAGTCCCTTCTACGTCCCTCCTATTGACCAATCAGTTTCCACCGCTCATATCACTTGTATTAGCTTCATATAAAATGGCGACGCCAAGTAAAGACGAACTGTGCGCGAAATACGCATATGTCGGAAAGCGCACGTAAATTCCTAATTTAAGACGATCTGATTGATAGTCAAGATCTATATTGTAATAAAACGTATCTATCCTCGCGAAGTGCAAGAAATCTTTCGAGCACTTTGATTTATAATATGAAAAGAGTTGGAAAATATTTGTCGACGACGATTTGACGGTACACATACTTTGCAAATCCTGCAGTCGACCGAAGTCTGCTCGTTGAAATACATGAGTTTTACGGCTAGGATGTCTAGTACGTTACGCTATTTTCATTGGACCATACATAGACTCGTTAGTCAAGCCAAACTGTAACTCGGGAACTCCAGTCTAGTTCGACAAGGGTGGAAACTGGATTTTTAGAGTCAGTTAACTCACTTGCCTAGAGAATATGCGATTATCCGAAGAAACAAATTCTGTCGGGTGTAAAAGGCAAAATTGATTTGAAAATTATATGAATAGATCATTGAAAATCAAGGTGAAAAAGGAGAAGTATGTCCTGCCCTACCGGTACACCCGCAATTCACACAACTTGCAATGTCCACTACAAATGCAGTTGGACGAGTAAGTGGCGTGAGATGAGTGACTGAGTGATATGAGATGAGTGACTGTGTGATTCGAGGTGTGTGATGTTTTTGTTTGTTTGTTGTTTAACGCCACACCCAGCAATATTCCATCGAAATGACGGCGGTCTGTAAATAATCGAGTCTGGGCAAGACAATCCAGTGACTGATATCGTGAGTATCGATCCACACAACTGGGATCAGATGACATGCACCAACGAAATCAGCGAAACTGACCATCCGATCCCGTTAGTCGCCTCTTACGACAAACATGGATCGTTGAAGAACCTTTGAAGACCCTGGTTAAAATATACTACTCAAAATTTGATAAGGATCACTAGGTGATATGTGTGTAAGTTACCACAAACATAACAAAAGACATGACTCTGACTCAGAAACGTGTTTAATCATGTTATGAATGAAAATTCATGAACGGCATGAACTTGTATCAACACCAAAAGGCATTTCATTAAAAAATGTTAACAGCAAACAAGAGAAAGAATTACACAGTTATGAGGGATAGTCCATCATTACACTTAGTCGATGAAGTGTCAATATCGAGTATGACCTCCCCTTGCATCAATGACGGCCTGACAACGTCGAGATATACTGTCAATAAGCACCCCGATGTTCCCAATGGGAAGGTTGTTCCACTCTTCCACCAGGGCATGTCCGAGCTCTGCCAAAGTCGTGGGTTGTGCTCTACGGCGTGAAAGGGCAACCTGCAGCATGTTCCAGACATGCTCAATCGGGTTCAAGTCCGGCGAACGCGCTGGCCAATCCATGCGGACAATTGTCTCCTGCTCAAGGTACTGCTCAACCACCCTGGCGCGATGAGGACGGGCGTTATCACCCATCAGGATGAACTCATGGCCAACAGCACCAGCGTAGGGTCTGACGTACACATCGAGGATCTCATCCCGGTACCTCACCCCCGTCATTGTTCCTCTCTCCAGGACATGAAGATCTGTCCTTCCATCTCTGTTGATTCCACCCCAGACCATGATGGAACCACCACCATAACGGTCATGTTCACTGATGTTGGCATCATGGAAACGTTCACGTTGTCGTCACCACACCCGCTGCCTCCTGTCTGTAAAGTCCAAACAATACCTGGACTCATCGGTGAACAGAACTTGAACCCAATCGTTCCGTGTCCAAGTGACATGATCTTCAGCCCATTCCAATCGCTCCCGCCGGTGTCGAACAGTCAGGGGGATTCGGACACATGCCCTTCTCGAGTAGCGACCTGCATTGTGAAGACGATTCCGTATCGTCTGAGTGGACACATCACCCCCGAAGCGCTCAGGAGGTCGTTACGTAGGCTGGTTGCTGTCCAGAAGGGATGACGTCGTGCCTGAAGAGCCACAAAATGATCTTGGCGTTGGGTTGTCGACCTCTGACGACCACCCCCATGTCGGTGTGCTGCTGTACCAAAAGTTTGCTGTCGGGACCAGGCCCTGCTTACAACGCTCTGGCTGACGTTTAGTGCATTGGCAACGTCACGTTGTGAATAGCCAGCATCAAGCATTCCAATACATCTGCCCAGTTGTTCTGTCGTCAGGCGACGCCTTACACGTTGAGGGGGCATTGCGTAGATAAACGTAGTGTAAACACTCAATTGAGTTTAAAGTTTCAGAATGAATCAGACACCGTTGCCTGATTGGAAATCGTGCAATGGTAGCAAAAGCATGAACTGTGATGTGAAACGCATTTCCCATGGCATGAAATGCACGTGCAAGTGTGTTGGAGACGTTTTTGATTTCACTTGAACGCAATATTGCCAGTTATGCAGTTATTTTGTTTTTTTATTAAGAAAAATATCTACGATCCTTATCAAATTTTGAGTAGTATAGGTCTTCAGCAACCGATGCTTGTCGTAAATAGGCGACTAACGGGGACAGGGTGGTAAGTTTCGGTGACTGGGTTGATGTATGCCCTCGTATGCTGTGTTAAACAACAAACAATCGATTCTAACCCGACCGAATGATAGGTGTGTGATGTAAGATGAGGGTATGTAGGGAGAGATGAATGACTTAGTTAGGTGAGATCAGAGACCCTGTGAACTGGCACTGTGTGATGGGAGATAAATGACTGAATAAGGTAAGACGTGTGATGTGAGACGAGTGACTGAGTGACGTGAGACGAGTGACTGAGTGATGTGAGACGTGTGATGTGAGACGAGTGACTGAGTGACGTGAGACGAGTGGCTGAGTGATGTGAGACGTGTGATGTGAGACGAGTGACTGAGTGGCGTTAGACGAATGGCCGAGTGACGTGAGACGAGTGACTGAATGATATGAGATGAATGACCGAAACGTGTAAGATGAGTGAGGCTGTGACGTGAGACGAGTACCTGAGCATTTGATAAAGGCTTGGGGTGATCAGGATGGTCTTTACTAACATTATTTTAACCTGACATATATGCCCCCTTCTGCATTGGCTGCTTGCCGGGCGGTTTGTCCAAGGGCTTGGTGTCGGTATATTGTCAATCTTGGCATGTGGTAGCAATTCAATAACGAATAAATGTTATCCGATCTGGGTGGATTTTTATAGGGCAAGAAATGGGGGAACACATGTGCATTACAATTTGCACGGAACTCACGTGCATCGGGTTACCATGGCCGTTGCCGTGATGCGTTTGGGCGATCGGTTTTATTGTCATCTACTTTTTTTATCATCAAATTTCATTTCTTTGGACAAAGTAATGTTTAATTTTAGAAACTTTGACAAAAATTACCCAGATATCTAAATGACAACTTGCAATGCTACTTGGGGTGACGTTTCTTTTGCGGTCAGTATATGTCCAAATGGCATCCAGTGGGTTAAGCACTACTTACATTCTTACTTATGTTCTTTTCATGAGACGGATTAACAAATAGTCCTCCAAGTAATGTAATCAAAAATACGCAGCACAGAACTTTAAATATATCCGTTTGATCAGACATTAACCAACCCCTTAAGATAATCTGTAAGAACTAATTAATTACAAAAACTGTCGTGAATCTAAAACTGTTGTGGATTTTGGACAGGTTTCTAACGACGTGCATTATATTACATTTGAATAATCTGACGTCTAAAGGCTGAGTCAAGTACCACGAAGTACGGCGAATAATCTGCACTCGTGTAAGACTTTGGTCTTTAATTAATAATTTCGTTTTCGCATGAGAGCTACATCACGTGACCTGATTTGGACGTCCTTACAGCTGACCTGTGACATCCAACATGTTTGTTCCTACATTAAACGCAGCTGCTGTGCCAGAGGGACATATACGTACACAAAACGCAGTTGCCATGGCTGATGGACATTAATGTTCTAAAAAAGGCAGTTGCTGCATCAGATGGACGTTCATGTATTTCGGAAACATCAGGTTAAAATAATTGAAATAAAAACACATTTTGTTTACCTCAAACCCATTTCAAATAAAACCTGGCAAAAAATATGAAATTTCATGAATATGAACTTATTCATATATTATAAACATGTTTTACTTTTTCAATTCCATTCGAAGGTCGTCGTTTAATTTCGGATTATGTGATGTAATATTGTTATATTATTCTAGCATTTCTCTGAGTAAGAGTCACTATTACAGTGTATCAGTTGAAGCAGTGTACTTTCTTTGCCAAAATGTCGGATTCGGCGGATCGTGCTAGTGGTAGGGAAAACATTGCACCGTCAGGAAAAATCATTCTGAGGACTTTTTTAACTTTAGACGGAATACGAGCGAAGACATTTTGGATTTTCTAGATCTATCTTTCTGTGTTGTTTGGAAGGGTGAAAAATGGATACAAATACAATGTTTGTGATTTCATGCTCTAAAAAATAGTTCAGCAAATTCTACTAACTTAATTAGTAACATGGGCCCGAAGATAAGAAAACAGCGACTGCACGTGGGAGTGGCGGAGAGAAGGGGTGTCCTATAGTCCTATATTCGGCGTTGAGACCACGTGACACTCCTCACTTCGAATTCCGCCTTGGTCAGTGTCACGCTCGCTATTCTGAGGCAAGTAGATCATATCGAGTTTTTAGTATATATTGTATTCGTGACATTTTTAATGTAATTTTTTCATGACTGACAATATTTAGAACATTAGAGTACAGTCTCAATTAAGATTTCTTAAGTTTGCAAGTGTAAAGCCATATGTGTTTATTCTATTCACATGTCAATTACTTGTTCGTAGTGTTGTATTAAACGAGAGACGAAAATTGAAATTACGAGAAAATAATCGAAGTCACGAGAAAAACTCGAAGTCACGAGAAAGAACTCGAAATTTCGGGAAAATGATTGATGTAACAAGATATTTAGATTTAGGAAAAATAAAATTATGCCAAGAAAGGGGCACCATTAGGCTTCCTTATAATTAAACACTTACATGAAGCTCTGACGGTTTTTTCTTCATTTTAATGTTTAACTTAAGCAAGACAATTTGAGTGTTTATCCCAATTCGCATGAAAACGACTGAAAGCTTCCCTGGTTTGATGTGATAAATGTCAGACTACAGGCTAGTTAACCCGCACAGTCATTTGGTCCACATTATCATATGTCAATTGATAATGTACATTCATTAATAATGTAACAGGGCCTGATCCAGTAAATATAGGACCATGGAATCAGTACGTCTCCGTGTAAATTTGTGAATATGAATTAACACCTATTTGGACAGGATTCATTTGCTTTGCTAATATCGGTGATTTAGGACTTGACTGACGGACACACGATACGGTGCTGACAACCTGGTAACATAATCAAGGGCGACCGGGAATCGAACTCATGATGATAGGTCTTTTGCATGCCAAAGGGACGCAACTCCGAACATCGAATTGTGTTTTTTTGTAAACGTCTGGGCCGCTAGATCGTATAAAGTTGTTCTTAATTACTGAACTGTTTGAATTGTAATACATATGGTGTATCATGTCATCAATTACCTAAATTTATATTAATGTTATCAAGCTGCCCAAAGTTTCAAAATATATACGTTTCATAAGTTGCATGAGATGAATCATGTATTACTTTATGTAACTGATGTTTCCATGTGAATCTTATGAAATACGTTAATTTATGTACATGTAATCAACCTCCCGGTCACGTGTGCAAACATCTGGAACACATCATTTGTCAGCAAGATTCAGGGTTCCGTTATGTTTAGCATATGTTTTTTCCCCCAACATACGCTGAACATACGATGAGCCGTGCTAATTCCTGTAGGTTAAAATATAGACCAGTTGTCGTTAAAAATAAGACATGGGAATTATTTCAAATGATATTCTTGTTGTTTTATTCGCTCTTGTCTGTCACATTTCCAATGACATTCGTGACAAGGACTAAATCAGTGACGCATTTAAACAATATAAAAGAGCAGTCCATGTTGTGTCACATCAGCTGACATCGACAACCACTTGAGAAGTTCTGATTTTATCTACCGGTTGGCAAAACGCTTGGACATCATGAGTTACTTCCCCTGCCTCGCGGTATTCGTGAGTCTGGTGGCAAATGGTTGTACACAGTGGCCGGGACAGGTAAGTCTTAGCGTGCTAGATAATGCAGAGTATACAGAAGGAGGTGAGGTGAAATGGGGTTTAACGACGCGTCCAAGATTATTGCAATTATATAGCGTGTGTGTGCTCACTGAGATACCATACCGCAGTTTAACATGAATACTCCGCTCAGACACAGTTTACTGACCGACCAGTCCTTGGTTTAGCCCATTTAATGCCGAGGGCCAGACAGGGTCACAACAAGTATCCTTTTTTAACGTTGTTTGGTAAGTCGCGGTCGGGGATTGAACCCCGGACCTTCCGCTCTTTGGGCGGACGCTCTACCACTAGACCACGGAGGCGGTCGTATACTGAAGGATTTTTTTGGTTTGTTGTTTAACGCCGCACTGAGCAATATTCCAGCTATATGACGGCGGTCTGTAAATAATCGAGTCAGGACCAGACAATCCAGTGATTAATATCATGAGCATGTCCTCGTGACGGCGTGTTTAGCTTGCCTGTCACAGACACGACTATATACAGAGTGCTGTGGGTATGGCTGTTTATATCCCAAAGAATTGTTATATCTGTCCAAAAATGTGTAAATTACGTGAAACATTATCACCTAAATTTTCATCCGCTCTGAAACATCTGTCCAGATTTATTGAACATTTAAATACATTCATTATGTTGAAGTGGCTAAATCACTTATTGGTCGCTGTATGGCTGAAATAATGCCGATGCGTCGTTAAATTGTAACTCACTCACTCATTTAAGCATGTTACTATCTTCATCCTCATTGAATACATAGTATATGTTGTATAGAGAGAGAGCGTGATAAAAGTGGAAAAAGCCCTGAGGCTTGCCGAGGCGATTTTCCACTTTTATCAACGAGTGTTGATATATTTGATATCAAAAGACACGAGGGTGAGATTTTATTAATCATCCAACATCACTCTTCCAACTTTTACAGTTTGTGGACATTAATAAGCAGTGTCTTAAGTGTAAAAAGTACTTCTAACAGCTTCAGTACCAGAGCTATTAGTGATAACCAATGACATCACAATGGTCTGCAAAGCATTGTGATGCCATTTCATTGCAGCGATATCTACAATGTAGATATCGCTTGATCTCACCCAAACGCAATCTCCGGTGGGAGTCAGTTTTGGGTGATAAACTCTTGTAGCACCGTTGGTGGTTATTCGGAGAAATAAACTGATGACAACAGTGTAAACTAACACTTACGTAAAATAACCTTGTTTCAGAAAAGCTCCATAAGGGCGGAGTGGTTGCGGGTAGTCAGCGACTCGCTTGAAGTCAAACAGAGTGCGTACATATGGAATGCTGATTCCGGCATCAGCTTTAGCTCCAGAAGCAGTGACCTGGTCGGAACTGGCATCGCTAGGAGCCGCACCTACACAGATTACAGCAGTGTAAGGCGTTGGTTTTAATTACCAAAAATTCAAAGATGTGAAATAAGATTAAATACATAAAAGTTTTTGTTGTTGTTTGTATTCTTACCAACGATTCTTTTAACTCATTTAAGTGATTCCAAACTTCAATATGAAACAGTAAGGGAAGGGAATCAAGCCTTTGACGTTTTTCCAAAACATTTTTTGTTGATTCCTTTTTTTTTTACTTCCACTGTTATGTGTCGAATTCAAAATTAAAACAATACGCTAACACAGAAATCTATGCGTAAAAGTATTCAATGTAAAACCAACAAACAATAAGGAAATGACATACAATTGTATATTAAAATTAAATAGGTTTACAAATCAATACAAATTCCTACAAAGTTATTACAATGGCCGTACACATTAGAGTGGCAGTACAAAGATCAATGGCAGTAGAATTACAATGGCAGCATTTAATACAATAGTGGTGGTGAAAGCAGAAATTCAGTGATGATAATATTTGGCTAGTAGCAACAGGGGTCAAGCTTACAAAATAGATATCCAGGCTAAAAATACTATCTTCAGACAACAGCTGATCTTGATGTAATATGACATGTAATGTCAGATGATAGAGACATTCTCGTGCCCCATAATATTGTCTAAAAACCTCCTGGAAGGTTCTGTTCTATGCTAGATTACCCCAGATGTTGTAACTCCAAAAAGCGTCTAAATATAGTAACTTCCACACCACTGCTTACATTAAATAGTGTCACATTCCAGACAACCAATTATTGTCAAAACATAATGCTATGAACTTCTGCTGAATCGCAGCGGAAACAATATAATACAACACTGATTAACAATAAATTACACTGCAGTATAACACCACGAACTGACAATACGTTTAGTAGATCACTGAAAGAAAAAAATTATTTGCTATTCTGAATTTGGATCAGAGGGCGCGGCGTGTCCTGATTTCGTGAAGAATATCCCCAGTTCAATTCTTGTCGTATGAGCCAACCAGTGAAGATTAACTGTTATTTGCTTCGTTGTGTATCGTTTCACTCGATCATTAATGCTGCTGGAATATACTGTCACGGTCACAACCATATGTTCACTCATTGAATGTGACACGTCTCTTCCAATCCCTAATCTGTAGGTAAACATCTTCTGTTTGTTATTTATTTTCAGGCTATGGTCGCAACAAAGCTTCGAGGGGATGTTGGTAGAACGTGCTTCCTTCTCGACGTCACCCCTGCCCTTATCGGTACCTTCAGTGCAACAAGCACCGCTTTGCAGGCGCTTGTAAGTAATAGCCACACTCGGATACAGCTTTGTGGAAAAGTGTTTGGGTGGGGCAGATGGTGGGGATGAGTAGCAGCGGTTTGGCAAAGGGGCTGCGTTTAAAATAAAATAGGTGTGAGGGTGAAACATTAGTCACTTGTTTTTGCAAACATGTCAACAAATGATTTAGTTCGATGTTCTTTTATGCTTCAGAAAGAAGGCCCCCACATCTGAAATATGTTACACATAACTCACTCACTCACTCACTCACTCACTCGTGATGGAACGGGTGGTGATGTTCAATGTCAAGGTTTCATTGTGGGTCTTCGTATTGTCTGGTCTAGTTTATTTTCAGGCCTCTGTTGTATACCGTATTCGACGTAGTAAGCGCCCAGGGCGCTCTCAAAATTAGAAATTGGGGCTCTCATTAGAATATTATTTTGGTGAAAAAAACAGAGTTAAAAGATAAATTTCGTGGTTTATGCTGACAGTCTGAACTGTTTATATACGACAGATATATTTTTCCAGAATGTAATTGCCCATAATTAAGGGTGCATATAACACACGAGGGCGTATTATACACGAGTAAATAAGTCTTGTATACATTGATCAATCGGAAGGGATGCTAATTGGGATTGTTCACTTGTCATATATTAGCAAATATCGCCTTGGGCGCTTATTAGAGCGGGGCGCTTATTACGTCCAATACGGTAGCTGAAATATAGTGCGGCGTTAACTGTAACGCACACTGTCAAGTATTTCCTGACTTAAAAAGTTGTGTTTATAATGTTGTGTTCGTCACAACATGTTATCTACAGCAGATACCTTTAAGCCTTGCTTCTGAAGACAGATAAGTGAACTGTCTTAACGAACATTATTGTGGTATATAATCTTTACTACTTTCATAATTTCAGAAATTGTTAAACACGACTGTGGAGAAAAGCTACCAGACAGATGGAGCTATCATGGACGCAGCCAGTCAAAGTGCTTTCGATTTGAAACATCCCTTCATTCAAAAGAAGTGTTCCGACAGAAGAAACAACTACGTGGCGACCACCGAAATGGCCGCAGGTAATAGTGTTTTGTCTTATTTATTTAGTATACTTTATTTTCCTGTGAAGCATCGATTTTGTAAGTGCGTCAAGATATTCACGTGTGATGGTTGAGATTCTTGCAGATGAATTTGTGGCTGCTGCTGATTCTTTATGATGTTGATGAATACTTGAAAAGATGATGATGTGGATTATTGTAGGGGCTTATTATGTCGATTTACTGACTTTTATTCACTTTTATTGGTGTTTAATGATAATGATGATTGTTACTGATGGTGGTGTTTATTGACTATAATGATTGTTGGTGATGATGTTGCTGTTGTTGATGGATATGTTTAATGATAATGATGATCGTTAATTAGGATGTTGTTGATGAAGATGTTCAATGATAATGATGATTGTTGATGACGATGTTGTTGTTGATGAATCTGTTTAATGATAATGATGAATGTTGATGATGATGTCCACTTTTCAGGAGCCCCTCCCCCAGCTGCAAGTGATAAGTTCACTTTTTTCACCTCGTGGGGGACTGTGCATCTCTACATCCTTCGGTCAACTGGTCTTGTGACAACCACCACTGCCACCCCTCCTTAAACGCTGTCCACAGCATCGTGTATGTCTTCAGAATAAAGTAATGTGATCGCTCAGCTCTGTGTATTTCTTTTGTACTTTTATGTGATACGAGGCAGTGCCTGAGCCAATTTGTTTTACATTTGACAAAGTATATATAATACAAAGGCAGTTAGAGGAATAAGAGAGGCGTGAGATGGGTGACTGAGTGACTGAGTAATGCATCAACCATAACAACAAACTTGTAACTCCAATACTTTGATTTTAAACCAGACAACAAAACAAATGAAAGTGTTTGACTGCTTGCCCAGGATTGAATATTCTTGCTACTACTCACTCTAGTGAAGAAAACCTTGTAACCTTGATCAAACAACTTTTGATCGAGAGTAGTATGACGCTCTTTGAAATCTTAGTAGAAAGAGCATGATCGATTGCACCACAAAAGAGATGGTCGAATACTCTTTGACATAAAGGGAAAGTTGACCGTTGGAAAGTTGGGGTAATCCCTCTCGTCATACAGCCTTGTGGATAGATTTTTATCATCCTCAATCTATTAGCATAGATCTAAATATGAAACACGATGCCGTCTCACTGGTCTCCTTTATTTCTAGTTCAGGTTGGTAAATCAGTGGAAGGGAATTGGCACCTTGAAAGTAACTGAACGATATCAGATCATCGTTATACTTGCAGCTTAAGTTAAACTTCTTGGCCTAATCACCTTGGTTTAACTTTGCCAATCAGAGCAGAAATGCCGATTCATAGCATAGAGAAAATAACAGATCAGCAGGAAGGGGAGTACCCTTGGTGTCCATGGGGATGCCTACTTTTAGCTTAAATGTCTTACCTAGATATGCATAGATACATAGATAGATTTTATTTATGAGGAAATCCTGCATATCACATATTGTTTTCTCAGTAAACTTCAGATGGCATTTGCTTTCAATTTTGAAAAACTGTCCTGAACCTCTGAAGATAGATCTGCAACTGTATCTTTGGTCACGACTTTTAGTTAGGAAATGACTCACACAAAGTGAAAGTCAATTCTTATCATTTTTTTATCACATTTTGTTACCTCAAAGGATGCAGGCCTAGATCTATGCACAATTTTATTTAGTGCGTGTGACTTCATGTTTACACTGACAGCCATACAACAACCAGTTGTATCGAGGAATAAAATAGTTCCCCAAAGAGAGAGGTGACATTAGCGGATGTATGCACACATTGCTCTTCAGAAACATTTGACACAACACATTATTCAAATAATATCACCATTTGATGAGAAAGGTCTGTCAAGAGCTACGTCAGTAAATCAGTCAGAATGACAATGCAATACGTAATACATGTACATCAAGTACAAGATGTCAAAGTGGCCGACACGATAAACGTGACGGAAGAGATTTCGAGTGGTTTATGAACCTGTGGCGGTTACATGCTTTAGTCATCATTAAACAAATGGGCCGATCATTGAAAAGTGATTAAAATGTGTCAAATAGACACTAAGGTAAATTCATAGAACGAATCATGCATTTAAACCATCTGACGTTTCTCAATGAATATTAAAACGCTGAGTTCTAGACTAAAGGGTCCAAATGGTCAGAAAGATCGCTTCTGTGTGTATTTGAGCTAGGGACTTCCTCGGGGTTCCCCAAGGAATGTGTAAGTAGTCCGTCAGTGTTTACGTCATTTCAAGAACACGGTCTTGTAAAAAATAGACGTATGAACGCCAAATTGTGCCGTTCATACACTTATGTGTCATGTGACCGACCTCTCGTCCAATGGAGAAGCCGTATATCGTGTTAGCGTCGAATTAAAAGAACTATTTCTAAATGCCCCATGGGTTAAGGAAGAAAGATTTCCCTTTAGTTTGTCGAGTGGGATTAGAGGTGGACGCAGTTGAAGAATCAAACGGTTTCACAGAATTGAACCTGTTTTGTGCTGATATTGCAAAAGTGGTCCAGCAAATCTTGTGAGTTTATGGGATTCCACAATGCATTGGTTCCACTTGACTCAAATACTTTTTGTGAATATAAAAAAAACTTTTTTTATTGAGTTCAGTGTAATGGCTTATTTTTGAGACATGGATTTGGTGGTACATTTGCTGGACCCCGCAATATATCTCTCTGTACGGATTAAATGAAGCTTTGTTATCACGTTGTATACAGTGAGGTTGGGCGACATGGGGATGGATTGGTCAAAGCTGGTGCATGTGGTGATTATGCTTGGGCTATGTATTGAAACTGGTTTCAGTTATCAGTAGAGCTGTCATCAAACGTCTTCACATGTCACAGAAGAATGGTCTTGGCATCACACATGATAAATTTAATTTCCAATCCAGTGGTTTAAAGAGCTAGTCATATCGAAAGATTTCTAAAACTAAACTAAAATATATCCGTTATTATGTATTATTTGTTTTATTATGTGTTTTTAGAAGCACATAAACTCAGAACTACTTTCATTTCCCTTTAAGTTTTACGTGCATTGATGTTATGTTGGTGTAAAGATAATTAAAATAGGAAACACAACTTTGACACTATTATCGTATTTGACGCCCCGCTCTAATAACCGCCCACAGCGATATTTGCTGATATATTGGCTAGTGAACAATCCCTATTAGCACCCCTTCCGATTGATCAATGTACACAATTTATGGACTTATTTATTCGTGTATAATACGCACTCGTGTGTTATTTGCACCCATAATTATGGGCAATTAAATTCTGGAAAAATATATCTGTCGTATATAAAAAATTCAAGCTGTCAGCATAAACCACGAAATTGACGATCTTTCAACTCTGTATTTTCCCGCCAGAATAATATTCTTATAAGAGCCCCCTATTTCTAATTGTGAGAGCGCCCTGGGCGGTATGCCTTGGAAATGGTGTACTCTTCACCTTCAGGCTGCCACCTAAATGTTGTAACTTATCCCTGTGCCGAGTGTATTTGAGTGTGATTTTGAACAAAATTGGATTCCGTCATCGGAAGAAATGATCCATACTTATCCATATCGGTAGAAATGATCCATACTTATCCATATCATTAGAAATGGTCCATAGAGGTAGAAATCACCCATACGTTATCCTTATCGGTAGAAATTATCTTATACTTATCCATATCATTAGAAATAATCCGTACTTTATCCTTATCGGTAGAAATTATCCATACAGGGGAACATGGCCCAACGATAAATGTGAAGTTGTGCTGGCTCACTACTGATATTCCTTTCTGAGAAGTATTGTTCACAACATTATGTGCATCTACATTATATGTCTCTAAATTAGGTGTATCTACATTATGTGTACCTACATTATGTGTATCTACATTATTCATTTCTACATTACGTATATATACATTATATGTATCTATAATTATGTATTTACATTATGTGTATCTACATTATGTGTATCTACATTATGTATATCTTAATTATGTGTATCTTAATTATGTGTATCTCAATTATGTGTATCTATAATATATGTTTCTACATTATGTGTATCTAGAGTTATGTGTATCTAAATTATGTATATCTACATTATTTATATCTACATTATATGTATCTACATCATATAGGATTCACGTAGAAGAGTGTTACTTTGACATGATAACGCTGATTGACCAATCAAATTCAAGATATCCAAAGACATTGAGCGATGGCTTAGCCAAGGTAAAGCACGGACACGTTGAAGATCTGGCCCCGAGGTAATAAAAACAATTCGTGCTCAACTCAGTTTCATGCTCATGCTCAAGTTCGTACTCAGTTGAGATTTGTACTCAAACAGAGGTTATAAAACATCTTAAGTTTGATACACAGCTTGGGTTCGTAGCATGGGGACGTGTTTATTCGAGAGCTCTGATAGCCCTGATAGCTAACCGAGAAATTGAGACACGAACAAGATTGACATGTACAAACTGTAAGTCTACATTCAGACATTGTATAAATATATGCGAAAATCTTATTATTGATGTGCAGTGATGGAGGCGCATTTCGTCCAAAATCATTCACAACATCAGAATGCCAACACGGATTTTCAACCAGGCCATGTTGTCCAGTGTTGACAACGCAGAATGGATTAAAACCTTATTTGATCAAATGAGGCACTTGACTACCATGGTTCATTCCATAAACCAGAGGATGCAGTGTGTTGATAGCATTGACAGTAAATTAACTATGATTGACAATAAGCTGACATCTCTCGACATTACAATGATAGAGACAACACTTCGCGTTGATAAGCTTGAAGCCTGTGTGAGAGAGACTGCATCAGAAAACAAAAAGCTGAAACAACAGGTACGGGAGCTGACAGAACAGAGTACCGATGATCGGGACAGGTTGTCGAGAGATGTAGAAGACGTGTTTTATGACATAGACTCCATATACCAGGAACAGCGAGACCTGAAAGAATATGTCATTGACCTGAAAACACGCTCTATGAGAGATAATTTACTCTTTCACGGGATCCCGGAAATGCCTGGAGAAGAACCTAAAGAGGTAATTCAAGGTTTCTTAAAGAAAGAAATGAAGTGTGACACAGACATTCACCTCTTACGTGTACATAGGATTGGCCCTCACTTATCTAACAGACCACGTACTATAGTGGCAAAATTTGCAAATCCAGACGAACGGTGGGAAATCCTGACTAACACAAGACAGCTGAGAGAAACGCAATTCGGTGTTAGTGAACAGTTTCCTCAAGAGATTGTGCAGAGACGGAGATATCTACTCCCCATTTTCAAGGAAGCAAGGAGGCGTGGTTTGAAGTCTAACCTCACAGTAGACAGACTGTATATAGACGGGAGACGTGTGTACCCAGGAGACGACCCGTTTATAGATCTCACCCCACGAGACCCTCCCCCCAGCAGGAGATCATACGCGAGTGCCTTCGGTCGGTCAGACAACAGACAACCCAACAAGATGGCCAGGACTGAGGACACGGGAGAAAACAGGCCGCGGTAGGAGAATAACGGAGGTCAGCAAACCCGTGAGTCGCCTAACAGTGAAAACGTAACTTCCCACGAGAAACTTAAGATACTGTCTCTTAATGTGTGTGGGATTAGGACAAAGCTGTTGAACCCCGATTTTGTGAACGATGTGTCCAGATACGATATACTGTGTCAGACTGAAACTAAAACGTGTGATTTAGATGCTGTGAAAATCCCAGGATTCTCAGTTCATATGAATAACGGAACTAACGCACTGAACACACGTGTATCTGGCGGGATCATTGTAGCCATCAAAGAGACACTATTTGACAAGGTCAGCGTCATCGAAAAGATGCATGATATTGTTTTATGGTGTAAGATACCAAGTGATTTCCTGCATGTTAACGATGACCTTATCCTAGGAACTGTGTATATACCACCAGAGCAAAGTAGATTTCATTCACCGGAAATATTTACAACACTAGAAAATGATATCATTCGTATGTCAAACTGCTCACAGTACATGTGTATTGTTGGTGATATGAATTTTCGTACTAAAAATCTTCCGGATTTTATCATTTTGGACGAATATTTATGTGACAATGATATTATTGACGAGGAATTATTGTTTTCAAATGTACAACTTCTAGTTGACACCGGTGTAAATTTAGATAGAATATCAATGGATACTGAAACAAACTGTAACGGGTATAAACTCCTGGATTTATGTAAAAATAACGGGCTGTATATTGTGAATGGAAGATTAGGCAAAGACAAGGGTATTGGTAAACTGACATGCAGAAATGCCAGTGTTGTCGATTATTGTATTGCATCAGCAGAAACATTCCCATTATCAATAGATTTTGAGGTACATGTACAGGAGTTTGATCCGATCTCGTCCGATGTACACTGTGGCTTATCGTTAACGTTAGATTGTACAGCACAACAACTATCTCCAGTTATAGATGATGACAAGGATGTACATGTACATAAAGTTGTAAAAAGATGGGTTCCTGATAAAAGTGAAACATTTTTATGTAATATCGATAAGGTTGCCATTACCCATCAGTGTACAGAATTAGATGCATGTAAAGACCAAATAGAGCGAAATGACATTAACCAAATTGTAAATAAACCCTCTCAGACGCTGGTTACTGCGGCTGAAACTACTCCAGGTACTGTAAGAAATTCTAGACATTCTGTACATAAGCACAAGCATAAACCCTGGTTTGATGAAAAATGTAAATCATCACGTAGATTTTACCACAAGCGTAAACGTATATATGGAAGGACTAAAGACAGTAATAGCAAAGCTATGTACATTTCAGCTAGTAGAGCTTATAGTAAAACCCTAAAGAAGGCATTTAAGACATAGACAAATGTGTCCCAACAACTGAGGGAATGTAAGGATAGTAACCCTAAGAATTTTTGGGAAATTTTAAAATCATTTGAACCAAAGAAAACAGCAGAAAAAAATCAGTATTGACAATTTTTTTCAATTTTTTAAAGATCTTAATCAAAGTTCTGATGATAATGACGATGTTTTTGCCAATAACACAAATTACGATAATCATGATGATATCTTAGATTGTAGGATTACAGAAGAAGAAATTATGTCAGCTGTCCGTGCATTGAAGAACAATAAGGCTTGTGGGTTGGATGGTATTTACAATGAGTACATTAAAAGCTCTATTCATGTTATGATGCCGGTTTACGTAAGGCTTTTTAACCTCGTTTTTGACACTGGGGTTTTACCTGAAGCTTGGCTTGTTGGCAAAATAAAACCAATCTACAAAAACAAAGGAAACCAAGCTGACCCAGACAATTACAGAGGTATTTCTATCCTAAGCTGTTTAGGTAAATTGTTCACTACACTATTGAATAATCGTTTACAAGCTTACTCAGTTCAGACTAATCTGATAAGCGAAGCGCAAGCAGGATTTAGAAAAAAATACTCAACAATTGACAATATGTTTATTCTTAAAGCTCTCATTGATATCTATAGAAACCTTAATAAGAAGTTGTATTGTGTTTTCGTCGATTTTAGCAAAGCTTTCGATACAGTATGGAGGTGTGGTCTGTGGTCAAAAATGATAAAGTCTAATATCAAAGGAAAATGTTTTAATGTCATATATAATATATATCAAAATATCAAATCTTGTGTTACACACAATAACAAGGTGTCAGGTTTCTTCCCATGTCAAATTGGTGTAAGACAAGGTGAAAATTTGTCACCTTTCCTGTTTGCTTTGTACCTTAATGACCTTGAACAATTTTTATCTGAAAATGACTTTGAAGGACTGCATCATGTAAATAACCTTTTAATAGATTCACTTGAACTGTACATAAAACTTTTTCTCATTTTGTATGCCGACGATACTGTTTTAATGGCCGAAAGCCCAGAAGATTTAAGAAAGTGTCTCACTATATTTGAAGAATATTGTACTATCTGGAAACTTAAAGTCAATGTTGGCAAAACGAAAGTAGTTATTTTTGCCAAGCGCTCCACAAATAGAGTCTTCAAGTTTATGTTAAATGGCTCGTTTCTTCATGTTGTTAAAGAATATGTTTACCTTGGTATTTTATTTACAAACACTGGTAGATTCTGTAAGGCACTAAAGAGACTGACAGATCAGGCATCTAGAGCAATGTACGCTGTATTTCGTAAAATTAGAATATTAGAAATTCCTATTGACTGTCAACTGAAATTATTTGATCAACTTGTTCAGCCAGTATTGTTATATGGATCTGAGGTGTGGGGTTTTGAAAATACTGTTGTCATTGAACGTGTACATCTTAAATTTTGTAAATATATTCTCAAGTTAAAACAGTCAACACCCGATTACATGGTATATGGTGAACTAGGGAGGTATCCTCTCAGCATTTTCATTAAGATAAGAATGATTTCATATTGGTGCAAGCTAACATCATCACAAACTAGCCTTTCTAGTATAGTATATAAACTTATGTTTCAAATGTCCATTGCAAATCCAGATTACCATTTCCCACTATTAAAAGAAGTAAAATGCATTCTTCAAAATATAGGCTTTAATTACATTTGGCTGTCTCAAACCTTTATTAGTGTCGCATGGTTGAAACAAAATGTGAAACATGTTCTCATTGATAATTTTCTGCAAAGATGGCGAGAATCAAAGGAAAATTCATCTAAAGGTTACTATTATAACATGTTTAAAGAGTTACCATCTCTAGAACCTTATTTACTAGAACTACCAATCACCTTACGCATCTCTCTTGCTCGTTTTAGAACAGCAAATCATAGATTACCCATTGAAACAGGAAGATGGTATAATATTGTGAGAGAGGAAAGAAAATGTACATTGTGTAAAAATTTTATATGTGATGAAATGCACTTTTTATTAGAATGTCCAAAACTCTCAGAAATTAGAAACAAGTTTTTGCCTCAATACTACTGTATGTATCCTTCTGCCGTAAAATTCTCTCATTTGATGTCCATTACTTATAAGCCAACTCTATTAAAACTGGCAAGTTATATAAGATCATGTATGGAAATTTTCCACTGACATGTTTTCTTCATCGTATCTTTTTCCTGTGTCCAATTACATCTTTGTATCACTGCCGTGATTTACGAGAATAAACATCATTCATATTCAGGTGAGCACTACTCACGCTCGGCTTGAGCATGCTCAAAGTACTCTGTGTTTATGAAACAAGCGACAATTTGGAACTCTTCCGTCGAGAAAGGTAAGAAAACAACCCGGATGTTGTCGTCCGATTATTTCCAATGGCAACGAAGAGCGTGCCCGAGTCAAGAAGGCGGTCACAGGCGGAGGAAGTGTGTCTTGTCCAGGAGGTGATCCAACGAGAACAACTTCTGTTTGCAGAAATAAAAGGAAGTGGTGTGTCGAGTCTGACGCAGGTGGGCTGCCATTGTTGATATCGAACTCAGCGTTGAGCACGGTCCAAAGCGTACTTGAGATCGTACGTATTTCATGCTGAAGTTGAGCACGAAAACGTACTCAGATTATTCATAACCTCCGTTTATTGAGTCTTAGATTTAAGTTCAGCCAGAAACCGGATTTGAGCATGAAGTTTTATAACCTCGGGCCTGGCTACGCTTCCTGTCATGGGTACAATGTGTGGAACTCTTTGGCCGTCTTTACCGTGATATTTATAAAATAATGCTGAAAGCGACCCAACTCATTTACGAACTCACACAGTAGGTTGAATCAAAGCGTAATAGTAAGTGAAAGTTGTCCATTATATTTGGGAAATAAATTTTGAATTAAGAGAGTCAAGAAAATGATATTTTAATATGTTCATAAGTACACATCATAAAGGGATATTTTCCCAAACCACGAGGCAGATGACGGCGGAACCAGTTGCCTACAGGATGTACAGCGTTAGTTTGCCCCACAGCGTCGGGAACGTCACAACTTCACTGTTAGCGGGAGCAGTGGACCCTGGAACACCATTATAAAAACATTTTCGTATGCAAATACAGTAAACTACGGTTATAACGAACACGCTTATAACGAACTGACGGATATAACGAACTTACTTTTTAGTCCCAACTATTTGCTTTAGTTATGCTGTATATATGCTTATAACGAACTACGGTTATAACGAACTAAAATTAGTAGTCCCTTTGACTTCGTTATAACCATACTTTAATGTAGTATGCATGTAGTCAATATCATTATCAGCATGTAGGATACATGCATTCAAGACCATTACTAATATGATCACATTGAGTCCTAAACACTATCTTCCAATTGAAATTGTCTTCATCAAATAGTATGCACGTATTCAATACAGTTTGAAATAAAAAGGCATCAAGTCATCAAATAATATACAAAGGCATCTATTAAGAAATGCTTGTTTGTTTGTTGTTTAATGCCGTACTCAGCAATATTCCAGCTATATGACGGCGGTCTGTAAATAATCGAGTCTGGACCAGACAATACAGTGATTGATATCATGAGCATTGATTTACGCAATTGGGATACAATGACATGCATCAACCAAGTCAGCGAGCCTGACACCCGATCACGTTAGTCGCCTTTTATGGCAAGCTTGGGTTGCTGAAGAACTATTCTACCCCGGATCTTCACGGGTTGCATCTATTAAGACCAAGACGTAACCATAAGACCACATCGTTTGCCTTATACATGTACTTAAGCTTAATATTATCAAATGGTTATTATAAAAAAAATCTAACACCAGGCCACAGAAGCGGTCCAGGCTCTCCGGGCGGACGTTCTAACACCAGGCCACAGAGGCGGTCCAGGCTCTCCGGGCGGACGTTCTAACACCAGGCCACAGAGGCGGTCCAGGCTCTCCGGGCGGACGTTCTAACACCAGGCCACAGAGGCGGTCCAGGCTCTCCTGGCGGACGTTCTAACACCAGGCCACAGAGGCGGTCCAGGCTCTCCGGGCGGACGTTCTAACACCAGGCCACAGAGGCGGTCCAGGCTCTCCGGGCGGACGTTCTAACACCAGGCCACAGAGGCGGTCCAGGCTCTCCGGGCGGACGCTCTAACACCAGGCCACAGAGGCGGTCCAGGCTCTCCGGGCGGACGCTCTTACACCAGGCCACAGAGGCGGTCCAGGCTCTCCGGGCGGACGCTCTAACACCAGGCCACAGAGGCGGTCCAGGCTCTTCGAAATCGAGCTCGAACGGTGAATCAAATTTCCGCAAACGTTCTTCACGCTACTCGAGTACGAATTACGGGTCACACGATTAGAAATCGTCTACATACAGCTCGTCTCCATGCTCGATGACCACGTGTTGTGTCGCCCCTTACAAATCGTCATATTGCCTACAGACGCAACGGTGTACAGACAGTCGAAACTTGGGTAAACGTCGCTGTTCACGTGTCATGCTTTCAAATGAGTCCCGATTCACTTTGCACTTGGCAGGGGTTGCATCACCATTCAATGAGCGAACCCCACTTCATATCGTGCAAGCAATTGTCACTGGACAGTACTATCAGGAAAATATACTAAAACCATTTGTTGTCCAGTTTGCAAGACGTGTGGGTCGACGTTTCGTCTTTCAGGACGTCAACGCCCATGCCCACCGTGCACGAATCGTCAAGGCTCACCTCCAGCAGCACAACATCCCTAGAATGCCATGTCCAGTAATGAGCCCAGATGGCCCCCCACTGAACACGTCTAGGACTCGATAGGGAGACGTTCGCATCAACGTCAACTGGTGATCATGTCAGCTGAACTTGGCGAAGGGTTGCAAAGGAATGAGACAGACCTCCAAATTGCCATTGGGAGACGTTGGGGCAGAATGCCTCGTCGATTGAATGAATTTTTGACAAATCTTGGCGGTATTACGCACTACTGATCCAAAAACGTCAACTTTGAAATTTCCCATCTTACCTATATGGTCCTTCAAGATCGTTGGCAGTCATACCATCTACTGTCATACTTCACTACCTAGTCCAACTTCGTTTATTCTTATCATGCAACTATTACTAGAAAATAATGTGTCTCACAATTTAGAAATATTAAGTTACCCCCATCTTCCCGAGGCAACTGCGTCAACTGACTCTTAAAGTCCAGTTTCCATCCTTGCCGAACCTAGCGCCACCAGTGGCTATTACGAGTTATTTCCCTCCGATAACCCCACAACTGACCAACCAAATTCCACCTCGCATATCACTTGCATTTGCTTCAAACAAAATGGAGGCGCCCAGTCAAGACGATCCTATCGAAAATCAAGATTAAAAGTGATAAAACGGGTCTTACTTCGCGAAGTGGATCAAATCACGAAAGAACCTTGATTAAAAGTTTGAAAGGATTCGGGAAATATCTGTTGACGCCGAGTTGGCAGTACACATGCTTTGCAAATCCTACAATCGATCGAAATCTGCACGGCAGTTTACGAACCGGATATCGATTTCATTTCGCAATTATGATTGGACTATGCACAGACTTTATAGTCCAGCCAAAATATAACTCCATAATACCAGTCTAGTTCGGCAAGTGTGGAAACTGGACTTTAAAGTAAAGTTAACTCTCTTGCCTCGGGATGATGGAGCACTCTCTACGTTTTTAAAGGTTATACTTTAGACACCAACTGTAAAATTAATAGCCGAAGAATAATCATTTAAGGATTGACTGTTTTATTTTCGGTTCATTGAGGTATGAATCGAAAAACCGATGTGCAAACATTTGTAAGAATCCGCACATCGGTTTTTCGATTCATACCTCAATGAACCGAAATAAATACAGTCAATGCTTAAAATTAAATTCGACAACGTATAACATGTTTTATGTACAATAGTTTAACTAAAACAGTTGTATATATAAAAACAGACAAAAATGACGAGATTGATAAACATTCCAGGTGTAGGAATATACACTTTGGCGTGACATGAATCAGGGGATCGTTTAATTTATGCACACAACTTGACACGCCTACACAGTCAGTAGCCAATCAACGGAAAGTAGGATCAAATCTATGTTCATTGGACCTGTCAATTATGGCAAGAGGCGAAAAGAACTGCAACAGTCAGACTGTAAAGAACCGGAAGAAATATGTCCGGGAGAAGGCGGCTGTTTCAAATAACATGGTCAGTTACCGCCAGATTCAAACATTACTTCCCTGATTACGGTAAAACACAGTAGGAAAAAAAGGCTGGTCAGAAATGAAACCCGAAGACATGAAAGTTGAACGGGGCGATCGGAAAAAAAACAGGCGAGCGAGCCTGTTCGTTTGCTGTTTCATTCATTCTCGGCCTTCGGTTTCAAAGGGTAGTTTGGACAATGAATATGCATGAAAGTCGCTAAATGTCCTGTGCATGACGATACACGTGAGCAGAAAGGAAATTCCCTCAACTGTAATATTGGGATTCCCCGGGATTCCGCAGTAAAAAAAGTAGTGCGCCTCGGTGGGCGTGGCTTAATTGTTTACGTTCATCGGGAAATGAATGCAATAACACGTGACCAATTCAGTTAATCAGAATGCAGGAATATCAATGCACACAACGACAACTTAATTATAAGGATATAAATTGAGTTGGGGCGATTGTTCACGCAGACAAGACACATTGCAACATTGCTTCACCTGCAGACAACTCTGTCGTGTCAATGTAGGTTGTGGCTGCACATTCTGTTGCGATGAATGGATTGGCCGTGTTCAAGGTGGCCTGACTTGCTGCGTCCATTGGCGTTGTCAGGGTCATAAACTGCTTCTCCATCCCTGGATTCACTTGCTATAATTAAAAAATATGTCACGGTTATTCTCTCTACAATTATCATTTTATTTTCATTTAGAACAAGCTTGGATTCAAACAGCGAGTGTGTGCGGGTGGGCGGGCGTGCCAATAGAATCCCACAATAATCCCGACATAAAATCATGTTTATATTTGTAAAATGTACCATTCTTGTATGTATCATACACTTGTCAGAGGGGTACACAAAGTACGTGATCTAGACTACCAGTTTCAATTTTGTAGAGGCCTCGGTGGCTGAGTGGGTTAGATCGCTGACTCTGTGTGCTGGCGATTAGTTGCCTCACTCTGGCGGTGTGGGTTCGAGTCCCGGACGGGACTCAACCCAAAAGGAATCTGTACTTAACTAAGAAAGTCTTATCCCAAATATGACATTTGTTACATGTATCATTCTTGCCAGTTGAATATTTGAGAAAAAACAAACAGAACCGGTAATGACTGACAACTTACAACTCGGGCTTGCAAGTCAGCACTTGTGGCGGAGAATGTATCAAGCACGTTGGTACCGTTGAAAATGAAACAAGTCTTAACTGGCCGATCGAAAAGTTTCACAGCAAACATTTCCTGAAAGTAACGAGCAGTCCAGTTATCGATCACCTTCCCAGTAAGATGTAAATAGTGTGTGTTTATGATACGTTGTCGCTTACTGAGATCAACATCCGTGATATGTACGTCTGAAAATAATATAGCACAGTCTACTACATAGGTCCATATCAAATAGACATTAAACAATAAGGAATCCTTTTCCGATGAAACACATTCGCTTTTGTTTACATCTCATAGTATACCCGAATCACGTACCGTGTTGTATTCAATATACTCGGCGTTGCTTTTCAGACCAACAGATGCCAGAGCCCTGGATGGAGCGACGAATTTGATGGTCTTGGCAGCGTCGTTTATAACGGCTCTTTCCTTTGCTGTTACGGTTGGAGTCACGACCCGAGTCCATGACGCCTTTATGCTCGCCTAAAATAGGCAAAAAATGAAAATATGTAGTTATATAATTATTTTAAACGCCAGGTTTCTTTCAACGCCAAGATAACGATGGCTTAGATGTTCTGACCTCGTTGCGTGAGTGAGTGAGTGAGTGAGTGAGGCTTAACGCCGCCTTGAACCGTATTCCAATTATATCACGCCCATTAACTTCATGTGGGAGAAAAGTCCGAAGTGATGCAGGTTTCCACGTTGGTGAAACCCACGAGCACGGGTATTGTGCTGACAAACCTAGATACATAATCGGGGCGAATCGGGAACCGAACCCAGAATCATAGGTTTCTGGCGTGGTCAAGGAACGCAACTCAACACAGCGAATTGCGTTGCCTTTGACAACTGGGCCACCCGTGCCCCCACAAGGGACGGATATACAGTAAACTACGATTGTAACGAACTCAAAGGGACTACTAATTTTAGTTCGTTTTGACCGTAATTCGTTATAAGCATATATACAGCATAACTACAGCATATAGTCGGGACTAAAAAGTTAGTTCGTTATATCCGTTAGTTCGTTATAAGCGTGTTCGTTATAACCGTAGTTTACTGTACGTACAAAACGTCAATGGCAGAGAATAACCAATCTTGATTATACGCTGAAACAGATTCGCGGTGAAATTTATATGATTGAAAGTCCTTGATGTCCTTCCATACTGGAAGCACCCGCCACACACAGTGCATGTTACAGCAATTGTGCTTGTTGCCCGACTAACACAACAGTGATGCTACTGCCATGCAACGGTTGCATGTAAACAATCGTGACAATCAAGTGATGGACTAGAACATCCAGTGACCCGTAACGCACATGCCGATGAAACTTTCATTAATTGTCCTTGTAGGTCCACCGTGGTCAGATATAACACCGAGGTCAGATACAAGACCAGGTTTTATATAATTACAGTATTTTCTGGCATATAAATAGTTTGAGTTTCATAACATTCTAATAATTGAACTTAAATGTTTGCTGTCAATCATGCAATGGAACATGTTTTACATAATATCCAATTACGAAAATATATTAACTCACCGCAGGACTTGTTTGAGCCAAAAGAACATGACCCAGGCAAGCAAGAGCTGTAGCAAGAAGAAGAGAATTCATTTTTCAAAATGTCCGAACTCCCTGATGCTGGTTCTCTGTATAAAACATTCACCCACTGTCAGTCCTATATGTACTGCTATGTATTCAAATTGTGACCTAACGGTGACATGATGAATATTCTTATACCGTCTTAGTCGTTCCAAATAATGATATTCACAACTTGTTATATAAAGCGTCAGGTGGAAAAATATTGGGAAAGGCATCAGCGTGTGCATGTATTCCGTAGTGACAAGGGAGTTTTACAGCAATGGCCATGATATTAAGGGATGCTGTTTCGATGCGGAATACTAACCTTTGGGCATAGAACTTGTTGTGACAAGGGACTAGGTTTTTTTGTGTTAGTTTTTGATTGAGTGAGTGAGTGAGTTAACACAGATGATTTTCACAGAACGTGTGAGTTTAAATTTGAACTAACAAAAAACAAAGAAAACAAACGAGAAGCCCACGATGCAACGAATAATGTGAGAAATGTGTGAATATAAACACACCCGCACACACGTTGCAATTCACCCTGCAGAAATGTATCGTATTTTCGTTCCAGGATCTGCTGATGTTCAGCACGAGCCCCATATTCACACAGATAATGATTGTAGGTTTACCAGCACCATAGCCGTGCTCGCAGATTCCACCAAACGATCCGTCATACAGATATGCCATCAGGATGTTCTCTGTATATTGAACAGCTCATTTTATTCCATGAGCTTTCCTTTCTTGACCTATTCAATATTTTATCTCAATGATTCGTCTTGTTACTAATACAAAGTAATAATGTAAATATATTGTTATCAAAGATTTGAAACCTCCATACAATACCTATCTGTGTGAAGATCTTGGGACACCTCAATAGGAGGTCGTGTCACGTGAACTTTCTGATCAGCCCATCAGCATCAAAGCTTCAAATTTCTCTTTACGAGTGAGCGGAGTATCTGATTTCTTTATAGAGGGAAAAACCGAATGTGAAATAAAATGCCGCGCTAATATATTCTTGTGGATGTGCATACACCCTGTCGTTTCTGAGCACAATGACATCTACACTCAAAAGGTCTGCTGACGATACGCCTTTGTGTTGCGTGCGGGCTTCCTTTCCTAGGCTGGTTAATTTCCGAATGGGGGTAGTTAAGAAATGAAGACTTAGTCTAAAAACCTACGCATCCCCGTTTCATTTAAACGTGGTCAAAGTCCGCTAAGGGATCAGGAGACGATATTGCTGTGGAGGTGTCCTCAGATTTTCATGCAGGGGGTACCGTGTCAGAGTAAAATATTTGAATTTAATGAGATTGTCACTATCGCTGAAATGACCTGTTTCCTGGAGAGGCGGGTTTATTTGACAGGTACAAGTGGCTCTGGCTCACAACTCCGGTCTCGCGCGGGACCTTCTCGCTGTGTGCTGCAGATTCCCCGTCTCCCGAGGTTCTTCACCCTCCCTGACAACCACCTCAGCATTTCAGCAGGGTTTTACCCTTTGGACCTGGCGCCCAGGGTTTACATCGTGGATGAAACAAACAAGGCCTTCACTCTTACTGTGCACTGAACTTCGGCCCATGAATACCATCACCCGTCACTTATAACTCTCTGACCATGCAGTAACTTCACGTTTACAGTTCCCAGCTCCGGACGCTGATGTCTTTCTTATGCGACTGCCGTGTAGCGAATTCCATGTTGTCCAGTAATATAAATAGCCTGTCCAGATCATCCCTGTTTGGACCAGGTAGCCTGTATTCCTCGCCCAGCAACCTCACTATAGGTATGTGTGACTCTTGTCACGGTAGACGTAATCTTGGCTGGACAGCTATATCACAAATACCTTATTTCATGACACAGCTGATACTTGATTTTAACATTATTTATTTCCCAAAAGGAATGGGATCGGTGATCAGGCAAAACCTATTTGACCAACTCTACCTACAGGGACAATTAATGAAAGTAAACTGTACATACAATGATAAAGATAGACAAGCTGTACCTCCCGTAGCAAGTAATATGATAATGCACAGATACAAGTCACACATTTATTAGACTAACATTCAGTCTAGGAAAGCTTTTATTACACAATACCCTTCTCGACTCTGACATTAAACAAATAATTTTCCCGATGATGATTTTGTGGAATAAAGCAAGCTAGAGCTGGACCGACTTGCTTTTGTATTCATATCTAGATTGTTTGTTTTTTCATAAAACAAATAAACTAAGCGGCAAAAGAAAGTATAGGTTGGCAATTTGTAATTTTCCTTAAAACAGCGATAACTAGTGGAAAATGGGTATTGGGAATATGACCGTCCAGGAACAGGTACCAAAAACACCTCACCCAAAAAATGGCGAAACAGGTTTCCCGCCTATAGCATAAACTGTACGTGCATGTTAGCTGTATATATGCGTTCGTCTGCAGGGTATTACCACACGTAATGAAAGCACACAAAGGAAATGTCACGACTGTCACAGGAGCAGAGAGAGAGAGCCATCGGTATGGACGAAATGGGGGCAACACAGGTCCAAATTGCCAGAAGGTTTGGTTGTACACCAAACACAGGACAGGCCTAGAACCGGACCACTGGAAGACGGTCAGATACGACTCATTCATCTGCGAAACAGATTCGTGACGGTGACGGCAGCTTTAGCGTTGGGACATCCCATTAGCCAACGTACAGTACTACGACGACTTCGTGCTGCTGGAATCTGAGCATATCGTCCTTTCCGAGGAATGGTCCTGACTGCTCAACATCGACGCCTGAGACTGCGATGGGCGTCGAGTGTTATTTTCTGATGAAAGTCGGTTTAACTTGATTCACAATGACGGCAGAGAACGAGTTTATCGACGCAGAGGGGAACGTTTGGCTTCGCCGTGTATCCATCTATTCGGTGGGGGAGGTGTCATGGTGTGGGGCGGTATTTGTGGAGATCAGAAGACTGATTTGGTGATTATACAGGGAAACCTTAATGCTGTGCAGTACAGAGACCATGTGTTGCAGCCAGTTATGCTTCCGTTCTTACAAAACCAACAGCAGGGGTCATTGTTTCAACATGACAATGCCAGGCCCCATACTGCAAGACTGACTCGGGACTTTCTAAACCAGCAGAACGTTGACCTTTTGCCCTGGCCTGCCCACCCACCCGATATGAATCCTATTGAACATCTGTGGGACCAGCTTGACAGACAGATTAGAGCACGCCATCAGCCTCCCGTCAACAGACAAGAATTGAAGCAGGCCCTGAGAGACGAGTGGCAAGGGATTCGAGCCCACGTCATCAGAAGACTGACGTCACCGATGAGGCGGCGTATCACAGCATGCGTTGAGGTAGCTGGACGTCATACACGCTATTGAAGGCAACTGTGTCGACAAAGAACTTGTAGTGTGTCTGACAATTTTTTGGTGACCTTTCTGACAACTTTTGAAAATGAATTTGTTTATCCCACCATTGTTTACCTTAAGCTAACGTTACCTGTGATTGCAAAATTTCATTCAAACTGTGGTTAATCAATCATTTGTTACCCCTCCCTAGATTATATTATAATTCACAGCAAAACTTCTTCTTGTTATTTTTTAATCGATCATGGAACTCGACCTAAACTTTCTTTTGCCGCCCAGTATAAATTCCACAGTCATGGTGCAGGACTACACCTATATATGTACACTTACATGTACCGATACATAACCATACCGGTGCATCCATGCACATATAGACATACACGTGTACACATGTACACAGTCTATCATTCATGCAAACAACTATTAGATTGATATAATTGTTAAAATGAAACCAATATATAATTGTGTTTTCAGATTTTATAATAAACAAGTGGATATATTGTATAAGGTTAATAATATATGCTTTATCATTTCCAAGCAACACTGACTTCAATTCATATCCTCCTATATAGTAGTACATATTATTACGAAGATTGCAAAAGTCCCGGCATGAAAAGAAGTACTGTGCATGATCCTACAGTTTTAATCATTCAAAACAACGCCTTTTCATTTAATGTCACTGGTAAGATCTATGATCTGTCAACATAGTAATGTTACGTTTTGGTGACTGAAACGTCTCCGATTTGCATACGTTATGCTTTCCTCAGACAGTATGACATGATATAATATTGTTACAATTTTGTGTTGTCGCTGGGAACAATGGAACACGTTACCCTCCACGTGACAAACATGCTTGTGCCTCAAGGTCATAATTCACGTGTGACGCGTCACGGAGTTGTCAATTGTGTAACTAGGCTTCTCATCCCACGATATGCTCACATGCCGTTACACAAGGCACACCGACCCTGAATACAGTAAACAACCTGACTCAAGTATGTTTAATTACCACCACAACTGTTTCCAACATTCGATATTCATCAGAAAATACTTACCCTGATTTCAGGGATTATGCACAGGTCCGTGTATTCCAGGACCTGACTGATTGCTATTTTGCGAACACCTGATGTCATCACTGATTTTCAGTGATCCATTCATGTAATTGTTTCCACAGTTTTGCCTTTTTCGCCTCGGTAGATAATCGAGACTGATACTTCTCTGGCGGAGATTTTTTTTATTATCTTGATACAAAAAAGTCTGAACCATCATCAAGTCTATTGATAAGGGGTGACATTGATCTGTCGGCATAGAAGGGTAAGCAACAGAAAGCAATTTTGTTTTAGTCTTTATTTGCATCTCACAATCTACAGTGTAAGTATCAACATGTAAACTGTACATTAAAATGATGGAAAGGACGTGGTTTGACATGCCTTGTGTGCGAAATGAACAAACGGTCAAGAAGTGGATGTGAAATGTTTCAGAGGTGTTCAGACGAATGTGGATAGGTTTTTCTCTTCAACATTTGCATCTTTTGGATTTATAACAACACCAGTTGCACACGTAAAGCACATATGAATCTGCAAGTCTCTTGTAAGAGTCATTGAGTAAGTGTTATCTTTTTATTTGAACACGAGCAAGTTTTTTGATCCATGGTGATTTGGTCAGGAGATGACAATATAGACATGTAGTGAGTATGTCTCCTTGGTTCAAAAACTTGCTGTTTTTAGCCTAAAAGTGCGTTACAATCGGCCTCTGCTTATGGTCATGTCCTAGAAAACTCCACTCGATTGAAGGAAAAAACAACCAGTTTTCAGTCCGATTACTTTTGTACTTAAGAATTGGACAGTTTCAGTGTGATTATTATACAGTGCCCGTCACAGTTTAAAGTACACACTGTTTCAAACAACCCGTGTACTAGTAACACCACTAGCCACACCACTAGCCACACCACCAGCCACACCACTAGCCACTGACATTGTGCCTCGTAGACAGATGTAGATCTGCCACCTTTTCTATTCTGTACGTCTCGAAACCTCAATTGCCTCAATGCTTCACAAGGCCGCTTATATGACTATAAATTACCGACGAAAGATCACCAAATTCATCGACATCGCAAACGTGATCATAAGCTGTATTACTTTGCACGACTTTTGGTTCTTTTTGCAAATATGGCCACGTTCATTTAAGGTATAACGTGAACATAATCTTTATACGCTGCTCATCCTTTGTAACTCAAACATCGCACATAAGGTCAAATTCTAAAACTAGGCCTGTTTTAACAGTATTACCATACACCACACCGCATTCCATATCATACACACACAGTTCACAGGTGAATGTGACCCTCTGTCATCTTCATGACAAGGCATGTAACGTGGAACTGACGTAGATGGTGACGCTTCCTCCGACAGTTAGTAAAGTTAATGGAAATTTATCAAGGATGTCTGTCATATCTGAAACGCAAAAACATATCGTGTTGTACTCTGGCAGAGAAATGAACGATGTCACCATTATAGTGTTTATACATCTGATGTATGTTTTAAATATCAATATTTTAGATTTTAGAGCATTGAATGTATGATGAGAACATTTACTATACGAAAAATAGAAAATTAAGTAACAGTTTTCGTTTACAACATATTCTTAGTACGGTTTTGGCAGATACTAATTGTTTTTACAAATATCTGAAAAAAGAAAACCCTACGTAGAGATGATGTTTAATATCCTAACACTACTCGTTGGGCACACACTCACCCGTCGCAGGTGCTGTTGCGTTGAGGATATCCATGTTGCGACATTTCCTAGCAAGATAAGGACTGGCAGTCTGAAAGGCTTCTCTCTCCGGAGGTGTCATGGCAATGTCTGACGTCATCGCAAACTGGCCAATTTCAACTGTCTCATTCAACCTCTGTTTCTGGGCAAAAAAAGGTGAAATAAGTGCCGGTGAGATTAAGAAGGCGTTCCAGACACCAATGGCGCAGGAATATGTAGAGTAAAACATGTCTGTAATGAAATGCACCAATGTCTAAGCTAATTGTATCGGATTCGGTCGTCAAGTGTCCACTTTCTCAACAGACAGACAGTTCAGAGTACAAGCAGTTTCGATCAGTTTCCCGAAAAAGATTCGATTGAATCCATATGAGAATCAGTGATGACACCAGGTGTTCGCAAAAATGTGAAACATCATTACCACAAAACCCACACAATGTTTAATGCAAAATTCCTGCGATAGTATCATTCTCAGTTCTATTGCTTTTTGTGAGTACTCCGCTTGTCTCGAAAGAACGGGTAACTCCTCATGATTTATTGCGTGTTTAAAGAGGTTTCACTGTGTGTACAACTTAACATAGTTGATTTAAATTGATGCGTCACTTGATTAACGATCTATCACGCTTTTATGACAATTTCTAACAAATCATTTCCTTGGTACATGTTGTTCATATCGTTCACCTTGTTTGGCTTTTGCCATTGTCGTAATTGCTGAAATCCTTCAAATCTGGTTTAACTTGACATTCGGCCCCCACTCCACCCCCCACCCCCCCCCCCCCCCCCCCCACCCCCCCACCCCCCCAAAAAAGGAAAGAAATAGATAAATAAAAAATAATAATAATAAAAAAAAAATAATATTTTTTAAATTTATTTTTAAAAGTCCACTTGTTGATTCACCCAGTCACATACTACATGCAAATTAACTTCAGCGTCTTCTTCCCGTTGCCGAGAGAAAGCAGGTCATATAATTACTAAGTGTATAAGATATGCCTAAAACGAGGATTTGCTCGCGGAATCTGTGATTTTGCGTGTTGTGTTTCATCGTTGCATTAGTGTCTTCTTATTTTTTAAGACACAGGTTTGTCTTGTCAGGGCTGTGTTGTATACAGACTGACGCGACATAGCCATACTTTTCACGAATGTGTGGGCTCTTTTAACGACCCCCACAGGTACTTATGATGATCTGTTTTCCAGGAGCGGTATTTATATAAATAAGTGTTTGTTTGTTTACCAATCCGGCTTTCAAATAAGAAAACAACATGTCTAAACCACGTTGCTATGGACGATAAGATTAAAAGCTCATAAAACAAATAATCGCTAGAAATGCCCAAAGACCCAACATCTACCACCACCCCCATCCTCACCCCCACACCCCATCCCTCACCCCGCCCCTCAACACACAACTAACCTTCCTGGCCAGTATGTCAGTCATGGTGGTATTGAAGTCCTCGGTGATATTTCCTGGTAGGACGATGCACTTCCGGCTCCCTGACACGTAGGCTTTAGTCACCACCATGTCCTGTAGCAAATAGAAGTGTCATTTCCATGTTACCAACGTTTGAGGAGAAACACGAGCAACGTTTGGGTGCAATCAGCGTTCCTGCCAAAAGGGGTACCACGCCATCCAGTAGCCGTGGACTCAAGAAGGTGGGACTTAACAGGTAGATATTCCCTTGTTCTGTCCTAATGGGTATTACTAGGACCTGTGTAAGAACGAGCAAATGTAACATAAACAGACAATCGTGTTAGAGAGAAGTAAATACATGTAGAGAATACTCAGCTGCAGTTAATATCACGAAACTCAGTGTCATGACTTGGGAACAGAAAGAGATTTTCTTTTAGCTTCGCATAATGTTACTGTTTTAAATATGGCTCACTCGTGGTGGATATTGTAGCCCTTTGAATTATTCGGGTGTTGGTAGAGGGCAAAGTACATGAAGATCGGTAGGCCGAAATCATTGGTAACATCGCAAATATATCGAGCTATTCATCGTTCGGAACAAGCGTTGTACCGATTAGGATACTGTAATATCCGTTATTGTAAGGATCTAACTTTGTACAGACTAAAGAGAGGTCAAAATTTCACATCAAGCTGATGCACTGTGATATAAATGGAATACTGTTCACATCACACGTCAAGCTGACGTGCCGTAATATAGCTGAAATACTGTTCACACCACACATCAAGCTGACGTGCCGTAATATAACTGATATACTGTTCACATCACACATCAAGCTGACGTGCCGTAATATAACTGAAATACTGTTCACATCACACATCAAGCTGACGTGCCGTAATATAACTGAAATGCTGTTCACATCACACGTCAAGCTGACGTGCAGTGGTATAACTGAAATGCTGTTCACATCACCCGTCAAGCTGACTTGCCGTGCCTTGGTATAACTGAAATACTGTTTACACCACACATCAAGCTGACGTGAAAGCTAACTGAAATACTGTTCACATCACACGTCAAGCTGACGTGCTGTGGTATAACTGAAATACTGTTTACACCACACATCAAGCTGACGTGAAAGCTAACTGAAATACTGTTCACATGAAGCTGACGTGCCGTGATACAACTGAAATACTGTTCACATGAAGCTGACGCGCCGTGATATGTTCACATCAAGCTCACGTTCCGTGATATAACTCAGAGTATGATCAGTTATTTCCAAATAAGGATGTGTATATACTCACGCTGCTGTAGTCGATGTAGGAGTAGGATCGTGTGATGCTCAAAGCTGCCAGCCGTCTGTCAGAGGATCGGAAGAATATTCTCTCTTTGGACTTCAAAATGGCTGCCGCTTCCTTTACGGTTACGTTTGTATCGATGTCACGTGACCATCTACTTCTTAAAACCTTTGCTCGGCGACGCTGAAATACACAATCAACTCAATTTTGAATGCTGTATGTTTTAGTGAAATGTTTATCTCCAATGTTAACATTAGCATCAATGCAACGGATGCTTTGTGGTGAAAATAGAAATGTCCAGGCATCGTGTCAATAGTTACATTAGACTAGATGATTCTAATGGCATATATTATAAGTTGTCCACCAGTAACTAATATTAACATTGAGGGTACATTAACCTGTGTCACCCGGGGAACCAGAGGACAAGGAAGTTGTCTAACTGCACACCTAATATATGTCTTATGTAAGCATGCTATGATCGCAGTCGGTAAAAATTCAACATTTTGGAAAATTAGCAATGGCAGAAAAGAAACTTATATAATAATTTCATTTCTAAAATTTCGTAAATACATCCTCATTTCGAGATACAAATGCGGTTGGTATGTTACCACAGTTCGGCAATCCGAGCGGGAAATATAAGAAATGCATCTTATGTGTTATTGGGGTACATTGAAAACGACAGAATGGGTCTCAGCCAATCACAATTCGACATTCATGTTTTAGGTGAGATACTTTAAGATCAGGCCACAATCGTCCTTCGGAAACTCCGCTACCTTTTTATATTTTGTGTTGTTGTTTGTCGCCTCAGTCAGCAGCAGTGAGTGAGTGAGTGAGTATGTTTTACGTCGCTTTTAGCAATATTCCAGCGATATCACGGCGGGGGACACCAGAAATGGGCTTCACACATTGTACCCATGTCTGGAATCGAACCCGGGTCTTCGGCGTGACGAGCGAACGCTTTAACCACTAGACTACCCGACCGCCCCTCAGCAGCAGTGAAGCGATATCGCGGCAATGTACTGATGGTGTATTATTCCTCCCCGTAATCGCTGCATGTTTGTGTGCAGAGATTTACGATTACTTTATTTGGCGCAAAATTATCTCGTGGAAACATCTCCATTCCAAGGTTTTAAAAAATGAGAAATCAGACGGTTGTGTCCTGAGAGTAATTTCCGAGATAAAGGATTGGAAAATCAAAACGAATTATTGGAAACATAAAGATCTTTACCTGTTGCCGAGTTTGACCTTGAACCATACAGCTGCATAACACAAGCCCCAACATGACTGCCAGTGTTGCCGTCACCCTCATGGTTGTGTGAGATGAAGTCACGACTGAACCTGCCTTGAACATTTATAGCGCCCGGACTGGACAATGGCGTTTGTTGCGATGACCAGAGGGCAGTTATGTCATTAAGTCTGGCCGGAACTGACACAGATTGGTCAAAGGCACTCTTGACGTCACAATGTGTGTTTGTCAACCTCGTTTTCTCCATGAATGATTATTACGAGGATATGCTGTGACGCAGGCGCAGTTAAATCTGTCATCATGTCTCACATAAGTTGTCCCATATCCTTTGATCAATGGCAATGATTTCTTCTCCCTTGTTAAATTAATTCAAAATGCTACACGTTTAAAAGTGCTTCGTCGAATTGTTTTATCCAAAGGAGGAAATGGTGGATATTTGTTTAATAAATAAAAGACAGTATCTTTTCAAATTGATAGGTCCACTATGTATTTATTGTCTGTATATAGTAATATGAAGTAAGTGAGTAAAACATTAAATCTCGCAACGTCATGAAGCGGAGAGAGCTACTTATTAAATATTAGAGATTCCTCAGCAAAGAACAACAGTACGAAAGTAACTTAAACATCACAGATATAAATTAAAACAAACTAGATCATTGGGTGAAATGCATTTCAATAATTACACAGCGACTAATAACCACATAAAAGTGGATGGACGTGTTTGACAGATGCATCTGCAAGATTTTGTACTTTTGTTGCAAACATATGTTGTTAACAGCCTCATGACTAAATCATCTCACAATTTATGTTCGAATGTATATACACTGTGGAGATTTGAATCAGCCAAGTCAAAAAGATAAATTTTGTTGGAATCTAAGGCATTTCTCTCACACAGACCAAAGCATTTTGTCAGGCGCTTGCAGAAAAAACCTTCAATATAAATATTGTATAAATAAGCGGCACACAAAATCCCATCATCATAAGAAATCTCTACTAAAAGCAAAGTCCATTGTACGATTTGACTTTATCATAAGCATTTGTCAATAAATCATTATCAAACAGTGATGATGCCCGGTGTTCGCGAAAACTGTTCATAATTCATAGTAGTTAATATGCCAACACGTGTAATATGCATGTACTTTTAATGGTGAGCTGCTAAAAACTACTTCAGTTATTCTGACCATGTCATGCATGGGAATTACAAAAGAACTTCTGTCGCCCATAGACAACACGTCGCTCCATTCATTCAGTAGTATCAGTAGTACTTGTTTTCGATCTTGATTGATTAGTACACGTCGTCATGCTCAACATCAATCACGAACAGAACATGTAGCTCGAGGGTCTCTGAACTGTGCAATGCGTCAAAGCACATGACCCACTCGCCTGTGACATGTCACGTACTGGCAATAGGGGCCGCACGTTTCAGAATAGGGATTAACACGTCAAACCTACATTAGAGAACACTATAAGTGTACCATGACAGTGTGGGTACACGGAGGTTTAAAAGTATTAATGTGTATAATTAAAAGTGGTAAGACTCCTCCCATAATAATCTCTACTAAAATCAGTGTTGATTGATCGATTCTAATCACATCATAGGCAAATGTCACGTCTGTACTCGTCTATACATGCTTGAGGCCGCCTCCGTGGTCTAATGCATAGATTGTCTGTCCGGAGAGTGGAAGGTCCGTGGTTTGATCCCGTCCGCGTCATACCAAACAAACGTTAATGCTACTAGTTGTAGCCTGGCGCTCGACATCAATGACATTCAACACGGACTGGCCTTCTCGGAATCAAAATATGTGTCTGAGTTGGGGATCCATGTTAAACTGCGGCAACGTATCACAATGAGCTAGAACTATAAAACCTTTATAAGTCCGGACTAGTAGACACAGACACAGACACACAGACACACATACACACACACACACACACACACACACACACACACACACACACACAGACACACACACACACACACACACACACACACACACACACACACACACACACACACACACACACACACACACACACATACATACATACATACATACATACATACATACATACATACATACATACACATGTGCAAAGGTCTTCGACCCATGCTTGTCGAAAGAGGCGACTAACGGGATCGGTTGGTCGGGCTCGCTGACTTAGTTGATGCATGTCATCGTATCCAATTGCATGGGTCGATGCTCATGGTGCCAATAACTGGATTGTTTGGTCCAGACTCGATTATTTTCAGACGACCGTCATATAGCTGCAAGATTAAGATTGCTGATTGTGGCGTTAAACAACATAAACACAGGAAAACATCGCTAAATAAGTGAAATAATCATAAATGCAACGTTAAACGCCATTTCACCCCACTTCCTGTAACTGTGTGGACCTATGTGTGCATTTTCATAATCCGAGTCCGGTCACCCGATTATTGTTATATATATACATTAGTAGGTTGCTTGGTTAACGTCGCACTCAGTATTATTCAATTTATATGATGGCGGTCTGTAATTCCAGTGATTGACATCATGAGCATCGATCTATGCAACTGGCATACAATGACCTGTATCAACCAAGTCAGGGAGCCTGTAGTCGCTCCTTTCGACAAGTTGAACACCAATTCTAACCCAGATCTTCACGGGTACTCACTGTTTTATTATGGTATATGCAACAAATGTACAACCAAATTATCGTCTCAGAGCATGCACTGTTTAGAAGGGGTCTTCGTGGATGTATGGGGATTCAATGCATGTGTGATGAATCTGACAGACATTGTCAAAACGAAAAAACATGAAACCATGAAACACTCATAAGCTACTAAATTTAAAGAAGGAAATAAAAACACAATATATGATGAAAAGAACATCTCGGTACTAACAAGGCTATTCAGCAACGTGTTACAGTGAACGTTACACGATGCGTATAAAGGAGAGGATTTAAACAATTGACATTTACGAATAAAAGGCATTGTTTATATTCCGGTCCATATTTCCAGTGACAGGGAAGTTACAGCAGTATAGAAATAGTATTGATAACCTGTATTCATACTTCATAAATGGCGTGGCTTATTGCTGGCGAGCATTACAGTTCCGTGATAAAACGTCTAAGTGGTGTATTAAAGTAATCACATTCAAGAAACTGCATCACCGCTCAGGAATAACTGTATCCTTCAACCAGACGACCACAGTTTTACACGAAAGGTCAATCCTTGCGACAAATGTATCAGATTCATAAATATGTAAAATTTACATATTCTAATAAATAAACCAATGCTGCATTCACTATTTAGCTGGCTTTGACAAACCTATGCTTCTTATTGGTGTCTTATTGGTGTATTAGCGGGTATTATTTATTTCCTTTTGGTGTCTTATTGGCGTTCTATTGGTGTCTTATTGGTGTCGTATCGGCGTCTTATAGGTGTCTTAGTGGTGTCTTATTTATTTCTTATTGGTATCTTATTGGTGTCTTAGTGGTGTCTTATTTATTTCTGATCGGTTTCTTATTGGTGTCTCAGTGGTGTCTTAGTGGTGTCTTATTTATTTCTGATTGGTGTCTCAGTGGTGTCTTAGTGGTGTCTTATTTATTTCTGATTTGTCTCTTATTGGTGTCTCAGTGGTGTCTTAGTGGTGTCTTATTTATTTCTGATTGGTGTCTTATTGGTGTCTTATTGGTGTCATATTTATTTTTGATTGGTCTCTTATTGGTGTCTTATTGGTGTCTTAGTGGTGTCTTATTTATTTCTGATTGGTGTCTTATTGGTGTCATAGTGGTGCCAGGTGAGGAGGGAAGGGTTGGACAGAAGACTCAGAAAGGATGAAGAGGTTTTGGAGACGTAGGATGAGGGTTTGTTTGTTTTCATGCTATATCAATATCAACGAGAGGTTTGGTTACAACAGATCCTCGCTGTTCCGAACTTCATGATCCAGCTTCGAAGCATATAGCTAGTCGATAATGACACGAGATGTATGTTTCTGGTATGAAGCAATGTGATGCGACTGTTAAGTACAACACCAATAGGGATTATAAGACATCCAATACTTAATGATGAAGCAAGTCATTATATTGAAAACCATATTGCAGATTTTAGCAATACCCTGGTAAAATAACAGCATTGGAAACTGGCTTGACACATGGTACCTGTGTGGGGAATCGAACACAGGCCTTCGGCGTGAAGCTTTAACCACTTGGCTATCCCTCCACCAATACTGTATTAAAGATACGGTCTTATAGTACACATTCTTGGAATGTCTCAAAACAAGAAATAGTTTCAAAGCAGACATGGACGGTGTGAACAATGTGTTATTCATCTGTGTCATCTGCAACTTTGCTCTGTTATCGATCACTTTTAGATCCCTTCTTGTTCTAAGGGACATATGCAGTATGTTGTTAAAGAGTGATATGTGCACTGCAGTGATGGAATAGAATAAGCTGCTGTTCATTGCTAACGGACGGACGTACAGGTGGATTGATGAACGGATGAATTCTAGCTCAAACTGGAAAAAAAGAGCAAACAGTTCTTTCACGATTTTTTTTCTTTAGAAAATATTATTTAAGCACTTGTTTGTAAAATAGCATAAAGAACTCGTAATGGCGCATAAAGAAAATGCCTGTGTTTTTTTGGTGTTGCTATGAGCATTCGAAACATAATGAAGTGAGTGAGTGAGTTGGATTTAATGCCACTTTTAACAATATTCCAGTTATATCGCAGCGTGTCAGCTTAATGTGGGAGGAAAGCCCGAAGTGATGCAGGTGTCAGACGTTTACCACTTCGGTGAAACCCATTAGCACGGGTATGCTGACAAAACTAGAAACATAATCGGGGCGAACCGAGATTCGAACCCACAATCACAGGTTTCTGGCGTGCCCAACGGAGGGCAACTCTGCACAGCGAATCGCGGCGCCTTAGACGACTGGGCCATCAAAATATCAATAATGAAGCTTGCTTTGGTATTGGTATCATTAGCGTAGCCAGCTTTGATTCTTTCTCTGTCTATGAACGTCATTTTTAGATAAACTATTAGAATGCCACTGAAAGAAGTTATCAGAATGCAGTAAAAGCACGTGTTGAATTATGCATAATCTGACATATATTTACTGCTGCTAACCCTTACTCTGATTTGAGTGCAAATTAGATAAAGACACGCATGTAAACTCTTGAGGTTGGCTCTAGAAGCCCATGGTTGAAAGTATGAACAACGTTAACGACCCACGTAAAATACCGCACCCAGTGTATTAACAAAAGGGCCTTGGAGCTGCACGTACTGCACGTGCAGCTCACTATGAACGGTATTAAAGTGCAGGGTTTTTTTATTGCCTTGCATCGGCGTCGATCGAACAGTGACAGTTCAACAACATGCCAAGATTAACAAAAGTGCAACGAAACAACGCCATAGGCCGCTTGCAGGCAGGGGAAACACGATCAGCTGTAGCCATGGTTTTCAATATAACGCCCAGCACCATCACAAGGCTATGGGATCGGTTTTAAAAGCATGGGTTAACACGTGATCGGCCAAGGTCGGGAGGACCAAGAGTAACCACCCCCGTCCAGGATCGCTACATCCGACTGCGCCACCTACGTGAAGAAAGACCACAACCACTTCAACCACATTCCAAATACCCGGACTGCGCAAAATATCCGAGCAGTCCGTAAGAAACCGTATGGAGCAGCAGGTCTACGAGCGAGACGTCCTGTTCGATGCGTCATATTGAATCGACAATATCGTCAACAACGACTGCATTGATGTCGTCAACAGAGGGTATGGCCTCAACTTCGATGGAGAGATGTCTGGTTCAGGGACGATACACGATTTCTCCTCCGTCGAGGGGATGGAAGAGCACGGGTCTACAGACTTCAGGGAGAACGTTACGCCGGAAACTGCATACAGGAAGTGGACAGGTTTTGAAGAGGTAGCGTTATGATGTAAGCGGATATCTCTCATCATGGCGGGACAGGTTTAATCCATATCTAGGGTAATCTTACGACTCAACGACACAGCAACGAAAAAGTCTCCTACCACACGTCCTTCCAATTGCAGCCACGGCAACCTTGTATTCCAGAAGGACACCGCCCGACCTCATACAGCACGGAGCACAGGAGACTGTCTACACAACAACAACGTTGATGTTCTCCCCTGGCCCTCCAGATCCCCGGATTTGAACCCAACAGAGCACCTGTGGGATGAATTGGATAGAACCAGACGTTGCAGCAGTTGGCTTTTGCGTCGCAGGCCGAGTGGGCTACCATCACCAGGATGTGATTCTCATACACGTCTCTTCCAGGAGACGTCAGGGCGCTATCGATCCCAACGGGGAACATAAGCGTTATTGATGGTAGCTGGCCTTCACCCTGGACTTTTCCTATGTTCCCATAACTGAGATGACTACAATCACCAAGTGTTCTCTCCACAACATTTTGGCTCAATACTTTGTACGGTTCCTCGTAAAGATGCATTTTCCTACCTCACACAAATCTGGCTTTGCGTTTCTTTATTGAAAGAGTATATGTCCTGGTTACAGAACAGCGAAAAGCAAGTTGTATTTATGACGTCGCCAACAATTGCTCTTGCTCAAATTTAGATTTTAAGATTTTGGCTAAATGTCAGCCATTAGAACGTGCATGATAATCTTCATACTAATATTTTACAATATTTCGAATCCATATGTCTTGGCGAGGGATTATCAGGGGTTGGTGGCCACTACCTGGGAACGGTCTCTGACGTGGGTATTCTGTTGCCATAAGTGTCATATAGTGTTCCCGTGGACGTTTCTTTGAAGTGCGACGTCAGGTTGCGATCGTTCCCATGGCACGTCATCTATCATTTTCACTTGGCGTGATTGACTTGTGCCATATGTTCCCGTGTTTTTCCAGGTGAACAATTAATTTGCCTTTGCATGTGTTTGTGACGGGTGTCATCGGTGGGGCAAGATACGCTCACCTTTTCGCGAACACCTGGTAGAGATTTTGGCAGAGAAGGAAAGGGCCGTATCGCTTTATCTTAACCCTGCACTTCCAAAGACTTCTTGGACTTGCAATGGTATGGGATTGGATATCTGCCTTCTTTTAGAGAACATTTAAAGCAGTTTCTACCGAATATTCTTTATTTCATTGCAGAAAACGCGACATCCGGTTGAGTGGAATTTATTGAAAAGTGCAAAATATTCATCGTCTTTTACCTTGTTACTCCTACTTAGGCTGTCAGTCCAGATGTTGGTTGGTTGTTTTGTTGTTTAACGCCGCACTCAGCAATATTCCAGCTAAGTGGCTAACGTCGGAGACCTGCATCACTTCGGGCTTTCCTCCCACATTAAGCTGACACGCCGCGATATAACTGGAATATTGTTAAAAGCGGCGTTAAGCCCAACTCACTCACTCACTTTTACGGCAAGCATGGGTTGGTGAAGAGCTATTCTATCCAGGCTCTTCCTGGGTCCAGTCCAGATGTAAAGAGGACGATTTTACATGATTATTTATTGAAAGGTTATTATCCTCAATTTTGTATCCCTTGTGATGAACGAATCACGGTCAAAAATGTCCTGCTTGACTGTTGATTTTGCCAACACAAGTGATAATGTTTTCAAAGCATCTTCATTGATGGATCTTTTTAGAAATACAAACATTCTTTTAATTGTTTATTATTTTTTTTAAAAACTTGAATTTATTCACAAATTTTAATATTGTTTTGTATAAATTGAATGCGTTTTAATTTGGACGAAGAAATCAGTAACTAAGGTTAAAGAGGCCGATTCCTCGATAGGGGTTGAAGAATATATATCGTAAAACCATTGACCCCGAGAGGGCACATAAGACCACTTATAAACCTCTGATGACGTCACACAACAGTAACAGAAAGTTCTTCTAAATGTTGATAACCTTACAAGGAAGGCAATACCAACAATGCAAAAAAGCGTTCCGGAGTAATTCACGTGACCTGATGAATACATTTCAATTGAAATACCTAGGTTTCAAATTAACGTTTTGTTAACTTTATTCTTGATGTGAACACAATTGTGATTGATGATTGGTTAAAAGCCAAAGTTGTTAAATGTGAAAAATTCCATGACTTGAATCAAACCTGAAAACTCATATCGTGTTAAGTTTTGTAACCGCTGTTTACCACTGAGCTACCAGGGCAGGTGATCAGAAGTTGTCAAGTTCATCATGTCATGACTCCAGCTAGTCCATGCTGCACGTGGTTTTTCTCTAGCACGCTTTGATCAAATTCCTTTTATACTGCGATACACTGTATTGTTTCACTGTAAGGTATTTCGATGTTTTCTTTTTTTCTGTGTTTTTCTTGCATTTAGTCGGTTCATAAGTTGGATAAAACACGCCTCCTCGGTTTTGGTTGGAAAAGTAAAACCTTGACCTCGGGGAAAGCTTTCCCTCACTGGCGTTTTTTTAAATATTTTCAACCCAAACCTCGGAGGCGTGCTTTATCCTATACATCATTGCCAGTATTTTTATGGCTACCACGTTTTTAATCGCAATATAATTTTGTATGTCTTAATTATCGGCCAAACTTGACAGCAGTCGTAAATTAAATTTGTACAGGGTTATTGCCCTTGCTCCGTGATTTTGAACTTGTGTTTTATCAAGAGATACTTGTCAAGACTGAGTTCCAAAATTGGTCCCGTCAATTAATTGTTTACTGAGTTACGGCCTTCGATCCATGTTATTTTGCAATAGGGGCAAGTTTTCTCAGAAACAGCTGAACTTCGTTTGAGGGACGAATTAGAACGAAATTTTGTTCTCTTTACGTCGGGTTAATGATAACGCTGTTTTCTTGTTTTACTTCCTTTGACGGTACGCCTTATAACATCAAACGCATTATCTTGTCTAGTCACCAAATGGCTGAAATATTGCTGACGTGACTTAAAATATTAACTCACTCACACTCTTTTACCTTTGAGAATAAAATGTAATATCTGATTGCGATATTATAAAAAGTATGATCAAACAGAGTTTTTAAATAGTTTTGTTTAACCAATTATTCAATTATACTCATTTTATCTGCAGAAGGCCATAAACACAAACATCACGCATCAGTCATGCAGCGACGGCAATCGCATTTGAATAAACAATGAGATAACACTGTTTTCCTATTTTTCAGGAAAGTGTTGCCATCACAGGATACTGGGTTCAGTCACACTGCTGACATGACTCGCCTGAGGGTGTACGTCGCCGTGGTGCTGCCCCTGGTGGTGGACTGTGTGTGTGAACCCGGTCTTCAGGCCTGTGAGTGGGAGTCCTGGGGTTTGTGGAGCTCCTGTACCAGAACATGTGCTGGGCTGAGAACCAGAACACGAAAGATGTGTTGTGGAGTTCATATTCCAGACTGTATCGGTAAATGTCACCGACCAAACGCGTCCGTGGAGACGGAATATTGTGAGACACACTGCCCTAATGGTGGAAGCTTCATCGATGGCTACTGTCACTGTCCTCCTCTCAGATATGGAGTTTGTTGTGAACGAGGCATGTGTATTGTATTAATATTTGTTTTGTCACTGGGTTTGCCAAACATCTCATTCGCGTGCTGGTATGGGATAAAATGTCAATTTTATATCATTGTTATGTCAATGATATGTCATTAATTTCTTCATGTGAATGTGGCGAGGAATGATTGTCCCAGTCGTCTGAGTCTCCGCATTTCCTTGTGCAGAGGAAACCTCATATCGTGCATGGTTCAAATTCCGGTTTCATATCCAAGATCGTGGGCCATACTCATCCTATCCCATACAGCGTCAGACCCAACTCACTCATACCATAATGTTAGAATATTGAGCTAGTCTTGAGTGAGTGAGTGAGTGAGTTGAGGTTAACGCCGCTTTTAATAGTATTCCATTTCTACCGCGGCGTGTCAGCTTAATGTGGGAGGAAAGCCAGAAGTGATGCAGGTCTCAGAAGTGTACCACTTCGGTGAAACCCACGAGCACGGGTATGGTGCTGACAAACTTAGAAATATAATCGGGGCGAACCGGGATTCGAACCCAAAATCATAGATTCCTGGCGTGCCCAAGGGACTCTACCCTGCACAGCGAATCGCGGCACCTCAGACGACTGGGCCACCCGTGCCCCCGAGTTAGTCTTGAATGTCCAAAATATGATCCAATCATGATAATGTTTTACATTCCATTTGAAGATTGCACATGTGAACAGTTCTAACTGAAGTTTCGCAGAAGTTCACGCAGAACACAGATACAAAAATATGTGAACAGCATCATGAAAAGAAATCGTTCACGATTCCATTACAAAAAGTCTGATGTCAGGCAACAAACACATACCTTTTTATGCAAATTGCGTGAGTGGCGGATGCTTCCGGTAGGGCAGGACATGCTTACATTTTTCGCGAACACCTGGTGTCATCACTGGTTTTCAGTGATCCACTGATTAACTTGTCACCGCTGTTATGGCCTTTAGTCCAAGTGAAATCTGTCTCGACGGACAATCTCAGGTGTTGGCGTTTAATATTTACTTGAATTGGGTCCATGATTCTGTTTTATCGCGTGTATTAATTATGCAGAGACAACTGCAAAAGAATTAGTTTGACCGATACACTAAGACTGCCCTCAAAGGGGTCGTATTTAAACTTTTGCTAACACTGACTTTATACTTCTGTGGGTATAAACTGTGTCTTTATTCAAGACATGATTCTGTTCCTCTATGAAAGGTTGAGATACTACGTAAACAATCGCAGAATACCAAGCAAGTGGCTTATCAAAACGTCATTAACATTATTAATGCGACCCGCGAAGATGCCTAGATTTCGTCATTACTACAACGACAAAAGTTATTTTATATTTATCACAAATGTTCGCATAGAACTTTGCCAGTTCTTTGGTCCAGCCAACCCTGAGTCGCGAGAAAACAAGAATGCAGCGTCAGTATTGTGGCCATGCTTTATCATGTTCATGGCAAGACAAAACATGACGGACTTCCGGCTGACGTCACCAGTTTAAACAACACACAAACAAACAAATACATAAACAAACAAACAAGCCAGTTAAGCCTCAATTGACCATACAGGTGCCAGAATGCAAGTTATCTGCGACGCTATTCTGTTAAAGGTGAGGTGAAATTGGGTTTAACGTCGCGTCCAAGATTATTGCACTTATATAGCGACGTGCATGCACGTGTATGTGTGTGTGTGGCTGCTTGTACTAGTCCGGACTGATGCCGATTTATAGTGCTAGCTCACTGAGATACCATGCCGCAGTTTAACATGAATACCCCACTCAGACACAGTATACTGACTCCGAGCCGACCAGTCCTTGTTTTAGCCCTTTAATGCCGAGCGCCAGACAGGGTAACAACAAGTACTATCTTTTAACGTCTTTTTGTATGACGCGGCCCGGGATCGAACCCTGGACCTTCCGCTCTCCGGGCGGACGCTCTACCACAGGACCACGGAGGCGGTCTTATTCTGTTAAAAACATATGGGTTAGTTGTAATGTTGTAATACGTTACTCACTAAAGTCAACAACCAAATCCCCCAAAGATACAACCCGTGAAGATTCCGGGGTAGAATAGATCTTCAGCAACCCATGCTTGCCGTTAAAGGTGACTATGCTTGTCGTAAAAGGCGACTAACGGGATCGGGTGATCATGTCATCGATCCCAATTGCGTGGATCGATGCTCATGATATTAATCACTGGATTGTCTGGTCCAGACTCGATTATTTACAGACCGCCGTCATATAGCTGGAATATTGCTGAGTGCGGCGTAAAAAAAACCCCAAAGATACCATGTGTGTATTATTTAACAACATTGTATTCATAGGAAGATGGGTGTATCGCACACTGCTTTTGTTTCCACTCTGTTGGGTAAATGGGGCGGTCGGGTAGCCTAGTGGTTAAAGCTTTCGCTCGTCACGCCGAAGACCCGGGTTCGATTCCCGACATGGGTACAATGTGTGAAGCCCATTTCTGGTGTCCCCCGCCGTGATATTGCTGGAATATTGCTAAAAGCGGCGTAAAAACATACTCACTCACTCACTCACTGTTGGGTAAATAACATAACCAGGGCTTGGACAATGGTAGGTTGAGCAGCAACAAGTGTAAGTAGGATTATCCTTGTTATGGAAGATATTAGGTTGACATAACGAACTTCGCATTTATATGTTTACCAGGCGAGACAACTGCATTTGGTGACTGTGCCCGACACTGCACGTGGGTCAACTGGTTGTCATGGGGAGGCTGTAGCACAGGCTGTGGCTGTGGAACGCGAACCAGGAAAAGATGGCGCTGCTGTCAAACGTCGGTGAAAGGGAATAACTGTACTGAGGACTGCAACTTCCGGGGGAACAGCACTGAAGTGAGGGTCTGCACCAATTTGTGCACCAAGAATGGTAATATCTAGGGATTCCCTTGGACTGTCAGTAGTGAGTGAGTGAGTGAGTGAGGTTTTACGCCACTTTTAGCAATATTCCAGCAATATCACGGCGGGAGACACCAGAAATCGGCTTCACACATTGTACCCATGTCAGGAATCGAACCCGGGCCTTTGGCGTTACGAGCGAACGCCTTAACCACTAGGCTACCCGACTGTTAGTAAATGGTACGTAATGATTATACTGTAAGTGGTTTGTAAGTGAGATTTATCCTTCATCATCACGATCTAATTGTACACTTAACTGAAACCTTCCAGGAAAGAGACATTTAGGAGATGAACCTACTGTGTTTTGAAGTTTGATGTAGTCCGATCGCTGTCTACTCTCTAGTGAGAGGACAACGCCAAATTGAAAAACACAATAGGTTTATCTCAATTTACCATGAAAGGAAACAGACGGAATGTGTTTTCTGATCATGCAACCTATGCAACGAAATATTTAACAGCGGGTATTCGGAACGACAGTTACGGGTTTTATGATTATATCCATACAATCTAGGCCATCTGTAAGCCATTCCAGAATGTGTTTTTTTTATCAGTTTTAAAATGTTTAACCGAGAATACGTCAAAATATGTTTCGAAGCGTAGTCGCCAGTTTGAAACTAGTGTCGTAAAGCTCGAGAAAGCTGCCTTCTGATTGGCTAATGTCTATTTCTTGTCAGTCATTTCATTGAACGGTCAAAATTCGCGAGGTCGTTCTTGCGTGACCCTTAATGGGATGTCCTCAGATCTTTGTTTAGCCGTAGCGAAAACTAAGATCTGATTTTAATGAGATTGTCTTAGAACATTCCGAAAAGGGGTCATAGGTAGTTATAAATGTAACAAATATTATATGAGTTAAACATTACAATGCACATGTTCTCGACTACTTCATAATAAGGGTCCAAAACACAAAAGTTTTTCAAAAAGAAGTTACCCTCCAAACTGATCCCAAAGACATGTGTTATAATATAAATTCATCGCAACTTGTTGTCATTTCTTGGAAATCGAATATGCCATCGCCCATTGTATGGGTGACAGATTGCCTCGATTCGTGCCTCTGACAATATGTGTCACACGAAGCAAGATGACAACCCCGATCTATGATGTTGTTCAACATTAACCTGTAGATTTACTGGGAAGAGGCTGCTGGTACAACGTGGTTATTACCAAATGAACGGGAGTATGACTGAACAGATTAAATTATCGATACGGTATGCAGTTCTTATCGGTGATCTGCAGCCATTTGTTATGGATCAATATGTAGGCTATCGATGTATTCATACGCACGTGTTTTGTGTGAAAAGGCTAAAATACAGAAACAGATGTTTCTCTTGCAAAATCTTTATTGTCATGGTAGAGTACAAAGATAATTTGTATTACACAGTGCGACAGAAAAGCCATTTCAATGATAAAAATGGTCATAACATTTAGCTCCATTTCTTAAGCCTTCTTCACTTCACCACCTAGCATCATTTTGTCAAATTCGTTTATAGCCTTCTCCTTTTGATATCCTCCTTCACAAACATGTTAGAATTATATACTCTGCAAAAAAAAAGAAACGGAAAAGTGAATTTAGATGTACAGTTAATACATCAAATAAATAATCGACAAATGGTGATCGACTGTTCAAAATTGACACACATCATTGTCACTGACCTAGGCTCCATATGGAACATGGAGCTTTGCATGTTCAAGGTAAAGGTCTATTAATCAATATCTTGTATGGCCACCATCAGAGTATAAAACTGACTGGCATAGTTGTACCCATGGAACAATCAGATTCCGAATTGTTGCCTGAGGAATGTTCTCCCACTCTGTCTGCAGTGCTTTTGCAAAGTGTCGGAGGTTCTGTGGTTGTTGCTGACGTGCTCGCAGTCGTTGATCCAGTGCGTCACATAAATGTTCGATTGGGTTAAAATCTGGAGACAAGGAGAGCCATGGCTGGACCTGGATCTTGTGATGCATGGACAAAACTGTTGTCAGTCTTGCCCTGTGGGGTCGGATGTTGTCTTGTTCGAAAATGACGTTAGCTTGCCGCATCATCGGAAGGACGTGTGGCCGAAGAATCTCATCCCCGAAACGTTGTGCCGTTAAATTCACCCAAAACTTGCACCAAGACTGTTCTACTAGCGTAGGGAATATCTTCCCCCATCATCACAATAACACCATCAAACCTGTCCACTTCCTCTATGCAGTTTCGTGCATAACGTTCCCCGCGACGCCTGTGAACACCCGCACTGCGAGCATAAAATGTGCAACTATCCTCCAATATGATTATTTGAACAGTAGAGATGTTAGGAGGTATCTGCCACTGGCCTGCACTATAATGATTTGAATAGTAGTAATGGAGTGAAGTATCTCCTATTAGCCCGAGATAACATGATTTGAAAAGTAGTGATGTTACGGCATATCTGCTACTGGCCTGCAATGTGATGATTTGAATAGCAGTGATGCTATTTGTATCAACTCCTGACCTGCAGTATGATGATTTGAATAGCAGTGATGCTATTGGTATATGCTACTGACCCGCAATATGATGATTTGAATAGCAGTGATGCTATTGGTATCAACTCCTGACCTGCAGTATGATGATTTGAATAGCAGTGATTCTATTAGTATCAACTCCTGACCTGCAGTATGATTTGAATAGCAGTGATGCTATTGGTATCAACTCCTGACCTCCTGTATGGTGATTTGAATAGCAGTGATGCTATAATAATTTGGTATCTGCTACTGGCCTGCAATATGATGATTTGAATAGCAGTGATGCTGATGGTATCTACTACTGACCTCCAATGTGATGATTTAAATAGCAGTGATGTTATGAAGTATCTGCTTCTGGCCTGCAATATGATGATTGCACTTTAACTCCAGTTATATCACTTATTACTACTTATGTTGAAAATTAATAAAGGTTTGACATGATGTATGACATGAACACAATCTCAACAGAACAGGATTGAGTCATATCTTTATTTTATCATATAATGGGTAGGTGTCTCGGCAGGATAAAGCCAACGGATAAAAAACGATATCTGTTGGGGTCATATGCGGATAGAGATGCAAATATCAAAGCTCAAGTAGGGACTACTTTCACTGTTTATAAACAAACATGGTGTCGCCCTTGTCATTCGGCAATCGAGTCAGAATTAACCATCGGGAATCTGGATAAACTACAGGGATAATTGCTATCATTATCAAATGAACAGTCTAATATACTTAAAATCAGTGTCTAACTGTGACGTAGCTAAGACATTTAATAGGTTTTGGCAACTTTGGAGACATAAATTTCGAAACAGTTTTGCGAGGGCATCAGCGGGATCAGTAGCGATATCTGTGCAGCTTGAAATCTTTTCCACAAATTAAAATACTTGGATTTGGCGCATTCCAGGAAAACTCGCAATGTTTAGGTAATGTTTGTGAGAGGGAAAGCGATTTTCAAGAACAGAATTAAAGAATGACATTATATGTTAAAGTGGTTATCACGCTTGTGTGTTTGGGGGTGGTAACTATCCTGTATTAGGAATAAACACGATGTATTCAGCTCGCGTGATAACCTCTATATCTGTGGCTGGTGTCAAACGGTTTCATATCACGTAGTGCAAATATAGTTCCTGTAATCCATTCGCCGGATGAAGAGAGTTAGGTGACTTTGCGTTCTATTGACTGACCTAGGCTGGTTCAAGTATGAAACACAATAGTGACATAAGTGTTTTTATAATAAATGTTTTTTTAGAACTGATGAACAGAGAAAAATGAATTTCACCTAAGCTTGGCAAATTGAACAGAACGTTGAAAAAAATATTTTCACTGCAATTATTACAACATCCATTTAGACAGGACTCGGACTTGCCCCCTTTGTTCCTGGAACGCGTGGCAGCCATGGAGCAGCTGTAGCCAGACATGTGGAGGAGGTCAAAGGACAAGGTCACGGTCACCCTGCTGCTGTGAAGGACAAACCGTTAAGGACTGCCTGTACGACTGCAGCCTGTCTGAGAATGACACAGTTGAGTCCGAGAGCTGCAATGAAGTTTGTTTCAACAACGGCAGTTTCTCAAGCAGCATCTGTGACTCTGGACGAGGCTACTCTGGATCCTGCTGCTCTGATGGTAGGATGCTTCTCTATCTTTCCATGTGTTTCTGTTGATCGCGAAGTGTGAACTGGGATACAAAATATATTTGGCCCACAGCGACTCAAACGCTTATATAACAGAAAAGGGTAATTGATAACAGTGGGGTACTTTAAGTATATCTGACTATAATTAACTTGGTAGTATATCTGAACACGAAGAAGCGACAATAATAATATTCTTATCAAATCTTCATCGCATCATGGTTGTTTTTAATAAATCAAAGCTAATTTCATTTCAGAGGCAACACATGACAATTGTTCCAAATGCACCTGGGCGATGTGGGAACCATGGGGACTTTGTAATGGTTCCGAGAACGGAGAAGTAACGAGACAACGATCCCTCTGTTGTCGTGTGGGGCAGAAGGAAGACGAGTGTTACGCCCAGTGTAATCGAGAGAGACACGAAACTGTAGACGTGAAACAATGTGACCTATTTGTAGTGAAAGGTGGGTTGAATGTGGAACAGTTACTTATAATGCCCGAATACTGTCAGCATACGTTATCTATGTCTACCATGATCATGTCACATCACTACCAGTACATACAATATATAATTGCTATGGCCAGTCACAATAATGTTAGTACATATAGTATGTAACTAACCTGGTCATGCCAGAATAGGGGGCACGGGTGGCCCAGTCCTCTAAGGCGACGCGATTCGCTGTGCAGAGTTGCGTCCCTTGGGCACGCCAGAAACCTATGAGTGTGGGTTCGAATCCCGGTTCGCCCCGATTATGTTTCTAGGATTGTCAGCACCATACCCGTGCTCGTGGGTTTCACCGAAGTGGTAAACGTCTGAGACCTGCATCACTTGGGGCTTTCCTCCCACATTAAGCTGACACGCCGTGATATAACTGGAATACTGTTAAAAGCGGCGTAAAACCCAACACACTCACTCATGCCAGACTACTGTCAATATGTAATGTCAGAATACTGCCAGTTTTGATCAGCTGTATGGCAAATGCTGCAGCAAATTATCGACTGCTATGAACAAAAGAAACTTGGTTTGAATAATTTAATTTAAATCGTAATCAAGTTACTTACTGCTGAAATATATAAACTTCAGGAATGTAATGTCATACGCACTATTATTTAGTATATTTAACAACATGGTTAACATTTTCAGATTCAACACAAATTCACTTCATGTACACAATCATCGCCTCTGTCGCCTCCATCGTGCTGACGTCGCTTGTCTGGTAGGTATTCTTCTCTAAAGTGTATCTCGGCTACACAGTGTAGTCAAAATATTGAGTATTCGCCGAAGTCTTATACCAAACTGGTAATTAATATGAGCATGGGTATCGTGCTTATAAACCGGTGACCACAATCAGGCTGAATCTTCATCCCACCCATCCCTGTATTACATAACCCCCCTCATGTGCCTTAGTTCAAATCTGCTAGTTACAAAGGATAGCATACGCCTACTTCACATAGCGTACCATTGAAGAAAAGGTGGCAGAAAGGATATCGTAAGGTAAAGTAACATGGCAGTTCAGAAAGCATGCATTAGAGATGCAGTTATACGTAATGTCAATATTTACTTTTAGGATCGTCTGTCATTGCATAAAGTATGGGCAGCGAAGAACACCCCCAAATCAGGAACTGTCTGGCGTGGCCAACCATGCTACTGAAATGGACAACTATACCAGATTGCCTGCTGCGCGAAGAGACATGGTTCACAACATCTCCCAGAATACACCTGAGGAAGATGATGTATGTGGGCCCGTGTATGAAACACTAGAAGACCTTCATATGTAATGCCGACCAGTGATACTCTATCCTGTTGAACGTTCATGAATCACAATAGTGCGTAAGTTGGGTTTTACGCCGATGTTGGCGTTCTTGCAGACATATTATGGCGTTGGGAAGCAAGAATGAGTTTCACATATACTAGTAGTACCCTCGCACGAAGTCTTCACAGTAAGGGCCCCCTTACATTGTGTCAATAAGTTCTGAAAATTTCTTATCAAGATGATATTACCAAAATATAACAGTTTAAGTGGTTACATATGACTATCTATATTGTAACTTTCGAAACATAGAACATTGTCGAAACCAACTTCTGGTGTCCTCCGCCGTGATATTGATGGAATATTGCTAAATGCGGCGTAAAACCATACTCACTGACTCACTCAAAAACAACTATTATTAACAGATAGAGGTTATCACTCAAAAGTGTTTTGCGATAGTCAATGTGCTGTATTGGGAATAAACGTTGTAATTTGGGAACTAAACAGACAGAGTCACAAAAGGGAAGCTACTCTAGTCTGGCTCGCGTTTTAACGTTTTGTAACAGGATTACAAAATGAAGTCAGATTTCCCAAACAGCGAGAAACCATAAAGGGTAAAGCACAGATATGGAAACTGATCCCGCTATATCTGCCTTGCCAAATTTCTTCACGATTTATAATCCAAAGCTGCCTTCACTGTTGAAAGGCCTCATCTACTCCTTTTCAGACACGGTTGATAACGATAACAATTGTTCCAGTAATTTGTCCGATCGTCAATTATGACTCGACCACCAATAGACCAGGGCGACACCATATTTGTTTGTAAACAATGAAGTAGTACCTACCTGACCTTATATATTTGCATATGTATCCTGAAATGTCCATACATCCCCAGTTGACATATACCTTTTTATCCTTTGGGATAAATCACACTGAACCTTCATGTGAAGTTAACCAAACATGCGATGCATCCCATTCGACTTATCAGAAGCAGACAAAGTGATAAGAGGTGGGAATAGGCTTTATAATGAGTGAGCTACTAACTTGAATTAGACCTTTCACAACATTGTACTGTATGTGATTAGATTATTCATGAGGTTTCAGGCAATTGGCCCAATGAACACATATACACAATAGTTTGTACAAAGTAGTGCATTTGAAGAAAAGTTACATATATATAAGGTTGATTGCACTATTAAAAATTCCATACCAAATTATGATAAATAACAATGGATGTTAATGCCATGTATGTCATTTATGCATTGCAAAGTGGCATTTAAAAGTGAAATACAATAATTGTGACAAAGCTGCTGATATATTTACATGATGACAATACCTCAATATTTTTATGCTAAGGGATAACATTATATTGAGCATTTAGATATTTATTTCAAAGCACTGAATAAGCTTCACATTCTAGTAAAAATGATATTCATTTTCTGAAAGATTATTTCCAAAACGTAATCAGTGGGCACAAACTGCTACAAACTATAATGTACTGTGTAGGAAAATTAGTTTGATGTTGAAGATATCTTAAGTTAAATAACACACGATTGTTGGAAGATGTTATCAGTTCGTATCAATGAAACTTCATTATCTTTGTAGAATTATGCATGCAATGTAATGTTGAAAATACAATTGTGTAACGTGTTGTCAACAGAATGCTACCATTTATATACCGTAGACTGTTGTGCAGATATCCTGCGTGCGAGTGCAACACAAAGTGTGATTTGTGTGTAATAAGCATGAAGTACACATAATAAATGCGCCATATTCAGAGGAATTCTCTGCTAAAAGCAAAGTCCATTGTACGATTTCGAGTTTAATAGGAATCACTATCAATTAGTGATTGTATCAGGTGACCCATTTCTTATCTCAGGATGCGACTATGCTTGTCGTTAGAGGTGACGAACGGGATCGACTGGTCAGGCTCGCTGACCTTGTTCATGTATATCATCGTATCCTCATTTGTAGATCGATGCTCATGATGTCAATCACTGGATTGTTTGGTCCAGATTCGATTATTTCTACCGCCGGCATATAGCTGAAATACTGGAGTGCGGCGTTAAACAATAAACAAACATAGTGTTGGCGAAAAGGTGAGCTGCCCCACCAGGGGCATACATAACAAACACATGCAAGGGCAAGTCAATTGTTCACCTTAAAAAACACAGGTATATATGGTACAAGTCAAAATAGGGAATTTATTCAGACATAATTTGTGATACTGATACGAAATGTCCTCCATAAAACGTTTTGAAGGTTTTTCTGGGTCCTTGAATGTTGTAACCCTGGTTACACATCTCTTGTGCAAGAGTTGTATGGCGCTTTCTTAAATCACCATAGAAACAGTATAGTCGACTGTTCTTCAAAAGTTGTCAAATGTAGACAAAGGCTAGAGCTGCTGGAATATTGCTCGGCATGAAGTCCTCCGTCTCGACAGACAGTCTTGTTGAGAGTCTTTTTGTCACTAGTGGTGAAAAATCTAATATTTTAACAGAATTGCACTGGTGTCTTTTCTGAGATTGCAAAGAATTACGAAAATTAACATGGTATTGATTTATTTGTATCAAACATTTTCTTTGAAAATATAGAAAGACCTTGCTTAATTGTATGAACAATAGTAGTTAATCTTTGAGACAGAGATTTGGTGGTACATTTGCTGGACCTAGCAACTCTTATATCTCATTGTGAGGATTTGTGTGGAATTTAAGTGTTTAAATATACCCCATGCGCATGAAACACGATTTAGGGGCTACAAAAGTTATTCGAATTCACTGTCACAAGTGGAAAACACTGATGCCATTTCATGCTCGTGCGTCCAGGTACCGTTTCACAGACCGACAGTCGTAAGTCTGTGTTAAAGTATAGGAATTACGATACTTGAGTGCTACCGTTGTCACACTGGGTCCAACTACATTGTTCCCTTTACGTTTGTGATTATTTAACCCGTGTATGCGAATTTATGCTTTGTATCATAAAAACACCCATGTGTTACCATCTAATCTTGCTTAATTTCTATATTAATTAATTGTTTTGTTCTTGCCTCAGTTGTCATTGTTGCTGTTTTTTACTCCTATTGCTGTTGTTATAAACAGACCACGTCACATATCCAAACCAAGTCAGATACCCCACTCCCTAAACACACATCAACCCCCGACCCCGAATATCAATTGGACGGATCTTTGGTCGATTACTGTAGGGAAAGTTTATATGAAACCACAACATTACGCGCTAATATGCAACATACTGATCCAAACGTCGTCAACGATACAAATAACATAATTTGTGTGACATAATGTAATAGATGAGAAGGAATTGTAAATCAAAACGAGCATATTTGGTGCAACATTATAAAGTCCACGAAACTGTGGAATACACAGTAAACATGCATGTAACATGATGAATCTACTTGGCGGTACAGAGACTATGCTGAGGATAGCTAACCTTTTATGGATAAGAAATCCTTTATTTCCCTTAGGGCGTTTCAAGGCTAATTCTTGTCCATTCAAGAATGCACATGATGATGGGTAAGAAGTAACCGTGAAACGTCACCACAAACAAAGCACCAAGAATTGTGTCTTCCCATTAAATCATCTCATCAATGCCAGTTAAATAAAAGCGACAAAACTCTTTCCATTTTAAATAGAAATCCCTGCTAAAAGCGGAGTCCATTGTACGATTCCGACTATGTCATGAGCATGTGTTTACATATCACTATCAAATAGTGATGATACCAGGTGTTCGCGACAAGGTGAGCGCTTCACGCTAAAATCAGTGACAATTCCGAAAAAGTTATTTTCAGTTTAACTAATTGAGTTTTCTTTTCATTCAACTGGCTGTAATTCATTGCCTTACGACTACTAGTAGGTTTACAGCTGTGCAGCGTCAATAATTACTTTCTTTTCACGCAAACTGTATGAATGGTGGGTGAAACCGGTGGGGCAGGACATGCTGACCCTTTCGCGAACACCTGGTGTCATCACTGGTCTTCAGTGATCCATTGATATAATTTTCACAGCTATTTTGCACTTTACGCCTAATGGAATCTTTTTCTTCTTTTTTTCATATTATTTTTGGTTTACTTCTTCTTCTTCTTTTTTATTTCCCGTATATATGTACATATACAGTACTTATGTCATATACATCGCAGAGTATTCATACCACCATCAGCATTTTCATGTAGATCAGAGGGTATTCATACCAACATACCAATAGTGTTTATATACACATGCAGGTTTGTTAGAATATTGGTCGATTTTCTTTTTGAGAGATGATGTTAATAACATTTATTTAGCCGGACTTTTGAAGATATTCAAATGTTATACATAATTTTTTAAAAATGTACCGAGAATACGAAAACTTCACTAAAATCCCAAGAAAATCAGTTTGGAGAAACTGTCCTCATCTTTTGTATTTGCAAACAGAGTATGGAAAGATGACCAATATGAAACAAAACTGACTTGGTTGCAGTTTACAAAGGATCTTTTTTCTGTTATTGAATAGAATTCTGAAATTTCTCTTTGAATTTGTCTTAAGAGTTGTCTTTTCTTTTTTCTACTCATATTGTATATAAATTGTTTTCCTCTCCAAACTGTAGTATTCAAAGGATTATTATGTTTACCTTTAAAGCCAAATATTATATTTTCCTGAGTCAACATTATTTTTCCTTCACTAACGGTATATAGCCATACTGACATATCTTTCCATATTTTTTCAACATATTTGCATTCACATAATAGATTATTATTGTTTCATCTGTACCTTTGCAAAACGTGCAGGATGGAGAGTCGATATATTTTTATCTTGTATAAGAACACATTTGCTGTTATGATATTTTGTATTTTTTAATTATTTTTTCAAAATATTTTTTTTTTTTATTCATTTATTTTTATTTATTTATTTATTTTTTTATTTATTTTTTTATTTATTGTTTATTATTATTATTTATTTTATTTTATTTTATTTTTTTTATTTTTTTTTGGGGGGGGGGGGGCGGCTGAAACCATCTCATTTTTACCCTTGTAGTGTATCTATGTGAATTAAGATTAACATTCATCCATTCAGTTTCTTCATATTTCTTACCCATTATTTTTCCCACATGTCTTGGTCTTGAATTTTAACAAAACATGTGTTACGTAGTGATTGGTAAAACATCTTACTTCCTTTTTTCCCAATAATGTAAATCATGTTATGTTGTGGTTTTATTATCCACGGTAATGTTATTGTTGTACCATATTGACTGGTTTATTAATTCTGCCTAGTTTTTTTGTATTACCATGCTTTTTTCCAAATAGCATGACCACCTATTAAATACATCTTGCTAAAATTTGTTTAAAATATTAAGTACAATAATTTCAGCCGTGTATTATGAATCCGCCATGTATTATGAATATTCTGTCTATCCATGTAAGGTTTTTGTTGAATATATGTTTAACATTTGGAACACTAACACCTCCATATCCAGGTGTTAAATGCACAGTGTTTCTTTTAATTTTACCACTTTTTCCTTTCCAGATAAATTTATAGCATCTGTTTATATTTGAACTTTAGTTGTTCTGGTCGGCTTGGAATTGAAGAATTTGTTTTTGAAAGTTTTGATAATAATAATAATGATTTCAGTACAACATTTGTCCCCGATGTTCATTTCTCTTCTTATCTTTTCGGATTTTCTTGATAATTAAGTTGAGTCATTTCATCTGAGTCTGCATCAAATTCAATTCCCAAAAGCTTAAATGGAATCTGTTTGGGCTGATAATCTAAATGGGTTATTATCTTGCGCTGACAATTTATATATTTTATTGAGAGCGTCTTGTTCAACATTTAGCAAGTCACCAATTTTGCGTAACATTTTTGTATATCATCTTTTTTATATTTGCAGGTTCTATTTATTTTTCTCCACTTAGTTTTTATTACAACCCATTTTAAAGTGGAACTGGGATGCACATCCGGGTACCCATTTTCGTTCTTGGTTTATACGTTGTAACTGGTGTGATGGGTTTATATGCAACAACTGCTAAGAAACAACATCAGTCAAACAAAATGGGTTTTGAATTACTTCCATTTTGCAAACTTAACTTTTAAGTTATCAATACCTCTCCATCACTGATGTATGTGTCAAAACCGTTTGGAAAAGTATGTATATGTTACCGAGGACTGTATTTGATGTGTCACAGCATTGTTTCCTTCACTTGACTAGAACGATATTCACCGCCAATATCCATCTCTGTTACGCGTGTCAGAACGGTTACTTTTGAGCAGATTAGAACAATATCTATCGTGCATTTTTACCCATCCCAATAACTTTGGTCATTTGTGCTTCTTATTTTTATCTTATATTTGCATGCACATCATACTCACCAATAAATTTATTTTAACCCATAAATACGCGTATTTCTGATTTTGTATAGTATTTTGACAGCTATACTTTCTTCTTATAAGGATTTAAGTGTCTTGTAGGTATTTGTAACATTACGTTCCCTGTGAATGAATGAAGGAAGGAAGGAATTAAGGAATGAATGAAGGAATGAATGACAGACAGTTAACATCGATATCAGTTGTCGTGTCTGTGTGATGATGAACTGACATGAGAATTGAGTCTTCGTGTCAGCTATACCATACACTCAACTGATATAGGTATAATTTGTTGTATGAAAGCGCTTTTCACAACAAAATGGCTGGACAGGAAGTGAGTGCACTTGTTGAAGGATGTGTTTCGACAGTTTTTATTCAGTTACCGGTCAATCTCATTAAAATCAGATCTTAGTTCTCGCTGCCGCTAAACAAACATCTGAGGACATCCCATTATTGGTCACGTCAGACCGACCTTTCGCAAACTCTGATCAACCAATGGAATTACTGTCGACATTAGCCAATCAGAAGGCAGCTTTCTCGTGCTTTACGGCACTAATTTCGAATTGGCGACTACGCTTCGAAACATATTTTGACAAATTCTCGCTTAAAAATTTGACACCTGAACAAAAAAAGTTCTAGAATGGCTAATATATGGTCTAGATTGTATAGATACAGCCGTGAAGCCCGTAACTATCGTTCGGTATACCCCGTTTTAACGTTTTCGAGGCTGCATGATTAGAAATCACATTCCGACTGTCACATTCATGATCTGGTAAGCGACGCTCTGATTGGTCGGATGAAAGGTCGATCTGACGTGACCCCTAATGGGATGTCCTCAGATCTTTGTTTAGCGGTAGCGAGAACTAAGATCTGATTTTCATGAGATTGGTTAGGGGTAGATAATTAATGCATTATGTTTAAATTATTCATGTGGTGGATTCTTGTTTCTGACATTGTGATCTTTTCGGGTTATTTTCAGTTGCCAGAGATTTGTCAGTGCCTATCGCTAATTCCCTTAACTGTTATATTGGTTTTACTTGAGGAATTCAATGGAGAATTATTTACACGTGACATATTTTATATCCATTTCAATAGCAGGTTAGTTTGACGTTGTAGTTGGAAGTTTACCTCTTTCAGGAACAACTGCAATACATAATGTACAGAACACTGGATGTTTTAGTGTATGTATACACGTAATGCCTTGATTTTAAGTCTGTTATTCTGAAGAGCCATAACGTGTCCAAATACTCCAGATCCTGGTCATCACATTAACATCAGTTCCCTGTGATGCAGGCCACATTGTGACGTCATCGAAGAGTGCTGACCCTTGTTTGATGCGTCGGTTTTTCGATTCATACCTCACTGAACTGAAACAATTACACAGTCAAATGCTTAAAATTAAATTCGACAACGTAAAACATGTTTTATCTACAATAGTTTAACAAAAAACAGTTGCATATATCCAAACAGACAAAACTGACGAGACTGATAAACATTCCAGGTGTAGGAATACATACTGGAATCGGATCCCGCCCCCATCCGACCACGCCTGAGTCACCCCCAGAGCATCAACGGCCTACAGTGCGGCGTTAAACTAACAAACAAACAGAAATACAGACATTTACTACTAATATAGAAAACTCTATAACTAATCCATTCCCAAGTTTTAGGCGAATAACCTATTCAATTACAGATACCTTCTTTATGCAAAAGAAAAGGTTGTAGGTATACAGGAAAAAGTGGGAACGAAAGTCTAAACTAAGCCTCTTTTCCTCTGGTGGCCAACTGACTTTTCAACAATAAAATCCTTATGAGATAGGCTGACAAGAGTAGCCTCCCTAATACCATAGTTGTCAATGTGCGTCTTCAACCCCATCCTCACACAAAGACATGATGATATCAGCTTTGGGGTGCGGACAACCCCAAGCCACTGTGCGGTAGTGCGTCCCACATATATGATAGTGGTTCGAATCCCAGATTCGCCCTGATTAAGATTCTTGGTTTGTCACCACCATATATATGTAAGTGCTCGCAGGCTTCACTCCCGGTTTGTCATGTAATTTGTGACGACGAGTTGGCGGTGTCTTCGATTTCACCGCATCCCACACAACTAACCCCGTTTATCGAAGACATGGAAGCGGCAGGCGAGATCAATGAAGCGAGAGCCACAGCCGTCAGCCTGAGCCAATTAGCACAATAAGGTGCGAATCATAATCATGGAAATATAGACCTGTAGTACGCGGTCTACTTGGTGTCGGTTTTCCCAAATAGCATTTTCTCTACAACCCTGGCATTTCTTTGCGATGTTGGTTGGTTTTGTTGGTTAACGCCGCACTCTGCAATATTCCAGCTCTACGACGGCGGTCTGTAAATAATCAAGTCTGGACCAGACAATCCAGTGATTGATATCATGAGCATCGATCCACACAATTGGGATCGATGACATGTATCAACCAAGACAGCGAGCCTGACCACCTGATCCCGTTAGTCGCCTCTTACGACAAGCATGGGTTGCTGAAGATCTATTCTATCCCGGATCTTCACGGGTCGTTTTACGATGTAACTTGCTGGAACATTATTACACAAGTTAACCTTATACTTTAATGGCTGATATATTGCGTCTAGTCGTATTGCGACGGATAAGCGTGCGGCGATAGAATTGTCACCATTCAAGGAAATAAAGAGCCGCGGCAAGTCTAGAAGGTGCGTTTGGTTGTCAAGGAAAGACAACTCTCGTTTTCATGTGACGTCAATCAATCAACATGGTGAATACAAGTTCCTGTTAGGCCTTCGACCCCAGATATACAGTGGCGACAGAAAAAGAGACGACAAATCTCCTGTGGACTGACGATTGAAAAGTCATTGTTGGTAATATGCCTGAGTGTTATTATATTCGTCGTTACATAGTGTGTATTAGTGAATATTATAGACTCCGTAGTCATTAACATGTTAGGCTCAGCAGTAAGCTAGATTCAGATTTGGACGATTGTCTGCTATTTTGAGGAACTTTATGTAATAGTAGCCTAGTGGTCATGTGGTAGAATCAGAAAATTGGCAATCTAATTGTCACAGTGTCTTTGCTCAAGTACTGTACTAATTTGATCCATTTGTAAAATCTTTCACCCTGTCAACACCTTCGTTTATAAGCAGAATCATGTACCTACTGCCTGGACAAAGCACTGTCCACTGACACACAAGCTTGGGAGTGCACAGTGTTTAGAGGCGGAGATAGGTAGATAGGTGCAGCCATATTCACAAATGGATAGACCCCGACTGTGGCGACATATGTTTATTATTTATATGTTTAGGATTTTATATTTGCCACTTCTTCCAGCATTGTCCAGGGCAGGGACAACCACAGATATGCCGATAATAGCATAATCGAAGTACACTGCCCAAACCATTTATTGTCAATACTGTGATCAGCGTATATAATATCATGAATTATTATAATTTCAATAGCACTCATTTCCGAAAATTGTCTAAAATAATGACTGCTTTTTTTGCAATCTCATTCTTCTTGTTTGTAGACTTTTATTTATTTTGAGGTAAACATTTTCTTGAAAATTTTGTTGGGTAAAAGTAAAGATTTGAATGCTGGGGTCGAAAAATGAGATATAATGCAACTGTACAAAAGCCACGGAATCACTACCAATATATTTACTTCTATATGTTTCCAAAATGAAAGACCCGTGAAGATCTGGGGTAGAATAGGTCTTCAGCAACCTATGCTTGCCGTAAAAGGCGACTAATGGGATCGGGTGATCCCGAATGGGTGGATCGATGTTCATGATGACAATCAGTGGATTGTCTTGTCCAGACTCGATTATTTACAGACCACTGTCATATAGCCGGAATATTGCTGAGTGCGGTGTAAAACACCAAACCAACCAACCAAATCAAAACTGAAATGTCACAATGTAGTTGTTCCTATGCGCTAATTAACGTATGATATATACTCTGATAGAGATATAAGGTAATTTCTTGTAGTCATCCAAAACATTTCCCTACTTCATGTTACCAGCCAGTTCCCCTTGATAAGTCAAAGTAGAAAAACAATTTCAATTCTCCCTGAATAATAGTTTTCAGGAATAGTGTACGCGCTTGATGTGGTATGGCAAGAATTAGCACAGCAAGCTGATAGCACTGGGAAGTGTTGTATCGCACTCAGTTTCCTTATATACCTACGTTTTTGCTTATGTTTCCACTTTTCACCAACTGGTTACTATGGTTACTTCCCCATTAGAAGTAATTTAAGTTTTGTTGATACCCAACAAAAAATCTTTAAACATCACAGGTGGAGTGAAAAACACATAAGCCATAAATTCCGTTATCAAATGGATGACTGTTTGATTGGCATTAGAAGTTGGCAAATAAGTAAGAAAAATGTACAACTTAATGGACAACAGCTTCTCCAGCTTGACAACGGTGTAAGAATCTAGAGCAAAACGTTGCTATATGCAAAAAGCCAGAAGTTGTGATCCATAAAGTTGTACTGTTTTCTTACTTATTACCCAACTTCTGGAATGCCAATCAAACAGTCATCTATTTGACGTCTGTGACAATAGAATGTGTTTAAACTACGGTTTTTGAACAATTATGATGCACTAAGATACTATGATTATTATTGTTTTGAGTATCTTTAGGCCAACCCATGACCATGATAACAGTGCTACAAAATACCAATCTCAGTCACAATTTGGCAAAACAAAGCTGAACTGATGTTTAATCATAACTCACTCACTCATTAGCATTGATTAGGCTCGGATGTTTTACTCACTTCAATGCTTTTCTGTCAAGATCCAACAAACCTTTCATTTTGTCATGTCAGTGTATCAGCCAATCAGCATATAGACTTAGTTTATCTCTGTATAAACGCATGGAGAATTCAGAGCAGCTTTTCTGATTTTAGTATTTCAAAAATGAATACAAATGGCCAGTTCCAGATGGAGAATAATAATGGCCAAATGTTTCAATCCACAACAGAGGATTTTGTTTTAGCTTTGGTTTTATTTCTACTACACTCAAAGTAAAACAGCAATTAAAAGACTGTCCTGTCAAGGCTGCCAGTTAGATCATGAAGGTTAATAATTTAGAAAGCTGATACCTGATTGGCTCAAAACCTCATGTATCCTTGTGTTTACTGGTCAGAGATCTCTGAGGGTTCTCCTGACCTGACCTCCAATGGAGGGTTTGCCATATCTGTATACCTACAGGGAAGATGCCAGTCTGCTGTTGTAAGGCAAGGCTCGGCTAAAAAGATCAATAATCAGAATTATCGTTCATGGGAAGAAATACTGATTATTGATATGAAAAATGTGTCATTCATAATATCTTACATAACCTATTGTGATGGAATCAAATTTTAGTTTACCGAAGCAGACATGTTTTTGTCCAGTGCCGAAGAGGGAAAGCAACTGATTTTGTAACATCTCAAATGTTCACAATGTAATCCATGCATACATTTGTGACCAATCACCAGTGAGGTAAAATATGTTGTTTTGTCTGAGCTTTTTGCCTATTTGCTTGAAGTTACTTCTCCATATTTATAGGTAATTGATAGATATTTAGTTATCGAGTATCATTCTCAAAGATGTATATTGATATCCAGTCCGAGTGAAGACACAGTTGTATGTCATAAACAGGGTTGGTGAGTTCAGCTGTAGACCGTTGATGCTCTGAGGGTGACTCGGGCGTGGTCGGATGGGGGCGGGAGCCGTGGGCGGCCAGCAGCATCCAGGGACAGTTGTCAACGGTCAAGAAATCTTGTCAAAGACCATGGCCTGTGAGTCATGTGCTACGGAGTTCACAATCTTCAAACGGAAGGTATGTTCTTTCAGTTTTGTTTTGTTTGTTTTGTTGTTTAATACCGCACTCAGCACTATTCCAACTATATGATGGCAGTCAGTAAATAATCGAGTCTGGACCAGACAATCCAGTTATTGACATCATGAGCATCGATCTTCACAATTAGAATACAATGATATACATCAACCAAGTCACCGAGTCTGACCACCCACACTGTCACCTCAGAGTTGAAAATCAAGGGGTTTGCCATATGTAACCCAAATGTTAAATGTTAAAGCTTGAGGGGATGCCCTGATTGATATATACAGTTGAACACGGATATAACAACAAACGGATAGCGAACAAACGGATACAATGAACTGTTAAAAAATCCCCGATTTATTTCCTGTAATATATCATAGAAAATTTACGTATATAACGAACTCTCTCCAGCGAACGAATGGATACAGCGAACTGATATCTGATCACCGACAAGCCCATCTATCACTAATTAGTGACGTGTATAGCGAACTGAGAAATCTCACTCAGTGTCAAGTGTCACTGACAATTGGCTGTACGCAATCAGTGGCGAATTAACACAATGGTGGCGAATCAATACGATCAGCGGTGACGGACCATTCTTGTTAAATTGCATTGTGTTAATCTTACCTGTACATGTAATCTTGTCTGTTAAACAAACATTAAACATATACATTTTACGAGATTGTGTCCAAGTGTTAGTACACTTGCATATGCTGTCATGGCGGGCAATAATAAGAGGAAAGCTATCAGTTCAGACATGAAATTGAGAATTGTTAATGCTGTTGATGCTGGCATAAAAACAAAGAAAGACCAAAGCTGACGAACTTGCAGTGAAATTAGGCCATGAAGATTTCACGTGTAACTCTGCAATTACGTGTATTGTGTTTTGTCTTATCCAAGATGGCGGACGTTTCCGAGCGAAAACGTGTATAACGAACAAGGGATATAATGAACTGATTTCTCTGGTCCCTTGTAGTTTGTTATATCCGTGTTCTGCTGTATTAGAAAGCAATTCCAAGGACCCTTGTACCCCCTTGATAATGAACACTGGTCAGTATTGGTGTTTCACGTGATAAAACTGGTGAAGGCAGTTGATATCAGCCTTTAACTTCTGACATTCGTGCCTGATGCTGTGACTTTCAGTTAATTAAAGTGAAGTAACATAAACTCAGATAAATGTATGATTTAAGGTAGAGAATCCATGGAGAATTAAATCGATTTGATTATTAAGAGTTTGAGGATTCAGTGAGTATTGTTTAACGCCGTTGTTAGCAATATTCCAGCAATATCATGGCAGGGGACACCAGAAATGGGCTTCACACATTGAACCCATGTGGGTAATCAAACCTGAGTCTTTGGCCGGACAGGGGAACCCTTAACCACTAGGCTACCCCACCTGAGGATTCAGAGCTAACATCATGACAATAATGGAAAAGATAAAAAACCTGAGAACAAAAAAGATATCCATCTTGAACAAAATATCAGGTCTCCCCTTTGCAGGAAGATAAAGTGATCAATCCCTTCTCTTGTTTCAAAGCAACATTGGTAACCATTATCTGTATCACAGTGGCATGGAAATAATCAAATCAAAGCCAGTGGTTGATATCAAGAGCCATGTCTTGGCATGATGACACACAGTCAGCAGTGAATGGGTACCCGGTAGGATGAGATGGCAATGTGACTCATAGGCAGCTTGGTTGTATGCTCCACACAGTCAGCAGTGATTGGGTACCCGGTAGGATGAGATGGTAATGTGACTCATAGGCAGCTTGGTTGTATGCTCCACACAGTCAGCAGTGAATGGGTACCCGGTAGGATGAGATGGCAATGTGACTCATAGGCAGCTTGGTTGTATGCTTCACACAGTCAGCAGTGAATGGGTACCCGGTAGGATGAGATGGTAATGTGACTCACAGGCAGTTTGGTTGTATGCTCCACACAGTCAGCAGTGAATGGGTACCCGGTAGGATGAGATGGTAATGTGACTCACAGGCAGCTTGGTTGTATGGTCCACACAGTCAGCAGTGAATGGGTACCCGGTAGGATGAGATGGTAATGTGACTCACAGGCAGCTTGGTTGTATGCTCCACACAGTCAGCAGTGAATGGGTACCCGGTAGGATGAGATGGTAATGTGACTCACAGGCAGCTTGGTTGTATGCTCCACACAGTCAGCAGTGAATGGGTACCCGGTAGGATGAGATGGTAATGTGACTCACAGGCAGCTTGGTTGTATGCTCCACACAGTCAGCAGCGAATGGGTACCCGGTAGGATGAGATGGTAATGTGACTCACAGGCAGCTTGGTTGTATGGTCCACACAGTCAGCAGTGAATGGGTACCCGGTAGGATGAGATGGCAATGTGACTCATAGGCAGCTTGGTTGTATGGTCCACACAGTCAGCAGTGAATGGGTACCCGGTAGGATGAGATGGTAATGTGACTCACAGGCAGCTTGGTTGTATGCTCCACACAGTCAGCAGTGAATGGGTACCCGGTAGGATGAGATGGTAATGTGACTCACAGGCAGCTTGGTTGTATGCTTCACACAGTCAGCAGTGAATGGGTACCCGGTAGGATGAGATGGTAATGTGACTCACAGGCAGCTTGGTTGTATGCTCCACACAGTCAGCAGTGAATGGGTACCCGGTAGGATGAGATGGTAATGTGACTCTCAGGCAGTTTGGTTGTATGCTTCCAGAGAGCTGAGAAAGAGAAAAGAGCGCACCAATCCATTGATTGGGGTGCTAATGGTTTTGTGTTTCGAGCATTCACTTAGTTAAATGGAATCTGGTGCATTATTATGATGATTATTTTTGTTGTTATTATTGTTATTATTATTGTTATTATTGTTATTATTGAACCCAGTCTTTCATGATGATGTGATCCTCACTAGTCAGCTTCTAACCCAGTGGGACATCTTATGTCAGATAATTGTGTGAAAAATGCAGTTGAAATAAGAAATGTTTTTGTAGAAATGTTGTCATTGTCGACATTGTGTATACCAATATCAAGACTTGACAGTGAAAAGCTGTTATCATTCCTACATCAATATCGATTACCAATAATAATCTTAAGTAATTCTTGAGTCAGTAAGAAGTAAGTTGTTTATTAACATGATTAAAGGCATGTTCAGACAAACATGATGTTGGGCGGTCGGGTAGCCTAGTGGTTAAAGTGTTCACCCGTCACGCCGAAGACCCGGGTTCGATTCCCGACATGGGTACAATGTGTGAAGCACATTTCTGGTGTCCCGCGCCATGCTATTGCTGGAATATTGCTAAAAGCGGCGTAAAACCATACTCACTCACTCACTCAAACAAACATGACACTAGTTTCCATCCACAATGATACAGACCCGTGAAGATCCGGGGTAGAATAGGTCTTCCGCAACCCATGCTTGCCCCAACAATGCTTGTAGTAAGGGGCGACTAACGGGATCGGGTGGTCAGACTCACCGACTTAGTTGATGCATGTCATCGTATCCCAATTGTGTGGATCGATGCTCATGATGTCAATCACTGGATTATCTGGTCCAGACTCAATTATTTACAGACAGCCGTCATATAGCTTGAATATTGCTGAGTGCGGCGTTAAACAACAAACAAACAAAACACAACGATACAGGATAAACATGGATTAACCTTAAAATTATCATTTGATATAAGAAGGAAATTAAGTCTCCAACATGTTCATCAAATTATGGTTCATACATTAAATGACATGACTAATGTTGAAATCGAGGGAGCATTCGTTCTGCTCTGTTAATCAGGTCTATAGTTTAATGTAATGGTATCAATAGGTACAACCAATATTTAAGAGTCCATAAACATTGTACAGTAATTGACATTTCTTCTCTTCCAGAAAATGTGCAGAGATTGTAAACGCCAATTTTGCTCAACTTGTCTGCCAAAAGAGGCAAATAAACGTGATAGACAATGTCAAAAGTGCCGAATTATTGTCTCTGGGAACTTTAGCCGCCAAATCTTGCAAGAGTGGAAGGTCAAGGACATGAGATGTTTCCTTGACAGCCACAACATTCCAACCAATATGTGCCGTGAAAAACATGACCTCATTGACCTTGTGATACGCCACTACAGCCGAGGATCTGTTTCAAACTCAGAGGCCGAGCACGAGAGACTGGTGCAGCAGTTGGTGGTAAGACTTGCTTGTGTTGAGTAGAGTAGGAGGGATGTATAAATGTCAATCAACTCTGAGAGGTGGAGCTTGAGAGACTGGTGCAGCAGTTGGTAGTAAGACTTGCTTGTGTTGAGTAGAGTAGGAGGGATGTATAAATGTCAATCAACTCTGAGAGGTGGAGCTTGAGAGACTGGTGCAGCAGTTGGTGGTAAGACTTGCTTGTGTTGAGTAGAGTGGGAGGGATGTATAAATGTCAATCAACTCAGAGAGGTGGAGCTAGAGAGACTGGTACAGCAGTTGGTGGTAAGACTTGCTTGGATTGAATAGAGTTGAAGATGATGTTTTTTTCAATCAACTCAGGTAGGCAGGACTTGAGAGAGCTGTAAATCTGTTTGTCTACTTTCAAAGATGAATTTGTCTGCATCAGAGTTTATTTACAGGAGCGGATGAGAGAAGACAGTGTCCCCGATGTGCCCCCTACAGACACACCGAGAGACAGTGTCCCGTCTCCAGAGGAACCCATGCAGGTACTCAGGCTACTCCTACCATCAGCACTGATCAGTGGTGATTCAAACATTGAAGCCTCGAGGCCCGAAGGATAAAAGTGAAAGCTTTAGGACCACTTATAAGTATCCAGCCAGTGCTGATCTTGTGTGCTGATAATGCCCACATGCAAACAACTGAGATGAAGTTCTCAACTGATGTGACTGCAGAACAGTCATCACGAACTCTCAATAAATTCTGAAGTAGTACCACTTTTTCATTAATTTACAGGACCCTCATATTTCCTGTAAGGACTCTTGAAATTAATTATTGTAGGTCCCTGGACCCCAGTTTTGTAAGTCAAGGTTAACCCCTGCATATGCCTCTGTGCTTTTGGACCACCTCCGTGGTCGAGTGGTAGAGCGTGCGCCCGGAGAGCGGAAGGGGCGGGGTTGAATCCCTAAACGTGTCAAACCAAAAGACGTTGTTGATGTTACTGGTTGTAACCCTGTCTGGCGCTCGGCATTAAGGGGCTAAAACAAGGACTGGTTGGCTCGGAGTCAGTATACTGCACTATAAATCAGCATCAGTCCGGACTAGTACAAGCAGCCACACGCACACACACGTACATGCAAGTCGCTATATAAGTGCAATAATCTTGGACATGACGTTAAACCCAATTTCACCTCACCTCTTTGCCTTTGGTAAGACCCACATGACACAGTTTAGCTCTAATAATGAAATGGCGTCACAATCAACTTTGATATAGCCTTTGGGTAACACACAGCGTAATATTTACTTGAATAATTTCCAATTGGGATCCTGGTTTAGAATTTGTCCACAGCAACCTCTGCTGGTCGTAAGAGGCCGCTAAATGAATTGGGTGGTCAGACTCGGTGATGGCGTGTCATCATATCCTAATGGCTTGGATCATTGCTCACAATATCAATCACTGGACTGCCTGGTCCAGACTCGATTATTTACAGGCTGCAATCAAATTGCTGGAATATTGCTGAGTGTGGTGTTCAACAGGAAACAAACAAAGTCAAATAATTGTTGTTGTTTTTTCCTTCATTCAGGAGCTTTGACACTGGTGGTTGTGTTCAGAAAGGTTTTTCCACTGTGGCATATCTAGGTCACATATATTTATTAAAAGATTATGTATATTCATAAACATGAAAATTTATTGGACCCATGAAGATCGTGTTAGAATAGGTCTTCAGCAACCCATTCTTGCCATAATAGGCGACTATGCTTGTAAGATGCGACTAACAGGATCAAGTGGTCAGGGTCGCTGACTTAGTTGATGCATGTTATTGATCCCAATTGCGTAGATCAATGCTCATGATGTCAGTCAACGAATTGTCTGGTTCAGACTCGATTATTTACAGACCACCGTCATGTGGCTGGAATATTGCTGAATGTGACGTTAAACAACATACAATAAAAAATATAATTTATTGATATAATGAGAGACATTTGTTCTGTAGTAGACATTTTCTTGTCCTGTTGAACACATCTGAAATATTAGGTTGAAACATAACTGTGAATGTCTCACACATGGGTATTGCAGGAGTCACCAACGTTAGACCGAGTCCCGCGTATGAGGCTTGAAAATATTGCCACTGTGGGGGAAGTCGACACACTGACGGTCAGGCAACTGAAAGAGGTCCTTGCAAACAACTTTGTCGATTACAAGGGGTGCTGTGAAAAGACGGAACTCACTGATAGAGTGAAGCGGCTGTGGAATGAAGAACAGTCCAACAAAGACAAAGGTAAACAATATTGAGGAATTATTCAACGCGACATGCGGTATATTCTGTCCAAATACAACCTGCCTGCTTTGGCGCACATCATATCATTATATGTCCAAATATAGCCAAGTAGTTTCGAGACAGGAGATAAGTAGCTAGGAGACAGCAGACAAGTAGCTACTAGACAGGAGACCAGTAGCTTCTAGACAAGAGACCAGTAGCTTCTAGACAAGAGACCAATAGCTTCTAGACAGGAGACCAGTAACTTCTAGACAGGAGACCAGTAGCTACTTAACAGGAGACTAGTAGCTTCTAGACAAGAGACCAGTAGCTACTTAACAGGAGACCAGTAGTTTCTAGACAGGAGACCAGTAGCTTGTAGACAGGAGACCAGTAGCTTGTAGACAGGAGACCAGTAGCTACTAGACAGGAGACCAGTAGCTTCTAGACAGGAGACCAGTAGCTTCTAGACAAGAGACCAGTAGCTACTTAACAGGAGACCAGTAGCTTCTAGACAGGAGACCAGTAGCTTGTAGACAGGAGACCAGTAGCTACTAGACAGGAGACCAGTAGCTTCTAGACAGGAGACCAGTAGCTACTAGACAGGAGACCAGTAGCTTCTAGACAGGAGACCAGTAGCTACTTAACAGGAGACCAGTAGCTTCTAGACAGGAGACCAGTAGCTTCTAGACAGGAGACCAGTAGCTTCTAGACAGGAGACCAGTAGCTTCTAGACAGGAGACCAGTAGCCTGAATTTACATCAAGCGTATGATGTCTCCTCAGTTGACTTGGTTCACAAGATACCTCCGTTCAGCCATCAGTGAACGGGTACCCAGTAGAATTACATGGTAATGTTATTTTTTATTTTATAGTGCCTCACAGGCAGCTTGGGTTGTATACTCCCCGGGGAGCTGAGGATGAATGCACACTGATACATTGACGGGAGTAATATTGTAGCCCTTGCTACAGGCAAAAAAAAGGGGCACTGGGGTAGCTTAATGATGAAAGCATGGCTTGTAACGCCACAGTGCTGGGTTCAACTCCCCACGTGTGTACAATACATGAATTCCAGTTCTAGTGTCCCCAAATGTGACATTGCTGGCTCATTGCAATATTAGAATGTTATGAACATACTTCATGTCACAGAAGTAATGTTGGAGAAGAAACACTTCTGAATTTTCCATACTGTGACCATAGAACACTTGCAGAAAAGTGTAACTATTCCTGTCCTAGAGCACCGCCGTGGTCTACTGGTAGAGCGTCCGTCCTGAGAGCAGAAGGGCCGCGGTTCGATCACCGGCCACGTCATACCAAAAGATGTTAAAAGATGGTACTTGTTGTTACCCTGTCTGGCGTATACTGTGTCTGAGTGGGGTATGTTAAACTGCGGCATGGTCTCAGTACCCAGGCTAGCACTATAAATCGGCATCAGTCCGGACTAGTACAAGCAGCCGCAAACCCACTCAAACGTGCATGTACGTTGCTATTTATGACAAAACATTAAGCCCAATTTTGCCTGACCTGTTAGAGAGCTGGGTTTGGGTCATTGTTTAGTCCTTTCTTACATTTCTTTCCTCAATTTGCAGCTGAAAAGATGAGAGAGAATGCAGATAAATTAAGTAAGTATAAATAGTGTTCTTTGGTCATTGATCGAATGGCTGTCTGTCAAGATGGCCATCCTCTGGTCAGTTTAAGCCTTGTTCCGACATTATTTCATCTAGTTGATATGTGTCATGATGTATTGACCCAATAACTCCTCCCATTGAATACGGCTCTTAAATATGACATGTTCGACTTCTAATATGTCCTACTAAATTTTTTTTTAAAAACACCCCATTTTTTTTTATATGACTAAGTGGTCTTTCATGGTATGACTGATTAACTATAGTAACATGAAAACATTTGGTTTTCTTCAAGTTCTTTTGAGTTGTACAGATAAGCTACAGATAAGCAGTGTATTTGCATAAAATCCCCCCCCCCCCAAAAAAAAAAAAAAAAACCAACAAATTTTAGTTAACTTGCATACAGAAGCGCATGCGTTAAATAAAAAACTCAAATGTATAAAAACGCCACGCGTAAATACCCAATGAAGCTTTTTCAGCGTGCGTGCAAATTTCCGAAACACAGTTACGAGCTAATTTACTTTCAGTTAAGCCTATATATTTAGAACAGTTATATACCCGGGGTACATCTGAAACAATATTTCATTTTTTTTTAAATCTTAAAATGGTCACTAACTTGGGGAAAACTCAATAGAGTGATGAATTTCCCAATGAAAAATGTAATAACCCAATTAAAATCATATCCCTTGAGTATAAACTCAATTGCTCAAAAGGTTATCTGGAGCTCTGGTAGTATATGTAATATATTTTATCACATACCTTTCAGTGATATGATGCTCTTGGCATGTGCAATAGAGCCAACATGGAGATAGTCATATCATAGGGGGTGTAATAACCTGATCCGTATCTGATAAAACGTGTCAAGCATTTTGGACGGGGAATTGATATCAGCCTGGGTGGTAAGAAATTAGAGTGATGTCCCTTACCTGTGTGTCTGCTCAGCTTGCTTTACGAGACAATGTTTTCCAAACAGGATGAAATTGTATTGCATTCCCTTTCAAACAGTAACACTTTACCATTTGATGTTATGATATATGATAAAAAGATCATTATATGGCAGTTTCCATATCATATCTCTTATCAACCCAAGACAGCTGATATGGGGGTCTTGGATTTGATATGGGGTAAGATATCTTAACTGCCACATGATAACCTCTGAGTATAGAACATGCATTTGATAAGAACATTCAACATTACATCCGCGTATTAGTTAAATGTCAATTTGTTATAAAATCCCCCCCTCCCCCCCCCAAAAAAAACAGACAAAAAACAGCAAATACCTTATTATCCCATGCCACTAGAAAAAAAAAATATTCCTAAAATAAAATATTTGATTTTTTTCTGGTTTCCATGACGACTTAAGTTCAATCAGTGAAGGGTTTACTTACATCGTGAACCAATAGCATTTTCATACATGTCTTTCAAGTGGTCAACTAGCGACTTTACAGTTTTACAGTTTCATTTTTTTGTAATTCCATAAAAGCAAAAGGAAAACCCCAGAGAATCTGAGGATAACCAGCCTACTCAGCTGGCAAAAGGTATCAGTGAGCTTACAGCTCATCATGTTAATCATGTTAGGATTAAGTGTCATTCACTCTTTGGACCATCTTCCTGGGGCAAGGGATTTAACTGACTATAAAAGTCCAGTTTCCATCCTTGCCGAACTAGGCTGGAATTATGGAGTTATATTTTGGCTGGGCTAACAAGTCTGTGCATAAGTAAGACCTTTTTTTTACAATATAGATCTTGATTATCGATGAGATAATCTTCACTGGGTGATGCCATTTTGTTTTAGGCAAGTGCAAGTGATATAAGGTGGAATCTGATTGATCAATAGGAGGGATATAGAAGGGACATAAATAGTAATAGCCACTTTTGGCGCTGCGATTGAGCCAAGAAATTCCAGACTAGTTAGCGAGGGTGGAAACTGGACTTAAATAGTCAGTTAACTCCCTTTCCTCGGAAAGATGTCTTTGCCATTTTAGAACAAGTCCCGGTAAAAGACATTCCTTTCACTTTTTGTCACAGTTACTTCTTCCTTTCCAGCAGGGATAACCACCAGTTCTGAGCAGGACCTGTGTAAGATATGCATGGACAATACTATAGACTGTGTTCTACTGGAGTGTGGTCACATGATCACGTGCACATCCTGCGGCAAGCGCCTCGCCGAGTGCCCCATGTGCCGACAGTACGTGGTGCGCGTTGTTCACACGTTCCGGTCATAGCCCTCGTCGCGGTTCCGGTCACAGCACAACCCTCATCATCAGCCAGTCATCTCTTGTCAACCTTCATCAACTATTTTTATAATGTATGACAAATATTTTCTTTCATTACATTTATAAGCAAGCTATTTGTGTGAATTGAGTTATCAAAGGATATTTTTTTGTGAAGTAGTAATGAAAATGCATGGCATTTAAGGATTTTAGAATGTGTGTGTGAAATGCTTCATCGGGAGATGAAAAACAGACATTTGTTTTTTCATAATTCTACTCGTTGACATGATGAAAGTATTGCTGCGTCAATATTTTGAGTATTTATTTATTTTGTTTATGAGAGCAAAGACACATGCAACCCTTGTCAAACATGTGCTATCCATCATGTCCATTCTCGTCAACTCTGTGCAATCATAATCTTCACATCTTGAAGACGATTAAGGCATCCAAGGCCCCACAATTCACTCTGCAGAGCTGTGCCTGAACCCGACGATTGTGAGTTTAGATCCCAGATATGTCCTGATTATGGTTTGTCAGCACCGACCCATTATTCAAGGGGGCACGGGTGGCCGAGTCATCTGAGGCGCCGCGATTCGCTGTGCAGAGTTGCGTCCCTTGGGCACATGAGAGACCTATTATTGTGGATTGGAATCCCGGTTCGCCCGATTATGTTTCTAGGTTTGTCAGCACCATACCCGTGCTCTTGGGTTTCACCGAAGTGGTAAACGTCTGAGACCTGCATCACTTCCGGCTTTCCTCTCACATTAAGCTGACACGCCGCGATATAACTGGAATACAGTTAAAAGCGGCGTTAAACCCAACTCACTCACTCATGGGTCAAGCTTTCCTCCCACATTAAGCTGGCCTGATATAACTGAAATACTGTTAATCAATGCTTACTCAAGGATAATGCGGGGTCTGAGATTACACCTTGTTATCTGAAAACCTAGATACTCACATTGATGGGGGCGGTCGGGTAGCCTAGTGGTTAAAGCGTTTGCTCGTCACGCCGAGATCCGGGTTCGATTCTCAACATGGGTACAATGTGTGAAGCCCATTTCTGGTGTCCCCCGCCAGAATATTGCTAAAAGCGGCATAAAATCAAACTCACTCACTCACTCACATTGATGCCTTGCAGGACCTAAGTTATCAATGCTTTGTAAGACCATATTCCTTTTTTTAAGAGGAAACAGGAATTTTGTAAAACTTATTGTTAGATTGCTACATGTTTACACAACAAGATGGGGGTGTTACTAGAGATGGGGGTGTTACTAGAGATTGGGGTGTTACTATAGATGGGGGTGTTACTAGAGATGGGCTGTTACTAGAGATGGGCTGTTACTAGAGATGGGGAGTTACTATAGATGGGGGTGTTACTAGAGATGGGCTGTTACTATAGATGGGGGTGTTAATAGAGATGGGCTGTTACTATAGATGGGCTGTTACTAGAGATGGGGGTGTTACTAGAGATGGGCTGTTACTAGAGATGGGGGTGTTACTAGAGATGGGGATGTTACTAGAGATGGGGGTGTTACTAGTTTTGGGGGTGTTACTAGATATGGGCTGTTACTAGAGATGGGCTGTTACTAGAGATGGGGAGTTACTATAGATGGGGGTGTTACTAGAGATGGGCTGTTACTATAGATGGGGGTGTTACTAGAGATGGGCTGTTACTATAGATGGGCTATTACTAGAGATGGGGTGTTACTAGAGATGCCCAGAATGTTTCAGTACAGCCACCCAATAAACACAATCCTCATCCTCTATATCTCCAGGGTTTGCCTTTCTTTGAACCTACACTATCCGCGGGATCCGTTATCGGGATCTCCAATTACCCGCCCTTGATGTTCATAATTTGATTGCTCCTCTGTTCAGTCTAACTAACCAATCAGAATGCGAGTTACAAACCTGCCTCATCTCTAGTACGGGCATGAGATCTCTTGTAAATAAATTGTTTCTGTATTCAAATTGTTAGTGCATATATCCTTTTCTGTGTTAGATGATACAATGATGTACACTGAGATCTATTTGTTAGTGTTTTCAATGACACCTTGATGGCAGATTGTAATGTTATATATATTCTATTTATGAGTGAGAACTAAGTAGTGTACATAGGAAATTCTAAGCGTGAAGAAATGATGCACTGTTTTAACACTGATCTCCAACATAGGCGGTAATAAACAAACACACATTTTTAGACAAGTGCGGTGGAAGACATATCCTTTATTATCTTATCATCTTTGTTTGAAACTATTCTAATAATTCAGGTTTCCATGGTTACAGGAAAATATTACTTGTGATATAACCCATATGGCATACCAAGCAAGATTGGGATTTTGAAATATTGCAGGGATGAACTCATGTCCTGTATTGACGCCTTCGACATCCTCTCCCCAAACCTTCCTATCACAGCGAGGGACTCAGGCAGCCAGTTGTCTACGGTGCCGCAATTTAACTGTGCAGAGTTACGTCCCTTATGCAAGGGTTCGACTCCTAGATTAGCAGGGATTACGTTTGTAGGTTTATCAGAAGCATACACATGCTTGTGGGTTTCATCAATGTGGTAAACATCTGAAAACTGCATTAGTGCAGGATTTCTTCCACATCAAGGTGACATGCAGTGACAAATAACAATGAAATATTATTCAAAGCAGCATTAAACCCAACTCACTCATTCACTCACTCACTCACTCCATCCCCAGCTATACTGTCCCACTGCTAAACAGTATTGACCAAAGCCCAACCATGCTAACATAGCTTATACTTTCTGATGATGTTGACATGGATATTGAGGATAATTTCACAGGTTAAATATTGCTGCTGAGGCAATTAATTTTTCTTTGCTGGTTTACGGATTTGCTGACATTAAAAGTAGCAATGAAAAAAAATTGAAACATCTTTTCTAAAATAATATTTTCAAACCTGTGACTCGAATTGTATTATGAAATAAGAAATATTACACAAATTGTTGAAAAATGGATTTATTGTGAAATACAAAATACATAGCATAATGTTTACCATAAGAGTTTGAAGCCGTGTTGACTGGTAAAAGTTATGTCCCTTTGATATGACATATCAGTCTGCATAGTTGTTTGGGCATGAAAAGGTTGACATTCACATGGCTTCTTGTGAATGCTGTTGATGGGCATAAATTTAGGAAATTCAGGTTCATTTGAAGACAATTTATATTTTATAGTTTGTTGACCACCGGCATTGTAAAGACAAAACAAACCAACTAAAAAGAGTAATCTCCTAAGTAGAGAACTAACCAAACCAAATTCTTTTTCTTTGGAGACTTGCATGAAGAACTGCATAATTATATGATTATCCTATTTTCTGAATTTCAGCATTGATAAAAATCATATAATTGTAAAAGACTTTAATATCGTAACTAAAATATGTACATGCTATATATGCAGGCCCTCCTATCTATTGAAAAAAAAGTGTTGAATGGGTTTAAAAAATGGCGTATTGGTAGCATTGCTTCTCTTTTGGAAACAAATGCATTTATTTTTCAAATGAAAAGAAACGGTATCGAATTTGACAGAGGTTGGATGCGGAAAATGTGCACAGCTGCTGTGGGGAAATTAGGTCAAGTTCATCGGAATAACTTTGGCTGAATCCGTCAAAAGCTGACTGTAGTTAATTAACGAAATTGTTTCCAGAAAAACAGCATTCGAGAAATGGCAGCGATAAACAAATAAGGGACAAGCTAAGTAATTTCTTTTGGTTCATCTGACTCTGAAGTCTTGACTGTAAAGTATAAAATTCATGGCATTAATATTATTGTTTAGGTGCCAATGAGACACAGACTAATTCCTTACTGTTGACATTGATTGACGGAATGTTTTATTAACCATGTTATAAAAACAGTTGTTGGGCAAATACTAGATCTAGCTCTAAGACGTAAACAGTGAAGTAAATTATGCGTGAAGTAATTTTTCTAGCCAATGACTGATAAGCTTTACATTAATAATGAATAAAAAATAGATTTTTGCTGAAAATGAGTAATCTGTATAGGGGGAATTATTATTTACATTCAATGCACATGAAGTTCTTGATAAAAGTTACATTCTCTGTAAACAAGTCTTGATTAAAACACTTCCCCATGTCTCTTCTCTGCTGCTGTCATCCATGTTTCACTCGCTGTGGCGACAGTAAGTGTTGTTGTAGTCGGTGAAATGCGGAATTCACAGAAGCGACCGAATATGTCTGGTTGCCGATGCTGTCGGTTTCAATAGCAGCTCTGTGGTGTTTCCAATGAGAACCGTTGTTACGACGATAGTTTATGCATTTATGTTGCATTTGAAACTATTCCTTCGCACTTAGAAGCTATACATTTATTCTGATGATGTATTCTTTTCATGCAGATAGATAGGAGGGTTTGATATGAACTTTATTTAGTTTTCAAGTTCCACCCATCACACATTATTGTTCTGTTGATTTTAGTGGTGGTGCTGGCCACAAGTGGCCACAAGTTATTGTGAATTATATTAATGTTTATGTGATATTTTTGTTTTATGGATTTTGTTCAGTTTACTTTGTCCGTTTATTGCATGACCTGGCATTTTATGAACATGCCATGGTTTTAAGTATTAAGATATCTGCTCGTATTAACCCAGTTGCTCAAATATGACTATAGGATGTACCGTGTTGTAATGTATATTTGAAATCCAAATTCATGTGTTTCCCAAAATATTTTGATATAATCATTATCTTTCTTGCTGTGGATGCTATTATGTGCTATTAAAAGCATTTCAATTTTTAAGAAAACCTATTTGTTTAAGAATTATGCAAAAGTCTTGCTTGTGCTTTAAAAATTAGAAGGACCAATGTGTTTGAAGTAGGTTTCGATTCGTGTTCAGTTTTAAGACCAAATTAATTATGTTAATGAGCTGTGTGTTCAATATATACTTTTGAAAATGGTTGTTGTGAAAGAGCTTTTGAATCAGAGTATGTATCAGCTAAACTTTCGATAAACTACGATGGTGGCGTTGGTGATGTATTTCTTTGAGGTCAGCCTGGTATGTTCAAACAATTATTTTGGCTGACTTGTTATACTTTGTGACAATCTTCTCTTGCTTGATCTGTTGAAAGACTCTATGGTGCTATTGGAAAGATTTTGTTGTTTGAAATATTTTGTGGACGATATTTTAGATTATGAGGGTCATACTGGCCACCTGAAACATAGAGAAGATGTAAACACTTGGATAACGACGTTCTTGTAAATAAAGCTGCTCGCACATAAATGTTTGTATATATCGGGAAACCTTTGACAGGAAATTTGTTTTATACGTATGAATACTAGTTATGAATTATATGAATAATAAAATGATAGAAGGAGAGCAGTCTGTTGTGAAGTTGGGAAGACTGAATGACTGTACTTTATTAAACCTTATACAGCTGAAACTTTTACAATCTCATTAAAATCAGATCCAAGTTCTCGCTGCTGCTAAACAAAGATCTGAGGACATCCTATTACAGGTCACATTAGAACGACCTTTCGCGAACTTTGACACCACTGAAATGACTATCAAGAAAGTGACATCAGCCAATTAGAAAGCAGCTTTCTCGAGCTTGAAGGCACTAGGCTTGAAAGATATGTTGACACAGTTCTAGATTAAAATTTTGAAAAATGAACTAACGAACATTCCAGAAGATCTAATGGTTGCGATTGTATGGCAGTGCTTCCCATGTACTGTGCAATGCCTCCTACGTTCACATGTTTATTCCATGGAAGCGAGTCATAGACGATACTTTTGATGGAACCGACTGTCACTTTCTTGATCTGGCATGGGACGCTTTGATTGGTCGGATGAAAGGTCGCTCTGACGTGTCCCATAATGGGATGTCCTCAGATCTTTGTTGAGGGATAACGAGAACTAAGATCTGATTTTAATGAGATTGAAACTTTTAGTTTACGTGAGTTCTCATTTCTTAAGAAAAGATATGAATGGCTTGTTCAGTACAGTTCTAACTATGGCGCAGATATTGAAATTTTAAAAGTTAAAGTCTCTTTGTCATGTTTGTGCATGTGTATAACCTACCCACTTTGATACGTAGAGCATCTCACTCGAGTGTCTTCTGATATCAAATATATCAACATATGGGGATAAAATTTAAGACTCCAAGGGTTGCCGAGGATATTTGATATGAAACTTTCATCCACGAGTGTTGATATATTTCATATCAAACTTTCATCCACGAGTGTTGATATATTTCATATCAAACTTTCATCCACGAGTGTTGATATATTTCATATCAAACTTTCATCCACAAGTGTTGATATTTTTCATATCAAACTTTCATCCATGAATGTTGATATATTTGATATCAAACTTTCATTCACGAGTGTTGATATATTTGATATCAAACTTTCATCCACAAGTGTTGATATATATAATATAAGCATTTCATCCAGAGTGTTGAAATATTTGACATCCAAAGACACAAGGGTGAGATTGTATTTATCATTCAGATCATTCGTCCACCCAGTTTTATTTTGTAAATAGTAATAACCAGTGTCTTGAGTATAAAAAGCACTGCTAACCATCCTCAATAACAAAGAGATCGGTGATGTCATGTGCCTGATGACTTCCCCAATGGTCTGCAAAGCATTGTGATGCAATTCGTTGTCCCAATATATCCCAGGTGGTATCTGCTGTGGAAGCCAGGTTTGGATGATATGATAAATGGCGCCTTATCAAGAACAGTGAAAAAAAGGTGTGATCTTGTTTGAGGATTTTACACGACTGTCCACAACTTCAGTTACCGTGTGCTGTCAGATTGGCTTCAGCTTATGTTACCAGTATTTATTCATAGAATGTTGTCAGAAATATAGCATTGCAACGAGCATAATAGCACACTTGTATTATTCAATCCCATTTGTACACAATGTATTTTCCTAATCATGTATTTTCTTAGATTAGTTTCATGTTTTTAAACTATATTTTTGTTGCGCGTCTCAAATTGTTTGTTTCAGCTTGTACAGTAGTTACATGATGGACTTTATACAATGGCCATAAGTCACCAGAATCTGATAACCTCTGTGTGTGTGTGTGTGTGTGTGTGTGTGCCTGTGTGTGCCTGTGTGTGTGTGTGTGTGTGTGTGTGTGTGTGCCTGTGTGTGTGTGTGTGTGTGTGTGTGTGTGTGTGTGCCTGTGTGTCTGTGTGGGTGGGGGGGATCAGAAAAACTACGATCCAGGAAATGCTGCAAAATGTAATTTTGCAACAACATAAGTTTTTGTTTGAGTTGGTAACATGGTCAGTTGTAATGAAAAAAATGTTCTATGAAATTATTTCAAAAAGTTCAGGTCCTCCTCACTTACAGAAAAAACATTGTATATCTTGAAGCATTGGATTCCAAACTTAGTGCCTCTGGCAGGCAAATTGGGACAAAATTGGGATATTGTTCAAAATTTGATTTTTTTAAAAATATTCTTATTTTTTGTAAATTCTGAGGTATTGGGAATTTTTACTGTCACTTACTGTGGATCTCTGAGCAGGCCTTATATATGTGGAATCAGTCATTGTAAGTAAACTTGGCAGAACATGTCAATATCAAAGCAAGAAGGGCATTTGAAGCAACACACAGCATATTCATTAGCCTTCAATCCATGAATTTGGTGAATACTTCTCAATGGCCATGGGGGCATGGGTGGCCCAGTCGTCTAAGGCAACGCGATTTGCTATGCAGAGTTGCGTCCCTTGGGCACGCCAGAAACCTATGATTGTGGGTTCGAATCCCGGTTCGCCCAAATTATGTTTCTAGGTTTGTCAGAACCATACCCGTGCTCGTGGGTTTCACTGAAGTGGTAAACGTCTGAGACCTGCATCACTTCAGGCTTTCCTCCCACATTAAGCTGACACGCCGCGATATAACTGTAATACTGTTAAAAGCCGCGTTAAACCCAACTCACTCACTCACTCAATGGCCATGCTTCACAAATAGAAACAATGCATCATTTACAGCCAATCTCATCTTTTACTGCGATATAATACGCAGAATGGAGTGGTTTCGGAGTAAAAGATTTGAATTTTATTAGATTGCATTTTCAGCAATTTGACATTCTGACCCTTGTGCTCCTACCTCCTGTGCACATGGTAACGACTGATCACACTAGCGGTGCATGTCCATGGACCGCAGGCTAAACATGGATGACAAGTTACCAGCAGTGAACATTGATGCTGCCTCACACTATAAATGCTCTTGACAGATGTAATAAAATGAAAAGATTGTGTGATTAGATGTATTTTAAAGGTACAACCTTTTTCTGTAGCCAGGACCTCTCACAGCTCCTTCTCCGAGGTCAAGAAAATAGCAGTAGAAGCATTAAGGAGTAATACAGGATGAGATATAAAACCCTTAATTTACACTCAATACGTTGAAAATACATGTTGGTATCCATTCATCCTCATTAAGATCAGGGGCACGGGTGGCCCAGTTGTCTAAGGCGCTGCGATTCGCTGTGCAGAGTTGCATCCTTTGGGCATGCCAGAAGGCTATTATTGTGGGTTCAAATCCCAGTTCACCCTGATTATTTTTCAAGGTTTGTCAGCACCATACCCGTGCTCGTGGGTTTCACCAAAGTGGTAAACATCCGAGACCTCCCACATTAAGCTGACAGGCTGTGATATAACTGTAATACTGTTAAAAGCGACGTTAAACCAAACTCACTCACTCACTCACTCACTTTTTAAGATCCGATCTATGTTCTCGCTACCGCTAAACAAAGATCTGAGCACATCTCATGTCAGTTCACGTCAGAACAACCTTTCGCAAACTTTAACCGGCCAATGAAATGACTGACAAGAAGTGGACATTAACCAAGCAGAAAGCAGCTTTCTCGAGCATTCACACTTCCACACCACACTACGCTTTGAAAAATAATTCGACAAAGTTCTCGATTTTATAATTTGAAAACTAAACAAAAACAAATTCTGGAATGTCTAATAGAGAGCTGATGTTATGTGGCAGTACTTCCCACAGAGTGGAAAATCTCGTCCATTTGAAATGTTTAGCTTATTGTAGTGAGAAATAAACGATGATTTTTGACAGAATCACTAGTACAGCCCGTAACCCATGTTAACCCTTTCAAGGTTGCACAATTATAACGTAATTCCAACTGTCACTTTCCCTAACTGGTAACCATTGCTTTGATTGGTGTGATGAAAGGCCATTCTGAGGTGACCCATAATGGGATGTCCTAAGATCTTTGTTTAGCAGCAGCTAGAAGTAAGATGTGAATTTAATGAGATTGGCATCCATTCAGAAAATGGTCTTAATTTTATGTCTTATAATCAGTGTTACCTCCCTTAGCTCTGACACCCTCCGATGTAATCTGCTTGAATCTATTACTTGGATGAGCTCTGTTATCCTTTCAAATAATTTAAAGCTACCTACTATGTATGACAGTAGAGGTATATATCAAGCTATTGGGACAGTTGTTCCAATATTGAAATGTCATGGTGCCTGGTAATAGTGTCCTAATCACAGCTGTAGGCTGTGTGTGTGTGCATTCATTTGACCATGTCTGTGTGTGAGTCTCTCTCTGTCTGTTTGTCTGTCTGGATGTGTCATCAAATGTCATCACTGTCAATGTCATCAAAATAAGATCTTAGTTCTTGCTACTGCTAAACAAAGATCTGAGGACATCACATTTCGTGTCACTTCAGACTGACATTTCGTGAATTTGACCAACCAGTTGAATGACTCACAAGAAGCCGACATTAGCCAATAAGAAGGCTGCTTTCTCGTGGTTTATGGCACTAGTTTCAAACTGGCAACTGCTCTTTGAAACGATTAATAATTTCAAAACTGATCTGTCTGAACAGTCTGGAATGGCTGAAAGATGGGCCTAGATTGTGTGGAGTCAGTGGTAATTTCCGCAACTGTCATTTGGAATACCCCATGTTAAATTTTCCGTCACGTTCCTGATCTGGTGAACGACACTCTCACTGGTTGGAGAAAAGGTCGTTATGGGATGTCCTCAGATCTTTGTTTAGTGGTAGTGGGAAGTAAGATCTGATTTTGATGAGATTGGTTTTGATTGAGCTGATTTTTTGTGTTATCTTAACGTGTCAGGAAAGGGATTATCTCCCATGTTTTGTGTTATCTAAACATGCGTCAGAAAAGGGATTGTCTCCATGTTTTGTGTGTATAAACTTGCTGAATAAACCTATGATTTGTCATATGATCATGTCGAATATTAAAAAACTGCTGTGTCCACGTGAAATGATGAGAGTATGGACAATTTGTATAATATGGTTGAAGTCTTGGACAGTGTCTTCAACAGACTCGTCCTCAAGTGGCATGTCATGAAATATGTGTTGCTAGACTAAAGAGTCATTGAGTCATTTTGATGATCAAGTTGATGATCACGTTGATGCTCACATCCTTGTACCACACAAAGTTGAAACACTACACAATAGCCCAGCCAAGGGGCCCTTTCTCAAAGCAATCATATCACTGTGACTGTTGTAAGTCCAACAGTTTGATAAAGACTGATAACAGTCATAGCAGCACAGTTGGCTTGTGGAATGCAGCCCTGGTGTGCTGTTGGACAATGTCACGCTGACCCCAAACGCCCGTAGATTAGTCCCCAGGTTATTGTGCCCTTCTCTTCATATGACGAAAACAGACATCAACCTCGCAGAGGGCATCTTCCCGAGGCAAGTGAGTAAACTGACTATAAAAGTCCAGTTTCCACCCTTGCCGAACTAGGCTGGTATTATGGAGTTACATTTTGGCTGGACTAATGAGTCTATGCATAGTCGAATCAAATCGCGCACCAAAATCGAAATCCGGTTCATAAAGTGTCATGCAGATTTCGGTCGACTGCAGGATTTGCAAAGCATTTGCACCGCTAACTCGTTGTCAACGGATATTTTCTAAATCTTTTCATGCTTTTAATCAAGGTGCTCACGTGATTTGATGCACTTCGCGATGTAAGACTCGTTTTATCACAATATAGATCTTGATTATCAATCAGATCGTCTTGATTGGGCGCCACCTTTTTGTTTGAAGCAAATGCATGTGATACGAGAGGTTGAATCTGATTGGTCAATAGGAGAGGCATAGAACGGACATAACTCGTAATAGCCACTGGTGGCGCTACGATCGAGCCCAGGACTTCCAGCCTAGTTCGGCAAGGGTGGAAACTGGACTTTTAAAGTCAGTTAACTCTCTTGCCTCGGGAAGATGCGCAGAGGGTGCCGATCCCTACCCTCTAGGCATCCGGGATACCACTGAATGTGTCTTGGCATCTAATGTAAGAACTCTAGAGTCATATCAGTGTCCACAGCTGGTACAAGTAGATTTTCACACATATTGCACTACAATATGCATGCTCATAAGCTTAGGGTGAAATATTTATTGATTTATCATTCTTTGAAAAAAAAAATGGAAAATGAATTTCAACTTTGAAATATTGCATCCGCTTAGCAGATAAACATGACATCTGGCATCAGGAATACCACTTAACAAGGCTCGGTATCTGCCATACCAACAGGATATTAGCACCTTCAGCACCAGTGCAGTCACCATCCGTCTACAAGACTTAGTTCGAATCTGCAAATTATATAATATGTATGTGTATTCCAGGGGTGAGCTTACAGCAGGCTGGTACTACTAGTCAGAAGACGAGATTATTGTAATTATTGACAGCTAATGGTTGTTATGAGCAATAAGTAAACTTTGTAGTATTACCAGGTGAAATATAGTGAAACATTCTCAACTCAGATCTTGCATAGATGTAGCAGTTCCTTAAGTTCCAGTGAAAAATTGAAGAATAGCAGTTTTGTTCATGAAAACTGTTCAAAGTCGCTCTTTATATGGTCAATATCTAAAACAGCTAATTTTGGTAAAATATCAATTTTTTATAAGACCACATTAAAGGTTTCACTGTATTTCTACATACCAATAATTTTTACAAGTATTGATTGTTATACTTAGCTTGTGTTTGCTGTGAAAGACAAAAACCATTGTATGTTTCTGTACAAGGCTGACTTTGCAGTGATGAAGTATTATATTGATGCGAGTTATGAATGTATGTTTTGTAATTGTCACAATAAACTAAACTTGTGTTCATCACATGACATAGTATTATTTTGTTTCTCTAAGGTGTAGGCGTGTTTGTTGTTTAACGCCACACTCCGTAATATTGCAGCAATATTACAGCAGCCTGTCAATATCATGTCTAGACCAGACAGTCCAGTGATTGATGTTAAGGGGACTTGTGCTTGCTGTTGAGGTACGATGACTACCATCTACCAAATAACCATGCCCGACGACCCGTAAAGGCCAGGGCTAGGAAAGGTCTTCAGCAACCCATGCTTGTCGTAAAAGGCGACTATGCTTGTTGAAGTAGGCGACCAACGGGATCGGGTGGTCCGGCTCGCCGACTTGGTTGATGCATGTCATCGTATCCCAATTGCGTAGATCGATGCTCAGGGTGTCAATCACTGGATTGTCTGGTCCAGACTCAATTATTTACAGACCGCTGTCATATAGCTGGAATATTGCTGAGTGCGGCGTTAAACAACAAACCAACAACAACAACCAGAGTCAGAGACCAGGGTTGCAGATGGTTCACTTTCAAGACCTGACTGATGGTTTCCCTACAGACTTCATAAAGTCAAGTCTTGTAAATCCGACACTTACGATCGGAACCGATTAAATCAGTGCTATTTAGACCCATTAATCCGAAGTCTCACACCCCGACCCCGACACACTTAATTTGCAACGAATTACCGAAATCACTCATTAATCAGACTCGTTAATCCAACACAGTGATCAGCATACTCCGTGGTCATCTGCCCACTAGTACACCACCCGTGTTTTGATTTAAACTTTGCTTAACAATAAACATTTAATGCTTTACATATAGCAAACAGGATTAATCACATGCTTAGATTACATCAATCTCATTAAAATCAGATACACGTTCTCGCTATCGCCGAGGACATTCCATTACAGGTGACATCAGAAAAACCTTTCGCAAACTATGACCGACGAACGTTGGTACTACTTATTTCATACTCATTTATCCGACATAATCATTTGCAACCAGCCATGTCGGATTAACGGGACTTGACTGTATCTAGGTAAGCTACAGTGCATTGGCTCTTATTCTGTAAGGTAACAAGAGATTATGAAGCATGCCATTTTTGTTTTGAGATCCAGATGATACATTGACGTGTCATTGATATGAGACCTGCCAAAGTCAAATCTACCATTTGTTCTTCACGTTTAGACAACATTTTCAGTGTGATATGATTCTATTCCATCCATTCGTTAACCATATAACATAAGACAAATATCAATGATGTGATGCTTTATTTCGTTAAGTAACAATACTTTGTGTAAATAAACCACACAGTATGTATCATACAAAGAGTTGTACTGTACAGTTTCTCGTGGAGACACCACAATAGCATAGACCTAACAAACCTGTGGTACTTGATACACATACATGAACAAAACATGATACTATATTATGCTGGTTCTACTCAACAAAATCAAATCTACATCATATTGCAATCTTGTGAAAAATGTTAAGCAGTCTTCTCCCCTTCACACTCTCATACAGGCACATTTACATGTTGTATCACAGTTTGTTTGCTTATTGTCTGCGATGGGTGCAAACAGAACGAAATTGAAAGAATTCTCAACACAAAAATGTCAATGTAAACACTTTCTGTCACAAAATGAAACAATTTTGACAATGACACAGCACTTAACATAGGAAATCACTCATGAGAGTGTAATCATGGCTTGACAGTATTCCGCTGAACACGTGACAGGAACTTGTGTTGTGATAGTCTATTTCGCTGAACACGTGACAGGTACTGTGTGTCATGATAGTCTATTTCGTTGAACACGTGACAGGAACTGTGTGTCATGATAGTCTATTTCGTTGAACATGTGACAGGTACTGTGCGTCATGATAGTCTTTTTCATTGAGCATATGCATGTTTTTCAACAAAATAAACAATAGCTTGACTTGGTCTGTTAGAAATGATAGGTCAGTCGGTAAATGATTATATTCCATACTGAATTCCAATCAAGTCTATGGTCCTACTGTGGGTCATGTCATTGATACAGGCTCCACACAGCAACACTGACATTCTTAATGACATCACACTGATACTCAAACAATGGAAAACACAAGAAAATACAAATGTCAGCGCCAACATCATTCGACCAATCATTTCGTTTCTGTTACACCTAACCAATCAAAATGCTCTCTTTATGCTTCATCTTCTTCATCACTCTCTCCAGTCTTGCGCTTCTTGTACGGCACCATTCCACCGATGAGGCCGTTGGCGGTGTTGAACAGGTTGATGGGGCTGCTGCCATCAGTGATCAGTGTGGACTTGAGTCCCAGAGACTGCAGCAGCTTCACCTGCAACTCCGGCCCAGCGGAAGCCATCGTGCGCAGAGTGTCTGCCCCCACTGCACTGACCATTTCCTTGAACTTCTGGGTCTCAATGGAAGAGACCTCGCGGGATTTATCAAGTTCAAGATCATTCTGTTCCTTGACGTACCTCAATTCAGCATCACGTGCCTGGGTGAGACGCTCCAGCTCGGACTCCTGTAATCAAAATAAAATGTCAATAGAAGTAGAAGAAGAAGAGTTCGTATGGTTTTACATCACGGCAGGGGAGACCAGAAATGGGCTTCACACATTGTACCCATGTGGGGAACCGAACTTGGGTCTTTGGCATGACAAGCAAAAGCTTTAGGCTACCCCACCAACCCTAGAAGAAGAAACAGCCTATATATAGCCCCAAAAGAATGTACAAATGTAAGAATCATTTCCTTCAATAATGTTACAAGGGCAATGCAGGACTTCAGACTAATTAAAATATTCAAACAAGTGACAAGTGACCCAACCAGTAAACTGACTGACCAGATTACAGGAACAAACGGCATGGAGACCGATAATGAAATTCTCTCAGAAATGGAGAATTTCTTGAAACCCTTTGGCATAAGAAGCACTGCAACGAAATAACTCCGCAAACTTACAGCTTCAATCTTCATGGCTTGTGCCTTCAGCTTAGCCTGCTCTACAGCAGCCTCTCCCTCGATCTTGGCGGCCTCAGCCCGGGACTGAGCCTCTGCCTTGGCCTGCCCGGTGCTCTCCACAGCAGCGCTGTTGGCCTGCAGCTCCAGCAACTCCTTGCGGGACCTCTCAGCCTCGGCCTCATCACTGATCTTCTGACGCTCCAGGCGACCCTTGGCCTCCTGCTCCAGACGCTCAGCCTCATGTCTGTGAAGACAATGTAATATACGTATAAACGACTGTCCAATGTTGGAGAAGGATAAATAAAGTCAGCTGTAAACATTATTGTCACATAAAAGTTGAAACATGGAAAGTAACTTTATCCATTGGATGAATGTTTTGTTTGTTTGTTGTTTAACGTCCCACTCAGCAATATTCCAGCAACATGACGGCAGTCTGAAAATAATCAAGTCTGGACCAGAAAATCCAGTGATTGACATCATGAGCATCGAACCTCGCAATTGGGATACGATGACATGCATCAACCAAGTCAGCACGCCTGACCACCCGATCCCGTTAGTCGCCTTTTACGACAAGCATAGTCGCCCCACACGAGTGAGAATCAGAAGTCTGTTGATTGGATAAGGAAGTGTTATGAATCATCGTTGCCATGGTTACCTGGCAGCAGCTTCCTGGGAGTTGGTGGTGATTTCAATGGCCAGCTGCACGGACTTCATGAGAGAATCCCGTGTGCGCTGGTCGACGGGCTCCACAGACTGGATGTCAATGCTGGTGATGTGAAGGTTGTTCTGGGGGAAGGTGAACTTCTCCTTCACCTTGCTCTTGTCGTCAATACCAAACACAGATGCACGGATGATCTTGGCAGAGTTCTGGAAAATATGGTGGTTGATGATATTAATAAGTAACATATAATTAAAATAAATAAAAATAGAAATGAATTCATATTTCATTTCATAGATAACTCAAGGATGCATAACTCAACTCTGAGATGGCTGCCAGTCAGGCAAACCCCGTGGTTGAGAGTTTGCTCTTGTGACAAGCATGGAGTACGTGGAACTATCCCTGCCAGGAGTACCCATGGAGTACGTGGAACTATCCCTGCCAGGAGTACCCATGGGGTGTCCCAAATTGATGCATGTCTTTAATATCTCCCACCACAATTAGAAAAGTACATTCTTTTGATCACATCAACGGAGTGAGTTAGATACATTTAACATTGCTTTTAACAATACAGTAAACTATTTTCATAACGAACACGCTTATAACGAGTGAGTGAGTGAGTGAGTGAGTGAGTGAGTGAGTGAGTGAGTATGGTTTCACGCCGCTTTTAGCAATATTCCAGCAATATCACGGCGGGGGACACCAGAAATGGGCTTCACACATTGTACCCATGTCGGGAATCGAACCTGGGTCTTTAGCGTGATGAGCGAACGCTTTAACCACTAGGCTACCCGACCGCCCCGCTTATAACGAACTTGCGTATATAACGAACTGCTTTTTTGTCCCAGCCATTTGTTGTGTATAAGTTGTACATATTCTTGTAATGAACAATGGTTATAACAAAAAAAGTGTACAGTGTCAAAAATGATACAGGACTTGAGATCTTTTACATCCACGAGCATGGGGATGTTGCTTACAAAGGGTTGTAATAAATGTGGATATATCTATATATATATAAAAACTACAAGGAGAGTATTACCTCTATATCACATATCTATATATAACTACAAGGACAGTATATAACCTCTATATCACATATCTACATATAACTACTAGGAGAGTATAACCTCTATATCACATATCTATATATAACTACAAGGAGAGTATATAACCTCTATATCACATATCTACATATAACTACAAGGAGAGTAAAACCACTATATCACATATCTATATATAACTACTAGAAGAGTATAACCTCTATATCACATATCTATATATAACTACTAGGAGAGTAGAACCACTATATCACATATATATATATATAACTACTAGAAGAGTATAACCTCTATATCACATATCTATATATAACTACAAGGAGAGTATATAACCTCTATATCACATATCTACATATAACTACAAGGAGAGTAAAACCACTATATCACATATCTATATATAACTACTAGAAGAGTATAACCTCTATATCACATATCTATATATAACTACTAGGAGAGTAAAACCACTATATCACATATCTCGATTGGGGTGGAAAATAACAACAGTTACTCACTTTGTGGAAATCATCGAACTGGACCTGGGCGACTGCCCCTCGGACCCGGGAAGCAATGGCCTTACAAGCATCTCCTGTGAAGTCTGGGACACTGAACAGTTTAGCCGCCTCTCCTTCCGACTTCTCCAGCACTTCAAAATGCCTACACAAGTACACAAGATATTAGACACAGTCGATAAGAACTGACACAACTTTCATGGTCTAACATAATTTTCAAAAAAACAAAAAGCCATTACCGTATACTGCTCAAAAGAAGCTAAGAATCAGTTGATTCTTTTATAGTACCATAGTTATTCTGTCAAAATTCAATTTTGAACAAAATGACTTTTTCTCAAGTTGCCTCCCAGGGGATTCCTGGATAAATCACTGATGAATGCTTCACTGTATATAACTACAGTCAACAAAAGTGCTGAATTCAGATGCCATAATGAATAAATACTTGAAATCAGTATCATGAAAATATGAACCTTGTTTAAACCAACTATCACTAAACAGGTGCTATCCTCCACATGCATTAGTATGAGATGTTCAAACTTACCAGTTGTATGATAGCTGCAGTGACAGACGGGCGTGGTCAGCGGTTTCCACGACGATGATATCAGTACAGAAGTCTGGTCCGAGAAGCAAGCACAAACTCTTGATGACGTTGGGTTTCTTGGGCTTGCCTCCAGACAGACTGAGCTGTGTGAATTGTTCGTCAGGGCCCAACATCACCAGCTCAGGTCCAAACACAACCCTGAAACACAACGTGACTAAATCTTAAACAGTTCAAGATGTCAACAAAACTTTCCTTTAAATTCAATTCAACACATTTTATCAAAATTTACATACAAGCCTTGATAACATGATCAAGAAGTTCTTCTTCAGCATACATGAATATCAACATTATATATCGGTAGTCTAATCAAAAGACTGTTTGGTAGGATAAAAATAATAAATACTGTTTCAGATAAAGGACACTTCAGTCAAGTGAACTGAAACCAAAATTAATCAATTTGCAATATTTATGACTTTTGTCAATTGGTTAAGCTATCATGTTGTCACCTGGATCAGAGAACGGCCACAGTAATTTTATGAAAAAAGATCTCAGGATATTGAGTCTCTGATCCTTGCGTTTCTCATCTGACCGAGTCTCAGATTCAGAAAATCCAACAGCTTTGCCTGACAATGAGGATGTGAAGAGTGACCAACCTGGCCTTCTTGTCCTTGTAGTCATAGATCTGGACTGCTGCATTGTGGGGGACTCTAAAGGTGACGACACGTGTCTTGTCACGTGGCTTAGCTGCGACGTCACGTCCCCGGTCACTACGGTCAGCGAGAGGGTCCTTACCAATCGCGAGGAGATTCTCTACAATAGGGGCAAGTGTCTTCTCCCACAGTTCCTCATCCTGGTTCAACATGTAGGTCTCCCCAGTGATGGCACGCACCTGAGATCAAATATAACAGAGAGGGGTCAAGTTTGGTTCAGGATATAACTTTTTTTCATTTCTTTTTCTGTAGGTTAATGCCACACTCAGCAATATTCCAGCTATATGATGATAGTGTGTAGATGATCAAATCTGGACAAGCAATCCAGTGCTTGACAACATGAGCATTGATCTACGCAAATAGAACATGATGAGATGCATCTACCGAGTCACCATCCGATCCTGCTTGTCGCCTCTCATGACAAGCATGGGTTGCTGAAGACCTATTTTAACCCAGATCTTCACGATATATCTAATATCAAAGATGAAGAAATTTTTCAACATTCCTCTGTATCCTGTTCTTGTCTTGCTTGGACAAAAAGAGCTCAATTATTGTCACCTATGAGTGAGTTATAGTACTAGGTGCATAACGCCGCTTCGATAGAATTTGTTACATTCCAAAATGACAGTAATTTGGGAGGACCATCCAAACTCTTACACACTGAAGAACTTGACCACTTGCAACAAATTAGCATATATATCGTGCTTAAAAACCAAAAAAGCATAATATGTCATTGCGTTCTTTGACCAGCTGATCCTGATATGGCTAAGGGAGGTAATCCAGCCTCTTAAGAAGCCTCAGGTCATTGGGCCGGTACTGAGTGTAATGACACATCAATCAAGACTATACATGGTTACCATTGGTCCTCATTTACCTGAGGGATACATTCTGCCCTGAAATCCAGTATTTCTTTTCATGTTTGTTTCAAACTTGAATACATTCATTTCTATATACCTTGCCATTCTTGATGTCTCGGACATATATCCCCTCATTCTCGTCCAGTGGGATGGCCTGACGTTTCATCACCACCTCCACCTCCACGGGGGGAACATACTCGGTGGGTCCACGGATCATCCATCGATCTCCAGGGTTACGCTCATCTCCCTACACAAAACAATAACATTAATCTGTTTTCCCATCTTGGACCATGTGCACCTGACGAAAATATTGTAATGAATATTATTAGCAAGAGCATACAAAAGGTTGCTGAATCCACACTAGAAAATCATACTTGTCTGCTTGCCAGGCACTGCTAAAGGGAAACAACTCTGCACCTTTGGAAGTGTTGAAATTTGGATGGCTTTTTCTTCACGGATTCAAAATTTATCATGGACTATCATCTTGACCGGTTTGAGTGGTGTTCAGTGCTTATTGGCATCTGGTGATAACATGGGCTAAATGAATTGCCGAGATGACAGAGTTGGAGTACTGTTGTCCCTGAAATAGTGCCGAGGAAAACTTAATAAAATGATGTCAGTCCTGAATAACTAGAAACATTTATGGGCGATAAATCTGAACCAGTGACAAGTGAAGCATGTTTGCACTAGTCCTGCGACTATCGATAGTCTTTAAAAGTCAAATGTCTCAGACTGCTGTACATTAAATACTACAGTGACACTTCAGAATGTTGTTCCCAGATCAAGCCGATAAAATCAAATAAAGTATGAAGACAATTTTGAAATTAAGATGCATCCTCACAGGAAAATAGGTTACCATGGTAATCTGGTACCAATGTTTTCAATATGTTACCAATGTGATGCAAGAAATAAAACTTTGTGTTGCGAGTTCCATGCAGGAAACATGGTTCTCCTATGTTATCAGATGTGTAGATAATAGTTTCACTCACGCCATCCTTGTCCTTGAAGCACTCGTTAGCCCTGAGGATGAGACCCTCGTCTTCTCCCAGGATGTACACATTCTGAATTCCCTTCTCAAGCCGCTCACCCGGCAACAAGAAGAAGGACTTCTCTCCCTGAAGGAAAACAAACAAATTTTAAACATGCTGATTATGTAAATTACAGTCTAATTGTCAGTTGTATAATGAAGAAAATTAATAATGTGCATTAAAGTTTGAAATGGAAAATTTCTTTAAAATTATCATAATGCCTTTACCAGACTGATGAGGCACAGCTTGATTGTGTGTGATTAAAAGGAACGTGTTACCTTGATTATGTGTGATGGAGGGTGTGAGTGATGTGATGATGTGTGATGGTGGTGTGAGTGATGTTACGGTGATGTGTGATGGAGGGTGTGAGTGATGTGATGATGTGTGATGGTGGTGTGAGTGATGTTACGGTGATGTGTGATGGAGGGTGTGAGTGATGTGATGATGTGTGATGGTGGTGTGAGTGATGTGATGATGTGTGATGGTTGGTGTGAGCGATGTTATGGTGCTGTGTGATGGTGGATGTGAGGTAAGTTATGGTGTTCTGTGATGGGTGTGAGTGATGTTATGGTGTTCTGTGATGGGTGTGAGCGATGTTATGGTGTTGTGTGATGGTGGTGTGAGTGATGTTACGGTGATGTGTGATGGTGGGTGTGAGTGATGTTACGGTGATGTGTGATGGTGGGTGTGAGTGATGTTACGGTGATGTGTGATGGTGGGTGTGAGTGATGTTACGGTGATGTGTGATGGTGGTGTGAGTGATGTTACGGTGATGTGTGATGGTGGGTGTGAGTGATGTTACGGTGATGTGTGATGGTGGGTGTGAGTGATGTTACGGTGATGTGTGATGGTGGGTGTGAGTGATGTTACGGTGATGTGTGATGGTGGTGTGAGTGATGTTACGGTGATGTGTGATGGTGGGTGTGAGAGATGTTACGGTGATGTGTGATGGTGGGTGTGAGTGATGTTACGGTGATGTGTGATGGTGGGTGTGAGTGATGTTACGGTGATGTGTGATGGTGGATGTGAGCGATGTTACGGTGATGTGTGATGGTGGGTGTGAGAGATGTTACGGTGATGTGTGATGGTGGGTGTGAGTGATGTTACGGTGATGTGTGATGGTGGTGTGAGTGATGTTACGGTGATGTGTGATGGTGGGTGTGAGTGATGTTACGGTGATGTGTGATGGTGGGTGTGAGCGATGTTACGGTGATGTGTGATGGTGGGTGTGAGAGATGTTACGGTGATGTGTGATGGTGGGTGTGAGTGATGTTACGGTGATGTGTGATGGTGGGTGTGAGTGATGTTACGGTGATGTGTGATGGTGGTGTGAGTGATGTTACGGTGATGTGTGATGGAGGGTGTGAGAGATGTTACGGTGATGTGTGATGTGGTGTGAGTGATGTTACGGTGATGTGTGATGGAGGGTGTGAGAGATGTTACGGTGATGTGTGATGTTGTGTGAGTGATGTGATGACATGTGATGTGGTGTTAGTCATGTTACGGTGATGTGTGATGGTGGTGTGAGTGATGTTATGGTGATGTGTAATGGTGTATGTGAGTGATGTGATGATGTGTGATGGTACGGAGTGAGTTACGTTACGGAACGTGTATTACCTTGATAAGCTTCTTCCTCCCCAGCTGTGGTCTGCCGCTCTCGTCGGCGGGGTCGAGAATCACACAGTACTGACGGTTAGTTAGAGTGGTGATGTTCACTACTCCCACAACCTGAAACACAAACATACTGATAATAGCATGTACACATTGTTAATTAATTTACTGCACAAAACAGTGATAAACAATTTAATAGGAAAACAGTTTCATGAATCAATTTTATTTGCAATAAAACATCTCAGAACGTTTTACTGATCTCTGAGCTGATGTCTCCCCAGAGGCGGTCCTACAGATACAGGCATAGGATAGACAGTCAGTGAGTGAGTGAGTGAGTGAGTGCCACTTTTAACTGTATTCCAGTTATATCACGGCGTGTCAGTTTAATGTGGGAGGAAAGCCTGAAGTGATGCAGGTCTCAGACGTTCACCACCTTGGTGAAACCCACGAGTACGGGCATGGTGCTGACATGCCTAGAAACATAATCGAGGCGAACCAGGATTCGAACCCAAGATCATAGGTTTCTGGCATGCCCAAGGGACGCAACTATGCAACTCTGCACAGCGAATAGTGGCGCCTTAGACGACTGGGCCATCCATGTCCCCCAGACCCATAAGAACATACTACAAATAATTGTAGCTCTAAATACCAACCAACCAATATATTTTGAATCCTTTGAAATTTTCTGTACAGAATGAACCAGTTTTTTAAAAACCTATTTATCACTTTTATATTTGAATGTAAATGTTTAGTGAGAAAAATTGAGTGTACTGTGTGTTTGGGTACGCTTGTACTCACCTCCTCGTACACCCCCGGGATGTGGGTCTCGGTGTCCGTCATTGTGATCAACCATTCCTCTCCATTCTTTCTCACAATGCTGAAGTCATCCTTGAAAGTCTTCAGTGAACGCATGTGAAGTGCTTTCTGCAAAAGAAGTAAATATGATATATAGTGAAAATGTTTCACACTTGAAGTCTAGACATTGTAAAGTGAGTGAATGAGTGAGTGAGCGAGTATGGTATTTATTCCAGCATCATCACGGCGGGGGACACCAGAAATGGGCTTCACACAATTTACCCATGTCGGGAATCGAACCCATGTCTTCGGCATGACGAGTGAACGCTTTAACCACTAGGCTACCCGAACACCCAGACATTGTTGAGTAATCACCGAACTGTTCAATGATACAGCAATCATTCACTTTGACATGCAAATTTTAATCATTTTAACATTGTGGCAAAATCAGTATCTTTCACCAAAAAGGAAAAATCCTTTAGTTTAACCCATTGAATACACAAATTATACACAGTAGGCCTCATTAACTCAGATTTCTTTCATATGACAAAGCATTTCTGATGATGTAAGTTCAATCTTGTCTGAAATAGCCTAACACTGACACTCCTCTCTACCGATAACTCTCTACAAATAACTCAACTTGTATTTGTTATTGTCCCCAGGATTTTTCATTGAAGAAAATGCACTCAATAACTCCAAACTGAGCCTATTTCAGCCTCATGTTGGGTGTAAATAATTGAGTCTGGTCCCGATAATCCATGGATATTTTGAACAACGATACACGCCATCGGAGTTTGATGACACGCGACCAAGTCACCGAGTCTGACCCTCCGACCCATTTGACTGCCTCTTTCAAACCAGCACAGGTAGCTGGCGCCATATTGTAACCCGTAATCCCCACAGGGAAATGAATTAGGATAAAGTGTTATTTGGATTCATATATACTACTCAAAAGAAATTCAAGAACACACACAATGCAGTGTGTTGCAATACCCGCCAGCCATGACAGACTACTCTCACGTGAAAGAAAAATGGGTGTTCTTCAACTCTTTTAAGTAGCATATATAAACAAAACAATGCAGAAAACTGACCTTCTCGGTGAGAACATAAGCATTGACAACATCGACAACTTCCTCGTAGGCTCCAGGCAGGTATGCTCCAGTCTTCTTGACCAGCCATTCCTCCCCTGTGACCCGCGCACTGCCGTCACGGTCCAGGCACTCTTTGCGAGCCCTCAGCCGGATAGCTTGGTTAGGCTTGATGACGGTGGCCCGGATCGTCTCCTCCACTACTACCTCCTTACGGGGGATGTATGTGCCTGGACAGTTACATAGGGGAAATTAGATTTACAATTTAGTTTCCACAAACTAGATTTGATAAACAGTAACTCTGACTATCAACCTTGATGAAAAATGTAAATAATATACTACTCAAAAGTAGTTAAGGATCACCTGATTCTTTCATATTACTATAGCTAATTTCTCATGACAGATTAACTTTACCATTATGAAAGAATCGGGTGATCCTTAACTTCTTTTGAGTAGTATATGTGAATAGATCAAAACATCTCGTGAAAGATTTGTGTAAGAACAAAACTTGAGTTTCATGTATTTGATGTGATCCTGTATATCACTCATCTCTGATCAAGATCTAATACATTAACTCCTTCAATGATTTTCCCGAGCTTAACATAATGTCACATCAAATAATATCAATAAATATCCATTAAATTGTTCCTTATCATACAACAAACAAAATTGACTACATGTTATTAATTTTGACCAAATTTAAATTCAATAGAACAAAGAAGTATTTCCATGCAAAAGCAATCAACTTGTTCAAGGCTATTTTTCCTGAAGAAATTCAAGGTTATTTTCCCTGAAGAGGTTTACAATAATCTAATAAATGAATAAAACTCCATAACATATGGCAGAATTAACAATGTTACCATTGTTATACAATAAAACACATAAAAATCGTATTAAAAACAGATTAACCAAAATGTGTAATATTTTATGGATTGTCCCCAACATCATTTTTATCAATATGTTGTACATTATTAAATATATTTGTTCTTTATTAGGGCCAATTGAGATATACCAGTAATATACAACACTTTGTGTTGTTAAATATGTATTATATACCTAACAGACTGTTAACACTGTTGAGAGATGCAATAGTTTAGGTTACTGTACAAAAATAAACCTTAGTCAGATCCGTACCGATTTCCAAGAGTTTCATCATGCTTTGGATGATCACCTGCCAACAGGACATTTTGGCTAGCTGCCTTATTACCTCCCCTTTCACCATTCAGTGCAGCATTCATCAAAAGCTATTTTAAGAAACTGATTCAATGTCTACTTTAGACACAACTCTGCTGCCATACACATGACCATATTAGTACATATGCTATTAGTCTGTTCAAAGTATATTACTGTTTCTTCTATTCTAAATATGGTAAATAAAAACAGTTTAAGTAATTAATGTAATGTAATTTATTTTATCAAAGTTGTAATATTTTCTTAAACTGAACTTAAATCAATCGTGAATTTCTCAAGCAATTTTATTTGGCTGCCTGGATCTTGTCATGTTGACTACAGAAATCCCACCGATTGCAAGTCTATGTTAAAGTATGGAATCTTCCTAAATAAGACCACCATACTGAGCAATCACACATACATGGAATTCATAATTGCTTCATCAGCATTCCAAACTTGGTATCAGTATTAACCCTGTCTCCAAACAAAGCAGGTATTCCAGGCAAATTAGCTCTTTGCCAGGGCTCAAGTTAGCAATCTCGTAACGACATAGGATTCCAGTAAGAAAATAGTTCCCCAGCAAACCTATGCTGTTCGTACAAGGTGACCAACTGGATCAGGTAGTCAGACTCAGTGACTTGATTGATTACAACCTCTTGTATCCCAATGGTGTAGATCGATGCTCGTGTTGTTATTGTTTGGTCCAGACTCGATTATCAACAGACTACCTCCATATACACATGTAGCTTGAATATTGCTGACAGCTGCGTTAAATTACAAACAAATTTGATTTCATGTCCCAAAAGCATCATTGTTTTTCATATCACTTCTTTAAGGCTCGAACAGAGGTCAGCATCAGCATCAGGTAATCTGACTTCCTGAAGAAAGCAGCCCACGACTGTACATACCTGGTCCCTCAAACAACCACTCGTCCCCTGCAGTCCTCTTCTCCCCAGTCTCATCCTCAAAGTCCAGGATTGACCGGAGACGAAGCGCCGAGTTGGCAGGTACTACTTTCAGTGGAGTGACAGGCTGCAATACAAATGTTATTATCATATTAATAGTACATTCCATGAAATATATGTATACGACACAACTCTTGATAGGAATATTCAGATATTTTTCTATTTAGATAAACAATTGACATATGAGAATCATCTTTGAATATCACGAAAGGATACAAACATTCCTATCAAAAGTCAGGAAGTATACTTCATAATTTAACAACAAAATAGATCGGTTCAATTACTTAGCTTTCTCCAAGAGTAAAACAATTCTTTACTTTTTCATAATACAACATATCCTCCGTTTAGACCAGTCTGAAGTTGGAATATCAACTTTTGACAGAACATTCTTCCATATTATAAAAAAGCAGGGGGAGACAATAAGTCTTGAAAGTGAACGCAACCCTGGTCTCTGACTCGGGGTGTTCTGGTGTGTGAGATAAGTATTTATTCCCACCTGTTTGAGCACCTCCCCAGGGTACAGAGGAAAGGGGTCCTGAGCCAGGCGGATCTCCTGATCAGCGTGGAACAGCTTGGCCTGACCACTCTCATTACACACGATGTGGTCGTCCTTGTTGCGGACGACGGGGTTCTCAACGACGCAGTAGTGGCGAGGGGGCACCACCAGCATCTTCTCGGGGCCGAGGACAACCCTGGAATGTGCATTTAGAGTAAAGTGTGGCCCAATACTTATTTTAACTCTTATATTTTCACTTCGCAAAATATGAAGGTGTTAACTTCTCACATAAGTCTCCTCCTCTTTGACTTTCCAGCCATTTTCTATCTTGAAATAGGAACCATCACCAACTGAAGATGTACCAACTTTATTATTTTGTATAATTCAGCTTTTCTATGATTTCACAAAAAATAAAATAAGTTACTAACAGTTTTCTATAATATGCTCTTTTGCCAATATCTGTTTCTTAGTTATCATGGAATGCTAAAGAAGTTGAAGAACACCCGATTCTTTCATGTTTCTGTAGTTCTGTTATTCTTTTGTTCTATTATTCTTTTGTTCTATTATTCATTGGTTCTATTATTCTTTTGTTCTATTATTCTTTTGTTCTATTATTCTTTTGTTCTATTATTCATTGGTTCTATTATTCTTTTGTTCTATTATTCATTGGTTCTATTATTCTTTTGTTCTATTATTCTTTTGTTCTATTATTCTTTTGTTCTATTATTCTTTTGTTCTATTATTCATTGGTTCTATTATTCTTTTGTTCTATTATTCTTTTGTTCTATTATTCATTGGTTCTATTATTCTTTTGTTCTATTATTCTTTTGTTCTATTATTCATTGGTTCTATTATTCTTTTGTTCTATTATTCATTGGTTCTATTATTCTTTTGTTCTATTATTCTTTTGTTCTATTATTCATTGGTTCTATTATTCTTTTGTTCTATTATTCTTTTGTTCTATTATTCTTTTGTTCTATTATTCATTGGTTCTATTATTCTTTTGTTCTATTATTCTTTTGTTCTATTATTCTTTTGTTCTATTATTCATTAGTTCTATTATTCTTTTGTTCTATTATTCTTTTGTTCTATTATTCTTTTGTTCTATTATTCATTGGTTCTATTATTCATTTGTTCTATTATTCTTTTGTTCTATTATTCTTTTGTTCTGTTATTCTTTTGTGTTAAACATTTTGAGACTGCTTTTGTTTCAAGAGTTCTTATTCAACACTGAAAATATTTGTATTCTTTTATATTTTTTCCCTGTATCTCAGATAATTCATTTCCTGCTTCACCTTTCTCAACCCTTGTCTCCTGTCAATGTCCTCCATCATACATGTAATATGCTTGAAGCCAAAGTCTAATCTCTTTTCTGTTTATATACTCCAAAACTAGTACTTAATCTCACCTCTCATTGTCCTGTCTGATGTACGTCTTTGGCCCAATCTCCAGCCGTGTGACGTTGGTGTTCTGGTCCAAGCAGTGGATATAGTAGTAGGGAGGGATCCTGTACAAGGACTCCTCCACAGATCTTCGTGGTGCAGACATCGTGTGTGTCTATTGGGTAACCTCAGCTGAACATACAACACATACAGCTTACACATACTGCAAGCATAGATCAGATCAAAGATCAAAGATCAAAGTGAGTGAGTGAGTGAGTGAGTTGGGTTTAACGCCGCTTTTAACAGTATTACAGTGTCAGCTTAATGTGGGAGGAAAGCCTGAAGCAATGCAGGTCTCAGACGTTTACCACTTCGGTGAAACCCACGAGCACGGGTATGATGCTGACAAACCTAGAAACATAATCGGGGCGATTCGATTCGAACCAACAATCATAGGTTTCTGGCGTGCCCAAGGGACGCAACTCTGCACAGCGAATCGCGGCGCCTTAGACGACTGGGCTCCCCGTGCCCCCTCAAAGATCAAAGAGAATGTGGACAATTGGATTGAACTCACGGTCTACACTTGTTCTTGAACACATATGATATTAATTTCTTAAAATATATGAAAGAGATCTAATTGAGAAAATGAAGCTGTTAATTGATCAAATGAAATTAACATGTCATATTGAGCACATGAACCTGCCATTTTGAGTGAGTTGATATATCAAAAACACTTATGTATTGCACACTTAACGATTTTGTTATGCCACATAATTCCATTGACATCATGTTTATATCTCAACTACCAATGGAAACTTTAAAATAAGTATGTGATAAAATCAATAAAATCATTAATCCAAATATATTCTAGAGAAACCTGGGATAATGTTTTTCGAATTCATTTCGACAAATTACATGAAGACAAGCTTATACTGTTAGTTACCGTGTTCTGGTGCGCTTAGCATATATCTAATTAGCATAACCACACGCTGTAGGCTACAGGATGACAACTATGTCCAAGGTTAATACATCCCTGTACATCCTCGACGTGATATATCTGGAATAGTGTCCATTAGTAGTGCTGTTGAACAAAATTCACTCACTCACTGTTAGAATCAAGTGTTACAATACCAGATGGTTACATCATAAAAATTACGAAAACACACTTACCTAATATAATAACTTGTCCCTGCCGTTAACTGCAACAAGAAAAAGAAAAGATGTGAACAGACGAACTTTCACATGCTTTAGCTCACACGCAGTTAAGAAGATTCTCCCTCCTTCACGACTAACTCACTTCTGGCTGCGCTGGAACGAGAAGTCCGGGGTTTATATGACGTCTATTTAGCTGCGCTAGCAGTATGAGTCAAGAAATGACGCAGGTGACAAGATATGGGACCCGTATCCACTGAACCGCAGAGAGAGGATATCACATTGTATGTACCTGACAACGCCCAATATCAGCCGCGTCAGCGATTTCAACCACCACTTAGTACAGTATTTCACAATGTTTACTTCATGTTTCTACGAGTCGGCGCATGCGTAGTGTATTCCATACAACTAATATCAATGCGGATAACCTCAAGGCCGTCTGTTGCAATCTCCAAAGCTTCATTGTAATCATATAGTTGTTTGTATTTACGGTACGTCAGTATTGAACGTCCTGTTACACACGACACCTTTCGGAAATAAACGCTGGGGAATACCATATACCATTACGGGCAAACATGGCACACATTACAGTTCACCTCTATTGTTAAAAGGTATTTCCTGGTATAAGTTGTCCTTGAGGCGCTTTGTCATAACACTAATCCTCGTCCACAAGTTATAGCATGTAAACGAATTCAAAGCATTAAAAGCTCATGGGCTATTGCATGCAACCCGTTTCTACTAATGAACAAAATACTGGAAATAGTTAAATACAAATTACCATTCTGGGGTAAACTTATCCCAAGGAAAGAAAATCACATATCATGAAATAATGAAATAAGCATTTCCTTTGGAGGGTTAGTTGTAATACGTGTTCCCATTGTTTCGGGAAATAAGGAAAAAGAAACACATTTTTGCGAGAAAAGGCAAACTACCATCTCCTACAGTCTATTCTACAGTGAAAAGTTATGTCTAAATAATAAATACACATTAAATTGTGATTCAGTGATCTTCGCGCAACCCATGACGCAGTGCACGTGATATGAAAGATGCATTCACAATTGATGATGTTATGCATGGATAATTGCATATGGTCCAAACTGACAGTCTAAATCGATCGAGAGGCCAAGCAATGCCTAGCAACAACCTACATTTACTTCTACTGACTAGAGGCGATCAAGGGTCGATCTATTCGTCACGCCCCGCTTAACAAACTCTCTAAACACGGAAGTTTATTTGCGTTTTCACATGCTTTAGTGACAGACATCTTTTTCAAGCAACTGGTCATTTGGAGGTTTCGATCTGGCTAATGTTGGTTCACACTTGAAATGTCTGATGAACTGTTCTCACGATACAAGCATGTTCAAAGTGGGCGTGTCCACTAGGAGCGTTTAATCGACGGTAACTTGCCTTCTTTATAGTAATCAGCAATCAAGTGGATTCACACAAGATTAATTACGGTTTCATATTGTATCAAATGTGGCCTTTGAATGTAGTACTGTGCGTATCGTGTACCCGAATTAACATGTTTTGATCATAACAAACGGGTAGAACAAAGGAGGAAGACGTGTTGACCCGCTTGATAGAATTAAGTATCCGGGTAGGTTTTGATAATGTTACATGTTTATCCAGAACTGTCATCACCTCTTATCAAGTGGCACGTGACTTGGGGTACTTACAGAACCGATATCATGCAGTGAAACGAAAGTACGAATACTATTAATATCGAATATTCAGCAAAATTGGACCTACGGTCCGGCACCTACCTTGTGTATTGTGATGTGTGGTGCAAGACCGGCGAGGTTGATCAACCAATCAAATCACAGGAGCCTGAATATTATCTAAAATTAGCTGTGACATCACTTCCGCTTTTACATTCCATGCGTGGTTAACCTCGAGATTGAAGTAAATACGGCTTGTTGGGACTTGTTTTAGTGATCGAATATTAGTTAAACTGATTAATATGAACATTCTTTATAAAACCTACTGCATTGTAAAACACATATGTTTACGATATAGTAAATATAGCGCTTTATTAGAATCTGTTTATTCTTGGGGGTTACCGAGTTGGTTATATTCTGGTCGTTCTGACATTGTCGATAAAGAAGGTAAAGTATGGGACTTACCGTTGTTTTACGCCGCAGGCAACGGCGTTCGAATCCGACTAGAGGTTGATAGCATTAACAACGTTCCACACCACTGGTGTGTGACGGTACGATGTCAGCCAGGTTACATATTATGACCATTAAATCGTCTTTGAGGTCAGTTCTTTAGATTTCAAATATAAGCACCCTGAATCACCACGGGTTGAACTATTTGGAACCAGGCAGCAATAGGGTTCATCATGCTTTTTTCGTCACAACTCGGTGTGTTTTGAAGTTTTTGAGATAGCTTTTCAACAGGTTTTAATCATAATATGTCAAATACTTCATTTATATTGAGAAGCGACAGTAAATAAATTATTTTTACTTATTCCTGGTCGGCTGAATAAGAAAATCATTATTTTTTTCACATTTCATTTTTTAGTCGGCTGATTCGTGAACGGTTTTTTAAAAACTGTCTGTCCAAATGTGATTTAAACAATATTTATTTTCAAGAAAAAGGAATGGGGTCGGTGAACATACAAAGCCTATGTAAACACCTCTCCCTACAAAGGACATTTAACAACTATTTAGAGTTACTGCACATAAAAATAAGTTTAGATTAACTGTACCTACTATTGTAAATGTCATGATGTGAATATACAAGTACACATAAATACACACATACATATATCAGTACATAACCTAACCGGTACAACCATGCACATATGCTTAATAAATAAACAGATTTTACAATAGCAAGGTTTGTATCAGTAGATGTTGCAGCATTTCTGAATAATACTGAATCAAGTCATATCCTTTTATGTAGTAGTACTTATTGTTACGAAGATTGCAGTAGTTACGACATGAAAAGAAGTAATGTGGAGGATCCTCATAATGGCATCCACAGGAGCAGGTTGTAGACTCATAAAAATGTGTGTGATATTTGTGCGCGTTTAAATGCGGTGGGGATGTATAATTTGACAAAAACGGGTGCCATAATCTAATTTTAAGCCATTTTTAAAAAAAACACCAAAACAGTTCTGTTATGGTGAAATTTTTAGTGAAACCACATGCAAGACTGTCAATGAGGCTATAGGCAACGTTCAAATGGCGACAATCTTGATTTTAAGACGACCTTGTTTCCTATACATAATTATACCACTCCTCAAACTATATTCAACACATTGCTACATTGGTTTCACCACAGTAGTTAAAGTCTAAGAGCCGCATCACGAGGGGACTTCCTCCCACATGAAACTTACACGCCGTAATTTAACTAAAAATCGATTCAAATTGGAGCTAACTAAAAAAAATACCATCAACTAGCATCGCTCTGATTATGATTATTTTGTTTGTTAGTTTGCTTCTTGTTTAACGCCGCACTCGGCAATATTCCAGACGTTCCAGTCACTGACATCATGAGCATTGGTCTACGCAATTGAAATACGATTATATGCATGATTGATTATATATACGCCATACCCGTGCTTGAGGTTTCACGACAGCCGTAAACTTCAAAGACCTGCACCACTTCGGATTTTCCCCCCATATTGTAAAAAAGATAATCTACCATGATAACATGTTGATTTGGTTGTTTAAAGTAAAATTAATAATGGTTGACATATCGTGTCTGTGACTTTTTGGTTTGAAACCCAATAATAATAATAATAATTTCTTTATCACCCATTATTTCTTAATCCTGTTCAGCTCTGCTTTAGAAAAATGCACCGATCATGACCACCGTCTTTGAAAACCACAATTGTCGAATGACGTCAACAATCATCAGCTATGACGTCGTTGCTAGTGTGACGTCATTACGACCTTACGTCACAAGGAAATTCGAGTGACTTCAACAATGCCGTCCTGATTGATGACAATACACCGGGGCGCGTGAAGTGATATTTGCACTAGTGCACATACGATTTTTATTACCTCGGTTATTTCTAACCCTATGGGTAATAAACTAGTATATTACTCACATTCGCACGTTTGAATTTGAAGTCAGTTGAAGCCATATGACGTCACAGTACTTCAATTGTTGAGAAAAATGCGATATGGCATTATGTTCGTTGATTCATTGACACCTTGTCAATCATCAGGTGGAGATATTCATGTAGGCCACCATTATTGACACTGGTCCGTGTGATGTTGGTCCGTGTGGTATGCCGAAATACCACATATTTGTACAGTGTTATGGAGACGACCGGCCCTGCGTGTTAGTGAAACTACAATATACAAACAAACTCACAGATCGCATTTACAGATGACATGTCGCGTCATTTCCATTCCCCATTAGAGAGGGACATTCTGTGACCCTAATGCACAGTTATCATAATTTGTTAATCATATACTAGTAGGCCTTATCATCTACATTACTATGAATTTATTTGATCAGAGCTACTTTTTTAGCCCTTGTTTGTATTAGGTCGATAGGGTAGCTTCAGACCTCTCTAGCCTCGGCTTTCCAGCCTGGATACAATGTGTGAACCCAATTTCTGGCACTCCCGCCGAGATGTTGCTGGACTACTGCTAACAGCGGCGTAAAACCATACTCACTCAATTGTATGAATTTTAGATTGTTTCTGGTAAGAAAATACCAACTAAAGTGGTGTGACCATACTATGTTTTACTACCTACGAGGGAAAACATATCGAGGTTCATAAAAATCATATGCGCTCTAGGGTCATATCACGTCACGAGACAGCAGTGTCATATAATGTCCTCTATATAATATATGGTACGTTGATTTGGTTGGTTGGTTTGTTGTACGCACTCAGATATATTCCAGCTACATAATCGAGTCTGGACCAGACAATCCAGTGATTAATATCATGAGCATCGACCGACAAAATCGGGATCGATGACATGCATCAACAAAGTCAGCGAGCCTGACCACCCGATCCTGTTAGTCGCCTCTTAGGACAAGCATAGTCGCCTTTTACGACAAGCATGGGTTGCTGAAGACCTATTCTATCCCGGTTCTTCCCGGGTCATGTGGTACGTTGAGCACACCATTGTATCACCAACACCGAACAGCAAGTACAGCAAGTCGTAACAGCAGCGGAACGTCAATTTGTCGCATGACGTCAGCAATCTTCAGCTATGACGTCGTTCTAGTGTGACGTCATTCCGAACTTACGTCACAATAATTTTCGAATGACGTCAACAATGCCGTCCGGATGACAGAAATAATACACTGTTGTCTCATGACGTGATATGACCCAAGGGCACATATGGTTTTTATGAACCCTGATATGTTTGCCCTCGTGGGTAATAAATATAGAATACTAAACGAGCTCCCGTGTAATACCAATTTTATGAAACGAGTGAATAGTTCCGGTATCTGACGAGCGAAAGCGAGTCAGATACCACAACTATTCACAAGTTTCATAAAATTGGTTTTACACGAGAGCGAGTTTAGTATTTTATTTATTACTTGTCATTTATAATGTTTTTAGAATTATACTGTTGAGTGTAAATAGGCTGACACCTACACGATCCATGCATGACATAATCCAATTGAGTTTAACAGAATAACACTTCAAACACGTCAAAAGTTGAAACGTATGAATTTAATATCATACAATGGTCCACCTTTAGATTTCAGGCGTTCGTCCCACAAAATTATCGTAGTGCTAAGGCTATCACACCTCACATAATTTAACTTAGACTAACGACTGTCGTTGCGCTAGAGTACGATCGCCTTGTGGAACGGGGCCTTGCTGCTCAAAGTTTACAATGACGTCACAATACCCGATGACGTAATTTCTTGAATTTTGTTGCAAGATCCATCGGTGAAACAATGCCATGTGACGTCAGCCTAGCAACAAGGTTGCTGGGGTCATCGAGTGTACATAAGCTCCTCCCAGTAATCTATCATCTCCACACACAATGTCGTTGAATACGCCAAGGGATGTTGAGAGCTTTCAATATTTGTTCGTGAAACGTGTTCCGAGAGTACATAAGCACGCGTTTTGGTATTACACAATGTGTAATAAAGCTGTATGTTTATTAAACGGGTGATCTCTTCACGGGCAAGTAATAAATAAAAAATACTACACTCATTCTCGTTAGATATCATTTTTACGAAACGAGTGGACTATTTATGGTATCTGACCGAGCGAAAGCGATCTGAATCTCGGTCTTTCGCATCGACGGGTTCCCGGCTGTGCAATCAAAATAGTTCGGTTTCCTTGATCTATCATCGGAATTAATATCCTGTCTGTACCATTTTGGAAGAGGGAAATCCGAGTGCTCGCCGAATACGTTTATGTTAACTTATGACCCTACACTGAAGACGTGAAAATGAACAAACTCAAGTCTGCTTACACGTCAGTGACAGCTTGGAACGAAGGCCAAGGTCACACTCGGAATAAGAAAAGACAACCGTGATCTACTCGCAGCGTTTTACGGGAGAGGTCAATAGGGAATATTACGTTCACATTTGGGATGTTTGGGCAAAAATAAAAACGATGTCAGGTACACTTTTTTCGAATGAGTTGTATCGGATCTGTTCACTTTGAGTGATCTGGCCGTGCAGTCGTGTATGCTCATTCAGAAGCAATGTCACAAAATAAGCTTCGAATGGGAACACTGATGACACAGCCGGGGCATCCAACGTAAGTCTACATATGTGTCCAGATAGTTTCAAGTGGCTTCATTTCACGACCTCAACCTTGTACGACACACGTGTGACGTACGGAATTAGTATCTTACCACCCGTATCTTCACCACGTGGGTAATAAAAACGGTTATGTTTGATCCTAGCGAAATAGGATAATAGGACAATCGCAGATCGGGATTTCTCATACGTCAGTTGAAGTATTACACGGGTATTTGGGGTACCCGATCGACGTTTAATATCAAGACCATTTTATTATTTTCAATTTTACTCAGTTTCAATGTACGGATTTGTTTCCGTAATATTTGTCTGTATTGTAAACATATGCGAATATCTGCAAATTGTTTAAATTTAAGTTAAATGTATACTAGCAGGTTTTGTTGTCTCTAATGAGTACATTTTTACATGGGATGGACACGCCAGAGACCTATGATTGAGGGCTCGAATCCGGTTCGCCCCGATTATATTTCTAGGTTTGTCAGCACCATACCCGTGCTCGTGGGTTTCACCGAAGTGGTAAACGTCTAAGACCTGGATCACTTCGGGCTTTCCTGCTACATTAAGCTGACACGCCGTGATATAACTGGCCTGGAATACTGTTAAAAGCGGCGTTAAGCACAACTCACTCACTCACTGATACATTGGACTAGGGATTCAAACACCACTGCATGCACTCAGAACTTCAAATTCGATTATCCAGTTTTTCATGTAGGTATCATAACAGATTGGAGATATAATACTGGATAATCGAGGCTGTCAGAACCTCGAAACATTTCCCAACTAAATTATCACAATTGAGGCATTACACTTTGTGTGTGATACTGGGCACGAGGTTACATTCTCAGTTTGAACACGATAGTACACCTGAGAGAAAGATGGAATGGTGATTGTTAAAAATACATTTGGCCTACCTAAAGGAACAGAAGCGTACGTAAAATATAATATTATTTGAGGGTAACTTAATGATGTCATTCTGTTACGTACATTTGTGTTTGTTTGACAGTTGGTCATACATTTATGGATCTTTCTCTGTTATTTAACGGCACACTCATCAATATTGCATCTATTTGACAGCAATAATCGAGTCTGGGCCAGAATATTTTTTTGAAAAACGTTGCAGAGTCAACGCCAGACGTTACTAAATGAGGGGTTTGTAGCTGTGTATCAGCGACCGCTAATATCGAAATTGACATGTTACTCGAATCGGGCTTAGTTGGTGCACAGCAACCTATGCTAGTTGTACGAAGCTACTAAATGGATCGGGTAGTCGAGCTCGGTAACTTGGTTGATTGCGTGTAATCGTACCCCGACGGCGTGGATCGATGCTCATTATATCAGTCACTGGATAGTCTGGTCCAGACTCGATTATTTACAGACTGCCGTCATATAGCTGGAATATTGCTTAGTGCGGCGTAAAACAACAAACCAACCAACGTCCCAAGCTGAATTGAACTAAACCCATAAACCTCATTTTGTGAAATATTACATTAAACCTTAAATCAAGTCTAGCGTGTGTTGAGGAGGATGACAAACTTGAAGATGACAGAGCTGGCACAGCTAAGGGACGCAACTCTACATCTTTTACAGACTCCCTGTACAATAGAACCTATAAACATCATGTTACGAAAGAATATTTCTTTCATAATTTTTATTAAGAAAGATTTTACAAAAGAATTACATTCGTGGACGTTTTTGGTCAATGAATATATTGATGTCAAGATATTGTCATTTGTTGATGATGTCGTGCAGTTTATAGATTCAGGAACAACGTGACGGTGACGGCATTATTCCTCATGATCAGTTACCTTGAGAACATTCAAACTTAAATATTTTTTAATATGGATATCAATTGTTCATATGTCCGTTTATAGAGAGAGTAGTGAAAAAAATATACAAAGGACATCGTCGTTGGATATACTTTACTTTGGTGAATACTAATTCAGCTAATTGTTAATTACATGTATGTTGTCCACACATAATATATATGTGCATCTGTCTTAAGTGTTGTACTCTGGGCCACAGGGGGTACGGGTGTCCCAGTCGTCTAAGGCGCCGCGATTGGCTGTGCAGAGTTGCGTCCCTTGGGCACGACAGAAACCTATGATTGTGGGTTCGATTCCCGGTTCGGCCCGATTATGTTTCTAGGTTTGTCAGCACCATACCCGTGCTCGTGGGTTTCACCGAAGTGGTAAATGTCTGAGACCTGCATCACTTCGGACTTTCCTCCCACATTAAGCTGACACAACGCGATACAACTGGAATACTGTTAAAAGTGGCGTTGAACCCAACTCACTCACTCACTCACTCACTCTGGGCCACGGGGCCTTTTTAATTCTGAATAACGAATTATCATTATTATGTTACGAAAGAATATTTGAATATTTAAGATTGGAATGAAAAAATAACTTTTGATCTTATTTTTTTTTTATCAGAAGTGAGAAAAAGATAAAATCACATTAATTTAAATAGATGTTAGCCAAATACACTGAGATTCGATGATATGAGATTACTTAAACTGTTGAGAGAAAAGAACACGTTTAGAATATGACCCAAATGACTACCATTCAGCTTCAACACTTGTATCAGTTACACTACACAGAACAACAGTTAGCACATGCAGAAATAGAGCAGACTGTCAAGGAGGATACCTATTTAGGACGCGAAGCAAGTCTAGATTTATTCGCGCTTATTTACTTCCGGGTTACGATTCAAGGGCCTATGTCAAGGCCGTACGCGAGTGAGTTTGCAAACTTCAGACTGCAGTTTGGTTAAGTATCGAGTTTAAAAGTGCACGTTGTCATTGGCATATCTATCAAGACAGGTTTTGAGGCAGTGTCATCGACGGCAATTGACAAGTAACTGCACACCACAGCTGTCCAAGTGTAGGTGCCTAACGACTTTACCGTTGTTTACGTAGAATCTACTCGCCGTCGGGGTAGTCGGGTCGGGAAGACTGTATCTCGAGTTGACGCTAATCAACACTGACTGTTGCTGATCTTTCCTACGAAGGAGTTTGCAGACCCGAGAGATTCACAAAGGTGAGTACCGTATTTTTCTATTCATCAACTTGGAGCTGGATGTCCCCGAGGACCACAGTCGATGGAGATCAGAGGGGCTGTGGGAGCTTGTCTTGACTCAGACTCTCGGCTAGAGGTGATAGAGGTTAGTCAGGTCATTGGATATGATAAATACTGATGTGATGTATCTTCTAAAAAGTTAAGTGCATGATTACTAAAATCACAAAATCGCCCCCGTAGTATTGTTTCAGACAATTTCATTCAAATCGGATCTTTTAAGTACTATTTTATCGAGGATCTCACCCAAATTTCTTTTGATATCAAATATAGATCTATCAACTCGAGTTGATAAAGTGGAAAAGTTTTTCCACCACTAGCTACCACTAGGCTACCCCACTGCCTCTCCCCTGTCATGAGAAACATGATATTTCACCATACACATAATATCTTCTATTTATTACCCACATGGTTAATAAAAATCCTATGTTCGCTGGTGCAAATATCATTTCACTCACACCATTGTATTGTTCATGTCATCCAGATGGCATTGTGTGTGAAATACAAGAATTCTTACGCTCGTTTCATATAATTAGTATGACACACATACTCGATTCGTGTAATAATCTCTATGACTGCCATCATATTCTTGTATTTCCCAGCTGTCTGATATGTATTCATTATCAACATAGAGTACCGGGTAATATAATTCCAGTTATGACTTATACAACAGCAGCTGCTGAAAATGAGGATTAGGTAACAACAGCTCATGGTTATTAATTGTACATACTGTGTGTAGCAGGGCGTGGAGTCACCCTACAGATGACATCCTAACCACTTTGGTCATGTGGACAAGGTGTCCGACCTCGGGTCAGAAGGTCCATGGTTCTAATCCCATCGTGGGACTCGGAAATTTTATGGCCGCTACATTGGCGCCCAACGTCGGGCTGAGCACGTTCATATCAAATTTCAGCAAAATAAGTCTCAGTACCCTAATATGCGGCCCGGGACGTGCCTTCTGTTGACAGGGGAGAATGTAGCAGGGTGTGGAGTCATCCTACAGATGACATCTTTACCTTGTCAGCTTGCTGACGGGGTTAACATCTTTGGTCATGTGGACAAGGCGTCTGACCTCGGATCAGAAGGTCTGTGGTTCGAATTCCATCACGGTACTCGGACATTTAATGACCGCTACATGTGCATGTGAATATCCAAAAGCAACAAAAGCATGACTACCCAATACTTAAGTTCATACACATGTACATTATGTGAGGCTGGTTGAGGGTGAGCTAGGTGAGGTGAAATGGGGTTTATAGGGGCATCTGCGGTAGGAACTACCGCACTCTAGTGGGCGGAGCTTATATGAGTGATCTGACAAGTCAATATGACGTCATGATAACACACATTTTTCATTGGTTATTGTGTAAACGGGTAACGTCATGTAAACACCCACCCACGTCGACCATTTGACAACAAGGACATAAGTTTTAATGGTAATAAATATTTATCAAACGATTCCAAGACTTTTCAACACACGCGTACATCTTTGGTTTCAAAACCTACCTGCCATGTCATCTTCACATCTTCATAAAATGATACCGCGGAATGTCCACAATTTATCCAACACAGTCCAACACAGAAATTATAGATGTTCTAGTTCTGAGCTATTCTAGATCTCTGGACGATAACGAAATACGTTTGTCGTGATGGATATGAGCAGTGTAATTGAACAAAAAACATAACATGTGTTACGGCACCAATCGTTATCCTGTGGTTTACGGTATATCTGCAGTTTATAAACAGCATTTCCCACAATATATACGGCAATTGTTTGCCTTATGATCGTACTATATCAATAGGAATTTAAAAATACCAATAGTGTCATCGATAAAATGCATAATTATCAATAGCTGTAATAGTTGCAATTAGTTATAAATAATACATACATTATGTGAATATTGAACCTGAGTCTGTGTTGGTTAGCATGGACTACACCGACTTCATATTAGAGTTACCTCCCCTTTGGTTTGTGTAGGGACAGGAAGGAGAATGGCCATCTTTGAGATTGTCAGAAATACTTTATTCATTTCTATTAAGTTTATTGATATAATATTTATCAAGCATTTAAGTTTGTTTGCTGCTATTGCAGTACTATTGCTATAATGTGGGGTACTATTGCAATAGTGAAAATAGCCCCAATAGTGCCCCTACTACTGTAGTATCCCAGGTACATGCCAATCAGACCCATAAGTGAGTGAGTGAGTGGATGGGTAAGGTTTTATGCTGCTTTTAGCAATATTCCAGCAATATCACGGCAGGAAACACAAGAAATGTGTTCGGACCCATGAAGACCTTGGGTAGAATAGCTCTTCAGCAACTTACGGAATCGGGTTGTCAGGCTCACTGACTTGGTTGATGCATGTCATCGTATCTCAATTGCCTTGATCGTTGCTCATGGTATCAATGACTGGATTGTCTGGTCCAGACTCGATTATTTACAGGCCGCCGTCATATAGCTGGAATATTGCTGAGTGCGAGTTAAACAAAAAAACAAACAAACAAACAAATAACATGCCAATGGGGTCTACTGGACTTCTTGTCAAGTGTGTGGGAGTGGGCTACTTCCCAAGAGTGACCCCATCTCCAGAGGTCCAGATTAGCTTTTGGTGTTGTGGGTATTTTACCCATGCATTTTATAATCATTGGGTATCAGTAATTCTATCTGGGTATTCAAATTTCTGTTACCCACTAGTTTTTTCACATGTGGGTATTTAAGTTAAATATTTCAAAACATTATTCATCTAGTCCCTGCAAACTGGTGTCGTGTGGGTTCGAGATCTTTATAAGATGATACTTCCACAAGAAAGTGTGATGGCAAATGATCATGATGTAACTGTCATCGTGGAGATTGGCAAGCTTGACGGAATGTCCGTTTATAATTTCAAAATAAGTTGCTGATTTGCTAATCGAATACGCAGGGTTACTTCACAATATTTTGATGATACGCACAAGTTTTATTTTTGTAGCGTATCTGTAATGTTCGTTGCGTATTTGATACGCTTGGATTTTATTTTACTGCGTGTTTCTGCATTTCTGATGCGTATTTTACGCATATACGCAGCTTATCTGGAGCACTGCATTTCTGTCATAAAACATTCCCGCAGCCAAGCTATCGGTCATGTCAACAAGTAAGCAACGATAACAATGATTACACACATATACCTCTTAGACTATTTGTCAGGGAACTGTTAATACTAATTAATGTGCAATAATGTTTATTCAAACATAATGGCCTCTTCATGTTTGATGGTCCTTTTTATCCCCCGCTATGAAGTGGAAGGGGGATATGGGAATGGGTGCCGTCCTTCCATCCTTCCGTCTGTCACATTTCGTTTCCAGAGCAGATGTTGAAAACCGTACCATATTTCTTAACCAAACGTGGCACATAGATAGGTCTAGTGGTGAACTGGTGCCTTTTGATAGGATGGGATTTTTAGAAAAATCATTTTTTGAGTTTTCATGGCAACAACTTTGAATTAGACTGAAAATGGTGGTAGTCCTCGTTTCCGGAGCAGACCCTGAAAAATGTACCATATTTCTTCACTAAACTTCGCGCATAGTGTCATCTCGCAGTATTGAATACATTTCCTTTCTTGTTGGTAAGTTCTGCATTGCTTGTGTGTATGTTCCTCCAAAAGTTTCATGGACACGGATCATAAACTGCAGATGGCAAAACAACACCAGTAATAACTTTTTTTAGTGCTGCAATTATGCCATTTACAAAAAGGCCCAGTGAACATAGTTCACAGGAGCTAATGCATTGCACACAACCGGACATGTCATATTGGCGGGGGATTTCATGCATGTTATCAGTGACATGAGTCACCCGGACCTAGCCATCACATTTATAGTTATGACTTTATTAACATGAAATAGGAAATTTAATCCCATTTGGAGTTTTTAGTAACATCGGCTACAGCTGTTTGCAAGGATAATCGACCTCTGAGCAGGTCTAGATAAATAACTGTATACATTATATATGTGGATTTCATGCACTTTCAAAACATGTTATCAACGTTCACTTGAAGACGATTTATCTGTGTTATTCATAGAAGGCAAGACCTTTTGTGGGAGGGTTCAGATTTTTTGCCCAAAATTTCCTGTCAGAAGCTTTAAAAAATTCAGATGAAAACAATCCAATTTTATATATCGTAACTATGGAAGTTTGACGTCTGCCTAAATGTTGCAATGGTAAGGCAGAGCTACAGATAAGCATCATATTTGCGTAAAATACCCCCCAAAAATATTGAAAACCAAATTACTTTCAATCAACTTGTGTACAGAAACGCATGCATTAAATGAAAAACTCAAATATAAAAAAACAGCACATGGAAATACCCAATGAAGCTTTTTCAGCATACGTACAAAGTAGCTAATTTCCGAAACACAATTACGGGCTAATTTACATTCCGAGTCAAGCCTATATATTTAGAACAGTTATATACATCTGAAACATTATTTCCTTTTTTTTAAATCTTAAAATGTTCACTAATTTTGGAAAAAAAACCAACAGAGTGATGAATATATGAGTGAAAAAAATGTTGGTCACCAAATGAAAAATGTAATAACCTAATTAAAATAGAAAGCCTAGAGTAAAATCTCAATAGCTCAAACAGTTATCTGGAGCTGTGGTAAGGACTGTTGCACTTTTCAAAACTGTTGTGTTTGATGTTACCTCCTCTCGATCACCCTAGTGGTTAAAGCATTCGCTCGTCATGCTGAAGACCCGGGTTCGATTCCCGACATGGGTACAATGTGTGAAGCCCATTTCTGGTGTCCTCCGCTGTGATATTGCTGGAATATTGCTAAAAGCAGCGTAAATCATACTCACTCACTCACTCCTCTTGATCACTGTTGTTTTCACCTAAATATGTGCACAGATTTTGTCGACAAATACATGATCAGTTGGCCGGTAGATGTGTTGGGGAGATAGTTTTGCCTTCTTGGGCTTTTTGAAAACATGAATTGTTTCCACTGAGGTGTTTCCATTAGCTGCCAAGATTGTTCCTGTAAGTGTGTTATAATTTCAAACTGATTTTCACATGAGATGTCGTTTGAACTCACACACGGCAGCCATATTGAAAGCTATTTATGGCCATAACTGAGTCATTGTTTGTAAAAATGTATTGAAATTTGGTATCTATTCTGCTATTTGTGGGATAAGTTATTTTTTGTGGCCATATTTTAATATTTTACCTTCTTTTGACCCTGCTCTTAAATTCTCTCAAAATACATATTTACTCTGTAAATTTCTTCTGCACTGAAAGTTGGAAACTGAGGGAGCGGTCAATGGCAGACATGTTTCTCCTTGTGATGACGTCATATCATGTTCAATTCATTACCGTATATGACCGTAGATAAGCCGATCTCATAGATAAGCCGAGGTATTAACTTGGTCCTTGAAATCTGTTTCGAAATGTTATGTGCGGTAGATAAGCCTGACCTCCAACCTGAAACTATGTCTCATCATCATCGGAAATAGAATATCAACAAATACATATTATATTATGCAAGTTAATCCTGTTGTTACACCATCGGTAATAAAAAGTGTTCATTGTATATCTTTACTCATGTTTGTTATCTCGAAATGTATTTTATCAATTTTAATCAAAATTTCATTCAGTTAAATTAACATTAGTTTTGGCGAAATCCTGTGTCCCTCCGATACTTACAGCTTCGGTTTGCCCCGTTCCGCTTTATCACATTCCGTGACAGCACCAACTCACCATTATTTACAGCAACCACGATCATATTACTGCTATTGACACCCTTAAACGAACATTAGTTGACAGAGAATGGATACATATCTAATAACTGCCGTACTTTGACTCGTTAAAAGTAATATTTGTTGTAGTTTCACGATTAGATGTCAACATATTCTTATTCTACGGTCATACACGGTAGATTTTAGTATTAGTTTTTAAAATTTATGCAGACAATATTTAAATATCAGTGTTGACATCAACTTTTGTTTTTGTGTGTCTTTGTTTTCTAAAGTGCTGACTACATATTCAGGTGAGCTACAGTGCCATGGCACCATTTTTTATATTTGCGAAAGTACTTGAGTACTGTAATACGCTAAGTTTATGACTACATCAATATACACAACAGCTTGTATTATATTTAATGTAGTCGTTTTATTAAACGTCCTTGACCAACCTTTCAACCAGTCTGCAAGTAATCTTTATGAGAGCCTGAAACAAATACCGTATTCGACGTAATAAGCGCCCAGGGTGCTCTCAAAATTAGAAATAGGGGGGTCTTATTAGAAAATTATTTTGGTGAAAAAAAAACGAGCTGAAAGATCGTAAATTTTGTGGTTTATGCTGACAGCCGGAAATGTTGACATACGACAGATATATTTTTCCAGAATTTAATTGCCCATAATTAAAGCGCATATAACACACAAGTGTATATTATACACAAATAAATAAGTCTTGTGTACATTGATCAATAGGAAGGGGTGCTGATTGGGATTGTTCACTAGTCAATATATTAGCAAATATCGCCGTTGGAGCTTATTAGAGCGGGGCGCTTTTTACGTCGAATACGGTAAATGCAGTACAGCCCATGCAAGTCTGTTATATTTGGTAAGTCTAGATTCTTTCAGTATGAGGAAATGAAGAAAATCTCTTGGCTTCTTTTTAATATTTTTTATGACTTTAATTTTTCTTTTCAATGAAATATGTTCCTTAATCCTGAAGGTTCTTATCTTAAGCCTGAAGGTTCAGTGATGTTCGTATTTTGAGCAGAAAATGCACCTCTATGGAAAGGGTGCCAGTTTTCCTAATGAACACATTATCCTGAACATGTTAACACTGGAAATTGCATGTTAACAAAACTGCTCCAGACTTGCTATATACCTGATGATAAGTAGTTGTCCATAAAGTAATGTCACTAGTCCTAAAATTTTACAAGCCTTGGACAAGTTATTTTCAAACCATGCTGTAGATGTTTATGTCAGTGCAGGTTCAAACAGGGCAATAAAATGTGGGGCCATATAGTCAAAGGGAGACAACTGGCGTTCATGTTAGTGCATATGGTGTCAGTCCTACTTATTAATAAAATCATAATTGATTAGTTCCGGTTGGCAATGTCTTGATTTATTTGACAGAGGCAGAGCTGTTAGTTGATTTATCCTTTATAACATGCTCGTGTACAGTCACATCACACAGGCACAGCCAATATCAGCCATTGATTTTCAATCAAACGTGTTGACTCTCCACATATGGAACGAAATTTGTCACTTGCCTGACATCACATTAGGCAGCAGGGACGCTGGTACGGAGGCTGCAGATATTCTGTAAGTGTCGGCTTTGTTCTGTTGCACAGCTATGTCCAAGGTTGTTGTTTGGGAAATGTTTTATCACAGTCTAGGTTGATTTATCTTTTCATTAAGGGTGCGTGGTATTACCGGTATATCGGTAAATTGAGGTATATTCTTTCATTATACGTATCACAATATCATGTTTTAGTGCTCGGTATACTGGGTGAATTCAAATTGTGATATTTGTTGTGTTTAATGTTATTCACTTGCCAAATACATGTACCTTCGAAATGCTTCTGTAATTCAAAAATGCAAGTTCGCATTCTGGAGTTCTTCTGTGGCAGTGGGGTAAGACCAAGTCATCACTTCGTGAGTGCATCCTTGCGTATTTATTAAATGAATAATCGTTATCCTGTTCCAGCATCTTGTTTTGTTACATTTTTGAACTTCATTTCCTGCATTGATGATTCAAATTGCTTCTGATTGTGCATTGTAAAATATTTTGATACACTTTAAACATCCAATACCCATTCCTACTTTTTATTAATGTGGTATCCGTTTATCCAGCTGATTGCTACGAGCTTTTTTAATCTGAGAAAAAGTTGCCCAAGTTTGTATTTGTAAGGTACGGTAAATCTGGAAATCAATGCGTCTCCAAATTAATACAACTGATGACCCCCAGCCAAAAATGTGACTCAATATCAATGTGACTCCCCCACCCCATCCCCAGTAGAATGATACATACCCTTACCTTAATCCAATCAAACAGCAAATAGCACCGCTTATTAGCGCTGAGTGGAGCACTTCCGTAAAAACAATAAACAGTGTTTTCCTTAAAAAAATCACACATGCTGACCGGAAGTTGAAAGTCAATAAAATAATTGAACCAACAACAGTTCACTGATTGGTATGCAGAGGTGTCAACAAGCTTGTCACAAGTGGGTAGAACTCTTGATTCCAGCACTAATAACTCACTGGATGCCCATTTTGTAATTCCTATTCAGCCCACAGAGATACCATGCCACAGTTTAACATGAATACCCCTCCGACTCCGAGCCGACCAGTCCTTGCTTTAGCCCCTTAACGCCGAGCGCCAGACAGGGTAACAACAAGTACCATCTTTTAAAGTCTTTTGGTATGACGCGGCCAGGGATCGAACCCAGGACCTTCTGCTCTCCGGGTGGATGCTCTACCACTAGACCACGGAGGCAGCCCCCATAAAAGAGGAAGAGGATTAATTTGCATTATTGTATTGAATACAATTTGAAAATAAGAAAATAAACCCCATTTTGAACAGATTAACAATTTTTGCCCAATTTCCCTGCAAAGGGTAGATAGTTTGGAATCCAACTGAAAAATCCCAGGACTAAATATCAAACTTGCCCAATAAAATAATTAAGAAGAAATGCACTGAGAGTGAATTACCTAGACCTGTTCAGATGATCACATACAGCCCCAGGACTGCAGCAAATGTTCCTGACATTTTAGAACACCCCAATTCAAGTTAACATGGTTGCAGCTCCTTTTATAGCATTGTGGAGGTGACTTGTGTTGCAGTGCCAACAGGACCAGTAAAGAGGAATGGGTGTTATAATGAACGCAATGTTAAAATGACCCTGAATTTACGAAATATTTTCCCAATTTGCCTGCTAAAAGCCGAAGTTTGGAATCCTAGATAAACCCCTCCACAACACTGTATATAATGAAAGTTAACCTGTCACCGAATGTATGCCAATGTTGACCCCCAGCCTAAAATGTGACCTGCAATTAGTGCGAGTAGCACTACCTTTGAACTGTAAATTTGTTTTGTTTGTTTGTTTGTTGTTTAACGCCACACTCAGCAATATTCCAGCTATATGAAGGCAGTCTGTAAATAATCGAGTCTGGACCAGATGGTCCAGTGATTGATATCATGAGCATCGATCCACGCAGTTGGGATAGGATGACATGCATCAACCAAGTCAGCGAGCCTGACCACACGATCCCGTCAGTCGCCTCTTACGACAAGCATAGTCGCTATTTACAGTAAGCATGGTTTGCTGAAGACCTATAATAAACTAAGACGTCAAGACTGTAGACTAAGATTACCACGATTTAGTGTGGATTGAAAGCAGTTCGACTGATTATTTTCCATGTTCACAAACTTAACTTAACTTATATGTGATCTAACGTCCATGAAATCAAAAGCAGGAAATTTCATATAATGCATATTCAAATGAGATGGGTTGGGACACTAACTCAGATTGTACAGGTTCCAACTGTTCTTAGTGGTTGTCAATGAGCAGTGTGGTGTATTCACCACGACAGCTGTTACTGTTCTGGTCATGTTCATTATATGGGTGGGTGGGTGGTCGGGTAGTCTTGTGGTTCAAGCGGTCATGCCGAAGACCTGGGCATGATTCCCGACATGGGGACATTGTGTGAAGCCCATTTCTGGTGTCCCCCGCCGTGATATTGCTGGAATATTGCTAAAAGCGACGTAAAACCATACTCACTCATTATATGAGTGAGCAGATAATTCAACCAGGTTGACTGCTTGATCAACTTAACCATACATGACAGTCAGTACCTGGTGAGAAGAAGACTAAATGTAAAGCTCAATTACATTGTTTACTGTGAGCTACTGGTAGAGCAGGACATGCTTACCCTTTTCACAATAAAACCTTGTGTTAGATATTTTCAGTTATCCATTCTTATGATTTTCACCACAATTTTGCCTTTCTCGTCTAGTGGAATCTGTTTTAGCCGATAGTCAAAACTGATTATTCTCTGGCGTTGACGTTTCATATTTGTTATATATGTCATTGTTTATGCCTTTGTGCAGTGAACCGGACATGACACTATACTGCAATAAGTTCAGATGAAAATGTGTTACTTTAGGATTGAGAGCATGGGACACTTGCATTTTTTGTGTTGCAGACAAGTCTCGTTAATCTAACACTCGTTAATCCAACAATCAGCTTTACCCGACACTAAAAATGGGAACCAATTACGTCAGTGCTATTTAGACCCGTTTTCCAATTGTCTCGCACTCCAACTCCAACACAACAAATTTGCAACAAATTATTGAAATCACTCTTTAATCTGTCTCGTTAATCCTTTAAATAATACTTTAAATAAACAAAACAGGATCAATTACATGCTCAGATTACCTCCATCTCATTATGATTATGATTAGAAAACATATTCCGCTAACAATGCAACATAAAAATATAAATATTTAATTTTTCATTTTTTTGTTACAATGTGTTTGTATCGTTAACTATCATGTAGTTGTCCGAATTTTTATCATGGATGTTGATACTTCTTCAACCATGTCAGATTAATGGGACTTGACTGTAATTAGTGATAATTACATGCTCACATTTATTTCATGATTTACAGTATGACTCCGTCACATATCAATACTTATTACCTACGATAGCAAACATATCAGGGTTCATAAAAACCATATGTGCTCTTCGGTCATATCACGTCATTCAGACGGCATTGTTGACGTCATTCAAATTTTATTGTGACGTGAGGTCTGAATGACATCACACTAGAAACGACATCATAGCTGAAGATTGTTGACGTCATTAGACAAATTGACGCTCCTCTGCTGTTGCGACCAGCTGTCTTTGCAAGTAAACACTAAAATTCGTCTCTGTGTGAAGACATCTTCTTCGGTAATAAACAGAGAATTATGTTCTTTGTGTTTAACTCACAAGACTGGTATATTATAGCTTGTTCTATTAGTATTATGTTTATGATTTAGCATTTTGTTTCATGACAATAAGACCCGTGAAGATTCCGGGGTAGAATAGGTCTTCAGCAACCCATACTTGCTGTAAAAGACGACTATGCTTGTCGTAAAAGGCGACTATGGGGATCAGGTGGTCAGGCTCGCTGACTTGGTTGATACATGTCATCGATCCCAATTGCGTGGATCGATGCTCATGATATCAATCACTGTATTGTCTGGTCCAGACTCGATTATGTACAGACCGCCGTCATATAGCTGGAATATTGCTGAGTGCAGCATTTTTAACAACAAATCAACCAACCAACCAATCATGACAATAAAATATATTACTCATACCACGATGCACTAATTCTTGCCGGTCATTGTTTCAGTCCTTGAATGAATACCTTATCTTTGGTTTACGATGTGTTGTATTTTCCAGATACTGAGGTACATCCAAGATGGCGGACTCGAAGCATGAAGGAGCGGGGGAGGTGTGTATTATGTGATCCAATGAGTAGACTGATAGTGTATCGTGTGGTTAATATGGTTGAACCCGTGAAGATCCGGGTTAGAATTGATCTTTGGCAACCCATGCTTTAGCAGACTCGCTGACTTGGTTGATGCATGTCATCCCATCCCAATTGCTTACATCAATGCTGATGTCAATCAGTGGATTGTCTGGTTGAGACTCATTTAAATGGATGATGACACCTGTCACAAGGTTGACATGGTGGCATAAGCAGTCTGTTAAGTTCTTATTGTTGATTTCTTACTAAAAATTGACTTCTTCTTACTATTTTCCATTTATGGAGGTAAAAATGTAAAAAGCTGTGTGCACACTTTGCATAAATCCATTACAGAGATTTTCACAGTTTTAAGGTTATTTTAGGTTGTTATTTCAATGAAGCTGGAACTGTGATCACGTAGGATGATCTGTTTTGAGGATTGGGTGGCCACTGAAGATACAAGTTTGATTTCAAGGAGTGACAGTGTTGTGGCAGCATCAGGTAGCAGTGATATGCCATCTTATCATCCGTCCATGTCAAAATGTTGAGATCTGATTGGTTCATATGATCGTGACAAAATACAATGCATCCCACCAGGGAGCGAAATAAAAAAATTTGAGTGGAAGAATCCCTTATTCCCCTTATTCACGCTTCGAAGCCAAAAAGCTGTACATTGATTTAATATGAGTCCATGAAAGTCACGTGACTCAGGACAAGTTAACTTAGCCCAAATGAACAGCTGTTTTCTATCATTTTTCAATTTGTTTTAATTCTTTTACAAACATTTGTGGTGTAAAACAATGCTAACACAGGACACTTAAAACCACATGTTCCCCTCGTGATACTGAGCACTACAACATTCAATGTATGCTGTTGGGAGATTTATCAGCAGTATGACACTTACCGATCTTCCTGAGGGTAGGGAGTTAACTGCCTATAAAAGTCCAGTTTTCACCCTTGCCTAACTAGGCTGGAATTATGGAGTTATTTTCTGGCGGAACTAATTAGTCTATGCATAGTCCAGTCGACATCCTGTTGGTAAACTGCCTTGCAGATTTCGATCGATTGCAGGATTTGCCCAGCATGTGTTCCATCAACTTAGCATCAACAGATATTTTCCATATCTTTTCATGTTTTTAATCAAGGTGCTCACATAATTTAATGGTCTTCAAGAAGTAAGACCAGTTATATTACAGTATAGATATTGTCTTCACTGGGCGCCGCCATATTATTTGAAGCACATGCAAGTGATGTGTGATGCGGAATCTGATTGGTCAATAGGAGGAAGGGTATAGATGGGATATAACTCTAAATAGCCACTGGTGGCGCTATGATCGAGCCCAGAAATTCCAGCCTAGTTTGGTAAGGGTGGAAACTGGACTTTTACTGTCAGTTAACTCCCTTGCCTCAGGAAGATGGACACTTACCCAGCAGGCTGCTGTGGTGGAGATGACAATATAATCACATTGACTCATTTGGTTGTATATGTGAAATGTTTTGATATATTATTAATTGTAGTCTTATTGATGGTGATTAGTTTAAGGTCACATGTACTTGGTATGTTACTTTTATTATTATTTTTATAGAATAAATAAACATGATGAAGTGTTCAGAGAATGAATGTTGATTTCCTGAAAAACACCATGTAACAGCTGGTGGCATTACCATGGCAAGCACGGCTGAATGTTTACTGTCATGCGGAAGGATCTCTGTAAAATAAAAGAATTCTTTTTGTGTTTTTGAATATCATCAGTATAACTGAATGCAAAGGTGGTAGACAGCAGTAGATGGTAGACTGCAATAGATGGTAGACTGCAGTAGGTGGTAGGTTGCAGTAGATGGTAGACTGCAGTAAGTGGTAGACAGCAATAGATGGTAGACTGCAATTGATGGTAGACTGCAGTAGATGGTAGACTGCAGTAGATGGTAGACTGCTGTAGGTCGTAGACTGCAGTAGATGGTAAACTGCAAATAGGTCATAGACTGCAGTAGGTGGTAGACTGCAAATAGGTCATAGACTGCAGTAGGTGGTAGACTGCAGTAGGTGGTTGACAGTAGTAGATGGTAGACTGCAATAGGAGGTAGACAGCAATAGGTTGTACACATAATTTTATTTAAAGCATATTGTACTCTGCAAAATAAACCCGAGCAAATAGTAGAATCATAAATATCTTACAGAGTGTGTCCATATAAACATGATACCAACAATGAATTGGTCACTTGGATTGGATTGGGATTGATTTGTGTGGAAAGAATGAGGTACAACAGAAATTTGATGAAAAGATGGAAAAATCACAAAACACAACCAAGTGAGAGCCTGGCACTGAAACACACCAACATGACATGCACGTGCAACATCACTTGTTGGGATATATAAACGTGGGGAACATTATGTACAAACTGCCTACAGGAAGTGGACAGATTTAGTGGCAACACTGTGATGATGTGGGCTGCCATCTCCTACACTGGTAGAACAGACCTAGTACAGTTTCTGGGTAATCGGATGAGATTCTTCGGCCACACGTCCTTCCCATTAAGCAACAAGCAACAGTGGCGATGGAGCTGTTAACGTCTGTTCCAAAATGAAGCTATGTTGGTGTATGGGTCCAGGGTATTGGTTGGTTGGTTTATTGTTAAACACCTCACTCAGCAATATTCCAGCTATATGATGGCAGTCTGTAAATAATTGAGTCTGGACCAGACAATCCAGTGATGACACCATGAACATCGTTCCACGTAATCGGTATACGTGACATGCATCAACCAAGTTAGCGATCCTGACCACTCAATCCCGTAGTCGCCTCTTATGACAAGCATAGTCACCTTTTACGGCAAGCATGGGTTGCCGAAGACCTTTTCTACCCCGGGTCTTCACGGGTCTCCAGACTATTGATCAGAATGGAGATACATACTCTGGATAATTGTGGTTGCATGTGGTCTATTATAGCGACTGATTTATGACACCCATTGTGTGAAGAACATTTGATTGCAAAGGCTCATTACCCTGGAGCCATGACATCTATATGCCTTGAAACACTTAATTGCTGTTATTTATAAGATGCTGATCCTAATTTGTTAATCCCCATTTTTGTGTACATCGACCGTCTGCCATCCTGAACGAGATGTGCAAGTATGTCACTGATGATTTACTGTTTACATTTATATTTATTACTTACTAAATGTCAGGTGATCTTGGCTATATAAGCCTTTGGTCCAATGAGATTGAAGGAAAAAAAAAAGGTCTTACCCTTAGCCTAGCTAGGGTTAGGCTGGGTGCTCTGGGGCACCTAGACAACAACCACAACCACTATGTGCTGACCTGGCACATAGTGTCTTTTGTATGTATATATCTACATGTATAAAGTAAAACTGTATATACTGCAAGCCATCGTCTCCAAGTTGTCACTTCCTACTGAGAACCATACGTCGGCCCCCTGCATATACGAGTATGCAAATTATTCATTAATCAACGTCAGACCACACGAGTTGTTATGTCATTCGTTTATATCCTCTCATTGTTTGACCCACTAGGGGAGTAAGCTGTGGGGTGGCCGGTTCACTGGGGCAACAGACCCGATCATGGAGAAGTTCAACGCCTCCATCTCCTATGACAAGAGGATGTGGAAGGCTGACATTGAGGTACTTCAATCTGTTATTTCCTGATTCAAACTTTTCTTAACAAGGGCTGCAGCTTGAATATGTTTATTTATATAAAACTAAATTTCCACGATTGTCAGTGTCATTTTGGTTTTGCCAAGGTATTATTCTTTTTCTGAAACTGTTTGTTTAAGATGTTGCTTTTATAAAATAGTTTTGTTTACATTTTGTGTCCAAGGAAAACCAATTATAAGAAACAACCACAACAAATTTGCTGTAAGTGAAAAAATGTTCATGTTAAACTACACATGCACCTAGACATGCTAGGGTGGTTCCTTGGTTCAACAAATATTGAATACACTAGTCACAGTATGTTTCGATCAGAACTATACTCACTGCAAAAGAAACGCGAACCATAGAAACATATAGAGAAGTATGTTTGTTAAGAAGAGATGTTTCCAATGTGTATCAATTAATGACAAAACTAACAAGCAGTCAAGTGTTACCGCAGAGTGTCTTTTTACTTTTCATAATATGTTGCACGTGATTTCCCAACTTGACACCCTAATCCTGCACGAGACAAAAGGTGCATTCATTGATCTATGACGTCACATGTGATGTGTTTATGAGTGTCTGTTCACACAACAAACCAGTATGTTCGTTTGTACTTGAAACCAATCTAATGTCTCTTGAATATGAGTAATTCTTCATATATTAACCGACATACAGTAAACTACATTTATATCGAACACGCTTATAACCAACTGATGGATATAACAAACTGTTTCTTGGTCCCGTCCATTTGCTGTAGTTATGCTGTATATGCTTATAACGAACTGCAGTTATAACGAACTAAAATTAGTAGTCCCTTTGAGTTCGTTATAACCGTAGTTTACTGTATATGTTTTTTTGCGTTTCTTTTGGTGGTGAGTATAGTTTGATATGTTACTCTGTTGTGTCATGCTTGCCGTAATAGGTGACTAACAGGATCGGGTGGTCAGGCTCGCTGACTTGGTTGATGCATGTCATTGTATCCCAATTGCGTGGATCAATGCTCATGATGTCAATCACTGGATTTTCTGGTCCAGACTTGATTTTTTACAGATCGCCGTCATATAACTGGAATATTTCTGAGTTTGGCGTTAACCAACAACAAACAAACATGTTGTCTAGCATGGGAACGACCATATTAAATGAGCAAAATAAGTCCCACAGATGACATCTCTACTATGTCAGCTTGCTAACAGGATTAACTTCTTTGTTCATGTTGACCAACCTCGGATCAGAAGGTGGTTCGAATCCCATAACGGGACTGGAAACTGTGATTCGGGTCTTTCCATCTGCTGACATTGTTTCAGGGAAGTCAGGCGTATGTGAAGGCCCTGGAGAAGGTGGGCATTGTGACGGCGGCCGAGAGGGACTCCATACTTGGTGGCTTGGAGAAGGTGACGTTTACAACCTGAAGGGTCTCTGGTGTGTGTCTCAGAGATTTATCTAGGATCTTAAGCTAAGCGCCCATGATAGGCAAACTGGGAAACAGTTTAAAATTACTAATGATTGTAAAGTTCATATGTTCTTACATTTGAGGATGCAATTTAGAAGTCTTTAGAAAGTATGGTCTGGTTCACAATTTACAGCGAGATATGGCTGGAAGTGTCATTTTGAATGCCAGTAAACTGCATTTATGGAGATTCAGACAAATCATCGAGAAAGACGGTCTTTGGTAGGTATCAGTGAAGAATGTACTACCAGTTTGGGGAATGAAATAGGACCTCCACTCATGGGCGGATAACTCACTTTTGTCTTGGCCCTCTGATGTTGCTGGACCATTGTTAATCACTGACTCGGGAATTTGATGTGTTTGCAGGTTAAAGAGGAGTGGCAGAAAGATGAGTTTGAGCTGAAGCCAGGGGACGAAGACATCCACACTGCCAATGAGAGGAGGCTCAAGGTTGTTATTCAGAGTTATTCAGGGACAAAAAATTTTTGGAACAGAACATGTTCATGTTTTTTTACTATGTTGATCAGGATTAGGATAAGGTCTAAGTTAAGAAAAACTTCAGTGCAGGAGACGATGGACATTGTTTTGTCAATGCTTCAGGAGCTTATCGGTGCAACAAGATAACTAACTTAAGAAACACGTCAGTGCAGGTGGCGATAGACATGCTTGTGTGAATGTTTCAGGAGTTGATCATGCAGCAGGATGACTAAATTAAGAGAAGCGTCAGTGCAGGTGACGATGGTGTGAATGTTTCAGGAGTTGATTGGTGCAGCAGGATGACTAAATTAAGAGAAGCGTCAGTGCAGGTGACGATTGTGTGAATGTTTTAGGAGTTGATTGGTGCAGCAGGATGACTAAATTAAGAGCTGCATCAGTGCAGGTGACGATGGTGTGAATGTTTCAGGAGTTGATCGGTGCAGCAGGATGACTAAATTAAGAGAAGCAAGCGTCAGTGCAGGTGACGATGGTGTGAATGTTTCCGGAGTTGATTGGTGCAGCAGGATGACTAAATTAAGAGAAGCAAGCGTCAGTGCAGGTGACGATGGTGTGAATGTTTCAGGAGTTGATTGGTGCAGCAGGATGACTAAATTGAGAGAAGCTTCAGTGCAGGAGACGATGGTGTGAATGTTTCAGGAGTTGATCGGTGCAGTAGGATGACTAAATTAAGAGAAGCGTCAGTGCAGGAGACGATGGTGTGAATGTTTCAGGAGTTGATCGGTGCAGTAGGATGACTAAATTAAGAGAAGCGTCAGTGCAGGAGACGATGGTGTGAATGTTTCAGGAGTTGATCGGTGCAGCAGGATGACTAAATTAAGAGAAGCATCAGTGCAGGTGACGATGGTGTGAATGTTTCAGGAGTTGATCGGTGCAGTAGGATGACTAAATTAAGAGAAGCGTCAGTGCAGGAGACGATGGTGTGAATGTTTCAGGAGTTGATCGGTGCAGCAGGATGACTAAATTAAGAGAAGCGTCAGTGCAGGAGACGATGGTGTGAATGTTTCAGGAGTTGATCGGTGCAGCAGGATGACTAAATTAAGAGAAGCGTCAGTGCAGGAGACGATGGTGTGAATGTTTCAGGAGTTGATCGGTGCAGCAGGATGACTAGATTAAGAGAAGCGTCAGTGCAGGTGACGATGGTGTGAATGTTTCAGGAGTTGATCGGTGCAGCAGGATGACTAAATTAAGAGAAGCGTCAGTGCAGGTGACGATGGTGTGAATGTTTCAGGAGTTGATCGGTGCAGCAGGAGGCAAGCTGCACACGGGCCGGAGCCGCAATGACCAGGTGGCCACCGACATGAGGCTGTGGATGAGAGACGCCCAGCTGCAGCTCCGCACTTACCTCACCGACTTCATCAGCGTCATCCTCAACAGGGCCAAGTCGTGAGTACACTGATGAAGAGAATGTCAGCTTAATGCGAGTCGCCCATTGGGGAATCCAGGTTGTATTGGCCCCCACCAACCTACGCTGGTCGTAAGAGGTGATCATGGATTGAGTGGTCAAGCTTGCTGACATGGTTGATTGTGTGTCTTCAGACCCCGATGACATAGTTGCTCATGTAGCAGGGCGTGGAGTTGTCCCACAGATGACATCCTTACCTTGTCAGCTTGCTGACAGGGTTAACCTCTTTGGTCACATGGACAAGGCGTCCGACCTATGATCAGAAGGACCGTGGTTCGAATCCCATCACGGGACTCTGAAATCTTTTGACCGCTACAGTCACAATATCGATTCACTGAATTGTCAGGTCCAGACTTGATTATTTACTGGCCAATTGTTTATTGAGTGAAGTGTTTAACAGCAACCAGAACAAACAAGCAATACCAGTACACCAAGAAAGTGAGGGTTTACAGGTTTCAATAATGTCGCTTAATGTGTATTTATTTTTAGTTCACTAAATGATCACAGAAATCAAATGAGTCATGCTCTGGGCATATCTTTTGAGAACCCTACCATTGCCTGATACAGAAACAGTGTATTAAGGAGATGAGACTGTAAAGCTATGGCACATGTTCACTGACACACATTGTTGTTCCTGTGATTTAATCTGAGCATACGCTGGCTTCCTTTTTGCTTGAATCAGGCTGCGTCTTGATTTGACTACACAGCAAATCAACCCAATCCCAATTAAAATCAGATCCTAGTTCTCGCTATCGCTAAACAAAGATCTGAGGACATCCCATTACGGGGCATGTCAGAACGACCTTTCATCCGACCGGATCATGAAAGTGACCGTTGAAATGTGTTTTCTAATCATGCAACCTTGAAAACGTCAACACGGAGTATTCCGAACGACAGTTACGACCCGTACGACTGATTCGTCAAAATTATCGTCTATCTCTTGCTTCAGTGGGATAAACATTTGAACGGAGGAGGCGTTGCACAGTATGTGGGAAGCATTGCTATACAATCTCAACCATATATTAGACATTCCGGAATGTTCGTTTGTTCAGTTTTCAAAATTTTAATCGAGAACTGTGTCAACATATTTTTCAAGCGTAATCTGAAATGGAAGCCACCAGGTTGAAACGATTGCCGTAATGCTCGAGAAAGCTGCTTTGTAACTGGCTGATGTCGACTTCTTGTAGGTCAATTCAGTAGTCGGTCAAAGTTCGCGAAAGGTCGGTCTGACGTGACCCGTAAATGGGATGTCCTCAGATCTTTGTTTAGCAGCAGCGAGAACTCAGATCTGATTTTAATGAGATTGCAAATCAACTGTGAAGTTAGTGGTGATAGCTTTCTGTATTGACACAATCACAATAAATGATACCAGCTTTCCTTTTTCTTCAAATGTTTTTTTCTTTTAACTTTGCCAATAATTTGTTTGAAATATTTTTCAGAGAAATTGACATTTTACTACCTGGTTACACACACCTGCAGAGAGCACAGCCAATCAGATGGAGCCACTGGTTGCTTAGGTGAGTCTTTGTGAGTTTGAGTCGGTGGCTGCAAAAATAGTTTCTAAAGAAATAATATTAATAGAATAAGCTTGAGTTAGAGTATAGCAGTGGGAAAGAGAACAGTTTTATTGATCATTTATCAGAGTTATTATAAAATTAAGTAATTTGTGATAAAGGTGTATAAATTGAAAAAATGTTATTTCTGATATGTAAGCCCTTTGGAATATTTTTTATGCAGTTTGATTAACATAAACATGGTCAAAGTATCAAATGATACTTTGTTATTTAGGTTATGTACTGGTATGCCCAATGGGTACATGATTGTTGTCATGGAGATGGCAAATCCCTTCCAAACTGACGTTCATTTGATAGAATTTTATGAGTAGAAGTTGTTGTGATTATGTTCTGTTTTAGCTAGGTGCTGGACAGGTAACTCCGGTACAACCCGGACCCATGTTAGTCACATGATATATTGTTTAATGACAAAAACTCACTGTAACTCCATGGTTACACTACAAAACTCTGATGTCCCCATTTTTTCTGACTATGCACACATTCCTTCTGACTTTTATGTTTTTGAATAAAGATAAAGCTTCAGTCAAGTTCAGTTTTTGCCAGGGCTCATGTAAGACAATTCCCAATGACACATTATGTTCCAAGCTCTTGAGGCCTGCAGCAGTTACCAGGTAGGGTCAGGTAATAGCGGGGTGGGTACCCGGGTAGTAAATGTGGACTCGTCCCAGCCCTTATTTCTAGCATCAGGGTAGGGCAAGAGGGCCCTCAGTTACCTGAAGCACCCCAGTTCATAGGGCAGAGTTGCATCCCTTAGGGTGCCAGAAAATTATCGTCATTGGTTCTCTCTGCTTATGTTTCAAGGTTTGTCAGCACCATATCCTTTCTCGTGGTTTTTGCAAGGTGATAAACGTCCAAGACCTATGTCACTTCAGGCTTTCCTTCACATGAAGCTGATATACCGTGATGATGTGAAATATTCTTCAAAGTGTCATCTCATCCAACTCTCTTAACTCTAAACTTGTATGACCACTTCTTCGTCCCTGTTGTGTTCAGCTATGGGTGGATGTTGCAGCGAGATCTGAAGAGACTTGACCAGTTGAGGGAGAGAACAGCAGTTTTGCCCCTTGGCAGGTCAGTACTGACAGAGTTGTCTCCTCTGAAGAGAGCATGCAGTTTGAAATAGATGATATGTTTGTATCATTTGTGCGTTCGTTGTTTAACGCTGCACTCTACAATATTCCGGCTTTATGATGTTGGTCTGTAAATAATCGAGTCACGACCAGACAATCCAGTGATGGACACACTGACCACCGATCCTGTTTGTCACTTCTTATGACCATCATGGGATTTTATATACCAGGGGTGAACTGATACATCGGTGCATCGGGAGTTTTCATGTGACTATGCAATACACAATTCATTTTTCATTCAAGTTGATACACTTGCTAAAATAAGTTACTTACTACTTGTTTAATGACCCACACCCCCGCCCCCATCCACAACCACACCTTTACCCCCAACCCCACCCCCACCCCCATCCACCCCCACTCCCGCCCCTTTCCACAACCACACCTCTATCCCCACCCCGAACCACACCCTCACCCCCTCCCTATCCACAACCACACCTTTACCCCCACCCACACCCCAACACACCCACCTCCATCCACTGCCCCACCCCCACCTTAATCCCAGTGGTGTTGTCAGTCAGATATTGCAAAATGTGTTGTAATTAGCCTTTCAAGTTCACTATTCACAACAGCCGCTACAAACATGTGTCTACATGTTGCTTTTCCCTTGGAACTTTCTCTGAAATATTTATGGTCAAGAAGTTTCCATGCGAATTGACGTAAATATGCGTACCGCGATACATATCGTATAGTGACCTATGTATTGGGATAAGTATCATATCATGACCTTGCTGTATCGTTTCACCCCTATTATATACTAATTCATGTTATCACATGCCTATGGTCTGCATTTGAAAAAGCAGTAAATCATGTCATAAAAACAGTTGATTAAAATATTTAAATTTTAATACTATTAAAATATTGTCCAGGTGCTGATTTTCAGTGGGAAATAAGCACTTTACAAATGTACATGTGTATTTGTAGTTTAGAAATTGTTCACTCAATTTTTGTGTGTTCTTAACACATAATTACCTGGTATTGAGATCATCAATCTTTTCAAGGTCACAGGTGGCCCAGTTGTCAAAGGCCCAACAACTTGCTGTACAGAGTTGTGTCCCTTATGTATGAGAGAAATCTGTGATTGCGGGGTTGATTTACAGATTCACACTGATAGCATTTTTAAGATTGTCAACACCATTCCTGTGTGGCTGCATTTCAACAAGGTGGTAAACATCTTATTTCAGTTTTGTCATGCCGTGATATAACTGAAATGCGGTTCAAAGCGGTGTTAAACTAGTCTCACTCACTTGTTGTTCTTGTTTAGTGGTGCACTGGCTGGGAATCCGTTCGATGTTGACAGAGACTTCCTTGCTAAAGGTAAAACGAGTGTTCTTATTTCTGTGTCATGTTTCAAAAGGTGTTTAGACAAGAATGTCTAAATTTCTAGTAACTTTGTGGCATCCATTAAAGCGATTGGCGGTGGGGTAGCCTAGATGTTAAAGCATTCGCTCGTCACACCAAAGACCCGGGTTTGATTCCCGACATGGGTACAATGTGTGAAGCCCCTTTCTGGTGTTCCCCATCGTGATGTTGCTCCTTTAAAGCGAAAAGTATTGAAGTCAGTTCTTTACACATTTTATTTGTTGACTGGAAGCAGAAGTGAAAAAATAATGTTTAGCCATGTTACAAACAAAAAGACTAAATACATATCACTCAGCATGAATATATAGAATGTGGTGTCAATGAATCGATCTTTGGTTTCAGAACTTGGCCTTGGGGATGTGACAGGAAACAGTTTGGATGCAGTCAGTGACCGAGACTTTGTCGGTGAGTTGTCTGGTCCAGACTGGATTATTTACAGACCGTCGTCATATAGTTGTAATATTGCTGAGGGCGGCATTAAACAACAAACAACAAATAGTGTTGTCGTTTTTTAAATTTCAAAGATAGGGCTACTCGCAATAATTTCGGGACTCATTTTAGGCTAGGGGCTGTTGCTCATCTTTAATTTGTAATGCGTTAATTTCATGATTTAAAGGTTGGTTTGCTGCACTCAGAAATATTCCAGCTATATGACGGTGGTCTGTAAATAATCAAGTCTGGACCAGACAATACAGTGATTGATATCATGAGCATAGATCTACGCAATTGGGATCCATGACATGCATCAACCAAGTCAGCGAGCCTGACTGCCCGATCACCTTAGTCGCCTTTTATGGCAAGCATGGGTTGCTGAAGACCTATTCTACCCTGGAACTTCACGGGTTCATTGCTTTAAGTAGTCGAACAATCATGAATATTTGATTAACTTTTGCTAATTTAGAAGCCAATTATCCCAGATATTCCTAATTGCCTTAAGCTGGGGCGTCTCTGTATCTGTTGCTGAGTTTGCGTCCTGTTCCGCCATGTTTCAGTGGAGTTTCTGTTCTGGGCGTCACTGCTCAGCACTCACCTCAGCCGCTGGGCGGAGGACCTCATCCTCTACTCCACCAAGGAGTTCAGCTTTGTCACGCTCTCGGACGCATACAGGTCAGTATGGATCAGTGTTGTAGCATTAGTGGAGCTTTGTCACGCTCTCGGACGCATACAGGTCAGAATGGATCAGTGTTGTAGCAATAGTCGAGCTTTGTCACACTCTCGGACGCATACAGGTCAGAATGGATCAGTATTGTAGCAATAGTGGAGCTTTGTCACACTCTCGGACGCATACAGGTCAGTATGGATCAGTGTTGTAGCAATAGTGGAGCTTTGTCACACTCTCGGACGCATACAGGTCAGTATGGATCAGTGTTGTAGCAATAGCGGAGCTTTGTCACACTCTCGGACGCATACAGGTCAGTATGGATCAGTGTTGTAGCAATAGTGGAGCTTTGTCACACCCTCGGATGCATACAGGTCAGTATGGATCAGTGTTGTAGCAATAGTGGAGCTTTGTCACACTCTCGGACGCATACAGGTCAGAATGGATCAGTGTTGTAGCAATAGCGGAGCTTTGTCACACTCTCGGACGCATACAGGTCAGAATGGATCAGTGTTGTAGCAATAGTGGAGCTTTGTCACGCTCTCGAACGCATACAGGTCAGTATGGATCAGTGTTGTAGCAGTAGTGGAGCTTTGTCACGCTCTCGGACGCATACAGGTCAGTATGGATCAGTGTTGTAGCAGTAGTGGAGCTTTGTCACGCTCTCGGACGCATACAGGTCAGTATGGATCAGTGTTGTAGCAATAGCGGAGCTTTGTCACACTCTCGGACGCATACAGGTCAGTATGGATCAGTGTTGTAGCAATAGTGGAGCTTTGTCACGCTCTCGGACGCATACAGGTCAGAAAGGATCAGTGCTGTAGCAATAGTGGAGCTTTGTCACACTCTCGGACGCATACAGGTCAGTATGGATCAGTGTTGTAGCAATAGTGGAGCTTTGTCACACTCTCGGACGCATACAGGTCAGTATGGATCAGTGTTGTAGCAATACCGGAGCTTTGTCACACTCTCAGACGCATACAGGTCAGTATGGATCAGTGTTGTAGCAATAGTGGAGCTTTGTCACACCCTCGGACGCATACAGGTCAGTATGGATCAGTGTTGTAGCAATAGTGGAGCTTTGTCACACTCTCGGACGCATACAGGTCAGAATAGATCAGTGTTGTAGCAATAGTGGAGCTTTGTCACACTCTCGGACGCATACAGGTCAGAATGGATCAGTGTTGTAGCAATAGTGGAGCTTTGTCACGCTCTCGAACGCATACAGGTCAGTATGGATCAGTGTTGTAGCAGTAGTGGAGCTTTGTCACGCTCTCGGACGCATACAGGTCAGTATGGATCAGTGTTGTAGCAGTAGTGGAGCTTTGTCACGCTCTCGGACGCATACAGGTCAGTATGGATCAGTGTTGTAGCAATAGTGGAGCTTTGTTTCAAAATTATGATTCAGTCAGTAGTTTTGTCGGAATGGAATGATTCATCAGTAGTTTTGTCAGATTCACTGATGCATAGTAATAAGCAAAAAGTGTGTTTATCAACAGTAATTTTCCAAATCTTCCCAATCGATCAGATCGTCTTGACTGGGTGCCGCCATTATGTTTGAAGCAAATACAAGTCATACGAGAGGTGGACTCTGATTGGTCCATAGGAGAGGCTTAGAAGGGACATAACTCATAATAGCCAATGGTGGCGCTACGATTGAGCCCAGGAATTCCAGCCTAGTTCGGCAAGGGTGGAAATTGGACTTTCATAGTCAGTTAACTCTCTTGCCTCAAGAAGATGCGTAAAACCATACTCACTCACTCATGGATGTACATTAAATGTCAGTAAGGCCTTGTGGGCCACAATCAGTCTGTCAGTATGATGATGATGATGATGTGACTGAGTTAATGATCATGCGTTGCCATCGACAGCACCGGGAGCAGCCTGATGCCCCAGAAGAAAAACTCTGACAGTTTGGAACTAATCCGTGGAAAGTCAGGAAGACTTTTTGGAAATGTATGTGGAAGAGTAGCTATGTCATTATCATTGTATGTGGTAGAGTAGCTATGTCATTATCAGTGTATGTGGTAGAGTAGCTATGTCATTATCACTGTATGTGATAGAGTAGCCATGTCATTACCAGTGTATGTGGTAGAGTAGCCATGTCATTATCAATGTATGTGGTAGAGTAGCCATGTCATTATCAATGTATGTGGTAGAGTAGCCATGTCATTATCAGTGTATGTGGTAGAGTAGCCATGTCATTATCAATGTATGTGGTAGAGTAGCCATGTCATTATCAGTGTATGTGGTAGAGTAGCTATGTCATTATCATTGTATTTGGTAGAGTAGCCATGTCATTATCATTGTATGTGGTAGAGTAGCTATGTCATTATCAGTGTATGTGGTAGAGTAGCCATGTCATTATCAATGTATGTGGTAGAGTAGCTATGTCATTATCAATGTATGTGGTAGAGTAGCCATGCCATTATCAATGTATTTGGTAGAGTAGCTATGTCATTATCAGTGTATGTGGTAGAGTAGCCATGTCATTATCAATGTATGTGGTAGAGTAGCTATGTCATTATCAATGTATGTGGTAGAGTAGCCATGCCATTATCAGTGTATTTGGTAGAGTAGCCATGTCATTATCAGTGTATGTGGTAGAGTAGCCACGTCATTATCAGTGTATGTGGTAGAGTAGCCACGTCATTATCAATGTATGTGGTAGAGTAGCCATGTCATTATCAGTGTATTTGGTAGAGTAGCCATGTCATTATCATTGTATGTGGTAGAGTAGCCATGTCATTATCAGTGTATGTGGTAGAGTAGCCACGTCATTATCAGTGTATGTGGTAGAGTAGCCACGTCATTATCAGTGTATGTGGTAGAGTAGCCATGTCATTATCAGTGTATTTGGTAGAGTAGCCATGTCATTATCATTGTATGTGGTAGAGTAGCCATGTCATTATCAGTGTATGTGGTAGAGTAGCTATGTCATTATCAGTGTCATTGTGCCTGCAGTGATTCAGGAGTTCTATAAGTCCCTAGAAGTCTGCTTGCAGTCACTGGTCTGCCTGGCCTCAACGCAACTATTACAGGCTACCATGATATAGCTGGAATATTGCTGACTGAAGCATAAAACAACATGCAATCATCACTCTCATGACTACTTCAATTAATGCGTTTGTAGCAGGGCGTGGAGTCATCCCACAGATGACATCCTTACCTTGTCAGCTTGCTGACGGGGTTAACCTCTTTGGTCATGTGGACAAGGCGTCCGACCTCGGATCAGAAGGTCCGTGGTTCGAATCCCATCACGGGACTCGGAAATTTTATGGCCGCTACATTGGCGCCCAACGTGGGGCTGAGCACGTTCATATCAAATTTGAGCAAAATAAGCCTCAGTACCCTACTATGCGGCCCGGGACGTGCCTTCTGTTGACGGGGGAGTATGTAGCAGGGCGTGGAGTCATCCCACAGATGACATCCTTACCTTGTCAGCTTGCTGACGGGGTTAACCTCTTTGGTCATGTGGACAAGGCGTCCGACCTCGGATCAGAAGGTCCGTGGTTCGAATCCCATCACGGGACTCGAAAATTTTATGGCCGCTACACGTTACTTTAGGAAAAGTCGTTTTTGTAGTGATTGGTTTTTTAAATGAGTCAAATTAAACTGTGATAAATAGGGATGATTGTATTACTCCCCTGTTCTGCCTGAGATCACAGTGTAGCACTTGAACAACGAGTCCTAATAGAATCAATAAAGAGTAATTAGAAAGCAGCATGAGTTTACTCCCTTGCTTGTGTGATGAGTCCCATGACAGATGTATTGTCCGTGATGTTGCAGTGTTCGGGGTTCATGATGTCCCTGAAGGGGATTCCCAGCACCTATAACAAGGACCTCCAGGTAATTTACATCTACATTTACAGGACATTTACAGGACATTTACTGGTCATTTAGGCGACCTCTACAAGACAATAAGATCTACAGGACATATTCAGGACATGTACAGGACATTTACAGGACATTTACAGGTCATTTACAGGTCATTTAGGCGACCTCTACAAGACATTAAGATCTACAGGACATATTCAGGACATTTACAGGACATTTACAGGACATTTACAGGACATATACAGGTCATTTACAGGTCATTTACTGACATTTTCTATTGAGAGACTAGTAGTAAAATCCTAAGTGGTACAATACATGCCATTTTGTCTGACAACTTCAAGCCTGGCAAACTTTTTTCAAAGTGATTGATATTATTTCATGACACTACTGTTTTTGGAAAATAAATTGTGTACAGCACAACTACTCATCATATATATAAATTTTAAGCAATTAGAAAACATGAAATTTGGAAGTATGACTTATAATTAAGTGTTTGAAATATATTGTGATAGTTTCTGTATTGCGATGTATTGCGATATATCTGGAGCTGAAGTGTTTGACACAAATCGCTGGTATTTTCTACATATTAAAGTAAATATTACGATGTGAAAGTCCGCAAGATCAGTAGCCGCCATTATGTAGTCATGGATACTGGGAAAATAACAATGTTAGAGAAAAGTCACTCTTCTCAGAAATTTAAATGTTTACAGACAATGATTCTTGTTATACCTCTATTAAGAATCTTGCAATTCCATTCATTAATCTGTACCACGTAACGAAACAATACATTTCAATGTAGACCCCCAAATCATGTGACTGACACTGACCTCGAAGAATGACCTGTCACATGATCAGTATTGACCTGTCATGTGATGAATACTGACTCATCTGCTAGAAAACAAGATGGCATCTAGCATATTAACATTTTACGGTTCGCAGCTATGTTACTGTAATGAAACAGAGAAGGGTTGAAAGACTTCATAAACTTTCAAGTGAATTTCAGTACAACATAACGATTGATTAAAATGACAAGGTCAATATGCGAAAACAAGGACCCTCGGACCCAACCCCTTCAGCGGTTTTACCGGACCTCAGCCTCGGTCTGGTCTGACCTCCTCATGGCTCGGGTCATTGTTTTCTCATTTTGACTTCGTCAAGGGTAATTATTTTAATTACCTAAGAGGGCAAACATATAAGAGTTCATAAAATCATATGTGCTCGTAGTGTGTGATCATGTCACGAGACAACAGTGTATTTCTCCGTCATACGGATGGCATTGTTGACGTCATTCAAATCTTATTGTGAAGTGAGGTTGGAATGACGTAACACGAGACACGACATCATAGCTGAAGACGTCGATAAATTGTGATTCTGCTACTGTTGCGACTTGCTGTCCTTTTAAGTAAACACTAAAATTTGTCTTTGTATGTAGACATCTTCTTCGTTAATAAATAGAACATTATATTTGTGTTCATGTCATACTATGTTTAAGCTCCCACTCAGGAAATAACGGGATTTAGACACTGATGTCGTGAACATAGTATGACATGAACACAAATATAATATCATCAATGTACAGTACATGAGGATGAGTAATTCTCGTGATTGTTGAGGCGTGGTTGACCCCACCCTGGTGATGAGATCACTGACTGACCAGTTGCCCTATTGCTTTACTTAGGAAGACAAGGAGGCCATGTTTGACACCTATGACACCCTGGCTGGCATTCTACAGGTGGCGACGGGTGTCCTCTCTACCCTGAAGGTATGTTACTGTTTGCATTGAAATATAAATAGAGCATATGTTTATCACACACACACAGTTTGCCAAAAGTTTGCCGGGCCCTGTGTTATTGTGAGTGAGTGAGTGAGTTGGGTTTAACGCCGCTTTTAACAGTATTCCAGTTATATCACGGCGTGTCAGCTTAATACGCATTGGTTAATATGAAGAATTACTCATATTCAAGAGATATAAGATTGGTTCAATGCACAAACGAACATACTGGTACGGTGTGTGAACCGACGCTGACGAACGCATCACATGTAACGTCATAGATCCATGAATCCAGATGCACCATTTGTCTCGTGCAGGATTAGCGTGTGAAATTTGGAATTCACATGCGGCATATCGTGATAAGAATAAAGACACTCTGTGGTAACACTTGACTGATTGTAAGTTTTGTCATTAAGTGGTACACATTTGAAAATCTCTTCTTAACGTACATACTTCTCTATATGTTTCTATGGTTCGCGTCTCTTTTGGCGGTGAGTATATTTATTTTCAGCTTTATTGTTGTTGTGAAGCAGTGAGGTGCCCGTGTGGTTAAAGCGTTCACTCATCTTGCCTCATGATGTTGCAGGAATATAATGGTGCAGAATCCACGATTGATATGTTTCAGATCTACCCTGATTCCATGAGTGCAGCGCTCAGCTCCGACATGCTGGCAACCGATGTGGCCTACTACCTCGTCAGGAAAGGGGTAAGGTCTCCATGTTTTAGATTTAAGCCAAATAATCGCCCAGAGCTGTAGTAGTTTAGAATGTATGTCGTCAGTTAGATCCAGCAGGCTTTCTCATCAGTGGTTCATGGAGGGAGAATACAAATTTTGTTTTTCAGTAGTTACTGTTCTAGCAGGTAGGGATGGTCGGGCAGCCTAGTGGTGAAAGAGTTCACTCGTTACACACAGGCCTGGGTTTGATTCCCTACATTGGTATAATGTGTGATGCCCATCTCTGGTGTCAGCCACCGTGATGCTGCTGGAATATTGCTAAAAGCGGCATAAAATATCAGTCGCTCCCTCCCTCACTCACTCAAGTAGGGTAGTGGCCATGTCATTGTGCGCTTGTGAGACACTGATTTCCGTGCCGATTACAATAAGGTTGTAATATTGCATCCATTATCCCTCTGCAGAGTTGCGTCCCTTGGTCACGCCAGAAACCTATGATTGTGGGTTCGAATCCCGGTTCGCCCCGATTATGTTTCTAGGTTTGTCAGCACCATACCCGTGCTCGTGGGTTTCACCGAAGTGGTAAACGTCTGAGACCTGCATCACTTCGGGCTTTCCTCCCACATTAAGCTGACACGCTGTGATATAACTGGAATACTGTTAAAAGCGGCGTTAAACCCAACTCACCCACTCACCCACCCATTATCCCTCTATGTCATATACATGAACCATCTACAATCAAGTCTCGTTAATAAGACAATCGGCTTTATCCGACACTAATGATGGGAACCGATTAAATCAGTGCTATTTAGACCCATTAATCCGAAGTCTCGCACTCCGACTCAGAAACACCTAATTTGCAAAGAATTGCTGAATCACTCATTAATCAGTCTCGATAATCCGACACAGTGATCAGCATTCTCTGTGGTCATCTGCCCGCAAGTATGCAGCCCGTGTTTTGATACAATTAACAATTAATACTTTAAATAAACAAAACAGGTTTAATCACATGCTTATATTACCTCAATCTAATTAAAATCAGATACAAGTTATCGCTACCGCTGAGGATATCCCATTACAGGTCACATCATAATGACCTTGACATTAGCCAATAAGAAAGCAGCTTTCTTAAGCATTGCGGCACAAGTTCCATACTGATGACTTCCATTCCAGACTATGCTTTTAAAAGTATTTTCAATCACTCATACAGCCCGTAACAGTTGTTTTGTGTTGAACTTTAGAGGTTACATGATTACAAAAAACACATTCCGCTGACAATGTAATACAACAATTTGAATATTTCTTTTTCCTTTTTTTATTACAACATTATCTATCATGTAGTTGTCCGATTTTCCATCATGAACATTGATTCTACTTAATTTCATTTATCCGACATACTCGTTAATCCAACGTAATCATATGTAATCAACCATGTCGGATTAACGGTACAAGACTTAAAACTTAATTGAGATATACTGGATAACTTTTGAAATACAGTGAAGTATTGTAATCACAAAGCCTGTTCAGGGACATGACAAAGAAATAGTTTTTCGACACTTGGGTGAGATTCTGTGTTTCCCTGTGCAGGTTCCGTTCCGTGAGGCCCACTCATTGGCTGGCGGCTGTGTGGCGCTGGCGGAGAGGAAGGGCTGCGTCATGGAGAAGCTCCTCTTGGAAGACCTCAAGACTGTCAGGTAGAGCACTAAAGTGAAGTGAGCCGTCCCCGAGGGTCGCGGCCAGCACGTTGATGTGTAGATCTCCGTCATGTAATAATTCCAATATATTTCAGAGCATTTAAAGTAGGCATGTTTGCATGATCAGAACTATATCATTTGATGTCATAGTGGAGTCCAAAAGCTATTGTGGTCAGGCTCGCTGACTTGGTTGATACATGTCATCGTATCCTAATTGTGTGGATTGATGCTCATGATATCCATCACTGGATTGTGTGGTCCAGACTCGATTATTTACAGACCGCCGTCATATAGCTGGAATACTACTGAGTGTGGCGTTAAACAGCAAACGACCGAAACGACCGTAGCTGTTTCTGAATTAGTTCTGCATGACTTGTTCCATTGAAGGGGTGGTGGGGTAGTCAAGTGGTTAAAGCAATATTGCTCAAAATGTTGAATGCCCAGGTTTGTGGTGTTCTCAATTTGACATTATTTGTCACTGTAAAAGCAGTTCAAATTCCATGTCACTCATTCACTCCGTTTGTACCGGCAGCCCACTGTTCGAGAGTGATGTGGCCAATGTGTGGAACTATGAGAACTCGGTGGACCAGTACACAGCGTACGGAGGAACCGCCAAGTCGAGCGTGGAGAAACAGATCTCGAACCTGGAAACCTGGCTCCGCAGCAGCCACCTATAACCATCATCATGTGCCAAGGTTAAAAGTTGAGATGATATATTTTTTTCTTAGGATAAACTTTTAGTTTTCGTTCATCTTGATACCTTCAGTGTGACCTTTGTCGTGGGTCACTGTTGGTCTTGTTACACATTGATTCCCAAATTGAAACAATATATTAACCCAGAAATCTCAAAGTAAAAGAACCCACAAATATCCAACATGTGGTATAAATCTACAAATGTATTACAAAAAATCACTAGGTTTTACAAATCAACACAAATTACTACACAGCAATTACAATGGCAGTACACAATCAAGTGGTAGTACAATATTCTATAACAGTATAATAATATGATGGCAGTGGTCAGTATCAAATACAAAAGATACAATGGTGATAGCAAAAGTCAGTGATAATATATATATTCACCCAACGGCAACACTGGTCAAGCTTCAGTGATGAGCTAGGCAGGGAATCAGGGATGATGAGCGATCCTCACGTGAAAGCTGGTTCCAATATGATGAAAATGTGTGAGTGATACACAAACACGCTCTTGTCGGCTTATGTAGTCTAACCAGATACTGGAAAGTTCCACATGGTACCCCTCTCAACATGAAACATTACAGAAATTTCGGTAACATATTATCACCGTCCCCGGTATACGGGACCGGAAGTATCCTGACGACTGATCACTGTCCAAGCACAATGCAATGAGTGTCTACCGAATCTCAACAGAAACAATGTAACACAGTTACAATCACTGTTTAACAATAAGATACACTGCCATATTTATAACAGTCTGTATATCCTAGGAATACACTATGGGAGAGCCGTAGCAACAAGTCCATATCAACAATGTTTACAGGGAAAAGCACAGAGATGCTGTTACCACAGCTATGTCTATCCCAGAAGCTGAAACACTTTTCTCTTCCTAAACTGATAAAGGCAATGGCTTGAAGATGTGTGTGAGTGGGGGAAATGATTACCCCCAGTTTAAGTGGAACGGCTGTATGCTTATGGACGTCAGCATGAAGGACCTATGTACTATGATAAGTGTCTAGGGCACATGGACAATTGACAAGGAAGAAGTTTATTCAAACCACTCACGACAAGTATTTTTACATGCTATTTCTGTAGTTACCTTGCCTGTGGTAATGTGTTCACTCTTTTGAAAAGTCTTGTTGTTTATTTCAGTAATTTTCATATTGGTAAATAATAGGGCTGAAACGGTACATCGGTGCACCGGTGCACCGTGAGTTTTCATGCAATGATATGATACGTTTTTCTTTCCATATCGATACAAGTCGATACACTTGCTACAATAAATTACTTACTACTTGTCTAATGACCCCCCAGCCCCGCCCCTATCCACAACCACACCTCTACTCCCACCCAGGCGTTTTGGTCAGTCAAATATTACATAATGTGTTGTAATTAACTTTTGAAGTTTACCACTAAAAATAGCCGCTACATACATGAATCTATAGCTAGCACTTTCTTTGGAACCTGCTCTGAAATATTTATAGTCAAGAAGTTTCCATGCGTGACCTGTGTATCGGGATACATATCGTTCCGTGACCTTACTGCATTGTTTCACTCCTAGTAAATAACATTCACTCCTAGTAAATAACATTCACTCCTAGTAAATAACATTCACTCCTAGTAAATAACATGTACTGACATTAATCTTGTCTTGTTGGGTTAGCTTAGAAAGGTGAGCTTCAATACCTTGGCGCTGTTTTTGTTGTTAAAGTTTGTTATCTCAACAGAATGAGAACCGAGAACATTTGTATTAGGACCAAATAGGGTATTTTGTTTGCACTTATTCAGAATTTTATTATCAAACTCCCATCTCTGTGTATAACTACAGTATGTTTGATTGTTAAGAGGCATACAATGTCCTTTTTTAAATCATAACTTCGCATTGCTGTGATTTGTTTTTGTACCTGTACTTAATTTACTGCCATCGTTTTACTTCCCATGTTTAAACTGCTGTTTGCTGTATCATCTTTCCCAGACGTTAATCTTGGCTTATATGAGTTACACGTCCTGTACATCGTGGAGATATATTCGGCACATATACTGTGTCGAAATGGCTTTCATAGCTGATCAGATCATGTGATATTTTTTTTATTATTGATTACATGCTCAAGATCTGTTTAGTGATTAATTGCTTGCGATTTGTGTTCATGATTAAATGCTTGCGGTTTGTGTTCATGATTAAATGCTTGTAAATTGTTTAATAATTAAATGCTTGTGAAAAATATGATCATTTAATGCTTGTGAATTGTTTAATGAATAAATGCTTGTGATCTGTTTATTGATTAAGTGGTTGTAATTCTTTTAATGATTAAATGCCTGTAATGTTAAATAATAATATTCTTGTGATCTGTTTATTGATTAAATGCTTGTTATTTGTGTTTTGATTAAATGCTTGTTATTTGTGTATTGATTAAATGCATGTGATTTGTTTTACATTGGTGAAGCCTGCCAAGTGTGCATCATATGTACACAGACAGTTGTGATGGTTAAATGTATTAATAAACACGTTGAGAGGCAACACACTTTGTGGTTATTGTCAGAAAGGGCAAGGATGAGAAATAGCCCATGTGAAGTGAAAATGGCTTTTGTGAAAGAGAATTGCATCACAAGGATTTGAATTAGATTTGATTATAAACCAAACAAAAAAACATATTCTTATGTTTGTCTGAACTGGTTGGAATTCTTGGCAGAATAAGTCCACAGTACCCTGACTGATTTGGGGATTGCTGGGTCACAGGCTATGGCCCAAAATGCTGAGCGTTTGACAAGGGGAACTAAATCCCAGTGATAGTCATGACTAAATAGTAAATCCCAACGATAGTGACGACTAAATAGTAAATCCAAAGGATAGCGACTACTAAATAGTAAATCCCAAGGATAGCGACGACTAAATAGTAAATCTCAACGATAGTGACGACTAAATAGTAAATCCCAAGGATAGCGACGACTAAATAGTAAATCCCAGCGATAGTGACGACTAAATAGTAAATCCTAATGATAATGAGGACTAAAAAGTAAATCCAAAGATAGTGCTGACTCAAAAGTTAATCCCAACGATAGTGACGACTAGATAGTAAAATCCCAACGATAGTGATGACTAAATAGTAAATCCCAACGATAGTGACGACTAAATAGTAAATCCCAACGATAGTGATGACTAAATAGTGAATCCCAACGATAGTGACGACTAAATAGTAAATCTCAACGATAGTGACGACTAAATAGTAAATCCCAACGATAGTGATGACTAAATAGTAAATCCTAATGATAATGAGGACTAAAAAGTAAATCCAAAGATAGTGCTGACTCAAAAGTTAATCCCAACGATAGTGACGACTAGATAGTAAAATCCCAACGATAGTGATGAATAAATAGTAAATCCCAACGATAGTGACGACTAAATAGTAAATCCCAACGATAGTGATGACTAAATAGTAAATCCCAACGATAGTGACGACTAAATAGTAAATCCCAACGATAGTGACGACTAAATAGTAAATCCCAACGATAGTGATGACTAAATAGTAAATCCCAACAATAGTGACGACCTAATAGTATATCTCAACGATAGTGACGACTAAAAAGAAAATCCCAACGATAGTGACGACTAAATAGTAAATCCCAACGATAGTGACGACTAAATAGTAAATCCCAACGATAGTGACGACCAGATAGTAAATCCCAACGATAGTAACGACCAGATGGTAAATCCCAACGATAGTGACGACTAAATAGTAAATCCCAACGAAAGGGACGACTAGATAGTAAATCCCAACGATAGTGACGACTAGATCGTAATTCCCAACGATAGTGACGACTAGATCGTAAATCCGAACGATAGTGACAACTAGATAGTAAATCCCAACGATAGTGACGACTAGATAGAAAATCCCAACGAAAGTGACGACTAGATAGTAAATCCCAACGATAGTGACGACTAGATAGTAAATCCCAACGAAAGTGACGACTAGATAGTTTCGATCACCAGAATAACAATACATCTCCGTAAGTGTAACATGAAAATGACGCAACGCAAATACAATCAAGAACCAGTCAATGTGACAAGGGGTGTCATTGAGCCTGTTTCTCCACAATACTGTTTCTGTATAGAGTTCTTACAATTTGCTCCCATTGTCAGTCACGTACCTTGCCAGATGAGTGAGTGAGTCAGTATGGTTTTACGCTGCTTTTAGCGATATTCTAGTAATATCAAGGCGTGGGACACCAGAAATGGGCTTCGGACATTGCACCCGGAACTTCGGAGTGTCGAGCGAACGCTTTAACCACCAGGCTACCCGCCCGCCCCCTTGCCCGATGAGAGCCACTGAAGTACTTGATTCTGACATGGGAGACAATAACGCTGTGTGGCGCTTTAGTAAACTGTGTGCACCAAACAGGTGAGTGAGTGAGTTTAGATTTATAGTCACATCGGCAATATTGCAGCCATAACGTGACTAAATCAAGTTGTGCAGTAATTATACATAATTATAGACTATAAAATCTGTTGACGAGGGACGGTAAAAGGATTATATTAATACAGAGATAGATTTAAAACTAGCATGTAACCATAAAAATGTAACTACAAATAACGATACACTATACAAATGGGCTATGGATCATCAGCAACCAAAGTTAGACCACCATACTACGGTTGGTTGGTTGGTTAGTTTTACGACAAGCATAGTCGCACCATACTACGGACCATGGGGACTTACGGTACATCTGCTTCCTGCTTGGTACCAGGATTTCCACCATTCCTCTGGCTACTGATGATTGTTAGAAAGATTTAAAACCTACAATTATTCTACGATTAAAACCATGGAAAATGAAACATACTTTGAATGTATTGGGACTAACGTACCCTTTCAGGGGGACAATTATTTTACGTTACTTCAACTCCTTTTGAAGGTACAGCCACTAACAATCATAGTTATATAATCATTCTGCTAAATTGAAATCACTTACTTTTTACAATGCGTATTATCAAAATGTATCAGCCATAGTGTTACCTGCAATTCCAACATGACTGGGCAACCAGCAAAAGACGATGTATTGGCCAGTTGCAAGTTCATTGTATAATTCTAAAATAACTTAAATGAATGGATGACTTGAAGAGTTCGTTTTTATTGCCTGTAGACAATCTAGTGAATCTGACAAGATGATAAACCCTTTGCAGCTAGATTGTTTTTGAATATATTCTAAAGCCTTTGAAATGGCCTTGGCTTCAGCAGTAAAAATTGAGCTATGGTCTGGTAATCGGGATGATGCGGCATAATAACAGCAGCACTGGAGACTGCCACCATCCTTGGATCCATCTTTAAAAATAGAATGGTGGGATTCATATTTAGTTCTAACTTGTATATATTCTTGTTGATATATTATTTGTGTCTGATTTTTAAAAATGTGTAAGTAAAGACTACTCCCGGTCTGATAAGTTGCCAAGAAGTTGAAGATTAAAGACTGACAGGAGAAATATTATCTAAATCAATATTGGCAGCTGTACTGTGGGGTTTAATTCGTATTCCTAGTGGAGCTTAGACTTACTGTGAAAAAGTTCGTCGTAAAGGGGTTCAAAAACACATTTGTAAGCAGGGTTTAATGGGTTAGAATGTAATTTTGTAATGTATTGAAGCGATAATTTGATTCAAAGCGCCGTTGATTCAAAGATGGTTCATCAGCTTCTACATTACGTATTGGCTATCCACGGGAGATGTTCGAAATGCGCCAAGACATAATCTTAGGCCCTGGTGGTGACTTGAATCTAATTTGTGTAAATTGCTCTTACAGGCTCCACCATAAACGATGGAGCCATAATCTAATTTAGAGCGGATCAGAGACCTATACAAGTGGAGGAGGCTTGTCTGATCACCTCCCCACTTTGTATCAGCAACAACTTTCAACAAATCTCGAGCCTTCAGGCATTTAGTTTTGAGATAATTAATATGTGGCTCAAGAGTCAAATGATGATCGAAAATGAGACCCAGGAACTTGGACTCTTCTACAGCCTTGATAGGAGTGCCATGTAAAAATACTTCTGGATCCTTGTGGTGCTTGTATTTCCTACACAAATGACTACAATTGGTCTTAGCTTTTGAAAAATTAAAACCATTTTCAAGACACCATTTTGGGATTTTATTGAGACACAGCTGCAACTGTCTCTCGATGGTATGCATATTTTTGCCACGACATGGAATATTAACATCGTCCACAAAAAGGGAACCATCAATTGAATCATTTAAAACCTTTGACAGACTATCAATCTTTATGCTAAACAGAGTCACCGACAAAATACAGCCTGGTGGGACACCCTGATCCTGATTATAATGGTCACACAGGGTGGAACCCACACGAACATGAAAATGTCGGTCTGTTAAAGAAAGGGATATATATTGAGGCGGACAAGCTCTTAATCCCAAATCATGTAGATCTTTTAAAATACCATGCTTCCATGTGGTATCATACGCTTTTTACTAAATAAAAAAAAGATTGATAATGCATGCTGATTATTTACAACGGCATTTTTGACAAACGATTCTGAACGTACCAGATGGTTAATGGTACTTCTATTTGACGGAAACCACACTGAATGTTAGCTAAGATATTGTTGGTTTCCAAGTACCACACCAGCCGATTATTTACTATTCGTTCCCTTGGTTTTGCACACACAGCTGGTTGGTGATATTGGTCTATAATTAGATGCAAAAGTATGGTCCCTACCAGGTTTAGGTATGGGAAAAAACTATTGCATTACGCCACGATGGAGGAAAATCTCCTGACGTCGTGATCCGATCAAATATATCAAGACGTGTCTCTAAACATGAATCAGGCAAATGCTTCAGGCTGATAGTGAATATTATCCACTCTCGCTGCAGTATCGTGCGCTTGACCTTGGGCAGTATTTAGCTGGTGGAGCGAAAATACCTCATTGTAATCTTCTCCATTTACCGAAATAAAACCAAACCTCTTCTTTTCCTGTTGTTTCTGATATTTTTGAAACTTAGCATCATAGTTCGATGATGAAGAGTGTTTGGCCAGCGTTTCGCCCAATTTATTAGCAATATCCAATTTATCTGTTAACAGAATGGTCACCTTCCTTGAGATGGTGGACGCTCGATTTTGATACTTTGCCTTTAATTTTGCAATCGTGTTCCACACCTTGGATATTGGTGTGCGAGAATTAATTTTAGTGACAAAATTCCTCAAGGACTTACGCTTATTCTGTTTGAATGTACGGCTTGCCATGACATTTGTGTTTTTAACATGATTTAAATTGTGTACAGTTCGATATTTGCGGAAATATTTCTACGCTTTTTTCCTGCACTTACTATTCTGTTTGCACTCTTTATTAAACCATGGTTTTCAAATGTGTGGATTTGCAGAGGACTTAGGAATGGTTATATGAGCAATTTCATTCAGCTTATCCGAAAACGATTGAAAAGGGTCGGTAACAGTCCTGAACATATCAGGTGTTAATCCTAAAGTAATTCCACCAGATGGATCATTTGCTGTTAATATTGTAGGAAAATGGTCGCATCCACACAAGTCATCGTGGACCGACCAAGTAAATTTGTTTAATAGATTTGAATCTGTTAGTGACAGATGTGACAGACCCATCATTGAAAATGCATAAATTGTTATCGGAATAAGATCTTCAAGTACTTCCCCCTTAACATTAACTTTAACACTTCCCCATAATGGGTTATATCCGTTAAAGTCACCCATGATCATGCAGGGCTTAGGGAACTGATCATATAAGGCTTGAAGATCCGATCTCTGAAGCACAGAGGAGGGAGAAACTATACAGAGAACTCAGTGTAAAGGTTATGTGTAAAGTTAGTCGCACTGCAACAGCTTGAAGATGAGTTTGAAGTGAAACAGGGCTGTGGATCACGTCCTGCTTCACCAAAACAGTGGATCATCCAGTAGATTTAACACCTGGCCGAGAAAATGAATGATAAGAACTGTACCGACGCAAAAAGGTTTCGGTCTGTTAGAGATACGTCTCTTGAAGACAGATTTCTGATGGCGTAAACTCTTGTATTAAAAGTTGTAACTCGTTAAAATTGGTTCGAAGACCTCTGCAATTCCACTGAACTAGTGGAGTGGAAATGTTCATGTTACGGGTGGGTGAACAGGAGATCTATTTGTCCCATTTCGAGGCGACTTACTTGGGAATGTGGAGAGACATCCATGTCCTCCAAAGTTTGATACCGATTATATATTTGAATAGGGTCACGGTGACCCTTTGGTACACGATCTTGTTTTTTTATTGCGCAGTCAACGTTTTTGTTTGCACTTTTAACAGAGGCTGGTGGTGATGCTAGTTCTGGCTCTGGTGCCAATGTTGGCATAGGCGCTGGTGCCATATTGTTGGCATAGGCGTTGTGGCCATTTGAGTTGAGACTGAAGCTGAGAGTGATATCTCACCTGTTTGGGAAGATGAACTGGATTGTAGAAAAGAATAGGCGTCTGTTGAGACCCAAATAATATCGGTGTGGCATTCAACAGACATGACAGATTTGGCAGGGATGCATTTAGGACACTGCTGAGGTTGGAGAAACAGAAGCCATGCATGCTTCGGGAATGCTTCACACATTGTACCCATGTGGGAATAGAACCCGGGCATTCGCCATTGTTGTTTAACGGCTTAACTGGCCTTTGTGATACATGTAGTACGAGTACCTGAGATTGCAATACAGTTTTAAATAATTTTGATGTAGTTGCTTGACTACTAAAACGATCATCTTTAAATAATGGAAATATGTTTGTGCTTGTGTGAAATGGAAGGCGATATTTGTTCCTATATCGGCAGTAGTTCTGTGTCTCAAAATAATGAAATACCAGTAATTATGAAACTAGTCTACGTCTAAATATGCAAGCTCGATCCTTCCCAGCGAACCGGCTAGAGAGCTCCGCGAACGGGCTATCGCTGTGAGGACCTTGCTAACTATGCAAGCTCCTCACAGCGATAGCCCGTTCGCCTAGCTCTCCATAATAAGTTACCGAGGGTAAGGTGTCACGCGCTGGGGAAGAGCTTGCTAAATTTGTTGGGAAGGGAGACAACACATCAGCATGTCAAAACATGTACATATCTGAAGAAATGTTGAAAATGACAGATGAAGACGATTCTTCCGTTGAGGAAAATATTTCAATACGAGAAATCGCACCAAGGCCTGTTCCAAGGGCGAAGCATCCTTTCATCACGCATGTCAGGGAAGGATACGAACAGTCTCACACAGACTCCATGCCCCGACAGCCAGGTGTTCAGGTGGGGATTGATGCTGTATTATCTGTATATTAGGCTTGATAAAAAACATATTATATATACATATTTAAAATATATTTAATCACTGAAAATATAGTACAGAAACAATTTTTTTCAGCTCACATGCACCAGGAATACAAATTATGTTCATACTTGACCCACTCATAGTGTCCCGTTGTCCCTGCTGAGTTCAATAATTTGCAGAAATGCCAACTCCGTGCAGAAATGTACCGCTGTTGCAGAAAATAACACGAGTAAAAGTTGCATAGGTTTACTGAAACGAAGTCATTATTTGAATTGTGCATTGTTTTAATTCATTAAATCACTCCAAATAATTATATAATGTGTTTGTTTTCTACGGGAAAAAAAAGAAAAAAAGAGTTTATAAATGGATCTTTTGAACATTTTACGTTTTGATAAATGGTTAATTGAATCAGTTTCATTTTAAAGTCAAGTTGACTATTGTATCATTTCTTAGCAAAACCCAGATCACCAGATTCACTTCAGTGAGCTATTCTAGCCACAGATAAGTTTATACAAAAAATGCTTCCACAGGTCCAACAGTTGCAAAACTACGAAATTCATGAAAACAAAGTTTAAAAGTTTGCAGACATTATAAAATTTTGGTTGCAGAATTTACAAAAATTGGAAGCAGAATTTTGATTTTTGGGCCACAGAGTACATTTTGAACTGAAGGTATGTCAGAACTGCAGGAGAACATGGCTGAGGTCGCCATGACCTCGGTGCCTCATACTTTCATACTCGATCAGGCCGCAGTGGGCAGCACATTTGAATCCAGTTTACTTTTATAGATTTGTAATCAGAAATACAATGAAATAAAAAAGTCTTCCCTACCAACCTAGTCAGTTTTGAAAAATTTAAGAAAAACGAACAAAGTTTTCCTGTCCTTGTTTGAATCTGGGGATGCTCAAATTTTAAACTTTAGTGCTAAGTGTGACAGGGACATCAATTGATGATAAAATCCCAACTAATTCCCTGCTTGTCAATCTCAGTAACTTCTTCAAATGCTGGGGCAGTGGGTTATACAAAACTTGCAAATTTCTATGTCACCGGCGTTGCTCTATGGCTGAAATAATGCTGATGTGACGTTAAAGTTTAATTTGCTCACGCTATGTCACTTGCAGATTATTTATTTTTCAGCCACGAGACAATGTTGTAAAACTGGGGCAGTTTCCACCAATCATATCACTGAATGTTGGCGGGGTGGTGTACCAGACACGACTCTCCACGCTTTTGAAGTACTCGGACTCCATGCTAGCGGCCATGTTCAGTGGCCGTCACAAGGTTGACCAAGACAAGGATGGCCACTACTTCTTGGACACCAACGGTGCCGTGTTTGGCCACATTCTGGAATACCTCCGCTATGGGACAGTTCCGCCGTCAGACTTATCCACTGCTGTCTACAGAGATGCCGAGTACTATGGCCTACACTCCATGGTCGAAAAGCTACAGCTTCGACCTGAAATTGCTTCTATTATCGTAAAAAAATCCCATCGATCCCAGTTTCCAGGGTACCAAGATGCCAAGCATGACGTCATCCAAGCAGCAGTTGCTAATGCATCGGTTAACAGAATCGGTGAAGTGTTGATATGTGCTTTCAGAACAGAGTTCAAGGCGAAAGTTCAGAACTTTAACCCCCTCCACGGATGCATCGTGGAATCAGCTCATGTTAGTATTGGGCCATGGGAAACACAGGCTGACGAAGAAGTGTTTATGAAATGTCTGGAGAATGATCTCATGGAGGATGGATTCAATGTCAAGCCACATGAGGGTAAACGGAAGTGTAAATATTACTATGGACAAACCTGTCAGAAATTTGTCTACAAGTTGCAAATCATATTTTACCCATGGGCACCAAGAACGTCTTCACTTGCTGCATGAGCACTGTTCATTGCACCATTGCTGTATGAGCACCGTTCATGGCATGGGGGAACACCATGAACATCTTCACTTGCTAAGTGTGCACCTGTCATTGCACGGGGGAACACCATGAAGGTCTTAACTTGCTGCATTAGCACTGTTCATTGAACAGGGAATACCATAAGTGTATTGACTTCTCCACAGAGAGAGATTCAAAGAAAGGTCCCAGTTCCCAATCTTATCAAAAGGGTAAATGAGGTTGCAAGAAATGGGATTTAACTTCGCTTTCAAGATTATTGCACTTAAGTAGCTACATGCATTCATGTACGGGTACATGTGCATGTGTGTGGCTGCTTGTACTAGTCTGGATTAATACCATTTTCACAGTGCTAGCCCACTGACCATGCCGCAGTTTAACATGGATACCCTACTCAGACACATTAGACTGACTGATCAGACCAGTCCTTGTTTTATCCCCTTAGTGCCGAATGCCAGGCAGGGTAACAACAAGTACCCTTTTTTATTGTCATTTGATGTGTCAGGGTCCGGGAATGAAACCCCAGACCTTGCGCTCTCCAGGCAGACACTCTATCCTCTAGGCAATGGAGGCCTATGATAGATTACTGATAAGTATGTGATTACAATGGAGACCCTGGTCATTATGGGTCATCATGCTTGGACAGACTAGGGGTTGCTCATGCTATCAACCACTAGTATGCCCCATCCAGACTAGATTATTTACAGGCTGCTGTGATATAATGGTGATATTGCTGACTGTGGCGTAAAACAACATTCGCTCAGTCATCTTGAAAATAGTCTCATGCTACTAATTTAGATCAAGTTTATTGTTAGATTTAAAAAAAAAAATATTTATGAAAGAGAGTCAAAAACTGATTTAGTTTAGGGAGCATCCATTTTATTTCGGGGGGTTGTTGGGTGGCAAGATTTTTAAAATGAAAAGTCCATAAATATGCCCAAAATAAAAAGGTTGTTGGCACTAGTGAAAAAAATGAATAGCTTGTTTTGTGGAAAATATCCAAACGTCATTTTTTGTGTTAATAGTGAAAATGAATGCATTGTTTGATGGTGCTTAGGAAATAAATAGTTTGTCACAGGCAGGATAAAAAGAGATTGTTCTCAGACCCACCCCCTAAATCAAATTGGTGCTCCCTTATTAAGACTTTCATGTCTCTAAGTTTACAATAGTTATAAGTAGACAAGCCATCCACTGGTAACCATCGAAACAGGGATGTGCATGGAAAGGAAGGGCTGTGGTGACAAAAGCAGGCATTGGATTAAACCACATAGCTATTGATTCTGTTTGAACAACCATCCAAGTCTCAGTAATGTCTGTAACAGAAGCAGGATCCAATGCTTCCTTTGTTTTGTTACTGTTCGTCCATGATATTTGTAGCTGATGGCTGTGAAGAGGTTTTACTGCTTTTTGATAAAATCCCATGAATGTGTTTAAATAATACTGTTTTATTCCAGATTTGTTCTTCAGTTGAATTATGATTTATGAAGGAGCTATACTGTTGTGTGGATGTGGGCAAAGTGTACTTAATGAGAGTTGTCAGCTGTGTATGTACAGGATCATATGACACTGTTATGGATAATGACTTTATTATTGTTTGTAGCAATGTTTTAGAGCTACTTCAGAACTCCTTCAGGTGAATACTGAGTAATTGTATTGAGTTAATAATGTTAATCATGTTAATATATATGCCTGTTCACTTCCATTTGTCAGACACCCCAATTGTCAGACACCCCATTTGTCAGACACCTCATTTGTCAGACACCCCATTTGTCAGACACCCCATTTGTCAGACACCCCAATTGTCAGACACCCCATTTGTCAGACACCTCATTTGTCAGACACCCCATTTGTCAGACACCTCATTTGTCAGACACCTCATTTGTCAGACTACCAATTTGTCAGACACCCCATTTGTCAGACACCTCATTTGTCAGACACCCCATTTGTCAGACACCTCATTTGTCAGACACCCCAATTGTCAGACACCCCATTTGTCAGACACCTCATTTGTCACACACCTCATTTGTCAGACTACCCATTTGTCAGACACCCCATTTTTCAGACACCCCATTTGTCAGACACCTCATTTGTCAGACACCCCATTTGTCACACACCTCATTTGTCAGACTACCCATTTGTCAGACACCCCATTTGTCAGACACCCCATTTGTCAGACACCTCATTTGTCAGACACCTCATTTGTCACACACCTCATTTGTCAGACACCCCATTTGTCAGACACCTCATTTGTCAGACTCCCCACTTGTCAGACACCCCATTTGTCAGACACCCCATTAGTCAGACAACTTAAAACAACTTGTATAGTTGAGGGCACATGAGGTGTGTGATATATTCCCTTAAATCCAAATAGACTAGTCCTGTCGTCAACAACTGTCTGACAACTGGTACAAAAGAAACCAAATTTATACAAATCAGTACTTATTCTTGATATATTATTACTTTATACTTTGGAATATATTGCTCAGTTAAAGGAGGTTTACATTGTATACATGAACTATAATACATAACATATACATGATATATACTGACCATCAATCATTATGAAATAGTAACATTTACTTCCACATCAATGTCAGTGTACTGTCAGCCATTCAAGCCAGAGTTGGAATGTAACCTGCTGCATCCAGGAATTGCACTATCTCAAAAACCAAATATAGTTACAGTTCAGCCAAGCCATTTAAAACTGCAAAGAGATCTGGGTCATTCCATTATGAGTAAAGGGGTGTTTGGCAGTTACAAAATATTCCAGTGTCTGACAACTGGATGTCTGACACATGGAAGGACCTCAAATGCCTATCAAAGACTTGTATATGTATAATAGATATATACTGTTTGCTTGTTATGTTTATAACAATGCTCCATGATTTAGTGCCCAGTCAGGATTGGAATTGGCATGTTCCTTGCCCCCTGAGATGGGACTGTTTATGTATGTATGTGTTAGATATACTGTTGTATACTATTATTTATTGGTGTGTGAGGTGATGTGTCTGCCATCTTCTGATGTGTAGCAGAATTTTGTGACTAAGTTCATCATTATTGTCATCATTATTTATATCATTTATTGACCTTCTAACGTCACATTGTTAAGATGTTTTAGTGTCACCAGTCTCCAATGTATGCATATATTTTTGTCACAGCCTAGTTATTTTGTATTCATATTCCAACTTTCCCCTATTTTCATACACTGGTAATATCAAAAAGTAAACATGTTTACATCATTCCTTCCAGTTGTTATGTGTTTGGTTGTGCCGAGTCATTAGATAACTACATAGTTCTAATAAACACCCGTTGTGATGGACACCCACCATCTCAGATAGGGATCACTATGAACACCCATCATCCCAGACAGGGATCACAATGAACACCAATCATGGTGGACATTAACTGTCCCAGATAGGGATCACAATAAACACCCGTCATGACTGACACCCACTGTCACAGATAGGGATCACAATAAACCCCCGTCATGGTGGACACCAACCATCCCAGATAGGGATCACAATAAACACCCGTCATGACTGACACCCACTGTCACAGATAGGGATCACAATAAACCCCCGTCATGGTGGACACCAACCATCCCAGATAGGGATCACAATGAACACCCGTCATGATGGACACCCACCGTCTCAGATAAGGATCACAATGAACACCCTTCATGGTGAACAACCACCGTCCCAGATAGGGATCACAATGAACACCCGTCATGATGGACACCCACCGTCTCAGATAGGGATCACTGTGAACACCCGTCATGATGGACACCCACCGTCTCAGATAAGGATCACAATGAACACCCATCATGGTGGACACCCACCGTCTCAGATAGGGATCACAATGAACACCCGTCATGACGGACACCCATCGTCCCAGATAGGGATCACAATGAACACCCATCATGACAGACACCCACCATCCCAGATAGGGATCACAATGAACACCTGACATGACGGACACCCACCGTCCCAGATAGGGATCACAATGAACACCCATCATGACAGACATACACCGTCCCAGATAGGGATCACTGTGAACACCTGTCATGATGGACACCCACCCTCTCAGATAGGGATCACAATGAACACCCTTCATGATGGACACCCACCGTCTCAGATAAGGATCACAATGAACACCCATCATGGTGGACACCCACCCTCTCAGATAGGGATCTCAATGAACACCCGTCATGATGGACACCCACCGTCTCAGATAGGGATCACAATGAACACCCGTCATGATGGACACCCACCGCCTCAGATTGGGATCACAATGAACACCCATCATGGTGGACACCCACCGTCTCAGATAGGGATCACAATGAACACCCGTCATGATGGACACCCACTGTCCCAGATAGGGATCACAATGAACACCCGTCATGATGGACACCCACCGTCTCAGATAGGGATCACAATGAACATCTGTCAGGATGGACATCCACCATCTCAGATAGGGATCACAATGAACATCTGTCATGATGGACACCCACCGTCCCAGATAGGGATCACAATGAACATCCGTCATGATGGACATCCACCGTCCCAGATAGGGATCACAATGAACACCCATCATGATGGACACCCACCGTCCCAGATAGGGATCACAATGAACATCCGTCATGATGGACACCCACCGTCCCAGATAGGGATCACAATGAACACCCATCATGGTGGACATCCATCCGTCATAATGGTCACCCACTGCCCAAGATAGTGATCTAAATGAACACCCATCATGACGGACACCCACCGTGCCCAGATAGGGATCACAACACCCATCATGGTGGACACCCACTGTCCCAGATAGGGATCCTAATCAACACCCATCATGGTGGACACCCACCGTCCCAGATATGGATCACAATGAACACCCGTCATGACGGACACCCACCGTCCCAGATAGGGATCACAATGAACATCCGTCATGATGGACACCCACCGTCCCAGATAGGGATCACAATGAACACCCGTCATGACGGACACCCATCGTCCCAAATAGGGATCACAATGAACACCCATCATGGTGGACACCCACCGTCCCAGATAGGGATCACAATGAACACCCATCAAGGTGGACACCCACCGTCCCAGATAGGGATCACAATGAACACCCATCATGTTGGACATCCACCATCCCAGATAGGGATCTAAATGAACACCCATCATGATGGACACCCACCGTCCCAGAGAGGGATCACAATGAGCACCCATCATCCCAGATAGGGATCACAATGAACACCCATCAAGGTGGATACCCACCGTCCCAGATAGGGATCACAATAAGCACCCATCATCCCAGATAGGGATCACAATGAACACCCACCGTCCCAGATAGGGATCACAATGAACACCCACCATCCCATCATAGGGATCACTATAAACCCCTCATGATGGGTCATGAACACCCGTCATGAAGGACACACATAATCACATCATGATGGGTATGGATCATGAACAACAATCTTGGGATAATGATCACCAACAACCATCGCGGTGGGTGTGGATCATGATCATCAATCACGGTAGCCTTGGATCACGCACGACCATCACGGTAGGCTTGGATCATGAACAACCATGACGGTGGGTGTGGATCATGAATAACCATCACGGTAGGATTGGATCATGAACAACCATGACGGTGGGTGTGGATCATAAACAACCATCACTGTGGGGGTGGATCATGAACAACCATCACTGTGGGTGTGGATCATGAACAACCATAATGGTAAGATTGGATCATGAACGACCATCATGGTAGGCTTGGATCATGAACAACCATCAAGTCCACCATTGGCTTGAATGCAAGCTTCTACACGTCTTGGCATTGATCAGATAAGCCTATCAAGTGTCTGTTGTGGAATGTTCTGCCATTCTCTCCTTAAGGCCTGTTCAAGTTGATCCAGATTCTGAGGACGAACATGAAGACCATAAACACGCCTTCCAAGAATGTCCCATGCATGTTCAATGGGATTAAGATCCGGAGACCTTGCAGGCCAGTCCATATGCGTGATATTGTTGGTCTGAAGAAGATCAGTGACAACTCTTGCTCGATGTGGACGAGCATTATCATCCATAAAGATGAAGTTAGGACCTGCTTGTTGTGCCAGGGGAATGATCACATGTGTGAGAATCTCGTCCCTGTACCGTACTCCAGTCATGGTACCACGTCTGATGACCCTGATGCCAGCCCAGATCATCAAACTTCCACCTCCGTACTGGTCGTGTTCAGCAATTGTACAGTTGACGTGTCGTTCATTACGGTTCATTACGGTTTCTCCACACACGTGCCCTACCTACAGAATCTTGACTCGTCTGTGAAGAGAACGTTACGCCAGCTATTCACCCTCCAGTTACGGCGTTGATTGGCCCAAGCAAGTCTCTGTTGTCGATGGTGTGCAGGCAGTGGGATACGTCGTACTGATCGTCTGGACCTCAGATCCTGAGCGTGAAGTCTGTTTCTTACAGTCTGTGTTGAGACTCTGCTTCCTGCAATTCTCTGAAGGTCATTCTGGAGAGCCCGGCCGTAGTAAACCTGTTTCTCCGGGCTAGAGTGGCTAAATACCGGTCCTCACGAGGAGTTGTCACCCTTGGATGACCTGTGCGTGGTCTCTCTGTCATCAGTCCAGTTTGATGGTATCGAGTTATCGCTCTTGAGATGACACTGATTGGCAACAGCAGTTTGGGTGAGACCCCCCTGTACCATTCCAACAATCTGAGCAACCTCAATTGGCGTTAAGTGACACCTAGCCATGTCTAAAGTGTTAATGTCGACAAATTGCCCTTGCTGGCAGTTTTTAAGCTATCAGGGTGCTTGGGTGAAGTGTGTAAAACATGGATGTCGTGCATTTTGCATGTGTGTTTTGAGGGTGGTTGTGTTCAGGCGATGTTATCAGTGTTATCAGGAAAATCTACATGGAAAAGGCTTTAAGTCGAGTGTTCGTAGGTAATTCTCCTGCCTGAATTTGTTCTAAATGGATGGCATTCAACACTGATGAGAATGTTGAACGGAAAATAATACTTGTTGCTTACTTTTTGTGAGGAGTATATTTTTGTTTGTTATTCGTCCTGGAATGGATCAATTTGACATACACCTTCGACTTTCCTTATTTAGTCTCAGTGGCGTGGTCTCTTAAGCGCCATTTCAGTAAACCTCTACCTGGCTATATGCAGGCAGCAGCAGTTTAAGCATGGAAACGGGTCTTTGCCTTCATGGCTTGTTCCTGGACCATCAGCATTGCGATCAGCAGCCTCTACACAGTTGACCTCAAGTCACGTTCAGGTATCTTGTACATGGATGTAACGCCCTCCAACTGCTGGTTCTATCTTCTGCTGGTTCTCAACATACTGCTCAGCCCAATTTTCACAGCAGCGGCTTGCTACCTGTGAATTCGTTCCTTTATGAAATGTCCTACCATGTCCACCATAGGTCCTCACAACATGAATAAGCTGCAGCTTTCTCAGATGGTCCACATCATGACCATCATCTACCTCCTCCCTTCATCCCCTTCTTTATCATCATCTCCACCAAGGTTCAGATACAAGGTGTCAAGGCAGTTTTCCGGGCTGTTGACTCTTCCTAGTACGTCCTCAAGCTGTACAGACCTTTCAGGGAGACGTCGAAGGCTATTTGCTGCAACTCCTGTCAGAACCGTGTAGGTCCCACACAATAGTAACAAGGTATCACTGTCCAAACTGCTGGGAACAAGTGAGCTGACCGCCATTTTGAAACACAATTAAGTCTAGTACATGGTGGAATTTAGTACCGTCTGGTGTCTCGTACCTAGTGGTGTCTAGTACCTACTGATGCCTCGTCCCTTGTGGTGTCTAGTACCAACTAGTGCCTCGCCCCTAGTAGTGCCTAGTACTTACTGGTGCCTCGTCCCTAGTGGTGTCTAGTACCTACTGGTGCCTCGTCCCTAGTGGTGTCTAGTATCTACTGGTGCCTCGTCCCTAGTGGTGTCTAGTACCTACTGGTGCCTCGTTCCTAGTGGTGTCTAGTACCTACTGGTGCCTCGTCCCTAGTGGTGTGTAGTACCTACTGGTGCCTCGTCCCTAGTGGTGTCTAGTACCTACTGGTGCCTCGTCCCTAGTGGTGTCTAGTACCTACTGGTGTCTCGTCCCTAGTGGTGTGTAGTACCTACTGGTGCCTCGTCCCTAGTGGTGTCTAGTACCTACTGGTGCCTCGTCCCTAGTGGTGTCTAGTACTTACTCGTGTCTCGTCCCTAGTGGTGTGTAGTACCTACTGGTGCCTCGTCCCTAGTGGTGTGTAGTACCTACTGGTGCCTCGTTCCCAGTGGTGTCGGCACTCGTGAAGAGGAACCTCCTCGTGGTGAGTGCTGGGTAGCGCTAATAGCTCTTCCCCCGTGTGGAACCGGGGTAGAATATTTCCACAGCACCCCATAGCTGGTCGTAAGAGGCGACCAAAGTGGGCAGCCCGTTTGCCGTGGGTTGCGTCCCTGTGTCGGCGGAGGACGGGAGTCTGGTAGTTGAGGGCACTGGTTCTAGGAACTGTGTTCCTTTGCCCAACACACTACTTCGACCCTTACTTCGCCCAGACGGGTGGTAAGATGGGCCCGGTCTTATCAATCGGCTGGTCATGCCAGGCCCTGTGCGTAATATTGTATATGCACACCTGTGTTGTATTTTAATGTATATTTTGGTCTTGGCCGTGCATAACATGTGTGAATTCTCAATTTTGGATTGAATAAATTGCCTAGAGTCTTACGCCAGAAGGCGGTGGCTCATGGGCCAATCTGGTACTTTGAGTTCTTTGTCCCTCCAATTGACCAATCAGATTCCACCCCTCATATCCCTTGCATTTGCTTCAAACAAAATGGCGGCTCCCAGTGAAGACGATCTGATGGATAATCAAGATCTATATTGTAATAAACGGTTCTTACTTCGCGAAGTGCATAAAATCACATGAGCACCAAGTGAGTGAGTGAGGTTTTACGCCGCTTTTAGCAATATTCCAGCAATATCACGGCGGGGTACACCAGAAATGGGCTTCACACATTGTACCAATGTCGGGAATCGAACCCGGGTCTTCGGCGTGACGAGCAAACGCTTTAACCACTAGGCTACCCGACCGCCCCATGAGCACCAAGATTAAAAACATTAAAATATTTGGAAAATATCTCTGGACGATCTTTCTTTTTTTAAATATTGTTTATTCAATTCAGTATATGATATTACAGAGTTATACAATGAGTAGCACGTCATGTGGTATACTTATTAGGTGTTACATACCTTTACAGCAGACAGCAAATTTAAGTTGGCTACAGGTGTCTCACAATGTTTACAAATGGTGAAACGGGCAGGCTAATTTGCCATGTTTATTAACTAAGTGGGAAGCTAAATCCTTACAGCACATTAGAAATTGTTCATGTTGAAAAAGATTAACTAGACAATTCATTTGCCAAATTTTTCCATTTTCTGTCAAACTGTCTTACTGTATTGATTTTGTGTGCAATTGATTTCTCTATCCGAAATATATCAATTGAAGTCTTCAGAAATTTTTCAAATGACAATTCATTTTTCTTAATACTTGATACATGTATAGAGCTGACGCTAAGTTGACGGTACACATGCACAGTTAACTCCCTTGCTTCGAGGAGATGCTGTGGTGACGAATTAGGACCAGGATATTTATCAAAACAGAAAGGAGATAAATACACTGGATAATCGATTTACGGGATTCAAGACAAATATGACATACAGACACAATCAGTAGCCAGGCTTTGGTACATTCTACTGCCTGCCTGTCCTTCGTGGAGGCTGGTACGTTCATCTAACATCTGATGGGAGGGAGAGTGTGAAGTTTCACACCGCTTTCAGCAATGTTCCAGCAATATCACGTCGGGGGAGTTTATTACACCAATGTTCGCAAACGAACTGGGTCTTAGGCGTGACGGGCGAACATTACCCAACTACCCCTTTTATATATAAGTGTGGTAGTCCAGAAGCAACAACAACAAACAGTCGCGTACGTGCCATTTCCCAACGACAACTACAGCTACTAATACTACGGCTACTAGTTATACTACTATTATTATTACATGATCATGTTGTGTGGTGGCCCAAGTGTTTACGGTTGAGTGAACACGGTTGCCGACTCGCATGCTTATAAGAAGAAGAAGAATAAGAATATTTTATTATATTGTCACCCGCTGTACATATAAAATGACAAGGCTAGAATATAAAAATTCAGCGGCCTGCCAAAATGGCCTACGAGACACTAAAAGACTAATAAAAACAATATTTTATATATGTACACACCACATTTAATGGTAATTATGAAAATAATATTCATAATATTATCCCCCATACAAACATCCTATATACACACAACCACATCCATTCCCATATCCAGGCCTTTACTCACAGCAGCTTACGCAAACCACGCAAACACACCCGCACATTCAGACACATCCAAACCCTCATTGACATCAGTTCAATCACACCCGAACCCTCGCTCGAACCCTCACCGCCACACATTACCCTCACACACACCATCACCTGTATCCATTCCCTCATCCACACCAACTCCCTCATCCGCACCATCAACCACGTCCTCACTCGCATCCATATCCCTCCCTGCCTCCACAAAAAAGCACCAACCACGCACAAAGACACCAACAAAGTAACAATCCACCGCCGCATACACACACTCCCCCCCCCCCCCCCCCCCCCCCCCACCAACCCCAATGTGACATTGTGGCTGGATGTAAATAATGGATTTCTCAGTCGGTAAAGTCGGGCCTAAGTGTACGTGAAGCAGGTAGGCCGCCAAACTTTAAGGCACTGGTCATTTATTAGAGAGGGAAGCAAGGGAGGCTCACCAAATCATACGACTAGGGGAGGGCTTAGAATATAATATACATATTTAGGGAGGGTCATGGACATTGTAAAATAAAACATAAAGTGCTTTTCGTCGAAGCTCTCCTGAAAAGAGTGAGTGAGTGAGTATGGTTTTACGCCGCTTTTAGCAATGTTCCAGCAATATCACGGCGGGGCACACCAGAAATGGGCTTCACACAATGTACCCATGTCGGGAATCGAACCCGGGTCTTCGGCGTGACGAGCTAACGTTTTAACCACTAGGCCACCCGACGCCCCTCTCCTGAAAAGAAGCACAATTACACGGGGAGGGTCATCCAAAAATATGACAATAATTAGGGAGGGTCAATATTTTCACCATATTAGGGGCCGACCATTTCCTATTCTGGAGTGGGGCTGGAATTGTGTCTATAAATAAGATATTTTCAGTTACAGATGCAAAAAACATAATGTTTAATTTAAAACTATGAGCCTGAAGATTTTTTAAATACTAAAAAAACAAGGTTTTTTTCCAACAGTCTGAAGCCTGAATATTCTTTTTAAGAATTTTACGGGACAATTTATTTTTATCGATCACATCCAAACGCTATCGTGACAAGCATGCTTCAAATAGTAGGGGTGCACCCCTGCACCCTTCCCTCTGGGTCGGCGTGTGTTAAGTCTCAACTTTTCATGATCGGAACTGATTAATTGTTGTAGGTGCATGTATCTTCCTATCCATTTATACACTATTTGCTGCAATGTCACGTATTATTCAGTATGAATACTTATTATTACAATAGAAAGCGACAAAACCATTTCAATAATCACAAGAAATACTAAAAGCAGAATCCTTGGTACGATTCCGACTATATCCAAAGCACGTGTTAATGAATCACTATCAAAAGCGATGAAGCTACTAAAGTGTTCCCGAAAGCAACAGTATCCTGCCCAACCGGTGTCACCCGTCGCGAGCATAATTGTTCACAAAATCAATTGCTCACATGAACTTTTTGTTGTTTAACGCCACACTCAGCAACATTCCAGCTATATGACGGCGGTATCGGAATTTTTGCACTTTTATCAACTCGTGTTGATATATTTGATATCAAAAGACACTCGGATGAGATTCTCTATATGTGTACATTTGCACGTTACGACAATAAAAGAGGGGAGGTAACTCCTCACCACATACTCCTTTAACGGGAAAAGTTTTCTTGTTTTGCTCCTTTTGATAGCTGACTATCGAAACAATTTTTTTTTTCAATTTTATGTTTCAATGAATTTTAATCTTTAAATGAGAAAAATCAAGTAAATGAGAAAAGTATGTATGAGAAATATTTTGGAGAAGTATTCTGTAATAAACAACCTCGAATGATTGATTAGTGCTACGACATCCATGCTTTAAGAAAATAGGTTCAGACTAAGACTTCGAACAGCTGGCTGAAATTATCTCAAACTGTAAATCAATACCCACAAATGTTATTTTGATATATGCTCTTGTTATAGTCCTACAGTACTTTAGTGTGACCTGTTTGTAATTTGATTATTGCCTTGTCGATTCTTTTAGTTTTATGATAGATTTTTTTTTTTTTGGAGGGGCTTTTGTAGCATGTGTTTTAGTTTGCATTTTGATTTCTGATAGTTGTTTTGCCACTTTTGGAAGATTTTTTCCTTAGTAGTATTTTTAATTTCGTTTTCACCAATTGGAATGTTGATGCTTACTTCTTCCAATTTAAGTGCTGATTTAGCTGCTTTGTCGGCATGTTCGTTTCCAAACTATTTCAATGTCTTTGTCTAGTTTACGGATATTGTCGTAGCTCTTAATTATCTGAAGTATTAGTTTTGTCGCCTTTTACGGCAAGCATAGTCACCTTTTACGGCAAGCATAGTCGTCTTTTACGACAAGCATAGTCACCTTTTACGGCAAGCATAGCCACCTTTTGCGGCAAGCATAGTCGCCTTTTACGACAAGCATAGTCACCTTTTACGGCAAGCATAGTCACCTTTTGCGGCAAGCATAGTCACCTTTTACGACAAGCATAGTCACCTTTTACGGCAAGCATGGGTTGCTGAAGACCTACTCTAACCGGATCTTCACGGGTGGGTAGTAGAGGTAGATGATGTAGTAGTAGTGATGATACTGGTTGTTGTAGTAGTAACAGTAGTGGTGGTTGTCGTCGTCGTTGTGGCGGTGGTGTAGTAGTGTAGTAGTAGTAGTAGTAGTAGTAGTAGTAGTAGTAGTAGTAGTAGTAGTAGTAGCAGCAGCGACGGTCGTAGTACATCATTCTATCAGCAGCTGGTTTGCCTGTTCAGATTACTGACAGCCCGCAATGAAAGTGGGAGACTTACCTGAAAATTTCCTAAACACAGAAACGTATGAATTAAACAGGATAACAGTGTCTGTGCCACATGTTGGATTATATAACGCTAAACGACCTATTACGCTATTCTCTATACACAACACAAATGTACATGTGAAACCCATGTCTGTGACATTTGTTTATGAACAGTTCGTTTTAACATTCATGCGGTATATGTATCAGTATATCCCACACTATCAGGCTCTATACTCACAGGACCCGTGAACATCCGGGGTAGAATAGGTCTTCAGCAACCCATGTTCGCCCTAAAAGGCGACTCTGCTTGTCGTAAAAGGCGACTAACGGGATCGGGTGGTCAGGCTCGCTGACTTGGTTGATGCATGTCATCGGTCCCAATTTCGTGGATCGATGCTCATGATATCAATCACTGCATTGTCTGGTCCAGACTCGATTATTTACAGACCGCCGTCATATAACTGGAATATTGCTGAGTGCGGCGTCAAACAACAAACCAACCAACCAACTCTACTCACAAAACGATATTTTCAAAAGTTATTGTATTAAAAATAAATCAAATAAAGTGGAAGTGAGGTGAAATGGGGTCGTACTTATATAGCGACGTGCCTATATAGTTAGTCCGGACTGATGGCGAATTTATAGTGCTAGCCTACTGAGCTACCAAACCTCAGTTTAACATGAATACCCCACTCAGACACAGTGTATTGACTCCGAGACGGCCAGTCCTTGCTTTAGCCCATTAAAGCTGAAGCCCGTGAAGATTCCGAGGTAGAATAGGTCTTCAGCAACACATACTTATCGTAAAAGGTGACTATGCTTGTCGTAAAAGGCGACTAACGGGATCGGGTGGTCAGGCTCGCTGACTTGGTTGATGCATGTCATCGATCCCAATTTCGTGGATCGATGCTCATGATATCAATCACTGCATTGTCTGGTACAGACTCGATTATTTACAGACCGTCGTCATATAACTGGAATATTGCTGAGTGCGGCGTAAAACAAGAAACCAACCAACAACCAACCTTAATGCTGAGCGCCAGACAGGGAAACAACAAGTACCATCTTGTAGCCCTTTTTGGTATGACCCCGCCTGGGATCGAACCCACGACCTTCCGCCCTCCGGACAGACGCTCTACCACTAGACCACGGAGGCGGTCCACCAATGTGAGGAATGGAACCGGTCTTCGGCTGGCCGAGCGAATGCTTTATCCCATAGGTTACCCACCCTCCCCCTGCAAGTTAAAGTGCTTACTTGTTGGGATCCCTGTCAAATCAAATAAAGAAGTTTGTATCAATCAGGTTATTTCTGAAAATGTGCTTTAATGAAATCCGTAACACGTGATGATAAAGTTTACTAATATGACATGCACGCCAATAACGAAAAGTACAACTATTCTAACAATACTGACTGAATATTGCAGCGATAGTGTGTGGACAATGGACGCTGAAACATGGATAATGATCAAGAATGATCAACTTATAAATTAAATAATATTATTGGTAAAACGTTGTGTGTTTTTACACGATGTTGATTTCCATTGTCTGGCTGATGTCCCATGAAAGGTGCAAGGCTTGTCACTCGATTAGAGCACGTTCGACATGTCCACCCAGAGCATCGTTGCATAATAATGTCAGATAGGCCGGGAGGTTAGTGACGTCTCCCCATTGTTTCAAGGCGCTTGCGACTCGGCTGAATGTTTGAGCTTCACGAGAATACATCAACCTCCACGCTTTCAGTTGCTTGTCACTGAACACCCCAATAGTCCCTGGGCACGTGCTTGCTGGTTTGACTGTGGCTAAGGGAGCAACCATCTTATTGTCGGGAGAGGGGGGGGGGGATATTTTCTAAAATGAGACTCAATCCCCTGCTTTATTTAAAACAGTTATGCGCCTTTTTCTTATAGAAAGTGGGTATTGTATTATCGAGGAGTCAAATGTCTGTGTAAAATCAACTAATCTCAAACCTTAATCAAGCTCCTCCACCAACCCAACCCCCCTAACCCCCCCACCCCCCACCCCCACCCCCTTGAAATCAAATGGATGCTCCTTCGGGTTGGACTATAAAACATGGATACTTCCACAGTCGCATCGCGCATCTCGTTTAACGATCTCTGCACACCTACATACTTCCATACTTCTAGCGATTATTTCCATCTGTTTGATTCCAGCCATCATGTTCTCATTCTTCACGTCTCTCGGATTGGCCCCGCAGGCGACCCAGGGCACCTCCCAGGCACCTCCGGCGACCCAGGGCACCTCCCAGGCACCTCCAGCGACCCAGGGCACCTCCCAGGCACCTCCAGCGACTCAGGGCACCTCCCAGGAACCCCGAGCGACCCAGGGCACCTCCCAGGGACCTCCAGCGACCCAGGGCACCTCCCAGGCACAGCAGGCGGACCAGACGCCGTCAACATCCAGGATGTCATCGACCTCCTCTACGCCATTCGCCACCCCGATGACGACGACTCCGGCAGCAAGGAGGCGGTCAGCAGTGCCAGGCCGTCGGGGGGCGGCACCAATGAATGTGAGTAAATAGTTTGGGTTTAATATGTCTGCTTCAACTCATTCAACGAGTTCCACTAGTTCTATACATGCCTACTCCGTCTTACTCCTATGCTAGTTTTACATATCAGTGTCTGATATTCTAGTTATTTTAATGTACATTCACTCACTCACTCACTCACTCCTATGTACATACGCCTTGAATACATAGGTGAAGCATTATAACTGCAATAGGCTGACATCTTACATTTGTTGTGTGGCAGCTTGTCGAGACCGAGGTCCGCCAGCTCCGCGAGGAGAACCGGCGACTGAGGGAAGAGAACCGGCAGGCAATGGAGGAGAACCGGCGACTGAGGGAGGCGAACCGGCGACTAAGGGGGGAGAACCGGCAGGCAATAGAGGAGGTTCGACAGGCAACCGTGGAGGTTCGACAGGCTAAGGAGGACATTAGGCAGGTGAAGGAGGAGAACAGGCGACTGAAGGTAATTGTAAGTGAGAGACAAGAATAAATTCAGGTTTAACACCAATGTGAACATCATAATAGTCTTGTGGTGGGTGACACCTTGATATTGACTCAGACCGTACCTGCAGTGTTGGAGCTACGTCTTCTGTCTGCACAATGATGTAATCGAGTCTGAGATAACTCTTCGACTATTTTTATAACTACTAGATAAATTGTAATCAAACTTTATAATTATGAAAACGAGATGTGCTCATCAATTTGTATTCCAGTCTACATGTACTTAGGAAACGAGCTAGGGCAAAATGAAGGGTTTCACGTTCAGTTCTTAACTCACATTGGTGACTAAGCGTTGTTTTATTGTCAGGGCTATAGCTAGTTGTTGTAGTCATATATCAAATATAAATCTCCCTGAAGAAACAAGGCATGTTTTAGGGTCGGTGACAGGCATGGAAAACATTTGTTTGGGCCACCTGGAGTTTGTCCAGGCACGCTACACGATATACATAACGAGCCCGTGCACTGTCTGTATATATGCATATATAATGTCAACTCTTACATTCCTTTTTAGGGTTTCTCGTCGACGTCTACATCGGCCAGAGCGTCTACTTCGGCCACAGCGTCTACTTCGGCCACAGCGTCTACTTCGGCCACAGCGTCTACTTCGGCCACAGCGTCTACTTCGGCTACAGCGTCTACTTCGGCTACAGCGTCTACTTCGGCTACAGCGTCTACTTCGGCTACAGCAGCACCCGTGACAGCATTAACTTTAGGCTCGTTGGCGACACAGACAACTGTGAGTATACTATGTAGTTAATTCTCATTGACAGTATAAGATTCATCTTTTTTGACTAACTCTCTTGCCATGTAGCCTAAGATGCCTGAAATTAATCGCCCATGACCTAGTCAAAGGACCTCAATTTGGCGCTTAGCTTCACCATCGCATTTTCTTCCTCCCCTGAGCATTTAAGTTAAATCTCGTATTCAACACTCCTGTGTATAACAACACAATGTTCCACTAAAACATCTCGTGATTCCGGGATAGAATGGCCCACAGCAACATATACTGCTCATTAGGGGCGACTTAGTGGATCGGGGGGTCAGGCTAGGCGACTTAGTGGATCGGGGGATCAGGCTAGGTGACTTAGTGGATCGGGGGGATCAGGCTAGATGACTTAGTGGATCGGGGGATCAGGCTAGGCGACGTAGTGGATCGGGGGATCAGGCTAGGTGACTTAATTGATTTCCTGAATAGTACCTCGACGCCGTGGATCGATGCTCACAATATCGATCACATGGTCATGATTTTGTACATTGATCTGTTTGTTGTTTAACGCCACACTCAGCAATATTCCAGCCACACGAGACCCTAGCATGGTGATCTACCTTCAGTTGTTGACGATGTTTAGACAATATTATTACATATATTGATATCTTTTTATGGTTGTATGCTAGTTTTATATATTTATCTGTGATATTCTATTGATCGTACTGTCCATCGATGACAGCTTTTTAGACGTGACGTTAAATATTAACTCACTCACTACAGCCACATGACATCGATCTGTAAATACTCGAGAGGCGCCTAACAGGATCGGGTTGTCAAGCCCACTGACTTGGTTGATGCATGTCCTCGTATCCCAATTCAGTTGATCGATGCTCATGATGTCAATCACCAGACTGTCAGTACTGTTTACAGATCGCCGTCACATAGCTGCAGTATATAGTACAGACAGTAATTTATATGAATAAATAAATATTTCGCCATTAGAATAGTATAATTATATCTTATAATTGGGTATTTTTTTCTCTCAGAATCAAGCTGCCAACAATAGGCGAAATCAACGACATAGACAGAGGACGGTAGCCATGATTCGTCAACAGCAACAGCAACAGCAGCAACAGCGTCAACAGCAAAGAAGGATGGATCAACAGAGGCTGGCTCGCGACCAGCAACGTCAGCAACAGCAGCAGCAGCAACAACAACCATACCAGGCTCTGCTGCGTGTTTTAGATGAGGCACAAAGGACTTCGGTGAGATTTCGTTTCATCTCTTGTCAATTGACTTCCATACCCAACGATTGTAGAAGTACCTCCTTCATGCAACTGCAACAAACACTCCTAATGCGCTGTCATCAGTTCATGAAACAATCCGACAGAGGACAATAGTGTGTTAGGGTATTTCATTGTCACATTCGGGGGCATGGGTGGCCCAGTCATCTAAGGCGCCGCAATTCGCTGTGCAGAGTTCATTAATCAAAGCGGCGGTAAAATCATAAAAAATGTTGTAAGTCGATCTGACCAACTGTAAGCTGATTCCTGACCATAATACCGATATATATATACACTTCTATTCAGTAAATTGTCTTTGTTCCAAAATACCTGCAAAAAGCGTGACTATGCATCAGATTTACAATTTGTATTTCTTGTCTATACATACGTAAAAAGCAATAGACAGACGTTTCTTGTAATAGCAATGCTATTACTCTGTATGATATACATAATAGTTTTATTTGTATGATATTGATTGATTTTCCAATGAACTTGATCCTCAATTCAGAGTAGGAATCCGACTCATTTAAGCGTCTATGACATATACTATCTTTCATCGTAAATGGTGGGTACAATGTGTGAAGCCCATTTCTGGTGTCCCCCGCCGTGATATGGCTGGAATATTGCTAAAAACGGCGTAAAACCATACACACTCACTCATCGTAAATGGTATTTCCATAGCTGCCAGTCTCAACAGCAAGCTTGAAACTGCAACATCAACATCTAGGACTATGTTCTCAAATGTTGTATTAATATACTTGAACAATACACCCAACTCCCTCACTTTCTACAATAGGAACACCATCGATACGTGATTAGTATCGTTTTTGATAATATATCCGTTTAACGGTGGCTGTTTCCTTTAACAAGAACTTGGTCTAACTTTAATCCGATACTTCACCATAACACTGATGTACTCCGACAATAAACCCCGACTCACTGTCCACAAGACCCGTTAACATCCGGTTTAGAGTAGATCTTTAGCAACCCATACTTGCCATGAAAGGCGACTTGCTTGTCAGAGTCGACTAACGGGATCGGGTGGTCAGGTTCATCGTGTCATCGTATCCCAATTGATGTTCATGATGTCAATCACTGGATTGTCTGTTCCAGACTCGATTATATAGAGACCTATTGCTGACCCCGGCGTTAAATCACAAACCGACACAATAGGAACGTGATAAATAATTTGTATCGTTTATATATATTCCTGGTAAGTGGGACTGTGTATCCTTTGATTGAGTAAGGGTCTAAGTATTGTTTGTTTCATTACAGAGGAGGGGACGCGTCCGCAAGCCTGCTGGTGCTCTTCAGATGACCCTGGGAGGAGGCATCACCAGTAAGTTGACCCAATGTGTCGAGATGTATCATTTACAAAGGGAGGCACATCGACCATCTTCCCGAGGCAAGACGATTAACTGACTATAAAAATCCAGTTTCCACCCTTGCCGAACTAGGCTGTAATTCCTGGGCTCGACCGTAGCGCCACCAGTGGTTATTACGAGTAATATTCCTGCTAAGCCTCTCCTATGGACCAATCAGATTCCACCTCTCGTATCACATGCATTTGATTCAAACAAAATAGTGGCGCCCAGTCAAAACGATCTGATTGATAATCAAGATCTATATTGTGATAAGACAGGTCTTACATGGCGAAGTACATCAAATCACGTGAGCACCTTGATTACAAACATGAAGAGACTTGGAAAATATCTGTTGACAACTCGTTGGCGGTGCACATGCTTTGCAAATCCTGCAATCGACAGAAATCTGCACGACATTTTACAAACCAGATTTCAATTTCGGTGCGCGATTTTGATTGGACTATGCATAGACTCGTTACCCCAGCCAAAATGTAACTCCATGATACCAGCCTAGTTCGGCAAGGGTTGAAACTGGACTTTTATAGTCAGTTAACTCTCTTGCCTCGGGAAGATGCACATCGACCTATTCTACGTGGGTTGACCTTGTGTCTCAACCGCTGGCTTGTCATACACAACTATTGTTACCTTATCCCACCACGTGTTGTGCCCATTCCTGTCCCAGTCTCTGATATTGGTGGAATAATGATATACAGTCACAGCACTCACTCACCCACTCACATTCAGTCCCGTGAAGATCTGGACCAGACGTAACCTTCAGCAACCCGGCCCATATTTGTAACAGTTATCTAACGGGATCGGGTGGCCAGGCTCGTAACTTAGTTGATGCATGTCATTGTATTCAAATAGCGTGGATCAATGTTCGGCACTGAGGCAACCTCTCTTTAAATTGTCAAATTTTAAAGATTTACGGACAGGATTGATATGTTTCGGAAATTGGTGTTAGTAGATGGTTGCAGAAGTTAGTTTGTTGCTTGCCGCACTCAGCAATATTCCAGCTATATGACGGCGGTCTGTAAATAATCGAGACTAGACCAGACAATCCAGTGATTGACATGAACATCGATCCCGATCCCGTTACTCGCCTCTTACGACAAGCATAGTCGCCTTTTAAAGCAAGCATGGTGTTGCAGAAGTAGATTAGTGTGTATCTTGGTCCAAGAAGAGGTGTTTCCACCCTGTTTAAATGGTATGTTTCTAAATATGTTAACGAACATCTCCTTACTACTTCAGACATCGTAACCAACGACCAGGTAGCTTTCATAAGGAAGCGGCAACGATAAGTGACATCCCAAAATGCGGTAAGTTAAACTATAATTAATTCTTGAGGGCAAACATTTTCCAGTCATTGTGGGAACATTTAGCGAGCATTGGCCTCACCCACACACCAACATTTAACAGGGTTCTTCTATATGCTCTAGGGGTGACCCAGGGCAGAATAGGTAACCCGGTACCTTATGGTTGTTGAATACAATTAGGGCCAGTCACATGTGTGATTGTTCTCCCGTTGATCATTCCACAACCCCATCAACTTGTTTGCTTGTCAGTCAAATGTTAGCTGTAATATTGCTGCCTGGGGCGTTCTACAACATTCACCTCCTCACCTTTCCACACGCAATGGTGACTCTGCCCAAAGTGTTGAATTCTGAGACCTGCATCACTTCTGGCTTTCCTCCAACATCAAACTGTTCTGTTCTCTATGAGAATACATCGACATATATTACATGGATTAACTGTTCGGCACTGAGGCAACCTCTCTTTAAATTGTAAAATGGATATTGGGAGATGATTAGTCGATTAGTAGATTAGTGTGTATCTTGGTCAATGAATAGGTGTTTCCACCCTGGTGTTTAAATGGTATGTTTCTCCTTACCACTGCAGGCATCGTAATCAACAACCAGACTTCGTTCATCCGGCAGCCATAGGTGTCCACCCTCGGTGGCCACAAGCTGTCATTGGCGACAAGGTTAATCTGCTGTTACATCCTCAAATGCGGTAAGTTAAACTATAGTTATAAACGATATATTTATTCTCTTGGAATTGATTAAGCAAACATTTTCCCGTCAATTTGAAACAAGATTGATTTTATGCTTTATAGTACAGTTCAATGTTAGTGCATACATTCTCGTTACTCGTCCGTCCACTAAAACAACTTACAAACGTGATCTGATCTTCATGTGTGTTTATAGAAGTGATTGAATAATTCTGAAATTAACAAAATATTGTTTCTTCTTCAGGTGTGGTGACATGTTACCTTCTGCAACACCTGCCAATTACGCCGCTTCATGTGCAGGAATTGACACCCTCTGATACACTCGACATCAATATATCTTATACATAAACTATTCAAAACATTCTATCTTGACTGGCATGATCCAAAGATGCCAACTTAACATGTATGTTTAAAACTTGGTACAACATCCTGCTTTTGACATGATCGTCCTCCTACAAGTCCCTGATGGTGTCCATGTGTACCTCCTGATGACTCGGCAGCTCTGAGGTGTTGAGGGGTGTTTCATGTCTCATGGCTCAGTTTCTGCCTGAAACACCCGCTAACACCTTCTAGTTGAACGATGACTCGGTCGTATTCACAAACATTTTCTCGGGTAATTTGTATTTGGACAACGTCTTTAGTCAGGGGATTGTTGTGAAAGATTTTAATACCAGCATTCAAATGAGCGTGTCAGACCTTACTGGTTGCGTCACCTCAAAATATTTCAGTTTGTTTTCTTGATACACTGAGTTGAAGACGTCTCTTCCTAATCATGTGCGGTGCTGTGGTAGGGTGTTGGCAATATCAGTCTACAACGAAGATGGATGTTTGTTGAACAGAACTAAATGACAAGGTAAGTTTCAAACTGTGCGTTGATGGTTAAAAAGTGTCACTTACTTTATAGACAGGCCGTTCCAAACAACTTAAGACATTCAGAACTCGCAGACTTTTCTAAATTCTATTCACAACCGTCTACCACACCTCCGCTCTAGTCTATGGTGAGTACTAGTATATGAACGCTAGATCCATGCAATTTAACTGGATACTTTATATTCACAATGAAGAACGGAAACGTCCCCTGATGCCACTCGATTGCACCTAACACCAGTTGGCAGATAACCTCTATTTTTACTTATTGATATTATCACGCGAGTGTATTTTTGGATAATAAATATCCTGTATTGTGAACCGACATTGCATTAAGCGAGTTTGGGCCTTACCCACACACCAACATTTAACAGGGTTCTATATGCTCTCGAGGTGACCCAGGGAAGAATAGATAACCCAGTACCTAAATGCTGTTGAATACAATTAGGTCCAGTCACATGTGTGATTGTACTTACGTTGATCATTCTACAATCCGGGTATTCCCATCGACCATTTTTCGCTTGTCAGTCACATGTTAGATGTAATATTGCCGACTGCGGCGTTCTACAACATTCACCCTTTCCACATGCAATGGTTACTCTACCACCCGTGTTCCAGAAACTCCAATTCAATACACCTCGCCAAAGAGGAACAGGTCTGACGTATATGATATTAGTGTGTAAAGACCAAGCACAAAGTCATTGTATATCGAGTGTGGCCAGGGAATTCTTTGAATAGTTTGTTTGTCTGACATATGCCGAAATAACAAACGAGTCAACCAGAATAAGATTAATAGATTTTTTAAACATTAATTTATTTTCTAAAGGTTCTGTCCAGCCTCAGTTGCAACCAGCCAACTGCCACCAGCCTCGGTTGCCACCTGCCACCAGCCTAGGTTTCCTCCTGCCTCAGTCGCCACTTGCCACCTGCCACCTGCCACTAGCCTCTGTTGCGACTTGCCACCTGCCACTAGCCTCTGTTGCGACTTGCCACTTGCCACCTGCCACCAGCCTCGGTTTCCTCCAGCCTCAGTTGCGACTTGCCACTTGCCACCTGCCACCAGCCTCTGCTGCCACTTGCCACCAGCCTCTGTTGCCACTTGCCACCTGCCACCAGCCTCTGCTGCCACTTGCCACCTGCCACCAGCCTGGGTTCTCTCCTGCCTCAGTCGCCACCTGCCACCAACCTCGGTTGCCACTTGCCACCTGCCACCAGCCTCTGCTCCCACTTGCCACCAGCCTCTGCTGCCACTTGCCACCAGCCTCTGCTGCCACTTGCCACCAGCCTCTGCTGCCACTTGCCACCAGCCTAGATTTTCTCCTGCCTCAGTTGCCACCTGCCACCTGCCACCAGCTTCTATTACCACCTGCCATCAGCTTCTCCTGCCACCTGCCACCAGCCTCTCTTGCCACCTGCCACCAGCCTCTGCTGCCACTTGCCACCAGCCTCTGCTGCCACTTGCCACCAGCCTAGGTTTTCTCCTGCCTCAGTTGCCACCTGCCACCAGCTTCTATTACCACCTGCCACCAGCTTCTATTACCACCTGCCACCAGCCTCTTGCCACCTGCCACCAGCCTAGGTTTTCTCCTACTTCAGTTGCCACCTGCCACCAGCCTAGGTTTTCTCCTACTTCAGTTGCCACCTGCCACCAGCCTAGATTTCCTCCTGCCTCAGTTGCCACCAGCCTTCGTTGCCTCAGTTACCTACCAGGCGCCTGCCTCAGTTGCCACCTGCCTCAGGTACATCCCCTGACATACTTGTCAGACTCTCTTACCAAACTAATCCGGACCAGCCAACATCTCCAGCTGTCCATGGTCTCGACGTGAACAAATTTACTTTCTAAAGCAGATTCTTGATGGCAAATAATAGATGTTCTTATCCTGATGCTTGTTAATTGCCTCTTTCATATGTTAATGAAAATTTCCTCATCACTTCAGGTGTCGCTCCGACTGACCAGAACGCAGCCTCCGTCACCTTAACAGTTGCCAGGCGTAGTTGCCGTCCATCCTCAGTTTCCACCAGCCTCAGCCTCAGCCTCCAGCTGCCTCACCGTCAACAATCCAACGGTCACCGACTTCTTCACGCCATCAGTAAGTAAAACAGAAGCTGTAGAGGAATCATTTATACTGTAGGAATTAATTGTTCATGGATATAGATACAGTTGTCATATGAGTGCATGCAATTCCTACATTATTTGTCTTCAAAAAATGCCACACGTATGTGAATTGATCGTCATGTTTGTTTAAAAAATTGATTGATTCTGAAATTAACAAAATATTGTTTTTTTCTTCAGGTATGGTGCGGCTACCCTCTCCAACATCCGCCAATTACACCGCTCTATGTGCAGGAATTGACACCCTCTGATACACTCTATATCCATGTATGTTATTATACATCATACAAAGCATTTCATCAATCGTCACATAACCAGGAAGATCCAAAGATGCCAACTTAACATGTTGGAATTATCAGGATCTGTTTTGTATGTTTAAAACTTGGTACAACATCCTGCTTTTGACACGATCGTCCTCCTACAAGTCCCGGATGTTGTCCATGTGTACCTCCTGATGACTCGGCAGCTCTGAGGTGTTAAGGGGTGTTTCATGTTTCATGGCTCATTTTCTACCTGAAACACCCGCTAACACCTTCTAGTTGAACGATGACTCGGTTGTATTCACAAACATTTTCTAGGGTAATTGTATTTGGTCAACGTCTTTAGTCAGAGGATTGTTGTGAAAGTTTTCTTCCGAGAACGTATCAAATTGCATTTGGTTAAAACGTCACCTCAACAAAATATTTCGGTTGACATTCATGATATAATGAGTTAAAGGAAAATATTCCCAATCATGTGCGGTGTAAGATAGGATGTTGGCAGTATCAGTCTACCACTGACTTGCATGAATGTTGAACAGGACTAAGTGATAAGGTAAGTTACAAATGATTAGACTCACTTATAGACAGACTGTTCCAAACAAGTAAGTAGTAAACTAAGAAGTACAAAACTTCCTACCTATCTTTCCCATTACAGAACACTCCTTTGGTCAATTAAGTTGTAAGTTCGTGTTCAGGTATATGAGAAATGACATCTGATCCAATCTCAACGTTTACAGGCACCCTTGCCGCAACCGTACACCGCCAACCACAGCCGTCTACTGCAACCGTCTACTGCAACCGTCACCGCTCTTAATCTATGGTGAGTGTATATATGAACGCTCGGTCGCTGCAGTTTATATGTCTGTAGTATTGATTGTATACCAGCTCTAGCAGTCACTGTGGCGCACCACAGTATGGAAGCATGTTAGTACCAGTCTCCAAACATATTACCATTACACTATTATATTTTTGTTTCGTTACTCAGACAGTAATATTGTCTTGTGAAGTTGCGATCCTAGTTTATCTAATTACTACTTAAATGTTTGGCAGCGTGTTTATTTGGCCTTTCCATATTTGTACAACATACCCGGATCATTTATTTTTAATTCTCATGCTTTCATATTCACGTTTTACCTCCTAACCTATTTTCCATAATGGAGAAATCATGACTAACAACATATTCGAGTGATTTCTTCAGCTTCCATCATGTTATAACTCCGCTAAAGGTTTGAGTAGATAATAGTAGATAGTATTATTTATCATATAATGGGTAGGTTTCTCAGCAGGATAAAGCCAACGGATAAAAACGATATCCGTTGGGGTCATATGCGGATAGAGATGCAAATATCAAAATTCAAATAGGGACTACTTTCAGTGTTTATAAACAAACATGGCGTCGCACTTGTAATTCGGCGATCGAATCAGAATTAACCATCGTGAATCTGGATAAACTACAGGGATAATTCCTACAGTTATCAAAAGAACGGTCTTATATACTGAAAATCAGTGTCGAACTGCGACGTAACTAAGGCATTTTATACTTTTTTGGCAATTTTGGAGATATAAATTTCGAAACTATTTTGCGAGGGCACTAGGCCTAGCCAAGCGAGATCAGTAGCCATATGTATGCTTTTACACATCTGCGGCTTGAAACCTTCTCCACAAATAGTTGGATTTAGGCGAAATATGTATGCATTGTTACCTTGTTTCGTTTTGGTGCTACATCTGACTTAACTTCTTAACGTTATGACAGAACAGGCCGAATGTTGATAATGGAGATAAAGATACTAGAGATATGAATATACACATGCATGTATAACCATCTTCCATCTATGTTCATATAAAACGAATGTATCTCTCTCTCCAACAGGCATTTCCCCCGAATACCAATGGACTAGTGCGGACCCAGCTTCTGTCCTCCACGATGTTTAGGAACTCTGAAGGACTGGAGTGTCCCTTCAGCCGTGCTGCTCCAATATCTGTGCTTGTCACTATGAAGACAACACAACAATCTGTATAATCATAGTTACAAAGGATGCTGACAACATCAGATATCAGTTGATACAATTAACTAAGTATCTTCAAATCAAATCAGTTATAATTGTCTTTCAACGTCACCTGTACAACGTAATTCTTACTTCCCTGTTCTATTACCACTTACTCCAAAACAGTCATATGAAATTTATTTTGATCTCTATCAGATGGATGGATATATACAGGTGTAGTTGAGCCATGCTGCCCTGGATATATACATCTGAATACAAATAAGTACAGATCAAATGTTTCAAAATTCAAAAGTTTAGTGTTTATAGATAAGGATACACACAGGTTGCCGCCATGCTTCAAATTCTGTCTGCATTTGTCATTTTAATTTGTAAACTTTCTTTCGGCCTTTCGTGAGAATGGATATATACAGATGTGGTTGAGCCATGCTGCTCTGGATGTATTCATTTGATACCTTCTAAACAAGCATAGTCTTCACAGGGATATCAAACCATAATTAAACTGTACAAACAAGTCAATCGAAAAGTTGATCTGGGTCACATTTGATCTTGTCAGATTTGATCTGCAAATTCCAGTGATATTAATGACGATAAATATTTCATATCTATACATTCAATAAGTATAAACGTTTTACCTTGAGGTGACATCATCCTCGTTGAAGGGTTAGGTTCGATTGTTAACATGTCACGGTGCCACAAAACCATGATAAAACATCTTGTAAGAACACGTGGCTGTTTAAATGTGGTGCTGTCCCTCATGACATTTGTAAATTTCTTTTTAATAAAGTTTTAAAATAAGCTATGTTGTCAAGTTGTTACCTGGTGGCGCCGCAATTCACTGTCACGTCCCTTTGTCGTGCCAGGATCCCTGATCGTGGGTTTGAATCCCAGATCCCAGCTTGTAAGCACCACGCTCCTTCTGACTGGTTTCACCAGTGCTCAACGTGTCCGACCTACATCATTTCAGGCTTTCTCCAACATCAATGACTACAATGTGAGAGCGTTTTTCTTGTTTGTTTAACGCCACACTCGGCAATATCCCAGCTATATGACGGCAGTCTGTAAATAATCCAGTCTTGATCAGACAATCCAGTGATTGACATCATGAGCATCAATCCACACAATTGGGATACGGAAACGTGTATCAACCAAACAATCAATATCAATGCCAAATTCCTATTCTGCAAATTGGGGGCGGTCGGGACAGCGTAGTGGGTAAGCGTGCGCTTGTCACGCCGACGACCCTGGTTCTATTCCCGTCATGGGTACAATGTGGGAAGCCCATTAAGATTTCCCCCCTTAACACAAGGGTGAAAGTATGGCGATATAGAAGCATTTCCCCTTTATCCCTCAGATTTTTCAATGCAGTATTAAAAAAAATAACCTACTGCACCATTCAACAAAGTTTGATCAAACAGCAATGGCAAAAGCGAACTTCTTGCGTGCCATATTTGACAGAGAAATTGGAGTTAAACTTGTCTCAATTGAAAACAAGCTTTTAGGAATCCTGTATAACAAGTTTAGTGCTGAAAACATAGACGATTCCGACTTGCCACTTGTTATTCATGCCAGAGAACTTATTTATGAACTGTTGCTGGATACTAGTAAATACTTCACGTTAGTGATTTTCTACAATGCAGTGATTAAGGATGTGTTGGAATCAACAAACAGCAAAACAGTGGAAGACAGTTATATTTGAGAATTTCTGGACAAAGTTTTTGTCCTGTGTTTCTGGCGCAATAGACCAGCTTGAACTCCAAACCTCATCCGAATTGTATGTTCCCAGGAAATACCTTCAACTGGAACAAATGAAGATTTGGCTCTATTTGATTTAAAACAAGGGACATGATGTAAAACACGTTGATTGTAAAGAGAGTCCAGATTGTTGAATTTGCATCCTGAGATTTTGCTAGCCACTGTAGTTATTTTAGTTATTTAACCTAAGGGCTGACATTAGTACAGGTCCTAAAAGTGTTGTGGCAAGCATAGCCTGCAGTTCACAACCCTGTGCACTAAACAGAATCCGCTCATCAGTTGGTAAATGAACAGATGACGGAAACAGTACTCACGTATATATCTTCCACTGAAACACGAGTTGAAAAACTTGCGGCGTCACCTTTGGCAAGTGATCTTGTTCATGCATGCCTCTGTCCACAAACAGTAAATGGGTACCAAGGAGGTAATGTGGTAATGGTAATGGGAATGGGTAATCTTCTAGCGCCCGACAGGCAGCTTTGGTTGCATATTTCACATGTAGCTGGGAAGTTCTGGAATGCAAAATATACGGACCTCTGATCGGGGCAAGAAACGCCATGAGCAAGCACATATATATGCGCTATATACGTTGTAAATATACTTTATAATATACTTGGCAGTGAGAGACTGCGGATTCTCGATGACAGAAAAGTGATATGTCACTGCAACCATGATAAGGAGAACGACTGCCGTTCATGTTTACAGTGCAGACCTGATAGAAATCAACTAGCAAAGTGTGTTTCAACTAGCAATGTGACGTATTGTTACTGAAGACAGTTGGAAGATTTTAGATTCGCTGATTTACCTCAAATACACAACAAAATAAAAAACAAAAACAACACATACCCTACTAAATAAATATATAATAAATAAAACATTTCATTTCGTCAGTGACAAAAGGCTGATCTGATCTGTTGAGTGACAGATCCGCCATATCTCACTGTCGAAATGAACTATCCTCTATTTATAAAAATTAAGAATGTATGGCGCAAAAAAACACAAAATTTTAATCATGGTTTCTCTTGTAGATTACTCCATCAGCCAACTGTACATCTAGGTACTTTTGATAATAGACATGTATTTAATGATGGGGGAAATCTGACTCCGAAGCGGAAAATTGGCTATATAGGGTATTTTCCGGGTGGGAAATATGACCATATAGTGTGCTTTCCGTGGGACGTATGGCTATATAGCCAGTTTTCCGGGAGGAAATCTGGCTATATAGCCCCTTTTCCGGGGGAAATTAGGCTAGGGGGAAAATTCCACTCAAATGGAGACTGGTGACCCTCGAAGTGATGGAGTGGCATGAACACCAGATGGCGCTTCAAACAAGAACAACAACTCCTATTCTACCAGCGTCTTGTAATTTTGAGGGAATATTGTACAAGTGAGTGAGTTAAGATTTATAGTCACATCGGCAGTATTTCAGCCATATCATGACTAAATCAAGTTGTACAGGAATAAGATATAAATATAGACTATATAATCTGTCGACAAAGGACAGTAAAATAACTAGACGATCACAGATATAGATTTAAAACTTGCATGTTACCATAAAAAAGTGACTATTCTAAATAATAGATTGTAAAGCTGGGCTAGAGATCACCAGCAACCAAAGTTAGGCCACCATACAAGAGACCACGGGGACTTAAGGTACATCTGCTTCCTGCATGGTTCCCCAGCAGGATTTACACCATCCCGCAGGCTACTGGTGATTGTTAGTAAGTGTAAGCCAAAGCATTAAAAAACAACAAGTATTCTACGATTAAAATCCAGGAAAATGAAATATACTTTGAATGAAGTAGTACCCTCTCAGGGGGGCAATTACTTTACGTTACTTTAACCCTCTTTGAAGGTACAGCCACTAACAAACAGTTATATAATCATTTTACCAAATTAAAATCGCATACTTTTTACAATACTTATTATCAAAATTTATCTATTTATCCCAGTTACCGTAGAAAGGCAGTTGTAGTGTCAGCCGAGGTCGTCTGGAAGTCTGATCTCCAGAGCAAGTATACTGATAGATATTAAAAAGCTCTCAGCTTCATATTAAAATGAAGAGATACCCTGTCTCCATTTAACCATTAATTTAGCACAATAGTCAGTGCAATGATTTAGAGTTATGGTCCTCTGTGGTGTGTAACCGTTCCGAAAAGTAACGTTGTGGAGGTTTATAACGCGTATCACTGCCAAAGAATCATTGTGAAAACAAAATCAAGACTCTGTAGTCTATATTGAAAGTACCACCTTCAGTAACGATGATTTAGCTGACTTGGTTGACGCATGTCATCTATCCCAATTGCGTGGATCGATGCTTATGATATTAATCACTGGATTGTCTGGCCAAGACTCGATTATTTACAGACCGCCGTCATATAGCTGGAATATTGCTGAGTGAGGCGATAAACAACAAACCAACCAACCCACGTCAGAAAGCAGAGATATGAAATCATAATTCTCAGTAAAAATGGCGATGAAATTGCTCTCAAGGAATATCAAGAGAATTGTATTGCTTTTCTGCCATTTTGTTTTGATAACTACCAACATATCGACATTTGTAGAAAGATTTCAGAAGACGTCCAAGCTTCTGCTTTGCATGACAGTGATTTGACGACAGAATCCCTCAATGATTTCTATTTTATAGTAGGCAAGTCATCCTACAAGTTGTTTGCATGACTGTTGTACCATACAACTCACTACATAAAAATCCCTTCTCTATTCCAAAATCTATAAACAAAACGCTTCAAGTGAAGAATAGGAAATAAATGAAATTGGGCGTAATTACTTCTTTTGTCGGAATCTAAAGTAACAATTGCAAAATTGGGTTTTCTAAGCGATGTTTCAGTGGCTGTACCTGTGATGAGTTTGGACAGAATAGTATTTATTTTAAATATTTCAAATAATATTTCAAATAATTAATAACATGCATAAGATAAGTTTTACAGGCTGTGCATATGAGTTGAGTTATGCAGCAGAAGCATGATGTGACTGTAATTTCCTTGACTTTACAACTGAGATACTCGTGTGTACCCTTGTAAATATATTTGTTTACCAATGTTTTGTGTTTCAGTAAGGTTTTATGATTACTTAGAAACCATGTATCTTATTTTGTTGCCAATGGAAATTTGAGAATTGGTAACATTACATTACATTTGTAAATGACGGGCATACAATTAGTGAAGATCCGGGGTAGAATAGGTCTTCAGCAAACCGATGCTGGCCGTAAAAGGCAACGATGCTTGTCGGAAAAGGCGACTATAAGGTCATCGGGTGGTCAGGCTACCTATTACATGAATCGGTTGAAATTGACAATGTTCACACGGGTTATTCCAAACGACAGTTACGGCCCGTACGGCTGATCCCGTCAATATTATCGTCTATCTCTCGCTTCCTTGGGATAAACATTTGAACAGAGGAGGCGTAGCACAGTACGTGGGAAGCACTGCCATACAATCACAACCATATATTAGACATTCAGAAATGTTCGTTTGTTCAGTATTCAAAGTTTCAATTGAGAACTGTGTCAACATATTTGTTCTGAAACGGAAGTCGCCAGGTTGAAACGATTGCCGTAAAGCTCGAGAAAGCTGCTTTCTAATTGACTGAGGTCGACTTCTTGTAAGTCGTTTCAGTGGTCGGTCAAAGTTCGCGAAAGGTCGTTCTGACGTGACCCCAATTGGGATGTCCTCAGATCTTTGTTTGGCAGCAGCAAGAACTGATTTTAATATGAGATATGAATTTAATGAGATTGATATTGATACTTGAGACCATTCAGATAATAAAATCGTTGTAAAGTATATTGTCCACGGACAAATATTAGTAGATGATCCTCAGCAATACTGTCAACCAAGCCAAACATCATCGAACTACAGTTCTGGAATAGATGTGACACATTTACAAAGTATTTATCTCCTCAGACAGATTTAAATCAAATCAGACAAATCAGTTTATGAGCTCTACTTAATTTAAAAGGATAGAAAAGGACTACATTATATGTATGTTCACGTTAACTTGTGGCGTGTTCCATGAGACATCATAACTTGTCAATTCCCAAATTATCTCTCTTTGCGAACGAAAATTAGTGTCACTTTTAAATTTTGTAAAGAATTATGGATCTAGATAGATCCAGTATACATCACGTAACATCAGACTTGAACACGCATCTTAAATTCTGAACGCCTGCTGTTCGATCATGTCGATCATGTCCAGTCATTGTCATTTAGAATAACGTCCCTTACTTTCGTTCTTGACTTTGTACGCAATGTGTTTACATAAAGTTCTGCGCGCTCGCGAGAGGACTGACTGACTGAGTATGGTTATACGCCACTTTTAGCAATATTCCAGCAATATCACAGCGGGGGACACGAGAAATGGGCTTCATACATTGTACCCATGTCGGGAATCGAACCCGGGTCTTCGGCATGACGAGCGAACGCTTTAACCACTAGGCAACCCGACCGCCCCGCTCGTGAGAGGACCATTTGAAGGGAAATAGTGAAGTATCTTTTTGCACATTATTTCAATTCTTATAGCTATAACGTGGCAACACTACACTTATTGATCATAACATTTATTGGGTTTGAAAAATGTCTCGATTGCACGAGTGCGATTTGCGTTCGGGTAGTCATGGCATCTTTTATCACAAGAACAAAACGTCAACATGTAGGACATATATGTAGGATTGCACGGAATTTCACTCACAAAGTTGCGTGTTAACAGTGTAAACTGACAATGTGATCGTGAATTCCGTGTCACTTCTCCACGTTGTGGGGGCACTGGTGGCCCAGTGGTCTAAGGCGCCGCGATTCGCTATGCAGAGTTGCGTCCCTTGGGCACGCCAGAAACCTATGATTGTGGGTTCGAATCCCGGTTCGCCCCGATTATGTTTCTAGGTTTGTCAGCACCATACCCGTGCTCGTGGGTTTCATCGAAGTGGTAAACGTCTGAGACCTGCATCATTTCGGGCTTTCCTCCCACATTAAGCTGACACGCCGTGATATAACTGGAATACTGTTAAAAGCGGCGTAAAACCCAACTCACTCACTCACTCACTCTCCACGTTGTTGTTATCGTCAGCGGCTGGGGAATCCCCGTGACGTCATTGGGAAAAACACCCCGCTTTTCTATCTCCAACACAAATGAGTTCCTTGTCAGAGTTTACGATAGTTTCGAAAATGTATTTTATCTTAAACTTAAGATATCTTATCTCTGAACGTAAGTTGTTAAGATTAAGATCCGTAAATGTGAAAAATATGAACCAATTTAACGAATAAAATAAATTAGTTACTTGTGATATTTGTTTTGTTTTGGCTATGAACCTATTAGGTAAATAGTTTTCATGATGAAAAAGTACAAGAAAAATAGGTTTATTTTCGTGTGAAATGTCCCTTTAAGACATTGCTTATTGCTGTCTACAAACTGAAAAAGTTGGAAGAATAATGTTGGATGATAAATAAAGTTTCACCCTCGTACGTGTCTTTTGATATCAACACTCGTCGATAAAAGTGGAAAAAGTCTACAAAGAGTTCTGGTCTATTTTTCAAATATTTCCCCCAAGAAAATGTTTTGTCAAAGTGTAAAAGTAGGGATGTGTTTTAAGTAGGGGAATCCTCGTAACTCTCCATTCCTTAAAAATAATGGGCCACATCCCCGGCGAGGCCTCGGCTCCATTATTTTTAAAGAATGGCGAGTTACTTAGACATATTCCACTCCGCATAATATTCAAACAAAGCAGATAAAGCGGCGTAAAATCTCGTTACTTTACCCACAGAAACATTTCCTACCTGATATCAGAAGGCTATCGTATGATCCATACATCAGTAATGTATTATAAGGTAAAGTGTAATATAGCCAATCTTAATTACATACAAAGAAACTTTAGAAATGTCATGTGGGAAAGCACTTAATCCAGAACCAGCAGCTGTAAACCGAGCATAGTGTTTCCATGGCGACAGGAACAAGGGGTTACCTGTGTGAGCGGATTCCGAAATGACCCAATTGCGTCGAACGATAAAACAGATAGCACATAAGTGATGCTCATTATTTAGAATGTCGGCCAACCACAACATGATGGAATCGGGGAATGACATACAAGCTGGTGGTTGTTGTGTTGGTGTTTAGTTCAGAGCGGTACGTTGTATGCAGTAGTTAACGACAGGGAGCGCCGTGTGGATACAGAACCGCAGTATATACACTGTGCAGTCAAAACTGTTAAACCGCGCTTCGGTATTCATTTTAATTAAATGGAGACCGACACTAAAGTGTGTGTGTGTGTGTGTATGTGTGTGTGTGTGTGTGTGTGTGTGTGTTTGTGTGTGTGTGTGTGTGTGTGTGTGTCAAAATCCTCTCTCAGTCAACCTTACTCACAACATTCTACACTTGGTTTACAAAGACGTTGTTTGTCTGTTTTCGCAATATATTGATGCATGTTGAAACATCTATGATCGCGGGTTCGAATCCCAGATTGGCCCTGACTGCATGGGTTTCATCCATGTGGTAAGCGTCTGAGACACGCATTACTTAGGGCTTTCCTTCCCATTCCAGCTAACACACCTTCATATATCTGTATGCGTTTTTAAAGGAAATTGAATTGCTTCATAAGTTTTGATTATTATGTTTTGTAAATAAATAAATGCATTTTATAATTGGTTGAATAAATCAATAACTGAGATTGTTAGTGGCTATATCCTCGAAGGGGGTTAAAGTAGTGTAAAATTATTGTCCCCCTGAGGGGGTATGTAAGACCGAGTCTTTCAAGGTATATTTACTTCTTCCACGTTTTTAATAGTAGTATATGTGTAATTTTACTGTTTGGCTAAATTTGTCAGTCATCGCCAACAACTAAAGGGATGATGTAAATCCGACTGGGGTCCATGCAGATAGCAAAAGTACTGTAAGTCCCCATGGTCCCCAGCGCGGTGATCAACCTTCGGTTGGTGACGATCTATAGCCTGTTTTTATAACGTGTTGTTAAATGATTAGTTAGTTATCTATTTTAACTTGTTCTCAAACCAGTTTTACGAATGTCTGTGATGTTCTAGTTATTATACTGCTCTTTGTCAGCAGAATTTTAAACAGTTTAATATATATTGTTCATATCATTCATTGTTTCGTCACGATATGGCTGAAATATTGCCGATGTGACGTTAAACTTTAACTCACTCACTCACTCATATATCTGTAATACTGTTCAAAGCGACAAGACATTATCATGGTTTGGCACCGGGTGAAGTGAAATGGGCTTTGGCGTATTGCACTTATATAGCTACGTACATCACTCTAGACATATTATTAATTCCGACTCCGAGCCGACCTGTCACTGTTTAATCCCCAGGCGACGTAACAACATGTACCATCTTAAGCGTCTTAATTTAGATCCGCGGCCAGGGGATCTAAACTCCCGCTTCCCGGACTGACGCTCTATCCACTCCACCACGGATGCGGTCTAAGACACTCAACGACTAGAGTGGACGTGGGGCCCAGACCGTGGAGCATGCCCCTCCCTACACATCTACCCGGGTTGTGTAAGCTCACCCACCCGCTCTGTTTGGAACTATACTTTCCTGCGAGGGACAGTCATTAGTGATTGTCAAAATCAGACATCGACCTTGACAGGTGCAAAACCCAGCCAGGGAAGATCTTAAATAACTATTCAGACAGAAATCACATCACGCTCTGCCACTAACTCGTTACATGTGATATTCAAAGTGCAGCTGCGAATACTATTAGCCCTGAAATGATCTTGCTCCGCGTTCTGACTCATGCTTGCTTTGGACCGATCAGTGATGGGCGGCGGGTGCTCAAAGGCAACCTAACTGACTGTAGTGTTTCATGTATAGCACTCACCTCAAAGGGAACCTACATGTGTTGGTATAACGGGGATGTTTTGTGCAAGAAATTATCTGTCAACTATTTTAGACGGGGATCCGCAGTCAAAATACACTATCAACTCATTTAATCTGTTGTTTTAACTCATTACCCCGTACCCACTCTCCTACAGCTGTCAGGGTCGTCAATTCCCTCTCAATTGTCTAATAACGGAAATACTGTCGCAACTGGCTTCACATAAATGGATCAAATTAACACTTGCTTCCGAACGGTTATTTATGTCCTGTTCTCCCATCTTGTAATTCACTTGTTGAAGGGGAAAGAAGGTGAGGTGAGGTGAAATGGGGTTTAACGTTGCGTCCAATATTATTGCACTTATAATATAGCGACGTGCATGCACGTGTGTGTGTGTGTGTGTGTGTGTGTGCGTATATCAAGGCGTGTCAGCTTTATGTGGGAGGAAAGCCCGAAGTGGTGCAGGTCTCAAACGTTTACCACTTCGGTGAAACCCACGTGCACGGGTATGGTGCGGACAAACCTAGAAACATAATCGGGGCGAACCGGGATTCGAACCCACAATCATAGGTTTTGCCTATTTTATATTGCTAGCCCACTGAGATACCATGCCGCTGTTTAACATGAATATCCCACTCAGACACAGTATGCTGACTCCGAGCCGACCAGTCCTAATTTAGGCCCTTATTGCCGAGCGCCAGGCAGCGTAACAACAAATACCATCTTTTAACGTCTTTTTGTATGACGCGGCCGGGGATCGAATCGCGGGCCTCCCGCTCTCCGGGCAGACGCGCTATCAACTAGTCCCCGAGAGCGGCCAAGGGGCAAGAAGTAGCCCCGAAACGTTGTGTGTGTCTAACAAAGAAATAGCTATCCACAATACCCCTTGTTATTACACCCTAGTTCTAAGTGCATGTAAAGTCACGAATAGAATATGATGCTACAATCCCTAGCTCTCATACCTATATATTTATGGATAGTTGACAGCTGATTTCTGACCATAACCCTCGTTTTTATCGACCTATATATTGTAGAGAGGGAGTATTTGAGAGCTACAATATCCGCAGCTAAACCTGGATGCGTTACTATGGAAACTAAAATTGGATATTACTCCCTTCGTCAAATCAAAATGGGGTGATTTATGAAACATTAATGCGTTTCATTTCCGCCGTTTGAATATCGATAGCAGGTGTGAATAACGCCAGGAAGGTGGTCGCATGCTTGTTAATCTCCGAATAATTAATATTTAAACACTACGTGTGTGATGTATGTGTTAAACAGATTGTTTAACAATCTATTTTAGAGCTTCTTGATCAGCTGGGACAGTGTTGCATGATAGAGACACGCATCTCGGCATGCTGTATAGAAATATATTACATGGTTATATCTCGTCTACCTCGAACTGCCAGCCGCACACAGCATAACACATACATGCTACTTCATATAACGGCAGAGGGAACATATATAGATAGAACCTGTGAAGATCCGGGTTAGAATAGGTCTTCAGCAACCCATGCTTGCTGTAAAAGGCGACTATGCTTCTCATAAGAGGCGACTATCGGGATCGGGAGGTCAGACTCACTGACTTGGTTGATGCATATCATCGTATCCCAGTTGCGTGGGACAATGGCCATGATGTCAATCACTGGATTGTCTGGGCCAGACTCGCTTATTTACAGACCGCCGTCATATAGCTGGAATATTGCTGAGTGCGGCGTTAAACAACACACAAACAAACAAACAAAACATATGAGCAAAACATTCATGGCTGTTTACGCCGCACCAAGCAATATTCCATCTGTATCACGGCGGTCTGGAAATAATCGAGTCTGGACTAGGCAACCAGTGGTTGATAGCATGAACAACGTCCCACGTCGTAGAGGTACGAAGCCATGCGAGGGTTCCGAGCTTCTCATAGCAGCAATGTGAAGATATTTCGTTGTAGACAAAACATGAATGTTATACGGGTACATGTATATCCACTAAAAATTGAGTCAGTTAGGCAAATTGTTTCATTGTGAAAAAACAGGCTCGCTGACTTCATGTCATCGTATATCAGATCGATGCTCATGATATCAACCACTGGATTGTCTGGACCAGATTCGGTTATTTTAAGTCCGCCGTCAAATAGCTGGAATAATGCCAGGGGCAGCGTTATGAACACTTAAACATGTATAGAACGAGGAATACGACCCTTTTATTTGAATGTTATGCTTGCCTACAACTATTTTTCTTCTGAAAATGCATTACGTGCAAGCGCACTTTCATCTTCATTGAGATATGGACGTTTAACAATGGCTTCACATTTGACATTCAGTTTCAATACCGATGACCTATATAGATCGCGACTGAATCACATTAATGTTGTAGGTCAACCATACACTTCGGAATACCATACATTTCATTATTCGTATTATGCTAAAATGAGTTCCCTTTTCCCAAGCCACGTATATGAAGGGCCCTTGATAAAATGAATGAAGATATACGGTAAATCAACCATACACAATAATGATATCAATTGTGTTGAATAGCTAGGTCGTTTGAAAAGTATATTACAGTAGCCTTCTAGTGTGTGTGTGTGTGTGTGTGTGTGTGTGTGTGTGTGTGTGTGTGTGTGTGTGTGTGCGTATGTATGTCAAGGCGTGTCAGCTTTATGTGGGAGGAAAGCCCGAAGTGGTGCAGGTCTCAAACGTTTACCACTTTGGTGAAACCCACGAGCACGGGTATTTAACGTCACATCGGCAATATTTCGTGACGAGAAGTACATTAATAATACATATATTTATACAATATGAAAAGCTGTCAACGAAGGACAGTACAATAACTAGAATATCACAGAATATATTTAAAACTAGTTGAGAATATATAAAAGTCATAAATATCAGAGAACACAATATAAAAATGGGCTAGAGATCGCCAGCAACTGAAGGTAGATCACCATGCTAGGGTTCGCACGGGTATGGTGCTGACAAACCTAGAAACATAATCGGGGAAAACCGGGATTCGAACCCACAATCATAGGTTTCTGGCCAATTGAGTTAACTGACCATAAAAGTCCAGTTTCCACCCTTGCCGAACTAGGCTGGTATTATGGAGTCACATTTTGACTGGACTAACGAGTCTATGCATAGTCCAATCAAAATCGCGCACCTAAATCGAAATCCGGTTTGTAAAATGTCGTGCAGATTTCTGTCGATTGCAGGATTTGCAAAGCATGTGCACCGCCAACTCGTTGTCAACAGATATTTTCCAAGTCTTTTCATGTTTTTAATCAAGGTGTTCACGTGATTTGATGCACTTTGCTATGTAAGACCCGTTTTATCACAATATAGATCTTGATTATCAATCAGATCGTTTTGACTGGGCGCCACCATTTTGTTTGAAACAAATGCAAGTGATACGAGAGGTGGAATCTGATTGGTACATGGGAGAGGCTAAGAAGGAACATAACTCGTAATAACTACTGGTGGCGCTACGGTCGAGCCCAGGAATTCCAGCCTAGTTCGGCAAGGGTGGAAACTGGACTTTCATAGTCAGTTAACTCCCTTGCTTCAGGAAGATGGTTTCTGGCGTGCCCAACGGACTCAACTCTGCACAGCGAATTGCGGCGCCTTAGACGACTGTCACAGGCCTTCAAGTCACATCGTTAAAATAGATCCAATCAAGACGATACAGTGCAATTTGATGTCGTAAAACAATACACTTATTTTTGTACGAAACAATAATATTGAATAATTCCGCTACTGTGTTATTCTGATATTAATCAATGGCGATTCCGGTGAAGAATTCGTCTACAGCAAATATGCTTGTCCTAAGACCTCACTTGATAATGTGCCTCCATGATGCGATCAGTGATCATGCTGTCAACGACTGGTTTGCCTGAAGCCTGACTGAGCCATTGACAATCTCATTGACATCTGATCTACTCTCTCACGACCTCCCCCTCAAGACCTGACAACACTTTCACAGAAGTCCGTGTCAAGTGAGCCCCGAGCGCCATTTGACTACCTGACACGTCAATCATTCATGCTCTCCAAAAGTGCTAATGCCTCGCTACACGGAAACTGGGTCAACGTTTCCAGCCTAGTGATATGCTGTAGGCCTGTCCCCGTCCCCACGACAGACATCATGAACATCCATCTCGGTGGGTATGGATCATGCAACAACAAAAAAGATCTGATTTTAATAACATTGAATTATTTGATAGGTGGCTGTGATGTACTTTGAATGTTGCTGACTGAACGTCGTGATTCATATCCACTGAGATGTATGTTCATGATCCACACCCACCGTGATGGTTTGTTCATGATCCACACCCACCGTGATGTATGTTCATGATCCACACCCACCATGATGGTTGTTCATGATCCACACTCCCCGTTATGGTTGTTCATGATCCAAGCCTACCGTGATGGTTGTTCATGTTCCAAGCCTACCGTGATGGTTGTTCATGATCCACACCCACCGTTATGGTTGTTCATGATCCAAGCCTACCGTGATGGTTTGTTCATGATCCACACCCACCGTGATGGTTTGTTCATGATCCACACCCACCGTGATGTATGTTCATGATCCACACCCACCATGATGGTTGTTCATGATCCACACTCCCCGTGATGGTTGTTCATGTTCCAAGCCTACCGTGATGGTTGTTCATGATCCACACCCACCGTTATGGTTGTTCATGATCCAAGCCTACCGTGATTGTTCATGATCCAAGCCTACTGCAATGGTTGTTCATGATCCAAGCCTACCACGATGGTTGTTAATGATCCAAGCCTACCATGATTGATCATGATCCAAGCCTACCGTGATGGTTGATCATGATCCACACCCACCGTGATGGTTGTTCATGATCAACACTCAGCGTTATGGTTGTTAATGATCCAAGCCCACCGTGATTGATGATCATAATCCACACCCATCGTGATGGTTGTTCGTAATCTATATCCCCAGAATGGTTCTTCATGATCTACACCCAGGATTGTTGTTCATGATTCATGCCCACTGAAACGATTGTTCATGATCAATACCCACTATGATGGTTGTTCATGATCAATATCCAAGATTGTTGTTCATGATCCATACCCATCGTGATGTGATGGTGGGTGTCCATCATGACAGGTGTTCATGACCCATCATGACGGGTGTTCATAGTGATCCCTATCTGTGACGGTGGGTGTCCACCATGACGGGTGTTCATTGTGATCCCTTTCTGGGATGGTGGATGTCCGCCATGATGGGTGTTCAATGTGATCCTTTTCTGGGACGGTGTGTGTCAGTCATGACGGGTGTTCATTGTGATCCTTGTCTGGGACGGTGTGTGTCAGTCATGACTGGTGTTCATTGTGATCCCTATTTGGGACGGTGTGTGTCAGTCATGACGGGTGTTCATTGTGATCCCTATCTGGGATGGTGGGTGTCCACCATGACGGGGGTTTATTGTGATCCCTATCTGTGACAGTGGGTGTCAGTCATGACGGGTGTTCATTGTGATCCCTATCGGGGGTGGTGGGTGTCCATCATGACGGGTGTTCATTGTGAGCCCTATCTGTGACAGTGGGTGTCAGTCATGACGGGTGTTTCTTGTGATCCCTATCGGGGGTGGTGGGTGTCCATCATGACGGGTGCTCATTGTGATCCCTATCTGGGATGGTTGGTGTCCACCATGACGGGGGTTTATTGTGATCCCTATCTGTGACAGTGGGTGTCAGTCATGACGGGGGTTTATTGTGATCCCTATCTGTGACAGTGGGTGTCAGTCATGACGGGTGTTTATTGTGATCCCTATCTGGGACAGTTAATGTCCACCATGATTGGTGTTCATTGTGATCCCTGTCTGGGATGATGGGTGTTCATAGTGATCCCTATCTGAGATGGTGGGTGTCCATCACAACGGGTGTTTATTAGAACTATGTAGTTATCTAATGACTCGGCACAACCAAACACATAACAACTGGAAGGAATGATGTAAACATGTTTACTTTTTGATATTACCAGTGTATGAAAATAGGGGAAAGTTGGAATATGAATACAAAATAACTAGGCTGTGACAAAAATATATGCATACATTGGAGACTGGTGACACTAAAACATCTTAACAATGTGACGTTAGAAGGTCAATAAATGATATAAATAATGATGACAATAATATGAACTTGGTCACGAAAATCTGCTCCACATCACAAGATGGCAGACACATCACTTCACACACCAATAAATAATAGTATACAACAGTATATCTAACACATACATACATAAACAGTCCCATCTCAGGGGGCAAGGAACATGCCAATTCCAATCCTGACTGGGCACTAAATCATGGAGCATTGTCATAAACATAACAAGCAAACAGTATATATATTATACATATACAAGTCTTTGATAGGCATTTGAGGTCCTTCCATGTGTCAGACACCCAGTTGTTAGACACTGGAATATTTTGTAACTGCCAAACACCCCTTTACTCATAATGATACGACGCAGATCTCTTTGCAGTTTTAATGGCTTGGCTATACTGTAACTATATTTGTTTTCACTGAAGTTTGTGAGATTCCTGGATGCAGCAGGTTACATTCCAACTCTGGCTTGAATGGTTGACAGTACACTGACATTGATGTGGAAGCAAATATTACTATTTCATAATGATTGATGGTCATTATATATTATGTATATGTTATGTATTATAGTTCATGTATACAATGTAAACCTCCTTTAACTGAGCAATATATTCCAAAGTATAAAGTAATAATATATCAAGAATAAGTACTGATTTGTATAAATTTGGTTTCTTTTGTACCAGTTACCAGACAGTTGTTGACGACAGGACTAGTCTGTTTGGATTTAAGGGAATATATCACACACCTGATGTGCCCTCAACTTTATAAGTTGTTTTAAGTTGTCTGACAAATGGGGTGTCTGACAAATGGGGTGTCTGACAAATGGGGTGTCTGACAAATGGGAGGTAAACAGGCATATATAATAACATGATGAACATGATTAACTCAATACAATTACTCAGTATTCACCTGAAGGAGGGGCCGAAGTAGCTCTGAAACATTGCTATGAACAATAATAAAGTCGTTATCCATAACAGTGTCATATGACCCTGTACATACACAGCTGATGACTCTCATTAAGTACACTTTGCCCACATCCACACAACAGTATAGCTCCTTCATAAATCATAATTCAACTGAAGAACAAATCTGGAATAAAACAGTATTACTAAAACACATTCATGGGATTTTATCAAAAAGCAGTAAAACCTCTTCACAGCCATCAGCTACAAATATCATGGACGAACAGTAACAAAACAAAGGAAGCATTGGATCCTGCTTCTGTTACAGACATTACTGAGACTTGGATGGTTGTTCAAACAGAATCAATAGCTATGTGGTTTAATCCAATGCCTGCTTTTGTCACCACAGCCCTTCCTTTCCATGCACATCCCTGTTTCCATGGTTACCAGTGGATGGCTTGTCTACTTATCACTATTGTAAACTTAGAGACATATTAGTCTTAATAGGGGAGAATCAATTTGATTTGGGGGTGGGGGGTCTTAGAACAATCTCTTTTTTATTGTTTTTCCTGCCTGTGACAAACTATTTATTTCCTGAGCACCAAAAAAAATCCATTCATTTTCACTATCAACACAAAAAATTACATTTGGATATTTTCCACAAAACAAGCTTTTCATTTTTTTCACTACTGCCAACAACCTTTTTATTTTGGGCATATTTATGGACATTTTATTTTATAAATCTTGCCACCCCACACCCCCTGAAATTAAATAGATGCTCCCTAAACTAAAACAGTTTTTAACACACTTTCCTAAAAAAAATTGTTTGAAAATCTAACAATAAACTTGACCAAAATTAGTAGCATGAGACCATTTTCAAGATGACTAAGCGAATGTAGTTTTACAGCAATATCACCATTATGTCACAGCAGCCTGTAAATAATCTAGTCTGGGCAGGGCATACTAGTGGTTGATAGCATGAGCAACCCCTAGTCTGTCATAGCATGATGACCCATAATGACCAGGGTCTCCATTGTAATCACATACTTATCATTAATCTATCATAGGCCTCCATTGCCTAGAGGATAGAGTGTCTTCCTGGAGTGCGCAAGGTCCGTGGTTCGATCCCTGGTCCGTCAAATCAAATGACAATAAAAAATGGTACTTGTTGTTACCCTGCCTGGCATTCGGCACTAAGGGGCTAAAACAAGGACTGGCCTGTTCAGAGTCACTATGATATGTCTGAGTAGGGTATCCATGTTAAACTGTGGCATGGTATCTCAGTGGGCTAGCACTATAAAATCGGCATTAGTCCGGACTAGTACAAGCAGCCACAGACATGCAAACACACCCATACATGAATGCATGTAGCTTCATAAGTGCAAAATCTTGAATGTGAAGTTAAACCCCATTTCTTGCCACCTCATTTACCCTTTTGATAAGATGGGGAACTGGGACCAACTCTTTTCTTGAATCTCTCTGTGGAGAAGACAAGACGTTCATGGTGTTCCCTGTTCAATGACAAGTACTCACGTAGCAAGTTAAGACATTCATGGTGTTCCCCTGTGCAATGACAGTTACTCAAGTAGCAAGTTAAGATGTTCACAGTGTTCCCCAGTGCAATGACAGGTGCACACTTCGCAAGTGAAGACGTTCATGGTGTTCCCCTGTGCAATGACAGGTGCACACTTAGCAAGTGAAGATGTTCATGGTGTTCCCCCGTGCAATGACAGGTGCACACTTAGCAAGTGAAGACGTTCATGGTGTTCCCCCGTGCAATGACAGGTGCACACTTAGCAAGTGAAGATGTTCATGGTGTTCCCCCGTGCAATGACAGGTGCACACTTAGCAAGTGAAGACGTTCATGGTGTTCCCCTGTGCAATGACAGGTGCACACTTAGCAAGTGAAGACGTTCATGGTGTTCCCCCGTGCAATGACAGGTGCACACTTAGCAAGTGAAGATGTTCATGGTGTTCCCCCGTGCAATGACAGGTGCACACTTAGCAAGTGAAGACGTTCATGGTGTTCCCCTGTGCAATGACAGGTGCACACTTAGCAAGTGAAGACGTCCTTGGTGCCCATGGGACAAAATAAGTCACATACATAGTACCTCAGTTTAAGGTACCTAAACATGGCACATATGTTGTAAGCTAATTCTAAACACATACATAAAATATATCATTACATATACATGAATAGGAAAGCCAATTAACCCAAAATATGTCAAATATTTGGTAAGCCAATTTTACCCTGAACATGTCAAATATAAGATAAGCCAAAAAAGCCTTGCAATCACAGTCATATACAACGTGAGTTACACTGAAATACAGCAGTAATACAGCAGTATTGAACACTTCCGCACCGACAATGTAGTCCGCTATAAAGACTATTGGCCCCAATAACATACATTAATATCCAACCCCATGTTAAAGCTAATGATACCAGCATTGGCTCCACACGTCCAGGCCTTGCAGCTCCCAACAGGTACAGTTACCATATTCCATGTAATAACCGCCCACGGCGACATTTGCTAATATATTTGCTAGTGAACAATCCCGTCCACCCCCACTATATCTTCAAAAACCATTGCCTGAGAACCAATTCTTATATTTTTTAAATCCTAAGTGTTCTATATGCACTACAAGAGTTCAACATGAGTTCCAAGTGTTCATGTGTTCCACGTGTTCATCAGTCACACATCACAACACAACACAACAATGCTGACTACTCCCAGCACCATAGGTCAATCAATGCACAATGCACGATGAGTATAAAGCTGTTGTGTTTGATTGTTGAACATATTACAGAGGAAGTGACTGGCCAAGTACAAAGGTAGCGACAGTCCATATCAAACTGACAATCATGTTACAGTCAATCATGTTCTATCACTTGAATCAAGGACTGTCGAAAGTGTTTGATACTTTAGGTTAGAAAAGAACCATTTTAACAGTCCGACAAACTTTAATATTGCATCATGGATGAACCACTACCTTAAAGTTCACAAATATAGACACATAAATAAAATTATTGAAAATATCACTCAAGTATCACTCTAATGACTCAAGTAACAGAATAAGGTTGGCCTAACAAATAGCATGAACATCTAGGTGTGAGATGCCACAAGGCTGCACAATTTGTGTGGTATTGAATAAATTATCAACGATTTCTTATATCAATCAAATATGATTTGCAGCTTGTAGACAAATTTCTGACAGGTTTGTCCATAGTAATATTTACACTTTCGTTTACCCTCATGTGGCTTGACATTGAATCCATCCTCCATGAGATCATTCTCCAGACATTTCATAAACACTTCTTCGTCAGCTTGTGTTTCCCATGGCCCAATACTAACATGAGCTGATTCCACGATGCATCCGTGGAGGGGGTTAAAGTTCTGAACTTTCGCCTTGAACTCTGTTCTGAAAGCACATATCAATACTTCACCGATTCTGTTAATCGATGCATTAGCAACTGCTGCTCGGATGACGTCGTGCTTGGCATCTTGGTACCCTGGAAACTGGGATCGATGGGATTCTTTGACGATAATAGAAGCAATTTCAGGTCGAAGCTGTAGCTTTTCAACCATGGAGTGTAGGCCATAGTACTCGGCATCTCTGTAGACAGCGGTGGATAAGTCGGACGGCGGAACTGTCCCGTAGCGGAGGTATTCCAGAATGTGGCCAAACACGGCACCGTTGGTGTCCAGGAAGTAGTGGCCATCTTTGTCTTGGTCGACCTTGTGACGGCCACTGAACATGGCCGCTAGCATGGAGTCTGAGTACTTCAAAAGCGTTGAGAGTCGTGTCTGGTACACCATTCCGCCAACATTCAGTGATATGATTGGTGGAAACTGCCCCAGTTTTACAACATTGTCTCGTGGCTGAAAATAAATAATCTGCAAGTGACATAGCGTGAGCGAAATAAACTTTAACGTTGCGTCAGCATTATTTCAGCCACAGAGCAACGCCGGTGACATAGAAATTTGCAAGTTTTGTATAACCCGCTACCCCAGCATTTGAAGAAGAAGTTACTGAGATTGACAAGAAGGGAATTAGTGGGGATTTCATCATCAATTGATGTCCTTATCACCCTAATAAAAAAGTTTAATATTTAGGCATCCCTAAATACACATAAGGACAGGAAAAATTTGTTTGATTTCTTAAATTTTTCAAAACTGACTTGGTCGGTAGGGAAGACTTTTTTTATCTATTTTATTTTCGATTACAAATCTATAAAAGTAAACTGGATTCAAATGTGCTACCCACTTCGGCCTGATCGAGTATGAAAGTATGAGGCCCTGAGGTCATGGCGACCCCAGCCATGTTCATACTATGACATACTTTCAGTCTCAGGTGTATCTGCGGCCCTAAAATCAAAATTCTGTGGTCAATTTTTGTAAATTCTGCAACCAAAATTTTATTGATTCTGCACACATTTCTGCAAACTCCGAGGCTTAGATTTCTTGAATTCCGTAGTTTTGGACCTGTTTAACTTTTGGCAGGCATTTTGTTTATAAACACATCTGTGGCTAGAACAGCTGATTGAAGTGAATCTGGTATTCTGACTTTCGGTAAGCAATGATACAAAAGTCCACTTGACTTCAAATGAAACTGATTCAATTAAACCATTTATCAATAGGTAAAATGTTTAAAAGATTATTTGTAAACTGTTTTGTTCTTTTTTTTCTGTAGAAAACAAACACCTTAAATAATTATTTGGAATGATTTAATGAATTAAAACAATGCACAATTCAAATAATGACTTTCGTTTCAGTAAACCTATGCAACTTTTACACATTATTTTCTGCAACAACGGTACATTTCTGCATTGAGTGGGCATTTCTGCAAATTATTCCGCAACCGTGGAACACAGCAGGGACAATGGGACACTATGAGTGGGTCAAGCATGAACATATATTTGTATTCCTGGTGCATGTGAGCTGAAAAATTGTTTCTGTACTATATTTACAGTGATCAAATATATTTTAGAAATTAGGATGGGGAAAAAATTGGGGGCAGAGCTGACATGAGAAATAAATAAATGTATTTAATCAAGCCTAATATAGCATCAATACCCCAAGGACGAAATCAACCCCATTAAATTATAAATTCATGATCAAATAGTTTGTATCCTACAGCACAGTGAACAAATGTTATTAAAATATTATTAAATATCCTGCATATCAATCAATTAAATACACCTTTCTTTTAATTTCTAAAATATCCGAATTTCTGCTTGCATGTTAGGCCTAGGGTTAATTTTTCAAATAAAACACAACGTTAATTTACATAAAAACCAAAATGTGCTGTAAACTGCCCGCGGCTAAAACTAAAGTACTAAATTACGACATCATTGATAATATTAGCCACAAACAATATGAAAACCTGCAAAACCCAGTTTAACAAAAATGTGGACCCCCCGCACAGGTACGCACCGAGATGTGATTGACACCTGTGTGAGGTGATGATGGCAAGGAGCGGGCACCTGGCTGTCGGCGCATGGAGTCTGTGTGAGACTGTTCGTATCCTTCCCTGACATGCGTGATGAAAGGATGCTTCGCCCTTGGAACAGGCCTTGGTGCGATTTCTCGTATTGAAATAATTTCCTCAACGGAAGAATCGTCTTCATCTGTCATTTTCAATATTTCTTCAGCTGATGTTTTGACATGTATGTGTTGTCTCCCTTCCCCACAAATTTAGACGTAGTCTAGTTTCCTAATAACTAGTATTTCAACATTTTGAGACACAGAACTTCAACCGGTATGTGAACAAATACCGCCTTCCATTTACGCACGAGCACAAACATATTTCCATCATTTAAAGATGATCGTTTTAGTACTCAAGCAACAACATCAAAATTATTTAAAACGGTATTGCAATCTCAAGTACTCGTACTGCATGTATCACAAAGGTCAGTCTCATCGCAGCTCCGTTGTAATAACAGCACTAACATGTTTCTAGTTTTAGTCAATGGTTACATGAGGTAGTTGATGTCAAAGAATGTGCTTTTTACCATAGGGTAACGATACTGGCTGGTACCCCAAAATACCCTGAAATCTCGTCTAAAATGTAGCACCTTTGATTTTTGTTGATGACATAATTTTTGTTCACTGCTTCGGGACAGTCATTTTTGTATTTCGGATGCTAGGCGATTTGTTCCCTCGGAGAATCGTTGGCACCGAAAATGGTTAACCCGCACCTAAAACTCCCGTCCGACCCGTGGCTGATTGGGAGCATTCGTACTTTATTTGGATGACGCGTTAACAAATCTGGATGATGCGTACACAAATCTGGTGAGCTTATTTATACTCAGAATTGTTGGATTTATAACAAGTCGGTATCAAAGCAAGATGTCCGAGACTGGCCGGATTGCGATCGGCATGCATATAGACCGCAAAAACGACCCCATGATATATATTAATTAACATTTATTCAAGCACTAAATTTGCATATTCTAGCATACATTTTGAGCACTCTTAATCTTTCGAATTTCGAACATTCAATTCACATTTCACTCACTGTGTTGATTGGGAGGATGGTACGGATCTCCATGTCCAGCTTCTTGTATCTACACATATCTAACACATTTTTTCAGGGAATTCAGTAATACCATTTTTTTTGCTCGCAGACTGAACTTATATTTAATAAAAGATCCTAGACCCACCTTAGAATATCAAAGAATATATACATGAAGAAAATAATGGAAGACGAGATGGTGCTAAATAGATTTAGCACTGCTATGTCAAACTGGTCACTGCATCTTATGAATTCTAGATATATAACTAATCTAGTTTTAGATATAAAGTTGACTTATTGAAATCAACGTGTCACCGCCAAAAGAAACACGAATATCATACACGTTGATTTATATATGAAGAATTACTCATATTCAAGAGATATTAGATTGGTTCGATGCACAAACGAACATCCTGGTATGTTGTGTGAATCGACTCTCACGAACGCATCACATGTGACGTCATAGACCCATGACTCCAGACACTATTTGTCTCGTGCAGGATGAGCGTGTAAAGTTTGGAATTCACATGCGGCATATCGTGATAAGAATAAAGACACTCTGTGGTAATACTTGACTGATTGTTAGTTTTGTCATTAATTGGTACACATTGGAAAAGTCGGTCTTAACGTACATACTTCTCTATATGTTTCTATAATTAGCGTCCATGCAGGAAGCAAAGGTACTGTAAGTCCCCATGGTCCCTAGTATGGTGATCTCCCTTTAGTTACTGACGATCCCTAGCCCATTTTTATATTGTGTTGTTGATACTTATGGCTTTTATATATTCTCAACTAGTTTTAAATTGAATCTGTGATATCCTAGTTATTGTACTGTCCTTCGTTGACAGCTTTTTATTTCGTCTAAATCTTTGTATTATTAATGTACTTCTCGTCACGATATGACTGAAATACTGCCGATGTGACGTTAAATCTTAACTCACTCACTCTATAATTAGCGTTTCTTTTGGCGGTGAGTATAGTTGTCATATTTAACCTATTATAGCTATTATATCTGTACAACCAAGCACCGCGGTGTGAGACTATGTAGCTAGCGGTTAAACCGTTAACGTGAGCTCACTATAGAGGATCGATTACCCACAAAAGGGGCTTTACATGAAAGATATGCTTCATTGCTAAAGCTAAATTCACTCTGCATCGGGTTAGAATTGATCAGCAGCTTGTTTAGAATGGCGTATAAGTAGGATCGGGTAGTCAGGCTGTCGGTATATTCAGACGGCGTGGGACGTTGTTCATTACATCAATCACTGGTTTGTTTGGTCAGACTAAATGCGGCGTAAAACAACAACATTCACTAACATAGTTTGGTATAAAAGATTAATTTAGAGATCTATGTCAATAAATATGTTGCACGGCGTAGTAGTATAATACCATCACACGTGAATCATGCAAATAAGTTAATTGTATTTTTACATGAATGTTATGTTTCTTTACGTGATACTCAATTGTGAAATATGTTAACTATTTTCTTTATTTTGAGTTTAGGGTGACCCAAAGACGTATAAAGATTGTATAAACGTCTTTGGGTGACCGCTAGATAACATGGCATACAGAAATTGTCAGGTTTTTAACAATTGTTGTTAGGGGTATATTATCCAAGTCAGGTTTTAATATCGACCAATTAAAACCACCTGATATTTTACTCCGAGGCAGCAACATGGATGCCTCCAGTGAAGTGAGACCTTTGACAGTTCCCCATCTACCTTCACTACCCAATTTGAGGGTACTGTGTAGCACAAATTATGCCAACTGTGGGCGACCGACTGGACTTATTTACCGGTCATCGAGGCCGGACCTTTTAGAACCCAATGACTTACAGAAGTTTCGTGAACTTGGGATTAAATGCATCATTGATTTTCGAGGAAGAAAAGAGTATGCAAATGCTACGGGAACAAAACCTTTGGATGCTGATTTTGATTTGTACCACATTAAACTTCCCACCGGTAGTGGCAGGAATTATAGACCTAAAGAATGTGTGAACTTTGTGCCTCTGGAAAAGAGAACTTGCAACAAGAACAAGAGTGTACAGCTGACAATGAGAGATATCAGAAGTTCAAAGTACAAACAACCACATTTTCTTCTTGATTTCTTCGCTGGCAGTTATGTATGGACAATCCTGAACCGCGCACCTTGGTACAAGAAACTGTACTCCATACTGTTCCTTCTTTATGATTTCGTGTTCAATACAGGCTACAAACACTTTGTAAGATTTTTTGTGAGCAACGTACTTAATTGCACTGGAATAACAGGGCAGTACAAGGATATGGTAGACCTCAGTCAGAGGAGTATATGTGCAGGTAATATATCTGTTACAGACAATTAGCTTAAAGAGCATCCACACCAAACAATAATTAAAAAACATAGTTATTTTTAAATTTAAAGACATTTCAAAATTTACACTTCATCTTAATAAACATCATAATTGGTTTGCTATCAATAGTATCATTCAACTTTTCTTTGTAATAAATCGTAATGATAGTAGTATTAGGTGCATAGTTCCTTTCAAAAATTTGGATGGACATGATGGATGGTAATGTTACCTAAGACTATGTTGTTTCAGCTCTGAAGTTAATGTGTGATGAAGCCAATTTTCCCATCCTCATCAACTGTGCACATGGGAAAGATCGTACTGGAATTGTCTCTGCACTTGTCCTTTCCTGTAACGGCAAATCCAAACAGGAAATTGCTGAAGAATATGCCAAGTCCGAGGTCAGTAGCCGCTGTAGAGTTAGATACAGTCATTCTGTTTGTTGCTTATATACAGTGGGGGGCACGGGTGGCCCAGTCATCTAAGGCAGAGTTGCGTCCCTTGGGCACGCCAGAAACCTATGATTGTGGGTTCGAATCCCGGTTCACCCCGATTATGTTTCTAGGTGTGTGAGTACCATAACCGTGCTCGTGGGTTTCACTGAAGTGGTAAACATTGGAGACCTGCATCACTTCGGGCTTTCCTCCCACATTAAGCTGACATGCCCCGATATAACTGGAATACTGTTAAACCCAACTCACTCACTCAATTATATACAGTGATTGTCTCCAAAGTTCAGTGAACACTAATGGCTAGTGACCAGTTGTCACATATGATGATGGTGATGATGATGAATTATATACAGTGATTGTTTCCAAAGTTCAGTGAACACTAATGGTTAGTGACCAGTTGTCACATATGATGATGATGATGATGATGATGATTGAATATTGCTCACTGCATGATTAAGCAGTAGTCACTCACATGACTTCAACCCTGTGGGGATCAAGTCCAGTACAATATCAATCACTGGATTATCTGGCCCAGAATTAATTATTTACAGGCTGTTGTCATATAGCTTGATTATTGCTGGATGCGACATTAAACGACAAACAAACCAACTTCACTTTCAATCTCATTAAAATCAGATCCTTGCTCTTGCTTCTGCTAAACAAAGATCTGAGGACAATCCATCACTGGTCCTGTCAAAATGACCTTTCATCTGACCAATCAGAGCGCGCTTACCAGATCAGTTACACCTTGAATGAGTTTTCTTATCATGCTACCTTGAAAAGTTTAACACAGGGTATTCTGTACGACAGTTATGGGGCTGTATGATTCCGTCCCAGTTATTGTCTGTCTCTCGCTTCAATGGGATAAACATTTGGAATGGAAGAGACTTCACATAGCACGGGGGAAGTACTGCCATACAATCAGGGCCACTTTGTTAAAGTATAGAACGAAAGTCGCCAGTTTGAGTGAGTGAGATAGTTGGGTTTAACGCCGCTTTTAACAGTATTCCAGTTATATCGCTGTATGTCAGCTATATGTGGGAGGAAAGCCTGAAGTGATGCAGGTATTAGACGTTTACCACTTCGGTGAAACCCACAAGCACGGGTATGGTGCTGACAAACCTAGAAACATAATCGGGGCGAACCAGTATTCGAACCCACAATCATAGGTTTCGGGTGTGCCCATGGGACGCAACTCTGCACAGCGAATCGCGGCGCCTTAGACGACTGGGCCACCTGTGCCCCCTCCCCAGTTTGAAACCAGTGGCTTATCATGCTTATAGCTCAAGAAAACTGCTTTCTTATTGACTAATTTTGACTTATTGTCAGCCATTTCTTTGGTCCATGAATGTTCCCTGATATTGTTCTGACATGACCTGTAATGGGATGTTCTCAGATGTTTGTTTAGCAATAGTAAGAACTATTATCTGATTTTAATAAGATTTGTGAATTTTAAGTCCAGATTTGCTGGTTTAATGAGTAGTTTTGTTGTGTAGACCGGTGTGATCCCCATGCGTGAGAGGATGAACAAGGAGATTGTGGAGAGGTACCACATGAGTGAAGACTTCCTGACTGCCAGGGCCGACACCATGCTGCAGCTGCTCAACTACATCGAACAAAAGTAAGAGCATCATGCACATCTATGTTGATCACTGACAATCTGTGGTGATTCCAGATAAGAATAGATCCCTAACAGCCTATGGTGGTCATGATAGGCAACTTCAGGTACGTGTGGTGAGACTCGCTGACTTGGTTTGTGGCATGTCAGTGTACCCTGATGTCATGGATCATGCTCATAATATCAATCACTGTATTATGTGGTCTAGACTCAGTTATTTACAGGCATCTGTGGTATGGCTGAAATAGTGTTCCTTTAACTTTTCGACATTTTCGAAATTCCTAATGCCCCCCAAAATAAATATCACCGTGCCCCTAATGAATTGTTGCATTGTAACACATGTTTTGATTGGCTGGAATAATCGGTTCCAAGAATGAGTTATCTCCCTTACATCACAAGGCCGAATCTGCTTTAATATTTCATTTTACGATCTCGTATCCCTACCACTCACTTATCATGGCTTCCAGTGTATGCTTGCAGTAATTTATTGATTGATGCATGATATTTATGCACACTGGGACATCGAGCGCATTCATATACCATATTTGACGTAACAAGGGCCCTGCTCTAATAAGCGCCCACGGCGATATTTTCTTATATATTGGCTAGTGAACAATACCAATTAGCACCCCTTCCGATTGATCAATGTACACAACACTTATTTATTCGCGTAATACGTACTAGTGTGTTATATGCACCCTTAATTGTGGGCATTTAAATTCTGGAAAAATGTATCTCTCGTATATAAACATTTCAGGCTGTCAGCATAAACCACGAAATTTATCTTTCAACTCTGTCTTTTTCACCAAAATAATATTCTAATAAGAGCCCCCTATTTCTAATTTTGAGAGCGCCCTGGGCGCTTATTATGTCAAATACGGTAGGTGGGTTGTTTTAAATATGATAATTATTGGAGTCACCAACTGTCTCAAAAACAAGTTGCTTCACTCAGACAGCTTCTTCTATTATTGAATGTAAACGTTGTGAGTTTTGTGGCCTTGTGCATCTCAATTTTCTATCAGCAACTTTCATTGGCTGAAAGTCACAATTGGTCCAATCAGAATCGAGTTTACACGTTTTACTAATATGGTAGTCGTAGTTCTGATAACGCCAAAATGTTTCTGCTTCTTATCGAAGAATCGCCAAACACAAATCATGTTGTGATGCACAGAAAGTTGTCACCTGAGAGTGACCATGGTGACAGACTGAGGAAAGGTAGAACATTTCAGCGAACCTAGCTTCGTGACGACGCTTGTTTGCAGCGTAACTCAGGAAGAAATACTACAACGTGTCAGCTTTGAATAGTTCACATGAAATCTAATTCAATAACAAAGCTACGGTCTAATTTTAGGACAAATACCTTGAAGAGACATGCTGATGGCAGTGATCAAAAACAAACTGTTCATATATATATGACATCAGACGATGTATTTATGCTGAAGGGTCCCTGTCCCCACTTGGTCAGTTTCTGGGCAGAACACTGGCATTGGTGAAAAGAAAGCACTGGGGAGATTTATTGAATTTTCAATTGATGTTTGTTGGTCTTCTGAGAAACTGCAGCTGATGTACTTGTTTAACAATAGTTTTCTTAAACATGACTGTTGAACAAACTGAAAAAAAGTGGTATTCTTTTACTCTGACTGGGAGAATGAACTGTCTTTGAAAAAATGAATTATTTGTTTTGTTTGATTATTTTTTAAAGCCGCACTCAGCAATATTCCAGCATTATGACGGCGGTCTGTAAATAATTGAGTCTGGACCAGACAATCCAGTGATTGACATCATGAGCATCGATCCATGCAATTGAGATACGATGACGTGCATCAACCAAGTCAGCAAACCTGGCCACCCAATCCCGTTAGTCGCCTCTGAGGAGAAGCATAGGTGCCTTTTACAGCAAGCATGGATGGCTGAAGACATATTCTAACTCGGATCTTCCATGGAAAGTGAAAAAGTCACATAATGTGAATACATGAAGTGACACTGATTGACAGTGACAAAGGTAACATTCTTAAGTTTTATGTCTTTATTAAAAATTACCGTCTCCATGGTCTAATGGTAGAGCGTCCGCCCGGAGAGTGGAAGGTCCGGGGTTCGATCCCCAGCCGTGTCATAACAAAAGACGTTAAAAGATGGTACTTGTTGTTACCCTGTCTGGCGCTGGGCATTAAGGGGCCAAAACAAGGACTGGTCGGCTCGGAGTCGGTATACTGTGTCTGTGTGGGGTATTCATGTTAAACTGCGGCATGGTATCTCAGTGTGCTAGCACTATAAATCGGCATCAGTCTGGACTAGAACAAGCAGCCACACACAGACATACACGTGCATGCACGTCGCTATATAAGTGCAATAGTCTTGGACGCGACGTTTAACCCCATGTCACCTCACCTTATTAAAAAATATATGTGTGTCTCCTGGGTTCCTCAAATGTCCCACAAGAGGCGGTCGGGTGGCCTAGTGGTTAAAGCGTTCGCTCGTCACGCCGAAGACCCGGGTTCGATTCCCGACATGGGTACAATGTGTGAAGCCCATTTCTGGTGTCCCCCGCCGTGATATTGCTGGAATATTGCTAAAAGCGGCGTAAAACTATACTCACTCAAATGTCCCACATGTAATGATGTAGAAAGGTAGGGGTAATTGGGCCCTGCTTTTCCAGTCTCTGAAATGAACACGTCTGGACTATTGCTGAGTGAGGTGTTAAACAACAAACAGACAAACAAAACTATCATGATCCCCTTCATAGTACTGCCATCTTCCCGAGGCAAGGGAGTTAACAGACTATAAAAGCCCAGTTTCCACTCTTGCCAAACTATGCTGGAATTATGGAGTAATATTTTGGCTGGACTATTGAGTCTATGCATTATGCAATCAAAATCGCAGAAGGGAATCGATATTCGGTTAATAAACAACCTGGAGACTGCTGTGTCAATTGCAGGATTTGCAGAGCATGTGTACCGTCAAATGGGAGTCGACAGATGTTTTCCAAATCTTTTCAGGTTTCAAGGTGCTTAAGTGAAACCGGACTTTTACAGTCAGTTAACTCCCTTGCCTCGGGAAGCTGTAATACTGCAACTTTGATGCCATTTCTTTTCATTGTTTACCAGGTATGGCTCCGTGGCAACTTACCTGGAGATCATCGGCTTCGGAGACACAGAGCAGGAGAAACTGAAAAGAATTCTCACAGGAGAAGTTTGTATACCACAGTGTGAAGCTGATCCCGATACACTTTGACCTATCAAAGGGTTTACTTCAGATCTTGACCAGTCATTATTCTGATTTCAGATTGGTATGGGCCAGTCATAATTGAAGCGTGATATGGATAATCAGTATGAAGTTTTGGAAATCTATGAATATTATTGATTTTATGCATTTAATTATCAGTGATTATGGAATATTGTTTGTTAGTGATTGTTAATGTCATCTGTTGAACATGTTGAAGCCAATTGACCGATTTATCATTCCATTTCTAATGAAAGAAAATCAAACGTGTGCACTGAAATAAGATAATTGTATTGTTGCATTCTCAACATTTAATTCTTGCGTGTTCATTTTACTAGGGGTGAAACGATACATCGGTGCATTGTGAGTTTTCATGCGCCGATACGATACATGATACGTTTTTTCTGTATCGATACAAGATGATTCAGTTGCTAAAATACTTCACTGCTCGTTTAATGACTCTCCGGATTTTTAGTCAGTAAAAAATTGCAAAAAGTGTTGTAATTTAGTTCACGACTAAAAATCGCTGCAACTAACATTTATCTATAGCGACTTTTTCCTTTTGAACCTGCTCTGAAATATGTATGGCCAAGACATTTCCACTCGATTAGACACAAATATGCGTATCGCGATGTGTATGGTATCGTAACCTTTGTATCGTGATATGTATCGTATCATGACCTTGCTGTATCGTTTCACCTCTACATTTTACTACATATAAAGCCATGTTGTTGATTGTTCATCTCCAGTGCCAGAGAGGCTGAAGTTGTAAGATGAAGTTGCTGTTATTGTTAAAAGATTTATCATTTTTTAGTTATGGCCTAGTTAAGCCATACCACTAATTAAAATCATTCTTACATATCACCGTGAGGACATTTGCGGCTAGATTGCAGTATACCGGATACCATCGGCCACTTTGGTAAGGGGGTATGCGTGAGCAACTTCCTTAGTAGCGGTTTCTAAGTTTTTCAGCTGTCTCGCTAAATTAACGGGGTTTGGGGGGCTTGCCCCGCCCCCCACCCCACAAGTCATTGTAATGAAGGCTTTCATAAGTAAATGTTTTTTTCAGTCACCAAAGTTAAAAAGATAAATGCTACATGTTTATTGAATATGTTGAAATGTAGGCCCAAAACATGTAACTGATGATGTCATTATGGAACTTGAAGTTTCGAGTAATTTTTTTCAGTGCTGATGTCTGATTTTCGATTTTTATGAATTACTTTGATATTCAATTTCGTGGTTTAAGTCATAATGAACCATACAAATGTATGAGGGGTCAGTTTTTGTGCTTATTTTGAGCTTTCTTGCTCTATTTTTTTTAATAGTCTAGCTGTCATGTTCCACTTTATTAGAAACATCAGACAAATATGGCCGCCAGGTATCCGGAATAATGCAAGCACCACAATGTGCCTAAAATGAATTAGTGCTACCTCTGATTGGGACGCATACTATAGTGCCAAACTAATTTGTTTCAAAGTTGCAAATCATGATGATATTGTAAAATTTACATCCCGGTAACATTTTTCCTACAAGTGAAGTAGTTTCACATTGTCATATAAAATGTTTTTATGTTACAATCAAATACCGCAAAGATATCCAATCTCATAAAATCAGATTTTAGTTCTTGCTTCTGCTAAACGAAGATCTGAGGACACCCCATTACAGTCACGTCAGAACGTCTCTGTATCCGACCAATCAGAGCATTGCTTACATGCTAACTTGGAAAGGTTGACACGGGGCATTCCGAACACCAGTTGTGGGCTGTATGACTGATTCCATCTTATCCCTCGCTTCAGTGGGATAAACATTTGGAACAAAAGAGACTTAACATAGCCAGTGGGAAGTACTGCCATACAATCTCGGCCATATATAGACATTCGAGAATGTTCTTTTGTTTATTTTTAAAATTTTGAATATATATTTTTGAAAGCTAAGTCTGGAATGGAAGTTGCCAGTTTGAAACTAGTGACATAAAGCTAGAGAAAGCTGCTTTCTAATTGGCCAATGTTGACTTCTAGTTCTTCATTTTATTGGTAGACCGCCTCCGTGGTCCTGTGGTAGAGCGTCCGCCCGGAGAGCGGAAGGTCCAGGGTTCGATCCCGGGCCGCGTCATACAAAAAGACGTTAAAAGATTGTACTTGTTGTTACCCTGTCTGGCGCTCGGCATTAAAGGGCTAAAACAAGGACTGGTCGGCTCGGAGTCAGTATACTGTGTCTGAGTGGGGTATTCATGTTAAACTGCGGCATGGTATCTCAGTGAGCTAGCACTATAAATCGGCATCAGTCCGGACTAGTACAAGCAGCCACACACACACATACACGTGCATGCACGTCGCTATATAAGTGCAATAATCTTGGACGCGACGTTAAACCCAATTTCACCTCACCTCACCTCACCTCATTTTATTGGTTGTTCAAAGTTTGCGAAAGGTCGTTCTGACGTGACCTGTTACTGGAATGCCCTCAGATCTTTGTTTAGCGGTAGTGTGAAGTAAGATCTGATTTTAATGAGAGTGAAATGTGTCAAGCAGTCCACACAGACATTTGTCAAACAAGGTAACCAAATCCCTAGATGAACCTTAAGAATAGGAATGTCTAGTTTTTGCAGAGGGCTACAGCAGACCAGCTTATCTGCTTGTCAGCTTGGCTTTGAAACCCAAGTCACTCTGATTTTGTTCCAGGTTTGTCAGTACCCACCTAAGATTTTCATCATGTCAGGCTTTCCTCCCTCATCCTGCCGACGTGCCTGGATGTGATTTAAATGCATCTTCCTGAGGCAAGGGAGTTAACTGACTGTAAAAGTACAGTTTCCATCCTTGCTAAACTAGGCTGGAATTACGGAGTTATATGTTGTCGGGAATAACGAGTCCAATCAAAATCGCATAATGAAATCAACATCTGGTTTGTAAACAATTTGGATTTCAACATGCAGATTTCGGTACCGCAAGTTTTGCAAAGGATGTGTATTATCTAGGCGTCAACAGATACTTTCCAAATCTTTTCATGTTTTTAATCAAGATGCTCACCTGATTTGATACATTTCAGGAGGTAAAACCTGTTTTATTACAATATAGATCTTGAATAGATCTTCTTGACTGGGTGCCACCATTTTGTTTGGAGCAATTGCAAGTGATATGAGAGGTGGAATCTGATTAGTCAGTAGCGGGGACATAAAGGGACATAGCTCGTAATAGCCGCTGATGGCGCTACGATCGAGCCCAGAAATTCCCGCCTTGTTCGGCAAGTGTGGAAACTGGACGTTTAGAGTCAGTTCAGGCCCTTGCTTTGGGAAGATGATTCAAATGCTGTTCAAAGTGGTTAACTAAAGTCACTTACTTGTTGTTGCTGGAATCACATATCCACATGCTTACCATTTGAAAATTAGAAAACAACATGACGCCTGACGTCGTGCTCAGGTGCAATCTCATTAAAATCAGATCTTAGTTCTCGCTGCCGCAAAACAAAGATCTGAGGACATCCCATTACGGGTCACGTCAGACCGTAAAACTCTGACCGACTAATGGAATTACTGACAAGAAGTCGACATTAGCCAATCAAAAGGCAGCTTTCTCGTGCTTTACGGCACTAATTTCAAATTGGAGACTACGCTTCGAAACATATTTTGACAAATTCTCGCTTAAAAATTTGAAACCTGAACAAAAGAAAGTTCTAGAATGGCTAGATTGGTCTATAGTGTCTAGATTGTATAGATTCAGTCGTTTAGCCCGTAATTATCGTTCGGAATACCCCTTTTTAACGTTTTCAAGGCTGTATGATTAGAAATCTCATTCCAACTGTCACTTTCATGATCTGGTAAGCGACGCTCTGATTGGTCGGATGAAAGGTCGTTCTAACGTGACCCCTAATGGGATGTCCTCAGATCTTTGTTTAGCGGTAGCGAGAACTAAGATCCGATTTTAATGAGATTGTGCTCAGGTGTGACGAGAAGAGGGAAGGAGAACCTGGCAAGCAGGCTAAGCTTTGTGTTGAAAAGAAATGTCTGACTTACAAAGAACTGCTTAAACGATATGATGTATGTCATTTGTATATATAAATCAGTACATTTGTTCAATGTTTTTGAATAGATATGAGTTTACAATGATCATAATTAGAAGCTTTTGTGAAATGTTCCGTGTTGTCATTAAATATGTGCTTTTAAACTTATATGTATCCAATATGCTTTAGGTACCAATTAACCAGTTTTAGTTGTCAGGATTTTATCTTTGTTTTCAAGTATTTTGATTGCTACCAGAAGTTGATTGTCTATGGTCAAACTTATATCCTGATGATACTCATTGATCACATTCAGAATTGCATGTTGGCGATGTTCTTGACTGTCCCTTTGAGAAATTTTCAAACTGATCACTGAAATTTATAAGCCACCCCTGTTTAGCATTCTTCATCTCCACAGAGATTCTCGTCTCTCTCCACGTACTGTCCTAAACCCCCCAACCTACTTGCAATGTGTTGAAAAATCATGTGACTGAATGGCATGTTATCATGTGCAATCTTCTTGACCGTGAAAATTCGTTCTTTTGAAATCTAAAATGGCAATTTGAGTATGGAACTATTGACACAAAACTTATTAATGCCCTAAATCCCTGACAACCCCGACCCCTGACCCCTGACCTGACCCCTGACCTGACCCCTGACCCTGACCCTGATCCCCAGCCTCCATTCCATTCTGATGTTATCACCACATGGTAATGTCTTGTGCCTTTTAACTTTGTGAGTTTACTGGACAGAAAGGTTTGAGAGGTATCATTTGAGGACTGAAACTTCAGAGGTCATTCTGATGATCAAGCAAAGTCATACCCTCTGAAATGACAACTTGACCAAATTACAAAATATACGTTCCCGAGATGTTTCATCTGCATTGCCTCTCATTGATGTCTACTGGTGATATTTGATCTTGTAGGTCTAGTGCTTAGGCCAGACATTTTTCCAATAGTTTATGGATTTTTTGCAACAACAAGAATCCCGTTTTGGGGACGAATTTGTAAAAATATATACGTCAAATATATTTTTATATTTCCTCAAAATGCTAATTAGGTTGTTTAAGGAGAAGAAAAAACAGTGGGGTCAGGATTTTTGAAGATAAGTTTTCAATGGGTGCAACATACACATGGACATGCACATGGACATGCACATGGACATGCACATGGACATACACATGGACATGCACATGGACATGCACATGGACATGCACATGGACATGCACATGGACATGCACATGGACATACACATGGACATGCACATGGACATACACATGGACATACACATGGACATGCACATGGACATACACATGGACATGGGCACTCCTGTAGATGTGCAGTCTTACTAGTGGATGCCTGTAAATAGTACTTTCAGATTGATCTAGTTGTCAGGGGTAGCTTTGTGGAGCAGTGCACTTAATATGGCAAATACGGTATTCTCTGATGACATTTGTGTATATAGATCGTGAAACACTAAGACGCAAACTTGTTTTAGTTAAATATTGCTATTGGTGAATTCTCTTGCATGAGAATTGCAAACTTGACCCCTGTCAGTCATCCGACCTGATTTTGTTGTACTCAATACTGAGACAGAAGTACCACCTTAGTGTAGGGGAGCATACAATAGTATATTTTTTAGTTCTACGACAGACGGAACTCCCATACTCAGCAGGTATTCTTATGATAATCAGATTGCTAACTACTGTAGACGTTGTAGTCAGGGCCCAGTGTGAGGCATTGTGTGTTAGGATATGATTGAGTTAGATTCTGTACATCATAAATCAGTGTACACAAATTGGACCTGAGTGACTTGAACATGTTGAGTGAAACTTGCTGGGAATGTTAGTCAGCTGGGGCCCCGCTCCTCTTTAACAATCGTCAATTAGGAAATATTGGAAATACAGAACTATTACGTTAAGCAAAAGGGGACAAAATATTGTATTTGTTTTGTGGTAGTAATTAGTCCAGGTGTTTAGTTTTTCAGTCTGTCTTGTTAAGTATGTATGTGTGTGCCCTGCCAGGACAAAAGAGACCTTATGGGTGCTAGGAAATAATTGTGCTGTGATGTCATCAAGAATGATGTTTGTCGTCAACTTACTTCTGTAAAAATTGCGATGCATAAGGACTGTAAATAAATATCTATCTTTCTCTTGTTGGGTAGAAATGTCATAAAAACAAAATTTCAAAACATTTCAGCATCCATGTGTACTTTCGATTGATCAGTCACCATATCTAAATTATTACAACAGTTATCATCTCAAGACTGAAAAGGGGGCCCAGTCGTCTAAGGCGCCGCGATTCGCTGTGCAGAGTTGCGTCCCTTCGGCACACCTGAAACCTATGATTGTGGGTTCAAATCCCGGTTCGCCCCGATTATGTTTCTAGGTTTGTCAGCACCATACCCGTGCCCGTGGGTTTCACCAAAGTGGTAAACGTCTGAGACCTGCATCACTTCAGGCTTTCCTCCCACAACAAGCTGACACGCCATGATATGACTGGAATACTGTTAAAAGCGGTGTTATACCAGACTCACTCAGTCTAAATCATTACAACAGTTATGTTTCAAGACTGAAAATGGGATTGTGCAGAAAACTTGTCCAAATGTTTGATGCCATTTATCCCTGCAATACATTTGAATTGTTTTTTATGTTCCTAAAATATTGTAGGTTTAGAATATGATAAAAAGTCAAAATGTGATTTTTTTCACCCATAGGGTCCTTCATTTCATGGAGGGTCATATGTTATGTACAAGACACACGCACAGATGGTGATGGGTGACAACAAGTATATGGATATATTTTACTTTCACATTTGGGGACTGTGTCACCTAAGGTTAATTTTCTGCTTCTTAGTTCGACAAATTAGAGCATTAATGGGTTCAAGAATTATTTCAAAAAGAAAAAGGATTCTTTAGGATTAAACTGCTGCAAAATCAGTTTTGATTTCTGAGAGACATTTCCAGAAGCTGTGATCCAGAAAATTAATTCTATGTGATCCACTCCAACATTTGTAGTGCTATGATTGTTGTAACTCCTATACTTTAACATCTTATTATATAATGTGATGTTTTCCACCACATTCATTCCTGAAGCAGTCACGTGTCATTTGACCAAAAGGCATATTGACTCCATGTTAGGGCTAATATTTTAGGATATTGTCTTCTGTTACTAAAAATAGAATTGGAATTACCCGTAAGTGGTATTCCCCAAATCTAAGCCAGTCAGATGTCTCTAATTGTTGGAAGCTACTAACATCATTGTACCTGGCCTAGGTTGATAACGTTGAATCTGCTGCTCTATATTATATAAGGTAAAATAAAAATAAAATAAAAAAGTCTTGGTTCTCAGGCACTGCCCGCTTCATCATAAAGTCTGTCGCATGGTTCACTTTTATTCCATTTAAAAAAAATAAAAAAATAATAATAATAATAAAAAATCTAATACAGTTACTTCCCTTTACATGCATGTTACTTTACTGCACTTTTCATGGCGGCAATAGTTTGTTTGCTTGTTTATGTAGGGAGGCCCTTTCCCAGGTTGATGGTACACAACTGTTTATTTGGATACATACCAGTTTGAACGAGCTAAAATAAAAACCGCCACCTTCCTGCTCTATATTTCCAAAAGTCATCGCCTGAGAACCAATTCTTTTATCTTTTTAAGCCTAATAAAGGAAGTATAGACTTTATATATGAGGTCAATACTGGTTTTTGTAGAACCAAAAAAAGCAATATCATCCTAAGACTTCGTCCACATTCAATATTGCTTTTTTCTGGTCCATTAGAACAGGTGTTGACCTCATTTAAAATCGGGGGAACGGCTGGCCTAGTCATCTAAGGCGTGCAGAGTTGCATCCCTTGGGCACGCCAGAAACCTATGATTGTGGGTTCGAATCCCGGTTCACCCCAATTATGTTTCTAGGTTTGTCAGGACCATACCCTTGGGTTTCTAAGACCTCTAAGACGTCTAAGACCAGAATCACTTTGGGCTTTCCTCACACATTAAGCTGACACGCCGTGATATAACTGTAATACTGTTAAAAGCGGCGTTAAACCCCACTCACTCACTCATAGAAAATCTATAATGTCACCTGGAGAGCTGTGACTGCTTTGGGAAGCTGGGTTATGTTGCTCCTAATTCGTTGTAAATATCTACTGTTTAGTTGATGCATAATAATCAGCTTAAATACTCGCTCAGCTTGGCATATGCATAGAGATAGATGGAACTATTTACAACAGCAAGCTTTATACAGGGATTAACCTGAAGCTGATGTGATATAGCTGTTGTGGTGCCCCTGGGGAACTTACATATTGTCACTTGCTACAGTTTCTCTGTCATCGTTTGAACCACGCCATTACCAAGGCAACACACTGCTCAAAATATAGTAGATTCTGTTCTTCAATAATTACTTTTAGGCTTAAAACTGACTTGAGAAACACGCTTTAGCTTGATTCAAAGCCTAAGCAGTCCTTTCTGTTCGTATGGCGAAATAATGAACCACTAGAAAATACCAGAAATCTTGCTGACATTGTTGATGCATGTCATCGTATGCCAATTAATATAGATGCTCATGACTCGATTATTTACAGGCCGTTATGGCTGTGGAGTTAAAACTGCAGCTGGCTTCTTGAATCAGTGATAGTGATGTAGACATGGAATTTATATATAACATTTTATATTGTGTGCGAGGGTCTATATTACTAGCAGGACACATAATAAAAATAAATTTTTTTATGTTTTATTTATTTCTTAGACCGTCTGCTTTTCAGTAAGGGTGTGGGATGGGGGGACAAGAGAGCAAAAGTGGCCCAGTTGTCTAAGGCGCCGCGATTCGCTGTGCAAAGTTGCATTCCAGAAACCTATGATTGTGGGTTTGAATCCCGGTTCACCCCTTTTTTGTTTCTATGTTTGTCAGGACCATACCCGTGCTCGTGGGTTTCACCGAAGTGGTAAACGTCTGAGACCTGCATCACTACAGGCTTTCCACCCACATTAAGCTGACACGCCGTGATATAACTGGAATAATGTTAACAGTGGCGTTAAATCCAACTCACTCACTCACTCTGTAAGGGTGGCGGGCCCATGCAACAAAAGAAAGATTTGTGATCTTAGAGGACAATGCAATTACCAGCTACAATTTCAGTTGAATTTTTTTGTATATTTTCTGATCAACTACATTACATATTGGGCAAAGTTTGCTGTAAACAAACTAATAACAAATAAAAGGTCATATGCACCCTGTATGTCATGTCTCATATCTACTTGTTCATAGTTTTGGATCTGAACAGGTGCAGATTGCACGGGTGGCCCAGTCGTCTAAGGCACCGCGATTCAGAGTGCAGAGTTGTGTCCCTTGGGCACGCCAGAAACCAATGATTGTGTGTTCGAATCCCTGTTCACCCCGATTATGCTTCTAGGTTTGTCAGCACCATACCCGTGCTCGTGGGTTTCACTGAAGTGGTAAACGTCTGAGACCTGCATCACTTCGGGCTTTCCTCCCACATTAAGCTGACACGCCGAGATATAACTGTAATACTGTTAAAAGCGGCGTTAAACTCAACTCACTCACTCACTGAACAGATACAGAACTATATAGACTCCTCTCTTTCTGTATGGCTGTTGTTGATTGAGTTTTACACTGAAACTAGTATTTGTCTCTTCCTTGTATTCAAGTATACAGTATATTAGATGACAACAATAATTGACTGGTATTGTGACCATATTATCATATTTAGGGTGACTGTGCAATCTTTCTATACTAATCATGCCATTCTTCATGAATGAAATATATTAACACTTTCCAATTGTGAACATTTGTAGAAATACTGAACAATTCTTTGAACTGTTTTATTCATCAACGATATATTTTCTTAAGATTGACAATGAAGTTTCTTTTGAAGTGAAGACCAATTGTAATATGATGATATATACTACTCAAAAGAAGTTAAAGAACGCCCATTTCTTTCATATTACTATAGTTAACCTGTCGTGGCATGACAGATTAACTATAGTAATATGAAAGAATAGGGTGGCCCTTGACCTTTTTTAGTAGGGTATATGGGACATAAAAAATTCCCACATTGGGAGATAATAAAAATGAAATTATATTCAAGAAATGAAACCTTTGATACTGAACTGTTTTGTCTTTTTGTTGACATCTCGCTTTACAGTGCAAAATGGTTATAAAAAATACTCTAAATAAAAACAAGGTACTGCCTCAAGTGTGGTGATCTAACAACATTACAGGTCTATAAAGTGGACAAATCACCTAATTTATTATGTCAACATTCCATGTCATGTTACGTTTCTGGTGTAAAACCATACTCACTCACTCACCCATGTCATGTTATTATATTACTGCCATTGTCTGTAAAATGGTAACAATGCAAAAAATATTGATTCTGATACCTAGTTGAATATTCAGGAATGGATGTTCTTGTAAAGTGAATAAACTGTGTTATTAGAATGGTCACGTCTGATATAAGATGCTTTCATGTGAGTATGTTTGGATGAATAAGTGCATCAATACCATTTTTAGCAAGATTCCATTCATTCGGGGGAAATCTTTACTAATCTATGTTTCACTTCTCTTGTCCCCATGGGGCACATGTGGCCGAGTGGTTTAAGCGCTGCAGTTCGTTGTGCTGTCGTATGTTGCTTCATTAGTCAGCGCCATGACCATGCTGTTGGTTTTAGCAAAGGGATGACTTCAATGACTTGTCACTTCAGGATTTAGTTGTTAAGGTAACATGCCATGATTTGAATGAACTACTGTTCAACGTATGTTAAACCCAACACACTTACTTGTTTTTGTACTTGTAGACAATTCTTTTCTAATGTTTTTGAATGAAAGAATGACAATAGTTTTGATGAAACAAATATTATCTGGACACAGGGTTGGTAGTTGTTTATGTAATCAAAGCTTATAGTTGGCTTGTAACGTAGAACTATCACACAACAATATGGAGCTATCACGCTACAATATGGAGCGTCACACTCCAATATGGAGCATCACACTACAATATGGAGCATCACACTATAATATGGAGCTATCACACATGGAGCCATCACACTTCAATATGGAGCGTCACACTACAATATGGAGCGTCACACTACAATATGGAGCGTCACACTACAATATGGAGCATCACACTACAAAATGATCACACTACAATATGGAGCATCACACTACTATATGGAGCTATCACACATGGAGCCATCACGTTACAATATGGAGCATCACACTCCAATTTGGAGCATCACACTCCAAATTGGGAGCATCACACTACAATATGGAGCTTCACACTACAATATGGAGCTATCACACAACATGGAGCATCACACTACAATATGGAGCATCACACTCCAATATGGAGCATCACACTCCAATATGGAGCATCACACTCCAATATGGAGCATCACACTCCAAAATGGAACCTCACATTCCAAAATGGAGCTATCACACTACAATATGGAATGATCACACTACGATATCAAGCGTCACACATTTATTACAACACACAGCAGTGGTTACTGTGTTAAGTCTGACATGCCATCCCTGTTGATAACCTACAATTTGATCATGTTTTGATTTCTTAATTTTGTTGTAGTTTACTCAAAAGGCAAAAGTAAATTTGATCCTATGATTTTAATAAAACCTCAAAATCATTACCGTATTCGACGTAATAACCGCCCAGGGCGCTCTCACAATTAGAAATAGGGAGCTCTTATGAGAATATTATTTTGGTGAAAAAACAGAGTTAAACGATAAATTTCGTGGTTTATGCTGACAGCCTGAAATGTTTATATACGACAGATATATTTTTCGAGAATTTAATTGCCCATAATTAAGGGTGCATATAACACACAAGTGCGTATTATACGCGAATAAATATGTTTTGTGTACATTGATCAATCGGAAGGGGTGCTAATTGGGATTGTTTACTAGCCAATATGTTAGCAAATATCGGCGTGGGCGCTTATTACGTCGAATATGGTAATACTTATGAGAGACAGTAAAAGAACCAAGTAAAGCATTTTCGGTTATGGAAACAAACTCAAAAGGAATTGGTTGGTTTGATTATGAAATGCCACAGAATCACATGCAATCTATTAATGATGAATAAAACCAAACAGTTCAACTTAATTTGTGTTAACACAAAAATAATTAGGATTTGAATTTAGAAATTTCAATTTATTTTATGTGAATTGTTTGAAGGCCTATCTTGAACCAAAGTAACCATGGTAACTACTAGTACACTTAAGATATTCAATGATGAGATTATGTGCATCTAGAAAAATCCTAAGGACCACAAATTTCTTACATATTACCATATGTCATGGCATGAAATATTAACTATAGTAATGTGAAAGAATCGGATGGTCCTTATCTTTTTTAGTAGTGTTAGAATATGATCAGTTACTTTTGCCTTTGAATATATGTTTTATCCATGACATGTGATTGTTGATTCAATTTGTAATGAAATGTGTTGATGAACGGCACGCCACCAGTCTGTAGATGTTGTCGGGCTGCTACTCCTGGGACAAAACACGTCAGCAGTGTTGTTGAACAATTTTACAAATCAAAATATTTTTATTAGTGATTATATATATATATTTCCACCAATATTAGAAATTTTGTATCCTTTATATTGACTATTGTACTTTTACATATTAATTGACTCTAATTCTCAATAAATAATCATGTATCTTAAGTGGTTGTAATTAGCAACAATGAATGAATGTTGTATGTGATTTATTCAAACTACACTACCGGTACTCAAAAGAATGTAAAGAACACCTGATTTATTTTTCACATGACTGCAGTTAATCTGTCGAGGCAGGAGGGTATTGCAACACACAACCTTCCGATAGCGGGTGTTCTTTAACATGTTTTGTGTGGCATATATGATGGCAGGCTGTGAATAATCAGCAAACCAGTGGTTGACAGCATGAGCAGGTATCCAAGGACACACAGGATCCTGTCAACTGAGGGGACATAACTCTACACAAACAGTTGTGGCACTTAGTTGACTGGGGCATATTTGCCGAAGCCAGAATGGATGTGCTTTTCCCCTGTTTTCCCCTAGTTACCTCCCTTTTCTGGAGAAGGATTTGCATTTCAAGCTTTGTTGAAATTGCCTTTGAGCCATGGCTTGTTGCAGACACAACTTATTAAGAAACTCGATTGTATATACTCTGTCAACTTTGCGCCTGAAATGTCTAAAACTAACGGGGGAGGTGAGGTGTGGTGAGGTGAAAGTGTTGAACATCGCTTTCAAGATGATTGCACTTATATAGCAGTGTGCGTGCTGGTTTTATAGTGCTAGCCCACTGAGAAACCATGCAGCAGTTTAACTGACTCCTTGTTTTAATTCCTGAATGCTGTGCACCAGGCAGGGCAACAAACAGTACCATGTTTTAACGTCTTTTGGAATGATGCAGTCAGAGATCGAACCACCAGCCTTCATGGCAGAGGCACTGTCCACTCGACCATGTGCTTCACAACCAACAACAAAAACAGTTAGGGGAGCACAGGTAGGTACGATGCAAGAAAACAAACAATGCAAGAAAACAATATTTAACACATTTATTTCTTCCCTGAATGCATATTCTGTATCTTGAAGTTGACATGATATGTCAGGTCTAAAAACCTGAAAAGTCATTTATAACTATCTCAGTGTCATATTGAATATAGTGATTCTAATGAAATTGCCACAAAAGCATTCCTCCACATGTTTTGAAAACCAAATTTTAATTACAAAGACTTAGATTTCAGTCCTTTCTTGTTCAATCATGTTTATATTCCAATGAAGAATTCAAATGTTTGAATTAAACGCTAGTCCAAATTAAGTGGAATACCTTTACAGATCATGGACCCTTAGAAACTGTATGAACCCATGGGTATACTAGTATTATGTTTGAATATGGCAGGCTGATATGTGTCACAAAACTCACTTATAAAACACACAATGACAAAAAACAACATTGGTTTGCATAAAGTATCATGGCTGTCATATGACAACAGAATACGATTACGGGAGCAGTCATTTGATTTTCGGGGGACATCTCAAATTTTGGTTTGAGATCAGCATTTCTGTTTTTCATATTTAGGAACTCAATTCTTTTTTTCCAACACAAAATAAAAGCTGCTGTTATTTCAAACTTGACTTCTCGATATTTAAATACATGCCACATTTCCTACAATATGAGTCATAACAGGTATGTAATTTTCCCCCAGTAAAACAGGGGCTTCATTGATGTCTAGGATAAAATCCTCCTGCAAGCACCTCTGCCGCCACCATCAAATCAAACTGGTTGCTCCCTAAGGTTATTTCTCTGCCGTTCTTATGATTACAAGAGTATATAAAAAAATCAGGAATAAAACTTTCTGTTTTCTCTTTACAAATCGGGTTGAGGCCCCTTGAAAAAAGCGTAAACCTACATGCTAAAAGAGTGTTTGCAGTCATTGCTGGAACAGGTATGACAGAAATGTAATCTGGGGACATTTCTGGATATACTCATGTACCAATATGGGGGCACGGGTGGCCCAGTTGTCTAAGGCGCTGTGATTCGCTGTGCAGAGTTGCGTCCCTTGGACACGCCAGAAACCTATGATTGTGGGTTCGAATTCCGGTAGGGGGCTCTTAACAGGATATAATTTTGGTGAGAAAAAAACAGTTGATAGATCGTAAATTTCGTGGTTTAGGCAGACAGCCTGAAATGATACAAAAGAAAAGTCTGTGCGTATTAAACACAACAGATATATTTTCCAGAATGTTATTGCCCATAATTAAGGGTGCATATAACACACAAGTGTGTATCATACACGAATAAATAAGTCTTGTGTACATTGATCAAACGGAAGGGGTGCTAATTGGGATTGTTCACTAGCCAAAATATTAGCAAATATCGACGTGGGCGCTTATTACGTTGAATACGGTATTTCACAAGGCACGAAACCTGTTCTTTCGCAAACTTGCATAGCCTAGACTTCTGGTATACCAAACACTGCTACATTCCATCATGGGACTACTTCCAAACTTGCAGAATGCTGTATAAATATCAGATCTATACTACTAAAACAAATTAAGGACCACTTGATTCTTTCGTATTACTATAGTTTATCTGTCATGGCCTAACAGATTAACTATAGTAATCTAACAGAACTGGATGGTCCTTAATTCTTTTTGGTAGTATAATTTTTTAATTTAGGTAAGCAATGGACTGATGTCTGATCTTACACAATCACAAAACTAACAGCGGTTTTGTGCACTGTGCAAGCCCCAACAGTGCTAGTAGTTGCTATTCTACTTCAAGAACTGGACGAAAAAAACAACACCCAGAAGTACTTTTAAAATGCAGGTCTACAGAAACAGCCTTTTCTCTGACTGGAATAATGCCCAATTCTTTGTAATCACATGAAAAAACAACAACTTTTAAGTTGCTTAATAATAAAAATGTAAAATATTGGAGAAAATATGATCAATCATGCCAATATGTTTGGCCATGCATGTGTTCAATACTGGTTCTACACCGGATAATAAAAAACACAGAAAAAGGTCCAGTATCACTAAAAGAGTAATTATATGGTTTTCCTGCTGACCCAAAATATAGTTCGTTAAATTATTTTAAAAATACATGTTTTAAGAAAAGTCCTTTCAAATTGGATTGCTACAGAATGTAACTTTTCGACTTGTCATTTAAAAATAAAATACTCTGACCAACACCTTAAATGTATTTTTACGAAAATCATATATTTGGTAGGTCATATACGTTTTGTAAATATCTGCAGATTGTTAATTTCCCACTTTTTTTTATCTCAAACTAACTATTACTGTTAAAATGTAACAGCTCTAAAACAACTCTTGTGATGTGGCTGAAGAAAGGTCAAGTCAGAAACAAGCTAATGTTCACTGGTCTGGGGCAAGTACATCCCAAATGGACCCTAGAAGATTCCGGGAAAGAATAGGTCTTCAGCAACCCATGCTTACCGTAAAAGGTGACTATGCTTGTCGTAAAAGGCGACTAGCGGGATCGGGTGGTCAGGCTCGCTGACTTGGTTTATGCATGTCATTGATCCCAATTGCGTGGATTGATGCTCATGATATCAATCACTGCATTGTCTGGTCCAGACTCGATTATTTACAGACTGCCGTCATATAGCTGGAATATTGCTGAGTGCAGCGTTAAACAACAAACCAACCAACCAACCAACATCCTAAATGTAATAAGTAACACAAATCGTAATAAAAACTATACAAAAAAGTGAAAAAAACAACATGGATTTGTTCTGTAGTGAGACAAAGAACACGTAAACCTGACTGACAAGTTAAACACTTTCATGCCATTGGTGGAGGATACAAAATGTCGTGTCATGGATTTCAGTAATTTAAGTCAAACATACAAACAATAATCTTGAGCACTCACTTTCTTATTTACAAATTGATTCATATATCTACACAACCATCACATGTTGTGCCCTAGAAACTGTTTGTATGTAAAATCCAGTGCACACACAGTCACACACACAGTGAGTGACTGAGTATGGTGTTACGCCGCTTTTAGCAATATACCAGCAATATCACGGCGGGGGACACCAGAAATGGGCTTCACACATTGTACCCATGTCAGGAATTGAACCCGGGTCTTCGGCGTGACGAGCGAACGTTTTAACCACTAGGCTACCCGACTGCCACTCACACACACAGACACGGTTACACACAAGGAGAGACACAACCAGACACACAAACACAGCCAGACACGCAAACATTTAAACACACACACATACACACACAGACATACACACAAACATATAGACACACAAAAAACAACAATGATTAACTACCCAAATCACAGTGAAGTGGGAACCTGGATAATGGCTATGGACCAATCTCTGCCACAGTGAAGGATGTGAGTACAGTGAAACCTTCCTAGTCTGGACCCTGTTAATCAGGAATTCCTGCTTTCTTGATGATTATGATAGGGAATGTCTGCATGTATTTTAAACAATACATACAATTTGTTAACCGTGTAAATAAATAATAGTTGTCATTGTTCATTATTCAAAGAAAACTACCTCTATTACAGATATAGATCCTGTACTGTGGCTGTCATTATGCACTAAAGTCTTCAGATTTTCAACAGAAGTCCTCTTCACAGTCAACTATCTATAACCAGTTGTGCAAGTAATAGTATCTCTCTACCCGTATCTCATGTGCATGATATACACAAGAATTCTATACATTCTGGAACCAGGATTCACCGTACACAGGATTCCCCATGCAAACAAAAGCATGGCTACACCTGCGAGACATAAAATTAATAGAAATAGAAATCTGAAACAAATATGATGTTGTCAAAGATAACAGTGCATGGTAATCTGATGAACCACAATGGACCAAATGGATGCACAGTTATTGCTCTGGGCATCGAAATGGGGTGACAGTATAAAAATAACACTCAAACACAACTTCAATCTATATACAGCATATCACTATTGACAAATATGATACAATCTCAAAATTGAGTTGTATCTGTTACGATGATAACACTATCAAATACCAGTCTTACACAACTTCAATCTATACATACACAACATCTCTGAATGCACAATGCCATTTAGAAAGTGGTCAAATGTAACAGATGTTATATTTGGGATAACACTTTCTCAGTAAAGTGCAGGTTCTGGTACAAAGTACATGATCTAGACTACCAGTTGTTGGACTTTCATTTTGTGGAAGGCTCGGTGGCTGAGTGGGTTAGATCGCTGACTTTGTGTGCTGGCGACTAGGTGCCTCACTCTGGGAGTGTGGGTTCGAATCCCGGACGGGACTCAACCCTGAAAAGTGCTAGAATCTGTACATAACAAAGAAAGTGTTATCCTAAATATGACACTTGTTACAGAACATCTGACAAATATGATAGAATCTCAAAATGACAACACTGCAAAATCAATGTTGCCAAAAGAATCTGTAAGCCCAGTATTAGATAATATCACAGTCCAGGCTGGCCTTGTTCACAGCAGCATCAGTACTTGATGGGCTTGTATATGCTATGCTCCCCATCACCCATGAAGCCATACATCCGACTTGAGTGTGGTCGCTTTATTTAAACTACCTTATCAAGCCATAGCCTCAGATTCGCACAAACAGCAATATTTCTTAAGCAACACATGCTGCAACCTTGCAGCGATCTACTTCGGAGATCTGCTTCAATATCAGGCCATTGTAGGGGTTGCACAAAGTCATAAGTACATGAAGTAAGGCACATTTGACTTTTGGGCTAGGATGGGTAACTTGAGTACTATGGTCAGGTTGGTACTGAGAAGGACCCACCCACAGGACTACCCGGACCAGTGGTTAGTCACGTGATATATTGTTTAATGATAAAAATGATCTAGAACTATATGGTTACACTACAAGTCACTACAATCTCATTAAAATCAGACCTAAGTTTTCGCTACCGCTAAACAAAGATCTGAGGACATCCCATTACGGGTCATGTCAGAACGACCTTTCACGAATTTTGACCGGCCAATGAAATGACTGACAAGAAATCGACATTAGCCAATCAGAAGGCAGCTTTTTACGAGCTAGTTTCAAACTGGTGATTACGCTTCGAAACATATTTTGATGTATTCTCGATTAAAAAAACTAAAACTGATAAGAAGAACGCTCTGGAATGGCTTATAGATAGCCTAGATTGTATGGATATAATTGTAAAACCTGTTACTGTCGTTCGGAATACCTCGTGCATAATATTTCGTGGTTGCATGATTAGAAAACACATTCTGACTGTCATTTTCATGATCTGGTAAGTGACGCTCTGATTGGTTGGATGAAAGGTCGTTCTGACGTGACCCTTAATGGGATGTCCTCAGGTCTTTGTTTAGCGATAGCGAGAACTAAGATCAGATTTTAATGAGATTGGAAGTCACTAATGTTGGCATTTCTTCTGACTATTCACCCATTCCTTCTGACTATTACATGTTTGAATAAAGATAAAACTTCAGGCATGCATGACCAGATCGTTTTATATGTGTAACAAAATACATTTTGTCCAGGAATACATTCCAACTATTCACAATCGGACATGTTGTACCTATCTCTTGACACCTACAGCGGGTACCCGGGTAGGGTCAGATAATAGTAGGGTGGGTACCGAGGTAGTAAATTTAGAATTGTCCCAGCTCTATTTGACTTCCATGAGTTTCTAAGAAGCTCTCACTTCATTGCTTGACTACCACACTGCAAGTAGCGATACATCTTCATGGGTAATGGATTGGGGTGAAACGATACAACAAGGTCACTGTACGATACATATCACAATACAAAGGTCACGATACAGTATTTATCATGATACATCGGTCATGATACGATATGAATTGCGATACTCATATTTACGTCAAATTGCATGGAAACTTCTGGAAAATAAATATTTCAGAGCAGGTTCAGAAGGAAAAACTAGCTGTTAGCCACATGTTTGCAGCAGCTATTTTTAGTAATGAACTTGAAACACGAATCGTAGCATCACATGAAAACCCACAATGCACCGGATTACCGATGTATCATTTCATCCCAAATAATGGAGGAACATACTGTACAAAAACCTGGGAAGGATTGACGATGTGTTCACAATTAAACTGTTACATCCGTCCCTGCGTTCCCTTCACTGGCGTTGTTCGCTTCACTCGGTGTGTCAGCCTCCACAGTTTGTCCCGGCATGTCGGCCGCCATCAGCTGTCGCAGGACAAGACGTTTGTAGACGCCATCTTTCTCCAGGAGTTCATCGTGAGTTCCTCGCTCAGCTATGTGGCCTTTGTCAATCACAACCACCTGGAACAGAGGAACGCTGTCTACAGTAGGGCAAGGGTGTACAGGAACAGAGGAACGCTGTCTACAGTAGGTCAAGAGCAACGCCTTCTACAGTAGGTCAAGGGTGTACAGGAACTGAGGAACGCTGTCTACAGTAGGGCAAGGGTGTACAGGAACAGAGGAATGCTGTCTACAGTAGGGCAAGGGTGTACAGGAACAGAGGAACGCTGTCTACAGTAGGTCAAGGGTGGACTGGAACAGAGGAATGCTGTCTACGGTAGGGCAAGGGTGGAAGGGAACAGAGGAACGCTGTCTAGGGTAGGTCAAGGGTGGACAGGAACAGAGGAATGCTGTCTACAGTAGGTCAAGGGTGGACAGGAACAGAGGAACGCTGTCTACAGTAGGTCAAAGGTGTACAGGAACAGAGGAATGCTGTCTACAGTAGGGCAAGGGTGGACTGGAACAGAGGAACGCTGTCTACAGTAGGGCAAGGGTGTACAGGAACAGAGGAATGCTGTCTACAGTAGGGCAAGGGTGTACAGGAACTGAGGAACGCTGTCTACAGTAGGTCAAGGGTGTACAGGAACTGAAGAACGCTGTCTACAGTAGGGCAAGAGGAACGCTGTCTAGGGTAGGTCAAGGGTGTACAGGAACTGAGGAACGCTGTCTACGGTAGGGCAAGAGGAACACTGTCTAGGGTAGGTCAAGGGTGTACAGGAACTGAGGAACGCTGTCTACAGTAGGTCAAGGGTGGACAGGAACAGAGGAATGCTGTCTACAGTAGGTCAAGGGTGGACTGGAATAGAGGAACGCTGTCTACAGTAGGTCAAGGGTGTACAGGAACAGAGGAACGCTGTCTACAGTAGGGCAAGGGTGTACAGGAATACAGGAACGCTGTCTACAGTAGGGCAAGGGTGGACAGGAACAGAGGAACGCTGTCTACAGTCGGGCAAGGGTGGACTGGAATAGAGGAATGCTGTCTACAGTAGGTCAAGGGTGTACAGGAACAGAGGAACGCTGTCTACAGTAGGGCAAGGGTGTACAGGAACAGAGGAATGCTGTCTAGGGTAGGTCAAGGGTGGACAGGAACAGAGGAACGCTGTCTACAGTAGGGCAAGGGTGGACTGGAATAGAGGAACGCTGTCTGCAGTAGGTCAAGGGTGTACAGGAACAGAGGAACGCTGTCTGCAGTAGGTCAAGGGTGGACAGGAACAGAGGAATGCTGTCTACAGTAGGTCAAGGGTGTACAGGAACTGAGGAACGCTGTCTACAGTAGGGCAAGGGTGGACAGGAACAGAGGAATGCTGTCTACAGTAGGGCAAGGGTGTACAGGAACAGAGGAATGCTGTCTAGGGTAGGTCAAGGGTGGACTGGAACAGAGGAATGCTGTCTACAGTAGGGCAAGGGTGGACAGGAACAGAGGAATGCTGTCTACAGTAGGGCAAGGGTGTACAGGAACAGAGGAATGCTGTCTACAGTAGGGCAAGGGTGGACAGGAACAGAGGAACGCTGTCTACAGTAGGTCAAGGGTGGACAGGAACAGAGGAACGCTGTCTACAGTATGTCAAGGGTGGACTGGAACAGAGGAATGCTGTCTACAGTAGGGCAAGGGTGTACTGGAATACTGGAACGCTGTCTACAGTAGGTCAAGGGTGGACAGGAACAGAGGAACGCTGTCTACAGTAGGTCAAGGGTGGACTGGAACAGAGGAATGCTGTCTACAGTAGGGCAAGGGTGTACAGGAACAGAGGAACGCTGTCTACAGTAGGGCAAGGGTGTACAGGAACAGAGGAATGCTGTCTACAGTAGGGCAAGGGTGTACAGGAACAGAGGAATGCTGTCTACAGTAGGGCAAGGGTGGACAGGAACAGAGGAACGCTGTCTACAGTAGGGCAAGGGTGGACAGGAACAGAGGAACGCTGTCTACAGTAGGGCAAGGGTGGACAGGAACAGAGGAATGCTGTCTACAGTAGGGCAAGGGTGTACTGGAATACAGGAACGCTGTCTACAGTAGGGCAAGGGTGGACAGGAACAGAGGAACGCTGTCTACAGTAGGTCAAGGGTGGACAGGAACAGAGGAACGCTGTCTACAGTAGGGCAAGGGTGGACAGGAACAGAGGAACGCTGTCTAGGGTAGGTCAAGGGTGGACAGGAACAGAGGAACGCTGTCTACAGTAGGGCAAGGGTGGACAGGAACAGAGGAATGCTGTCTACAGTAGGGCAAGGGTGGACAGGAACAGAGGAACGCTGTCTACAGTAGGGCAAGAGGAACGCTGTCTAGGGTAGGTCAAGGGTGGACTGGAACAGAGGAACGCTGTCTACAGTAGGGCAAGGGTGCACAGGAACAGAGGAATGCTGTCTACAGTAGGGCAAGGGTGTACTGGAATACAGGAACGCTGTCTACAGTAGGGCAAGGGTGCACAGGAACAGAGGAATGCTGTCTACAGTAGGGCAAGGGTGTACTGGAATACAGGAACGCTGTCTACAGTAGGGCAAGGGTGGACAGGAACAGAGGAACGCTGTCTACAGTAGGTCAAGGGTGTACAGGAACAGAGGAACGCTGTCTACAGTAGGGCAAGAGGAACGCTGTCTAGGGTAGGTCAAGGGTGGACTGGAACAGAGGAACGCTGTCTACAGTAGGTCAAGGGTGGACTGGAATAGAGGAACGCTGTCTACAGTAGGTCAAGGGTGTACAGGAACAGAGGAACGCTGTCTACAGTAAGGCAAGGGTGTACTGGAATACAGGAACGCTGTCTACAGTAGGGCAAGGGTGGACAGGAACAGAGGAACGCTGTCTACAGTAGGGCAAGGGTGGACAGGAACAGAGGAACGCTGTCTACAGTAGGTCAAGGGTGTACAGGAACAGAGGAACGCTGTCTACAGTAAGGCAAGGGTGTACTGGAATACAGGAACGCTGTCTACAGTAGGGCAAGGGTGGACAGGAACAGAGGAACGCTGTCTACAGTAGGGCAAGGGTGGACAGGAACAGAGGAATGCTGTGTACAGTAGGGCAAGGGTGGACAGGAACAGAGAAACATTGTCTAGAGTAGGTAAATGGTGTACTGTAACACAGGCTATTTGGGGAAGCTTGTGATATTCCTGGAATATAGCAAAAAGGAGCATAAAACAATACTCACTCCCCACTAAAATGATCACCAGGAATTTTGCCTTTTTTAATCCGAGATGAGCTCAATCATTAGCTGAAGCATTACATACCTGTGTGGCATTTCTGACAGTTGAGAGTCTGTGAGCGATGACGATGACTGTTCGTCCCTTCATGGCGCGGTCTATAGCCTCCTGGACCAGGTGTTCACTCTCTGCATCTAGAGCACTGGTGGCCTGGAAGGCGACAAACATGTACAGATGCCGAAACAACTCTCACCACGGGGGGAAATGAAATAACTCACATGATCACTACATGTTTGTTGTAGCATAATGACTGCTCCCTGCGAAGGGGATGCTGGGAAAACAATGGCTGATGACTGTCATGTCTGACATGAAAGTACAAGACGATTGTTGTTACCATGGTTACACATCACTGTACCTGCTAGTGACCACTGTATCGTGATAAATACCCAGGACTGATTCGACCCCGTAGCTGGTTTGAGAAAATATCAGTAATCTCATCAAAGTACATGTTCTTTCAAGATTGTATCAAGTGCTGATATTATCAGCACTCCAGTTGTATTGGTGTGAACCAGATCAAACATTGGTAGCATTAATTTTCCTTCTTCCGTCTTCAGATTTGAAAGTAGATTAAAGCTGTAATTGTTTTCAGAAGACTAATTTTGACTGATTGAAACTAATGAGTCCAGGCCAGGCACACCAATGACAATCTGTCTGTGTCCTGTTACCACATGTATGAGGTACTGGGGACCTATTCTGACCCTGGGTGCCATTCCACAAAGAGATCTTAGTGGTAAGACAATCGGAGTTCCATACTATAATGAAGACTTAAACAATAGAAGTGTTAAGACTCCCATACTTTAATTACACTTATGACATAGCACTAGCACCGTAACTCCCATGCTTTGACGCAGCCTAACAAAAGTTGTACTGCTAATACGATCATAACTCCCATGCTTTATAATAGACTTACGACTGTCGTAAGTCTATTATAAAGCATGGGAGTTATGATCATATTAGCAGTACAACTGTTGTAAGGCTGCGTCATACTTTATAACAGACTTAAGACTGTCGTAGTGCTGAGACAATCGTAACTCCCATACTTTATAATAGACTTATGACTGTCGTAGGTCTGAGACAATGGTGACTCCCATACTTTATTATAGACTTACAACTGTCGTAGGTCTGAGACAATCGTGACTCCCATACTTTATAATAGACTTACAACTGTCCTAGCACTCAGACAACCATACTTCAAGAAAGAATAAGACAGTCATAGCCCTAAGACTGCTTGTGGAACGGGTCCCTAAATCCCCACAGGGCCATACAACAGTGAGGAAGAAGCCAGTAGACAATAATGAGGATGTTACTGGGAAGAGAGTGATGGATGATGTGGAGCAGACCCACCTCGTCCAGCAGCAGGATGACTGGGTCCATGATGAGGGCTCTGGCGATGGCTATCCTCTGTTTCTGCCCCCCGGACAGCCTCACGCCCCTCTCTCCCACCTTGGTGGTGTAGCCGTCTTCAAATGACATGATGAACTCGTGGGCGTTGGCCTGCTTGGCAGCTTCTTCAACCTGGAATCAACACAATGATTCTGTGATGTCAAGCATGTGCGTCGAGGGACCATACACAACACACTTGGCCACCACTGCCCACACACAGGTCCCTGTGTCGTTGCTTCAATACTTCTAGATGAATTAATATCAAGAGTGTCAATGCACTATACGATTTGTTGGAAAGCAGTTTTTATTTGGCGAGTTTTCAGAATCTGAATGAGTGAGTGTGTTAACTATTGACCAATCAGAGGGCTGCTTTCCGACACACCCATTCTGTACGGGTCTGATGTCGGACATTTGGGCCCAGTTGGTTTCAAAGTGGTGAGTTAATGGATTTCGGTCGATATTATTTCATAGCAATAAAGTGAGTGAGTGAGTATGGTTTTATGCTGCTTTTAGCAATATTTCAGCAATATTAACGCAGGGGAAACCAGAAATGGGCTTCACACATTGTACGCTTGTCGTGAATTGAACCTTGGTCTTCAGCGTGACAAGCGAACGCTTTAACCACTAGGCTACCCAACCGCCCCTAGCAGGGATGTGTCATGTTTTGGAGTCGCTAGAATAATCGCCCTAGACAAGGTAGATATGAAGTTGATTTGCGATTTCACTTTACAAACAGTGATACAAGGTCCGTGGTGCTTTACAGAGTGTCTGACATGGTGTAAAGGTATTATAGGTATAATAGGATAGAACGACACAAGGTCCACATCCACATTCAGACTCTCTCATTTTAATGTGGTGCTTTTTAGTGCTTGCAATAAGAGGCATCAAATGAAAAGCGAGACTACTACAAATCTCAAAACACAGTATGTTCATCTCCATTCTATCATAATGGCAAGAAGAGGGTAAACTTTTGCACTGTGCAAAGGTCAGCCATCTCAGGGGTCACATGTAGTGATAAACGTAACAAGCAATACTCAAGTTCAAGATTAGCTACTCATATTCTTGAATTCTCAAATTCCGCAATTCTGCAGAATATTTGCAGAAATGCCCACTGGGTGCAGAAATATACCTATCTTGCAGAAAATAACATCGTGCAGCATTTTGTATTATATGCAGCAGAATTCGTCAAATACACTGCATGTGAGTTGAAAGCTGATTTTAAAAATGTAAACAAACATATATTTCATTTTGAAGTGAAGTTGATTGATGTATTATTGCTTACCAAAAGTGCATGTCTGTATGTTCACGTTAGTGATCTCCAGACACTCTTCAATAATCTATTCTATCCATGGATAAGTTTATCATAAAAATGCCTGCACTGAATGGTCTGGTTCAGACTTTATGATTTATAGACCACCGTTGAATAGCTGGAATGTTGCTGACTGCGGTGTTAAACAAGAAACAAACAAAACAAAACCTTTCCAAAACTATCCATGCATCACTTCTACACAGCGGCCATATGTATTCATGGGCGATGGAGGAACTGACCGTGTCTTCTTATCACAGGCAACTTACCTCCTGGTCTGACGCCACTTTACCGTAGGCGATGTTTTCTCGGATGGAGGAGGCAAACAGTGTGGGCTCTTGGCTGACCATCGCCATCTTGCGGCGGAACCAGGAAGGGTCAAGTGTCTTCAGGTCATGGCCTCCTGGAACGGTAATGTCAGATTGATGAAATAAAGCAAACATTCACTTTCACTTTTCTAGATCCCCTGAAAACAAGGGGCATATGTAGGAGGGTTGATTGAGAAGTTCTGTTAGTTTGTTTGTTGTTTAACGCCGCACTCAGCAATATTCCAGCTATATGATGGCAGTCTGTAAATAATCGAGTCCCGACCAGACAATCCAGGGACTGACTTCATGAGCAACGATCTACGCAATTGGGATCGATGACATGCATCAACCAAGTCAACATGCCTGACCATCCGATCCCGTTAGTCGCCTCTTACGACAAGCATAGTCGCCTCTTACAGCAAGCTTGGGTTGCTGAAGACCTATTCTAACTCGGATCTTCAAGGGTCTGAAAAGTTCTTAGCCTCACATAGAAGGAATTGTGTAATAGTGAAATCTTTTGCTGTGCATATTACATGATGTCATGGAGGTATATCCAGGGATGTGAGCAGGTTTTCCCGAAAAAAGAGGAAAACTGTCCACAGAAACTTGTGTCAGGTGAGCAAATTGTTTCACTGTGACAAGTCAGTAAAATAAACAGGGGTCTGTGACCTTTGGGAAATGGACAAAAAGGTTTTAATAACACCAAAAGCCATCCATGACGATATGAGTACAACACTAGGGATGGATGCCACTTCTTATGCCACCGTAAAGAGGCAGGCAGCTGAGTTTAAGCGTGGCAGGGGGAGTCTTGAAGACGACCTCCATTCTCGAGGACGTCAACAACACCAGAAATGATCCAGAGAATCCACAATATGGTGATGACGGATCGATGAATGACTGAGCATCATATTGCTGGTTCTGTAGGCATTTTCTACTTATGCTTTCCACTAGTGCAGGCTACAAACACCTGGATCTAACCTGAATGTGATTGGCTGGGGGCTTCTAGACTTACCCAGTAATATCCTACCACTGTCTGGATCATAGAAGCGTTCTATGAGACTCACGATGGTAGATTTACCTCCCCCTGACGGTCCTACTAGCGCCACCATCTGGCCGGTATGAACTTTGAAAGACAACTCCTGTGGAAAAGATCACCAGTTATACCATATCATTAAAATGTGAAAGAATGTTGAGTCTTTGAAAGGCATTTAGAAGTGATACACATAAGGAAGAGAATTTATGGATGTCAAATCCTTTATTATGAGGAAGACGTTTCGGAGTATATACACTACTGCCTAGAAGTTCATTCCCCTTACACGCATGGGTAACGCGTTACGCAACCAGTGTGCATCGGGTTGGTCACGCGTGTGATACCCGTGTGCAACGCATTGCACACGGGTGTGCACCCCGTCCGCCACTCGTGTGCAACGCGTGACACACTCATTAGAGGGGGAACAAACTTTTGACCAAAGGAGGACCCGTCTTAAGCTGAACCTGGAGGTGGTAACAAGGAGAGAAAATTTTGTTATCCTGACGAAAAATGATAATGCACATGTATTTCCTAATGTCTCCTTTCTTTATGTGATTTTGTGGGAATAATATGAATACTGTTGTGATCAAATAGATGTGTTTTGTTTTATACGACCATTGCTTCTAAATCCGATGGTGTTAAGAGAATACACGGTCCTGGAACATGTTATTGCAATTGAAATGCTTTTATTGTGATTTGACATTAACCGTCTGTAGTACGACTTTCAGTGATAATATGTATGAGGTTTGGCGGCGCATTGTTTTTATTGGACCCTAATTACTTTATGATGACTTGGACTCTTTATCACAGCTCCATAGCCGTGAGGCTGGAAAAGAGCAGCATGTAATTAATGAGGGTGGGTTATATCATTGAGGATACACTTGAGGGAGAGAATACTAATTACCGTACTACAGGAAGAGACCTGTAGACGTAAGCGCGGGGTTGTGTTTTAGCTGGCCATTCGATAATGGCCGCCAGGAGAAGTGAGCTTTGACTGCGTCATCTAAAATAAATAATAAGATACAGCAGTGTTATTTTCACGGTCTGTTGAATAAACTCCCAGTGCAACGGTCAATGTATCTTCTACTTGATCCTTGATACATCATTTTGGCATTCACAATATATAGTATTTCAACGTACAAAAGAGCACTGATCTAAAGCAATTCCGCGGGAGTAGTTGTTACCTGTGCATTACTGTATTTTCTCAGTGAGTACCCGGATGATATAGCAGAAATCTATACTTGTTCGCGACCTGTGCTCGCCATTCGTAAGCGCATTTTTATTGAAAGTAGAAGGATATATGGTCACACTGATCAACAAAAATGAAATACAGTTTTTGAAATGTAGGTATATTTGTGGGGAGCATCGGTAATGGTGATGCAGTTTTGATAAGTCACTTGCTTGGTAATTGTGCGATCTTCGTGTACACTATTTTGACTTGCAACACAAAGTAAATATTTCATCTGCACATTGCTTATTTTACCGTGTGTATATGTTTACATTCAAAATGTAAACAGATTTCACTAAGGAAATGTATTAAACGCCTAAATATTCAGTTTATTTTACAAATTAACTGAAAAATATGTCCATCTTTATTAATATGATAACGAATTCCAAATATTTGTTTGTGTTTAATATCATCACCAAGTACAGTTCTGTATTGTTTGGCTTCTTTTCTTAGCATAATTAATATATTGTGATGTGTTTAGGCTCTTTTGGTCATCTTTATCATTTTTAGTCAGTCGGTTAAATAAATGAATGGATTATTCAGTCAATTTGTAAAATGACTGAAATATTTAGATATTTAATAAATTGCCTGAGTGAATCATATTTTACACATTGACTGTAACATATACACGCTTACAAAAGAAAATACTTGTGAAAACAACGTCTATCGCGCATCGAAAAACTTCCCAACCAAACGGAAAGGAACAAGAATGATTCTGTTCAAAGCTGCAGCGAATGAATGAAAACAAAATGCAAATATCATTATTACAACCTACCAAAGTTATAATGTATCCGGGAATATCAACATAAAGGAACAATATCCATTGCGTCTGCAGCTGTACAAAAATACTTATTCGATGTCAAATGTCTATGTGAGAATCAAATACTTTAATAATAATTATTTGGAAACAACATTTGGAATATATATGAAATATATTAAAATATTTAAATATATCGTTTTTTAACGTTATTTAAATGTATCGAATATTATAACCCGTGTCTGTTTCTTAACTGATCACTTAGTTTGTTTCAATTGTTTCACATAGGTGCCAAGTTAGCTGAGAAAGCCCACGTGACAACTATTTTTATAATGTCCACGGTTCTTAAAAACATACATTGAGTTAGATAACAATGAACAACCAGTCAGTGTATTATCGGTTACCCTTTGAACAAAGTATGTTGTTTTTACATCTGTACTTCACGCCATGATATTAGTGTATTCCCTAGGTTTAGTAACCCTACCTTCACATGTAAACACTTACTTTTGACATATCCACTGTGCAAGATAACAGTAATTAATCAATCAACGTATTTCCTGTTGATCCTTTGATGTCTGGGAATGATCAGTTGATTTACAAAAAAAGTAAATCAACTGATCATACATCTCTTGCTGGGCTGCCACGTGCATAATTCACATTCCACCTCACTTCAAACCTGGATTTAGATTAAATAATTACCCCAGGTACAAGAAAGACCAAATTTGAACCTTTATCCGGTAATCTGAGTGGTGCTACAACTGAGTATACATAATATAAATTCATTAACTGAGCAGCATGTGAATTACGACAAATACAGAAGTGTAGGGTTATACCAGAAAATGTGGATGACAACAAGGGAGTAGTAATTGTATCATCCACGCAATCCGAAATCCGCAAATGCTTTCACTCAGGGATACTTTTTTTATTATCAAACTGTAACAATCAGGGGTATTTCCAAATAACGACATCCGATGAGCTTTCGCCGTTATTTGTCTGTTTGTTTAGGCTGAAGAAATTAATTACCATGCGCCCTTTGTTGAAATCTTCATAGATCACGGGTAACCAATCAGTTTTAAAAAATGTGTAAGTTTATTTAGCTGTCCTTGCAGACTGGTAGCCCAGTCTCTTGTCACGCTCGGTTGCGTTAACGAGCAAATTGACTCACGGCAGCTAGTAAGCCCAAGCGGAAATCCAAAGGTCGTATTACCTGAAGAATCAACCTTCATTTGCGAAATATCTACTGCTCTTAAAATCAATATTTCTCCCAATACTAAAATTCAGAACTTTCTAACCAAGGATTACCAGTTGAAACTGGTCGATGGCTGAACATTCCCAGGGAAGACAGCCAGTGTCCACTCTGTGATTCTATCGCTGTGGGAGATGAATTGCATTATTCATTCCGATGTGAAGCTTTACACCAACGGCGATATGAACTCTTAAATAAGCAATATCTTAAGTTTCCAAACATTTAAGAAAATTATGATCACTAACAGTGTAAGAAATCTAAAAGGCCTATCTAAATTCCTTAACAATGTGTACAATACAATTTGTAAATTGTATTAGTATCCACGTATCTTATTTTTATTATTTTTGTTAAATTGTACATAATAAAAATTGTAGATAATTGTATGTCATGTTATTCTAAGAATAAATGAGTTTGAGTTTGAGTTCGACACCCGAGAAGAAGCCAGAGATTAGTGCTCCTTTTTGAATAGTTTCCAATCATGTGTTTTAGGGTTAGCTGTGTTGGCTTAAACGTATTTTTATTTCAAAAGAAATCTGGATCGGTAAACAAGCAAAACTTGCTTATGTAATACCTCTCCAGGTAACAACTTAACAACAGCTGGATATATACATATAAGAGAGTGATGAACATAAACATACAAAATGCACAAATGAAATACACGAAGCCAGTACACTGAAGCAAGTGGTGTCTGTGAAATAAGGTAATGCAGTTTTCCTTTACTACATGCATAAAATTAAGCTACTCAAACCTTTTGCTTTTGACAATGATGTCATGAACTGATTTAAGAAGAGTCATGTTTGTAGAACTGCTTAACTACTGCCATGTAATATCATGTTTAGACCATACCCATGTGTGTAGAAATACACAGTGTTTCTGATATTATCGTATTTTTTAACAGTTATAGAAAAAGTGAATTGCATCTTCAAGGTGATATCCACAAGTGCAGTCTGGTATGTCTGATACATGTCGTCTAAACTTATCAGCGTTTAAGTCACTGCAGCCGAGCCTAAGGCGACAGTGGACAATTTGGCATGATCTATGAAAATATTTGAAGTCAAAATTATTAATAATTGCATCAGAACGATTAATTAAGGATTTGATTTCTTTTAATGAGCGAGCATTAGTTACTTCATCGGATAGAGGGTTCCGCAGGTTGATTATATCCAGAAGAAATGATAATAAGCATAGGTCTGTGTTCTACATTTGATTGTTTGTATGTTGAATCTTTTTCTAAGGTTATATTTGCTGTTATCAGAGAATTGAATATACACTTTTCAAATATTTTGGCTAAGCAACTTGTGAGTGCTACAGGTCTATGATTTGGGCATTCATGTTCATCGCTGACACTGACACCGCATCAGCCCGGCAGTGGACTTGACACAGTTATTTGCGCACTGATTATATAACTCCTACAGACAGGTGGGGTGGTTGTTCAAAGCGAAACGGACGACCCCGTCTGTTATCTAATAAATGCTGTGCGGCGCCTTTGATCTTGCCTCCAACCATACACCTTATAGTAGTAAACGACGATCAGGATGGCCTGGAAATAAACACAATTCTGTCTGCCCAGTGTATCCACAATTAACTAGAATGCTTCATATCTACAAATATATATATAGAAAATTGCATCAGTGTGGTTTATCATGTACAATGCTTTCTTACGCTTGATGAGGCAGACTGAAATTGAACATTAGGATAACGTCAGCAGGGATAAAAGAGGTCATACCAAAGAACTTTATTTACTAGTGGAAAAATCAGACATTCCGATCAACCACTACAAGCCCCGGCCAGATCTCAAGGTTGACCAGATCAACACCCCAAAGGAATATATCTACGCCAAACAAGGAGTCCCTTTCGTCATGGTGCACAAGAAGGGGGGACAGGACATCGAGTAAGACATCACAAACTACACAGACTTGTACCACTTCTTCCAGAGTAGTGGCGTACCGACCTCAAACCACTTCGTCGCCAATACCGCCGCCCTCCTTGCCAAGAGTCTCTACCAGAATCCCGACCCCCAGGATGAGAAGCTGACCAAGAGACTACTACAAGGACTAAACTTAATTTTTTTTTTTTTTTTTTGGGGGGGGTGGGGGTGTTTGCACTTCTTTATTTAATCATTACGCTTTTTTACCCTAATAGTATAAGTGCTTCCCCGTGTGCGAGATAGGCTAAAGTCGGAAAGCGCACGTTAAATCTCCGAGGTACCTATCTACCAGAACTTTATTTGCTGTTCTGGTCATACATAAATATATGTAAGTTACGTACATGGGGAGGCTAGATTATTTACAGCTTACAGCAATATAGTGCAAATATTATGTTCAATAAAAGAAAACGTTGATAGATCTATAACACACTTTTTGTACTTTTAAACAAACTGTGGACTTTTAAGACATTTTCGCTTATTGTAATAACATCTAGCTAACCAATCTTGTCTATCTATGAAATCTACAAGCATAGTTGCTGTCAAACCTAAAAAACATATACAGGGAGGTAAGTTTTGACTTGCCAAGCACCTTAAGGTGAGTTTACTTTTAAACTGTCAAAAGCTATTGTCCCTTCAATACTAGTATAAGTCTGGAAGCTGTCTCTCGGACTGTTATGAGTTATGATGTATTTTATGATATAACTGGGGAATGTTCAAATTAGTTACTGTCATTTAATCCAACGTTCTAACTGTCAACTGTCTCAACAGGATCATAGGTTTGGTTATATATCTCCTCCCTGTCTCTATGTCTTAAGTTGGTAATCGGTAACTGCGGTCCAAATGTATCAACTTATTCATCTATTGTTGCAAACTTGACTGATTTAAACATATCTTATTGATCATGAACTACTCAGTCAGTCAAGCACCTGTATCAGAAATGTAAAACCAGCCATGTTTCATGTAGTCCCAATATCACTGAAAAATGCTGATGTAACGTGACATATAAATTTACTCACAGACAATATATTTTTCGTGAGAGTGAAGCACAATTTTATTAAAGTTTTATTAACAATTTCATAAACTATAATAATATTAATATTAAAATTCATCATCACTTGCCAAGTTTATGAAAATGTCCCCATTTGGGAGATGTCACATATAAACAAGGATTCGAACTAAATTTGATCGTCTTTGACACTGAGGTTTATCCCCACTTTGCCAGCAAACTGCAGAAGATTAACAGTGAGTGAGTGAGCATCGTTTCTATGTTTATACAAGAAAAGATGTCATGCCAAAAACGCTCACAGTAGTTAGTGAGTAAACTCACGACCTGTCACGACCTGGTTGAGTGACTTCCTCCAATCAACATGAAAGGATTACCCACAGAGAAAGAAAGGATTAAAGTCACCCATAAATCTTCTCCTAACGTAGTACTCCAACTTCTAAATGCCTCTCAAAGAAGGATTAAAATCCTAAAGATATCCTATCTACGTGGTATAGGTACTCACAACCTCTAATAATAAACTGTTACGTTTGGTATCCCCAGCAATACTCACCATGGTCATTGGGCAAATGTAAAAATCACAAACCCTAACGAGATTCTGTCAACATGGTCACACCCGGTGATTGTGAAGATCTCAAATTCTATCAACTGTCAGACAGCATGGCTGTTCATATTCATTTACAACATCCTCTTATAATTAGTATAAAAGTGTCCCACACAAAACCTTCTTTTATTTATTCTTTCAAAATACAACACAGAAAGTGGGGTGTGGGGAAATGGGACATATTCCTACGTGAAATAATGAGACATTAGTAGTGGTGACGGCTATATCATAATTGTACTGTCTAAAGCATAAATTTGGCGAACGAAAAACGTTATATTTGCAATCAAATGGAATGACTCGTGTGGGCAAATGAATATGTTCGCAATCCACAAACAATCATTTTATTATGGCGAACATTTACCAACCCGCGACAATCGTGTCAACACGGGGGTTCCCCTAGCAATAAACTCGCATCTAAATTCACTACTGTTCTACTGTCGGCTAGCCACAATGGCTAGACTGGACCCTAGTGGAATGGTTCATGCCATAAAAGTCTAGCAACCGAACACTAATTAAGATGGGCCGACCTTGTATTTACGGTCTGGTGAGCACAGCTCAATGGCCGCTCATTAACTCAAATTTCACATCTCACTGTTTTGTTTTATCTCACTATTCATTTGATAAATTTGTCAACTTCAACTGGAACCCGGTCCCGTGTTACACGCGTGGCACACGCGTGGCACACGCGTGTGCAACGGGTTGCACACGCGACGCACACCCGTTGCACACCCGTGTCCAACGGGTGCTCACCCCGTGTGCAACCCGTTGAGCACCCGTGTCACATGCGTGTTACACGCGTTCTCAACGCGTGTTAGGGGAATGAACTTTTAGGCAGTAGTGTACCTCCTTCATCAGGTGAATGGAGGAAGGAGTAAGCATATACTCCCAAACGTTGTGTTTCTCATAATATAGAAGTTGACATTCATAAATTCTCTTCCTTGAAAGCATGTTGCTTTATTCTGCAGTAACCACCTCCCAGTTCATCATTAAGGAAACTAATATTGAGCTTAGTTCAATGCTGACTTATCAATACATCAGTATACTGATTGAGAGGACCAAGACCGGGTACCACACTGTCTCCGGCGAGAGCAGACCCAGATGTACAGCAGCGTGGGAGATGATAGGGTGTGTACTCCATTATAATTCTCTGCTCCCTGGGGAGTATACAACACACGCTACCCATGAGGCACTATAAGGTTAACAGTTAAACCAACTTATCTTATCCAACTGTGCGCTATGACACTATGCTAATGAACATAACCAAGTCTTACCTTGAGGACCGGAGTGTCAGCTCGAGACGGGTAGGTGAAGTGCACACAATCAAACTCAACCTCTGAAACAAAAAAACACATGTCATATACCACATTTTTACTATCAAGAATCAACCAAACAAATATAAATAAAAGAATTATTTGTGATATGAAACAAGACCCAAGAGACAATTAATCTCATATCTACCAGTGAGAATACTTGAATTTGATTGGCAGATCAAAAGTTTCAAATCATATCCAATATATCAAATCAAAATTCCAATCAAAGATGGTTTATCGCCTAGGCCTCACCTCCATCAAAGGTCAAGGGCACTGCTCCCCCCTCGTGTGGAACTTCAGGGAGACGATCCATCAACTTGAAGATTCTTGCAGAAGCACCAACCGCCTGGACAATAATGTCACTACGTCATAACACCATAACTGAATTTATATAGTATTTGTGTAAGTTATTCGTCATTCAGAGTTGAGAAGTGCACTTTATCAGTGAGTGTGAGTGAGTTGGGTTTAACACTGCTTTTAACAGCATTCCAGTTATATCGTGGCGTGTCAGCTTAATGTGGGAGGAAAGCCCGAAGTTATGCAGGTCTCAGACGTTTACCACTTCGGTGAAACCCACGAGCATGGGTATGGTGCTGACAAACCTAGAAACATAACCGGGGTGAACCGGGATTCGAACCCACAATCATAGCTTTCTGGCGTGCCCAAGGGACGCAACTCTGCACAGCAAATCGCAGCGCCTTAGACGACTGGCCCCCCCGTGCCCCCTGCACTTTATCAAGCGTTATATATATATTGTTATACACTCAATTCAACAGGCATCATTTATGGTACACAAATCTGTTCGCCCAGCAGTGAATGGGTACCAGGTGGGTTGAGATGGTAAAGTGGCACTTAACCGCCTGGCACCTCACAGGCAGCTTGGATTGTATACTCCCTAGAGAATCTGCCTGTGAGACACTAGATGGTTAACAGTCACATTAACATCTCATCCTACCGGGTATCCATTCACTGCTGGGTGAACAGAAGCATATTTCAATCAAAGTCACTTGCCTAGTATAAGGACAGCACACATGTAAGGTGCAGGACTTAAGTCCTAGAAACTCCTGGGAATCACGTTGTTGAACGCAGTCACCCATCCAACTACTCTCCGTGACCAATGTTGCCAATCGAGTTAACATAAGGAGAAGGTGGCGTTTTAGTAAATATTGTTTGTAAATGGAGTTCAACTTAAAAACTCAAATTCAAATTCAAATTATTTTGATGAACTTCTCACCTGCATGAAGTCTCCGTACAGTGAGGATAGGAGAGCAAACGCCATGGCAACTTGTAACGTGTACAACAAGAAGGCTGCAAGAGAAACTCAGTAACCTTCATATGGGGCTGGGATTAATTTGAAGAATAATGGTGAAAAATGGTATCCTGACGTTGCTGGAAAGGTCACGACAAAATGAGACCAAAACCAATGGAACTTATGTTATGCTTTGGTCTACAATATCACAGCTATATTACATGACTGTAAATAATCAAGTCTGAGACTGGCAAACTAGAGGTTGATGGCATGAGCAAAACATCCTGCCATTGGGAACAATGTCACATCAGCCCGGTCAACACTGTATTCAACTACCGACTCCGTGGTCTAGTGGTAGAGAGTCCGCCCAACATGCCCAAAGTGCGGAAGGTCTGGGGTTTGAACGTCTCCACGTCATACCAAAAGTCGTGAAAAGACAGTACTTGTTGTTACCCTGCCTGCCTGCCTAGGTTTGGAGTCAGTATACTGTGTCTGAATGGGGTATTCATGTTAAACTATGGCATGGTATCAAAGTAGGCTAGCACTTCTTTGATAGGCATTTAGAAGTTGGAGTACTAAGTAAGGATAAGAATTTATGGATGAACAACTTCTTTATTACAGTTAAGAGCGACGCTTGATAACGGTGTTAGAACCTACACCGAAACATCGCTCTTAATTGTAATAAAGAAGTTGTTCATCCATAAATTCTTATCCTTACTTGGGCTAGCACTATAAAATCGGCATATTAGGAATCACCATATAAGTGCTATAATCTTGGACGCGAGGTTAAACACCATTTCACCTCACCTTGTATTCAACTTCTGCTCATTGACAATTGACGTCTGCTCACAGGGAACATTCCAAGAGAGGTCTGTAACCAGATACCCAACCCTGACTATTGCTAGGTTGTACTTACAAGTGAGAATTCCTGGAGTGATCCCTTGTGTAGTGTCTTGGGAGTTTTCGTACACCAGTTTGCCCCCGTACCACAGCACTGTGACTACTGCGGCCTGGGCCACGATCCCAATAACACCTTCAAACGTGCCTGGAACACAGTGTGTATATTTAGAAAAGATGTCACTCATTAAAAGAAAGTCCACTAAGCCAAAACTCAAGATTGGAGACATCTAACACAAAGAGACTTATAGTTATCTACAGAAACAGGTGAAGTACTCAAACACATAAAACTAATGTCACAGTGACTTTTGTTTGTTTGTTTGTTTGTTTGATGTTTAACGCAGCACCAAGCAATATTCCAGCTATATGACACCAGCATGGTAATAATCAAGTCTTGACCAGACTATAGGGTGATTGACATCATGAACATCGATCTACGCAAAGGGATATGATGACATGCATCAACCAAGTCAGCGACTCTGACCACCCGATCCCTTTAGACACCTCTTACGGCAAGCATGAGTTGCTGAAGGCCAATTCTAACCCCGATCTTCACTGTTTGTTTGTTTTTTGTTTAATGCCTCACTCAGCAATATTACAGCTATATGACAGCGGTCTGTAAATAATCATGTCTGGACCAGACATTCCAATGATTGACATCATGAGCATCAATCCACGCAATGAGATCGATGACATTCATCAACCAAGTTAGTGAGCCTGACCACCCGATCCTGTTAGTCGCCTCTTACGACAAGCATTGTCGCCTTTTATGGCAAGCATGGGTTGCTGAAGACCTATTCTACCCCGGATCTTCACGGGTCGATCTTCACTGTGACACAGTGATATGTACAAATGTCACTTCAAACATTATCACTGTACATTCAAACAGGAGCAGACTGATGAAATGGATATCTTAATATTGAACTATTTGGCTTCCGACACTGGGTTGTGTTTATCTACCTTGACCAAGTGCAAGCTTCTTGCCAACTCTGTAACTCTTGTTGATCTCGGCCGAATACTCATCCAGAGCCTTCCGTTCTCCAACGAACATTCGGACAGTTCGCAGACTGGACAGCGCCTCCTCAGCTTGCGTTCCTGCATCAGCTAACCGATCCTGGAAGTCTTTGCGTAACTTCTTCATGTACTTTCCTGCATGACAAAACAATGCCAATATTGTCAGTTGATCATCCCTGACACAGACAAAGAGAATCGCACCCATGTGTCTTTTGATGTCAAATATATCAACAGTTAAACATGAGTCGATAAATGTTTGAAACTCTGTGGCTCGTCAAGGAATTTCAAACTTTTATCGATGAGTGTTGATACATCTGATATCAAAAGGCACATGGGCGAGACTCTTTTTGTTATCCAACATCACTCTTTTTACAATTTGTACATAGCAATAAGAGTGTCTTGAGTGTGAAATAGGTACAGCTAAACAGCTTCAGTGGCAGATAGATTCGTGATGTAATTTGATTGTGATGTCATGGTAATAATGATGTCACAAAGGTCTGCAAGCACTGTGATGTCGTGGTATCTCCTAGGAAATAAGGCTTGATCTCACCCATGCAATGTCTCCGTAGAAGCCACTTTTGGATGATAAATCATTATCTAGGAATACAGAGATTATTTGTCGAATGTTTCCATATCGTAAATATAATATGCAAGCCTTTGACTAACAAACAAACAAACAAACAAACAAACAAACAAACAAACAAACAAACAAAGTGACACCCAACTCCCACTCTGCTGCACTTACCATACTGGACGGCGCCGATGGCCACGACCGGCACCACTGCCAGGAGGACACCTGTGAGAGATGGGTTCAACACAAACATGAGTGCCAGTGAGCCAATGATCTGCAGCAAATACCTCGACAACATGGACACATTCACCTGAAACAGACGGACAGATAAACCAGCTTAACATACATAATCATCATACAAAATCGGGAATATAATTCAAAATTAATTCAAAGATAATTTTTTCCCATTGTTCAAGGTTTGAATAGAAATTTCAACGTGCAAGGCAGGTAACGTCAACAAATGATGTCATGTGACACTTGAACATGTTGAACAATATTCATTTATATCCCCATGTGTCAAACCAGTGCGGGAGAAAACATCTAGATGTTCACTAATTTAGTGAAAGCCACCAGCCGAGTATGGTGCTGACAAATTCAGGATGACAATCATGGCAGATCTTGGATTTGAACCCCTCATAACAGGTATCTGGCATGCCTGAGGGACATAGGTACGAACAGAAAATTATGGCACCACAGATGACAGCCATTTTTGCCCCTGTCAGGACATATGGGGTTTCTGTACAGAGGATTGTGGCGCCTCCGATGACTGAGCCATTCTTGCCCCTGTCAGGACATATGGGGGTTTCTGTACAGAGCATTGTGGCACCTCAGATGACTGGGCCATTCTTGCCCCTGTCACAACATATGGGGGTTTCTGTACAGAGCATTGTGGTGCCTCAGATAACTGAGCCATTCTTGCCCCTGTCACGACATATGGGGGTTTCTGTACAGAGGATTGTGGTGCCTCAGATAACTGAGCCATTCTTGCCCCTGTCAGGACATATGGGGGTTTCTGTACAGAAAATTATGGCGCCTCAGATGACTGGGACATTCTTGCTCCTGTCACGACATATGGGGGTTTCTGTACAGAGCATAGTGGCGCCTCAGATGACTGGGCATTTCTTGCCGCTGTCAGGACATATGGGGGTTTCTGTACAGAGCATAGTGGCGCCTCAGATGACTGGGCCATTCTTGCCCCTGTCACAAAATATGGGGATTTCTGTACAGAAAATTATGGCGCCTCAGATGACTGGGCCATTCTTGCTCCTGTCAGGACATATGGGGGTTTCTGTACAGAGCATAGTGGCGCCTCAGATGACTGGGCCATTCTTGCCCCTGTCAGGACATATGGGGGTTTCTGTACAGAGCATAGTGGCGCCTCAGATGACTGGGCCATTCTTGCCCCTGTCAGGACATATGGGGGTTTCTGTACAGAGCATTGTGGTGCCTCAGATGACTGGGCCATTCTTGCCCCTGTCAGGACATATGGGGGTTTCTGTACAGAGCATTGTGGCGCCTCAGATAACTGAGCCATTCTTGCCCCTGTCAGGACATATGGGGGTTGATTGGTTCCTGTCCGGGCAGGAGGCAAGTGTAGTGCATATCTGAGTTGCAACACCTGAGACCAGTCGGCTACCTGACATATGTCTGAATAAGGCCTTACATTGTTTTGGCCGAACTTAAAAGGGAAATGATATTTGACAATATATCACCATTTTTGTATTATCACCTTACCAAATCAAACATCAAGATTTCACTATCAAAATCTGTAAACCCCCAAAAGAAAACATTTGGCCAAAATAAACACATTTAGACATACTCACGGTCAGACAGTTCTGGAGCACCTGAGTGTCGGAGGAAAGTCGGTTACACAACTCTCCAGTTCTGAAATCAGTCAAGGATTCAATGATGTGCAATGATGATACATAATTAAAAATATACCAAATACAGGTTCTCTGACATTTTCTTGCTCCTCCAGAACATCAGCAGCATGTTACCATGGTTACAGTGCCATAGAAGCAGATTATATTTTCTGAATTAGAAGATAATTCTAAGAAATCAAGGGTATATTTTTGTTGTTGTCACTTGTATGTTCAAAATACATATAAAAACAACACTATTTTTGCAGGTTGTATGTTTGGTATTATAAGGTAATGACAAACATGATAACACAGACACTGCTCCTGTCTTGGACTCAATGACCAAATCCAGTCCACACAAGGGCAAACATATCGGGGTTTATAAAAATCATATGTGCCCTAGGGTCATATCATGTCACGAGACAACAGTATATATTTTCCGTCATCCTAACGGCATGGTTGACGTCATTCGAATCTTATTGTGACTTGAGGTCGGAATGACGTCACACTAGAAACGATGTCATAGTTGAAGATTGTTGATGTCATTTGACAAGTTGTGGTTCAACTGCTGTTGCGACTTGCTGTCCTTATAGGTAAACACTAAAATTCGTCTCTGTATGTAGACATCTTCTGGTAATAAATAGAACATTATATTCGTGTTCATGTCATACTATGTTTATGACACTCATGCCTAAATTCCGGTATTTAGACACTTGTGTCGTAAACATAGTATGACATGAACACGAATATAATATCCTCTATTTATTGCCCTGTTTTTAATTATCTCTATGGTGTTCAGTGTTAAGATAAATAACAGTAAAACATAATGGTTGTTTGCAGATGACATCTTGTTGGAACTGCCATTTGTCTGAACCATTTTTCCAGTTATGTGGGTATTTTGGCTAACATACAAAAATAATATGAGATTATGTAACATTAGAACACACAATGACAAAAATGTCTACTAGACAATATAAATATCAAAACAGCCTTTAAACAACTGTACAAATATTCTACACCAAACAAAACAATTCGCACATTTCACTTTCTTCTCTAAAGAGTGAGTGAGTGAGTGAGTGAGTGAGTGAGTGAGCGAGTGAGTATGGTTTTACACTTCTTTTAGCAATATTCAAGCAATATCACGGTGGGGGACACCAGAAATGGGCTTCACACATTGTACCCATGTCAGGAATCGAACCCGGGTCTTCGGCATGATGAGCGAACGCTTTAACCACTAGGCTACCCGCCCCTTCCCTGAAGAAAAAAACTAAAATATCCCAAATAACAAAATAAAGGCAAGGCAAAATACATTCCAGTTGATAGAAGAACCACTTTGATTTATACAAACATAATACCTGAAGACTCATTCACCTGTTTTGATCGAAGAACGCAACTTCTTGTCTAATAACTGATCCAAACAGCTCTTTCCTAAGTCTGGCCACCAGTTTCTGCCCTGCCAGGACAAAGAACCACGCCCTGATCATGCCTGCTATAGCACCTCCTATGAAGACCCCCAGCAGAATCAACACAGTCCTGTTGAGGTCATCTGCAAACAACAACACACTCCTACAGAATCTAGCATCCCAATTCTATTATCATTTGTTTGTTGTTTACCACTGAACTCTGCAATATTCCAGCTATAAGACGGAGGACTGTAAATAATCAAGTCTGGACTAGACAATCCAGTGATTGACATCATGAGCATTGATCCACCCAATTGGGATACGATGACATGCATCAACCAAGTCAGTGAGTCTGACCACCAGATCCCAGTCATCACCTTTTACAACAAGCATAGTCGCCTTTTACGGCAAGCATGGGTTGCTGAAGACCTATTCTACAACAAACAAACAAACAAACATCACTTTGCTTCGGATAAAATCCTGACTGATATATTCCTGGTGATGTGGCACGGGAATGTCATGATGCATCCAAGCTTCAGTAAATCATCACAGCTCTACTTACCCATACTCTTCTGGGCAGCATCGACCACCTTCCCAAAGAACAGGGGTCCTACCATGCTGGCCGCACTGGACCCCAGCAGAGCTACAATCCCAACAATAAGAAGTCCCGCTTCCTGCAACATAGACCAGCAAGTGATGACTGACCACATGACTTAAAATTTTCATAAATAATTCTCGTTCTTCTCTACGGATCAGCATAACTAGTAATATCATAAAGTGATATTATCATTATAATAAGTCCATTTATCATAATTCCATGTCAGAATGATGAGATGTGATTGGTTAACGTGATCGTGATAAATACTATATATCCCGCCATGGAGGGAATTAAATTTCTCAGCAGGGCAATAAATCTCTTATATCCCGCCACGAGCAAGTCAGGCTGCAGGTGGATTTCTGAGAGGCAGAATAAATCCCTTACACCCTGCTTCCAAGCAAAAACCTGCACCCTTTTCAATGAAAGCCTCGCGATATATCACAAGCTAACCCCCACTCAATGGAACAGCTGTTTTCTATCAATTTTGAATTTGTATTAATTTTTTTACAATGCCATTTTAAAACATGTCGGTAAGATAAACTTGAGCTGAAGGCGAGTGGTATAAAAACTAAAGAGGGATGCATTAGAACAGTGAACATGCTACAACTTAATATTATAACGCTTCAGATTCCATTCACCAAGTGGATGCTCAATGTACCATGACATATATGACATATGACACAGTTGAACCAATCAACTCAACTCGAAAGGGTGCACAGGAATCAAGCACGCACGAATATGGTGTTAGCGTTGGGCGTCTCAACGTGCGTGATTCACGTGCACCCTTTTGAGTTGATTTGTTTGGTTCAACTGTGTCATATGGCCCTGTGACGCAGGGGTAGCATTATGCAGATGGCTGTTTCAATGATGCTTGTTCCACCCGTGACAAACAGGTCTGGTTGTTGATGAAATATAGTGATAGCTAAATAGACAGATTTTTTATTCATGCACCGATTGTCTTAAAATGTAATATCCAGTTATGTATGACTGTTTAATAATCTCATACCAACTTTGACTGAAGTAGGTCCAATAGTTTTTCAGATATTATAGTAAACGTCAGTACCTTAAATTACCTTCCAGAATATATATAACAATGCAACGATCTGGTCAATTCATGGCATATGACAGCCACGTAGATACCTACCGGTTTCGCTAACGTCACAAGTCGTTTAAGATCCACAGCTTTCTCGATCGGTTTCCCTTCTTCATCCAGTTCCTCCCCCTTTGCGTTGACTCTGTGGATGACACGGATAGACTCCAGCTTCCGCAGCGCCACAAAACTCCACAGACACATGAAGAACTCCAGGAGGCTGAAACAGGTGGCGCTGACCACGAGGGCATAGTACGTGGGGTGCATCCCGGGGTAGGAGGGGTCTTGCAGGATGGAGTACAGCACCAGTCCCCCTTTGGTGGCCGAGAACGCCAGGAACGCAAAGGAGAGGAACACGACCAATATGTGAAACACTCTCGCATTTCTGCGGAATTTCTGCTGGAATGGGTGCTGAATCTGATTATAAAATGATTCTTCTAGGAGTCTGTAGAATGGGACCAGGAACAAGGCTTTACAAGCGGCAATAATGGCGAGGTCAAACACAGATTGTCTCAGATGAAACCTCAGAATGTTGTCAACAAAGTAACTAGATGTTCCTCCTGAAAAATTAAATGAAAATTTCCGTCAAAACCCATAACATGATAAAAAAAACTCCAATAAAGCTGTGTTTGATGAAAAATATTCTTTTTATGTAATCAAATCAATATTGACAAAATATTCAATTATGTTTTACAATCTCATTCAAATCAGATTTTACTCCAATATGACAGACACCTCAATGCATAAAGATCTGAGCACATTTCCACGGGAGGTCAGTTCAGGTGACCTTTCTAATCAGCCAATCAGGGTCAAGGCTTCTACACGTTCTAAATTTTTGGTACAAGAGAGCGAAGCATTCAGATTGAAGGCATATCTGATTTCTGTATCTCGAAAAAGAGCTAAAACGACATCTCCCAAATGCTGAAGCCCTGCGATTCTATAGAGGAGGACACTTTCAACACCCTGTTGTTTCTGAGACCACTGGCATCTACACCAGAAAGGGGAGCCATCAAAGGAATACTTGTCTCCGGCAGGTTTTTTTGGTGTTAAATTTGAATTGGTATGGAAGAGAAATGAAACTGAATTGTCTTAGAAAGCTGACATCTGATTGGCTCGAGAACCCACTCAATCTTCTTAAGATTGGGCAGTCAAAGGTCAATCCAGTATCACTTGATGCATCCCATTAAAGTGTTAATGTGTGACCAACTCGTGTTATTCTGGGACAAGTAGAATAGCGACTTGTGCCCCTCTCATGGCCATTTTTGTGACTGGGTTCCGTCAAAGAGCAAACGGGCATAGCTAAAAGAATTGCCAACTCGTTACCTACTGATTCACATATATTTCCCCCATATATCCTATACATTTCAGATGTTATTGAAAAACATTGGTACTTACAGTATCATACAGTATGATTGAACACATTTGACTGTATCTTGGGAATATTCTTAAATGCAAGATATATGTAACATCAAAGTTATTCCTGAGGGATTCTTTGACTGAAGTACTTGAAGTCATATGCCGGTAGTCGTATTTACCGGTAGTCGTATTTTCGCACATAACCTTCATTGATAGAGGGATGAGTCTGCTTGCAGGTTACAGAAAGGGGCGAGTGGTGACAAAAATATGAGCCGTTTGATCTTTAGTAGTGTGGTAAGAAGGCATAAAATGGCCTCTAAGTGATACAGGTCTTAGATGTTTACCACTTTGGTGAAATTTCCGTGCAAGAATATTGTGCTGAGAAAGTAATGATCAAATCTAATTCAAACCTACAATCACAGGATCATAGATTGCCCAAGGGAGGCAACTCTGCACATGTGGCGCCTTAGACAACCTGTTCCCCACCCCTGCAAGCTGATGTGCATGTAACCATTTCGTCCCATGTTTACCTGTCAACCACAGAATAATGGACAGCACCGCGTCCACCAAGACAACAGCCTGGACCACGTTGACAAATCGCAGTGTTGGCAGAGAGTACCATGTTCGGTAATGAGCCTTGGCGTCGGGCTCAGATATGACAACGACTTCAACATCGCCGTTTGGAATCAGGGTTTTCTTGGGACTGTAATCTGGGTTGTTTAACGATGAGCCCCGCCCGTCTGTCATGGTGCAAGGTGGATGAATGACGCTGCAATTCTGGATTAGAACTGTGTCTTGATGACTTACTCTTCCTTACAGGTACCTGTAAAAAATGTAATAGTAGTAGTAGTAATTATAATAATAATAAATAATGTAATTATAATAATAATAAATGTAATAAAAATAAAAATTAAAAATATTTAAAAAAAATGTAATAATAATGATGATGATGATGATGATGATGATGATGATGATGATGATAATAATAATAATAATAATAATAATAATAAAATAAAAAATAAATGAGGCAGGAAGTCAGGTTTTAGCAAATGCCCCATGTCATAATATCACGACAGTGGAGGACACTAAGAACTGGCTTCAAACAGTAAGCAATATGGAGAATTGAACCCAGATCTTTGGCATGATTATATTGAACACAATTACCACTCGGCTTCCCCAACACCCATTACAGAGCATCTTCATGAAGGATGGGAGTTAGCTGACTATAAAAGTCCGGTTTCCACCCTTGCCGAACCAGGCTCCAACTTCCAGGCTCGATCGTGGGGCCACCAGTGCTATAACAGGTCATGTCCCTTCTGTGTCCCTCCTACTGGCCAATCAGATTCCACTTCTCATATCACTTATAATTGCTTCAAACAAAATGGCGGCACCCAGTGAAGACGATCTCGATCATCGATGATCAAGATCTATATTGTGATAAAACCGGCCTTAAATAGTGAAGGGCATCAAATCACTTGAGCAAGTTGATTAAAATCATGAAAAGACTTGGAACATATCTGTCAATGCCCAGTTTGCGGTACACATGCTTTGCAAATCCTTCAGTCGACCGAAATCTGGACTTTGAAATCTATGTTGTTATGAACCGGATGTCTAGTTCGTAACGCAAATTTGATTGGACTATGCATAGCCTCGTTAGTCCAGCCAAAATGTAACTCTGGAATACCAGCCTGGTTCGGCAAGGGTGGACACTGGACTTTTTTAGGCAGTTAACTCCCTTGCCTCAGGAAGATGAGTACAAAGTGGCTGTAATGAAATACACATTGACTCTAATTCTGTAAATTTAAGGGAAATATTATAGTTTTTGTCAGATAAACACCATATATGGCAAGCATGGTAAATATTGGTTTGTTTTACTGAATTGCCGGGATATAATAATCTTCTGCATCTTGTTTTCTCTGTGTACACTGTTTGAGCACTATGTTCTTTTTATGTGCATTTTATTAATATTCATAAAAAAAGTTCTTCAGCAAGACTGTAGAGCTACACATCGCATTTGACAAATTATCATGATTATATTGCAAAAATATGATGAAAATTAAAAAATGAAAGAAATACAAACATTTTATTGCAAGGTTAGCGACAAACCAATCACAATAATTCATTCATTAATTTATCAGTGATTTGTATCAAATTTCGATATTTAGACCAATAAAAATCAGAATAACTAACTTTTAAAATGTTATTTGTATTCCCCCAAAACCAAATGTTGTCCAAAGCAGGTCAGCATGTTTGTAATTTGTACAACCAATTGATTATTATACACACGAACCATTATACATGTAAGTAGTACAACCAATTGGTTATTATACACACAAACCATTATACATGTAAGTAGTACAACCAATTGGTTATTATACACACAAACCATTATACATGTAAGTAGTACAACCAATTGGTTATTATACACACAAACCATTATACATGTAAGTAGTACAACCAATTGGTTATTATACACATGAACCATTATACATGTAAGTAGTACAACCAATTGGTTATTATACACACAAACCATTTTACATGTAAGTAGTACAACCAATTGGTTATTATACACACAAACCATTATACATGTAAGTAGTACAACCAATTGGTTATTATACACACAAACCATTATACATGTAAGTAGTACAACCAATTGGTTATTATACACACAAACCATTATACATGTAAGTAGTACAACCAATTGGTTATTATACACATGAACCATTATACATGTAAGTAGTACAACCAATTGGTTTTTATACACACAAACCATTATACATGTAAGTAGTACAACCAATTGGTTATTATACACATGAACCATTTTACATGTAAGTAGTACAACCAATTGGTTATTATACACACAAACCATTATACATGTAAGTAGTACAACCAATTGGTTATTATACACACAAACCATTATACATGTAAGTAGTACAACCAATTGGTTATTATACACACAAACCATTATACATGTAAGTAGTACAACCAATTGGTTATTATACACACAAACCATTATACATGTAAGTAGTACAACCAATTGGTTATTATACACACGAACAATTATACATGTAAGTAGTACAACCAATTGGTTATTATACACATGAACCATTATACATGTAAGTAGTACAACCAATTGGTTATTATACACACAAACCATTATACATGTAAGTAGTACAACCAATTGGTTATTATACACACAAACCATTATACATGTAAGTAGTACAACCAATTGGTTATTATACACACAAACCATTATACATGTAAGTAGTACAACAAATTGGTTATTATACACACAACCCATTATACATGTAAGTAGTACAACCAATTGGTTATTATACACACAAACCATTCTACACGTTATACATACACAAAGTCAATCATCTTAACCCTCCTATAAATATACAGCCAAATTGTCTTATCAAAGAAATGTTTATAAAGTACCCAGTATACAAATGCCACAATCAAACCCACATTGCTTGTCATGTCCCTGTAATTACCTACACGATCACAAACATGATAGCACTCTGTTATCTCATACATGATAATACTATTTGGTCAAACATACTAACGCCGACCTACAAGCCTATCAATACAAATATTCAGTTTGTGGCAACTAGGCCTAATTTATTTGATATGTTCACTTTTCGGGCCAGCTGACTTCATCCAAGTGAAGGACTCTTCAGACTGCAGGATCATCATCATCATCATCATCATCATCATCATCATCATCATCATCATCATTTACTACACTTATCCAGATACTAGTATCTGCTCAAATGCTGTTTATTTGTTCCCTGACTGTATGCATTTCTGTCAGCATTCTCGACTCCACGTGGAGTATACAACCCAAGCTGCCTACAAGTACTAGGGGTAATTGATGGTTTTCACATCCACCTCACATATCGGGTACCCATTCCCTGCTGCACGACCAAGAGGCATATTTGAACAAAGTCACACGTCCAGGGTGACACCACTGTTTTGACACTTGCGGATCGCGTGTATGTACGTATTACATGTTACAGTCTATGTTAACGTCAAATGACCGTAAAACATTTCACTGTCACAACTCAGCTGGAGATTTAAAGGATTTGTTGAACATATTGACTCATTCTGCTGGCATAAAAACTTAGGAAAACATAGAATTGGATTTGAATTTTTACAGTTTTGTGTCACCATTTTCATCACGTATATTGTTACTTCATTTAAAATGTATTTGTCAGCTGATACAAAAAATAAACAATATGTAATCCTACTTAGTGAAGAATATCAGTAAATCTGTCAAATAAATTGAGTAAAACAGACCCATGCCAAAATGTCCAAAAGCAAAAACAGCCCCAAAAGATTGGTGAAAATGGCCCCTTAATTTATATGGTGTTAATCTCATATATACACAGTGTAGGTGTCCATCCGATTATTAGTCAACAACCTAATCATCCACTCCAGAATTCAGTGTCAGCAGTACATGAACAAAGCGACTTTCTCTCAACACATTAAACACAATATTGGTAAATGCAACAACAAAATAAACCTAATGTGCAGCATTCATAGCACCGACCAGCGAACCATACTACCCTTCTAAACATTTACAAAACACTAGTGGGACCATACGACCCTTCTAAACATTTACCAAACACTGGTGGGACCCTACATCCCTTCTAAACATTTACAAAACACTAGTGGGACCATACAACCCTTCTAAACATTTACAAAACACTAGTGGGAACATACTACCCTTCTAAACATTCACAAAACACTAGTGGGAAGATACAACCCTTCTAAACATTTACAAAACATTAGTGGGACCATACAACCCTTCTAAACATTTACAAAACACTAGTCAGACAAAACAACCCTTCTACACATTTACAAAACATTAGTGGGACCATACAACCCTTCTACACATTTACAAAACACTAGTGGGACCATACAACCCTTCTACACATTTACAAAACACTAGTCAGACCAAACAACCCTTCTAAACATTTACAAAACACTAGTGGGACCATACAACCCTTCTACACATTTACAAAACATTAGTGGGACCAAACAACCCTTCTAAACATTTACAAAACACTAGTGGGACCATACAACCCTTCTACACATTTACAAAACATTAGTGGGACGATACAACCCTTCTACACATTTACAAAACACTAGTGGGAACATACTACCCTTCTAAACATTTACAAAACACTAGTGGGACCATACAACCCTTCTAAACATTTACAAAACACTAGTCAGACCAAACAACCCTTCTAAACATTTACAAAACACTAGTGGGAACATACAACCCTTCTAAACATTTACAAAACATTAGTGGGACCATACAACCCTTCTACACATTTACAAAACACTAGTGGGAACATACTACCCTTCTAAACATTTACAAAACACTAGTTGGACCATACAACCCTTCTACACATTTACAAAACACTAGTCAGACCAAACAACCCTTCTAAACATTTACAAAACACTAGTGGGACCATACGAACCTTCCAAACATTTACAAAACATTAGTGGGACCATACAACCCTTCTAAACATTTACAAAACACTAGTCAGACCAAACAACCCTTGTAAACATTTACAAAACACTAGTGGGACCAAACAACCCTTGTAAACATTTACAAAACACTAGTCAGACCAAACAACCCTTGTAAACAATAACAAAACACTAGTGGGAACATACAACCCTTCTAAACATTTACAAAACACTAGTGGGAACATACAACCCTTCTAAACATTTACGAAACACTAGTCAGACCAAACAACCCTTGTAAACATTTACGAAACACTAGTCAGACCAAACAACCCTTGTAAACATTTACAAAACACTAGTCAGACCAAACAACCCTTGTAAACATTTACAAAACACTAGTCAGACCAAACAACCCTTCTAAACATTTACAAAACACTAGTCGGACCATACAACCCTTCTACACATTTACAAAACACTAGTTGGACCATACAACCCTTCTACACATTTACAAAACACTAGTGGGACCATACGACCCTTCCAAACATTTACAAAACATTAGTGGGACCAAACAACCCTTCTAAACATTTACAAAACACTAGTGGGACCATACGACCCTTCCAAACATTTACAAAACATTAGTGGGACCAAACAACCCTTCTAAACATTTACAAAACACTAGTGGGACCTTACAACCCTTCTAAACATTTACAAAACACTAGTCAGACCAAACAACCCTTGTAAACATTTACAAAACACTAGTCAGACCAAACAACCCTTGTAAACATTTACAAAACACTAGTCAGACCAAACAACCCTTCTAAACATTTACGAAACACTAGTCAGACCAAACAACCCTTGTAAACATTTACGAAACACTAGTCAGACCAAACAACCCTTGTAAACATTTACAAAACACTAGTCAGACCAAACAACCCTTGTAAACATTTACAAAACACTAGTCAGACCAAACAACCCTTCTAAACATTTACAAAACACTAGTCGGACCATACAACCCTTCTACACATTTACAAAACACTAGTTGGACCATACAACCCTTCTACACATTTACAAAACACTAGTGGGACCATACGACCCTTCCAAACATTTACAAAACATTAGTGGGACCAAACAACCCTTCTAAACATTTACAAAACACTAGTGGGACCATACGACCCTTCTAAACATTTACAAAACATTAGTGGGACCAAACAACCCTTCTAAACATTTACAAAACACTAGTGGGACCTTACAACCCTTCTAAACATTTACAAAACACTAGTCAGACCAAACAACCCTTGTAAACATTTACAAAACACTAGTCAGACCAAACAACCCTTCTAAACATTTACAAAACATTAGTCAGACCAAACAACCCTTGTAAACATTTACAAAATACTAGTGGGAACATACAACCCTTCTAAACATTTACAAAACACTAGTCAGACCAAACAACCCTTCTAAACATTTACAAAACACTAGTGGGAACATACAACCCTTCTAAACATTTACAAAACACTAGTCAGACCAAACAACCCTTCTAAACATTTACAAAACACTAGTGGGAACATACAACCCTTCTAAACATTTACAAAACATTAGTGGGACCATACAACCCTTCTAAACATTTACAAAACACTAGTCTGACCATACAACCCTTGTAAACATTTACAAAACACTAGTCAGACCATACAACCCTTCTAAACATTTACAAAACACTAGTCAGACCAAACAACCCTTGCAAACATTTACAAAACACTAGTGGGAACATACAACCCTTGTAAACAATAACAAAACACTAGTCAGACCAAACAACCCTTGTAAACATTTACAAAACACTAGTGGGAACATACAACCCTTGTAAACAATAACAAAACACTAGTCAGACCAAACAACCCTTGTAAACATTTACAAAACACTAGTCAGACCAAACAACCCTTCTAAACATTTACGAAACACTAGTCAGACCAAACAACCCTTCTAAACATTTACAAAACACTAGTCAGACCAAACAACCCTTCTAAACATTTACAAAACACTAGTCAGACCAAACAACCCTTGTAAACAATAACAAAACACTAGTCAGACCAAACAACCCTTCTAAACATTTACAAAACACTAGTCAGACCAAACAACCCTTGTAAACATTTACAAAACACTAGTCAGACCAAACAACCCTTCTAAACATTTACGAAACACTAGTCAGACCAAACAACCCTTGTAAACATTTACAAAACACTAGTCAGACCAAACAACCCTTCTAAACATTTACGAAACACTAGTCAGACCAAACAACCCTTGTAAACATTTACAAAACACTAGTCAGACCAAACAACCCTTCTAAACATTTACAAAACACTAGTCAGACCAAACAACCCTTCTAAACAATAACAAAACACTAGTCAGACCAAACAACCCTTGTAAACATTTACAAAACACTAGTCAGACCAAACAACCCTTGTAAACATTTACAAAACACTAGTCAGACCAAACAACCCTTCTAAACAATAACAAAACACTAGTCAGACCAAACAACCCTTCTAAACAATAACAAAACACTAGTCAGACCAAACAACCCTTCTAAACAATAACAAAACACTAGTCAGACCAAACAACCCTTCTAAACAATAACAAAACACTAATTGGACCAAAACTGGAAGAAGAAGCACCAGCTTACGACGCACTAAGAGACAGACTCCAAACATCAAGATTCTACATATTTAGCAAGGCAGTGACCATAGCACCAGGTACAATGACAGGCAACTGATGCAGAACAACCACATTTCTCACATGACTGAAATGATTCAATATAAGATGCTTTAAATGATTGAATTAAGCAATGTGTATTGAACTTTCATATATAACTCAGCATCTGCAGTATTTCATCCGTATAGTCTACAGAGACGTCTAAGCATTCACAAACACTTTCGACTCCTGCATAAAATACCTTGTTTTCTTACATTGATTAATATGGATCGATATTTCACTCAGTTTGAATGAACGAAGAAAGCTACATGTACAATACCTACCTTCAAGCACAGCAGTTGTTTTCCAAATGAAACCTTTATGCTGACGTAGAACTTAAATAGTCATTTTCTAAGAATAGTTAGCGTTTCATCATTATTGACTAGGGTCAGTGGATCTGAAAGAGGCGTGTGTTCTCACTTTTTGAACCCGCGATGGACTCTTCTAGCGACTTGTGTGTCATCAGTTATCATGAGTGTCGGGTATACTCAGTCTAGATCAAGCTCTACGTTTTTCAACAGGATTCCAAAGTCATTGGTTTATCGCGACATTATCTCACACATAAAAAACTCTCACCACTGGCGATACCATTCACAATGCACTGTCAGCATGGCCGTGTCTACCGGTAAAAACGCCGTGTCATCTTGTGTCTAAACATTATTCAGGTAATCGTGACTGCTGTTTACCTTGGTTACGACTTTAATTGTTAAGATACCATGAAGTACACAACAACTAGGGTTATAACAAAATATATTCACCTGCCCCGTCTGCCAAAGACCGAAATCAAGAGTTACATAAAATTTGACATTACCTCAGGGTGAAATTAGAGTTATCTGCCCTTTATCGTTTCCGGGTCCAAACAAACGGTCTCTTCCGGCAAACGATCGTCGCTATTTTCAAGGCAAACACACACTATCTCATAACGGAAGTGTATCACAATGTAACTGCCCTTGCTTTTATGATCACGTGACTGGAAAAAATACAATATCTGTAAATTATAAAAAACTACATAGGTCTAGATCTATATATAACCCGTACAGCGGAGGATATTTTCGACTGACCTGACCTGGTAGAGTTTATTTATATCATGGGCTGTACAGCCACGATTGAAAAGTCCACATTCTAGGTCACAGATTCGTTATGATATATATATATAGTGCGCATGCGGGAGGTCTAATCAGTCGTATCGGTGACAAGCTAGCTATGTGTGATAACCGCTTGGCATCTACCTATTTAGTTTGTTTGGGGTGTACGACAATATGAATATTTGGTGATTGGCGCCCCATCTTTGAATATAATATGTAATAATTTTTCTTTCACAATGTATATCTCCTATAACAAAACATCTACAGTTTGTTTTTGCACCAATTTAACAATTTAACAAATATTTTAACACATATCAACAAATTAGCCATTCCCCCGCGAAATACCTTAGTTGTGCGCCCGACAACTGGTTTGAATCAATCAATCAATCAATCAATCAATCAATCAATCAATCAATCAATCAATCAATCAATCAATCAATCAATCAATCAATCAATCAATCAATCAATCAATCAATCAATCAATCAATCAATCAATCAAGCAACCAACCAAGCAAGCAAGCAACCAACTCCGTTCTCTAAGAACCACCCACGCTGGACGAAGAGCATATTTTACATAGCTGTGTCACACAAAACGCATGACAAGATGGTATGACGGTAAACATGTAGAACTATTTCGTGTTTACAGTATCAAATATGAATTGTATAAATTTACTGTTTAATTCAATTTAAATTTAAATTTTTCCAGTACGCTTAATTTCTGTGAACATAAAAGTTGTTTATATTTACAAAAAAGGTGTTAGCGTTAAAGCCCAGGGTGTTGTGGAAAACTTCATTTTATCAACAGAGATGAAGTATATTATCAACCTTATTAAGCGAGCCATATTAGAATATTCTATTAATTTAACATATTAGTTTGTGTTATCTTCACATCTTTTTCAGGTATGTTTTTAAAGAGAGTAATCCAATTTAAAGAACGATAACGAAACTTGAATATTTCTGCAATGGAAAAAGCAGATTCCGTTGCCAACTTTGCTGGGCGTGTGGGAATAACCTCTGTATGAACACGATCTTCTGAAGATGTTGTTATCATGAAATTCAAGCGAATCACTTGTCTTGAATAAAACAGTGCTGACAGGTCTGTCACATTTCTCCTTACACCAAACAAGTAATGTGCAGTGCATTTTAGTATTTTGCTCTTCATAAGTTCATGTTTATTTGCATTTCCATGGAAAAATCCATTAAAAACATTCCGAAGCATTTCCTTAAAATAACTGAAAATATTCAAAACGACTATGTATTGTTGATCTGGTTTGTTTTGGTACTTTTGCTGACACTAGATTATTAGTGATCCATCCATTATCTCATTCTGTATCTTCGAATCGGTTTATCGGTAACCATGTTATAGTGAATGTTTTAGACACTGTACAGTAACATAGTGTGTGGATGATTACATCAACAGAGAAAAATAGCGTTACATCAGACTGGGTCCCGGTTACCATGTTACGGTGTGTGTATTATACATTAAATTTAATAATATGTGAAAAGTAACCCTTGCTGTACCCTTAACCAATTTGTAATAATGTTACGTACACCCGAGTTAGTTTATGTATAAGTAGGGTCGTTATTGAAATCAGGTGGCTGCGCTGTGGTGACACGCGCTGTGGTGACATGCACGGTTGAAAACGCTCTCAGTTTTCCCCTGATTTCTTTACCCTTCCTTGTCGTCATTGTGATAATGTCCAATGTTCTTCATGTTTACCTGTGGTTTTATAAGTAAGTGCCTTATTTTCTTATGGACATAATTTAATGTCATATATTCTCGTTTTTCATATTTTTAGTGCTAATCAACTGTGTAATATGAATTTCCATTGGGACAATATAGTCTTATCTATCTTATATTATGTTACCAATAATAAGTTTTCAACAGGGAGAGACCGCCTCTGTGGCCTAGTGGTAGAGCGTCCGCCCGGAGAGCGGTAGGTCCGGGGTTCGAGCCCCGGCCGCGTCATAACAAAAGACGTTAAAACATGGTACTTGTTGTTACCCTGTCTGGCGCTCGGCATTAAGAGGCTAAAACAAGGACTGGTCGGCTCGGAGTCAGTATACTGTGTCTGAGTGGGGTATTCATGTTAAACTGAGGCATGGTATCTCAGTGAGCTGGCACTATAAATCGGCATCAGTTCGACTTGTACAAGTGCAATAATCTTGGACACGACGTTAACCCCATTTCATTTCACCTCAACAGGGAGATGAGGAAAGTCAATTTTTAAAGACAACGGGTGACTTTTCAGCGAAGATCTGAGCACACACCCATAGAAGATCGCGTCAGTTGAGCCCAGCGTAAATGACGTTTGCGTGGGTTCTTGCGCCAATCGGATGTCATCTTTCTGAGACGATTCGGCTTCATTTTTATACCACCGATTCAGCAAGAGAAAGTCACCACAGAACACACATATACCCCAGTATGAGACCCTTTTGGGTGTAGATGCAATGGCGCTCAGAAACGACAGGGTGTATTTGTAAGATATCTACAACACTATGAAACATTTTCAGCACAACAACCATGTAACATATCGAGGTAGATAAAATTTAGCAAGTGAGTATGGTTTTACGCCGCTTTTAGCAATATTCCAGCAATATCCCGGCGGGGGACACCAGAAATGGGCTTCACACATTGTACCCTTGTCGGGATTCGAACCCGGGTCTTCGGCGTGACGAGCGAACGCTTTAAGCAGTAGGCTACCCAACGGCCGCAGATTTTGCACAGATATGTTTTAAACGATGATCCAAAATGCCGATGTGGTAGCCCACGTGAAAATTCATATTATTTTTACATTGAAAGTCCTTTATTTAAATCAGCTAGAAACGAATTGATGCACTCACTATTGTTTATCGTGAAAGATACTTGTGATGTAAATATTGACCTCATGTGAACGAAAGCATTTTTAGGAATGCACTTACATATCTAAAGAAACCAAAAAGATTTGAGTGAGCAATGCGAATGTGTATACATGTACGTTTCTCCACTCTTCTTTCCTTTCTGTCATTTGATTTATTAACTGTATATAAGCATACATGCAAATCTATAGGAGAGGACGTTCTAAGTTGTGATGACTTGTGCCCAGTCCTTTTTATGAGAAAAAATATGTTTAAACTAAACTCGATTCTAACACCTGACGTCATGTCCTTTCCACTTTTGTTCTTAATTCCAAATGGGGCGGTCGGGTAGCCTAGTGGTTAAAGCGTTCGCTCGTCACGCCGAAGACCCGGGTTCGAATCCCGACATGGGTACAATGTGTGAAGCCCATTTCTGGTGTCCCCCGCCGTGATATTGCTGGAATATTGCTAAAAGCGGCGTAAAACCAAACTCACTCACCCACTCTTAATTCCAAAGCACAAGGGCAGATATATTGCTTGGTCCAGCAAACCACTAAATCACTGTCACAAAGATTAATAACAATTCTCAATAAAATCAAGGAAGATTAATGACGATTGATGTCAGAGAGCATCGCTTAATCAGAAGATAACATACACAGTAAACTACGGTTATAACGAACTCAAAGGGACCACTACTTGTAATTCATTATAGCCGTAGTTCGTTATAAGCAAATGTACGGATTATATACAGCAAACAGACAGAACCAAAACAATAGTTCGTTATATCCGTCAGTTAGTTATAAGCGTGTTCGTTATAACCGTAGTTTACTGCATTTGGGTATTATATGTTCGGGTGCAAAAATAAAGTTTGTTTTCTTTGTTGTTTAACGTCGCGCTCTACAAATATTCCAGCTATAAAACGGTGGTTTGGACCAGACCAGACCATCCAGTGATTGACATCATGAGCATCGATCTACACATTTCGCATACGATGACATGCATCAACTAAATCAGCGAGCCTGACCAATCGATCCCGTTATTCGCCCCTCATGACAAGCATGTGTTTCTGAAGACCAATTCTAACCCGGATCTTCATAGGGATCTAAAATATAAAACGAAAAATCCAAAAGGAGAATCTAAAATAAGTCAATACAAGTGTCAACCAGGTCTTTGAAAGGCGTTTAGAAGTGATAGACATAAGGAAGAGAATTTATTGGTGTCAACTTCTTTATCATGAGGAACACAACGTTTCGGAGTACATGCTTACTCCTTCAACAGGCAAATGATGGAGTAAGCAAGTACTCCGAAACGTTGTGCCAACCAGTCAACCAGTCATACTTGTTTACAATAAGCATTCGTAACCCAAATGTCAAATTCTTTATAATGTATAACGTTTCTGAAAGTCGGTGCATGATGTCGTGCGTGTTATCGATGCCTTCATAGTGGGCTGATACTGATCTCAAAGGCGCCCAACTCCTGTAACGTCAAGAAACATCCATTGTCCACCCACACCGACTGTCTACCCCGCCACACACAGCCCTTGCCCTCATCTGGCCTACGGCTCATATGGCCTTTACTAAATACAAATGGTTACTTCCGCACTCCTGTTGTGTAGAATGGTACTGTCCATTAACCCATTAATGATTTCATTCATTAATATGAATTAAGTACATGGGCCTTTGGAGTAATCCGATGTTTCTGATCTGGTATCAGATCCTTGAGTTTGTTTTGACTGTTTATACAGGATTACTGTTATAATCCACTTTGATGCCGCTTCTACCCCTAGCTGAAGTCCAAGATGCCTGGATTGAAGTGATGGAGCAAGGACCAGATGGGCAGCAGATCACCAGGTTCAACGACTACGTCACCAGCACATGGGTGGACTTCAATGGCACGTTCAACACGAGAACACCGGTCCACGCTCCAACAACCATCTTGAAGGTTTCCGCAACGGCCTGAAGAAGAGAATGCCGAGAGCCCATCCCAACATCTTCCAGTTTGTCAAAGAACTCAAGAAGATCGAGACAGCAGATAGACGGTCAAGAAGGCAGATTGGACTGGGTGGTGCCATGAGACCTCGTGCTCGTTTTGACAGAGACCGAGATGCAAGGATCGAGAGACTGAAGATCAGTGATCCAGTTCCTGGATGCAGTTGGACATTTCATCAAATTACATTAATTTTGCTAGTAATGATGTTTGCTAATGTTATAAAACATGAAGATGATGGATATAAATGTACAATGCTATGGTAATACATGTGTGTTTATGATATTTGATGTGAAAACATTTGAGTTGTGAAGATAAATGTACAGCGCTATGATAATACATGTGTATTTATGATATTTCATGTTGTGAAAACATTTGAGTTGTGAAGATGATCTCATATACAAAATGAAATTACAGTATCAAAAGTCATTTACATTCTTTGTTATCATTTTGGAAGAGTTCATTTTACTTAAGGGATAAGGGTACAAGTGTGATGTGCACTCATCCATAAATTTGTTTTGATAGTAGTGTAGGCGATATGAGGTGTAGGCCAGACGAGGACAGGCCCATACGGTACCCTACAGTCCGCTATACAAACACTACACTGTCTGCCTCACATGTACTGGTGCCTGGTGCGGGTTAGGCAATGAAGCCATAAATCCCACGCAATGGATTGTGATACAACGCTCAGCGAAAATGTCTGAATGAAGAGGACACGCTACTTCGTTTATCGGTATGAGAAACGTGTAATTAAGGACATTTGAACACAGGTGAGGCGTTCATGGTTATTGCACTTATATAAATGACGTACATGCACGTGTGTGTGTGTGTGTGTGTGTGTGTGTGTGTGTGTGTGTGTGTGTGTGCCCACTTGTACTAGTCCCGACTAATGTCGATTTTATAGTGATAGCCCACTGAGATATCACGCCGCAGTTCTAGCCCTTAATGCCGAGCGCCAGGCAGGGTAGCAACACGTACCATCTTTTAAGGCCTTTTGGTATGACGCGGCCGGATCGAACCTACGACCTTCCGATCTTCGGGCACACGGTCTATCCACTGGACAGGTATCCAGTGGTCTAACGTGTGTCATGTATACTGCGTTATTTCGAAGACGGCCGGGACAACCTGCCTCTACATTGCAATGGCAAAACAATCGATGCCAGGTAAAGATATAACGTCAACACAAGAGGCCGAAACAGGCAAAAGACCGAAATTATATCTGGATCACTGAAAGTCAGTGACGACACCTGTTGTTCAAGAAAAACGTAGAAAAACGAAAAAAAAAGGTAAACACCTATTTTAAATCACTATCATTGCCAAAAAAGTACCAACACGTGATATAGAGATCATGGTCACTGGTTCAGACACGATTGTGAAGTGACCGCTGTGACATAACTGGACTATTGATGACTATGGTGTAAAGCAACACTCATTCACTGAAGCACCAACAAGGGCTCAAGCAAGGAGTGAGTGAGTGAGTGAGTGAGTTTGGTTTAACGCCGCTTTTAACAGTATTCCAGTTATATCAAGGCGTGTCAGCTTAATGTGGGAGGAAAGCCCGAAGTGATGCAGGTCCTAGACGTTTACCACTTCGGTGAAACCCACGAGTATGGGTATGGTGCTGACAAACCTAGAAACATAATCGGGGCGAACCGGGATTCGAACCCACAATCATAGGTTTCTGGCGTGCCCAAGGGACGCAACTCTGCACAGCGAATCGCGGCGCCTTAGACGACTGGGCCACCCGTGCCCCCCTCAAGCAAGGAGGTTCACTGAAGCACCAACACGGGCTCAGGCAAGGAGGTTCACTGAAGCACCAACACGGGCTCAAGCAAGGAGGTTCATTGAAGCACCGACAAGGGCTCAAGCAAGGAGGTTCACTGAAGCTGCACCATTCGCCTACACCTTGCCATGGAACTGTCATCGGTTTTCTGTCTTCAGATTTATTATTCAGTAAATGCAAGACATACAAACGCTTATATATTCAATGATTTTATTCCTGACGTAAAATATAATGTAAAGAGACATGTATCACAGACTTGCTTGTTGAGGTATATAATGAATATGAAACTGAAAACAATCAATTCACGAATAATACACGTCGATAATGTAGCAAAATATAGCTTCTATTTTCAGGGAGAAGTATACATATTGGTCCTGAATTATTATCAGTTTCTACTTTAGACAAGAATACGGAAGTCTGTAGAATTGAGTAAGTGAGTGAGTATGGTTTTATGCCGCTTTTAGCAATATTCCAGCAATATCACAGCGGGGGACACCAGAAATGGGCTTCACACATTGTACCCATGTCGGGAATGGAACCCGGGTCTTCGGCGTGACGAGCGAACGCTTTAACCACAAGGCTACCCGACCGCCCCTTTGTTAAAGTGACAAAGGCATGTTTACATATAGTTATTACTGTCTTGTAATACATAAACAGTTCTAACGACAGGAGTTAAACTATAAACTAATTGAAATAAAGAAGAACAGGACTGATGGATCACAACTCTGAATGTGGCACGGGTGGCCCAGTCGTCTAAGGCGCCGCGATTCGCTATGCAGAGTTGGGTCCCTTGGACACGCCAGAAACCTATGATTGTGGGTTCGAATTCCGGTTCGCCCCGATTATGTTTCTAGGTTTGTCAGCACCATACCCGTGCTCGTGGGTTTCACCGAAGTGGTAAACGTCTAAGACCTGTACACTACAGTCGTGAGGAGTCATAATAATGGATTCTCACATTCATGTAGGTTAGACTTTATAACCTATTTGTATAATTCTTAAAGGAATTTTACAAACATCGGGAACGCGATATTGATCATTCTTCTCTCGTGTTAAGAGAACATGATATGAACCCTGACATACACCCCAACTGATATACATTCTATAACAAGTTCCGGTTTGTAATATTGCAGTATTAACATTCTAACTGTTTTTATTGTTAGAGCTTGTCAGCAGTTTGAGTCAGATATTCAGGCTGATGTCTTTTTCTCTGGCTTTTCCATTTCGTCCCATGAGTCATCAGCATCCAAGTCCAAATCTGACATATCTGATTTTAGGTCCAAATCAGACAAACCTGAGATAGACGACATTGCGTCAAGATCCTTCTTGTCTGGGGAGTCATCATTGTCATCATCGGTGTCACTATCTACCTCGTCGATGTCTTTGTCAAGGTCATCCGGATCTTCCTCCTTATCCGTGTCCTTTTGCAGTTGTAGTTGTAATTGAACCGCTGCGTATATTTAATCATGAGGTAAGAGAATAGCTATGGTAGTGACACAATGCAAGCAGTTGGCAAAATGTTGTTTTGAAGTTCAGTCAGTTACATATAAACATACATACAAATATATGATTACGAGGTAAGACCAATAGCTTATCATACAATCCAGCGTCTTGTAAATCTAGGGGAGTGGGTAAGGTTTAGGCGTTCGCGCGTCACACTGAGGGTCAAGACTTGACTTCCAAAAGGGTAACGCTGTGCAGAGTTGCGTACCTTGGGCACGCCAGAAACCTATGATTATGGGTTCGAATCCCGGTTCGCCCCGATTATGTTTCTAGGTTTGTCAGCACCATACCCGTGCTCGTGGGTTTCACCAAAGTGGTAAACGTCTGAGACCTGCATCACTTCGGGCTTTCCTCCCACATTAAGCTGACGCCGCGATATAACTGGAATACTGTTAAAAGCGGCGTTAAACCAAACTCACACACACACACACACACACACCAAAAAGGTAAAATATGTGAAACCCATTTGGTGATCCCTGCAATGATAAAGCTGGAATATTGCAAAAAAATGGCGTAATTAAAAAAAATGGTTGTGAATTAGCTTGATACGTACGCTGTGCGTGTCGATAAAACAAGGGGTTATGACAACTGCAGTGTTTGATTAAATATACCAGTGTGTGTCACACTTACTGTCAGCTCCATATATGTCAGGGTAACTGGACAAAGGCTTGTACGCCTTTCTGTGTGGGTCATCTTCAGGCCCTCCTACTAGACTCCACAGCACTGGTTTGTTGAACTCTCTGAAGTAACCAACGGCATGGTAGCCATCTTCCGTGAGAGCTAAATCTCTTATCTGTAAAGTATGACACAAGGCCATATTTATGACATGAAGTTTATACCTTACATATATCATGTTGCCTTGAGGAAACGGAAGAAATTGACACAAAATGTCACGAAGAGAGCTTTGAAGGGTGAATAGATCAGACCATTAAAACATTTTATCTGAAGTAAACGGTTTAAAAGAAAGGAAACGATAGAGGTCAGTTCAACACATACATAATTATATGTAGGTTTAGTATGTTATTTCAATACCCAGACACTGAATTACAAAAGTGAAAGAGTGAGTGTGGTTTTACGCCGCTTTTAGCAATATTCCAGCAATATCACCAGAAATGGGCTTAACACATTGTACCCATGTCGGGAATCGAACCCGGGTATTCGGCGTGACGAGCGAACGCTTTAACCATTAAGCTAACCCACCGACCTTGAATTACAAAACTATACCATTTGAGATGTCTGAGATATTTTGAACTGGATGCTTGATGTTGATAAACACATTATAGGATGATAACTAACGTCATAATCCGGGGAAAAGGTGGCTATGGTCTCAAATGTGGTCCTGTCAGTCATCTTGAACACATTGTCTTCACTATAGGTGCCATGGGACATGAAGTAAGGCCCAGCTTTGCCTATTCTGAGCTCAGCACTGAGGTGTCCGTCAATCCTCTTCTTCATTTCTCCTGGTGAAATTAGAAAGAAGCGACACACAATAACATGGATGATATTCCCTCTTTCCTGTACATTATCCAATCTATATATGTATGTGTACTAGATTTCTGTACAGATGACTGTTAATCAAGCGGATGGGTTGGTCGCCAATATTTCAGCCATTAAGTAAACAATGATTGTATATAAGAGATAAGATATTACCACAAGAGGAAGCAATGTTAATTAAATATATTATTTTTTTAATTCATCTTCGTATTACAATTATAATTTTCCAAATTATCATTAAGATATAAAAAATATCTCCTCTAAGCGAAGGCGATTGACTTATGTTAAGCTATTACCTAAACATCTCCTCTTTGTGGACAAAAACATGCTTAGTTTATTTGTTTAAAAGATCATCATGTGTAGGATTTGCAATTGCTGTGAAGACGGATGTATATTCAAGATTGACCTACCTGTATTCAGATCGAACACTCGAATATAGGCATCGTTATGGTTACAGATGATTGTCCTGTTATCAAGCAGTTGGAAAACATCTACACCGGTGTCGTCGTTGCCACCATCCTTGACGTATTTAAGGTAGTATTCATAATCAACTAATTCCTTGTGAAAACAGTCTGAAAATAGTCCACAAACAAATATATAAAATAGAGCTTTAACAAGTGAATATGGTGCCCTACACAGCCTCTTCCTGACATCACTCCAGAAGGATGCTACTATACAGAAGGATGCTACTATACAGAAGGATGCTGCTATACTGAAGGATGCAGCTGTAGCTTCAACGTTTGCTTTGATGTGCTGTACCTAACATTAACCGAATACATGACCTGAGACACACAATATTCAGATTTTGCAAGATTTACCGTTAATTTTATCTGTGATCGATCTGTTAAAGAAGCTTTGCATCCTCTTTAAATGACCGTCCCACTCCATTAAAATAGCTTATAATGTCGTGAGTCTCTATTCCTGGTGGGCATAAGCTGAAGTCAAAACCCCAAATGGCATCACCTTGTTCTGATTTTGTCCAGTACGCTCCTAAATATAGCCACTCTCAGTCCCCTTGCTGCCGACCCTTACCCAGATTGTAACCAAGTGATCAACACTAAATGATGTTTGTTATCGCCAACAAAATAGATTTTCCAAGTTTTGTCATTACTGAAAGTAATATTATAGTCAGAATGGTTTGTTTTTTAGTATGTACTTCAGTGTGAAAGTTTCTGAAGTTGAGAAAAGTGATATTTTTATTGCTGTGAACACAGCACTTGATATTTCACCGCAGTGAACATTAATTTAACTTGTCAACTGAGACCGTTCGTTTCGCAAAGCTCCATTTATGTTATTTGATCAGCGTGTATTCCTCCGCTTCCAACAGCGATCTCGTAGATTTCAAGAATATTTTGTTGATTATGCATATATATATCCACATGCATTATCCAGAATTTTAATGACCTCAAATATATTGTGTTACTTTTGTTTATATTTTCTACGCGATAGTACTTTTTAAGTCGCAATTACAAGGAGTGTAACGTACCTGCGTTATAGGTAGGGAGAATTTACGTTTAGAGGTTTTACATTTGTAATAAAATCTTTTAATTTTCCAGTAGACAACTGCACAAAAAGTATATAAGTAGGCACGATTAAAAATATCTCCTTTCCCCCGTCACTATATGAAAGAAACGTGATATTTCGCTCGACACGTGGAATATCCTCTATCAGTTTATATGTATTAGAACACATGTACCCGTCTTCGTCAATAAATAATCGCGATTTTTCGTGATTTTTGTTCAATGGCGGGGGCTATAGGGCGAACCTTCCCTCCGATATCATCAAAACGTCACACAGCCAGCCTTCTAAAAACTACAACATCAAGCAAGAAACTTCTCCAGCGATCAAGCCTTCTTTGTTCATTTAAACAACAAGGGGTAGATAACTCTCTCCAGAGTACAAAGAGCTTCTGGAATGTTCCATTCACTGCGGTTGAGGTTCAAATCCGGCCACTAGGGCACTTGACATTTTGATGCCACCAACAGTTACTACAATGAAACAGTTTCTTCTGCCACATAACAACATTATGAGCATCGATCCACGCCATGGGGATAAAATGACATGCAATCAACCTGACCACCCGAGCCACGAATATGAAGTTATTAGGGACCTATAATCTCACCTGAAATTCTCACTATGTGTTTGTTGTCTCTGTGTAAATCTGGTGATGATTTATGTCTAGAATAATTAAAATCCCACATCCTTTTCTAACATTTACCTATAGTGGTGCTCAAGTTTGTTAGATTACCTGAGCCTACGTTCTCTTTATAGTAGCATACGTTTTAATTAACTGATCATCTTTCAGCGTAAATAGGAAGTATGCCATAGATGTAAAATATATCAAAGAATTGGTTATTATTTTGTTGTGACATTGTACTTACTGTTCTGTATGTCCCAGCAAACTGGTATATACTCCGTGTTACTTTCTTCGGGTGCCTTTTGGGGAACTGTGTTTGCTTGGCACACAAAATAGGCACCATCATTGGTGACAACGGCGTCGTTGATGTAAATGTCATCGCAGTTGAGTTGTACAGGATTGATTGCATGCAAACAGGTACGTGTCAGTACGTCGAACACGTAGCAAGGCCCGTCATCTGTAGATGCTATCAGGACTGTGCCCTTCTCGCTAGCCTGAAGGAGGAACCACAGGACAGAAGTCTTAAACACCATAGCTATAATACTATATGTAGATATATTGTCCAACATTTAGAAGATACAAACAGCAAATAAGGCAATTTCTTATTTCGATTAGGACTATATGTTCTCATGTTTTTTTTAGAACAATTGACTTGCCTTTGCAAGTGTTTGTGAAGGGTGCTCACATTTTTGCGAACTCTTGGTACCATCACTACTTGATGGTTATTCAAAACCACAAGCATGAGATATTATTGGAATCACACAACCGACTTTTAGTTTAGCAGAGATTTGTTATATTATTGAAATGGTTACAGAAAATAATATACTTTCTTGGTCTAAGGATTCTTATCTTTGTCAAATCGGTGCATAATGGTCATAAAGTTCTTAATATGGCTGTCATAAAGACAACTTTGTGCATCAGTAAATTAGTGTTGTTCTTCTGTGAAGCATAATGAATGTTGAAAGGCAATCATAATGGATTTTCTATGTTCTTGTGAGAAGTTAGAGTCTTATGGCATCATTTATAATCATGCTGATTTACCGTTTTCATGATAAAGTTGTAAAAGTGCTTGATGTATCAAAGCATTCACTTACTCATTTATATAGCCTTGGCCAAATAAACTCACCCTCAGGTCATCAAATCTCTTTGTGTTTTTTGCCTCCATTACGGCCAGTGTCTTTCCAGTTGTAAGATCATACAGCTTGATTCCCTTGCGTCCTCGTGTGGGACATGCAACTTCTGGTTAGTAGAAATAGTAATAAAATATGCCAATGTCAACAGATTGGGAGGTACCAAACCTAAGGCACCGAAAACAATGGAACTTCTTTTGATGCAAGCGCGACATTTCGAAAGCGAGGTCTTATTATTATTATTATTATTATTATTATTATTATTATAGAAACCTAATCACACATGCTGATCCTTTTATCTATCAGGATGTACGTTCTTCTATCATTGCTTAATATTTTACTCAACATTAGCTGTCATCACAACATAAACTCGATAATTATTATGGTGATGTAGTTTGTGAGGTTTCACAGAATGACCAATCGTGTAACATAACACACAATTCTTCAAGGCAGATTATGGGAAAAGGATTATCTCCGTTGGGGAATGGCAGCATATCGCTTTGTCTCTCGCAGGAAATATATTGAAATGGGAACGAACCTAGGCCAGTGAAAGAACCTTGGTACAATGAAACAAGAATTACAAACATTACGATGTGACGTCACATATCTACGAAATCAAATTAGTACAAACATGGGAGAACAGATATTATTAGGCTTGAATTGGATGCTGTCTATTAAAACCTAAACGATGTTTATTGTAATTTTGACAATGTTGGTACTGGAGAACATGTAGAGAAGGGGGTCGAAGAAACAATTTAATTTTGTATGTTATTTCCAGAGGGACCGAGTGAATCCAGTGCAACCTGCAAAAATAAAACTTTGGAAGTTTTGAACAAAGGGAAGCCAATAACATAGATTTGCTTGTTCCAAGAGACATTGAGCGAGCGCACAGAATAGGCCAACCACGCCCTCTGATCGTTAAACTTGGGAAGATAAGCTGAAGTCTTTACGGTGGAGAGATCCCTTAGATCAAAGATATATGGCATTTCCAATGATTTCACTTTGAAATAGGCAAGAAGTAAAGAAATGAAGAAATGAAGATCAATCTAAACATTATTTCAACCGTACATATGTTTGACTCTTTCCTTTTCCGTTTTTTCATCAATGAACATGCTGCACAAATTAAAGATAATTGTAGCGATGGTATACAGGTGCATCAAGATATTGCACAGATATTTCTGTTGCTTTTTGCTGATATACACCGATAAAACGAAAGTGTTAGTTTTTAAAAAGCTACAACTTCAAAAGGTCTGAGTGTTATTTTCACAAGCAGATTATCGTGGAATTGTCACAAATTAGCGATGGGTATCTTACAAACTTAAATAATCTTTCATATAAAACCGTTTTTAAATATTTGATACAAAAATAACTCCTACTTTTTGTATGGAGCAAAGGTCTGGGGTGATAATGAATACAGAGCTATTGAACTGGTCCATCAATATGCTTGTAAAAGATGCCATGGTGTAAAAAAAATGTACATCGGGTTATAGTATATGGTGATTGTGGACGTGTGCCGCCTATCATATTTCAATATAATAGAATTCTTACGCATTCGTTCAAGATTCTTAAAATGCCTATAGATAAATTACCAAGAAAATGTTATTGAATGAAAACCACGGACTTCACCATTGGGTATATGATGTGAAATCGTTATTAAATGAATGCGGCTATGGGTATGTTTGGAGATATCAATGTGTACCAAACAATCCAGATTCGCTTTTCGTATCTTTACGCAAAAGAGGTATTGATATCTACTTACATAAACGGTCATCGCACGCTTTTTAGGTTCAGAAAAATGCAAAATTTAGAAACGTTTCAAGACAAATATTTCCCTACTTTCTGTTTATATCTGTTTTAAAATATTTAGAGAATAGCTTTAATACAATTTATATGCAGCTGTCATAGACCTATGATTGAAGTAGGCAGACATTGAAACATAGATAGAGAATTGAAAATGTGCACGCAATGCGATATAATGTGATTGAGGATAATTTTCACTTTCTGTCAAAAAAATACGACTAAGAAGTAAATATATAGGAAAGTCCGACTCAACATAACATTTTATCGATCATGTCAACACCTGATAATTCTCCTCCTATAAATATCAATGTTCATTTATCATGCTCGAAAACTAGAATATGAACTGTTAAACGTATCACAACCGAACATTTACTATTTACAATTTACTATGGGCCTGTGGCCTTTCAGTGTGAAATACAACTTATCCTAAGTGGACATATGACGTTTCAATGTGCCAGAAGCCTTTGATTCGGGGACCTAATTCCGATTCACCCTATTTACGTCTCTAGGTTTATCAGCACCGAACCCATAGGTTTCACGAAAGTGATAAACGGCTAAGAAACTTACTTAACTCCAATATCAAGCTGACACGTCATGATATAACTGAAATATTGTTCACATTGACGTTAAATCAAACCCACTCACTTTAAAACCGCGGTTCATATCTACTGGAGAATTACAATAACGATATATTTCATCACTAAGGGTAATGAAATGTACAAAGAATGTGTTTAGATGAACATATGTATTATTGTGTCATATTTTCCAACAAACCTTTCTTGTCTGATACTAGAGTGAAATCTGAACTGTTCTCTGACATTTTCCCTTCGAACGTTCTCAGTAGAGTTCCAGATGATAGGTCTACGACCTTCAGTCGTCTTTTAACGCGTACCAGGACTTGCATACTGTCGTCAAGGGGGATAATTTTTGAAGGCGAGAGATCCTGAAAAATAGTCAAATAATTTATTTTTCCGATACAAACTTTCAGAAAGATTATTATTGTAATGTGACATAATACCAAAGGCCATTCTAAAACATTCTTGATGAGAGGTTATTTTCTTATCCAAAACTCCAAACACGATTAAATGAAATTAATATATATTCTACTATGAATTTGGAATTTACTCGATTCTGATTGGTCAATCAGAGACTATTAAATCACAATAAACCCCCTCTGATTGAAACAGCTGGTTTGACGGCCGCATCACCGCGGAAGCTAATATTCATAGAATAGTACTTTTTTCAGTCATTGTCGATAGGCATATTTAAATAATTATATCTACAATTACAGGTTACAAAATGCACAGATGCGGTTACTACAATATTCAAAGGATGTTTGGCAATACATTTCGTGCATAAAACACGATAGCAATCTACAAAGGGAATGTATTTACGTTTTGGAGACAACAGAGAGCTTGGAATTTTGGCGCTTCCCCCCCCCCCCCCCCCATGTACGACTATGACGTCATATATTTGGCGTCACAATGAGTGATATGACGTCATAATGGTGACGCGCGATATAGAGCGAAAGCCTTGCAAAGCTTGCTTTGTTTTCTTTAGAGATTCCCACCTCACGTTAGCTTACCAAGTTGCCATGCTTATATGCTTACAATGCCTGTCATATGTTCGAGTGAAGTTTTATGGTGTAAACAAACTGCTTGAGTATATACAGCGCAATATTTTGTTCGGTGATTCCGTAATTCAGATCGACAACCCACTCAAAACACTCAACCCATGCCGCTTCACTCAGTATATTTACTAACACCAAAGAGTTCGCGTTTTATTTAGTCATGGTAGAATGGAGATAAACATTTGAAACCTCACGCTGCGCGTTCGGTTCCAAATTCAATTTAGCGGGGTTAAATCTACAGGTAACCTAGCTCTACATTGAAAACACACTATGTTTATCTCTTAATTGTTTTAACTTACCACTTTGATGTGTCTGACTACCCTCTTAAGTGGCAGGTCGTAAATTTGAAGATATTTCGTCATGCGGCGACTGGCTTTCAGCAGAACATAGCGTGGGTTTGGCAGCGTCATCAAACGCCTTTAAAAATATAACAATTGTAAAAATGTTGTGGGCTCCTACAGCGTATTGTGCAAATTGTTTTGGATCCTCGAGTTTTTCCGTTTTGAATTCGTTTACAAATTGTGTTTCAGAAGTGTGAAACAATGTGAGATATTTATCACATCTGACGCTCAGTGGAAGTATCATTGCCAGAGAGCAATGACTAGGACAATGTGTTACTATGTGTGTATTCCTGTACGTGCATTCAAGGAACTTAAAGGGTCATACCGAGAACCAAATCTAAATACAGGAAGGTTATTCTTTAATAATGGGCCAGGGCACATTTAATCGCTGGATACACACTTCCTGTTTGATATAAGGTTTAGTTTACCAAGTGAAACAATGTAAAGTCCGCTATTCAGCAACAATGCTTGTCCATAGAGGCCATTTTCTACGTGTTAGCCTGACAAGGAAGTAATGTTTCGTGACCATACTTGATTTCAATGGGCTTTGCTTTCTTTTCCTCCTCCTTTGCATCTGTGTGCTCTTTCCCAGTATCAGCTTCATCATCGCCCACAAGGGACTTTGAGTCTACAATGTCTTCCTCGCTTTCTTGCCCGTCACTGTGAGACTTTGCCTCCCTGGTTAAATCCCAGATTCGAACCACCCTGTCATCGCTGTAGGACACAGCTGTTGTCATGTCCTTCATCACCACATCGGTCATGCCTGGTGACGAATAAAATACTAATTATACTCTGGAGCCCCTTTCATAGATCATTTCACGCTATTATAGTAGACGTATCTAACACATGCAAAATGAGTGAATACAAACATTCAAATGATATCACTTCCTAAAAATTATAAGAGTAGCACTTGGAATATGAACCACTTTCACAAGTAGAACGTATGAGAAGATTAATGTGTTCAGAGAAGGGCCGTTTGATTACGGTGCATTATGTAAACTCTACTCACACCCGTTACCATTTTGTTTATTTTATACTGAAGTTATTAAAATCACTGAAAAAAATTAAAAGCATATTTATTTACGAAAGAAAATGAATTATATCAATGTAAGGCATTTGTTCTTAACATATATTGGTCACCAGTAGGTATCAACATAGATGAAACTTTACTTAGGCCTTGCTGAAGAACTGCAGATCGTTTTCCAGTGTGTAAGTCCCATAAAACGACATGGTCACTGTTGGGAAAGTACAGAGTTTTCCCATCTTTCGTAAGCTTGAACCTCTCAGAGGAGTCTCTATCATTACCTGTCAGAACACGGAGGCAATACAATCGAAATTCGAAAACGGAAGACGGAGCGCATATGTAAAGATATGTAGACGAACAAAAGTATTTTTTTCTTTTTACACTTAAAACATTTTCTTTAATTATTCACAATTGTATCCTGTATACGTCACAGTTCATTTTTTCACCTCAAACATTTAATGGTGAGTGGTAAAAATTATTGTTTTATCACCTCTGCCAATTTAAGTGTGTAGATATATTTTTTTTTACAGTCAGCAATATTCCAGCTTCATCAAGGTGTAAACACACAACGCCATTTAGAAAGTGGTCAAATATTATGTTTGGGACAACACTTTCTCAGTAAAGTACAGATTCATGTACGTTTTGGGGATGAGTCCCATCCGGGATTCGAACCCACACTGCCAGAGTGAGGCACCTAATCGCACACAAAGTCAGCGTTCTAACCGACCCAGCCACCGACGCGTCCAACGAAATGAAAGTCTGACAACTGGTAGCCTAGATCACGTTATTTGTTCACTTTGTTCATCATGGTGGCTACACTTTAGGAACAAGGCTAAGTGACCTTCAATACCTACCTGGATAGACACTTTCCTGCTCCATTGTATCTGTGATGTATACTTGAAGGTCGTTTTTATACATTTCTGAAAGGTAGAGTCGGTGTCCGCTGAGAGAAAGAACAAGAGCTTCAATTGTGTACTGTTCATCATCACCATCTTCATCTTTGAATTTCTCGAAGATCTTTTTCTTTCGAATGAATTGTGATGTCTCCAAGTCAAGAATAAATACCCAGTGTTGGTCATCATCGACAACAGCCATATAGCGTATGCTACCTAGGTACAAGCGAGAAAAAAAATAATATAAACTAAAGGTCAGTAAATTTTGTGTAAGGCAGACCCCGTAACATTTAACAGCCGCATAGTCATTTTTGAGATGCAAAGTGAATACTCTCTCCCCCACAATTTAATTACTTGAAAGTGAAATATTTTTTGCTGTTATGGTCAAATGTTTGGTCAGAGAGAATACACAAGCCCTTTTCACAGGATGGTTGCCACTAATGTGACAGCTATGTCTTTCAATATAATGAGCATCTTGTGTAATCATATGTGACAAATATTTGTATTTTTGTGTGTGCTTCCATCTTGTTCGAACTGTGCCTTTTCATGCGACAGAAACAGATAATGAAGGCTTGGATTTTGAAACCTTTAGTTCACAGATACGTACCAGCACAGACAGTATTGCTTGTGAATTCCTGTTTTTTTTCAAGCAGAGTACACACCACAGTTTCTAGGAGTGTCCCCGTGTCGGCAGCATAAAGTGACACTGACTTTTCGTAAAAGGTTCCAATGATACTGTTCCCCTTTCCTCCCACACAGAACAGAAGTCTTCCTTCTTCTGTGTGTATGTCGTACAGCAGGGCACCTGTTTTGAAGTCATAACCAAGTATATGTTCATCTGGGTGAACAATTATTACAGAGTCATCACAGCATAGTAGGACCTTCTCCGGGTCTTCCCCAACATCATCCATTGACCGAACCAGTTTTCCACTGGCAACATCCCAGACTTTCACCGACTTGTCATAGGCACCTGGGAATAGAAGTGAACGTTAGAAGAACGGTTTGTTTGTTTTGGTTTGTTTGTTGTTTAACACCGCACTTGGCGATATTCTAGCTATATGACGGCGGTTTGTAAAAAATCAAGACAACCCAATGATTGACACCTTGATTATCGATCGACGCAATTGGGAAACGATGACATGCATCAACCAAGACAGCGATTCTGAGCACCCGATCCCGTTAGTCGTCTCTTACGACAAGCATAGTCGCATTTTACGGCGAACATGGGTTGCTGAAGACCTATCCTGACCCGGATCTTTACGGAAAAATTAGCAGATTGAAGACAATAATACGATTATATGTCAGGATTAGCATAATCAGCGCTTGCACATCAATGGATGTTATGGCGTTTTGATATGACATTAATTATCATCAGACTTACATGTCACAATAAAGTCGGAGTCATTGGTCATATCAATACCATACACTTCTTTTTTGTGTCCAGCAAGACAGTTCACCAACTGTCCACCGGGTTCTGTTAGGACGGGTCTGTCAGGCTCAAGGAAGTAGTTTGGTGCATTCTTACAACCGGCCAGGAGATCCTCCAGGCCATCCCATAGTTTGATCCTGCCCAGCAGCTGAGAAGGGAGCTCGTTGGGATATGACACAAGAGCATCTTGTGATAACTGAAGACTCTCTCCCACAGTCTTTAGTTCATGGTCACTTGGATACACATTTCTGGCCGCAATAAAATCCTCTAAGATAGGCCTGGATTCATGGAGACATAATAACAGGATTAAAAATAATACTGATGTTGTTTATGTCACGCGTAGCATTTGAATATTTAAACCAATGAGTGCTTATGAATTGATTAGTTCATGTTTCCAGGGTCTTAGAGTGTAGCAACTGCCTCCGTAGTGTTGTGGAAAAAAGCTACTATCCCTTTGCCGTGTGATGCCAACATACTTGAAAGATGGGTACTTGTAAGATTTATGTGTCCAAGTGGCATATCCATGTTAAACTGTGGAAATGTGCTCGCAATATGAACTCAGCCGAAGTCCGGACTAGTGAAAACAGCCAAACATACACGTGCATGGACGTGACTTAATACGTGTAATAATATTGCACATGAAGTAAAAACGCGATTTCACCTTACCTCACCCTTGCTTGTCATATATTTTACCTTAAACCCGATGCTTGCAGTTTTGACAGGAGGAAAGCAAAGTTCAACAAACACTCTTGCTTTAGCTGACCCAGCTGCTTTGCTTCTGTCCGCTGGTAAGGCAGGTTGTTCAGTTTTCTCAAATTGTAACCAGTCTTGAATTTGTCAGGCTGTGTTGCAGCCCTACGGTCAGCAGTTTCTGTGTTACCCTTCTTGTCAAGATATGCTTTGGCCTTACCTGAATGTTAACATCACCAATATGAATATAAATAATTATAATATATCAGTCTAGATTATCTGCTGAAACAGATTCCACTTGGCGTAAACTGCAAAATAGAAGTAAAAGTAATGTGAATGAATTACAGAAAATCGGTGAGGTCACCGGGTGTTCGCAAAACAGAAAGGTAGATAGAAATTGAAATGTAGTCCAACATCTATTTATCTGAATTGATTGAACATATTCATGACCGTATGATTTAAGACCGTGTGGGTGCGGTGGGGTAGCTTAGTGGTTAAAGCACTTAAATGTTTTCATATCACGAACAAGACAAACATACGAGATGTGGATCATTTGTGTGCAATTACTCACCATTTGCCCAAGTTCCAGCAAAGAAATCAGCTAAAGCTCCATGCAATACTTGGTTCAATTGAGGATCAGAGCAATATCTGTCTGTGGCAGCCTCTATGAACTGTCTGTGATACCAGAAGAAGACTCTCACGCCATCAGCCCCTCTGTCCACCAAGTACTGACCCAGGTCTGCCTTCAGCCTGACCAGGAGAAGAGGCGGAAGTCGCCTGACAGGAGGAGTCCAGTACATGTACACGTCATTGAGTACGTCATCGTCACATGACAGGATGTCCTCCAACTCACTCTCCGTCAGGCCTGTTTTACCTGAAGAAGACATAATAACAACAAGTCATATATGAGTTCAAAATGAATCTTTTTATAAATAATGATATATATGCCATCAGCCTTACGCTTTAAGGGTTCCTAAATGTGAGTTAAGGAGTTGAGTTTAACGCCGCTTTTAACAGTATTCCAGTTATATCATGGCGTGTCAGCTTAATGTGGGAGGAAAGCCCGAAGTGATGCAGGTCTCAGATGTTTACCACTTTGGTAAAACCCACGAGCACGGGTATGGTGCTGACAAACCTAGAAACATAAACGGGGCGAACCGGGATTCGAACCCACAATCATAGGTTTCTGGCGTGCCCAAGGGACACAACTCTGCACAGCGAATCGCGGCGCCTTAAATGCGTTCCTAAATGCTGATATGTACACAATCGTCAAGTAGTACATGTTAATATATGTTTTGTTATGAAAAGACCACAGTTTCCCGTCTTGATGAGTTGAAGAAAGTCGAATGTGAGGCAGGTTGTAGAGGTGTGCTACTAGTGTGAGATGAACAAAAGGTATGGTAGTCACATACCAAGTTTCATAATCAGATCGAACCTAGTCAGATCGAATGATAACCCGCAATCGGCGTAACCTGGCACAAATGAGTGCCACAACCCTGCACAACTAATTGAAACCTGCCAGTGACACTTACATGCATGAACTAACATAAATTACTTACTCAATGTGAGATATGCTAGAGCTCTTGACACCAAGATTTTTCCATGTAGTCCCTCAACTCTGGAAAACAGGGCATTGATACTTCCTCGAATAGATGGTTGGAGAGTTGTCTCTGACTGGGATGCAAAGGACGACCAACGACATGCCTCATCAAATGACAGTTTCAGGAACAAAGGGAGTGGACACTTCTGAAAAGCCCCAAGGACGACTTGCCTCTGTTGCTCAGTCAGGTCACGATGACTTACATTTAACCATTTGGTTAGTATGCCCTCGACGTCTTTGTCTGCGAGTTTTGGTACCTTCAGGAAATTGTTCCTTTCACTATACATTTCCTGAAAAAGTATACTTAGAATGTAACATTGTAAAACAGGTGTCGGAACGTGGACACATTGAAACGCAATTTATTTCTAGCTAATGTTTTGTATTTACCTGTAATCGAGGAAAACTCTCATACTGAGGTTCTGGTAAGGTGGACAATATTATCTTCACATTGTCAGGTAGTTGTTTAGGTAGCCAGAAAAGCTGCCGAGCACCTCCAGATGGGTCGAACTGATCAAGTGAGTCAAGCAGAAGAACCAAAGGCTCATTACTGTTGGCCATATTAAGAGCCTCTTGGAATATTTTGGCAAGTTCTTTGATATCCTTGAAAATAAAAAAAATAAAAAAATAAATCCAAGGTTGAATATACATTTGTGTTACATGTCTTAATGCTTGATGCATGATCTAAATTTTAGAAATATTCTAACAATAATACTTTCGATGGCAAGACTATGCTTTTACACACTAGGTAACCCCGTGAAGAAGAGACACATCTTTACCCACTGGATTACACTTTGAAGAAGGGGCACCTATGTACCAACTACACAACCTGATGAAGAAGAGACACATCTTTACCCACTGACTAAAATGTTAAGGCAGAGACCAGTCTTCACCAACCAGACCACGCTTTGAAGAAGAGACACACTTAAACCATTAGACTACACTCTAAGGAAGAGACACATATTTATCCACTCGACTATAATTTGAAGATGAGGCACATCTTAACCACTAGACAACACTTTAAGTAAGAGATACAACTTGACCCACTTGATTTCACCTTGAGGAAGAGTCTCACCGAACACGGATAGAGCGAACAAACGGATACAACGAGCTGTTAAAAAAACCCAGATTTACCTCCTATATATTATCATATAATATTTACGTACATAACGAACTCTGGAGGATACGTGTATTAACGTGTATGTGTATTGTGTTTTGTTTGAGATAGAGGACGTTACCGAGCGAAAACGTATATAACGAACAACGTATATAACGAACTGATTTCTCCGGTCCCTTTTAGTTCGTTATATCCATGTTCTACTGTATTTACATATTTATTGAATTGTGACACGAACTTCATCAGATTGGTTTGTTGCAAAGACAACACTATTAACATCTCTACCCACATGACCACACTTTGAAGATTCAAATATGTGACAACTTGGCTGCACTTCGAAACAGTGAGACAAAACTAACAATTTAGCTGCACTATGGAGAGGAGACACGGTTCTTACAGCAGGCAGCTCCTGGTCTTCATCGTCACCATAAATCCTCCATATCTGTGACGTCACACTGGACAACAATGCACCTATGGTTGAACTGTCAGGTGTAGTTCCAATGAATCTGATGAGTTAGAACATGCACATCAGTACTGTAACATCATTGTGTTTACCCTTTGTACAGTTTAAAAAAACACAATGCCAGGTTCTTTCAAAGAACTCCCATGTCCACGCACAATGTTTAAAGCATATATACAGTGAGTAAGTGAGTGAGTTGGGTTTAACGCCGATTTTAACATTATTCCAGTTATATCGCGGCGATGCAGGTCTTAGACGTTTACCACTTCGATGAAACCCACGAGCACGGGTATGGTGCTGACAATTCTAGAAACATAATCGGGGTGAACCGGGATTCGGCATATATACAGCTAATATAGGGAACTTTATGGTGCGAGTAAACTCAACATGGCAGATTTCAATACTTTAGGGCTTATACTTAATCCTAAATGCTTTATCAAAGTTAAATTTGAAACAGGGAAATAGCGTAGACAATGACAGGCGAAATCGCCCCTGAATGAAATCCGCCACTGGGGTTTAAACGTGTCCCTGGTGTTTGACATCCTGCAAAATGTTTGATTGGCTGGTTCTGCCTGGTTCATCCTCAGATCTTTTAATCACATTACGGGGCTTTTTCTGTCTGCTCATCTGTTAGATTACCGTTTCCACACCTTATGCTTTATTAGTAACACCATTGACGATGCCTTCAGTTGTCTGCTCACGTGAGTAGTCCCTGACAGGCATTCATTGTGGAAGAGGACCGGAACAGTGTGAGTGAGTGAGTTTGGTTTTACGCCGCTTTTAGCAATATTCCAGCAATATCACAGCTAAGACACCAGAAATGGGCTTCACACAATGTAGCCATGTCGGGAATCGAGGTCCTCGGCGTGACGAGCGAACGATTTAACCTGTAGTTTACCCGACCGCCCCAGGGACAAGATATGCAATGTTATGTATTGTAGGATCAACAGAAACAGATCACAGAAATATTGGCCGCTTCCTGACGTAACCGTATAGCTGCTAAGCACCAAAAGATAGACTATATAGTAGATAAAGGCTACAACCCAGTGTGCCTATCACCCAATGAATGCATTTGTTACGAGCTGCTACACTGTGGGGCCTGTAGCTCTAGGCCACGCCCCCAAATAGTTTTGTTGAGGTATCCGAATACTTAGCGTAAGATTTAATCACTTTCATTGGACATTTCCATACTTTCTACGAATGTTATGATTGTTTCTCTTGGCAACAAGATTGCAATCCTTTTTTTCACTTTACATGCCCTTTGAAAGGTCAAAATTTAGTTTCAGGTTAATAGAGGGCAAGTTGTGATTATTTTGTCGTTCATAAAAGAAAACAATATGTTTATAAATGACAAAAGTAATATATGCCAGTACAAGGTATTTCCTCAATTATCCTGAGTTGACAGAAGTTATTATACCTTATGACCATCCCAGCCTTGCTGTTGAAGCTTTGGAGTGCTAATGTAGCTGCCATGGCAACAATGGATGTCTTCCCACAGCCTGAAGGTCCGTGCACAATGAAAGGCGTTCTAGAAGTTCCTTGAAGATATTTCGTTATGAGCTAAAATTAAAGACAGATAACGTTCTACAATAGCGATGCGTAGATGTATGAGTCGAAGGAAAGGTACGTTGTTAAGTGACAATCCCTTTATCATTGACGAATGTTGTTGTTTTGCATGTTCATATTGCAGTCATCATCGTAAAAGCATAATACTATCGCCGTCGTTATCATAGCAAAGATGTGTTACAAAAAAATACTCAAACTGAAAAATAGCAACAAAACTTACGTCTAGCGTTTCCTGTCGTCCATGAAAAGCTTTGCATTTCGCCTGACAGAAGACTGTATGTTCGACAATCTCTCCATACAAAGGGTTGGCCAAATCTGTTCTCTTCCTATCCTCAATGACTTGCATCACTTTCTTTGAAATGTCCTCCGTGAAATCATGACACAGCTGTTTGATGTAGGCCTCGTGTCTTTTACTCTTTGTAGGATCTACCCCTTTTGACAAAAAACAAAGGAACATATGTGTATGTCTTCCCACAATATTCAAATACGTTTCCTTGATTTAATATACATAATAACTGGCACAATACTCACCACTCTCGGTCCATTCGATGTTGTATTTTTTGTGATTATCAGATGACAACAAGACAGGAAGTCTTTTGTCCCGTAGATCAGCCAAGAGAACCTGAGATTCTTTGACTCTCTCCTCAGGTCCAAGGCATTCTATAATAATGACAATTGTCATATATCACATAATGTTCTTATGGTGACATAATTGTTAACAAATGTTGACCGTGTTATTACCTTGACATTGTAGTTTGACAACAAAAGAGCTACTGCTTTCGTAATAACAATTTCCTGATATCATCATTTTTGCATGATGGTATATAACTTTGTTAGATGTTGAGACTATTGAACAAGAATAGTTGTGGATTTCAATATGCTATGTTAACACTGGGGAATACTAATAATTGATTTTGTTCTTTGTAGCAAACTATTAATTGTAAAGTGACAATATTCTTATCACAGGTAACAAATTTACAAGGTCCTACCCTTATATCTGCTGAGAATGTAGCCTGGTTCCTGTTTATCTATGGCATCAATGTGTCGGTGAAACCACAAACAGCTGGACAACCTATCTTCAGACTCCGCTATCCCTCGTGTGATTTCTGCCTCTGTCACTGAAAACAATACAACGCCACTCTAAGTAAAACCTGAAGGCATAAACGCTGTCATCAATAGGAATGCTTGAATGGAACACTCATAATCAAGACACAAAACGTAAAGAGGACAAGTGAGGGTTACAAACCAGACATGACGTAGCGATGAGCTGCCTTTGTATCGAGTGTCTGGTTGGCTGCTTTCACAAGGGCTTTCTGCATGATTGCATTCTGATCATACCAGGCTGTTTTCGCAGACTTCCGCTTTTCCTCATTCTCATCTCGGAACTCGGGTAGAATGGAGCTGATTGGTTGAAGGAAATACGTCGGGGGCACAGCATTGTTATCCCTCTTGAACCAACTGATGTTAAGTAGAGATAGGAAGTTTTCGTTTATACTCAATTGTTCCTACATATATATATCTATCATAAACAAAATGAAGAAACATGAACACAGTGCATTTCGTAATTACACACATTCGTTATGCGATTTTTTTTATCATGTTACAAACATGTAAATACAATACACGACATTATACGATGCATATAAGTAAATATAGGTTTACAACGTCTGTTCTTAAATCTTTAAGTTATCCACGTTGTCGCAAGGCCGCCTCCATGCTCTTGTGCATAGAACACCTGAAAAGATGGCGAAGGGTAGGTGGTTCGTTGCCCAGTCGCGTCATACCAAAGGACGTTAAAATATGTTACAAATTGTTACCCTGCCTGCCGTTCGCCATTTAGGACATAACACAAGGACTCGGAGACTGACACTTTGTCTGAGTGTGGTATACATGTTAAGCTGTGGCATGGCATCTCAGGGGGCAAGCACGATAAAACTGGCACTAGTCAAACAGTACAAGCAGCCACACACATGAGCATGCACGTCACAACATAAGTACAATAATTTGGAACGCGATGATAAGCCCATTTCACCTTCTGATGGGCATGTACATACGTCTTAAGGAGCATTAATGCTTCTTCCTCTTCCACAGCAGCAAACAGTTTGTCAAATTCAGTTGCTTCGATTTTGTTTGGGAAGTCACGGTAACCATACTTGTGACTTAAAAATGTCTGAAAAAGGGGATAATTATATGTATTACAGAAGATGTAAAACAATTGTGAAAGACCGATCATTCTACCGTCTCACTAGAACAAAAATGCCAGGCCCTTACTGAAGATAAATTGTTCCTCTCCTTCCTGGTACACTTGTGTAGGTAATACATCAGGATGTCATCTGCATATCATTACACGGGTATGTAGTTAAACATGAATTTATTAAAGAATATGTAATCTTCAGATAATTGAAATTACTCAGTTAGAAACTTGATCACTTACAACAAAACTAGGTCCGGTAGACAATTTCTTGCAGAGATCAATTTCTCTCAGACAAAGTTCTGTCCCCATGTGGTCGTCCGTGGCCTCATCCCTGACCCCCCATCTCATGTCCACCACCTGGAACTCATACCCCTGCTGCTGACACACCTCTTTCAGGGCGGGGTACGCACTCTCCATCAGGGCGTTCCGCTCGTGCCAGGTGTCTACACAGGAAGAAGAAGATACACAGGGCCATTAATGAGAACATTACATATATAGTCAGATACCGCATGCGCAACTGGACATTCAATACAAATAATGATGCTCGCCAACTTCCCTGGCTCGGATATTCTTTATAAATAAAGTAAGAAAACCCTTTCCACAGCCAATAGAAATTTCTACATGAAGCAGAGTCGAGTGTACGATTCCGACTATATCATGAGCATGTGGTATTGAACTACTATCAAATAGTAATGATACCAGGTGTTCGCGAAACAATGCCCAGGTATCCTTAACCATGACAGGGACGGTCGGGTAGCCTAGTGGTTAAAGCGTTTGCTCGTCACACCGAAGACCCGGGTTCCATTCCCGACATGGGTACAATGTGTGAAGCTCATTTCTGGTTTCCCCCATCGTGATATTGCTGGAATATTGCTAAAAGCGGCGTAAAACCATACTCACTCACTTAACCATGACAGAGTTGAAAAGGGTACCTGTAAACGTGCTGCTTGTGAAGATCCGGACAATTTTGGCTGTGGACGGACATTCCACTGTCACATTACCACGTATTACTTCATCGGTTGCTGATGTCTTCCCATGAGGCCTTGGGTGATCTCTGTGTCGATGACTGGTTCCAGGCCTCCCTGCATGTCTGCCATCTTGTCGTCGTGACTTCAGTTCAGATGTCTTTCTGGTAATGGTGGATCTAGTTTTGACCGCATCTTCAGTCCTGGATTCCACAGCAGTCTTCTCAGAGACAATATGCGACCTGGTTCCTTTTTCGTTCGTAGAAGCTTCATTGACATTATCTTTAGGATGCTGGGGAGCCCTGGAAGGACGAAATAATCATATGTTATTAAAAGACATACGAATCATCTCATGCATGTCTTCGTTCGTTCGTTTGTGAGTGAGTGAGTGAGAGAGGGGAGTTTATCATCACTTTGAACTGTATTTCATCTATAATGAATGTTGGTAAAACCCACAAGAAACTTTGTTTTTGTGCTGACAGGTCTAGAAGCACACGAAACAACTGACAAACCATATTTGGTGTCCTATGTCGATCTATATATAGTAATTCAAATTAATGGCAGCCACATTCCAAGCTGCACGAAAAGAGGGATGATTTTGCTTTCCTCATTGCGAATTTCCCCTTTATGTCGAGCAATATAACCCAGCTTAATGGGTCTATGTTTCCCAATGTGTTAAACATATAAATATTGTTCAAATGTTACGGAAAAACACATTTTACTTTTAAATAAGCTTTTCAATCAAGGTTTAATCATCAAAGAACTGGTCATGTTATTAAAAAACTGTTATGATGGACGTGAAGAGAAACTTCTAAATACGACAGGTTGCTTGCCAACATGAAGCGCGATGATATCCCACATTGTAACTTTAACGGAGATGTTTCACAACTCCTTACTCAAAGGCACTTAATTTAATGGATTGGGTTTTCACGCTTCATGAAAGTTGACAGTGTGTTGTTCCACAACAATATGGATCATTACTGATAACTGACTGTCAGGTCAAGGCGATATTGTTTACATGCCATCGTTGTACGGCAGGAGTATTGCTTTGTGCCACGTTAGAAACAAACGATTATCTTTTATGATCATTTTGTGAGTCGGTTGCTACCAATAGAGCTGAACTTTTTTACCTTTCTCGTGAACACATGGTGTCATCACTGTTTTTCAGCGACCTATGTTTATAATGTTCATCACTGTTTTTCTTTTATGTCTGGGAGATCATCAAAAACTGATTATTCTGAACTATTTTGGATTGAAATATATCACGTTTCGCAGGCTCAACGTTCTATTTCATTGTCCATTCTATAATGACACTAAAGGATGTTTGATTCTGATTGGATTTAAAAACATGATAATGACCAATCAATAGATTCAAATCAACATGCCTTTTCACACAAAACCTATTAGAACTGACATCAAAACAACAGCTTATCAAACATAATGAAACACTCACATATAGTGAGTGAGTGAGTTGGGTTTTACGCCGCTTTTTAACAGTATTCCATTTATATCACGGCATGTCAGCTTAATGTGGGAGGAAAGCTCGAAGTGATGCAGGTCTCAGACGTTTACCACCCTCGGTGAAACCCACGAGCACGGTATGGTGCTGACAAACCTAGAAACATAATCTGGTCGAACCGGGATTCGAACCCACAATCATAGGTTTCTGGCGTGCCCAAGGGACGCAACTCTGCACTGCGAATCGCGGCGCCTTAGACGACTGGGCCACCCGTGCCCCCTCCCATATAAGTAAACCATACACTAACTAATGAGGCAGGCTCACACACTCATTAGCCACAAAAATGAAACTACGTGGTCCAGAAAATGCAAATATACAACAACTTGCGATGAAACTGAATATATATCTGTGGTTGGTTATATCAACAATTACTTTTCAAAAACTGTATAACTCAGGAATCTTGAACCTGAGTAATATTTGTTTCATGTATCACTACTAGTGACACCTTTTTGGAATGTTCTGAGAAATCTGACCAATTTATCCAACTGCCATTTCGCGTTCCCAAAGACTGCCCACCATATTTATGGTATAATCGTATAATGGTGAAAAAACTACCGTGGTTTGAAAATAAAAGGTTATCTCCCTGAAGATTTGAAAACTTTTATTGCAGTTTTGAACCTTTAATCTTTAATATTTGTATTTCTCTTTGCAAAGTATTACCTGAACAATTTTCCGTAATACAAAGGTGCAAATAATAACTCTTGATTTGACGGTTTTTTAATGTACATATAATATATTTAGCAGGTTAGTGTTCAATTTCATTTACCAATGACACCCGGCTTTGATCCATGTATTTCTCTCCGCAAATTCTTGCCTTAATTATTTACAACCAAATACAACAGATGAATAAATAGCAATAAATAGCTCAGAAACTCTTACGTTTTTAACGTCAGTTGCAAATCCCTACTATGACATCATCGTGTTTTACAGAAGGAAAGTCGAAGTACATGTACTGTGAAGCAGTTAACATGTCAAATGCCTATTCTACTTAACATTACAATGCTTTCTTTTCTAGTTATGATGCGTTTTCAATTTAGAATACATGTATATTTCCACATATGAATATTTTAGAATAAAGAATTCATTCATTTAATAATTGTATTTGAGTGAATTGTTGTTTGAAACTGCCTTCTGGCGGAGCCTGAGAAAGAAGATGAGTGCTTTCAGAGTCATTAGCAATAACATTGTCTAGGGTAGATTATATGGCACTTTCCGACCAAACAGAATGTACGATTCTAATATGTTGACTTACATACAAATGAAATATGTGCAGAGTTAAATAAATAGGAAGTGTACACAATGTTTGACGCAGACAGAAAAAACGTGTACATCCCAGATCTACCGTTCCTTGTGGAATTTGTAGCATTGATTGTACCATCATTCAACCTACCCGTTCACTGGTTGTTTCACATCCTCATCTCCGAGACTCAGTTGCCCGCGAGATGCATGTACACTGTTACCACAACCCATGGGTGACACTCGCCGTCACGCTCAATGATATCATCTGTGTGTAATACGGGCCCCTTACTGATACAAGCATATGCTCCCGTGAACGTAAAGGTAGATTTCACGCACTACATAAAGGCAGCGACACCGTCAATCACCCATAACGAATGGCGCCTATGTATTAACTGTAGAAGTGAGACCGACAGCGGGTGTCTGAATGGCATGCTTTCCGTGTATTCCCGACGTCGATAATATTGAATGAACGACATATTGTGGTAACGTGCTAGTGTATGGTCTGCTATGACAACCGAGAGCCCACTTAAACAATCACGTTCTGCTGTGACGGGAAAATAGCTCATCCTTGTATAGTTATTAAGATCGAGATTTGTTACGTTTAGTTATGTGTTAATAATTCGTTGTCGAGTACTGAAGGATATTCTACTAATACACCCACGATTCGTTTGTAGACACATGTATTTGAATTTCATGCAACTGGTTTATAGTGACAATTTATTTATTTTCAATGGATGGATTATCAACCTCCTTCTGTGGAGGCCGTTCTATAACGTTCTGCAGGGTGATTCAATGAGAACTCTTCTATCTCCAAATATATATAAATATATATAATCTATATTCATTATATATATATATATGCATATAAGAATGATGCCTTACCTTGTATTGATTGTGTGGCTGTTGGGAAGGTTAGATGCAAGGGATGACTGTCCAGGTTTCCTTCGATATAACGCGGTATACATAATGTACGCTATACCACTATGTCTTCACGCTGTGTCTCCATCAAACCTGACCATTCAGCTCCCTGCCTAGATTGATCGATATCCCAAGTTAGATCACACATGTGGTTCCACGCTTAAATAGTCGCGTGTCGCGTACATGTAGTCAATCGATTTCCTGAAACCGTTGTCTAAATCACCAAGACAAACATGTACCAGTACAGCTATCAATAACGGTCAGCTACCTAATTCAAAGTCATATCACACAAGGAAGATTTCCCAGTCTCTCGTCATTGACTCTCGGTACACACATGCGTTGATAGGGCGTGTAAACAAACCCCGATACGGTGTACGAACCTACACTTGACCTGGCGCTGTGACACACCTCTATATTATAGGTGGCTCACTGTGTTGGCTATAGGTCACGCTTTAGTGTGAGTATACGAAAGAAATGTTATTACAACATAGGGAGATCACTCCACGCTAAGTTGTCATCAGTTCAATTCTTTAAAATATATTGACCCAAGGGTTCGTGGGCGGTGCTGTGCTTTATGTATAAAACGTTCGCTCGTTATGTCGAAGATCCGGTTTCGATTCATCACATGTGAAAACTCACTCACTCACTCACTCACTCGAACCGAGTAGTGGCGGACAGGGAAACTCATTATTAATTCTAGAAATACTGTATAATACTAATAGCAGTTTCTGAAAAGTTACAGCCAGTTTACTTGGATGACAGTTCAACAACTGACATAAATACACAAGCTTCTCAAAGTGCTTCCCGGTACTATAAGCGCCCCCACCAAGACCTTCCATTCACAGCAGGCACGTGTATTGCATATATAGTGGGTTACACTAAAGGTTTCAAAATAACGTAGCTTATTATTCGTCAACATTTCATGTTGATAAAATAATTTTATTAAAAGCTACAAAACACATTCCGTATTCATAATAAAACACTGCTAAAAGTGTAGCCGATTTTCGATTCGAACTGTATCATGAGCATGTGTTTATGACTCACTATCCAATAGCGATGATACTATGTGTATCACAAAGGCAAGTCATTTGTTTACCTGAAAAAAAAATTCCATGCACTCGTATGGTGCATTTGTAACTAACGTTCCAGGGCTCATTTTCAAAAATGAAACTGTCATCTAATTTTTACTGAGAAACCAATATGTGAAATGCTGGTCTTCCTCAGAGATAGGTAAGATGAAATGGGGTTTATTGCACTTAAATAGCGACGTGTATGCACATGTGTGTGGCTGCTTGTACTAGTCCGGACTGATACCGATTGTTAGTGCTAGCCCACTGAGATACCATGCCGCAGTTTAACATGAATACCCCACTCAGACACAGTATACTGACTCCGAGCCGACCAGTCCTTGTTTTAGCTCCTTAATGCCGAGCGCAAGACAAGTACCACCTGTTAACGTCTTTTGGTATGACGTGGCCGAGAATCGTACCGCGTACCTTCCGCTCTCTGATGGAAGCTCTACCACTTGCCAAAGGTGACTATGCTTGTCGTATAACGAATAACGGGATCGGGTGGTCAGGTTCGCTGACTTGGTTGATGCATGTCATCGTATCACAATTGCGTGGATCGATGCTCATGATGTCAATCACTGGATTATCTGGACCATACTCAATTATTTACAGACCGCCGTCATATAGCTGGACTATTGCTGAGTGCGGCGTAAAACAAGAAAAAAACAAACAAAAACATGGGCAGCAGTTTTGCTCCACCTCTTGCTAATCTGTTTCTTTGTGCATATGAATTTCTGCTCGCATTAGAAAAATCCAAACAAGAGAATGTCGCCAAGCTTAAACTTCATGTATATCGATGTTCTGATATCGTTCAATAATGGTTAAATAGCCACCATAAAGAAAAGAAAAAAAAGAAATCGCCTCAATTTAAATCATGTTCAGATCTATGCATAATAAAAGGTGTGTTTGTTGCGGGTGCCACAGGTGGAGCGGGCTACGCTCACCTTCTCGCTAACATCATCGCTGTTGAATGCTGGCTCGTAGACACATGCTTATGATATCGTCGGTATCGTACAATAAAGATTTTTACAAAAAAGTCGTGAGCACAGGTGTCTCTGAATATGTCGCACTCATTTGGTTGTAATCACTTTCTTTTTTTTATGAGACACGAGTTACGACTATATGCTTTGGCATATTGTGCCGAAACACGATATGGCACTTCCACAGAATTTGTAAGCTTTAATCATTTTCGGCAGGTCGTTTCGTAAATGAATGCCACAATATATTTAGGTGAGGCATGAATTAATGGTGAAAGATGTGTTTTTATGAGAGAGCTAGGTTATCTGTAACTATAATAGCGCTAAATTGAATTTGAAACCGATCGCACAGTGTCAAATTAACTGTTTCAATGAGAGGTAGTTATTGTCATTTAAAACCTATTTTCCTTATTCATGGTAGAAGTATTATTTCGGAAGTCATATGTACGTTAGAACTTCATACAAATTAAAATAAAAGACAACATTAAGTGTTCCGATGATGACGTTCCTGTAGTTGTAAGTGATATGGCATCTGATATATGTTACGAGGTGACTTCCAAATTGAAACGCAAAGGTTTACTCAGAAACAGGTACATAGAGAAATACACGTGTAAATTGTGAAATCAGTTAATGACCAGATAAAAGTATCAGTCCCTATATTAATGTTAGTGCTTGAATCCGAAGAGTTTTGGAAGCTTGGAGGAATTCGGTGTTTCCAAAGGGGTATTAATAGGTATACTCGGTGTTGTCTGATGATTAAATCTGGCCATGACAACACTTGATATTTTTACAAGTATGTTTACTACTATTTCTAACGCCACTGAAATAACTAAGACATAACTGTTTTTTATTGAAGATAAACTGGGGTGTTTCAAATGTTGACGGGTCGTGCAAAATTGTGCTTGAAAGGAATATAACATTATAATTCCCTCCAAGATAGTCCTTGAGTCCAGTAATGCATGTTAGTACCATTATGACTGAACCTCTGACAAGGAGTGAGTGAGTTGGGTTTAAAGCCGCTTTTATCAGTATTCCAGTTATATCGCGGCGTGTCAGCTTTATGTGGGAGGAAAGCCCGAAGTGATGCAGGTCTCAGACGTTTACCACTTCGGTGAAACCCACGAGCACGGGCATGGTGCTGAAAAACCTAGAAACATAATCGGGGCGAACCGGGATTCGAACCCTAAATCATAAGTTTCTGGCGTGCCCACTCTGACACGGAAATAAGGTATATCGCTGAGTGAAGAGAATAAATATATCACTGAAGTGGTGAACAAAGCGCACCTGCTGTTCACGCCTGGCGCGTTCACACTATAGGGGCAATACTGACTATTTAGACGGCGACAACACTTTTCATGTAAACAAAATTTGTTTTGAAAGAGGTGACATATTTACATCATAGTCAAATTTGTGAAATGGTACGAAGCTTGGCTTTGAGTGTATCGCATAAGCATTATTAAGATTTATTGAGATATATATTGTGCAAAATCAATATAGTTGATTTCAATGGTTCCATTAATTCTCTTGTAAAACATCTGCTTCAAGTAACTATCATTGCTAAACTATAACAGGTGGCACACTCATCATTGCCACTGGTCCAGACACGATAGTGAAGGGACCGCTGTCTAACTGGACTATGATGACTGCTGTGTACTACAACTATCAGTCATTGAAGCACCATCAAGGGCTCAGGAAAGGAGGTTCGCTGAAGCTGCAATAATCACCCATACCTCGCCAAGGTTATGTCATCGGTTTTGCGTCTTCAAAACGTATTATTTATGAAAATGTAACACACATCAACAGGTTTTAGTCAAGGGTTTTATTCCTGAGTAAAATGTAAAATAATATGTATCACAGGCTTTCTTGTTGAGCATGATGATGAATGTATAACTGAACCCAAGCCATTCACAAATGAAATAAACCGACTAAAGGTTCTAATTTCAGGGAGCAGTATACAGATTACAGTGTACAAAATTAAATGCCTGATTAATTGTCAGTTTCTAGTTTATATAAAATACACACTTCCGTCAAATTGTCACATGTATGTAAACTCATAGTTATTACTGTCTTGTTCTAGTATATAAACAGAACCTATGATAGCAGCTGAACTATAAACTAATTGAAATAATCAATCACAGAACTAATGGATCACAAATATGAAATGAAAACTCAATGATTTCACTTGCTTCTGATGTCAAAGGATATTTCCATTTTCTCTGTGTTGTCCAAATAGTGGATTCTCACATTCACAAACAATAACCTATTGTTATTCATTTTCAAAGGAATCTTACAATAATGGGAAACGTGATATCGATAATTCTGATCTTATTAACATAATATGAACTCCCACCAACTGACACACACACAAAATGAAACATGGTTTGTAATACATGTATTGCAGTATTTGGATTGGAACTATTTTAGATTATAAAGTGCTTGTCCGAAGTTGGAAGGTAAGATATTCAGGCTGACGTTGGTTTGTCTGACTGGATTTTCCGCTTCGTCCCATATATCACCTGCACATCAGAAGTCAGAGTCAGTCCATGGAGAGGTAGAAGACATATAGCTGGAGTCATCGCCGTCATCATCGATGTCACTTTCTACCTCGTCGATGTCTTTGTCAAGGTCATCCGGATCTTCATCCTTATCTGTGTCCATTTCCAGTCGTAGTTTTAATTGAATCGCTGTGTATATTTAATCATAAATTTTAGCAATATGTATGGTATTGAAACTATAAATGTAAATATGTAATGTATGTAAATATTTGACAAATGTTGTTTACTGTGCAATTCTGTCACAATAACAAAAGTGTTTATATTCTTCCAAATATATGCATAAGGGGGTGTAAATTTTATATATTTGACTCCTTCCTCTTTAATACTACTCTTTGACACTTAGAAGACTATTATCATATAATACAATCAAACTTCTTGTAGATCTGGGTTAGTTGGGAATGGCATTGCCACGTCGAAGACCAAGGTTCGATTCCACACATTGGTCCCCGCTGTTAAATTGCTGGAATATTGCTAAAGTGGCGTCAAACCATATCCACTCTCTTGTATAACTGACTGATATGTTCGCTGTGCATTCCATAAAAAACAAAGGGTGTATGGCAACTGCAGTGTCCGAGTTAATATAACATTGTGTGCCACACTTACTGTCAGGTCCATAGATGTCAGGGAAACTGGATAAAGGTTTGAATGCTTTCCTGGCTTGGTCATCTTCAGGCCCTCCCACCAGACTCCACACGGCTGGCTTTCTAAATTCTTTGAAGTAACCTACCACATGGAAGCCATCTTCGGTGAGAACTAAATCTCGCATCTATAAGAAATTACATAAGGCCATATCATAATTTAAATTTTTCAACATTGCCTTGAAGGGTGAACAAATCAGAAGAGAAAAGACGTTTCTTCTTCAGTGAACATTTCATTTTCAATAACCATTGTAAACGATAGAGGTGAGATCATGACATACTTCATACTATAGGTGCATTCGTATATTTTGATATCCAGACATTTGGCACCTAGCACATTGCGTTACAGGAGTATACCATATTCTTCTCGTATAATGTTGAACTCGATGATTGGTGTTAATAAACATATAACAGGATGATAACTAACGTCATAATCCGGTGAAAAGGTGGCTATGGTCTCAAATGTGGTCCTGTCAATCATCTTGAACACATTGTCTTCACTATAGGTGCCATGGGACATGAAGTAAGGCCCAGCTTTGACTACTGAAAGCTCAGCACTGAGGTGTCCGTCAATTCTTTTTTTCACTTCTCCTGTTGAAGTAATAAAGAAACAACATAGGTACATACTTGTCATACTCCAGGATTGTATTCCTATTTCTAGTACAATACCCAATCTTTATTTTTAAAAACTACTCAAAAGAAGTTAAGGATCACCTGATTCTTTCATATTACTATAGTTAATCTCTCATGTCATGGCGGATTAACTTTACCATTATGAAAGAATCGGGTGATCCTTAACTTCTTTTGAGTAGTATATATGCTAGTTTTCAGTACATATTACTGTTATATCAAGCAAGTATGATATCATAATGCCAGGCCTAAAATAAACAAGTATTGTAAACGGGAGATACGATATTAACCACTGTTAAAAAGCTATGTCAATTTGGTATGTGAATCATTAAATTAACGCTCGAATTTGAACTTTTTTTTACAAATCCAGTATATTCAACTTTGTTGTAAGAGCACATGCAAGCAGAAAGCAGACTGTGTGAACCTCAGTGTGTTTTTTAAAGGACATCATGCAGACGGGTGTATATTCAAGACTAACCTACCTGTATGTAGATCGAACACTCGAATGAAGGCATCATTATGATTGGAGACGATTGTCCTGTTATCAAGCAGTTGGAAAACATCTACGCTGGTGTCGCCGTTGCCACCATCCTTCTCGTATTTAAGGTTGTATTCATAATCTACTAATTCCCTGTGGATACAGTCTGAAAATAGTCCACAAACACACATATGAAATAGTGAGTGAGTGAGTATGGTTTTACGCCGCTTTTAGCAATATTCCAGCAATATCACGGCGGGGGACCCCAGAAATGGGCTTCACACATTGTACCCATGTCGGGAATCGAACCCGGGTCTTCGGCGTGACGAGCCAACACTTTAACCACTAGGCTACCCGACCGCCCCTATGAAATAGAGCTTTAACAAGAGGAGTAGTGAAGGCTGAAGTGAAGGTACGAGGGCAGGTCAAAAAGTTCTAAGCCTGACTAACTTTCAACTATGGGCCATAACAAAGTGAACTAGTCAATAGAGTACATTGTTTGAGTAGATCATTGGAAGTGCATTTGGTCTGTTGAGACCGCATTTATATTAGTGACAGCCAGTTGGAAGTGATAGTGGTATAAATGGACACAGAAATGGAAAAGAACGAGTACCAATCAGTAATCATTTTTTTACTGTAGAGAAAAGTAGTCCCCTAGAAATTCATGACCAATTATCGCAAATGTATGTGGATAAGTGTCCTTTCCACTGTTAAACGTTGGGCAGCTATGCTTAAGGCTGGGGGGAATAAGCCTTAATGATGACCCTAGATCTCTCAACTTCAATAAATAAAGAATCAATCAAGGAGATAGAAAAAACGTATACTGTCAGATAGAAGTATTACCATGGCTGAAATGGATGAAGACTTAGGTATAAGCCATGGATCCATTGAAACTTTTAATCCTGAACATTTACAGGTGAATGAGATATCTGCTCGTTGTGTGCAAACGTTTCTAAATTGTGATCTTAAGCAAAAGAGAACTGACATTGCCAGAAAAACATAATAGAGCTAATTGAGGAGGATTTCGTCAAATTCAAAAAGGGGGATTAGTAATGGCTAATTAAACATAGGTCTACCACTATGACCCCGAGTTAAAACGTCAGCCCATGGAATGGCACCATTCCACTAATCTGGCACCAAAGAAATTCAAGTCATGACCATTGTATTCGGGGATGCAAAGGTGTGATCCATGTTGATTACTTAGAAAGTCAAAAGACAATCGCCGGTGCCTACTATGCTGATTTATCATTGCTGACTGCTGGACTGCTGCAGTTTTACTACTTTATGACAATTTCTCTACTCACAATTCTCTACTCGCAAAGGTTGCTGTGTGACAATGTGGGTTCAAAGAGCTTCCTCACCCTCCATACTCGCAAGACCTGGCACCAAGTGATCTCCCTTTGTTTCCTTAACTGAAAGAATACCTTCGTGGAAGGCGGCGCTATGACGACAACGATGACCTCAAACGACAACGATGACGTCAAAGCTGCCGTGAATTGTTGGGTGGCTTCCGAAAACCTCTTCCTTATTGGAATTGAAATGCTTCACAAGCGATATGAGAAGTATATTGAAAAGCAGGGAGATTATGTTGATAAAAACAAAACAAAACACTTTCACAATTGTCGGTTTTGTTTGTTGGGCTTCGAACGTTTTGAAAAGCCCTTGTAACGTCCTACACAGACAGACTTTATGTGTATAAAAGCCAACTGGCCCATTGTAAAAAAATATATTAAATCACATATATCATATACAGAGTTACCTACTTAATACGTACTGCTGTTGAGAACACGTGCATTGGAAATTTCACAAATGTGGAACGATTCAGTTTTGGATAATGAGTTCACCCACACACATGCACAAAAGTTAAGCTCCACCCACCATATTTGTGAGCTGTTACTTTTGGCACTTAATGATGACTATTATAACGAGATGTACAATTGTTATAAGCCGTATATGTAAACCACATGTGATGCAAAAGTTGTCCCAAAGCAGTTTATCTTGTGTTCCAAAAGAATATGAGCAGAAAGGAATTTTACCGAAGACCAGAAATTGAAGGATTAGAAAACATTGAAAAACTTTTTTTGTCATGTAACTGTCATGATATCAGCAGACCATATCAGGTGTCACATAGACACCCTAGGGAGTGCAGAGTCTATTGCAAGACAGACCACAGACATTGACCACAGCTTCAACCCTACGCCTCATACTCATTACAAGTCGTTGAATGCTTCTCTGAGGCATACGGATCCATTCTACATGAAGTGCGGCTTCAAGTCCAGCGAGATTTTGAACTGGGGGATCACGATGTCTGATTTTCCGGCCAAGAATGTCCCAGAGATGTTCAATCGGATTAAGATCCGGACTACAGGCCGGCCAAGGAAGAGTGGCAATAGCTTCTTGACGCAAATAAGCCAAAACTGCCCGAGATCTGTGTGGTCTAGCATTGTCGTCCATATAAATAGGTCTTGTCTGAAGAGGATGGTTGTCAAAATGAGGGACTACCACTGGACGAAGAACGGCATCTTGGTATTGTTGGCCATTCCGGTTTCAACGAATTGTCACCAGCGGAAGTTTGCATCCGAAGGAAACACAACCCCATATCATGACAGACCCCCCGCCAAAACGAGTGTTACGTTGCCTCCAAACACGTATTCGACCATCAATAGTTCGTAGCAGCATTTGACACTCGTCAGACCAATGGATCCTTCTCCAGTTGGCCAAGTTCCATCGACTACGGGCAAGACAGCATATCAGACGATTCCGCATGTGCCTCTCAGTCAGTTGAGGACGTTCTACTGGTCTTCTCGGGTTATAACCAGCCGCTCTGAGGCGACGCCTTACGGTCATCGTCGAGAGTCTCTGATGGGTAATCCACTGCAGTCATAAATCTGTTGAAGTGACAAATGGATTTCGCCTGACTATCCTGAAAAGACGTCTATCCTCTCTGTTAGGGGTCTTTCTTGGTCTACCAGACCTATGCCTGTCATTGACATCATTGGTTTGACAATCAAACGAGTGATACCACTGTGATGACGACCCATTTGTCTTGCAATGGCCCTGCATGACATGCCAGCATTTTTCATGCCTATCACTCGCCAATTTGGGTTCATGAAACTATGGAAGCCTAATTCAGTCATACATCATCATATTTCATATTTCTGATTCCCACACGTGAAATCAAGAGACTGTGAATATGGTGGCGCTTAACTTTTGCGCATGTGTATATTTCAGGTTGCTACACAATTAGTTGGTGTTTTCAGATTTGGGTACCAGGACACGTGTGATATATGTTTCTTACCGACAATCTATTACCTACATCTGGTCATGAATGACTAATCGCTATGACCAGGTACATCCAGAATCAAATGAACAAACTTGTGAATTAAATCTGACAACTGTGTGCTCTGCAGAAAGGTGAGCCAACTTCTCGTCAAGATTGTTGAAGATCTCTGATGTTTTACGCACAGAGCGAACCTTCTCACCCAAATCATCAAAGTTAACATTTTTCACCAGTAAATGCACAACAGGCGAGAGCCTAAAATTCATGATCGTCCCCGTGGAGAAACGAGTTGGAGAGAGTACAGGGTAAACTCACCCACACCCCCATCCCACAACCAGGAAACCAGCCATAGTGTATGAAACATAAATACTCTCATTCTTCATTGACTTCATTCTCATCTGAAATTTCCTGGGAGATCTTGTTGGCCATAGAAATAGCCACATAAACATATGTGGAATTCCTTCTTGATGTGTTTCAGTGCTCTCTGAAGTTCTAGCCCTGCATTATGGTTACCAACAAGCTTGTCAACGCTTGGAAATATGAGACTGTTCTTGAACCTTTTGAAAGCGCGCCACATGACTCTTGCTCAAAAGCTGATTGATCAAGGTTACAACTTTGAAGGCCTCAGAAAAGCTTTCAAAACTTTTTATGGAAAGTTCCAAATTTGAAACATACGTGACAAAAATGATGTCCGATGCAATTGACATTCCATTGCATGTGTTTATGATGGGTGCCATTGGTGGGGCAGGATACTCACACCTTTTCGCGAGCACGTGGTATCGCCTCTGTTTGGTAGTGATTCCTAAACACATGCTCATGATATAGTTGGAATCATAAAATCGACTCTGATTTCGGCAGAGACTTCTTATGAATATGGATAGGGGCACTTTTATCTATTATACCTAGAGCAATGAAAATCCAACATCTTGATCTAGGATTTGACTGTAGTGGTGCCAAAGTTTGAGCCCACGTTCTCTTTATAGTATGTTTAGCCTATGTCCTAATTACTGGTATTGTGACATCAGTCAAGCATAAATAGGAACAGTGCCAGACGGATGAAAATATCTTCCTCGTTGTTAGAAATGTAGGCCTCTCTCCAGTCACTCTTTGTAACATATGTTAAAAATAGGGAATTATTTTCTTCTGACATTGTACTTACTTTTCTGTATGTCCAAGCATAGTGGAATATAGTCAATTCTGCTACCTTCAGCTGCCTTTTGGGGACGTGTCTGTTTTGGGCATACGAAATAGGCATCGTCGTTGGTGACAACAGCGTCGTTGATGTAAATGTCATCGGTTTTGAGTTGTTCAGGGTTGATTTCATGCAAACATTTCCTTGTCAGAATGTCAAACACGTAACAAGGCCCGCCATTCGTAGTCGCCACTAGGACTGTGCCCTTCTCGCTAGCCTGCAAGAGAACACGGAACAAACACAATGACCACAATCCTCAATAGGGATATATTGTCCTTCATTTAGATAACTGAGACGATGCAAAAGCCCGATGGTGCGGGATGCTATAGCCAATTTTGACCAGTGCCATGTGGTCTTGTGTCATTTTGGCTACACTTTGCACGTGTTTGTGATGGGTACCATCCGTGGGACAAGACACGCTCACCTTTCGCGAGCATCTGGTATCATTACTGTTTGATAGTGATTCACAAACACATGCACATGATACAGTCGGAATCGTACAATATTTTCAACACACACACACACACACAGACACACACAGACACACAGACACACACAGACACACACACACACACACACACACACACACACACACACACACACACACACACATAAACACACATATAAACATACTAGTGGAATGATATATCTCCTTACCTTATACTAATCAAACACAAAGAGCACCGTGTATTAGCACTGAGTAAATCACTTCTGTAATAACAGTAAACGTAGTTTTCCTAAAAACAGCACACAATTTATATGTTTACTCTGTTAACTGGCATTAAGGAAGTTCAAAGGTAATAAAATAATTGAACCAACAACAGCTCACTAATTGGTATGAGGAGAAGGTGTCAACAAGCTTGACACGAATGGGTAGAACTTTTGACCATAGCAGTGATAACTCACCGGACTCCTATTGTGTAATTCCTATTCTTTGACTGACATTGTTAGATACTTGTTACAACTGCGGCTCAATAAACCGTGTTTGTGTTTATATTCAAGTTGGTATTTCCGCCATTCAAAGTGTGCAGTGAGGCCGTCTTATTGTTGGAGACATAAATGCGAAGTCAATTAATGCGAGCAAAGACCACTCGCATTTTTCGCATTTCATTCACGCTCGCGTTAATTTCAAGATTTACAGTATTCATATATACTTAAAAGCAACAAATACAGGAATGCATATATACAGGAACTCATGACGAAGCTGTGATATTGCTGACTGTAAACATTCATTCACCTTCAGGTCATCAAATTTCTTTGTGTTATTTGCCTCCATTACGGCCAGTGTCTTTCCAGTTGTAAGATCATACAGCTTGATTCCCTTGCGCCCTCGTGTGGGACATGCAACTTCTGGAAAAGGAGGGAGTAATGAAAAAGGGATTAGCATTGCACTTCGCTGAACTAACACAGTGGGAGACTAACTAAACCAAACAAGCATGCACCACCCTCCATCAGTGGTCCCTTCATGTATTTTTCCAAGCAATTTTGCCTTTTACACGAAATGGAATCTGTTTTGATGGATAATAAAGACTAGTTCTTCTCCTGCAATGACGTTTTATATCTATATACTGGACCGCAAAAGAAACATCACCCCAAGTAACATTGCATGCAAGTTGTCATTTAAATATCTGGGTACTTCTTGTCAAAGTTTCTAAAATTTAACATTACCTTGTCCGGAAAAAATGAAATTTGATGATAAAAAAACAAAGTAGATGACAGTAAAACCGATCGCCCAAACGCATCACGGCAACGGCCATGGTAACCCGATGCAGGTGAGTTCCGTGCAAATTGAAATGCACATGCGTTCTCCCACTTCTTGCCCTATAAAAATCCCTCCAGGTTGGATAACATTCATTCGTTATTGAATTGCTACCACATGCCAAGATTGACAAGAAATCAGCGACACAAGCCCTAGGACGATTGCAAGCTGGACAAACCGCCCGGCAAGTAGCCAATGCATTTCAAGTCCATATACAAGCTCCAGCAACGGTACCAGACCACCAACACTACAGGTTAGTGCAGACACCGTGGGTCGACGATTGACGAGCAGACACCTCCACTGTAACAGGTCACACCGAGGACCCATTCTGACAACACGTCATCGCCATCGTCATCTTCTCAGATGAGAGCAGTTACTGTATCTTAACAGCAGATGACAGAGAGAGAGAGAGAGAGAGAGAGAGAGAGAGAGAGAGAGAGAAAGAGTCTGGAACGTTATTCGGATGCTTGTGTTGTTGAGAGAGACTCGCGGGGTAGTCCGAGCATCATGGTGTGGGGTGGAATTGGTCTTGCACAGAGGGTCGGCCTTGTGGTCTTCCAGAACATCGGTCCTGGGAGAAGTATAGGTGTCACAGCAGCTCGGTACATTGATCAAGTCTTGAGACCACACGCCATACCTCATTTGGCACGTCGCCGCAACCACGAGTTTCAGCATGATAACGCCCGTGCCCACACTGCGAGAGCAGCAAGAGACTTTCTCCACCATGATAGCATCAGAACCATGCAGTGGCCTGCCCTCAGTCCCGATTTAAATCCCATTGAGCATCTGTGGGACGAGATCTAAAGACGGCCGAATGATGTCCGACCAAGGCCGACAACTGCATCTAAACTGCATCAGGCGTTCCTCAGAGTGTGGGCTCAAGTGCCTATGGCCTTCATCAACCGCCTCATCCATTCCATGTATCGACGTTGCAAGGCAGTCATCAATGCACATGGCGGACACACGAGATACTGACTTTGTCATTGTCTCAGAGACTAGTGTTGTGTTTCACTTTAAGAACATTTGACACTTTAATTTCAACCTTGATGATCAGTTTTGCCAAGTGTCATCTTTTTAATATGTCTCAAAGTATGTTTACAGTGCTTGGACAAATGAGGTTTTTCATATACCTACGCATGTTGACGTTTCTTTTACGGTTCAGTATTCATTATGGTGTTATCTCTTATACCATTGTACAAAGCGATATGTAATACTCAAAAGTAACTGTGATGAGAATAATTGATAACGTAACAATTATCACGCTGAGCTTGTACAGAATGTTCACTCATCTAATATAACAAACAACGTATCGAGGCAGACGATGATAGCTAGATGACATTTTATTGGCACAGGCACATTTAACATGTGGTGGCCAGTCGTGTAGGGCGTCACAATTCGATGTGCAGAAGTTGCGTCAGTTTGACGTGACAGAAACCTATGACCATGGGACAGAATCCTCATTCACACTAATTATCTATCAGCTTTATCAAGCTGACGCCAGGATATAACTGAAATGCTGTTCACATTGGCTTTGGAACAAACTCCTTCACTTTCAAACTTCTGTTCATCTCTATTGGAAAATGTAACTAACCAGATATTTCATCATTAAAGGTCATGAAATGCAAGGCGTAATGTAATATTTTCGATCATTTTATCATATTTTGAAACAAACCTTTCTTGTCTGCTACTAGAGTGAAATCTGAACTTTGTTCAGACAGTTTCCCTTCGAATGTTTTCAGGAGAGTTCCCGATGACAAGTCTACAATCTTCAATCGTCTTTTAACTTGTACTAGGACTTGCACGCTGTCTTCAAGAGGGATAATTGTTGACGGCGTGTGGTCCTGAAAACAACCAGTCAATTGGAATTTCATTTCAGTTATTAACGTGCACAAACAACCTGCTAAATGATAATTTAAAGGTGATAAAATAACAAAAGTCATTCTTATATTTTTTGGAAAAGAAGGTCCCGCGTTCCTTTATTCCCTTATCCAAAATCCCTCTCACGATAAAAATGAAATAATGGCTATTGGTGTACTCACGACTTTGATGTGTCTGACTACCTTCTTAAGTGGCAGGTCGTAAACTTGGAGGTATTTCGTCGGGGATCGACTGGCTTTCAGCAGAACATAGCGTGGGTTTGGAAGGGTCATCAAACGCCTTAAAAATACACCAATTGTGAAATTGTTGTGGGCTTTTTCAGGGAGTGCATGGATAAATTGTGCAAATCGTTTCGGATCCACAAACTTTTCCGGTTTCCGTCAGAAGGTTGCTGCTTACTCATCGTTTTGTCTATACCTTGTCGACTCGTACGCAACCGAATAATAGTTTTGGTGTGAAATGGACACATAGCATACATATGTCGTGCTTTTATACACACTATATTATCAATAATAGTTTTTTCCAAATGGTTTCAAGGAAAACAAGTTAGTTCGTCCCCAATGCTTCTCAATAGAGGGCATGGCTCGACCTGTTAGCCTGACAAGGAAGTAATGTGTTTCGTGACCATACTTGATTTCTATGGGCTTTGCTTTCTTTTCCTCCTCCTTTGCATCTGTGTGCTCTTTCCCAGTATCAGCTTCATCATCGCCCACAAGGGACTTTGAGTCCACAATGTCTTCCTCGCTTTCTTGCCCGTCACTGTGAGACTTTGCCTCCCTGGTTAAATCCCAGATTCGAACCACCTTGTCATCGCTGTAGGACGCAGCTGTTGTCATGTCCTTCATCACCACATCGGTCATGCCAGATGACGATTAAACGACTAATTATAATCTGGAGCCTGTTTCATAGATCTTTTGAAAAAAATGTTTTTATCGAAGACACTACAAAAATTAGTGGATATTTAAACTCAAATGACATTCACCACTTTCAAATGATTATAAGGGAGGCACTTTGAATATGAACCAGGTTCCTGTGTTATAAGAAGATCTAAGTCGAGAGTAGCGAAGTTAAATTAATGTGCATTATGTAAATTCTATGAAGTTTGGACTGCCTTCTTGGTCTAGATGTAGAGCGTCCGCCCGGGTCCGGAGCGGAAGGTCCGGGATCGATTCCCGGCTGCGTCATACATAAAGACGTTAAAAGATGGTACTTGTTGTTACCCTGTCTGGCGCTCGGCATTAAGTGACTAAAACAAGGACTGGTCGGCTCGGAGTCAGTATACTGTGTCTGACTGGGGTATTCATGTTAAAACTGCGTCATAGTATCTACGTGTGCTGGTACTATCAATCGGCATCAGTCCGGACTAGTTAAAGCAGCCGCACACGCGCACGCACACACACACACACACACACACACACACACACACACGTACAAGTACGTCGTTATATAAGTGCAATAATCTTGGACGCGACGTTAAACCCAATTTCACCTCACTTTACTTTTGTACGAGACAAACCCTATCAAGTTGTAAAAGGGCACACAGGAAATGGTGTGTTTGTTTTGTCGTGAGGTTCACTGGAAACAGTTCTCAACATATTTCGGTCATCAGTAAAATGTGTAGAAACATAAATGAAACCTTACTTAGTCCTTGTTGAAGAACCGTAGACCTTTGTCCAGTGCGTAAGTCCCATAAAACACTGTGGTCACCGTTGGGAAAGTAGAGCGTTTTCCCATCTTTTGTAATTTTGAACTTCTCAGACGTGTCTCTGTCGTTACCTGTCAGAAAACAGTGGCAAAACGATCGAAATTCGAATACAGGGGATAGATCACTCATGTACACGTGCAAAAGTAATTTACTTTTGCAACGGAAGTCATTTCCTTTACATAACTATTCACAATTTTATCCTGTATGTGTGACAGAAGATGTTTTGACATGGTAACGTTTGAGGACGAGTGGTTGATAATATTGTTCTTCCTCCATGGCAAACCTGTGGATTTATTTCAATTAGTGAGTTGGTAAAGGATTTGGATTGTCAGACAGACATATAGACAAGGCTGACCCAAGAAGATCAGGGGTAGAATAGGTCTTCAGCAAGCCGTGCTTGTCGTAAAAGGCGACTAATGGGATCGGGTGGTCAGGCTCGCTGACTTGGTATCCCAACTGCGTGGATAGAAGCTCATCATTTTCGTGTCTTATCCAGATTATTTATAGCTGGAATATTGCTGAGAAAACAAACAAAGCTACTTTTCTGCTCAGTAAGCAAAATAGCACAGTGAACATATACCTACCTGGATAGACACATTCCTGCTCCATTGTATCTGTGATGTATACTTGAAGGTCGTTTTTATACATTTCTGAAAGGTAGAGTCGGTGTCCGCTGAGAGAAAGAACAAGAGCTTCAATAGTGTATTGTTCATCATTACCATCTTCATCTTTGAATTTCTCGAAGATCTTTTTCTTTCGAATGAATTGTGATGTCTCTATATCAAGAACAAATATCCAGTGCTGGTGACTATCTGTTACTGCCATATACCGTGGGCTTCCTGGTGTAAAAGAAAAGCACATTCTTTAACAAGGGGATTAACTCTAAAGCACACTTCCTGTTACAATCTGACCACCACCGCACCCGATAGTTAACGAGCGTTTCAGTAATTTGCTTCCGCAGGCAATCATTACAAATAAACATACAACAATTCTTACACGCACGCACGCAGGCACGCAGGCACGCACGCACGCAGGCACGCAGGCACTCACTCACGCACGCACGCACGCACGCAGGAAGGCAGGCAGGCACTCACTCACTCACTCACTCACGCACGCACGCACGCACGCACGCTCTCACTCACTCACTCACTCACTCACGCACGCATACACACACGCACGCATACACACACACCACACACACCAATACATACAAAAATAATATATTTTATAATATAAGTTGTGGAAGTAGAAGTTGCTAAAGGCAATAGATTTCAGAATCAGTTTTCCAGACTCTATCCTTTCATATATCATCATCTTCGAGCTTTCACCCATACAACTAACACTATAATTACTTAAAAGTGAAATATTCACTCTTTTAAAATCTTTAGTTCAGAGATGCCTACCAGCGCAGAGAGAGTTGGTTGTCAGTTCCTGGTCATCTTCAAGCAGAGTACACACCACAGTTTCTAGGAGTGTCCCCGTGTCGGCAGCATAAAGTGACACTGACTTTTCGTGAAAGGTTCCAATGATACTGTTCCCCTTTCCTCCCACACAGAACAGAAGTCCTCCTTCTTCTGTGTGTATGTCGTACAGCAGGGCACCTGTTTTGAAGTCATAACCAAGTATATGTTCATCTGGGTGAACAATTATTACAGAGTCATCACAGCAGAGTAGGACCTTCTCCGGTTCTGCCCCAACATCATCCATTGACCGAACCAGTTTTCCACTGGCAACATCCCAGATTTTCACCGACCTGTCATAGGCACCTGGGAATTAGAAGATTAAGGGCACTGAAACCATTATGTCAACTAATGTCCAAAATGTCTCAGCAAGGCGCCTCCAACGCCGACATTGCCAGAAGTCTCCGCTGTTCCCGTGTTACCGTCAGGGATTTAATGTAACGTTTACGACAGACTGGTTTGACATCGGACAGGCCACGAAGCGGTCGACCACCCAGGACTACACCCGCTGAAGACCGTCACATCCGTGGTAACGCATTTAAGAAATCGGTGTATACAGACGACAGGGGGAACGTTTAGCGCCAAATTGTGTCCAACAAGTTTGAGCATATGGAGGCGGCTGGTTCTTATTCGGGGAAAACTGACTGCTCAGCCATATAGGGACGAATCTCTGCAACCAGTAGTGCAGCCATTTATTAAAAAACAACCGCGTGGTGTTCTATTTCAGCATGATAATGCTACCCCGCATACTGCAAGGCTGACAACCAACTGTCTGAACAACGTCAATATTCATGTCTTACACTAGCCCGCATGTTCCCCAGACATGAATCCGATTGAACCCATATGGGACCACCTTGACCGACAGTTGAGACCACGAACCGTTGCACCAACCACTTCCAGGAGTTGGAACAATTTCTGATTGACGAATGGCAGAGAACCACGTCTAACTTCATCCGTCGTCTAACGTAATCAATGCGTCGACGTTTTATGGCGTGTATTTAAGCCCAAGGTGGACACACACGTTATTAACTAGACATTAGACACGCCCTCACTGCTTTAAAAGCTTTTTCTCACAATTGTCGTAGTGTGAATTTTATAGTTTTTGACCCCACGTGTCTTTGCGTCTTCGTCAGACCGGACGTTTATCATTGAATGAAATGGATTTTTCTGTACCTGATGATAATTAAATACTCTAATGAATTATATACATATTGATTTTCTACATGCGTTTATATTTATTTTGTAACTCAAAAATTGTGTAAAATTTCTTTTGGACATCAGTTTATCAGGATGAATACCATCAGTCTTTGTACATCAAACGGATTTTATGGCGTTTTGATATGACATAAATTATTAAATGTACTCACATGTCACAATAAAGTTTGAGTCATTGGTCATATCAATTCCATACACTTCATTTTTGTGCCCAGCAAGACAGTTCACCAGCTGTCCACCGGGTTCTGTGAGGACGGGTCTGTCAGGCTGAAGGAAGTAGTTTGGTGCATTCTTACAACCAGCTTGGAGATCCTCCAGGCCATCCCATTGTTTGATCCTGCCCAGCAGCTGAGACGGGAGCTCGTTAGGATAGGATACTAGAGCATCTTGGGACAACTGAAGACTCTCTCCCACAGTCTTTAGTTCATGGTCACCAGGGTACACATTTCTGGCCGCAATGAAGTCCTCAAGGATGGGCCTGGATTCATGGAGATATGATGCTGGGATTTCAAAATAATACTGACATTTTTACACTACGCATTGATTTTTAATATTACAACTGATGAGTGCTTATTTTTGGATTAGTTCGTGTTTTCTATGTCTTTGAGTGTAGCAACTGTCTCCATGATGTAGTGGACAGTGTCACACCAAAATACTTTAAAGATGGGTCCTTGTGAACCCGACAGACACTTGAGATTAAAGGGATAAAACAAGGACTAACTGGCTTGGAGGAAGATTATTGTGTCTAACTGGGATATCCATATTTAACTGCTGCATTGCATCTCAATGAGCTCACAAGTCCTGACTAGAACAATGTTCATGATCCAGACGACCAGTTGTCAGTCTCCATCTTTGGTAGAAACCTGTAAGAGTGAGTGAGTGAGTGAGTTGGGTTTGACGCCGCTTTTAACATTATTGCTGTTATATCACGGGGTGTCAGCTTAATGTGGGAGGAAATCCCGAAGTGATGCAGGTCTCACACGTTTACCACTTCGGTGAAACCCACGAGCACGAGTATGGTGCTGACAACCCTAGAAATGTAATCGGGGCGAACCGGGATTCGAACCCACAAGGGACGCAACTCTGCACAGCGAATCGCGGCGCCTTAGATGAGTGGGCCACCCGTGCCCCCTTTGGTGACTAAGGGGTCGGTAGAGGGTAGTCTAGTGGTTAAAGCGTTTGCTCGTCACATTGGGTACAATATGTGAAGCCTATTTCTGGTGTTGTCTGCAATGATATTGATGGAATACTGCGAAATGCGGTGTAAAACCATACTCACTCACTCAGTGTTTTTATGTGTATTGGCGATAAGTTGCCTCACTCTCAACGAGTGGGTTCGAATCCCGGACGGTATAATAGAATTTGTACTTAACACAGAATGAGTGAGTTAGGACTCTACGTCACATCGGCAATATTGCAGCCACACAGAAAGTATAACATAGCCAAACACAGTATATAAGTGAAATAATCTTGCACACGAAGTAAAAACGCGAGTTCATCTCACTTTTGAGTGTAATTCTTCTTACCTTAAACCTGATGCTTGTAGTTTTGACAAGAGGAAAGTAAAGTTCAACAAACACTCTTGCTTCAACAGACACAGCTGCTTTGCTTCTGTCCTCTGGTAAGGCAGGTTGTTCAGTTTCCTCAAATTATAACCAGTCTTGAATTTGTCAGGCTGTGTTGCAGCCCTACGATCAGCAGTTTCTGTGTTACCCTTCTTGTCCAAGTATGCTTTTGCTCTACCTGAGGTTTAACATAACCAACATAAATATAAAGGCCACCTCCAGAGAATAATCAGTCACAGTTTGAAACAGATACCATTGGTGTAAAAGCAAAATATTAGTGGAAATTACATGTACTGATTTTTGAAAATCAGTGGAGACACCAGAAACAGACATATACAAACAGAAATAGAAAGGTATCTCGACATCTATTCATTTCAGTTGATTGAAAATATTAATTAACATATTATATATTATTTATTAACTATTATTTTGATCTGATATTATTTGATTTAGGTGTCAGAATTAAAAATCACAACGGGAAAGACAAATATATGAGGTATGTATCGCTTGTGTCCAAACACTCACCATTTGCCCAAGTTCCAGCAAAGAAATCAGCTAAAGCTCCATGCAATACTTGGTTCAATTGAGGATCAGTGCAGTATCTGTCTGTGGCAGCCTCAATGAACTGTCTGTGATACCAGAAGAAGACTCTCACGCCATCAGCCCCTCTGTCCACCAAGTACTGACCCAGGTCTGCCTTCAGCCTGACCAGGAGAAGAGGCGGAAGTCGCCTGACAGAGGGAGTCCAGTACATGTACACGTCATTGAGTACGTCATCGTCACATGACAGGATGTCCTCCAACTCACTTTCCGTCAGGCCTGTTTTACCTGAAGAAGAAATAATAACAACAAGTCATATATGAGTTCAAAATGAATCTTTCTATCTCAACCCAATAATGGATATGTGATTTACCTCATTAATCAAGCTTTTATAAATGCTGACATATATAAAATCGTAAAGTAGAACATGAAAATATCTTTTTCAAACGAGAAAAACATCGGTTATGAAAAGACCACAGTGTGCCATCTTTATGAATTTAGATCAAGAGGTAGAAGTGGTGTGGTATCAAAAAGCTTGGGTATGGTGCTCACATACAAAGATTCAAAATCAGGTCGAACATGGTTTGAGAACCGACAATCAGAGTATTTTGACACAACTAAGTGACACAACCCTGCACCAGAATGTAACACGAACTAACGCAAAGTACTTACTCAATGTGAGATAGGCTAGCGCTCTTGACACCAAGATTTTTCCATGTAGTCCTTCAACTCTGGAAAACAGGGCATTGATACTTCCTCGAATAGATGTGTGGAGAGTTGTCTCCGACAGGGATGCAAAGGACGACCAACGACATGCCTCATCAAATGACAGTTTCAGGAACAAAGGGAGTGGACACTTCTGGAAAGCCCCAAGGACGACTTGCCTCTGTTGTTCAGTCAGATCACGATGACTTACATTTAACCATTTGGTTAGTATGCCCTCAACGTCTTTGTCTGCGAGTTGCGGAACTTCCAGGAAACTTTCGGAATACATTTCCTGAAAGAGAATATGATGAATGCAAACTGTACCACATATATCATAAAGCAGGTGTTTGGTGTTGATATTTACTCTATAATTCCTCTTTGAAACACAATGTATTTACCTGTAATCGAGGAAAGGTCTCATACTGCGGTTCCGGTAATGTGGACAAGATCATCTTCACATTGTCAGGGAGTTGTTTAGGAAGCCAGAACAGTTGCCGAGCGCCCCCAGATGGGTCAAACTGATCAAGTGAGTCAAGTAGAAGAACCAAAGGCTCGTCTCTGGTGGCCATATTAAGAGCCGTGTGGAATATTTTTGCCAGTTCCTTTATATCCTTGAATAGAAAAGAACAGAAAATAAGTCGAAGGTTGAATATAATTAATTTGTGTTACGGCTTTCAACGTTTGCTGCACATATATGGATTACTGTGATATACCAACAAATTGTGTGTCTTTATAAAAGGTGTATTCGCTAGCAAAACTACTTCATATTGTACTTTTTTTCTCAATTGCAGATATTTCAACAATACTTAGGAAAAAGACAATGCTTTGAAGTAGATACATAGATGATAATTCATATGATATTTCACGAGACACATGGAGTTGTCTACCAGAAAATTAAATTATTTCATTACAAATGTAAAACCTTGAAATGTAAAATATCCCTACCTAGCACAAAAGGAATGGTTCACCACCCCATGCATTTGCGACTTAAAAGGTAGTTTCATGTTAGCAAAATGTTAAAGAATGTAAACAAAAGTACAATTATGAAGTGTTATGTTCACTGCTGTGAAATATCACTCCTTATCCACTCGACTACACTTTGAAGAAGAGACACTCACTCACCACATTACCCTATAAAGAAGAGACATATGTTTAGCAATTACACTACCCCATGAACAAGCGACACACCTTTACACAATGGGCTACCAAATGAAGAAGAGACACATCTTTACACAATAGGCTACCCAATGAAGAAGAGACAAATCTTTACCACAATACTACACTTTGAAGAAGAGACACATACTTACAAACTAGGCTACCAAATGAGGAAGAGACACCTCTTTACCACAATACTACGCTTTGAAGAAGAGACACATCTTTACTAACTACACAACCCTATGAAGAAGAGACACGTCTTTACACAATAGGCTACCCAATGAAGAAGAGACACATCTTTACCACAATACTACACTTTGAAGAAGAGACACATACTTACAAACTAGGCTACCCAATGAGGAAGAGACACCTCTTTACCACAATACTACGCTTTGAAGAAGAGACACATCTTTACTAACTACACAACCCTATGAAGAAGAGACACGTCTTTACACAATAGGCTACCCAATGAAGAAGAGACACATCTTTACCACAATACTACACTTTGAAGAAGAGACACATACTTACCAACTAGGCTAGCCAATGAGGAAGAGACAAATCTTTACCACAATACTACGCTTTGAAGAAGAGACACATCTTTACTAACTACACTACCCTATGAAGAAGAGACACGTCTTTACTAACTACACTACTCTATGAAGAAGAGACACGTCTTTACTAACTACACTACCCTATGAAGAAGAGACACATACTTACAAACTAGGCTACCCAATGAGGAAGAGACACATCTTTACCACAATACTACACTTTGAAGAAGAGACACATCTTTACTAACTACACTACCCAATGAAGAAGAGACACGTCTTTACCAACTACACTACCCTATGAAGAAGAGACACGTCTTTACTCACTACACTACCCTATGAAGAAGACACATGTATCCACTAGACTACACTTTAAAGACGTGACACACCCACACAAGAGAGGAGTAATCTTTTCCTAATACGGCATTCTTAAAAAAATCAAAGTGTAAGACATATTTTCATTCACTTAAATAACTTTTGAAACATTGTAGTAGTACGACGCTTGAGTGCCATATTATTTGAGGTAATGTTCCTTTATAAGCAAACACTCGCACATCAGGAAACGTCAAATAGACTGCAATAGATTTATATGTATGGAGCCTATAAAAGGTATTTACATAGTTATCAAATTGTGACGCAAACTTCATCAAATTGGTTTGTCGCAAGGATAACACTATCCATTCTATGATAAACATATCTACCCACTATGGCACACTTGGAAGATTCAAATATGTAACACCTTGGCTACACTATCAAGAAGAGAAACAAATCTGAAACAACTTGGCTACACTATGGAGAGGAGACATCGATTCTTACAGCAGGCAGCTCTTGGTCAATGTCTTCACCATAAATCCTCCATATCTGTGACGTCACACTCGACAACAATGCACCAATGGTTGAGCTGTCTGGAGTAGTTCCAATGAACCTGATGAGTTGGAAGATAAACATGAGTAACAATTCTGATTTTTATGTTCAAGTAAAAACAATGCCCGGTTCATTTTAAGTTTTTCCGTTTTTCAAGCATAAAAAGTCCAAGGGCACATTAAAGAGCAAGTAAACTCAACATAGCAACTATGCAGATTTTATTACTTTAGGGCTTATTTAATCACAGAAGCTTGGCCAAATTTTAAGTTGAAGAACGGAAACCTTGGTGAACAATCCGCCACTGGGTGTTAAAACGTGTTCCTGCGCAGTCTGTGAAATTTGCCTGAACTGACTTAATGTATCTAAGAAAATAGATATTTGCAACAAAATTGCATTCATTATTTTCACTTTACTTGTCCTTTAAAGGTAACAATTTCTGGTTCATAAATACAAGGAATGTTCTCAAATGACAGAAATAATATATGCCAATACAAGGTAATGCCTTAATTATCCTCAGTTGAACGAAGTTATTATACCTTATGACCACTCCAGCCTTGCTGTTGAAGCTTTGTAAGGCTAATGTCGCTGCCATGGCAACAATGGATGTCTTCCCAGAGCCTGAAGGTCCGTGCACAATGAAAGGAGTTCTAGAAGTTCCTTGAAGATATCGCGTTATAAGCTAAAATTAAAGACAGATGTGTTGAAAAAGGGATGCATAGTTGTCTGAGACTGAAGGAAAGGTGCGACGTAAAAGTGACAATCCCTTGAACATTTAATAGTTTAAAAATTGGTGTATTGCAGATTCACATTGCCATCATCATCGTTATAGCTTATCACCACAATGTTTTGTTGCGAGGAAATAAAAAACGAATAAAGCAACGCAGCTTACGTCTAGCGTTTCCTGTCGTCCATGAAAGGCTTTGCATTTAGCCTGACAAAAGACTGTGTGTTCGACAATCTCTCCATACAAAGGGTTGGCCAAGTCTGTTCTCTTCCTTTCCTCGATGGCCTGCATCACTTTCTTTGAAATCTCCTCCGTGAAATCCTGACAAAGCTGTTTGATGTAGTCCTCGTGTCTTTCACTCATTGTGGGATCCACCCCTTTTGACAATAAACAAAGAAATATATATATGTGTGTGTCTTCCCACAATATTCAAATAAGTTTCCCCCAATTCAATATACATAATAACTGAGCACGATACTCACCATTGTGTGTCCATTCGATGTTGTATGTTTTGTGATTCTCAGATGGCAACAAGATCGGAAGTCTTTTGTCCCGTAGATCAGCCAAGAGATCCTGAGATTCGTTGAGTCTCTCCTCAGAACCAAGGCATTCTATAATAATGACAATTGTCATATATCATATTATGTTCTTATGATGACCCTAGTGTACACAAATGTTGACTGTGTAATTATCTTGACATTGTAGTTTCATAACAAGGGAGAAACCACCTTCGTGGTAACAATTCCCTTATATAATTATTGTTGCATTATAGTATATAACATGTGTCAGATGTTGAGGATATTAAACAAGAATTGTTGTTGAATATTCTTTAATAACACTGGTAAGTACTGAGCTATTGATTTTGTTCTTTGTAGCAAACGATTGTTTTTGTAAATTGACAATATTTCATCACAAGTAACAAATTGACAGTTTTCAAAGAAAGTTCTACCCTTATATCTGCTGAGAATGTAGCCTGGTTCCTGTTTATCTATGGCATCAATGTGTCGGTGAAACCACAAACAGCTGGACAACCTATCTTCAGACTCCACTATCCCTCGTGTGATTTCTGCCTCTGTCACTGTAATCAACACAAGGCCAATCTAAGTAAGACCTGGATGCATCAAATGCATCATCAATAGCATTGCTTCAATGTAACAATCATTATCAAGACAAAAGCCATAAAGAGTTCAAGTCAGTGTTGCATACCAGACATGACGTAACGATGTGCTGCCTTTGGATCAAGTGTCTCATTTGCTGCTTTCACAAGGGCTTTCTGCATGATTGCATTCTGATCATACCAAGCTGTTTTCGCAGACTTCCGTTTGTCCTCATTCTCATTTCGGAAGTCTGGTAGAATGGAGCTGATTGGTTGAAGAAAATAGGTCGGGGGCACGGCATTGTCATCTCTCTTGAACCAGCTGATGTTAAGCAGAGATAGGAATGTTTATACTGCTCAATTATTCATAACAAATATCATTAAACCAGATACATTCTTGATATATATTTGAACGAGAGGCAACTAAATATAATAAAAGGTCGATGTCACGGCATTACCATATCTTATAAAACAAATGAAGAAACAGGAACATGATGCATTTCCTAATTACACAAATTAATATTGCGATTTTTGAAAATCATCACATTTCCTTTACATATTTCCTTTCCAAACGTTGAAATATAATTCGCGTAATATCCCTATGTATGAGCAAATTGAGGTGTTCAACGTGTGTTTTGAAATGTTTGTGTTAATATTTTTTCGTGAGGCCGCCTGCGTGATCTTATGGATAGGACTATCCGGAAAGAATGGTGGTTAACGGCACAGGATACAGTGTACTGTGTCTGAGTGGGGTAATTCATGTTAAACTGCAGTATTGTATCTCAGAGGGCTAGCACTATAAAACAAACATTAGCAGCCACACATGCACACACACACACCGGTGCATGCACGCCACTATATAAGTGCCATATTCTTGAACGTGACCTTAAACCCTATTTCACCTCACGAGCTATATTTCCCGTGGGTATGTACATACGTTTTAAGAAGCGTTAATGCTTCTTCCTCTTCCACAGCAGCAAACAGTTTGTCAAATTCAGTTGCTTCGATTTTGTTTGGAAAGTCTCGGTAACCATACTTGTGACTTAAAAATGTCTGGAAAAGGAAATATAAGAAATAATAATTATAATAAAGAGATTTAAACGACTGTGAAAGACCGGCATTGATATCTTGTCAATAAAAGAAACATTCCATGAACAAACTGACTGTTCGCTCTACTCCTGTTAAACTGACTAGGTAATACATAAGGATGGCATCTACATATCACTGCACAGGAAGTGAGTTGAACATGAATTAATTTGAGAAGAACGTACTCTGCAAACAGCACACACTACGCAATAAGAAGCTTGATCACTTACAACAAAACTAGGCCCGGTAGACAATTTCTTGCAGAGATCAATTTCTCTCAGACAAAGTTCTGTCCCCATGTGGTCGTCCGTGGCCTCATCCGTGATGCCCCATCTCATGTCCACCACCTGGAACTCATACCCCTGCTGCTGACACACCTCTTTCAGGGCGGGGTACGCACTCTCCATCAGGGCGTTCCGCTCGTGCCAGGTGTCTACACAGGAACAGATACACAAGGGCATTAATGAGAATATACTTTACTCATACATGTCACAACAGCTATAGTGTAAGAAACATACTACGCCAGAGAATTTAAAATATAGCCATGAAGTCACTCCTTTGTATCAACTGTCGATTATCTGTAACGAATTGAGAGTCTACTGATCTACCGTCTGCAATGCAAATTTTAAGCTCATGCATTAATTCCAAGCACGTGCATTATGAATGTATTGGCAACAACGATCAAATCGTCATAATGCACGTGAAGTGCGAATAAACGGGCAAATGCAGCACTGATAGCGAAAGAACGAAGTTCGAGATTCTCATGTAGTAAGAATGCAATGCATGAATTTTCCGTGCAGCCTACTTGTTTTGTGATTATTTCATTTCTTTATTGATTTATTTTAACTTTCAGTCTCTATTTTCATTCTGATTACGCAGTATTATTTTTACATTAATGTTGTATTTTAAGTCAAATATCACATGCGCAGCTGGACATTCAATACAAATACTGATAGTCGGTAAATTTGTTGGCTCGTTCATCATTTGTAAGGAATATCTATTTACATAGACATTGAGTTGAAAAGCTGTAAGGTACCTGTAAATGTGCTGCTTGTGAAGATCCGGACAATTTTGGCTGTGGACGGACATTCCACTGTCACATTACCACGTATTACTTCATCGGTTGCTGATGTCTTCCCATGAGGCCTTGGGTGATCTCTGTGTCGATGACTGGTTCCAGGCCTCCCTGCATGTCTGCCATCTTGTCGTCGTGACTTCAGTTCAGATGTCTTTCTGCTAATGGTGCATCTAGTTTTGACCGCATCTTCAGTCCTGGATTCCACAGCAGTCTTCTCAGAGACAATATGCAACCTGGTTCCTTTTTCGTCCGGAGAAGCTTCATTCCCATTATCTTTAGGATGCTGAGTAGCCCTGGAGTGACGAAATAATAATCTGTTGTTCATACCGTTGAAAGACGAATCATCCCATACATGTTTTTCGCGAGTAAACTCTACAGTAAGTGAGTGCGTGAGTTGGTTTTAACAACACAGCATTTCAGTTATATAACGGTGTACCAGCTTGATATCATAAGAAATGCAGGTCTTAAAAGTTCATCACGTTGGTGAAACCCACAAGCAGGTGTATGGTGCTGACAAAACTAGAAAGTTTTCAGGACTTGAACCCATGATGCTAAGGGATTCAATGTTGCACAGCGAACTGTGGTGTCTTGGACGACTGGGTCTCCCGTGTCCCGCGTGGTCTGGATAAGTGAAACTATCAGACGACCACGAAGAAGTGTTTGAAGGTACATGATCCACACTATCGGAATTCACCGACCAACAGCACCCTTTATCAGATGGAAACATTATTATCCCAATTAAAGTCGATTCTTACAAAAGAAAACAGCAATTGATACAGAAAACCTACTTTGGAATCGGACATTTGTATATATTTTTCATGATTTGTAATCTATAACATCTTTAGAACACACCACATATTAATTGCAAACCTCTAAAATAAACAGTGTCAGTTTATTCCCTTCTACAATGAAAACTAAACGCATCGGATTTTGTAATAGAAGAAACAATAAATAATCAGAAATCTTCCTCTTTAAATAAAAAGTATAAGACTAATCAAATACTGTCCGAGAATATATGAAGCAGGTTGAGTGGACGTGATCGTGAATCATTTAAAAGATTTACTTGAAGTTACAATCTCAGATCAGGAAAAAAACGTTTAAATACTTGTGATTTTTCTACCTTCTACACAACTATATCTCAGGATGAAATTGAAAGAGGTTTTACATTTCTAAATAAAAAGTTCGTTTGTTTTTAAGAAAGGATATCACAAATAGTAAGTATTCCCATGGGTTGCTCATGTTGTGCCCCTCTCCTTGGTGATCTGTTTCTGTTTGCATACGAATCGGATGTTGTGACTAGTTACGTTACATGAATCACATTGCCAAGAAGTTCAACCTCAGTTTCAGATATATAGATTACATGCAATTTCCTTCACCAGTGATCCACCAGAGTTGGGAATAAAAACAACAATTGAAAAACCATATTCAGTGTCCTATCTCCAGCTATGCATAGAAATGCAAAATAATAGCAACCTATTAATGACAAGAGGGATGGTTTCGATGTCGAGACAATATAGCTCGAGCTTAATGTGTCTACATGGCCCAGCTGCTTAGGTACTAAAGCGTGAGTGAGCAGTATTCCAGCAATATCACGGCGGGGGACACCAGAAATGGGCTTCACACATTGTACCCATGTCGGGAATCGAAACTCGGTCTTCGTCGTGACGAGCGAACGCCTTTAACCACTAGGCTACCCGACCGCCCTAGGTATTTAAGAACATGTTCATATTACTTATTCAAAAGACACATTTTACTTTCAACTAAGATAAGATTAGAGATAAGATAAAACTTTATAATCCCAAGGGAAATTCATATTGCACAGTTGATAAGAACTAAAATATGAAAAAAAGAAAATATATAATATTAAAATATGTACATAATAAGACACTTAATTATACAACCACGAGTAAAACATGTAGAAAATGGAACACTAGAAAAGTGAACACAATCACAGTGACGACAAGGAATGGTATTTTGAAGTATATATATTTACATGTATATCACAGCAATAGTAAACTTTAATTAAAGGGATAATGACAGGATAAGATTTGTGAACAGCGAACTGTTAAAAAGTATTAAACAGACATACATTTAAAAGACTAATACTGGCTGGTATGAATTATTTCCGGATCCTGTTTGTTTCCAGCATCGGCATGCGCAGTCGGCGACCGGAAGGTATTCGGTATGGAGTATACGACTGATGTCCTTTAGAGTCTTACGCGCCTTTTTAAGAATTTGCTGCTCATAAATTTCGCCTATGTGTTGAAATTGGGTACCTGAACTTTTGCTTGCTGTATTAAAAGGTTGCTGTACTTGCTGTGGTCAAGTAATTCCAGAAATGTTATGGTAGACATTCCATTGAATATATGAAATATGACACTTCGCTTGAAAGGATGATGCGCAATGCCATTGCGCACAAGACCTTTACATGGAGATCTCACCCCTCGTCACTCAATGGCACGTTAATTAAATGGATCGGGTGGTCATGTTTGGAAAGTTGGTTCACAGCGTGGCATGGCGACAAGGATCATTTGCTCATGTTACTGATAACTGATTGCCTGAACCAGAATCAATTGTTTTACATACCGTCCTTATTGCTTGGTGTGGCGTTAAGCAACAAACAAGGACATACGTTTTATAAAAGAATTGTGTGGCGCGTGCTTCAGGTAGAGCTGGACACGCTTCCCCTTATCGCTAACACCTCGTACCATCACTAATGTTCAGTTATCCATTCATTTAATTATCAATCACTATTTTGCCTTTAACGCCTAATAAAACTGGCTGCGGTCGATAATCGAGACTGGTTTTACTCTTTCGTTGACGTTTTGAACTTATATATATATATAATATAAACTGACGTCCAAAAGAAACTTTACCAACTGAAAATATAGATTTCAGACAAAGTATAATTTTTTTTCGATGAAGTCTATCTAAAACACATAACCCAAATACAACAATATGCAGAAGATGTTAATTGTCTGTTACATGTTTGCGAAAAAGTGAAAAACACGTACACCTAGGACAACTGCACGTGCGGGTAAGGGTATAACGTTACAGACAGACAGGGCGGACCGCTGACAGGCCAAGAACAGGCAGACCCAGGGTGACCACGCCCCATGATGACCGGTACTTGCGTACCTTGCACCTCCGAAATCGCTTCCTGACAGTGACGTCATCGGCGACAAATGCCTTAGGTCACAGGGTTAGTCGACAGACAGTGGCCAGGAGACTCAGGGCTCATGGAATCAGGGCTTTTAGACCATACAGAGGACAGCTATTGACAGCGCAACATCGTCGTCTGCGATTGAGATTGGCCTGGACTGTACGACGTTGGCAATGACGTGACTGGCAGAGGGTTGTCTTCACTGACGAAAGTCGAGTCTGTATGTTTAGTGCTGATGGAAGACAACGTGTTTACCGCCGAAGGGGTGAACGAACGGCGGCGTGTTGCGTGCAGGAGGTCGCACCATATGGTGGAGGGAGTGTCATGGTGTGGGGAGGGATCTGTGGGCAGGTGAGGACACCGCTGGTCATCGTTGACGGAAACTTGACAGCTCAGCGTTACATGGATAACATTCTTCGTCCAGTTTTCCTACCATTTCTCCAACAGCATCCACGTGGTGTCATTTATCAGCATGACAACGCTAGAGCCCATACAGCCAGAATTGTCACTAACTTCCTCGCAGCCAACAACGTCAACGTCCTGCCGTGGCCTGCACGCTCACCGGACATGTCCCCCATAGAACACCTCTGGGACTTGATGGATCGTCGTGTTCGACAACGACCACACTCTCCAGCCAACCGGCAAGAACTGATCTTGGCCCTCCAAGAAGAATGGCGTCAAATCCCACGTGACCTCATCAGACGACTGACTTTTTCTGTACGTCGAAGAGTTTTTGCGTGTATTGAGGCATTTGGTGGTCACACACGCTGCTAATGACTTGTTATTGAACGTGAGTGATTGTTTATCACGATTGTCTATTGTCCATGATTCTGAAAGCTCGAGTTTTGTACCACACCCAACTTTGGGGGGCTCTGACGTCATTCTCGGTCGCGGTATGATTGTCATTTTCAGTGTTGATTATGTTGATATATTGATCTTCTCAATACACTTTACTTCATACATGTATGTTTTGTTGTTTTTGAGCAATAGTGACTTCAAACTCTGGTAAAGTTTCTTTTGGACGTCAGTTTATTTAGCAGGTTCATCGTTCCATTTCATTGACCAATTACAATCGGCTTTACTCAATGTATTTCTTACCATTGCCTCAATTTACACCGTGATACAAAAGGTAGATAAATAGCAACAAATAGCTAAGATACTCAGTCTGTAAACATAGAAAAACTGATAACCTTAGAGGAAATGAAACGTCGATTGCCAATCCATTCTATAACGTCATACTGTTTTACGGAAAGGAAATCGTGCATTGTGATGCAGTACATGCTCGAGTACACCATTTGTCTGGCCATTATACTTAATTTTCGGGGCGGTCGGGTAGCCTTTTGGTTAAAGCGCTCGCTCGTCACGCCGAAGACCGAGGTTCGAATCCCGACATGGGTACAATGTGTGAAGCCCATTTCTGGTGTCCCCCGCCGTGATATTGCTGGAATATTGCTAAAAGCGGCGTAAAACCAAACTCACTCACTCACTCACTCTCTTCTTAATTTTACAATACATTCTTTAAATATGTTTGGTGTGTGTTCAGTTTAGTATATACTGCACATCTGAATACTCTAGGAGGTGAGGTGAATTTGGGTTTAACGTCGCGTCTAAGATAATTGCACTTATATAGCGACGTGCCTGCACGTTAATACTCCAGGACAAAGACCTCATTTTTAAAGACTGTATTTTGAGTATGATTGATACTGCCCACAGGTCGATTCTGAGAAAAAAAGACTAGTGCTCTCAGATAAATATTCTGATGCTGTCATTAACAATATCATCGTAGCACTCTTTGCACAATCATTCAACCTACTCGTTCACTGGTTGTGTTTCTATCCGTAGCAGCGAGACTCAGTTGCCCGCGAGTTGCCTGTACACTGTTACTACAACCCATGGGTTGCCCTCGCCGTCATGCTCACAGGTGTAATACGGGTCCTCACTTGGACAAGTGTATGCCCCGGTGAACCTCAATGATGTTTTAACGCAGTAAAAAGCAAACAACGACACCGCCAATCACCCCTAACGAATGGGCGTATGTCTTAACTGTAGAGGTATATTTAGACCGACAGCGGGTGGCTGAATAGCATGCCGTTCGTGTGTTTGCCGAGGTCAATACTATTGAATGACCGACATAGTGTAGGGACGTGCGTGTGTATGTACTGCTATGACAACCGAGAGCCCTCTTGTAATCAACCATTTAATGCTATAAGGAAGATCTTTCATTCGTTATTAGATATTAACATATTGACAGTTTTATATTTAATCATATATGCATTATGCAAAATAGAGGGATTATCAACTTCGTTCTGTAGATGGTCTGTCAATAACGTTTTGCAACACCGTATTCGACGTAAAAAGCGCCCACGGAGATATTTGCTAATATATTGGCTAGTGAACAATCCAAATTAGCACCCATTCCGATTGATCAATGTACACAAGACATTCGTCTGTAATACGTGTGTTATATACATCCTTAATTAAAGGAAATTAAATTCTTGAAAAATATATCTGTCGTATATAAACATTTCAGGCTGTCAGCATAAACCACGAAATTTACGATCTTTCAACTGTTGTTTTTCACCAAAATAATATTCTAATAAGAACCCCCTATTTCTCATTTTGAGAGCGCCCTGGGCGCTTATTATGTCGAATACGGTATGTTTCTTTAATCCCTCCACATACCATCCTTGATATTCAAATATACACAATATTTTGATCGATGATATATGAATGCTGTCTTACCTTCGATATAACGCGGTATACATAATGTACGCTATACCACTAACTCCTCACGTTGTGTCTCCATCAAATCTGTTCATTCAGGTCTGTGTGTAGACTGACCTGGCTCCTCCAGTCAACCTATTGATCCAGTACTGTATTAGCAACCATTTCTGAAAGTAGTTCTTTAAGTCACCAACGCCTACCACGTGCAGTTACCAATAACACTCCCGGGGAAGCAGGCTGTCAGTGACTCGCCATTGTCTCGTGGTATACTTATGCGTTGATAGGGTTTGCAAACAAACCCCGATAGGGATAAGGAACTTTCCATGGAGCTGGTGCTGTGTCACACTTCTCTATTACAGCTGGCTCATAGTGTTGGTTATAGCTCACGATTTGTATTGAGTACAGACACGACGCGTATGGGCGTTTAGAAGTGGGAAGAACATGAATACATGACAATTATTGAAAGGAAAGAAAATATCTTTGTGAGGTTACCCTTACATGGTAAGATCACTTCACATTAAGTTGTTGTCAGTGCAAGTCTTTAAAACATTGACTAAATTATCTACCAGAAGGATGCGGGATTCAGTCTCACGTATACACAGCCAGTTTTTAACTTCCACCAGTAAGATGCAATTTTCCATCAGCCTTATACCTTTGGTGGCGATGGGGAAGCCTGGTGGTTAAAGCGTTCGCTCGTCACGTCGAAGTCTTCACATGGGTACAATGTGTGAGGCTCATTCCTGGTGTCCCCCGCCGTGATATAGGGCCCGTAAGTCTCGCGAAGCGCTACTTCCGGTACCACCATTTCCGGTGACATGCCTATACTCATGAACTAGTTCTGCTTTCGAAATGACCGACCGCCAACGATAATTCTGCTAGACATAGTACACTACCACGCTTGGTTGTCACCGCTGTTGACCGTCGTAAATGTTTACTTATTTCGGAATAATATGATCGAATATTTGTCATTCCTGGAAGGTTTATCGGTTCCCAACAACCATGGGACCGTTCGTAAAGGTATGTGTTTACCTTCAAAATATTTTTGACAACCAGTGCAGTACTGTCGTTCAGACGCGTATTTATAGACTCAGTGGTCAGTGTTTTATGATTACGGAGGATGTGTTACATGCTTCTGTGATGAAATTTATTTTAGTGTATTGTATTTATTTATTTTTTTAGTTATTGTAATTTAGTAATTTAAATTAAATATGCACTATATTTGGTCACATTTACTCTGTCACACACCTTTAATTAAGTAAATAATTTTCTATTAAGAGGTTCAGGTGGAAATCACTTGGTGCCAGGTATGGCGAGTATGGAGGGTTAGGAAGCTCTGCGAACCAATATTGTCGCACATCAGTTTTTGCAAGTCGCGAGGTGTGAGGAGATCTATTGTCATGAAGTAGTAGAACTCAAGCAGTCAACATTCCTTCCCGCTTCTCTTTGATAGAATCTCTCAGGTTATCGTCAAGTTCAGCAACGGTAATACGTCTACTTGACAGTATAAGTTTTTCTTGATGGAAGTTCCTGATCTTGGGTCATCATCAAGGCTTGTTTTCCCAGCCTTAAACATAGCTGCCCAATTTTCAACAGTGGAATAGCTAGGGCACGTAACCCCATAATACGTGTGACATGCGGTCATAAATTTCATGGGGAGTACTTTTCTCTAAAATATAAAAACTTGATGACTGCTCGGTACTCGTCCCTTTCCAATTCTGTGTCCATTTGGACCCCTATCACGTCCAACTGGCTGTCACTAATATAAAAACGAATCTCTATCAAACAGTGATGATACCAGGTGTTCGCAAGACTGTCTTGCTTGACAACGGTATAAGGATCTATATCGAAACGTCGCTTTTCACTGTATTAAAGAAGTTGTTATCCATAAAAATTGTGTCTATCTTGTCATCCGTCAACTTCTAAGTAATGCCTATCAAACAATTTATATAGAGGATAGTTCATGTTTCAAGTGAAATATCATGTTTCTCTCGTCGAGTGACGGGGGCAAAGGAGATATTTTCACAAGTGAAAATAACTCATTTTCCCACCTCACGGGATGAGAGAAACATGATATTTCGCGAGACACACGGAATATCCTATTTATTATATACATTGTGTGTAGTTTTCTACCGGAAAATTAAATTATTTCATTACAAATGTAAAACCTTGAAACGTCAATTCTCCCTACCTTAAACACAGGGGCGGTTGACCACCTCTTGTATTTACGACTTAAATAGTTTCGTGTTTTCAAAATCTTAAAAAATATAAACATACGTATCCAAAAAATATTTAGTGTCACGAAACTTCTTTAGCATACATTTAGATATAATTATATTCAAAATCAACCTTAACAGAATATATTCTTGAAAACTTGGAGACCGCTGTTGGAAGCGAAAGAATACACGCTGGTCAAATAACAAAAATAGCGCTTTGAGAAACGAACAGTCTCTATTGACGAATTAAATGAGAAATTTACAATTTATAACGGAACATTTTCAAGGGAATACATAAACAACGGCGAGAAGTGATATTAACTCCATAAATGAACATCTGTCATTATATATTGCTTTGTCAATGTGGAACTAACGTCAAAGGACGTCAACAGTTTGTGCACGGGCTTGATACTTACGATAAAGGGAGACAATTTAAAGGGAGGTAACTCCCATCAATGTGTTATGATCACAGCAGTTACCAGGGACAGTGCTATATTCACTGCAGTGAAATATCAAGTGTTATGTTCACTGCAGTGAAAATATCTCTTTTTCAACTTCAGAAGAGTCTGTCATACAGAAGTATATAATAAAACACACGTCAATCCGATTATATTCAAGAATTTTATTCCCGTGTTAAAGTAATATGTACAGTCGTCTAAGGCGCCGCGATTCGCTGTCCAGGGTTGCGTCCCTTGGGCACGCCAGGAACCTATGATTGTGGGTTCGAATCCCGGTTCGCCCCGATAATGTTTCTAGGTTTGTCAGCACCATATCCGTGCTCGTGGGTTTCACCGAAGTGGCTTTCCTCCCACATTAAGCTGACACGCCGAGATATAACTGGAATACTGTTATAAGCGGCGTTAAACCCAACTCACTCACTCACTAAAGTAATAAGTAAAATGTATCACAGGCGTTCTTATAGAGAATGTGATCAGGGTAAAATGAAAACAACCAATTCACTAATACTACTACATATATATATTATATATATATATATCACATAGGTATGTCAAATTTTCAAATGAATGTTTACATGTACGAATTGACTTTCACTTTGTGGGAGTTCATTGGAGTATGAACCTTCATATTGTGAGAACTATATGAGCGTCGGAGCATACAATATTTGGCACTCATTCTATTTAGTTACATACTCCAATAAACTCACAATGTCAGTCCTTATAATTGTTTTTATCACTATTTTATGCCTCGAAGGAAGGAGGTACAAACAGTTTCAAGTGGTAAGTGAAATTTGTTAAAAATGACAGGCATGCAACAACCACACATCAAATACATCAACACTCGTTGATAAAAGTGGAGGTTTCAAAAGACACTCGGGTGAGATTCTCCACTTGTTCACTAGGGTGGGTCGTAGCCAGGCGATTCGTGAACGGACATGTGGTCAAACACTCCGACTTTTCCCAATGTATCTAACGATGCTGAGTTCAAGATTTCAGAAAAATGACATTTCAAGAGTCTCGTAAAAAACTTCTGAATGTCCAAATGTATCGTTCATACGAGTATGAACGTCCGTTTCGTGGTCACGTGACCGACTTTTCGACCAAAGGATAAGCTGTATATAGTGTATATTATAATTTAAAATATTATTATATTTATTTTACTGTCTTCTAGTAGTATAAAGACACTACTTATGTCAACAGTTGAACTATAATCTAATTGAAATAAATAAGCACAGAAATAATAGATGCCAACTCTAAACTGAAAATTGACTGAATTCACTTATTTCTGAAGTCAATGGATATTTCTATTTCCTCTGTACACTACAGTCGTGAGGAGTCCTATTAGTGTATTCTCACATTTATGAAGATTAGATATTATAACCTATTTGTATTAAGTTTTGAAGAAATCTTTCAAGCATCTGAAACGCGATATTGAACATTCTGATCTGTGAAATGCCACCACCTGGCATACATACAATATGCATACACAAACATACGTACAATATTGCACTATAACATTGTAACTGTTTTGGATTATGAGAGCTTGAATCAAGTATTCAGTCCGTTGCCTCTTTGTCCCGCTTTCCCGTTTCGTCCCGTATAGCATCTCATCCAAGTCCAAATCTAACCAATCAGATTCATTCGATGAAGAGATAGAAGACATAGGACTCGAAGAATCACTGTCAACTTTGATGTCACTTTACACATCGTCGATGTCTTTATCAAGGTCATCCGGATCTTCCTCCTTATCCGTGTCCATTTCCAGTTGTAGTTGTAGTTGAACCGCTGCGTATATTTAATCATATACACTATGCATGTATTTGTCATCTACATACCATGAAATCCTTTTTATTATACTTCCAAATATTGTTTACGGTGTTATAAAACGATTTGACACATTCGTCTTTAAAACTGCATTTTTGAAATAACTTTAAGACCATTATCATGTCACGATAACATATATCATACAATCCAATTTCTTGTAAAGGTTGGACAGTGGGGTAACCTTGTGGTTTTAGCAAATTTCGTTCGTCATGCAGAAGGCTAACGTTCGGGATCACAATTCGATTACGTTAAAAACGGCGTAAAACTATACTCATTGACTCATACAGTCCCTCATTCTTGTTAATCTGACTGGCACGTTCGCCCTGTATGTCGATAAAACAGATGGTTTATGACAATAACAATGTCCAATAATAGATTAAGATTGTGTATCAAACTTACTGTCAGGTCCATAGATGTCAGGGAAACTGGATAAAGGTTTGAATGCTTTCCTGGCTGGGTCATCTTCAGATCCTCCCATTAGGCTCCATAGCACTGGTTTCTTGGACTCGTTGAAGTACCCTACAGCATGGTAGCCATCCTCGGTGAACACTAAATCTTGTATCTATAAGGATTGACACGAGGCAATATTCATAACATAATGTTTAAACTCTAAAGGTACATAGTGCCAAGAGCAAATAGAACGAATTGGCACACTATTTCCAAAAGAGTCTTGAAGGATTGGTATATCAAGTGAGTAAAGAAAGATCGATTTCCTACTTCAGCGAAAATCTGAACTAAGCATGTAAAAAGAAAGGATAGAGGTCAAATCACGACATAATTACACACTTAGCTCAGGTTATATTAGAATTGTACAATACCCGTCTTGTGGCACCTGCGATATATTGAACAACAAACGTATACCGTTAGAGATGACCTGTCTTACTTCCATTATTCTGGAACCATTTTCGAATGGATGATTGACGTACATGGCTAGGTGACCCGTGATGATCCGGGAAAGAATACATGGAGGTCTTCAGCAACCCATGCTTTCCGTAAAAGGCGACCGTTCTTGTCGTAAGAGGCGCCTAACGGGATCGAGTGGTCAGGCTCGCTGACTTGGTTGATGCATGTCATCGTATCCAAATTGTGTGGATCGATGCTCATGATGTCATGATCACTGAATTATCTGGTCCAGACTCGATTATTTACAGACCTCCGTCATATAGCTGAAATATTGCTGAGTGTGGCGTTAGACAACAAACAAACAAACCATGGCTAGATATTGTCATGTTTATGTGCATATGAAATGATGATAAACCAACCTCATGATCCAATGAAAAGGTGGCTCTGGTCTCAAATGTTGTCCTGTCAATCATCTTGATCACATTGTCTTCAATATCGATACCATGTGACATCAAGAAAGGCCCATCTTTGACAATTGAAAAGTTGGCATTGAGGTGTCCTTCAAGCCTCTTTTTCACTTCTCCTGGAAAAGTCAAAGATAAACAACACACAGGTAATACTTGTCGTACTCCAAGTGTTAAGAGTTAACGCACAAGAGCAAGCTATGTTAATTGAATATATGCACTTAAAGTTACAGTTACTAATATATTACTAATTCAATTTATATGAAACAATTTAGAACCAGAAGGCAACCTAATAATTAAAGGGTAACGTTGTCCTTTTGTTATTAAAGGACCGTGTAAATACACATACAAGCAAACGCGGACTTGCTTTTAAGCTATATCCTTCTTCTCTTTGATGACAGAAACAACCCTTGTGTATTTGTATACAAAGCATCATTTCTAGAACAATGTTGATTCCGCATTATACAATGCCAAGTGCAAACGGACGTATATTCAAGATTAACCTACCTGTATGTAGATCGAACACTCGAATGACGGCATCAGAATGGTTAGAAGCTATTGTCCTATTATCAAGCAGTTGGAACGCATCTACCTTGCTGACGTTTTGCCCATTATTGATAGATTTAAGGTAGTATTCATAGTCAACCAATTGCTTGTGAATACAGTCTGAAAACGGCACAGAAACACATATATAGTTGAGAGTTTTAGCAATAGTGAGTGAGTGAGTGAGTATGGTTGTACGTCTTTTTATAGCAATATTCCAGCAATATCACGGCGTTAGACACCAGAAATGGGCTTCACAAATTGAACTCGTGCTAAAAACTTGCTGGGCCCCTATATTGTAACCCGGAATCTCCATGGGGTTGGTGAGTTGAGGCACTATCACTGCATAAATGTGGTAGTGTATATCATAATTATCGTAATTAAACTTCTACATCTTGATGTAACACTTGGTTCTGAGCCTATGTTTTCGTTATGGTAGGACCAGGACAGATCCCTAAAAGAGAAGCATTAACCGAAAATAATATCTTATTATTAGTTTTGTGTCATCTGGCAAAGGGAAATAGGGCAGAAATCGTCCTGGCCATCTGTCAATTCACTTTCTTTAAAGATATCAAAGAATTGGACTTTATTTGGTTGTGACCTTGCACTTACTTCTCTGTATATCCCAGCATAGTGGCATGTAGACATCGCGACTACCTTCAGGTGCCTTTTGAGGGCGTGTCTTGACTTCGAACACTAAATAGGCGTCGTCGTTGGTAAAAACAACGTCGCCGATGTACATACTATGTGAGTTGAAATGACGAAGGTTGAGTTTATGCAAACATGTCCGTTTTGGTATGTCGAATACGTAGCAGGGCCCGCCATGTATAGCCGCCACCAGGACTGTGCCCTTCTCACCAGCCTGCAGCAGAAGCCACACCACAGAGGTTATGAGGTGATCTCCAGTTTGAACACAGAGATAGTTTCTCATAGAACTAATAGATTCGCAGCATGAAGTAACAGCAAGAGAATATTATAAATTCTTGGTAAAACTATTCTTTAACATAGTAAAATAGCAGCAAAAATGCTTTTGATAAAAAGTCACAAATGACTGTCAATGAGGTAACGTCTTGCATCAATAAGATATCTACCAGCTTGCATAAAGTCCTATGATGCATTCATGGCGATAAATGCTACACTTGTAAACAGGCCCTGATATATCAGACATCACATATGTTATATCTAAAATTTCACCACACGTTTGAGGAATCACTGACTGGTTACGCAAATGAAGGCAGATTTGGCTGGTGTCTGGGTAGCCCTCGCACAACAGAATGTAACAATATCAAACGAAGTCAGGAGAAATAAATAACAATGCTGTTGTTTGACATGTTGTTTAACGCCGCACTCAGCAATATTCCAGCTATATGATGTCCGTCTGTAAATACTCGAGTCCGGACAGAGAATCCAGTTATTAATGTCATGAGCATCGATCCACGCATTTAGGATCGATGACATGCATCAACTAAGACAGCGAGCCTAACCACCCAATCCCGTTTGTCGCCTCTTACGACAAGCATTGTCGCCTTGTATGACACTCATGGGTTGATGAAGACCTATTCTAACCCGGATCTTCACGGGTAAGTAATACAATGTAAAACGATGTTGACACAAAGTTGTACCGATATTCGTGATCTGAATAAAAGGTCTGGGCCTTTTATATCAGACATTTCAAAATAATGAATTAGAGTCTGCGCCAGAATTATTTTGTGCGGATGTGTCCTCATTCAGGCGTATGCTCGTTTACCACTAGGTATAAAACATGCTTACCACTCGACAGTGTATACAAAATATCAGCCCCCCCTCCCCCCCCCCCCCCCCCCCCCCCCCTGCATGCGCCATAGCTTGCTGATATTTTGTATACACTGTCGAGTGTCATCAAGCAGCTATAACATATTGTTGTCCACTTGCGGAGCACAACTAACATTGAGAGGATGCCCAAATGTTCTTGTCAGAATAGGACTCTTATAACATTATTTTAACATTCTGGTTCCACAGAACAGTTCTTCGTAATAATCAGTGCATTGGGCAATTCGGAGATTACTATACACAGCCATTCATGATAGTTGTGATATTGTTGAATGTAACCAAACATTCACTTACTCTTCTAGAAAGTACTTGCTATAGCTCACCGTCAAGTATTTAAATTTCGTTGTGTTCTGTGCCTCCATTATGGCCAGTGTCTTTCCAGTTGCAAGATCATACAGCTTGATTCCCTTGCATCCTCTTGTGAAAGTCGAAACTTCTATTATATGAATGAGTAGAAAAATATACAACGTGCAACAGTGAGTGAGGGAGTGAGTTAAAATTTAATGTCGCATCGACATTGTTTCAGCCATATAGCGACGAGACCAAGTTAATATATTTACAATTTGGTTATTTATGCAAATTTTTAATTAAAAACAGGTTGTGAAATATATTTGAGAATAATATATTTAGAAACAATTTATGAAACATATTTGAGCATATCAATATTATATATACAGTTTTAAACACGGGCTATAGGCCACCAGTAATCACTGGGGATCATGGGGACTTACAGTACCTCTGCTTCCTGCATGATACACCAGCTGGATTTACGTAAGCACTTTAGCCACTGGTGGTTGTGAATAACACCAGCCAATAAAAAAAAAATACTCAGCAATGAGTTGGCTTAAAAACACTGGTCGATGATAGTTACATCGATTATGATAGGATTACGCGTCACACAGGGGGACTATAATTTTACGATACTTTAACCCCTTGGACAGAGCCTTCAATAAAGTCAGTAGATAATAGCATCACACCACATTTAAAAACAAGCATTTAATTATTCCCATACATATTTAAAATTTATTATACAGACCAATTTCTTTCAAATAGCTGATAAGTTGCTCGCTGACACGAGAAAAGAGCTTTGATAATGTGAATCCCTTGCGAATGCAAAGTAACACAGTGGGAGACATTACATGGCATGCCAGTGTTGCATTGTACAGTGCTTTATGTGAAAAAACAAACTCGATAACATTAATGGTGATGTGAATTATGAAGTTTTACAGAATGATCAATCGTCTAACACTTTCTCTTAAAAAAAAGTTAGGGATCATGAAATAATCTATTTCAGGCTGGCGACTTCATCCAAGCGAAGGACACAGCGGGGTTGCTGATCCTCTCAACCCACTGCACATAAACTCGATGCAGTAGTCGTTCAGATAGCTTCTCCTTGGAAAACTGGGTCGATTTGGTATGGCACTTTTCTTGGTTGACCCTCATTTCTGTACCATCCAGCAGTACAGAACCATCAATATAATCAACACTGACATTGAGATTATGTTCCACATCCTTGGCTCGTTTTGGAAAACTGTGGAATGCCTTGTTTTCATCATGAGTCTTAACATGTTATATAAGAGCATCATCAGACAAATGTGGAAAAACACAATTTTACCACGAAGAGCCTCCCATTATGATTTGTAAATATAAGCGATTGATGGAAGGGTGGCGGGATCTATTGTCTGCCATGATTCTTCGTGTGAGGGTGTCAATACCCTGAATGTCTTGTTTTGTCCAATCAACAACACCAAAAGAATACAAAAGTACGGGCACAGCATAAGTATTTGTGGCTTTGACTTCATTGTGAGCGTTCAGCTCTGAACTCCAGATTTTCTAAAGTCTACATTTGCACTCTGCCCGAAGTTTGTCCTTGATATGGGCATTCTGGAGTTTGTTCCAAATTTGCATCCCTAAGTATGCCTGACCTTCCACGAGATGGTCAATAACTCCTTTCCCAAGTAAACTGACTGATCCTTCCTCTTCTACCTTGCCACGTTTCAAATGAAGAATGTTGCATTTGTCGAGTCCAAAGGAACATGCCGATATCATTAATAAAGGACTCGACAAGCAGAATCTATTTTTTGAGTGTAGATCCTTTTTTGGCAATAACTTTAAGGTCATCCATGTAAAGGAGGGGTTTTGGGGATCTGTGCTGAGGAGGTCCTGGGTGATAACCATCCTCTTTGCTGAGCAAAAAGCTTAAAGGATTTAGTGACAAACAGAAAAACAAAGGGCTAAAAGAATCGCCCTGAAATATTCCTCTTTTAATATAAATGGGTTCCGGAATCACCATCTGCCTCTGCGAATACATCTCAAATTGTGTTGACCAGCAAATCATTAAAGACTGGAGTAAAATAAGTAGTCACTCGGTGAGGTCAATACATCTTCAAGGATCATTTTCTGAACTAGTAATTGATCCTTACTAACCTAACATCCCTTTCTGGCTCCTTTCTGCACCATGTGAATAATGTCATTGGATGCGCAGTATCATGACACAAAATCTGTACGACACCTTGTAAATATTTTGAATTGTGTATTCAGACAGGTAATAGGGCGGAAGATTTTAGGAGCAGTCAAATCAGCTTTCTTTTTGAGATGTATTGTTCGGCCTTTGCACAACCAAGGCATTCCATGTACCCACAAGAGAATTTAAACAGCGAAGTATTAAACTGTGATGGTATTTGGGCACTAGGGAACAGTTAACAAAATCGGTTTCGAATACCATCAGGCCCTGGCGCCGTATTAGATATGGACTTTTTAATGACCTTCTTTGGGCAATCAGGTGTAATGAAACCCAACAATGGTGATTTTATTTTTTCGTGTACACAATCATTATATTCCTCTACCCATGATTCCTCGAGGTTACAGTTGCCAGGGATTGACCAAAACTGTTTCTGGGTCTTTTTCTTGTTATTATTGTAATGATCATTAACCAACCAACCTTTCTTGTTTGCAACTAGACTGAAATCTGAACTGTGTTTTGGCAGTTTTCCTTCGAACGTTCTCAGGAGAGTTGCAGATGATAGGTCTACAACCTTCAGTCGTCTTTTAACTGGTATTAGGATGTGCATGCTGTCTTCAAGGGGGGTGATTTTGGACGGCAAAAGGTCCTGAAAAACAGGCAATTTAAACGTCCTTTCAGTTAAGCACTTTCACTAACAATCTGCAATATGATAACAGAAATGAGATACAATAACAAAAAACATTCCAAAGCATGCTTTTTGAAAAGAAGGCCATGTGTTTCCTTTATTCTGTTGCCAAAACACCCTGCTTTATGAAAGCATTAATCTTGAATGCGACTGTAAACCCCATTTCACCTCACTTCACCTTATCCCAACATGATAAAAATGAAATGATTGTTTATTGCATTACTTACCACCTTGATGTGTCTGACTACCTTCTTTACTAGCAGATCGTACACTTGAAGGTATTTCGTCGTGGGTCGACTGGCTTTCAACAGGACATAGCGTGGATTTGGAAGGGTCTTCAACCCCCTTTAAAAATTCAATACAATTTGTTTTCAGAAGGATGAGGTTTTTCTCAAATCTTGGGATCAGGTGCTAGCAATGACAAGGATAATGTGTAACTATAATTGCAATTGTTGAAAATCTATATGCTAGACTAATATATGCAGGTCATTAATATATTTCCTTCTTCAATTCATCATGTATGCTTGCCCACGGAGGGCATAGAACTACGCGTTAGACAGATAATGAGATAATTTGTGTCATAAACATACTTGATTTCAATGGGCTTTGCTTTGTTTTCATCTTCCACATTATCAGTTTCATCATCGCCGACAGAGCACGTCACCCATGAGTCTATAACGTCTTCTTGTTCGTCACTGTGAGTCTTTGCTTCCCTGGTTAAATCCCAGATTCGAACCACCCTGTCATCGCTGTAGGACGCAGCTGTTGTCATGTCCATCATCACCACATCGGTCATGTCTTGTAAAGATAAAGATCCAGTAGCAGTAGCAGAGTTAAATAACAGAGCACCGTGTAAACATGGCAAACGTGTTTGTTTTATACTGAAACTAACCTTGTCCATGTTGAAGTACTGTAGATCTTTTTCCAGTTTGTAAGTCCCACAAAACAACGTGGTCAATGTTGGCAGTATATAATGTTTTTCCATCTTTTGTAATCTTGAACTTGTCAGAGGTGTCTCCGTCACTACCTGTAGGAATTAGAAGGCACTACCGTCGAAATTCGAATACAAATGGGCACAAATGTGTACATGGACATACAAAGTTTTCTTCTGCCCATTGAAGTCATATGTGTATTTACAAACATATCCTATGTACGTGACACTTGATTTGGAAGGTTGAGTATGTGGATGATATTATTGGTTCGAGCTTCATCATGATGGCCAATGTCTTCAGTGTGACAACAGTACCCTTCACAAACAAGGCTTCTCTTCTATTCATGAAGAGAAACACACAGTGAACATTATGCCTACCTGGATAGACAGTTTCCTGCTCCATTGTGTTCGTGTTGTACACATAAAGGTCGCCAGTTTCAAATCCAGAAAGGTAGAGTCGGTGTCCGCTGAGCGAAAGAGCAAGAGTATCCAATGAGTATTGGTCAGCACCACCATCCTCTGTTCTGAACCTCTCGAAGATCTCTTTCTTTTGAATGAATTGTGATGTTTCTAAATCAAGAATACATACCCAGTGATGGTCATCCACAGCTACTGCCATATACCGTAGGCTACCTGGGTAAAATTAAGAAATAAAAAATATTCATACATACACATACAAAATTCATATAAACCAAATGCCATTAAATTTAGTGGTGAACACACTCGTTAATATTTAACCATAACGTTGTTTTCGAGATACAAAGGATTAACTCAATGATTTCTCAATGGTAGCATTACCAAATTAACTGTTGAGAGTGAACGATTAGTTCTCTAAATGTATCCTGACCTTCTCACAGAACGGTTGCTACTGGTGTGACAGTTACGCCTTTCGATATACTGATTATCTCGTGTTTGTATTTTGACGTTTTTGTGTGCAATAATAGACTTAGAGCCATGACTTTCCATGTGACAGGAACCATCTTAAGGGCTTGTGGACTAAACGTTCAGTTCATCGATACCTACCGGCATAGAGACTCTTGTTACGCGACCATTTCTGAAAATATCCAAGCAGAGAACACACCACAGTTCCTATGAGTGTCCCTGTGTCAGCAGCATATAGTGACACTGTCTGTTTGTAAAAGGTTCCAAGGATACTGTTGTTCTTTCCTCCCACACATAACAAACGTCTTCTCTGTTCTAAGAATAGGTCGTACAGCAGGGCACCTGTTTTGAAGTCATAACCAAGTATATGTTCATCTGGGTGAACAATTATTACAGAATCATCACAGCAGAGTAGGACCGTCTCCGGGTCTTCTCCCGCATCGATTGACCGAACCAATTTTCCACTGCTAACATGCCAGACTTTCATCGACCTGTCATAGGCACCTGGGAATAGAAGTGAACATCAGAAGAACGGTTTGTTTGTTTTGGTTTGTTTGTTGTTTAACGCCGCACTCAGCAATATTTCAGCTATGTGCCGGCAGTCTGTAAATAATCAAAACTCTACCAGGTAACCCAGTGATTGACATCATGAGCACCTTGGAATAGAAGTGAAGCTGCACATTAGAAAATAGAGGGCACTTGTACATCAAACGAATATTGGAAAAATGGCATTTTGATATGACGTAAGTTAATAAAGGACTTACATGTCACAATAAAGTTGGAGTCATTGGTCATATCAATTCCAGAGATTTGTTTTTGGTGTTCGGCAAGACAGTTCACCAGCTGTCCACCGGGTTCTGTTAGGACTGGTCTGTCAGGTTCAAGGAAGAAGTTTGGTGCATTCCCACAACCGGCCAGGAGATCCTCCAGGCCATCCCATAGTTTTATCCTGCCCAGCAACTGAGACGGGAGCTCGTTTGGATATGATACAAGAGCATCTTGGGACAACTGAAGACTCTCTCCCACAGTCTTTAGTTCATGGTCCCCTGGGTACACATTTCTGGCCGCAATGAAGTCCTCAAGGATGGGCCTGGATTCATGGAGATATTAATATAATTAGAAACGATACAGAATCTTTCATATTAAGAAGTATTTTAATATATTTTAATATATTTGTGTGTGTGTGTGTGTGTGTATGTACTTGTCCGGACTAATGCCGATTTTATAAGTGCTAGCCCACTGAGATGCAATGCCGCAGTTTTAACATGAATTCTCATACACAGTATACTGACTCCGAGCTGACAAGTCCTAGTTTTAACTCCTTAATGCCGAGCGCCAGGCACGATAACATCAAATATCATCTATCACGCGGCCGGGGTACGAACGCGCGACCTTCTGCTCTCCAGGCAGACGCTCTACCACTAGAGGTGGTCAAAAGGATAAAAGAAGGACTAGCTGCTTTAGAGTCAGATTGATGTGTCTGAGTGGAGTATCCATGTCATATCGTGGTATGATATCTCAGTGGGCTAGTACTATTAACACTGGCATAAAGTCTGGACTAGAATTAACAGCTAATCACGTTACTATGTCAGTAAAATAACCTTGAACGAGACCTCAAACGAGATTTTACCTCATTTTTCAGTGCCAGTCTTCTTACCTTAAACCCGATGCTTGTAGCTTTGACAGGAGGAAAGCAAAGTTCAACAAACACTCTTGCTTCAGCAGGCCCAGCTGCTTTGCTTCTGTCCGCTGGTGAGGCAGGTTGTTCAGTTTTCTCAAATTGTAACCAGTATTGAATTTATCAGGCTGTGTTGCAGCCCTACGGTCAGCAGTTTCCCTGTTACCCTTCTTGTCAAGATACGCTTTGGCCTTACCTTTAACATTACCAAAAGAAATATAAAACGTTAACGCCGGAGAATAATCAGTCTCGATTTTCTTCCGAAACAGACACTATAGTGCGTAAAAGGCAGAATAGTAGTGAAAGTTATATTGGTTGACCACTGACACCAGACAGAAATGAAAACATTTATTTATCTCAATTGATTGAACATATTCATAATTACATGAATTAGGACTCGGTAATTTCACTTATTTTAATAACTTAAATAGTGTCAGAATTTAGTCTAACATGGTGCTTTTAGTTTTGACAAAAGGAAAGTAGAGTTCAACAAACACTCGAACTTTAACAAACCCAACTGACATGTTTCTGTCCACTGGTAAGGCAGGTTGTTCAGTTTACTCAAATTAAAACCAGCCATTTGTCAGGCTGTGTTGCAGCCCTATGGCCAGCAGTTTCTTTGTTACCCTTCTTGTCACGGTAAGCTGTGGCCTTGCCTGGGTTCTTTTAGTTTTTGAGTTGTAACATTACCAGTAGAAAGTATGCCGAAAATGTATTTATCTAAATTGATTGAACACATTCAGAAATGCGTGATTGTAGGTTTAGCACTTGATGTCTTCATTTATTTTCACTTTGATAGAGAATTTACGTCAATGTTCATATACCATGTACAAGACATTGGAAATATACGAGGTTGTATCGCTTGTGTCCAAACACTCACCATTTGCCCAAGTTCCAGCAAAGAAATCAGCTAAAGCTCCATGCAATACTTGGTTCAATTGAGGATCAGAGCAATATCTGTCTGTGGCAGCCTCTATGAACTGTCTGTGATACCAGAAGAAGACTCTCACGCCATCAGCCCCTCTGTCCACCAAGTACTGACCCAGGTCTGCCTTCAGCCTGACCAGGAGAAGAGGCGGAAGTCGCCTGACAGGAGGAGTCCAGTACATGTACACGTCATTGAGTACGTCATCGTCACATGACAGGATGTCCTCCAACTCACTCTCCGTCAGGCCTGTTTTACCTGAAGAAGACACAAGACCAAATCTTTCTATTTTTATATCCAATAATAATATATGTTTTCCCTCCATACTTGTACATAAACCAAATGTACATAAATGCTGACATATAAATATTCGTCAAGTACATGTGAATAATATTTTCATTAAAAGGGACAAAAAAACATTCCCATAATCACAACCCCTTCCCCCCCCCCCTAAAATCATGAAGTCCATTATACCGTTCCGACTGCACCACAAGGATGTATTTGTGAATCACTGTCACAGAGTGATTATACCATATACCATATAGGTGTCCGCGATAGGGTGATATTATCCCACCCTACCACTGTCACCTGTCACAAACTCATACAAAGTCAATTCAATACTTTTTGCACACTTAAAGAAAGGGAGAATATTGGTACAAGTCAAATACGGAATTTCATCGCACATCATGCTTCTCACTGATACATCAAATTTGGGCATGTCCTCCACATGTCTATCATTAAACTTTATGAAGGATTTTCTGAGGCCTTGGAAGTTGTAACCTTGACTAAACAACTTTTTAGCCCGTAAGGTCTCTTTGAAATCTCCGTGGAAAGGGCATGCTCCATTGCACCTTTTAAGTATTGAAATGTAGATATAATAGACTGGAGGTGCTGGAATATTGCTTTACATAGAGAGAAAGCTGGCAATTGGAAAGTTGAAGCCATCCCTCATTAGTCATTACTCTGTATAAATATTCACAAATCTAAATAGATGAGGCGGTCTCACTTGTCTCTTTTTTCTAGTTTAGGTTGGTAAATCAGTGGAAAGGACTTGGCTATTTGACCGCTATGGGACAATATCAGATCATACATATCAATGGAGCTTAAATAAAACGTCTTGGCCAAAACTCCTTTGTTTTGGTGACAATTATTAAAGTAATGTGCTCCAAATATTTGATTCCTAATGTCGGGAAAACCAATGTTACACAGGATTTATACGTTCTTCACTGTTGTGTTACCCACCAATCCAGGTAAAGGTGCTCACTTACTGAGATTTTCAGGTCGAACTTGGTATAAAATAGCAAAATTAGCGTATCCTTGCACAACTAAGTGGCACAACTCTGTACAACAAATTGTAACAACCCCGTGTGATCTAATACAAAATACTTACTCAAAGTGAGATATGCAAGAGCTCGTGACACAAAGATTTTTCCATGTAGTCCCTCAACTCTGGAAAACAGGGCATTGATGCTTCCTCGAATAGATGGTTGGAGAGTTGTCTCTGACTTGGATGCAAAGGACGACCAACGACATGCCTCATCAAATGACAGTTTCAGAAACAAAGGGAGTGGACACTTCTGAAAAGCCCCAAGGACGGTTTGCCTCTGCTGCTCAGTCAGAACTCGATTGCATTGTTTTAACCATTTGTTAAGTATACCATCGACGTCATTGTCCGCTAGTTTTGGAACTTTCAGGAAATTGTTTCTTTCAGAATACATTCCCTGAAAAAGATACGTAGAATGCAGACCTTAACAATATGTCATAAATAGGGTGTTTATTGTTGATATAGAGTCTAAAATATATATTCTTCTCTGAAACGCAATGTATGTTATATATTTACCTGTAATCGGGGAAATGTCTCATACTGAGGTTCCGGTAAGGTGGACAAGATCATCTTCACATTGTCAGGGAGTTGTTCAGGAAGCCAGAAAAGCTGCCGAGCGCCCCCAGATGGGTCGAACTGATCAAGTGAGTCAAGTAGAAGAACCAAAGGCTCATCGCTGTTGGCCATATTAAGAGCCTCGTGGAATATTGGGGTAAGTTCCTTTATATCCTTGAACAGAAAAGGTTGAATATTTTTTTGTGTGTTACGTCTATATACATATAAGAGTCAGTGATGGATACCAATTAATTTCAGTGCCTTGTCAAAATTTGTATTCATTGGGAATAAGAAAGATTTGAAGGAGTCATCTCATTATCCACTAGACTAACCTGCCAAGAATAATTTTACCTAGTAGACTTCACACAGAAGAAAAGACACATCTCTACTCCTCGGAGGGCTAAACTATAGAGAGGAGAGGCAATCTTAAACCACCTGGCTACACTTCAAAATAGAGACACGCAAGACTACACTTTGAAGAAGAAACACTTGTCTACCCACAAGGCAAGATAGGCAAATCTGTTACAACTTGATTATGCTATGAAGGGGAAACAGTGATTCTTACAGGAGGCAGCTCCCGGTCTGTGTCTTTACGATATATCCTCCATATCTGTGACGTCACACTGGACAGCAGTGCACCAATGGATGAACTGTCCGGTGTAGTACCAATGAATCTGATGTGATGGAACAAACACAACAGAAACAATCCTGATCAATGTCCTTTGTACAGTATAAACATAAATGTTTTCGACTTTCATGTCAATGGACATTAGTACACAATTTGAAGAGATTATAAGGGATAATTTAAAGGTTACAATTTAATTAAGAAGAGAAATACGCTTGTGAGTATTTCCGTGGTTAAAATATGAGAGGAATTATTGAGTGACAGAACAAAACTATATATGCCAATTCATTGTGTTAATTATACCTGGATGAATGATGTTATCATACCTTATTACCACCCCGGCCTTGCTGCTGAAGGAATGTGATGCTAATGTAGCTGCCATGGCAACAATGGATGTCTTCCCACAGCCTGAAGGTCCGTGCACAATGAAAGGAGTTCTAGTAGTTCCTCGAAGGTATTTCGTAATAAGCTAAAATAATAAGACAGATGTTGTGCTGAAATAGGGAAGCATATATGTTGGCGTCCAAGAAGATCCGGGGTAGAATAGGTCTTCAGCAACCCATGCTTGCCGTAAAAGGCGATTATGTTTGTTGTAAAAGGCGACTAACGGGATCGGCTCGTCAGGCACGCTGACGTGGTTGATGCATGTCATCGATCCCAATTGCGTGGATCAATGTTCATGATATCAATCACTTTATTGTCTGGTCCAGACTCGATTATTTACAGACCGCCGTCATAGAGCTGGAATATTGCTGAGTGCGGCGTAAAACAACTAACCAACCAACCAACCAACCAACCGAGGGAACGGTATTACGTACAAATCTCTTTATGATTAAACTGACAATTGGTGTATGGCAGAGTAACATTACAATAATCATTAAATCAAATCAATATCGCTATCATTATCATAATAAAAAAAATATTAGGAAAGCTGAACTTACGTCTAGCGTTTCCTGTCGTCCATGAAAAGCTTTGCATTTGGACTGACAGAAGACTGTATGTTCGACAATCTCTCCATAAAAGGGGTTGGCCAAATCTGTTTCCTTCCTATCCTCGATGGCCTGCATCACTTTCTTTGAAATCTCCTCCGTGAAATCCTGACACAGCTGTTTGATGTAGGCCTCGTGACTTTTATTCTTTGTGGGATCTACACCTTTTAAGAAATCAAAACAAAACAAAAATATTTGTTTGTCTCACCACAATATTCAAACAGGTTGTCCCTTATCAGTATTAAGAGGTCGCCTTTTGTCGTAGCAATTTCCGCTGGCCTGTCCCTCTTTGGGACTTATGTGTGTGAGTAGGGTACACATATCCATTGCGTGTTTGGTATTCACAGAATTTCTGTTGTTTGTTTTGATATGATTTCTATTTTCGTATATTGATATAATTTTCTTTTTATCTTTGGCTGCTCTGTTTATATACGCTCCAGCAGCTGTCCATCTCTCAGAAACAGAGTTAGTTTGGCCTTCGCTATTGCATCTCTTGGCTTTAGGTGATCTACGACAGATAGCGGATCTAACTACAATTCTTATTTTAAGCGAGCCCTGGCTGGGGAGTGGGCAGGTGCACTGATTGGGTGTATCATATACACTATCTGAGCAAAGGACTCACCATCGGCAGTCCATTCGACGTTGTATGTTTTGTGATTCTCAGAGGGCAACAGGGTTGGGAGTATTTTGTCCCGCAGATCAGATAGGAGATCCTGAGATTCTTTGATTCTCTCTTCAGGTCCAAGGCATTCTATAAAAAATCATACGCATCAACAACTTCATAATATCATTGCCATTGCATGTTGGTATATAACTACGTTTGATGTTGAGAGTATTGCATAAGAATGGTTGTTGATTTTCACATGCTATATTAACACTGGGAAATGATTTTGTTCCTCTTTGTAACAAACAATTTCTTGTTAAATACAAGTAACAAATTGACAGTTTTCAAAGAAAGTTCTACCCTTATATCTGCTGAGAATGTAGCCTGGTTCCTGTTTATCTATGGCATGAATGTGTCGGTGAAACCACAAACAGCTGGACGACCTATCTTCAGACTCCACTATCCCTCGTGTGATTTCTGCCTCAGTCACTGAAAACAATACAACGCCACTCTAAGTAAAACCTGAAGGCATAAACGCTGTCATCAATAGGAATGCTTGAATGGAACACTCATAATCAAGACACAAAACGTAAAGAGGACAAGTGAGGGTTACAAACCAGACATGACGTAGTGATGAGCTGCCTTTGTATCAAGTTTCTTGTTGGCTGCTTTCACAAGGGCTTTCTGCATGATTGCATTCTGATCATACCACTCTGTTTTCGCAGACTTCCGTTTTTCCTCATTCTCATCTCGGAAGTCTGGTAGAATGGAGCTGATTGGTTGAAGGAAATAGGTCGGGGGCACGGCGTTGTCATCCCTCTTGAACCAACTGATGTCATGTAGAAAAAATAAACTTTTATCACCAAAATAAGTATTTTCATCTCTCACAAACGGTATCTAAACATTGCAAGTTTTCATGGAATGTATTTATTAACATATTATGTCACAATGTCATTGAAAAGTCAGATTGTGACCACAATCAATACAGTTGTTACTGAGTAGTTTTAGACAGTTTCGCGGCAATATTTTGCGCTACAGTAATTACCCTTTATGAAAGGGAGGCTACTCTAATCTATGAATCATCACGTTTAGAGTCTTCAAGGCTTGTCGTAACATGATGCAGTGAGATATCCGCCACCACGACATAAATGAAACAGTGAGTGAGTGAGTTTGGTTTTACGCCGCTTTTAGCAATATTCCAGCAATATCACGGCGGGGGACACCAGAAATGGGCTTCACACATTGTACCCATGTCGGGAATCGAACCCGGGTCTTCGGCGTGAGGAGCGAACGCTTTAACCACTAGGCTACCCAACAGCCCCCATAAATGAAACAAGGCAGTGGTTTTCATGCACTTGTAGGGGAACTGATTTCCCGGCCGTCCTCGCTAAATTTCCCAGCACTTTATATTTCGAAAGTTGCCTACACTTTCGAAAGGCCTTAGCTTCACCACTTTTAGACACTTGTATTTGTATCTTAGACTTTTATTTTGATAACAATAACAATTATGCAAGTAATTTGTCCGAGTCTCGTATGATTCTGATCTTTGTGTTGGCCATTTTCCTGTGAAATCGTAAACAAGCGATGGGTATGCACATACGTTTTAAGGAGTATTAACGCCTCTTCATCTTCCACAGCAGCAAACAGTTTGTCAAATTCAGTTGCTTCAATTTTGTTTGGGAAGTCACGGTAACCATATTTGTGGCTTAGAAATGTCTGCAAGGGGAAATATAAGGAATAATGTATTAGAAGATAAAAAAAACAACCGGTAAAACCCCCACGTTTTTTCTATCACTGAAACAAAAATTCACAGTCCCCATTGAAGATAAAATGTTCACTCCCTCACTGGTGAAACAGTGTAGATAATACATTGGGATGCCATCTACATATCATCACAAACAATCTTAGTTGAACATGAATTCATTTAAGGAAAAATGTAATTTGCAAATGAAGCAAAGTATCCGATCAGAAACTAGATCACTTACAACAAAATTAGGTCCGGTAGACAATTTCTTGCAGAGATCAATTTCTCTCAGACAAAGTTCTGTAGTCATGTGGTCGTCCGTGGCCTCATCCCTGACCCCCCATCTCATGTCCACCACCTGGAACTCATACCCCTGCTGCTGGCACACCTCTTTCAGGGCGGGGTACGCACTCTCCATCAGGGCGTTCCGCTCATTCCGAGTGTCTAAACAGAGAGACACATACAGGAACATACAGGAGAACATTCTTTATTCATGTCAAAAGTGTTATTTGCCAGCAGTAAGAAATGTAAAATGTCATTGTGGACCCATCTTCCCGAGGCAAGAGAGTTAACTGACTTGAAAAAGTCGAGTTTCCACCCTTGCCGAACTAAGCTGGAATTACTGGACTCGATTGTAACGCCACCAGTGGCTATTACCAGTTATGTCCCTTCTAAGTCTCTTCTTTAGACCAATCAGATTCTACCTCTCGTATCACTTGCGTTTGCTTCACACAAAATGGCGGCGCCCAGTCAAGACGATCTGATCGATAATCAAGATTTCATGGTGATAAAACGGATCTTACATCGCAAGTACATCAAATCACGTGAGCACCTTGATCATAAACATTAATGTTTTTGTAAATTATCTGCTGACAACGCGTTGGTGGTGCACATGCTTTGCAAATCCTGCAATCGACCGAAATCTGTACGACAGTTTACGAACCGGATTTCGATTTAGGTGCGCGATTTTGATTGGACTATGCATAGACTCGTTAATCCAGTCACAATGTAACTCCATAATACCAGCCTAGTTCGGCAAGGGTGGAAACTGGACTTTTATAGTCAGTTAACTCTCTTGCCTCGAGAAGATGTTGTGGACCGGACAGTTGGCAGAGTTGTAAAGCTGAAAGGTACCTGTAAATGTGCTGCTTGTAAAGATACGGACAATTTTTGCTGTGGACGGACATTCCACTGTCACATTACCACGCATTACTTCATCGGTTGCTGATGTCTTCCCATGATGCCTTGGGTGATCTCTGTGTCGATGACTGGTTCTAGGTCTCCCTGCATGTCTGCCATCTTGTCGTCGTGACTTCTGTTCAGATGTTTTTCTGCTCATGGTGGATTTAGTTGTGACTGCATCTTCAGTTTTCTCAGAGACAATATGCAAGCCGGTTCGTACTTTTTTCGTGGGATCTTCAGGATGCTGAGTAACTCTGGATTGACGAAATTATCATATTTTATTGATGCTGTTGAAAGAAGTACGACAGATCTCATACATCTTTGTACGAAACTGCAACAAAAAGCTCAGATACTCTGTAGAAAAACTGAAACAGATAACATTTGGGGTAGGGCTGGGACGGGTAACTCGGGTATTTGGGTCGGGTGGTTCCTGAGTAGGACCGGGGTACCCGGAGTCTACCAGGACCCATGGTTAGTCACGTGATATATTGTTTAATGACAAAAATCATCTAGAACTTCCACGGTTACACTATAAGTGACTAATGTTCGCATTTTCTTTCTGACTATTCACGCATTCTTTCCGACTTTATATCTTTGAATAGAGATAAAACTTCAGTCAACTTCAGTGTATGCATGACCAGATCGTTTAATACGAGTATCTGAATACATTTTGCTAGGGCTTCGGTCAAACTATTCCCAATCGGACATTTGTACCTATCTCTTGAGACCAACAGCGGGTACCCGGGTAGGGTCGGGTAATAGTGGGGTGGGTACCCGGGTAATAAATGTGGACTCTTCCCAGCCCTAATTTGAGGAAATGATTGCAAATCCCACTATGGCGGCATAATGTTTTTTTACAGAAAGGAAATCAAAGTATTGAGAAGCAGTTAACACGCTAGAGTAGACCATATGTCTGTCTATCTGATGTTACTTAATAATACAACGCATTATTTTAATATTTTTGTTAAAATAATATTAGAATAAAGAAGTCATTCATTCAATAATTGTTTAAAACCAATATTTGAAACAGGGAACCGAGCGGGGAAAATATTATTACGTTCAAATAAATATTCTTAAGCGGCCATTAACAAAAACTTGATCTCCGGCAGATTAGAGACCACTGTCCAACCAAACAGAATGTAGGATCCTGAAATATCAGGGTAGACAACTGTAATTTGCGCCGCGTTTATTAACTAGGAAGTGTTCACAACGTCTGTGCACCGACAGAAAGAACGATACGTACATCTCCATATCAACCGTTCCTTGTGGAAATTGTTGCACTGATTGTCCCATCACGACCCATCTTTCAACCTACCCGTTCACTGGTTGTTTCACATCCTTATCTCCGAGACTCAGTTGCCCGCGGGATGCCTGACACTGTTACCACAACCCATGGGTGATACTCGCCCTCACGCTCAATGGCATAATCTGTGTGTAATACGGGCCCCTTACTGATACAAGTATATGCTCCCGTGAACCTAATGTAGATTTCACGCACGAAGTAACAGCAACGACACCCCAATCACCCATAACGAAAAGGCACATGCATTAACAGAAGAGGTAAATTTAGACTGACAGTGTGGCATGCCGGGTGTGTTTCCCGAGGTCGAGAATAGTAATTGAACGACATAGTGTGGCAACGCGCTTGTGTATGTGTTATGACAACCGAGAGCGCCTTGTAAACCACGACTGTTAGCAAATAGGTCATTTATGTTTAGATATATCAACGAAGACAGTTGTTACGTGAAGTCATGTGTGCATTAAAAAATCATCGTAGGGTGCTGGGTAATATTCTACGAAAATATTCACAAAGCTTTTGTAGACACACGTTTTAATATTTCATGCAGTAGTGACAATTTCCTGAAGGAGTCTGTAACAATGCATGGAGTATAAACTTCACTCTGTAGATGGTCTGTCAATAACGTTCTGCAGGGTGTATTGGCGTTGACGATTTATTATATATACAAGCACTCGACATACCGTCCCACATGATACGATTGGTATAAGAATGTTGCCTCACCTTGCATTGATTGTTTGGCTGCAGGGAAGGTTAGATTCTAGGGACGACTGTCCTTGTTTCCTTCGATACAATGCGCTATACATCATACACGCTGTACATTCATGGCTTTACGTCTATACGTTGTCTCTGTTTCGGCAGATAATCAGACTGATTACTCTCTGGCGTTGACGATTTGTATTTCTATATCAAACCTGTCCATTCAACTCTGTGTGCAGTGATCGATAATCCTAGCTAGATGAATGTGTCGTTTCCAAGGCTTACACAATCGCGGGTCACGTTCGCGCAATCAACCTATTCATTCAGAATTGTATTAAGATCCATTTCCTGAAAGCTGTTGTTTACCCGGATATACCGCGTACTGTTTCCACAAAAACTGTTCTGCGAGCCACTTATATCAAAGTCATCTCAGGCGTGAGGGAACATCCGATTTCGTCAGTCACTCGTCATGACTCTCGGTACACATATTCGTTTATAGCGCGTGTAAACAAACCCCGGTATACTGCTAAAGCAGCATGCAATTGAGCAAGTGTTGTGTCAAGATTATCGTAGCTGAAGTTTTTGATAGGCATTTAGAAGTTGGAAGAACATGCATACATGTCACTTTCTTTGGATAGTAACTTCTTCCATTCTTTGTCACGACGATAGCTACTTCCTGCTCTTTCGTCAGGTGAATTCATTATCGTAGCTGGCTACAGCTCCCATTTGTATTGAGTATACAGCAGAAATGTAGCTTTTCATAGATATTTTGGGGAGAATATGTATATATAACTTTTTATGGATAACAATGCTTTGTAATGACGTTTCAGGACAACTTCTTGCCCTGAGATTGAGGAGAGGGGACAATTAAGTAACATGAAGGTCTCGCGTGATCGGCTTGGTGTTATAACAAAGAGCTGACTACGGTACAATATAACAAGGCAATCAAGATTTCCATTTGCGGTTAGTGATAGGTTCAAGGCACAGTACTGTAGAGTACACACTGGGTAGGTACATGCCTTGGAAAATAAAGCGACAAAACCCTTTCCACATCCAATAGAAATCTCTGCATAAAGCAGAGTCGATTGTACTGTACCATTGCAAGATCACTCCACATTAAGTTGTGAGATTTGTTAAAGTTTTTAGTTTGGGTGGTTTTACGCCGCACTCGGCAATAGTTCAGCTATATGACGGCGGTCTGTAAATAATCGAGTCTGAACCAGACAATCCATTGATTGACATCATGAACTTCGATCCACGCTGCTGGGATCGATGACGTGCATCAACTAAGTCAGCGAGCCTGACTAGCCGATCCTGTTTGTCGCCTCTTACGACAAGCATAGTCACCTTTTTACGGCAAGCATGGGTTGCTGGAGACCTATTCTATCCCGGATCTTCACGGGTCTAAAGATTTTAGGCATTAGAAATGTGTAGGAAGATAACCTGTTGTGTCGTCAAACAGGCATACCATTCTTATTGGTTCACATTGTAGCATCTGTCTAACCACACAAACACCAGGACAAGGTATGAGTCTCTGAAGGCCTTTTTTATTTGTTGGTTTACGGATTTATTATTATCAAAAAATGAAAAGTTTGTGGTCAAAAAAGGAAATAATTTTCTTTCTTTCTTTTTTGTGTGAAAACGTGGTAAATAGATTGTGAACAAAACATATTATTTTTGTGCATGTTTTGTGGGTGTGGGGAGTCTTATCTTTTGTCAGAACAAGCTTGAAATCAATTTGTGACACATTGTATTGCTGAATTAGGTTTTTAGACTCTGTGTTAATGATGTTTTTTTATTGAACTATTTTTCTTTAATTCTTTTTAATTGTCTTTAACGGTCAGCGAATCCGTCAACCAATTCACAAAAAAACGCCGTGTGGCTGGCTCATTGGACATGGCAAAGTTTTGAAATACGAATTTTTTTCAAATAAAGTTATGAAAACTAGCTGACTTTTCATATAAATTTCTCGTGTAGATAATTGTGACTTGAGACCCTACTTTAAGCCTTACCTTGAATAGAAAACAAGTTTAATTCTCACTCAAATTAATACATCTGAGAACCATGTCCATTCAACTTCCGCCCCCTACTCCGTGTCTTACAGTACAACTCTTAGCTATCACAATCAGTGTTTCAGGATGCATTTGAAATTCCAATGAATTTCTTTCAGGAAATAAAACATAGCGACAGTTCTCAAAAGGAAATGAATGAGAGCGTCATCTTTTCGTGTCTTTGATGTTGTTAAGTCAGGTTTTATCCCGAAAGTCACTGATTGGAATGAGCTGATTCTCAGAGGGAAGCGCATTGGGACATTGCGAACGATGCGCTGTCAATAAAACATCCAATCACATCGACGTTCGGAAATAGAGTCAGTGACAGAGCTATCTAAAGCATTAACGGAAACGGGTCCTGGCCTTCCGACTTTGGAATTGTTAACAAGGCATGGCCACACGACAAGACGTTGATCCTTATTTCATAACGATAATAACCTGTTAGGATTAGAATAGAAAATGACCACGTTATGTTATACCAATTGTTTTTTTAATCGGATGTTGCTGAATATATTCAATGTGATCTCACCATTCACTGTTGTGCAATTTGTTTTAACCACTGTTCGAAGGGAGCTAACACTCACTGTTCTAAGACGGTTATGCGAACAGTAAAATCCTTTATGGAAGATGCTATATTTTCCACTAATCTCGATTGATTATAATACATATGTGGAGTTCGGGATAACGAGGTTCGACTGTCTATGATATATTGTTTGGGTGTACCGCCCCATTTAACATGTATGGTGCCAAATGACCTGCAGAACCTTTTGTCCCCAAATGGGCCACACAGTTCGAGGCCCTATTTCCTCTTTTTTAGTAATAGTAGTCAACAGTGTTCAACAAGCAACCACTGGCATCGATATATGGCGCGTGAAGGTAGTTCCTGCAAGTTGGTCTCATTTGCATATTTATCGGATCTTGATACAACTTTATCAGATAGGTATATAGTATCAATAATACCAATTGCAACTGCTATGTGCTGAACTCACATATTGTAACCATCGGATGTTTTAGTAGTCAGTTCATCCTACAAGCATGGGTTGCTGAAGATCAATACTAACCCGGATCTTACAAAAAGCATGGGGTACATGTACTTAGTTCTCAATCAAATCGGGAATTCCTAAGAGGCAAATCATGAAGTTTTGAAGTTTTTGTAAATTGTTTATGAACAGTGAAGCCGTATTTATGTTTCTTTTTAATATGTAAAAAACATGTTAATCGCTATTCGTAATATAAGGTTTTGAAAGTCACAGAGAATATTTTCTTCAATTAATGAGTTCAATATCACCAAGTAGCCAAACCACGGGGAACACAGTGAGTGAGTGAGTGAGTGAGTATGGTTTTACGCCGCTTTTAGCAATATTCCAGCAATATCACGGCGGGGGACACCAGAAATGGGCTTCACACATTGTACCCATGTCGGGAATCGAACCCTGGTTTTCGGCGTGACGAGCGAACGCTTTAACCACTAGGCTACCCGACCGCCCCACGGGGAACACAGCCTTGTATCACATGTGATATCGTGTCACATTGTAATAGTCGTTAAGTTAATTATATAATGCAGTAGACCATTCCGATAAAAAATGGCATTGTTGGCGATTATTTAAACAATAAACCCGTTGTACTGGGAGCTACATAGCCCGGGACCCCTTCTACAGTTCCGAACGCCGATATACAATGCAGAATACGTAAGAATGTATGGCGTCATTTCTTTGTTTAAGCAGGAGATTAGTGCTTTTCTAGTTTCAAATCACAGATTGACTTGTTTATCAGACAGTCCGTTTTAATCAATCAGACCGAACGTATAAGACTGGACTTCATTGATGTGTATTTTAACTCCGTGAGAAACAGCGGTCTATCGCTTTGATATCAAACATTGCCATCAGATTATGGTGGTGTTTGATTACCGGCAAGATATGAGGCTATTAAACACTATACGTATATCGATTTTTGTATCACAGAATATTGGACGGTCGTTTGAAGTATGATTTAACCTTTCCAGAATGGTAGGTGGCGTTAGTGTGTCTTGACTGAGCACGTAACTCATGCCGTCGTGAAAGGACATGAATTGCAATGCATCACGGAATGGAGCCCACATTACGTATGTCGATCAGCGTATGGCAAATTGAGAGTGAGTGAGTGAGTGAGTGAGTGAGTGAGTGAGTGAGTGAGTGAGTTCCCAGCAATAAACCCGTTGCTTCACAATTATGCTTAAACATACACACAATTATGCGTAAACATAATCACAATTACGCATAAACATGCATACAATGATACGTAAACGTGCATACAAATATGCGTGAACATACACACACTGATGCGTAAATGTGCACATAATTATGCGTAAACATGCAGACAATTATGCGAAAAGTGCATACAATCATGCTTAAATGTGCATACAATTATGCGTCAACGTACCCACAATTATGTGTTACTTTGCACACAACTATGCGTAAACATACACATGATTATGCATAAACGTGCACACACCATGCGCAAACATGCACACAAATGCACACACAATTGCGCACACAATTATTCGTAAACATGCACACACCATGCGAAAACGTGCTTTCTTGTATGTTGTGTAATGCCGCACTCAGCAATATTCCAGCTATATATGACGGCGGTCTGTAAACAATTGAGCACGGACAAGAAAATCCTTCGATTGACATCGTGAGCCTCGATCTACGTAATTGGGATACGATGCCATACATCAAAAAAGACCACCCGATCCCGTAAGTCGCCCCTTACGACAAGCATAGTAGCATGTTACGGCAAGAATGGGTTGCTGTAAACCAATTCAACCCGGATCTTCACGGGTTGTAGTAGCCATGCACATAACCATGTGCACAGATACACGCGACATAGTCCATACATTTGTATAGTGTGAGTGAGTGAGTTTAATGTGGGAGGAAAGCCCGAAGTGATGCAGATCTCCGACGTTTACCACTTCGGTGAAACCCACGAGCACTGGTTTGGTGCTGACAAACCCAGAAACATAATCGGGGCGAACCGGGATTCGAACCCACAATCATAGGTTTCTGGCGTGCCCAAGGGACGTAACTCTGCACAGCGAATCGCGGCGCCTTATATGACTGGGCCACCCGTGCCCCAACATTTGTATAGCCTGGTCATTGGACCAGCACTGTGTCACGTGCTGTCGCGTAGTGGTTGCTATCCAAAAGCCGTCGCACATCCTTTACTTGTGGACTGCACCTGTATACATTATTATTAGACGATTTCATCAAAAATAAATATCATGCATTAAAAGGAAAAAAAATGATAACAAAAAAGAAAAGGATTAATGAATGCCATATGAACATATTCTACATCAATAGCCTGTTATACGCTGTAATTAAACAATATTTACGCCTCATCAGTTTTGAAATGACAGGCTGTTAAAACCTAGTTCTAACTGTCTGCCTCTACGGTATAAATCATGTGCTCGGTTTGATGGGACAAAGAAAGAATTTATAATGACCCAACCAATAACAATTTCAATGCCATCTTCTCCGAAGAAGGTCAATATTTGCAATGACTGAAACATCTGTCAATTACACAGGGATTAATGGTGAAAGAGCAGCGATTGTTGTCGTCATTGCATAATTGAAAGAACAAGAAGGCAGCGTCTTTGTCGGTTGAGCTTGGAAGTCGACATGTGGCAAATAGCAAGTTACGGATGAAATCCTGGTCAAGGATAACTCCGGCGTCTTCATGCGTAGTCCCCTGGTGATTATTGTAACTGTTTTTTTATACAGGATGTCACGTCCTGGGTTGGGAGATGACGTGGTGTAACTAAGGACGATGTACGGGTAGAGGAAGTGGATATTGTGATGGAAATTGTGACAGGTGAATGTCGTGTCGGAATCTTGCGTATCGAGGAACAGCTGTCGGGGTTTCAGAGAACCAGTTGAAATACATTTATGTGTACTGAAATATATGGACAGGGCTGATGGTTTAAAAAAATCTTATCTATCATAACGCAATGTTGATCAAACCTAAACGTTTGTCTGTGGAACAGACACCGCTATGTAACTTTGTTTTGTACTTCGAAAATATATTTGAAAGGTTGGATTGGTGCATCGTTAGTTAGTGAGTTGGTTTATGGCTTGGTCAGAAACAGTATGCTTCCATCTTCAACAACGGACTCATCACACAAAGATGCTCAGATCAACGGACTCTCCACACAAAGATGCTCAGATCAACGGACTCATCACACATTGACGCTCAGATCAACGGACTCACCACACAAAGACGCTCAGATCAACGGACTCACCAAACATTGACGCTCATATCAACGGACTCACCACACAAAGATGCTCAGAGCAATGGACTCACCACACATTGACGCTCTTATTAACGGACTCACCACACGAAGACGCGCAGATCAACGGACTCACGCCACAATAATGCTCAGATCAATTCAATTCAACAAAGGCACTCAGATCAACGGAATTCACAAAACATAAGCAGTAATGTTCTTTGATATCGACATAATTAGCGTGAGTGAATGTTGTTTTAAGCCACAGTCCTCAATATAGTCACAGCCTGACCACACTAACCCAGTTTAGATCTTACAAGCATGGGGTGATGGGGGACGTAGTATGATCGGACAAACAAGTGTTTGATAGCATGAGCCCCGCTCTACGTCGTCGGGGTCCAATGACACACAATGAGCCGAGTTACTCACTGTTAGTTAGCACCACATCGTTACTTTAGTCGTTTATTTACGTCAAACATGGAGTACAGGGGGTGTTTCTGTCTGAACTCCCCGAGGGAAAATTATGAGAGATCACTGAAGGATTTTGGAGGATTGAGGAACACGCTTACACTCGAGAGAACAAACGATAAATAACTTGATGTTGTAATCTTATCAGTCTGGAGATAAAGGGGATGAGCCAAAAGAAACACCCATAAATTATCATCACAAGAGACCTACATAATACCAAAACTCAAAATGCCTGAGAGATATATTGTGCTTATAAGAGAGGCATTCGCCATCATTCTAACCACAAGACTCGTCTAGCCCACGTAGTCTACACCTCAACAATATAATCGTCGTGCAGCTGCAAACACTCATGCGTTCAAACGTAGTTAATTGTATCATGAGACGCGTCAAGTTTACGTCGAATACATATAACATCATTAATTATATGAATTGTACGGTACCGGTTCTTTTATTGCTGGGCCGCTTACATCTCTACTTTGTCCCAGAGCTCAACACAACCCTCTGAAGTAGATTAGATCATTCTTGACTCCATCATGAGATCGCCGGGAGCGTGAAGGTCACTGGACTAAAACGTCGATAGTCACCGTGTAGAGACTTATCGCCTTGTACCTGGATCCGCTAATGAGTGGTTCGAATCCCAGATTTACCCCGGTGAGGATCCTTGGTTTTTTTATTACGGATACCATAATGTGTTGTTTGTTTGTTTGTTTGTTGTTTAACGCCGCATTCAGCTAACTTCCAGCTACATGATTGCGGTCTGTAAATAATCGAGCCAGGACCAGAGTGAGTGAGTGAGTGAGTGAGTGAGTGAGTGAGTGATTATGGTTTTACGCCGCTTTTAGCAATTATTCCAGCAATATCATGGCGGGGGACACCAGAAATGGGCTTCACACATTGTACACATGTCGGGAATCGAACCCGGGTCTTCGGTGTGACGAGCGAACGCTTCAACAACTAGGCTACCCGACCGCCCCGAGCCAGGACCAGACGATCCTTTGATTGACATCATAAGTCTCGATCTACACAATTGGGATACGATGACATACATCAGCCAAGACCACCTGATCCCGTCAGTCGCCACTTACGACAAGAATTGTCTGGACCACACACTCCAGTGCTTGATATCATGAGCATCGATCTAAGTAATTGGGATATGATGACATGCACCACCCTAATCAGCGAGCCTGACCACCCGATCCCGTAAGTCGCCTCTTACGACAAGCATTGTCTGGACCAGACAATCCAGTGATTGATATCATGAGCATCGATCTACTTAATTGGGATATGATGACATGTACCAACCAAGTCAGCGAGCCTGACCATCCGACCCCGTTAGTCGCCTCTTACGGCAAGCCCAGTGTCCTGTTAATGGGTTGCTGAATACCTATTCTAACATATATTAATGTGGCTGGAGGGACACGTTTATTGATTTGGGTATGCGAATAGTTTAGTATGACCGATGCCGTGGTCTTGTGGCAGAGTGTCCGCCCGGAGAGCGGAAGGTCTGGGGTTCGATCAACGGCCGCGTCATACCAAACGAAGTGAAAAGATGGTACTTGTTGTTTCCCTCGGGATTAGGGGGATAAAAGAAGGACTAGTCGGCTGGTCAGTATACCGTGTCTGAGTGGGTTATACATGTTAAACTGCGGCATTGTATCTCAGTGGGTTGGCCCTATAAATCGGCACCATTCCGGACTAGTACAAGCAGCACCACACACACACGCGCGCGCACACACACACACACACACACACACACACACACACACACACACACACACACACACACACACACACACACACACACACACGTGCATGCACGTTGCTATATTAGTGCAAAAATCTTTGACGCAACGTTCAACCCCAGTTCACCTTACCTGACCGAATATTGAATATACTTGTCTATTTGTCTCTGGTATACTGATATTTATAAGTATGGAACAGCACTTGACTGCACATCATACACGTGTCATCTATGTTCCTTAATGCATGTGCATTGTTTAAGAGAAAGAGCTCTGATTTAGTTTCGACCTTCACCAAACATATATTCGTGACAGCCCTCCTGGAAATGTCTGCATATTATGTGAAATTCGCTCCTTGTCTCAATAAACATAGGAAATAAACTGTACAATTCGCTGGTGGCAGAATACAGATAATTCATCGTCAAGTAATCCGTATTCCAGAGTTAAGAAACAACGATAACGGTTAATTGCTGCCAAAAGAAGGATGCAATACGCATCTTGCATTGGAACCTTCAAAGACGATTGGAAGAAGAGGCTCTTTGGAACCTTGACATTCTCGATGTCCTTTGCTATGTTATGGCTGAAGAGTTGCTATGAATACCTTGATACTGTACTAGATCTACTAGATCTATACGTATTATAGTACTTGGAATGAACGTTTCATTCGACGCGACCCATAATACCAATGTGTTCTAAAGCAGTCAAATGACGTCCATGAATACTGGCGTTGACTTTCTTGTGACGATGGGAAGGGGTTTGTCACATTTATCTATCTGATGCATTTAATGGCGTTTGTTTTCGGATTCGTTGCCTTGTATTAGACCGTACTGGGTTGATTTGGAATGCGTTTGTATGATTTTAATTTGCGTTCGATTGCTTTGTATTGTGTCGTATTTCGTTAGAATGCATTGGGTTGTATTGCGTTAGAATGCATTGCATTATATTGCTTTAGAATGCATTGCATTATATTGCGTTAAGTTAGAATGCATAGGATTACATTGTGTTAGATTGCATTGAAATATATTGCGTTAGAATGCACTGGATTGCGTTTGTTTGAGTTGGATTTATCGAGTATTGTTGCATTTGCCTTCACCGGGTTGTGTTGATTATTATGTATGACGTTTGATTGAACTGTATTGAGTTTGATTGCGTTAGAATGCGTGTAATTGGGTTTGATTACATAAGAGTTGCGTTTGATTGCATTTGTTTGTTTTGGATTGCGTTTCAATATATTAAATTGAGATTTATTACATTTCATCGCATTGGATTGTATGTTTTTTTGTCTGATTTAAAATATGTTGGCTGTTGACATTCAAAATATCACCAAAATGTTGGTATAAAAAAGTCTTTGTCCCGAAAGCGGATCCTGGCGGTAAAAGCACTAGCTTGTCACAACGGTTTTCAACGTAACCAGTACAAACACCAAATATATATATATATGTAAAGTCGTCTTGACACTGATAGCCACTGGACATTGTCATGACCTTCCGACGCTCCTTGTGATCACTGTCATAGTCTGGCTTATCAAAGCCAAGCAAGCCAGACACCACTATGGCCGGGGGAAGCCGCTCCTTACAGCGTTAGGGGGTGTAAACGTCCATTCTGTAGTATCTCCATGGTTGTTATGAGCTAATATATCACCTGCGCGCGATAACAATGATCTATAGCATGTACCGCCGGCATGTAACTGGAGTGAGGACGCGAAGCTCTACATAAAATGTCCCATGAAAACACAATTTGCTGAAACGCAACTAAACCTACACGACTGGACTGTGAAATCTGCGTCAACTAAACAGGTCGAGGAGGCTGGATAAAAACAATAACAAATCAATACAAAACAGGAATTATTCTTGTCTACTGGTGATAGCGAAATCGATTGCTTTTATATTTCGCCAATTCCATTGTGCCGCCCATTTTAATTCGATTTCCAAGAGATAGTTGTCAGCGGAATAAGAAACAGTGTGCTTCCGATTGTCGCTAACCGAGTTACCCTCTAAGTGAAACTGGACTCGTCCAAGGGAGGCGGATTGCCTCCACAAACATCGCAGAGAGACGGGTTATGCCTTCGGTATGGGGAGGCGAGCTTTTGTGATCTTGGTATGCCTGGTGGTACTGATTCGGTCACAAGGTAGGTGTATATATATATATTTACACAGCAGCACATTTACACCGACAACACGTGGCTCCTTATCGATCTGAGGTAACGAAGAGAGTTTTTCATGTACTGTAAATATGCTATAAACTGTTTCGTCCATGTGCTTTGTGAAGTTATTTCTGTGAGAAATACAACACGAACTGCCCCTTATATAACGTGTCGTAGGCAGCAGTAAGCAATGACTATTTTATCAAATTAAGCTCGGTGTGAACATTGCTGCACAATGTGTAGAGAATGCACACACCTACACACACACGCACGCACACGCACACGCACGCACGCACACACACACACACACACACACACACACACACACACACACGAAGGTGACCTTTCATATATGTAGGATCGCGCTCGTATTTAATATTACCAATAACACGGATTAAAATAATTTAAATTATTAATATTAATATTCAAATATAATTTCTCATATGCATATGCATTTTTCATATGCACTGTTGTAGGTCTTAACGTTTGGTTTCTACCTGGCATTAAATAGGTTATGGCAACGATATAAGGCCATATACTTCAAGCAAAGGTTAAATCAGTATGTCAGCCAATCCCAGATAGATATAATATGGTTGTGTATTGCATTCCTAAGGTATATCGTAATTATTCCTGTGTGTTGAATTTTAGGCACGTACAGCAGATATACACGTAAATCGCTACGATGAAAACCATATGTTATGAATTATTCTCAACTAAATTATTTTTTTCTTTCGTTATTACCGTATTTTTTTTTATGCGCCTTAAAAGGTGCATACGTAAAAATTCCACATTTTCAAATGGTGGTTCTGATAAGCACTTAATGAAATATTGAACAGTGTTTAAATTTCAACGGATTGAAATTGTACAGTTTTACAGTTCGCTGTGATGTACAGCTGGTGATCGCTGACGCCTGGTATTACGCTGACAGTAAATATGTTTAAACTGAGCTGGAAACGATGTGTTATGATAACATAATGTCAGAAGAGTGTTGTTAATTCGAGATGCAACAAGTCATTGCTGCGACAGCACTTGAAGGTTATTCGGTAGAATATGAAATGAGTGAGTTAAAATTACATCGCGTCTGCAATATTGCAGCCATATCGTGTGTACAATGTGGAAGTACTTGACCCAGGGCAACATCTCAGTCGAGAGGGTTGTAAATATGGAAGCTTCATAAAGAAACAAACACTGCGCCCTGTAAATGAACGGTTTTGGTGGGGCATATCGAAATGTCGTTTTAATTTCGTATGCAAAAGGTGAGATGCCGTTATTCCCGACCGTTATGTATTATGTGAAATCAACAGTATTAGTGTTTGTTCGTTGTGTAACGCCGCACTCAGCAATATTCAAGCTATATGATATCGGTCTGTAAGTGATCGAGTCTGAACTAGACAATCCAGTGATTGGCACCATGAACATCGGTGGACACAGCTGGGATACGATTACATGCAAGAAGTCAGCGAGTCTGACCACACGATTCCGTTAGCCGCCTCGTACGAAAAGAATAGGTTGCTGAAAACCTATACTAACCCGGACTAATACCAAACCTCGGGGCGGCAGGATTGGCGTGAGTTTGTGACGGGTGCCACCTATAGAGGTGGTACGCTCACCATTTCGCGAACACCTGGTATTATCACTATTTGATAGTGATCATAAACACATGCTCATGATATCGTCGGACTCGAACAATCGACTCTGTTTTTTGCAGAGATTTCTATTGGATATGCAAAAGGTTTTGTGGCATTAATTATTTGGATTAAGGTATATCCTGTATGAAGTAGTTTCATTATACCTCGGGTCAGCAGACTGAGTCTTCAGATAAACTGTCCAGATTCCACGCAATTTAACTACACGTGATCTGGGGTGACTTAAGTTTCATGGTACAATAAATTCGAATTTGATCGAACATTGGTTATGTCATCTGATTTCTGATAGATACTGGTACATACCGGCCTACCTGTCAGATGTTTAGAGCTCATGGCGCAGAGGTTGACCTACCTGTACTTTTCGTGGGAATCGTGGAGTGTGTGAAAACAACGTTGATAACTGCACATTCTATAGGCCACTGGTCTGCCAGGCCCGGTTATGATTATTATTCAGACCGCCGTGATATAGCTAGAATATCACTCACTCACTCACTCACTCACGTTAAGATATTTCTCATGCATCAAATGATGATTTGAAGGAAATAAACTGAGCGCGTTGGTATTTCTCATCACCTGAAGATGATAGACGGAACTTAATATCAGACTGATATCCATATATGGGAAACAAATATACATCTGCAATAGAAATGCCAGGCATCAAAAATAATTTGAATAATGGTTTTGAAGATTGAGGTGGCACTGTGTATGTAACGACACCATGTTTCTGAGGTTGATTATGATGTATAAAACACCATCCATGATCGATCACATGTTCACCTCCAGTGCTTGGATGCAGCATTGTCTAGGGGCTTTTTCAAAAGCTATGTTGACAGTGTCTGTACATGATACGACGGTCAGTGTGCAGCTGATATGTGTGCAGTACATACCTCGAATGATGTGGTGTTTAGGGGAGCATGTGCGGTTGAGGACATTTCTACCAATCTGTCATTATACCACCACACACAACATACTCTCACGAAATCTCGTTATTCCGTGACCAGTAAAAGGGCTTATTTACGTCAAATGTAAATGTTCATAAATGTCCTTAATATCATGTTGCTATAACAACAAAGATGCCCAAAGATATGTTTGAAATCATGCATGGAAGGTGCGAACGTTAATGTATGAACAATGAACCTGCAAATATACACCTGAGGTATTTATTTACACTTACATTTAGAGCGACATACAGCTATATATACACTTCTATGTAGTTACTGATTTGCATTTGGATCCTTGAGAATATAGGTATATATGTTTAGTATATGTACAGAGAGAATGCGCCAGATTGCGTGAGAAATGGAAGAGATTTGTTGAAGGTGGCAGAGGTATTGATTCAAAGAGGTTGCGATGGAGAGAAAAAGGGAAAACTCTTGGCAAGAGTTGGAGAGGGAGAACGAGAGAGTGACTAAGAGGAAGAGAGAGGAATAGGGGTTGTGTGTGTTAGAGAGAGAGAGAGGAGAGGGAAGGAGGGGAGAGACAGGGGGAAGATATATAGGTAGAGAGATAGAAAGAGAGATCGACAGAGGTGAAGATAGATAGATATATAGATAGAGAGAAAGAAAGAAAGCGAGAGAGATGGAGAGTGGGGAGAGAGACGGAGAGAGGGGAGAGGGAAGGAGGGGAGAAACAGAGTGAAGATAGATAGATAGAGAGAAAGGGAGAGGGTGTGTGGAGAGAGAAAGAGAGAGAGAGAGGAGTGGGGAGAGAGACGAGAGAGGGGGAGAGGAGAGGGAAGAAGGGGGTACACAGAAAGTGAGGATAGATAGACAGATAGAGGGAAAGAGAGAGAAACAGAGAGAGGGGAGTGAGAAGAGAGACAGAAAAAGATATATCATAATAATACACCTCGTTGCCCGAACCAGTCATCAGTGAAATAAATCACCGAAGCTTGAAATTTTATTGTCTTAAGTTAAACAAACCATATTACGTCGAGACTGCGTGTATCTATCTTGGAGACAAGCAATCCATCATGAGAGCATGTGATCAATATCTAAATACACATTGCCAAGGGTTACATAAGCTTCACAATTCATGTCAGTTTTATTCAACGCTGGTAGTATTTACCGTTGAAGAGGGTCAGTGATACACATGAGGGTCGGTCGCACACAGACGACTGCAGGCGACAGATATTGCCTGCTCTGCTGGCTGAATGCATAGGGAATAGGCAGTTGCAATGAAGGATTACATCGCTTCTTAGACGCATTATTTCCATCCTTGGTAAACATCCTTTGATGTAGAATCTTCCATCCTGATCGATCATACAAATGACGTTACTTTACAAATAAATTTAATTCAAATTCAATCTGATATTTCCTCATCTTTAATTTGGTGGCATTTAACCATGACGTCATCTGCAGTGACATTTCAAGCACGAGTGTCATTCGTGTCGACATCGCCCAGGCAATTATGGTCTGATGATTATTATCATGCCACACTCAACTCTAAGGGTTCCATATAAATATTATGGCTTTCATCACATGATTGTGAAGTCATGTCGTTTCATCTTAAGTCACGTGGCTCAAATGCATTCAATATCTCTCCCTTTGTCTCTTGGAACCTCAGTGATATTTATTTCTAAGCTTACAGTGGGAGCCAATGTATTGCAATAACGGAGCTGTCTCGTACGACATTTCAGATTTGCCTGAGCCAATTTTCTCTTCATGTTTCCATTCGTCCCTGAAGATTGTAGAATTCATTTTGTTTTCGTTGCGAGGCGATTAATATGCATAATTGCTGCACTAAGTCCCAGTGCAATAAAGAGAATGAAGAAAAACTAGATATTTCAGATGTATCTTGAACAGCTATCTTACTGAAATTCTTAATGCCCATTCATCACAGTTCATCCACCACAATTATGAGATATCATATTTGTGAGGGCATTAAATTGACTTGATCAATTTTGTCTGTATGTCATTAGATCTCAACAGCTCCCTTGGGGATTGTTTTGAGTTGATCATACGGATGCTGCTTTTAAATCAACATGTTTGTTTTTGCTTGAGTTTCAGATTGTGTTGATTAACACAAACGGTAACATGGCATCTTTGTTACAAGTTTCATTTAAGTTAACTGTAGAATTATACCTTTTGTTTTGAAAGCATGACTAATTTGACTCTGTTATTTCTCAGAGGGTACAATGTGTGAAGCCCATTTCTGGTGTCCCTGACTTGATATTGCTGGAATATTGCTAAAAGCGGCGTAAACTACTCACTATTTCCAAAAGTTAGCTAATCCGGCGTGTTTGGGCGTGTGGTTTTCTTGGGCGTGTTCTAGCGTGTGGGTAACTTGGGCACTCGGCGTTTTTTTCTCCAATGAGCTATTCACTTCAAGATGACAACGTGTAAATGTGTCCACTCTCACAACTACCAATAGTTGGCCTTAGACACTGCAGTTCGACTCCAAACTACCCTTTCTCCCTATACTGACCCACTACTACCTTTACTGGGCCACCACGCATTAAAACGATTCACCACGCCCCTTTACTAATCCTCTACGCACTATTACGAGTCACTACACACTTTACTGGGCCAATACAGACTATACCGAGTCACCGCGCCCTATACTTATCCTCTACGCACTATACCGAGTCACTACAGCCTTTACTGGGCCATCACGCATTATAACGAATCACCACTCTCTTTACTTATCCACTACACACTATACCGAGTCACCACGCCCTTTACTGTGCCACCGTGCATTATAACGAATTACCACGCCCTTTACTAATCCTCTACGCACTATGCCCTTTACTGTGCCACCACGCATAATAACGAATCACCAGGCCCTTTACTAATCCACTACGCACTATGCCGTTTACTATGCCACCATGCATTATAACGAATCACCACTCCCTTTACTAATCCTCTACGCACTATACCGAGTCACCGCGCCCTATACTAATCCTCTACGCACTATACCGAGTCACCACGCCCTTTACTGTGCCACCGTGCATTATAACGAATTACCACGCCCTTTACTAATCCTCTACGCACTATGCCCTTTACTGTGCCACCACGCATAATAACGAATCACCAGGCCCTTTACTAATCCACTACGCACTATGCCGTTTACTATGCCACCATGCATTATAACGAATCACCACTCCCTTTACTAATCCTCTACGCACTATACCGAGTCACCGCGCCCTATACTAATCCTCTACGCACTATACCGAGTCACTACAGCCTTTACTAGGCCATCACGCATTATAACGAATCACCACGCCCTTTACTAATCCTCTACGCACTATACCGAGTCACTACAGCCTTTACTAGGCCATCACGCATTATAACGAATCACCACGCCCTGTACTAATCCTCTACGCACTATACCGAGTCACCATACCCTTTGCTGTGCCACCACGCATTATAACGAATCACCACGCCCTTTACTAATCCCCTACGCACTATACCGAGTCACTACACCCTTTACTAATCCTCTACGCACTATACCGAGTCACTACACCCTTTACTAATCCTCTACGCACTATACCGAGTCTCTACACCCTTTACTAATCCTCTACGCACTATACCGAGTCACTACAGCCTTTACTAATCCTCTACGCACTATACCGAGTCACAACACCCTTTACTGAACCTCGACGCTCTGTACCGACCATCCCGCTACACACATTAGTGACTCCCATACAGGCCTAATACACTCCAAACCGACTCACTTATCTTGAAATAGAGCCACTAAACCTCATACGAATCAAATACTGCTACGCGACATACTCTTTGTACGGACACACTGTCTCAGCCAGCCAGAAAGTACACCTTACGGACCCATGACACGCTGTGCTGACCAACGTCACCTTATATGAACTCACTACGTTCTCTTTTGACCTCTGACCCGCAATACCCTACACTGATCCCCGACGCCAAATACGGACTCATCCCTTTTTATATTGCCCCCCCCCCCCCCCCCTGTGGCATAAAAAATGCCCTGCCCTGACTCACCATGCCATATACAGACATTCTACGCTCCATATCTATTTACTGCACTTCATACTGACCCACTGGCCCGACCCACAACGTCCTCTGTTAAATTAAGCATCTTTCTTAAACGATCGATTTGATACTCAGTTGACGATCGAATGTGTACGTTTTGACATTCATCAGTTATGAAGACATTGGTTTATGCGCAAATGCACCATTAAGTGTTTCGCGCATCGCGGAGTTTGATCGCGTGAGCCAGCGTCTTCATCAGTCGACGGCCGCCACCGAGTACGTTCTCAATCCTTATATGGACAGTACAGAGACAGCACCAAAACTGAAAAACGCAAAGAGACAGCATTTCATGGTGCTTAGCGAGGACATGGAACGAAACAGGGGATGGTTGGATATCACTTGCAGTTATCTGCCCTTGATGTTACCCTTAGAGTAACGTCCCTTGGATTATCGCTTGCCGACAAGAAAACACGTAATTTTGAGTTATGGTCAGCGTTTGAAGAGATTCTATATTGATGAACCAACCAAGACAACGTAGATGGAGGAAAGAGGTTAAATTTGGACTCAATTAAAATGGATTAAATTGAAAGAGGGGGCCGAATGTCCTGGGATTTCACTGAAGAGTCATCCTCTGATTGTGAAAAACTGTTGTGACCATAATGCTCCTTTGTTATGACCACTGATATATGTCTCCAGCAACCCACGTTTGTCGTAACAGGCGACTAACGGGATCGGGTGGTCAGGCTCGCTGACATGGTTGATGCACGTCATCGTATCCCAATTGCGTGGATCGATGCTTATGATGTCAATCACTGTATTCTCTGGTCCAATCTTGATTATTTACAGACCGCCGTCAATATAGCTGAATAATTGTTGAGTGCGGCGTTAAACAACAAACAAATATTCAATCAATCTCTTTCCTTAAATTCTGCAACATTCATTACACGTCACGCCAATATTCTTCACCCGACCATCAAAGCAGGAAAGCATAAATTCAAGCCATGTACCCCTGTTCAGTCCAGGACTGCTATTGCTCTCTTCTTACTACGTCATATACTGTTGCGTAAATTGTAGTCAAACAAGAAAAAAAGAACATATTTATCCGATTTAATGAGATCTACTGACAGCGGTTTGTTACAACGTTTCAATTTGAAGTTTCCAAAGTATCTCGCGATATGGTTTCATGTCCTCATTCTGAAATGAACGTCAGTTGCTTTGCTGCCTTGCTAACATTCCTGAAGAGCAGTCACTTGTAGCTTCCAAAAGTTCTGATACCATAGATGTAGACTTTAATGGCGTTGTCCACAAACAGTAGTAGAAATATGTCAACTGGAAATATGTAGACAGCATAACGGATTATGTCCCATCGACAGGGAGACTGCATATGTTTCGTCGAGGACTTTGAGGTGTCCCCATTGGCATCTCTGTTATAGTGAAAAGGTAGGGTGATGTGAAATAGGGTTTAACGTCACGTCTAAATTAATGCCCTTATATAGGGGCGTGCATGCAAGTGTGTGTGTGTGTGTGTGTGTGTGTGTGTGTGTGTGTGGTTACTAATGCCGATTTCAGACACAGTATACTGACTCCGAGCCGACCAGTCCTTGTTTTAACCCCTTAATACCGAGCGCCAGACAGGGTAACAACACGTACCATCTTTTGACGTGTTTTGGTATGACGCGGGGATCGTACCCCGAACCTTTGGCTATCTGGGCGGACGCTCTACCACTAGACCACGGTGGCGGTCGAAAACAAGTAGAGGAAATGTTAGCAATAAGACAGCCGGGTACAGTAAAAAGAAATCGAAACATGGAAAGCAAGACACGTCCACATCATGGGGCTGACAAACTCAACAGCATTCAACTGCGAATGTTGCAATGATACAAGCAGGTGTCCGCGAAATGAGTGACCAAGATTTGGGATAAGTTTGCAGGAAATACTATGACGTCGGAGACTGCAGACTTTACACAGATACTTGAACAACGTGTGTAACACTCCGGCAGGAATGAGATGGGCACACAACAGAGATGAGGACTAGAGCTGAAGGTGTCACGGGAGGAGCTGTAATATTGCAGGGTTAATATTTACTTGATTCTTATATTGGATTAGATTTGGGCACAAGTGAATAAAGTACGAGCTCTGGTTGGTTCAGCGTTAATGGCTCGAATCCTTAGTTTGAAATCCAGACAGATAAAACACTATGAATATTTATAACAGTCTCAGCCAAATCCCGGTTGCTGATTTTTCTATTGCTTTCAAAAGTTGGGGCGAATTTTAAAAAATTAGTGTTACAATTCACAAAGGACAGAGCAGAATGAGAATATCTTCTTGGCCACGAACCTGCCCAATTTATATAAAACAACTTCTGATTATGTTTGTTTGTTTGTTGTTTAACGCCTCACTCAGCAATATTCCAGCTATATAACGGTTGTCTGTAAACAATCGAGTCTTGGTCAGACAATCCAGTGATTGACATCATGAACATCGATCCACGCAATTGGGATACGATGACATGTATCAACCAAGTCAGAGAGCCTGACCACCTGATCCGTTAGTCGCCTCTTTCGACAAACATAGTCACCTTTTATATGAACTGTATTATATGAGTTTACGTGAATTATTATTTCACATTAGTTAGACACTTGAATGTTTCTCAATTAAAACACATAACATTTGTGCCAAAAGGGGCCATTTGAGAACTGCCTTCGTATGAGATCTGGTACAAATGCACGTAATTGTTTTAACTCCACGTCTTCTGACCACTCATTACCTTGATAGAGTAATAACTAGAGTAAGAATGTAAAACATCAATGCTCGATAATAACATGCCTCGATTTTCAGATTCCATTGGGCGTAAAAGGCAAATAGCGGTAAAGATTGTATGATTGGATCACTGAAATACATTAATAACACCAGGTGCTCGTGAAACCGGTTTGTCACAGAACCGCTTGATATCTTGTGTGCTCTCATGGGAAAAGTACATCAACATATGACCGTTAATCTGTACTTAATAATGCCATATCCTATTTTAAGGGTTCACAACGTTTCTCCTTTCAACCTTTGAAGCGAAGATGCGATCGATCGCGATCGATTTAATTAAAGTTGGGGCCAAATATATGCTGTAAATTTGGAGATTCGTGCGAGGAGGAATCTACGGCGAGAACTGCGAGTGACACCCACTCAAAATATATTTTCATGACGCAGTTATTTTTATAGATCATCAAGAAATAAAAAATGTGAGGAGGCATATTAATTCTATTTCCTTCTATAAGTACATTTGTGCCTTATTAACACACCAAAAGGTTAGTATATCTTTTGCAAAAACGAAACAGGTATTATTCAGTAAAAATAACTAATCATTAATAGTGGTGCAGGCTACAGGTTGCATTCAGAGGAAAACAATAAACGCGTGTGTGCATGTATTCACGTCCTCTATTATACAGGTAGGACAGAGCCATTTCCCTTGATATATCAAACGCAAACTACTGACAATGTACGTTGTCAGGTTCAGTTTGTTTATGTTGCAACAATGACTTCACGCAAAAGTATTTTCAGCGATATGTTTCAATCCGGCATTACTTATAGAACGATTACATGACAAAAGCTATGCAAAGACAACGCGACCAAACCTGTAGTTAGAAAGCTACAGAATCTGCTTGACACGGACTCTTTGAAATATATTTCCAAACCAAGATATCTGTATGTAGAGCGCGATTTCAAGAGCTTCTACATAATTCAAAGCGACAAAAACAATTCCATAATCAAAAGAAATATTTCATAGAAGAAGAGTCTTTTGTACTATTGTAACTATATCATAAGCATATGTTCATGAATCACTATAAAAATGTAATGATGTCCGCGTTTAAGATGAACGTATCCTGCCAAACCTGTGGCACCAGACACAAACACATGCAAAGGCGAGTCAATTATTGCGAATGTTGCGAACAAACATGCGAATATATGACACAAGTTAAATAGGGAATTGAATCGGACACAATTTTGTCACTGATAACAGAAAATGTTGACGTTCTGGTTAAGAGGTTCAATGTTATTCAAACATTATCATATGTAGGAATACATAACTTCACCTTTTGTAAAGCAAACACTACGACTGTAAATTCTGATTTAAAAAAGAAATAATAAGCCAAAGCCTCTCGTGAAACACGGTCGGGGTTGATGGGTAGATTTATGTCAAGACAATTGCGACAAATCCAATTAATCCATCGCTGTGAGTTAAGCTTGTCACACAAACACGATTATGTGGTTTAATTCCCTTGTCTGCCCTGCCACCGAGGGCACACAGACACGCCATGGCCACATACATCACGTCGGGAGAACAAGATAATGGTTCACATGCAGTATTTATGCCCAGAGTGACCACTTTTTATGCAGCATACATTATGACGCTAGTCTGTTTTGATTGAAAGGTCAGCGTTGAACGTTTAAATGGCAACAGTAAGTGTTCGTTGACGTTAAATACACTAATGCTAGAAGATAAAGTGCATATCAAAAGGGCGCATTGCCCCGTAAACATTTATTTCAATTTTTTTTCTTAATAATGATTACGTTGAAATCAATTCTTATTTATTTGGACAAATGTTACGCCTTCAGTTGGAACGGACAAGCTAGTCTATGGTGTTATTTTACGCGCATATTAAGATCTATGCATAAAGATTCAGAGACTGTATGACAAGTGGGATGACTTCAACTTTACAATAGTCAACTTTCCCTTCTCGTCGAGCAATATTCCATCAGCTCCAGCCTTTGGTGTTTAAATTTCACAACTTCTGCTATACAATCGAGCATGCTCTGTCTACCACAATTTCAAAGAGCGTCATACGACTCTTGCTCAGAAGTTGTTTGATCAAGGTTACAACATTCAAGGACTAGTAAAGCTTTCAAAAGGTTGTATGGTAGACATGTGGAGGACATTTCCAAATGTGACGCATCAGTGACAAAAATGATGTTCGATGCAATTCCAAATGTCAACTTGTACCATATATTCCCATGTTTTTTTTCAGGCAAACAATTGACTTGCCTTTGCGTGTATTTGTGGCGGGTGCCACTGGTGTGTCAGAATACGCTCACCTTTTCTCGGACACCTGGTATCATGACTATTTGATAGTGACTCATAAACACTTGCTCGTGATATAGTCGGAATTGTGCAGTCTACTCTTCTTTATGCAGTGATTTCTGTTGGATATGGAAAGGGATTGGTCGCCTTATTTCGTTCGGTCATATCCTTCCGTCGCTATGTAAGACTTACAGATCAACATGAATATACCTGTGGATGACAGCAGCGGTCACGTGAAATAAACAATGTACAAGTGCAAGGTTCTTGTAAATACTGAGCGAAGCAATTTGCGCCTGGTAGTCGTGGTAGATTTGTAGAAAACAGATCACCAACAGATTTGGTCTCAGAGCTGCCACTTGTTCAAACCGATCTACTTAAAACCCCTGAACACGCACACACACGCACGCACGCACTCCTTGACCCGCATATCTTTTTTGCCGTCTACAACATTGAGGAAGTATTTGCAACTGTCATCTATTTGAAGGTCTCTGCTCATAGCAGCTGGCCTTGCATCCCCCACAGCGAGACGTTTGTATAGTTTTGAATATCGGAGACAGGATTTGGAATACCTATTACGATTTGATCAGTTTGAGCCTTGTAAGGTATATACCAAATTTCAATTATATTACGAATTCTGAATCCTTTCAAATTTACATAATTAACTGAAAGACAAAAATAAAAACCCACTTGAAAATTGGCTTCACCAAAATATTACAAACATTATCAAAACGTTACTAGGTTGACCTGTTGTGAGGTACATTGGCCATACATGATGCGTGTCATATGGGCTTTGGCCATGCATGATGCATGTCATATGGGCTAGGATACCCACATCAAATACATCACCATCGAATAACCATTTCTTGTTTGTTTCTTCTTAGTCACCATCAAACATGGGTGAACTCTGGCCTATGTCCTGCAGTTTGTTTTACAAACATAACTATTATTTTTTCTCAGCTATATAACTCTGAACACATGACAGTACATTTCAATGTAGGAAGTATATGAATGATATGTTTTACAAACATAACTATTATTTGTTTCTCAGCTATATAACTCTGAACACATGACATGAAGTATATGAATGATATGTTTATCAAATATTGAACATACGTATGCCATAACAACCTCAACAACATCTAAATGAAATTACTTTAATTTTTAAACATTTGGAAATGTTCAGTGACCTACTTGTTCGCTTGGCTGAGCCCCCTTGTAATGAGATGGGCATCATTGTGTTGGTGATTGGACTCTGTCAGCCGAGTCGCGGATCGGCGCATGTGCACTTCCACCACTTTATTCCATGAATGTTTTTTTTTCTGCTTGACAGCTTTTGTCCTTGCTGTTATGAGAGTTTACGAGTAACAAGGGTGAAATAATCCAAAGCAAAAAATACCATCCCCATTAACGATGGCATTAAATATTTACCACCTCCGAGTCCCTAGGGTCGTAGCTGAATGTTATCAAATTACGACTGTATCCGTTTGTTTGTTAAACTCTTGTTGACAGAATCCTGAATTACTTAAGCCACCTGCTGTTTAAAAGTCAAGACTAAAAGTAAATATGCCATTGACGCTACCCATATCCCCTACCCCCCTCCATCCCGAAATTCTCTCCCCTATCTTTAACCGTGTAGGTTTGGTGTGGGCGCAGAAGCAATTGAAGGTCTAATCCTTCTTAATCAGCATATCGACATCGTGTAGAGTGATTTAATGATTCAGATCAAATCTGAAACAAGCTGGTTGTCAAATTATGCCGAATTAGTAATCCGTCTGTCATATGCTATTACAAAACGATTATATAACTCGCTGGCGATTGTCGTATTATTCTGAAAAATACAGACCCAATCGTTATATGATTGATGCACAAATATTGAAAAAATCTAAAATGAGCAAATGAATCTCTTTCGGGATAATATTATGGATATGATGGAATATAATATTCGATTTGATTAGATTGGTTGTTTATTCTGTTCATTTTGTGAACAGATCAAATATATGTAAAAAAAATACATACTAAACTGCCGGTCACAAGAAAGTATACACTTGAAAACTGGATTTGACCGAAACATTTCAAACGGTAAGAACACTATCCAGAATGATAACAGTCGCGGAAACACTGCAACATAAACGCCCAAAACACAAATGTGTACCATACCAAATACATCACCATCAAATAACCATTTCTTGTTTGTTTCATTATTAGTCGCCATCAAACATGGGTGTATACTTTCTTTAGTCACCATCAAACATGGGTGTATACTTTCTTTAGTCGCCATCAAACATGGGTGTATACTTTCTTTAGTCACCATCAAACATGGGTGTATACTTTCTTCTGCCTGGCATAAAATTCCAGATCATTGTATGCAAGCTGTACTGGATAAACATAATAAAGTATATAGATTTACGACATATAATGTTCAATGTATTCAAATTCCAATGTTAACCGGATCCTGACATGATCAAGCGACGCAACTCTTTTCAAAATATAATACCAGAATATGAGAAAGTAGAAGCTAATGCTCATACTCCTCTTACAAACGTTTATAATGGACTTAAGGTGTTCAGTCATGCATGCGTGAGTGTTAGTCAGTTTTCACACACACACTGTCACTATTTCCATAAAAACATAAAACATTTTGAAAGCTTTGCACAATGATAACTAAAAACCCGTAGCATGTACGTTACCATAGAACATAGCACATAAAACTCCTATATTATAACTTGGTCGTGGGCAACGAACAATGTGTACTTTAAGATGGTACTTATCTCCATAAGTTTATACGTATTTTATGAGTCGTAAACTTCGCAAGACTTGTAGTATCAGCATAGTGACTGGCCACACCACGAGATAAACCTCATCAAGTGCTATGTCTACACGTCCCTAAGCCAGGCTAGCTTTATTGCTTCCAATGGCGAGTCTGTATGTTTACCCTACATATACATGTGTTGATATATTAAAAGATAAAGCTAGAACGACAGTTCACGTTGAAATCGAAAATAACCCTGAGGATTTATTTCACATTCTGTTGTCTTAGGTTTTTGTGTGTGACTTCGCGAACACCTGGTATCATTACTATATGATAGTGATTCCTTAACACATGCTCATGAAATAATCGGAATCGTACAGTCGACTTTGCATAATGCAGAGATTTCTGTTGGATATGGAAAGGGTTTGGGCGCTTCATTTCCCCCCGATATGTATGTTGTGGTGTTTGTTATGTGGCTGTCCTAATGTATATGTGTTCTAGTGTAGCCAATATGCATGTGGTAGTGTTTATTATGTGGCTGTCCTAATGTGTATGTGTTCTAGTGCTGCCAATATGTATGTTGTGGTGTTTATTACGTATCTGTCCAAATGTATATGTGTTCTAGTGTAGCCAATATGCATGTGGTAGTGTTTATTATGTGGCTGTCCTAATGTGTATGTGTTCTAGTGCTGCCAATATGTATGTTGTGGTGTTTATTACGTATCTGTCCAAATGTATATGTGTTCTAGTGTAGCCAATATGTATGTTGTGGTGTTTATTGTGTGGCTGTCCTAATGAATATGTTTTCTAGTGCTGCCATTATGTATGTTGTGGTGTTTGTTATGTGGCTGTCCAAATGTATACGTGTTCTAGTGCTGCCAATATGTATGTTGTGGTGTTTATTGTGTGGCTGTCCTAATGTATATGTGTTCTAGTGTAGCCAATATGTATGTTGTGGTGTTTATTACCTGGCAATATGCATGATGTGTCTGTATACAACATGTATGTTGTGGTGTTTATTACCTGGCAATATGCATGATGTGTCTGTATACAACATGTATGTTGTGGTGTTTATTACCTGGCAATATGCATGATGTGTCTGTATACAACATGTATGTTGTGGTGTTTATTACCTGGCAATATGCATGATGTGTCTGTATACAACATGTATGTTGTGGTGTTTATTACCTGGCAATATGCATGATGTGTCTGTATACAACATGTATGTTGTGGTGTTTATTACCTGGCAATATGCATGATGTGTCTGTATACAACATGTATGTTGTACGTATACAACAGAGCGTCTGGGATGTGACAGGATCAGAACACACCTACCCTTTTCACGGGCACCCGGTGTCATCACTGAGTTTAAATGATCTGTTCATATAATTTGCATCACATTTTTGCCTTTAACGCCGAACGGAATCTGTTTCGGAAGATAATCAGAACAGGTTAATCTCTGGGGTTGACGTTTTATATTTGTGTTTTAATGATGTTATCTCAAAATTATAGAATAATTCGGTTGTCCGCTATGCCACTGTGTTCTCCCACTGACTAGTGAGGGGAATGGTAGGGTTCACTCCCACTTTCAACAGTATCACAGTATTATCACGGCGCTGGTCATCACGCACACACACACACACACACACACACACACACACACACACACACACACACACACACACACACACACACACACACACACACACACACTATGATAGATTCTTATCGACTACGTCACACATCACGCTAATACAAAAGTGAACCCAAACTGAATAGATATCTATCATATTTCCTTGTCGGCCACGTAACACATCATGCCAACATAACATAAATGAAAAGATATGTATGATAGATCCTTATCGACTACGTCTCACATCACGCTAATACAACTCAAACTTATAGATATCTATCATATCTCCTTGTCGTCCACCGGTAGCCAGCTAACGTTTGAGTTCACGTATATATAGTGGTGACCTTATCATGTAGATATATAAATTTGATCAATGTGCGTTTAGATTTCTTTTCTGAAGTATACCACGTAATTCCCATGTGGATTAAAGGGGAACTTTGCCAGGTGCCTATCTCCAGTCCAGGTCTAGACGTGGTATAATGAATGCTGTGCGAACAAATGAGACAATGCCCCAAAGAAACTAAGGTAATCACTATCAATGTAATAACGTGATTAGGGAAGTCAATAATTGCTAGACTTATACACATCATAGAAATTGATAGAGTCAGCAGCTCCGTTGGGTTTGAGTCACTATAATCAAACGTGCTCGTTCTGCCATTTGGTTCGATGCCAATTCCCTTATAACCACTGTCGGTGCTGTCCGAGTTGCGTCCTTTAGATTTTCCAGAAGTCAATCGTCGTTGGTTTGAATCCAGTAATCGCATGCATGATTAAAACTTCAAATGGACAAAGTCCATTATAGACGTTTGTGTAGGGATCGCATGGATTAGCTACTACGTTCTCGTATTCTGGTATCATGTTTTGTTTATCCATCTTATTAGTTTTTTTCTCATCAAGATGGCCTTACTTAGATGAGAAAATAAAGCCACGCAATTTTGATACCAAGCATCAAATGAGGACTGTTGAAATAACAGATGAAGTTGCGTCGCTTAAGCATGTCAGGATCCAGTTAACACGAGTACGAATTACAGATGTTCCGTTCTTAAGATCCTAATTACCAGCACCCTACCCGAGTTATATTATACTTAGCCAGTGGTAAACGCCTACGACCTTTATCACGTCGGGCTTTCCTCCCACTTGAAGGTGACATATTGTGATATAACCGAACTGTTCAAAGCGATGTTGAACCCAACTAATTCACTTTAACCCCTGTCCTATAACCACAATGTTATGACACGTCGCACAGGAATTCGACATATGTACATACAAGCGTCCTCTGACATGACGATACACATCCCAGCAGGATGTCCAACCTTTATTATTCAAATGGAGCAAATAATGACATCACTGAAATACACATAGCGACGACAGTCAACATCAGGTCGTGTGTATATATATATATATATCCTACGTAATTACAGTAAAGTGCTGAAATAGAGCATTCTGCCGGTGTCTGTTTCATCTCTGGTATTGTCTATTGCCATCAATCATTGACATGTCTGTCTCACATAACAGCTGGCACAGGGATATGTCTAAACAATCCCCCTTAAATATTTGATGTTGTGGGCATCTACAAGAATCCTATGGGTTTTCAGTGATGTGATTTGTATAGCAATAATGTAGGTCACAGAATAATGCGTTTTAATCAGTCGGGTGAAATTTTGATGTGGGATATGTTTTGCAACAAAGGGTAGATTAGTATAGATTTTATAATAAAATAGGAAGAGCCGTGCCAATACGGCATCTGAGTACGACGTCAAAGTAAATGTACTTACATTGTCAGTGAATCAAAATGTATCACAAGTGTAGTCTGAGAAAGTAATTGTGTCTAGCCGCCGTCTTATTGCTGGAATATTGCTGAGTGCGGCGTTAAACAACCAACCAACCAACCAACCCACTATTGTGTCTAGTTTGTCGTATTTTTAGTCGTCTCCATTATTTTCTTTTTATATGACACACGGTGTTTACAAGGGGGCGGTTGGGTAGTCTAGCGGTTAAAGCTTTCGCTCGTCAGGCCGAAGACCCGAATTCGATTCCCGACATGGGTAAAATGTGTTAAACCTATTTCTGGTGTCCTACACCACGATATTGCTGGAATGTTGCTAAAAGCGGCGTAAAACAATACTAAGTCACACACTTAGGGTTTAAAACCTTGAGATATGACATCATTTTCACTTATAAGCGTGTTTCGGTGCTCAAACAAATTATAGTGTTGATAGCTGAAATCATATTTCATTGAAATTATAAATCTTTGTGATTTGTTTCTTTTCACCAATTGTTCTTGATTTCATAATATTCATATACTATCTACTAGTACTCTGCAAAAGTCTTGGAGGTGAAATCCACTGTACCATCGGTATCAACATTTTAACACATTTTGTGGAGATTCATGTTGCCATATCTATCATTATATAGCGATTAACTGTACCATCTTTACCGTTATATAATGCACACTATAGATTCCATGTACTATATCAATGATTATATAATACAATATCAGATCAGCGATATACCTGAAGCTTAAGTTAAACTTCTTGGCCAAATTACTTTGTTTTGTCTTTGCCAATCCGCGCATAAATTCTGATTCATATGCATAAAGAAACAGATCAGCAAGAAGAGGAGCAACACAACATATATTTGTATGTCTCTATAATCTGTTCCACTCCTATCTTTGCATAACGAGCCTAGGAACAACATTGATAGATCTCAGTAACACATCGTGGCAGAAAAATGAAACATATTAACCGATGATTACTAAAGTGATATTGATGCGAGGTGAGAGCACTTGCAGCTATTACGATTGATATGGGTAATCAACGCATCACAGCATGGTCGCGTTAGTCGATGGCCAATCTTTGTTCCCTTTGGAAAGGAAGGAAATAAAGCGTTGTCTGTCATAAAGATCTTTACTTTGCATTTATCTTGAGCTGTAGAATGGCCGACAGGAAGCATATATCGAACGTCAGTTTAACGAGCATAATTGGATTATAATCCAAAGAAAGCAAACAAGAAAATACTTTTCATCCACTTACAAAAAGCACAATTAATGAATAATATCCAAATTAAAATCCTTATTTTGGTTAAAAAGTAACACGCCCCCTTTTACATTAAATAAGAGCGAAAACCCCTTTCCATAGTCAAAACAAATGTCTGTCAAAAACTGAGTCGACTGTACGATTCCGACTACATGATCCGCATGTGTGTGAGAATCATTATCATACAGTGATGACACCACGTGTTCGCGGAAAGGTTAGCGTATCCTGCCCTACCTGTGGCACGCGTCTCAAACACATGCAAAGGCAAGTCAATGGTTCATCTGCAAATATGAGGGGAACATACGGTACAAGTCAAAGTAGGGAACTGCATCGGACATATTCTGTCACTGACGGGTCAAATTTGGAAATGTCTTTAACGTAATTTAAAACTTTACGAAATGAGGAAAGAGCAGCCACTCCCACTTTCTGAGAAAGTGGTCCGTCCCTGACATATTTTTTTTCTGAATGTCCTAAACATTTATTCCCCTCTATGGCTTATTTACCATTTGATGTTATCTTCTTTGCTACCAAAATACAAGTGACAGTGGTTCTGTTGTATAATCGATATATAACGAAGCTTCCATTGTGTTCTGTAATGAGGATGAGTGTTCCAATACAGCTGACAACTGTCTGTGTTTGCGAGTACAGAACAGTAAACATTGCCGTACTTCTTCATGTGGATTTAGTTTAATCATGTTAGCATGCTGTGCTCGATCTGTCATTGTTGTTTGCACGTGTTGGAGTCTCCTATCACAGCTATATACTTTATTGTTGCAACTGAAGAGCTATACACATGGCACGCGCCTGTTCGTGAAGGATTATATTTCAACGCCGACGGGACCATCCATTACTGACACGCCGATGTACTCTGAATATGCGTTAGAACATACGTAATCAGTACACATGTGCATGGTTTAAGCTGGTTGTCATCACCTAAGCCCCCAATATCTTGTATTAAGAGCATGTACCGTGTTCAAAAACGACTTAGAGGAAACTTGCAGAGTCGAAATCAATCCAGCAACAACTGAAATATTTGTAAAACTAACAAAGTAGACACAATTCATGGAAAACAATTTCTTTGATACTGTAAAGCCGACGTTTCGGCATAGATCCCTATACCGTTGTCAAGCAAGACTGAATGAGGACAGAGACATTGAACATAATATATATCGTAGGTGGAGGATTAACAGTAACAACAATTGCATACATGAGTGTGGTAACATGAGTCAGTAATGACAACAGAAGGATAATACTGTCACAATATGATGGACACAGAACACATAGGTGGAAGCCAATGGGACATGAAGCCAATTAAACAGGATAAGTTTGCATAGGTGTGGTGATTATTGCTTAATGAGTTCATAGTAGGCGGATGGGATGAAATAGCCTTGATCTCTGTTGATTGATGGCCTGTGGCGGCGAATGTGGACTGCTTCTGTTAGTTTTCTTTCAGTGAAGTCATGGAGGGTGTTGGAGAGGATTTAGACGTTGTCCCAGTTGATGGTGTGATTAGGACAGTTGCTGATATGATGTCTGAATTGATGGTTGAGGTTTTGTGCTCTTTGATTCGGATGTTGATGGTGCGGGATGTGTCACCTAAGATTGTCCACAGTTGCAGTCAATTCCAGTTCCTTGTAAAACCGATGTCAATGGACGCTATTCATAATGTTTGAGTAAATTCCGTACTAAAGATAAGAAGCAATACATCTATCGGTGTAACATGAAGTGTATCGTACTCCAGACGCTTATTTAGAATGTACATTTGATCATATTTGCTATAATGTTTGTAGTTTGGGCTCAGCACAATAAATTAAATTTCTCTTAAATCTGATGGCATATTTAGCTCACAAAGAGACAACAAAAACCTCTTATATCAGTGCAGACAATATTGATGTATTTTATTCTCTCACTGCGCCTATGATATTAAGTCCTAATGTTAATCTGATATTTAACTATTACAGTACGCTAGATTAAGGCTAGGAAGGATTTTGTTTATGGATAAAGATGCACCCGAGAAAATGGTAATTTTTGTATGACGACTTACTTTATTAAATTCTCGTTAAAATGTATACAATTATTATTGTCTACTTGTTTTATCATTGACGACCGCAGAGTACAACTGCCTTTCAGAAATTTGCCAGACTAAGTCGCCATCCTAAATTACAGGGTGAACAATTTCCGGAATTTCCGGAATTCCCAGAATGACTTTCAAACACAACCGTTGTTACAATTAGGACAAACATGTTTCAAGAACACATCGTTTCATAATTGTAATTCTTTAATTCGTTATCCCGTCCCTGTATTATATATACAAACATGCATAATCAGTGACATTTAATGCTATTTGGAGACATCATCGTGGGACAACAATGTCACAACAATACCTATACTCTCGAATCATTACCCGAAACACGACGGAAAAAGGAGATTCCCATAGGATTACAGTGTTAACAACGCGGAGATTCCGGGTCAAAATAGGCCGTCAATATCTCTTGCTATTGTAAGTGTTTACTTATTAATAAGATCGGGTGGTAACCGTTGATCGGTGCTCATGCTATAAACCACCATTCTGCCTTGTCAAAACTCCATATAGCTTGATAAACAGAGACGAAATAGAACACTTAAGCACTCATATATGTCCCAATAACAATAACCTTGTGAAAAATCCCACATTTAATCACGACAATTACCTCGGCTACAGCGAAAAAACTAATAATGCGAACGTCGTTAGATGTTTATGTTGTCAATCATTCGATATTAATGGCAAGCCGTGTTAAGAATTTAAACCATGCATGTTATAACATTCTAAAAGTGCCTCCCTTAACAGACTTGAAGCCCCGTTAATTGATAGAGCCGTAGCGAATAGAAATTAAAATCGTTAATTGAGGCTCTTGAAAGCACATCTTAGACTGAGAGGTGTTGGTGTCTATAAATAGCTGCGTGTTGTCTGCCCCATGCTGGTTAGCGGGAGGTTAGTGACTGTCGGGCCCGCGCACACATTCAACAGGAACTGCAGACAAATTCTGTAATAGCCATAATTACACTGTCCCAGCCAGACACGGTCTGCTTAAGTTATTGCCTGTACAGAATTGGCTTGACATTTCCACGATATATTGATGTGATACCCAATGTTCCGTAAGGCGTCAGAGGTAGTGAATGATTACTTCGTGTCCACAGTCAAAGACCAAGGTGGTATATGAAGAAATCATATATATATTGTTTCATTTTTCATGCTCGACAAAGGGCAATCACATTTCTATACGTCAACACGGGTCTATGATAACTGCTGTGCAAGCCTCTCACTGGTGGGTGGTTCCCTCGCTTCTATACCTTAACACGGTCTGTGATAACTGCTGTACAAGCCTCTCACAGGTGTGTGGTTCCCTCGCTTTTATACCTTAACACGGTCTGTGATAAATGCTATGCAAGCCTCTCACAGGTGGGTGGTTCCCTCGCTTCTATCCCTTAACGTGGGTCTATGATAACTGATGTGCAAGCCTCTCACAGGTGGGTGGTTCCCTCGCTTCTCTACCTTCACCTGGGTCTATGATAACTGATGTGCAAGCCTCTCACAGGTGGGTGGTTCCCTCGCTTCTATCCCTTAACGTGGGTCTATGATAACTGATCTGCAAGCCTCTCACTGGTGCGTGGTTCCCTCGCTTCTATCCCTTAACGTGGGTCTATGATAACTGATGTGCAAGCCTCTCACAGGTGGGTGGTTCCCTCTCTTCTCTACCTTAACACGGTCTGTGATAACTGCTGTACAAGCCTCTCACAGGTGGGTGGTTCCCTCGCTTCTATCCCTTAACGTGGGTCTATGATAACTGATGTGCAAGCCTCTCACAGGTGGGTGGTTCCCTCGCTTCTATCCCTTAACGTGGGTCTATGATAACTGATGTGCAAGCCTCTCACAGGTGGGTGGTTCCCTCGCTTCTCTACCTTCACCTGGGTCTATGATAACTGATGTGCAAGCCTCTCACAGGTGGGTGGTTCCCTCGCTTCTATACCTTAACGTGGGTCTATGATAACTGATCTGCAAGCCTCTCACTGGTGCGTGGTTCCCTCGCTTCTATCCCTTAACGTGGGTCTAAGATAACTGATGTGCAAGCCTCTCACTGGTGCGTGGTTCCCTCGCTTCTATCCCTTAACGTGGGTCTAAGATAACTGATCTGCAAGCCTCTCACTGGTGCGTGGTTCCCTCGCTTCTATCCCTTAACGTGGGTCTAAGATAACTGATCTGCAAGCCTCTCACTGGTGCGTGGTTCCCTCTCTTCTATACCTTAACGTGGGTCTATGATAACTGATGTGCAAGTCTCTCACTGGTGCGTGGTTCCCTCGCTTCTATACCTTAACGTGGGTCTATGATAACTGATGTGCAAGCCTCTCACAGGTGGGTGGTTCCCTCGCTTCTATACCTTAACGTGGGTCTATGATAACTGATGTGCAAGCCTCTCACAGGTGGGTGGTTCCCTCGCTTCTATACCTTAACGTGGCTCTATGATAACTGATGTGCATTTCTCTCACAGGTGGGTGGTTCTCTCGCTTCTATACCTTAACACCTTAACCGCTGACTTGGTTGATGTCATGTCATCGTATCCAAATTGCGCGGAGCGATGCTCATGATGTCAGTCACTGGATTTTCTGGTTCAGACTCGATTATTTATAAACCGCCGTTATATAGCTGGAATATTGCTGAGTGCGGCGTTTAACAACAAACAAATAAAACAAAAATGTTGATAACTGTTGTTCAAGCCTCACACTTGTGGGTGGTTCCCCCTCTCCTATACCTTAACACGGACCTATGAAAACTGTTGTTCAAGGTTCCCTCTCTTCTATGCTTCAACACGGGCCATTATAACTGTATTGCAACCCCCGCCCTGATGGGGAACTTCTATACGGACACAACAATGTCCTAAAACCTGATGTAGTCAAACTGTGTGCGATCATATATGAGCGAAAATATAGAGCTCTGGTAAACTACAGAGTGACTGATGTTTTACGCTGCAGCATCATCAACCAGCTCCATCACGACGCACTGTAAATAATCTATTCTGGGCCAAGCAATCCTGTGATTAATAGTGTGAGCAACGATTAGTCGATGCCACCTGGGCATGATGACACACAACCTGCCAGGTATTGCATTGTAACCACCATGCTAGTCTAGATCTGCTCCTACCAGACTCACAGGGCCCTCGGGTCGAGGGCGGATTGTGTTATGATGGCAGTAATAGTGTTGAACTGCAGTGAACTGCACTACGCTGACATTAAACATATGTATGGTTAATACTCCCTCTTTACATTGTGTGTACTCTATGGTCCTCACCTTTTTGTCTATATATCTATACCTTCATTATTATTTCATTTACCAATCAGGGGTGGTCGGGTAGCCTGGTGGATAAAGTGTTCGCTCGTCACGCCGAAGACCCGGGTTCGATTCCCGACATGAGTACAATGTGTGAAGCCTATTTTTGGTGTCCCCATCCGTGATATTGCTGTAATATTGCTAAAAGCGGCGTAAAACAATACTCACTCACTTTATAAATCAGACCAGTCGTCTAGGCGCAGTAATTTCCTGAGCCGAGTTGCTTCCCTTAGGCGCGCCAGAAGCTTTTGAGCTATGGTTCGACCTGATTGTATGTCTGGGTTAGTCAGCTCCTTACCATTCTCGAGGTCTCTACCAAAGTGATAACCTCAAAGACTTGCATTACTTCTGGGTGTCCTCCCACATCAAGTTGCCATGTAGTGATATTATTGAAATACTTATCAAAGCGGCGTTAGGTCAAACTCACTCGCACACGCTGAACACTTAAATCCCAGAGTTGAAAAGGATTGAGTACGCATGGAGATGATTTCTCTCGAACCAGCTGACCCGGAATAGATTTAGGATTAAGATGCCAGTTCACTGTAGGAGTACTAGCGTGCATTCCTAACGGTACTATCTCAATTAGCAGAACTATTTCAGCGGTTAGGTCACCTTTGAAAATCGTTAACCTGAAAGGAACATTAGTGCGCCAAGAATGAAATTAGCTTACTAACAAGCCTCCATAGGCCATTGGTGCACTTCTTTAAAGGTGGAGTATTTCCTGTGTGGCGTAACATAACTCCATTTTGACTCGCTCAATACCCGATCGTCCCTCTACCCTTACATTAAACGAAATATAAACTGGAGTTTATCTGTCGAAAAGACATTACCAGAAAGAGACTTGCCGTTTATATCTGAACATTTGGAGGTACTTCGATTCTTTCACAAGGAGTACTAGCGAATCAGTCGCAGCACTCACGTCGGTCTGGACCAAGGGACAAGTACATTTCGAGAGAAATCAGGCATCGGAACTGGACTTTAGCTGTGTCTCAGGGACGGTGTCTTCATGCAGCTTGCTCTGGAAATATCAATCTATTGATTTGAGATCAAGAAATACGATTCACTTCTCCCCTAAAAAATCATTGACGCTTGAATGTCTGGTCTCAGCTCGTTATTTCCCCAGCTGAAGAGATTAGTCTTGCCCAATTGTCCGTAATGCTTTTTGCAGTGATGGAAAATGTGGACTGACTTGATAAACGGATGTCTATTTGTCACCAGGTTTGCGTGATTCCGTCCGTCTGGGAATAACCTACAGCGTTATAACTGTATAGCTGGCGGGGGACATACTGCGACAGAGTTAGTTGTAATGTTATCTAATTCACAGGACAGATGTGGAGTGTGTACTGCCCCCCCCCCCCCCCCCCCACCACACACACACACACACATCCATCCCTCGATATATACATACGTATTGACGCACGCGCATACTGAAACACGCCTGCACGCACGCACGCACGCACGCACGCACACGCCGGGTATATGAAAGTCTACACTTGAACACTGTATATGACAAAAAGAATACAAAAGAATTTATAACAATCGAATAAACATGTTTTGTTTATTTCATTTTTAGCCACCATCAAACACGGGTGTACACTTTCTTACTCTGGTTATTTGATGAGGGTGTATTTGATACGGGTATCATAGGTTTGTTTTGGATCTAAAGTTTGCAGGGGGCACGGGTGGCCCAGTCGTCTAAGGCGCCGTGATTCGCTGTGCAGAGTTGTGTCCCTTGGGCACGCCAGAAACCTATGATTGTGGGTTCGAATCCCGGTTCGCCCCGATAATGTTTCTAGGATTGTCAGCACCATACCCGTGCTCGTGGGTTTCATAGAAGTGGTAAACGTCGGAGACCTGCATCACTTCGGGCTTTCCTCCCACATTAAGCTGACACACCGCGATATTACTAGAATATTGTTAAAAGCGGCGTTAAACCCAACTCACTCTCTCTACAGTTTGCAGTGTTCCGGGGACTAACCTATAGCTAGTAACGATTTTAATCTTTTGGGCAGATTTAATATTCAGGTGTTTACTTTCTTTAGCCCGGCAATGTAATTAAATTTCGTGAGAGCAACCCTAACGTTTTGAGCCGAGTTAAATTAGACCGAAGAAGTCAAAATGTGTATCTTTACTGATTCGATGAAGCTTTACCCCTAAAAAATGATGTAGCTTGTGACAGGCAATCTTCGGAGACACCAGGGAATCCTTCCACACACCCAGAGTTCATTATTTGACAAGGAAGGGTGCAATCAATGCCCACGGGTCGCCACTGCATATTTCATGCCAGTTGATTCCCTCAACTGAAATATGTTCGCGACTGTAATTGGTTTAATGTCGATCTTGTTTAAGACGTATGGATCGTGCGCTTCTCTGCTAGGTTATATGTACAGTTGGAACGTCTAGAAGGGGTGTGAATGGTGAGATGGTTGAACTGTAATTTGCTGCGAATAATGATGATTGATTCGGCAGATCTTTTAAATATATACGTGTGATTTTTAACACGTCACTTTTCACATGTAATGGTAACGTTAAGGGATGTACCTGTCACGTGAAGGTTATTCAAATGGTAAAGCATTCTATTTGTGAATGGATCGCCATATTTTAGATTAAAGTGCAATTTAGACGCCTTTCACAACATATCGCAACTAATCTACTACGATTAAAACAGTTTATTCCTTGTATTACCTTTGCCTTGGCTCGTCCGTACTGTCGGTGTACGTGTATGACACACTCACATGGACATACAGACAAACTTACATGGACATACAGACTCACTCACATGGACATACAGACACACTCACATGGACATACAGACTCACTCACATGGACATACAGACACACTCACATGGACATACAGGCACACTCACATGGACATACAGACACACTCACATGGACATACAGACACACTCACATGGACATACAGGCACACTCACATGGACATACAGACACACTCACATGGACATACAGACACACTCACATGGACATACATACACTCACATGGACATACATACATACTTACATGGATATACAGACATACTCTCACATGGACATACAGACACTAACGAGGACATACAGGAACTCATTTGGACATACAAACACTCACATGGACATACAGACAAACTCACATGGATATACAGACACTAACATTGATATACAGACACACTCACATGGACATACTGACACTAACGTGGACATACAGACTCACTCACATGGACATACTGACACTAACGTGGACATACAGACACACTCACATGGACATACTGACACTAACGTGGACATACAGACACACTCACATGGATATACTGACACTAACGTGGACATACAGACACACTCACATGGATATACTGACACTAACGTGGACATACAGACACACTCACATGGATATACTGACACTAACGTGGACATACAGACACACTCACATGGATATACTGACACTAACGTGGACATACAGACACACTCAAATGGATATACTGACACTAACGTGGACATACAGACACACTCACATGGATATACTGACACTAACGTGGACATACAGACACACATGGATATACTGACACTAACGTGGACATATAGACACACTCACATGGATATACTGACACTAACGTGGACATATAGACACACTCACATGGATATACAGACACACTCACATGGACATATAGACACACTCACATGGATATACAGACACACTCACATGGATATACAGACACACTCACATGGACATACAAACACACTCACATGGACATACAAACACACTCACATGGACATACAAACACTCACATGGACACTAACACACACACACACACACACACACACACACATAACGTTTGCATAAATTTACAATACATGTCTTTCTTATTCATCGCTGCAAGAATTGGACAGGCCCATTAACGTTGCTGTCTGCCAAATCGTCAGTCTTAAGGATACTGATTCTTTATTTCGTTCTCATTAAAAGAGTCCACACAAAATAAAACCGAGAAACGCTGTTCTCTCAAAATGACAGGTGATCCAGGACAGCATCAGTGTGATTGCATCCGATGTCAGGACAGCATCAGTGTGATTGCACCCGATGTCAGTACAGACATCCCGCAGAAACTCATTTTGTCTCAAGGAATCAAGACATTGTCTGTGCAGCAAGTACAATATATAATGTCAACGACAGAAATTAATGTCGTGATTATCTGCCGAAACAGATTCAATTGGAGGTAAAAGGCAAAGTTGGGTGAAAATTATATGAATGGATCACTGTTAATCAGTGTTCTCGAAATGGGTAGTACTACTAGGCATTTCCTGCCCACACGATGGCATCCTCTTCTCACACAGTTTGCATAAAAACTTAGAAAACGTCCGAAGTTAAACTTTATTCCACGAATCCACGTCATGAAAAGCGTCCACATTTAGCCTTAAATTGAAACAACGCATTCATATCTTTATGTCCATATATGCTGCCAGTAACCCAATAAGGCCATCAGCCATGACACACGTGGAGTAATTACTGTCCATGGTAGGTGCCTGTGTGCCACGTTCACAGTCTATGTCAGAAACATGTATGTCATTAGTGACAGATTCTAGGTCAAAGAAGTCCATAACAGGTACATTCAGCTGTCAATTAACCGCATCTCTGTACATGATGGAGCTACAAGCCTTGTCATGGTCGCATCGAGCACCGAACGAGTGTACCAGACAAACTGTCTGTTGTCACAGTAATCGGTATTTCGCCGGATCGTTATTTTTGTGGCTCTATATCACAAATAGATTTGTTCTATTATTGACATGTAAAATATTTGAAATGTCATTTCTTTGATATTTAGGCACATTGCCGTTATTGTTTTACATTTGTGTACGCAGGACTGTTAGTATTGTCAACATCACCTTGTATCGTTTGTATTGCAATCACTTACCTATGCAGTATATCCATATATGTACACACACACACACACACACACACACACACACACACACACACACACACACACACACACACACACACACACACACACACACACACACACACACACACACACACACACACACACACTGAGATACAATGCCGCAGTTTAACATGAACACCCAACTCAGACACAGTATACTGACTCCGAGCCGACCAGTCCTTGTCATAGCCCCTTGGTGCCGTGCGTTAGGCAGGGTAACAACAAAAAACATCTTTTAACGTATTTTGGTATGACGCGGCCGGGGATCGTTCCCCGACCAAGGAGTCAGTCGAAGATGCTATTGTGGTTTGCCGGTGTCTATTCAGTGTGAATCAGCATCGCAATCCCGTTATAATGCCATTTAGGATAATGGACTATTTGGCTTATAGGTTATATATAACATATCAACATATCAGATATATCGACTCGCCCGACGTCGACTGAATCAAATGATGAAAAGTAAATATAGATACTACCGGGATTTTTGAACTTATATAGACTTAATAAATCGAGTTATCAGAATTCAAGATGGGAGGTCAGAAAGTTCCGAGGCCGTGACAAGGACGTGTCAAGGCCGTGTCAAGGCCGTGACAAGACCGTGACAAGGCCGTGACAAGGCCATGACAAGGCCGTGACAAGACCGTGACAAGGCCGTGACAAGGCCGTGACAAGACCGTGAAAAGGCCGTGACATAGATCATATGTATATTCAGACCATGTCGATCAGTTACGTTCGATTTAACGACATGCTTGACTGGACACTAGTTACCGAGCTTGCTAGTGTGGAAGGTGCATCTCCGCACTCTTGAAATACATAAGAATTGACTTTCTTTTTGTGTAGCTCCGACGTTCATACAGTTTGGCCCTCACTCTATGAAGATTCATACACCAGTGAACTCACACAAAGTAAAAGTCAATTCTTATAATATTTTATCACAATTTCTTACCTCAAAGGTACATTTTATTTGGTACATGTGACTTCATGTTTCCACTGACAGCCATACAACAACCAGCTATATCGCGGGATAAAATAGTTCCTCAAAAAGAGAGGTGACATGAGCGTATGGATGCACAACTTGCTCTTCAGAAACATCTTACGCAACACATGTATTCAAATAATATCACCATTAGATGAGAAAGGTCTGTTAAGGACTACCTCAGTAAGTCAGTCACAATGACAGCGCGTCGTAATACATTTACATTAAGTACAAGTTTTCAAAATGGCCGACACGATAAACGTGACGGGAGATATTTCGGGAGTTGCTAATGAACCCGTGGCGGTTACATGTTTTAGTCATTATTGATCAATTGGCCGATCATTGAAAGGTGATTAAAGATGTGTCAAATAGACACTAAGGTAGACGCATAGACTGCTGTCAACCGTCACTGCCAGACTAGACACGGATCGAGTCGATACTACCATAGTTTGGATGTGCATTTCGTTTGTTCACTAGGGTGGGTCGTAGCGAGGATATTCGTGAACGATCGTGTAGTCAAACTCTGACATTTCTCAATGTATACTAAAACGCCGAATTCAAGATAAAAGAGTCTAAATGATCAGAAAGAAAGCTTATGTATGTTTTCGTGCTAGGTGAATTCTCAGGGGTTTCCTCAGGAATGTGGAAGTAGTCCGTCAGTGTTTACGTCATTTCAAGAACACGGTCTCGTGAAAAACGTATGAACGTCAAATTGTGTCGTTCATACATTTACGAACGTCACTTTTGCGGTCAGGTAACCGACCTCCCGTCCAATTTAAAAGCCGTATAACGTGTAAACGTCAAACTAAAAAAATATTGCATTTTGGTCTGCATAAATACAATTGAATTAATGATGGTAATTATAGATGATGTGAATAAAATTATTTACAAAATGACAAAAGTTAGGGGTCACTGTGCGTCCCTCGCTTTTAACATAGACTGCACCAATTTCATACTTTACTATAGACCTGTACAGGGAGATCACTCACTGTGCTATTGGTTGAAATAATAGTATAGTTATAAATAATAAATAGTAATTTAACTGATTTTAAATATGTTGAGCACATGGATAAAATGCTCGTCTTTTAAGTCTATCATAACATACATACGTTAGTGTGCTAGGGTTTGAACAAAATGGATGAAAGCTCGCACATTAACGTACTTCCCTCTTTTTCGAACATGCAGCGACATACATATTACAGTGCAGTAAAGGAATAGTTTGATGAACACTGCGGTGCCACTTTGATTCACTTCCGTCGGAAAATGGGAAATTCAAAAAAAAATATCACATTTTGTTTGATTATATCGCTGTTTTGACGAATTGACTTTTCGTCTATGGTTCTAGACTTTTGACTCAGCAATCGTATCAACAATATTTCATGAACACAACGATCTATCAGTAAACTGGTTCTATATACATCACAGATTATGCATAAAACTAACCAGACATACTTAAGAAAAAATAGGTATATCAGTTACATAAGTACAGTAAACTACGTTTAAAACGAACACGCTTATAACGAACTGACCGATATCACGAACATATTTTTAGTCCCGGTCATTTGTTGTATCTATGCTGTACATATGCTTATAACGAACTATGGTTATTACGAACTGCAATTGTGGTCCCTTCGTTCGTTATAACCGTAGTTCACTGTAGCTGCACGATGCCCCAGCAGGAAGTACGTCATCACCCCAGTGGGTTGTTGTTTAACAAAATAGACATACATTAAAAAGCAACATATTTTGCAAAGTTTAAAAATTATGGATGATGATATTTTTTTTAATTAGGTTGACTTCTGTGACATTATGAGGGAAAAGATGTTCTCATAATATATCGCCCCAATTTCCTAAAGAGCTCCCGAGTCGTGACTGTTTGAGTAATCGGGAAAATATTTCATCATACATGTACAGTAAACTACGGTTATAACGAACTCAAAGGGACAACTTATTTTAGTTCGTAATAACCGTAGTTCGTAATAAGCATATATACAGCGCATATACAACAAATGGGCGGGACCAATATATACAGTTCGTTATATCCGCCAGTTCGTTATAAGCGTGTTCGTTATAACCGTAGTTTACTGTACTTGTTATGAATGTGTAACCACCATTTCCCACCAGTGATGCGCGTCGTTAATGTGGAACATTGTCGTCACTCTAACATCCATGTGACATTCGTTAGTTGAAGATAGTTGATAATTATCAGGAGATCGGCACCGTGCATGTGACAAAAAATATTTTTTTATGGTTGAATGTTTATCGTTCATGATGGCAAATGGTCGAAAACGTTTACAATAAACCACACGTATTTACTCAACTCGACGTTGTGTTTAGTCTGGTAGAGACTCTTGCACATCAGCGAATCGTCCTTCTAGACGCAAAACATAAATCTCGTGATAATTTATTACAACAGCGGCCAGCATAATTACATTTTTAGTGTTACATCACGTGCACAGTTACATTTATTTGGATGTGTTATGACTACATTGCATTCATTGTAAAAAGTCTTTATCGTAGAGACGAAACATTCACATGTCAACTGCACATTACAAGACACGAACCAACCTTATAATGTCAACTCTCGGCGTACACGTCCGGAGTTCGAACAAAACCTTTACAATTTAAGGTTTCATAATGAATGATCTGAACATATGATTGGTGCTGGGACTTTTAAACTATGTTTACGTCCCAGGAATCAAGTGCGATAACGTTGTTAAAATATTTTTAAGGATTGTAGATTAGAAGTACTCAGCTACAAGAATAAAAACATTGGGGATGTCTCGGGTTTCGGAACATATATCGACATGGCGTTTTGAAAACCCTGTTAAACGTCAGTGCATGATTTGTTAGTTTTAGGATAATTGTACGAGAGGGCATTGTCCGTCATCCCGGTGTCCCTGTTCTCTGTGTCCACACGTGGATCTACATTAGTTTCTACATCTTTGTATATTTGTTCGTGTACATGTGTGTTTGTGTGTGTGTGTGTGTGTGTGTGTGTGTGTGTGTGTGTGTGTGTGTGTGTGTGTGTGTGTGTGTGTGTGTGTGTATGTGTGTGTGTGTGTACATGTGTGTCTTTGTGTGTACATGTGTCCGCTTCTGTGTCTACGTGTACATCTGTGTCTATGTGTGTGTGTGCACGTGTGTCTATGTTTGTGTACATTTGTGTCTACATGTAAATATGTGTCTATATATGTGTCAATGTGTCTATAAGTGTGCCTACATCTATGTCGACATCTGTGACATTTTTTGTCTTCATCCTGGCATAATTGTGTTTTACACGTGTGTTCACACATGTGTCAATATCTGTGCCTAAAGGTTCGTCAGTGTCGCCGTTCCATGACAGTGGAAAGTTTTCGCTGTTATACATACATATTATAGAACAGAAGTGAATAGCCTTAAACTTATTGATAAGGCTTATATTATAAACTCCTACTAACTGCTCCCCAGGATGTACACTTGTCGATATTATAGTAAATGTATCTACACAGTGTGCGCGCCATGGAGACAGACAGAAAAAACAAACGTTTTATAATCAGCATCCCGACATCAAGTGTGAAGGAGATCGATCATAATTTCGATCAGGTCCTAAGTGAACACATTACACATCTACCTTGTTCACGCGCCATGGACAATATTAAACGTACATATAGAAGAGGTGATATACATATTTGTTCAAGCACAAAACAATGAAGAATAGCCCGAATATTACCTTAAAGCAATGGTCGGCTCTATACACTCTTCAAAAAAAAAAGAAACGCACAGGTAGATTTTTAGTAAATTGATTGTACCTGATAAAGTCGATATATTTAATTTAATAACATAGATACAAATATGAAATTTTGGAGCTCGATAGTCACATGTTGTCGTTCTCCAAGGGCATTGGAAACTGTTCATTGTCACGTCACTTAAGGCCACAAGGTTGCGCTGAACTCAGTATCTCGTGTGACTGTCCCTGCAACAATCACGGCTCTGCATCTCCTCAGCACTGACTGGATAAGTGTACGAATTCTGTCCTGCGGAATTCTGCGCCATTCTGCTTGCAACGCTTTGGCCAGTTGTGGGAGTGTCTGCGGCGTGTTCTGACGTTGACGTACACGTCGATCGAGTTCATCCCAAAGGTGTTCGATTGAGTTTAGATCTGGAGATCTCGACGGCCAGGGCAATTAGATGTTGGTATTATGCAGGTAGTCTACCGTGACACGAGCTGTGTGCGGTGGAGCGTTGTCCTGTTCAAACAGCTCCCTCTGGCGGTCAATGATTTGAAGAAGATGAGGTTGAAGAATTTGATTCATGTGGTCATTTGCTGTCAAATTTCCCTTAACCACAACCAAGTCTCGTGGTGTAGGATATGGCCCCGGCACCACGACACTACCGCCACAGAATTTGTCGAGTTCACGTTCACAATGTAGGGCAAAACGCTCATTTCGACGACGATAAACACGCTGTCTTCCATCTCGCTGGTGAAGAAGAAATCGTGATTCATCGCTAAAGCAGACTCGTCTCCAGTTTCCCAAATTCAAAAGCTGTAAGGTATGGCACCAACGCAAGCGTCGCTGTCGATGGATCTGTTGCAAAACAGGGACGAATAGCTGCGTTTTGACGCACCGTTTGTCGAGTATCAGGCCACCAACATTTTTCAATGACATATATCCAATTTATATACCGAATTTTTGTGTAGTCAGGTTCATTGAACTACATACGAACTGTGCGTTTCTTTTTGTGAAGAGTGTAGCTTCCCTGTCGCAGTTAGTTACATTAGTGAAAGTATCATAGTGTTTGTTCCGTACAAAGATCTGGGCAGACACGAGCTCTATTTCCTTCACCCAGCATTAGCTAATCCGAACACAAAAGTGACATTTCGAATCTAATTAATATGAATGCATTGGTGATAGACCTGTCGGTGAACTAGCAGTTGGCAGCTTTCGTTTAGCTCTGAAATCTTGTCGTTTGTTCCAGTGGGACTGTTATGATGTTGAATGTCAACCGTATGAGAGCGCAATATGAGGATGAGGATAAGTCTATATGTAACAGTAATTAGATACTCTCACACTGATACCTTATGTAAGATTATAATTTCACCCTTTGAGGCTAACGGGAACTGGAGAACACGACCACCGTGTATTTGGAGAAAACGGCCATCGAATAAGAGAAAACGACCCTCGTGTATGTGGAGAAAAACGGCCATCGCATAAGAGAAAACGGCCACCGTGTATGTGGAGAAAACGGCCACCGTGTATTTGGGGAAAACGGTCAAGGTGTATTTGGGGAAAGTGGCTAATTGCATAAGAGAAAACGGCCACCGTGTATTTGGTGAAAACGGCCATTGCATAAGAGAAAACGGCCATGGTGTATTTGGGGAAAACGATCATTGCATAAGAGAAAACGGCCATGGTGTGTTTGGGGAAAACGACCATTGCATAAGAGAAAACGGCCATGGTGTATTTGGGGAAAACGGCCATTGCATAAGAGAAAACGGCCATGGTGTATTTGGGGAAAACGGCCATTGCATAAGAGAAAACGGCCATGGTGTATTTGGGGAGAACGGCCATTGCATAAGAGAAAACGGCCATGGTGTATTTGGGGAGAACGGCCATTGCATAAGAGAAAATGGCCACGTTGTATTGGGTGAAAATGGCCATGGCATAAGAGAAAACGGCCAATACACGGGGTAGTGAAGATGGCCATAGCGAATGGAGAAGACGGCCTGTTTGTTTATAATGTATTGATAGTGGAGTCCAATCGTGGTGGTCGTTTTCATGATCACTAACCCTTTTGGCCGTTTTCTCTTATGCAGTGGCTGTTTTTAACGTTGGTCAGAAGGATCTTCCCTAACATACCAGAACGAATATGTAAGGACTGTCATAACAGCTATAAGAAAGATCTTTGTTACACGAGACACAGTCATTGAACGCAGAAAGAAAAGTCACTCAAACTTTGCACATTGCACCAGTAACGTATGCCAGCCACGGTGCCATATCCTGACTCCTGGCATGTTCAAGTATGTCACGACCACATGGTTCACTGATCGGGTACAACGAAGGAAAGTGCCTCCAAAAGTGTACATGACAGAAAATGAAATATTACACGCAATAGGCATGGATGAGGATGGCGAATCACAGGATCCAGGTGGGGAGAGGAAGGCTTGGGAAGACTACTCCCAGGAAGGATCGATATCTAGGTACCATTGCGTTGCTTAACAGAATCTGATTCATTTTTGCACTGGAACTGAGGGACAACTTTCAGGCTGCCACAGGAATCCGACTTTCGACGTCAACGATACGAAACAGGTTGAAAACCGCATATCTGAAATCAAGACGTCCTTCAAGAGGAATGCGTCTGACTGTGGCACACAGACGCCTCAAACAACAGTGGGTACAGCGGATTGGAAGTCTTCAATAGCGGCATTGGAGATACACCATGTTTTCTGATGAATCGAGGTTATGTTGCGTTACAGCTGGTGGACAACGTGTTTGGAGACGATGTGGAGCGAGGTACAATACGACAGCAGTTCAACAGCACGATAGGTACAGTGGTGGCAGGATCATGGTCTCGGCTGGCACCACAGAAGACAACAGGGCGGATCTGAGGCGCGTCCTCAAAGAGGTTGTGTTGCAGTTGCCTATATGAGGCAGTAAGGAGTAATAACATTGTCCTGACCAGCCAAATCTAGAAATGTCACCGATTGAACACAAATGGGATGTACTAGGCCGAAGGATTTGCAAATGACTTCAGCGTGCCCAGAATTGGCAACAGCATGGGCAGGCCTCACAAGAAAGGTGGGCGAAGGACAGCAGGGGAGATAATCCGGCCTTTGATATCCAATATGACCAGAAGATGCCGTGCCTACATCGATGCCCCCGAGGCATGGACCAGATTGACTTTACTTTGAAGTTTGAATTCATTCCACAACGTCTTTTCTTTACATATAATTAATAATTAAATTGTGTGTGTGGTGGTGTGTGTGTGTTGGGGTGTGTGTGGTGGTGGTGGTGGTGGTGGTGGTGGTGGTGGGGGGGGGGGGGGGGGGGGGGGGGGGGCGGGGTCCCTTAAATATTGTTCCAAGTATGTTATATTACAAAAGTACAGCTATTTCTGATGTAACTATTCTCTCATCGTACATTATTAATATATGCACCGCTTCTACAAGTGCGACCTTATTTTACTGTGTTCAATCCGTTTTCAAACAAGGCAATATTGTATGAATCAGTTAATGAATCAGGACCATACTAACGTTTATCGTTAATGATAATGACGTTGAGATTCTTTTACTTCAAAACCCGCGTTAACATGTGAACGTTTGTCATATGGACCGCGGATTACATGTTAATTTCCTAGCATAAATAAATTTGGGTAATACATTTTCTGCGTGGCGTGGTGTATGTATGTAGACACGTGTGTCTACATATGTGACTGTTTGTGCCCCATATTTGTGTCTATATGTCTTTCTACATCTGAGCCTATGTGTTGGTCTATACGTGTGTCTATATATGTGATTCTAGTTTGTGTCCATGTGTGCGTCTATATATCTTTCTACATCTGAGCCTATGTGTTGGTCTACACGTGTGTCTACATATGTGACTCTAGTTTGTGTCCCATATGTGTGTCTATATGTCTTTCTACAGCTGTGCCTATGCGTTGGTCTATACGTGTGTCTATATATGTGACTCTAGTTTGTTTCCCATATGTGTGTCTATATGTCTGTCTACGTCTGTGCCTAAGTGTTGGTCTATACGTGTGTCTATATATGTGACTCTAGTTTGTATCCCATATGTGTGTCTATATGTCTGTCTACGTCTGTGCCTAAGTGTTGGTCTATACATGTGTTTACATATGTAACTCTAGTTTGTGCCCCATATGTGAGTCTATATTTATTTCTACATCTGAGCCTATGTGTTGGTCTATACGTGTGTCTACATATGTGACTGTTTGTGCCCCATATGTGTGTCTATGTGTCTTTCTACATCTGAGCCTATGTGTTGGTCTATACGTGTGTCTACATATGTAACTCTAGTTTGTGCCCCATATGTGAGTCTATATTTATTTCTACATCTGAGCCTATGTGTTGGTCTATACGTGTGTCTACATATGTGACTGTTTGTGCCCCATATGTGTGTCTATGTGTCTTTCTACATCTGAGCCTATGTGTTGGTCTATACGTGTGTCTACATATGTGATTCTAGTTTGTGTCCCATATGTGTGTCTATATGTCTTTCTACATCTGAGCCTATGTGTTGGTCTATACGTGTGTCTACATATGTAACTCTAGTTTGTGCCCCATATGTGAGTCTATATTTATTTCTACATCTGAGCCTATGTGTTGGTCTATACGTGTGTCTACATATGTGACTGTTTGTGCCCCATATGTGTGTCTATGTGTCTTTCTACATCTGAGCCTATGTGTTGGTCTATACGTGTGTCTACATATGGTCCTATGTGTGTGTCTACACGTGCCTTCTTTATGTGTCTGCATGTGTACTGTTAACGTCAATGTACGATAATACATTCTTATAGATTTCAGTTATTGATCGAACGGATAGTATCCTTGCAGAACAAATACTATTTCTTACAATATTTGTTTGGTTTGCTTTAATTAGCACAAGCAGGAATGTTGTTAAATAAATACCAGAAGGCATAGTTCTCTATAAACAAATTAGTTGCAGGAGAGCTTAATCTCCGTAACACAGATGGCAGAAGAAGCACTATATTTTACAACGGTTTTCATTTTGTTTATTTAATACTCACATGCAAAGGCTTTATCACATCAACACAAAATGCAGCTTACATCTTTTACACACAAATCAAGCGAGTTTGAAGTTTGATAAGGATCCCCTCCAGTTCATCGTGTACACAGATCTAACCACTCAGAAGCCGGGTCATTAAGGATCCCCCACTCACACCTGTGAGGCGAGGATGGCGTCAGAGTTCAAACCTGTGATGTCAGTGCTGGCAGATTGCGGCAGCAATTAGCTGTCAGTGTATCTAGGACTCCGTGTGCAACACACTCATCTCCACAGCAGCTGATAACCTCTTGCGTGTATACACTATCTAGACAGGGAAGATTATAGAGTCGCATTGCAATCAGGACAAGTTTCCTCTCGAGGAAACTTCGTTACCATTTGGAGTATATTCTGGTACTTAATGCTCGTCGTAAAAGAATCGACATAACTGAGGATCGGTTGGTCAGATTGACCAACCTGGCTGATGGCGTGTCATCGTACACCAAATATAAGCAATCTACAGCTGGTTTACCGGGCAATCGTGTGAATTCCCCAATAGTGAGTGAGTGAATTGGATTTAACGCCGCTTTTAACATTATTCCAGTCATATCACGGCGTGTCAGCTTAATATGGGAGGAAAGCCTGAAGTGATGCAGGTCCTACACGTTTAACACTTCAGTGAAACCCACGAGCACGGGTATGGTGTTGACAAACCTAGAAACATAATCGGGGCGAATCGGGATTCGAACCCACAATCATAGGTTTCTGGCGTGCCCAAGGGACGTAACTCTGCACAACGAACCGCGGCGCCTTAGACGAATTCCCCAATAGCTCTTGCTTGTCACAAGAGCCCATCATAATGAGGATCGAGTAGTCAAGTTCTGTGGCTTGAATGGCTGTCATCTTATTCCGATGGCATTGACGTTGCTGACGTTGTCAATCACTCGCTTGCCTGGTCCAGATTCGATTATATGGCGTGTTCTTATTTTGCTTACATCGCATTTCGCCTTTTATTTCTGTGAGGAATTGTTTTTTAGTTGTAAACCCCTCTGTAGTAAATGGGAATGTCCACAAATAGTCATGTAGGAGGTGAGAAGGGATTAAATAGTTTAATCTCTCCTGCTCAAAAAGTCAGATGGTGAAGGTATAAGTTTGTTGGAGTTTTACAAGTTTTATGAACAAAAACAACAAAAGCCTTAAAGGCTTTCTGTACGATGCCGACTATATAAAGATCATGTGCTTATGTATCACTATCACATAGCAATGATACCATGTGTCGCGATGGCGTTAATACCCTCTAACTTAATCCATTAGACAAATACCAACTTGGTTCGGAGACAGATCCAACTTCTTTCTCTACAACAATGTACGACGGGGTGACGTGGAAGTTCTGGAACCTTGCAACAGTGACGTAATACGTACTTCTTCTGGCGACAGCGTGACGACAACACATCCCGAGCGATTAATTAAATGAGAAATGTCAGTATTTTTACAATTCTTTTAACTATTGTTTACGACATAAGCGCCAACATGAAGTGTGGGGTGGCACAGGACTCCAGGCTGGCTAGAGATGTAAACATGAGAATAAAAGATGAGTTCATCGACTGGAGACCCAGCGGCTCATTATCCCCATGAGACGTACAACCAACCCCAAGGACGTTTTTTTCTGATTTTTAACCGGCAGACGAAGCTGATACAAGATAATGCGTAAAAACGAGTACAGTTCGCCTCAGTTCGTACCGTGTCATTTTAATTTAATAAATAAATTTCTCGCGACCAAATAGTTTCTCCTCTCAATTACGAGCTCGCATCTACGGTATATTTCGAACAAATTCAAGTTTTCCATTTTTAAAAGATTCAGATGCAATTGGGCTGTATAAGTTTAGATTCATTTAAAAAAAAAGAATAAATTATATTTCATTCCACACATCAAATGATATTTCTACAGAATATACCATAATTTGTTCATCATGAGCCCATCAGGATATTGTCGGAAGCATGCAGGTCACTAGACTAGACTGAAGAATATGCCATAACTATTGAATAGACGTGGCTGCGTACATACAGATAGTACCCGTAAAGATCCGGGGTAGAATAGGTCTTCACCAACCCATGCTTCCGGTAAATGGCGACAAATCTTGTCGTAAGAGGCGACTAACAGGATCGGGTTGTCGGGCTCGGTGACTTGGTTGATGCATGTCATCGTATCCAAATTGCGTGGATCGATGCTCATGATGTCAATAACTGGATTGTCTGGTCCAGACGCGATAATTTACAGACCGCCGTCATATAGCTGAAATATTGCTGAGTGCGGCGTTAAACAACAAACAAACAAACATACATACACATAGAGGGGGGTTAACAGACGTTTTAGGTGTACTACTACTTGTACACATTGTATGCATTGTATGAGGTGTCTGAATAGCTGTTCCACACAAAATATTCCCCTTTGTTCTACGTTTTCAAAGAGTAGTTTAATCACTGACGTCAAACATTATCGTATTCAATTTTGCAAATTTAGAAGTCAAATTTGTAAAGACTGATATTTGCATACACAAGAGGGTTAGAAGCTTTTATAACATAACAATCAAATCACGAGGCGCGACTGTTCCAAATACGTACACCTAAATGTCGATTCTATAACAGACAAGGACAGTATAATACAGTTAACGAGAAATTCAGGTTTAGAAGTCGATCTCAGACTCCACATCGGAGAAGCGAGGCGATCTATACCATCGGCTTTAAACTTGGAATTACGCATTTTGCCTGAGGGTTGATTCAGAGAGATATAAGATTTCATTAGGTTGTCACGTCGGACATTGATGCAGCAATCAGGTGATTCCCCTTCCCCCTCTGCCTGTCCCCCGGGCTTCTGGTTACAATCAGGGTCTATCGCATCAAGATCTCCACTATCCGAATTTCTGGGTTCAAATTAGGCAAGTTCGCTTGGGGCCGGGCCATTCCCATTTCGAGGCGAACTAACGACATGAGGAAATTTCGTTTGTATTTCATTTTCTGGCACTAAATGTGATAAACTGTCTGAGCAGAGAGTCCGTGGTTCACCATCATTCTTAGCCGAGGGGGAAATTGGGCTTAGGCATGAAATGGCGTTCTTTTGCACGAACGCAGACAAATTATAGAATGAAGGAATACTTCTTGACTTCCACTGTCGTCTTCAGTATCGCGGATTAAACTAAGTCTTTAGTATGGGGTAATATCAATAAAGGCAGGGTTCATTTATGGATTTCATCTTTAACGTGACATTTCCCATCCTTTTTGCTTGAAAAAGGTACCAGCTCCTGTACAGAAACATTGCCCTGAAAGAATGAAGAAATCGAAGTGATGTCAACCCTGTCTTGAAATACCCTCAATGTCAGCGGTGTGCAATGGCTGTGTGTTTGTAATGTGTGCAGTGGCGACAACGAACTGGTGCAGGTTGATATAATGCCGGTTTCTCTCCTGGGAGACCAAGGAGTCATTACTTAGTTGGAATTCCTATATATCCACTGTCCAGTACGTCTGTATTCTAGATATGTTATAACCGGTGCCAAGTCCCGTATGGTGACTAGACTGGAAACTCTAGAAAAAGGTCTCCCTTGGTTCAGCTATCGAAATAGAGTAGACGATAGTTGTTGTGCTCCCTTGATTACACTTACAACCATGGGACCTTATAAAAGTATGTAAAATGGCTTTCTCGCACTCTATCACACTTCAGTATTCTTTATGGCATTCTGTAATACATTTTCAATCCGAACATTAACATCTTCCATTTAGCCATATTTTTTCTGTGGCTAGAAACGATGTTATCATTCAAAGTGTCGTTTGTTTTTCAACAGAGGAACCGAATGTATTAGTCTCTGTAAAACTAGATTTGACTCCTTTGTTAGAGAGTGGGTTTGGTTTAACGCCGATTTGAACAGTATTACAGTTATAACACGACCAGTCAGCTGGATGTGGGGGGACATCCCAAAGAAACAGATATTAGACGTTTAATACTTTGTTGCAACCCACGTGAACGGGATTCGAACCTACGGTTATATATTTCAGGCAAACTTAAGTGGCAAACCGTATAACCCCCATAACAGAACAGCTGACAAAAAGGAGAACATATGACAGAATGTAGAACAGCTGACAAAAAAGCAGAACAGATGACAGACAGCAGGACAGCTGACAAAAAAGCAAAACATATGACAGAAAGCAGAATAGATGACAGAAAGCAGAATAGACGACAAAAAGCAGAATAGACGACAAAAAGCAGAATAGATGACAGAAAGCAGAATAGATGACAGAAAGCAGAATATATGACAGAAAGCAGAATAGATGACAGAAAGCAGAATAGCTGACTGAAAGCAGAACAGATGACAGAAAGCAGAACAGATGTCAAAAAGTAGAACATATGACAGTAAGCAGACTAGATAACAAAAAGCAGAATAGCTGACAGAAAGCAGAACAGATGACAGAAAGCAGAACAGATGTCAAAAAGTAGAACATATGACAGTAAGCAGACTAGATAACAAAAAGCAGAATAGCTGACAGAAAGCAGAACAGATGACAGAAAGCAGAACAGATGTCAAAAAGTAGAACATATGACAGTAAGCAGACTAGATAACAAAAAGCAGAATAGCTGACAGAAAGCAGAACAGATGTCTGGCAGTAGAACAGATGACTGGACACATAATGTATGATAGCAAGCAGAACATATTACTTGATTACATGCAGTCCTGGGGTTGAGAACATTATTCTTTTATCCAACAAATAACATGTAACCAACCTTTGTTCGAATCAATATTTTTGATAAACATAAAATGAAATGACATGAGTCGACAGTGCCAGCGATGTTATTGACTAATTTACATTCTATGAATTAACCATGACATTGGGGTAGTATTCCAACGATAATCCCGTTACTCCTGTTTTCAATTCAGTTTGAAAGCTGATTTCAAACTCGACGTAAAATTGCCCCGAAATCGATTTTCTTCAACGAATCAATTATCAAGTTACAACGTATCAAACATTTCCCGATAATGTTCCCTTCAGGTGACACTTGTCGTACATCTCGGCATCTCGGGACCAGTTTAGCTGACTTCCCTTGTGCATGGACATCCCTTTCAACAAATGAACTGTCACCGACTCCTGTTTCAACAGATACAAATCTTGATTGCTTTGACATAACCGTTGGCTTCAGGACATGGCATTCTTTGAAATCCAATGACGTCTCTTCACGAATCCACAAGCACCACGGTCGTTCCATTATAAACGTCTTTATTCCAGCTCTCGTGATTTCAGTTTTGACAATCCGCTAGTTTTTACTTTGTTATTGATTTCGCTTGCTTTTCTTTGAAATTGACGTTAAGTCCTTGGATGAGTAGCTTGTCTTTGATTTGAATCAACGGCGAGGATTGATTAGACAGTTCCTGGAAGTTTATAGTATGGTATATTTGCATGACCACGGAGACTAAGAACTTTCTGTCATATTAGATGTGCATGTATATTATTGGATAAGAAATTGAAATTGTATCTCTGTTCGGGAAAGGACATTCCCAGTGTTTGTCCGCCTGGATAATGTTATTACACCGTCTGGATAATGTTATTACCCCGTCTGTCAGGTGTTATTACTAATGGATATAAATGGAAACCATAACTAATGCTACTTGTAAGTGAGTGAGTGAGTTGGGTTTAACGCAGCTTTTAACAGAATTCCAGTTATATCACGGCATGTCAGCTTAATGTGGGAGCAACGCCCGATGTGATGCAGGTCTCCGGCGTTTACCACTTCGGTGAAACCCACGAGCACGGGTATGGTGCTGACAAACCTACAAACATAATCGGGGCGAATCGGGATTCGAACCCACAATCATAGGTTTCTGGCGTGCCCAAGGGACACAACTCTGCACAGCGAATCGCGGCTCCTTAGATGACCAGGTCTACCAGGCTTATTATTTTGACAATTTTAAGGTCGAACATAAAAAGACACCTCATACAAACAAACGTTCAAGGGGGATTTTATGGTGTAATCACGGAACAAATCATTTTTTCCAAACGTTACTGGGGATTGATACTTTAGTTAACTTCACACAAAATCGTGTTGCAATATAATGAAACGATATTAAATTGTATAAATAGAACGTTGCCTGAATTATGTTTTGTGCAACCCGTCAACTGAAATGTCTCCTCGAAGAACAATAAAGTCAGGAATACCATTGAGGTGCATTGGCTGCATTAAGGTTAATGGGATTGGGAAAATTAGACACGCATATCTTGGATATTCTGCAGTGCACGATTGGTGTCCTTGTACATTGCAATAGGATTAATTGAATACACGAGCAGTTCGTCTTGTATATAAACGACGGCTTGTTGACTGGCAGCGCCAGCCATAACGCAGATGACAAGGGATACACTCCCGACATTGTTACAATGTTACACGTTACCTGTTGTGTTTTGGAGCATGTTACATATTAATCAGTGCTTCGCTTACCGAAGTGGTAAACATCTGAGACCTGCATCACTTCGGGCTTTCCTCCCACATTAAGCTGACACGCCGTGATGTAACTGGAATACTGTTAAAAGCGGCGGTAAACCCTACTCACTCACTCATTTAAGCAACAGCCACAAAACTATATACTGTTTTACTTTAAACCAACAGCCTGATTTTTTTTTATCGGATCAACACCTTGCAAGAATGTGACTAATCTCCCCCCCCCCCATATATATATATATATATATATATATATATATATATATATATATAGTTACGGTAGTCTGGGTGAACATTTGTTTGTTTTGTTTTATTTTTTATTTATCTTTTTATTTAAAAAATAGATATTTAATAAATAAAAAATAAAACAAAACAAACAAATATCGTCCCATCGTAACACATGGGAGAATGTAAACTATATTTCCCTCACTCATGCATTGCGTATTTTCCCTCCAGACACATACCACGAAGCCCTTCTGGAGTACTTTGAGGAGGCCGAACGCCTAGAGCAGGGATCAGGAGGGGGACCAGGATTTGAGGGGGACGCAGAGGAGGAGGGACCCCCTGGAAGGGTTATTCGGTGCTTGAAGTGTGCGGGGCCCGAGGAGAGACCCGATGCTTGTACGCCCCAGGAGTTGCGCCAGAACCTTGATGACTACACAGTGGAGTGTCGCGGGCACTGCATGAACATAACAGCAGGTAGGACCTCTAAATGGGATGCTGTCTCTCTTGCAATACAGTCATCCAGGTGCAATATGTGCCGTATATTAAATCAGTAAGTCTCACCGTCAAGTGTGGGAGATTAGTGTTGGTCAGTTGGTCGGTTTGTTGTTTAACGTCGCACTCAGCATTATTCCAGCTATATGACGGCGGTCTGTAAATAATCGAGTCTGGACCAGACAATCCAGTGAATGACATCATAAGCATCGATCCACGCAATTAGGATCGACGACATACATCAACCAAGTCAGCGAGCCTGGCTACCCGATCCCGTTAGTCGCCTTTTACGGCAAGCATGGGTTGCTGAAGACCTATTCTACCCCGGATCTTCACGGGTCAGATTAGTGTTGGAGATCTTATCAGACGGGCTTTAAAACAGATAACTCTTTTATGTCGTAATTTGATAATCAGATGTATTCCTGACGAAGATTTGAAGTGAAACTTCAACACTTAACGAGATAGAGGACGTCCTCTGGTCTGTATTAAGAGTATTAATGTTTATATGACAGGTAAAAACCTATAATATGAAGTCTAACTGTCGAAATGAAAAAAGAAGGCAGTCAGCTATAGTGTACATTTTATTACGCTAAATGCACTTATTAACAACGGCGCCAAAGTGAGACTTTACAAATCATTCACCATGTAGACAGTTTAAACTTTTACTTAATATAATGTTAAGTTAAATATGTAGGGGTATGTCGATAACAAAATACGTATTTCCCTCGATGTCTAACGTGCAGACACAAGCCATAAGGGTTCCTAAGACAATGAGGTTGAAAAGCAGTATCGTCCTAATTTAGTGACTAATGCCGATTTTATAGTGCTCGCTCACTGAGATACCATGCCACAGTTTAACATGAATACCCCACTCAGTAAACTGACTCCAGTCCTTTTTTTGCCCCTTTATGCCGTGGACCGTCTCCGTGGTCTAGTGGTGGGGCGTCCACCCGGAGAGCGGAAGGTCCGGGGTTCGAACACTGCCGCGTCATACAAAAAGAAGTTAAAAGATTATACTTGTTGCTACCCTGCCTGGCGCAGGACAGTAAGGGGAACACTCCCGAGGCCACAATTCGGGATCTGATTGCATCCATGGGACGACGATGCCAGTCAGTTTTGGACTCTAATGGTGGCCATACAAGATATTGAGAACAGATAAAATCTATAGTTCCATGTGTCCTATATGGAACCTGGGTCCATGACAATGATGAGTGCCAGTTTTGAACAATCGGTTACAATCTGTTGATTATTTATATGATAAAATATACATCTAAAATCTCTTTTGCGTTTCTGTTTTTTTTTCAGAGTACATTTCGTCCTTAATAGGTTTAAGTCACACCTGCTAAGATTTGAACAAAGTAAAGGTACATGGTTCTTGAATACTTTTATCCGCCTCCGTGGTCTAATGGTAGAGCGTCCGCCCGGAGAGCGGAAGGTCCGGGTTTCGATCCCCGGCCGCGTCATACCAAAAGACGTTAAAAGATGGTACTTGTTGTTACCCTGTCTGACGCTCGGCATTAAGGGGTTAAAACAAGGACTGGTCGGCTCGGAGTCAGTATACTGTGTCTGAGTGGGGTATTCATGTTAAACTGCGGCATGGTATCTCAGTGAGCTAGCACTATAAATCGGCATCAGTCCGGACTAATACAAGCACACATACACGTGCATGCACGTCGTTATATTAGTGCAATAATCTTGGACGCGACGTTAAACCCCATTTCACCTCACCTCTTGAATAATTTATTGTCTAATTAATAAATACGAAATGGACTGTCATTTTGCACTTCTGTTTTATCTGTTCTTAATGAAGACAGATATATCTCCTACAATGCCTTTCAAAAATATTTTTACGTTCTCAAATTGAAATTCAAAGTTTCATCTTTGTTATTATATCAATCTTAGAAAATAAACATGTTAGTTATTAAACTAGCATTATTTTTTCATTACTTTTAATATGCATGTACTTCCCAAAACATTATATTCTTTGACATATATTCTACTGTAATCGTTGATAAGACATTTCGGAAACCTTTTGAAGTAGAATACTCGATATTTCAAAAGAGAGTTATATGAAATAATCGATCGAATATATCATAAATTGCATTACTGACCTTTATCCACAAACCTCGTCGCCATACTGAGTTGTGAACATGGCCATTTTAATTCACGGCGTAACACCAGACAGCCATTATATCAAGCTGACTGGACATGCAGGGAGAGCTTTTTGCTATTGTGTGTGTTTGATGACGTGTTGTCGGGCTGAAAATTGGATTTGACAGTCGGTCAGACCTGATGGACATTCAGCCCGTGATTGGGCGTCACGGCGTGGCAGTAGCGCAGAACGAAAAGAAGACATCATTTCAAAGAGACTTAACTCCGGCTAAATGCGTGATTCCCCCCCCCCCCCCCCCCCCCCCCCTGTGAATGATCGTGTGCCTTTGAGGTTTTTATATTGACAAAGTGAGGCTTGAAACTTAAATTAGTGGGACATACTTGTCTGTAGTTTTCAACTCAGAAGACATTCACTAGAGGTGGTTTAGCTTTTGGATCGGTTGGATTATTTTATTTTAGCATCTTAAATTATACACTTTGTGAAGACATTACCGTATTAATAGTATCTTAAATATCTTAAATATACCCATTAAAAGTATTGAAATAAACGTAAAGTGCAGCCGCAAAAAGATCATATTCCATGTTCCATGCTGCCTAGAAACAGCGCCACTGCTGTATCTATTTATTTCTTATCAGTGGGACAGATATATATGTCAACGGGACTATTATTTTAACGAAAATGCGGTAATTCATACATGAAAATACGAAAAATTCCCCGAATTCAGACATGTTAAAAAATTCAAAGCGGAAACGAGCATACATCATCAGCTATGGCGTTGATATACATGTATAAGTATATCCGATTAGAGGAAGTTGTTTGGTGCACAGCTTGTCATCGCAGGAAGTGAATCACACGATATATGTGTAAATACTTTGTTTATGGCGTGTGTATGTATAGCATCAATGATTGCTACAGATATTTAGAAGCATGTCATGCTGGACCAAAGTACACGATAGTTTGGATTCTTACTTAGATGGGGGCACGGGGGGCCCAGTCGTCTAAGGCGCCGCCATTCGCTGTGCAGAGTTGCGTCCCTTGGGCACGCCTGAAACCTATGATTGTGGGTTCGAATCCCGATTCGCCCCGATTATGTTTCTAGGTTTGTCAGCACCATACCCAAGCTGTAGGTGACCAAGGACACGCCCACCTTTTCGCGAACACCTGGTGTCATCACTATGTTATAGTGATTCATAACCACATTCTTGATATGGAAATATAGAAAATCCATATTTGTATAAAGCACGCGTAAATCAATTGCAAGTGATTTCGAGGTATTTGATTGGCTAAAAAGCAAATGTCCTTGCGTTAATATTTCCATTAACGGACGACTGTTTCCTGATAGGCTGATAATAGAATGGGCAGTGCTTATGTTGCATTATTACGACTGATTTCGTATACAGTAAACTACGGTTATAACGAACTCAAAGGGACCTCTAATTTTAGTTCGTCATAACCGTAGTTCGTTAGAAGCATATATACAATATATATACAGCAAGTGTCCGGGACAAAAAAAACTGTTCGTTATATCAGTCTCTTCGTTATAAGCGTGTTCGTTATAAACGTAGTTGACTGGTCAAATAAGCAGTCCGTATTGTTGACGTATTCATTAACAAGAACTGACTGTAATATGTTTTGGGGTTTATTGAGATATAAGCATAAAAACAGGTGTCCACACTTAAATCTCTGCATTCAACCCTAAATATGCACAGACGTTATCTGAAACCGACTCCAGTCACTAATTACAATGCCTTGGCCTAGCCCGAACGTAGACCCCAAGGGTCTTCTTCCACAAAATCTAAGCGCTTTGATGATCGTAACTCCCATACTTTAAGATGGGTTTATAATAGCCGTAACGCTAAGATCGCTTTGTGCAAGTGGGCCAGGGTCACGGCGCTTACACATGTCCAGCATCACTTCAGGCTTTCCTTCTACATTTGCATCCGCCATGACATAACTGAAATCATTCGTGACCAGCTCGTGACCAACTCGTGTTATTCGAAGAATTCGTGTTATTCTTAGACAAGCCGAATAGCGACTCGCGCCCCTCTCGTGGCTAATTTTTTGCGACTGGGTTCCGTCTAAGCGCAAACGGGCATGGTTAAAAGAATTGTCAACACGTTGCGTAATGATTCCCGTATATATTCCAGAGGCTATTTAAACACATTGGGACTTACGGTACTTATACAGTGTGATTGAACACATTTAACTGTATCTAGGGTATATATTTAGATGCAAGACGTATGTAAAATCAAGTTTTTTCCTGAGGGATTTTTTGACCGCACATTCTGTTTTTATCGTTTTTTCGCACCTAACATTCATAGACCAGGGGACGAGTCACGTTACAGAAAGGGGCAAGTGTCTTCTTGCAGGTTACGGAAAGGGGCGAGTGGTGACGAATGGACTGAAATACAATTTAAAGAGTCGTACACCAGCTCACTCGTTAGTGCCGTGGAAATAATTATACAGGATTAATTCTTTCAACATTTGAGCTGGACAATATAATCTACATTTTTGGGGGTAAAATCTGAAGGATATTCCTGTTACCGAACTAATATCATGTTTCAATACCAAATGTGAAACATAATTATCGTAGCTCTCCATTTTAGCCAGATCGTGGGGTTAGTGTACAACAGAAGGAAGGGCGTGTACATGAGGTAGTTCCCCAGCAGTTGCTGATGCGTTTTATCAACATCAGTTAACATTGTGTATAACCCTTGTATGAACATACACGTGTAAGGTAGCCAAACATTATATGCACTTGAACTAGTGAGTTAGTGAGTTGGGCTTATCGCCGCTTTTAACAGTATTCCAGTTATATCACGGCGTGTCAGCTTAATGTGGGAGGAAAGCCCGAGGTGATGCAGGTTTACCACTTCGGTGAAACCGTCGAGCACGGGTATGGTACTGACAAACCTAGAAACATAATCGGGGCAAACCGGGATTCGAACCCACAATCATAGGTTTCTGGCGTGCCCAAGGGACACAACTCTGCACAGCGAATCCCGGATCCTTGAACGACTGGGCCACCTGTGCCCCCCACACTGGGTACATGAAAAATGAAAGAACAACCTAAAACACAAAGTAATATCATCTACCTCTCTTCTCTTCGTCCCCTGTCCTCGGTCAAATTAGATTCCCAAAGGATCTGGCGGCCAGTTTGGCGATTTGGTTGACTGCGTGCAATCATAGCCTGAAGGCGTGGATGGTTGCTCCCCATGTCAATCATCGGACGTTGCAGGCCGCCGTCATATGCTAGCGTTGCTGAATACTTACGAGTGCTGCGTTAAACAACTCTCAAAATGTATTAAATAAGGTCAACACAGAGTGAAAAAGTTGCAATAAAATGTTTATTTTTCAGCTCAATTTTTACATTTAAAAGTTTGTAATCATATTGTACGATCTTGTACCACCATCGGTAGTTCATGGAGAAATAGACCCGTGAAGAGCCAGGCTAGAATAGATCTTCAGCAACCCATGCTTACCGTAAAAGGCGACAATGCTTGTCGTAAGAGGCGACTAACGGGATCGGGTGGTCAGGCTCGCTGACTTGGTTGATGCATGTCATCGATCCCAATTCCATGGGTCGATGCTCATGATGTCAATCACTGGATTGTCTGATCTGGTCCAGACTCGATTATTTACAGACCAGAATCATATAGCTGAAATATTGCGGCGTTAAACAACAAACAAACAAATTATAGAGAAATATAGTATTTGAAACTGCAAACAGTTTGATCAGAGGCATTACCACCTGGTACTTATATACGTATCCCAATTGCATGGATCGATGCTCACGATGTCAATCACTGGATTGTCTGATCTGGTCCAGACTCGATTATTTACAGACCAGAATCATATAGCTGAAATATTGCGGCGTTAAACAACAAACAAACAAATTATAGAGAAATATAGTATTTGAAACTGCAAACTGTTTGATCAAAGGCATTACCCTGGTACATATATATCCTTCCCCCCCCCCCTCCCCCCCCCCCCCCCAATGAATGATAAACCTGTCCCATAAACTTTACGATAGCAGCACATTCTGAGTATCAAGTAATCCCATGTTATCTGTTGTAACGGGAACAGTTAGGCACGGATCCAAATGATACTAGTGCGCCAGCTTTGCCGTTCCTTTTCTCACGATGTCCTCTGATCAAGCGGAATTAATATGATGTGTTGCGTCAAGGTCTACCTACTATACGCATTTCAAAGAAAACGCTAAGATAATATAATTATGCGATGGTTATTGGGAATTTCTATTTATACCTATTTCTAAATTGGAACCTTTATTTGTTTATCAGGACGAAGCAATGGCTGGTCCGAGAATGGCCGCATCGTCCGTCTCCCTTTGCTTTTAAGTGTTATTTTACACCATATCCGATAGTCTTGCTCCGTGAATATAGCTCTATTGGGAAAACATCAATGGACATCTTGAAATAAATTGTTTTGCGTCTTTGGGCCTCGCTTCCAATTTACTTTTTAGGATATTGCAAAAGGATATGTCGGAAGTGCAAAGTGTTCATACCTTAGTGATTGATGTAGTTCTGTAACGAATCCCTCCGCGGTAACAAATCATTCACGAGTCATGAAAACATAGTCCCGGAATCGTCGCCGCGGTTAAGTAAACAATGAGATGCACGTACTAAATGTTCAGTTTTATTCAAATCAAGTGAGATGGGAATTAAAAGGACTTGAATTACTTCGTGTTCAATTTGACTGACTAAATCGTATCTTAGAATGGGATTTTTCTATCGATTCTCGACTCTTGCTATTAATTAAATCCAACAAGAGCGATCACTCTCTTTTTTATATTACAGCCGTACCAGTTTAATTTGAACAGGCCATTAGTTTTATGTGTGTAGGCGCGCAGTTTTACAGGTGTTTAGTCCCAGACGGGCGTCCAAGTGCTACGGTCATCCGTCTGAGAAGATTCCACTTAAAGACTACCGAGAAATAGCTTCTACCGCGTTAGAATAACAATCCCTCCTTCCATACTATCAGCTTTGATTAATCCAGGAGCAATGGTGCACGCATGTAAATATACCTAACATCACAAATCCTTCAACCAATAGTGTTTCCAATATATTTCCAGACGGTTTGCTATCCTTTAATTGTAACCATGGTAACCAAAGGTTACACACTGACACGTTTTCATATAACGGTAACGTTGAAGTGTCTCGGTTAAAATACTTTTTTTATTATATGGCTTCTGAGTGGTCAATTCCAGATAGGTAAATACGGTAAGGTTAATCCGATTATATGAAATAACGGCAGTGATTGCCTTTCAACGGCCGCGTTGAGAAAAAACACACACCTGAGCTGGCGCACTGGGTTGTGAGAGCTGTTGAGAGCATTAATCTCAATCGCTGTATCTGTTGTACGTTATGTGAGCGGTAGACGATACGATGACATATGAAATACTGTAACGGGCAGTTTCGACCTTTCATCAGCTCATTAGTTCGCATTCGGTATAAAATGCATATTTTCTTTACACGGAGATGTTGTGAGAATCAATCTTACCCTGTATCAATTATGCTGAGGTATTTTGTTTGTATATTGTTTTATGGAATATTGACAATTTTAAGCTGTTTCTTACATTCACCACATAAATCAGGTTGGTTGGTTGGTTGTTTAACGCCGCACTCAGCAATATTCCAGCTATATGACGGCGGTCTGTAAAAAATCGAGTCTGGACCAGACAATCCATGCAATTGGGATACGATGACATGCATCAACCAACCCGACAACCCGATCCCATTAGTCGCCGCTTGCGACAAGCACAGTCGCCTTTTACAGCAAGCATGGGTTGCTGAAGACCTTATCTACCCCGGATCTTCACGGGTTTACATAAACCAGGATTGGCTTAAGATGTAACACTTTAAACTGTACGATATACGTTGTGCTATCGCGATCGCCCACCTCCTACCGCCGTGTTTAATACATTTATAGTTCAGTCAAATGGCTGTTACTGTGTGTGTGTGTGTGTGTGTGTGTTGGGGGTGTGGGGTGTGGGTGTGGGGTGGGGTGTGTGTGTTTGACGTTACACGGTCACTAAATGGCCGTGGGTATAGCACAAGCGACATAATCATCTCTGTTGATCAAGCTTTATAAAGCGGATACTGAAAGCATCGACCAGAGAGTGTGACAAGGGACCACTCTGTATGTAGGGCCTTATGAACCAAGTGTGTTTCCCCTCTTAACAAATTGATACATGTTCTTATATACTTATAGCGACAGAAAAAAACAATACGGAAATAATAACACTATGTTTTATCTCAATACAAATCGACCAGCAAAAACAACTGCGGACACGCTCGTAATAACCAAAGGTCACCTTCAGCCTTACAAAACCTGGCAATAAACCTACATGTACTCTGGTTGTTGAAGTGTACCATGAAAGCCAACATATGTCGATGAGTCGGCTGGTGACAGACACGGGCCCTATCAGGATATCCCACCGGCTTATATAACTGTAAATGGCCGTCCACTGGCGAGCGTCACCGTTTGACCCCGACGAGCCCACTTGAGCCACCTGTCGTAAATCTTCTATGTGGGATATTCATAACGTCAAAGATAACAGCATTGGGGGCAGTTTCATCTCTCACGGAGTAGGTCGTACGATGAAGGGTTTGGGTGTGACAAGGATAAACAAGTATAAATCACAGAATGTTCATGACCATGTGCGAGAGTTTCAATTGTCGCTGTGTAACACTTGAAACGTTGCCTTTGATCTCTTTGTTTATCGCATACCGATCCCAATTGTAAAGGAATATATGAATAAGTAATGAGAGATATAAAATATGGTTATGTTATTATTTTCACAAAAATGTAAATTGTCACGTGTCAGCATGTGTTTAGATATCTATAACGGTCAGGATGGTCCTTCCCACATTAATCTTACACGTGAAGAATATTTAAAGCGACATTGAAACCAACTCATTCACTTACTCCGCCAGGCTAACGCGAGGGCACAAATGGCTAAGCGGTCTGAAGCTTTGTGAAGAGTTGCTCCCCTTAGCTTGGTCGTGATGTTAAACACCACATTCCCCTTAATTGTAACCCTTGGGCCATAACACCATACCCATGGTGCCACGTTGTCAACATCTATAAAAAAGAAGATTCATTATTTAATGTCTACCTGTGACTTGTTTTTCCGCACAACCCATTTTTTCCCCATTTACCATTGTGTGCGTGTGTGCGTGTATGCGTGCGTGCGTGCGTGTGTGCGTGCGTGCGTGCGTGCGTGCGTGCGTGCGTGCGTGCGTGTGTGATTTGTGTGTAGCTGCTTGTACTAGTGCGGACAAATGCCGATTTAATAGAGCTAGCCCACTGAGATAGCATGCCTCAGTTTAACATATAGACCACTCAGACACAGTATACTGACTCCGAGCCGACCAGTCCTTGTTTTAGCCCCTTAATGCCGAGCGTCAGACAGGGTAACAACAAGTACACTCTTTTAACGTCTTTTGGTATGACGCGGCCGGGGATCGAAACCCGGACCTTACGCTCTTCGGGCAGACGGTCCACCGTCATAATTAGTAAAGTCATAGTAAAGTCATAATTGTAATTGTAAAATCAGTAGATTTTATTTTCCATCTACTTACACAAGAGGAGGTCACCAAGAATTCCGACCGTGTCAACAGAAGAGGGATGCGTCAGAACTTAAATGATGAACTGTTGTATCCCACGTGGAACTTTAAACTGCCCCACAGTGGACTCAAGCGAACACATGCGTCATGCAACATCCTTATGGAAATGATGCTTAAGCGGACACTAAAATGAAATTATGGAAACTCATGGATGAAGGAATAGTTTGCCCTGAAAGGCAGATTTAGCTTGAATCCTATCCGCAAGCAGCGACACAGGGTTCCAATCCGCAGCTTATCAGGTCAAATTGGGATCGTCGGGGTTGGTTCGAGTCTTGAACCGTTGACTTGAATCAAATGTTCCCATATTTTTTCGGGTGAACAATTGACTTTCCTTTGCATGTGTTTTGATGGGTGCCACCGATGAGGCAGGATACGCTCACTTTTCGCCAATACCTGGAATCATTACTATTTGATAGTGATTGATGAACACATGCTCATGATATACAGTAAACTACGGTTATAACGAACACGCGTAAAACGAAATGACGGATATAACGAACTATTTTTTTGGTCTTGTCTAATTGCTGTATATATTCCGTACATTTGCTTATAACGAACTACGACTATAACGAACTACAATTAGTGGTCCCTTTGAGTCGTTACAACCGTAGTTTACTGTAGTCGGAATTGTACAATCGACTCTGCTTCTATTGGATATGGGGGGCGGTCGGGTAACCTTGTGGTTATAGCGTTCGCTCGTCACGCTGAAGATTCGGGTTCGATTCCCGACATGGGTACAATGTGTGAAGCCAGGACCTCCTAAAAATGTTCTCTTTTAGGTTTGCTCAAATATCTATTCGAAATCAGGTTTGGTTTCATTGACAACCATACAGTGAATTATCTGCATCTTGGATACAAGGCTTTTGTAAAGTGAATTGTCTGTAGCTTGGATACAAGGCTTTTGTAAAGTGAATTATCTGTATCTGGGATACAAGGCTTTTGTAAAGTGAATTATCTGTATCTTGGATTCAAGGTTTTTGTAAAGTGAATTATCTGTATCTTGGATACAAGGTTTTTGTAAAGTGAATTATCTGTATCTTGGATACAAAGTTTTTGTAAAGTGAATTATCTGTATCTTGAATACAATGCTTTTGTAAAGTGAATTATCTGTATCTTGAATACAAGGCTTTTGTAAGGTGATTATCTGTATCTTGGATACAAGTTTTTTTCTAAAGTGAATGATACGTATCTTGAATACAAGGCTTTTGTAAAGTGAATTATCTATATCTTGAATACAAGGCTTTTGTAAAATGAATTATCTGTATTTTGAATACAAGGCTTTTGTAAAGTGAATTATTTGTATCTTGGATACAAGGCTTTTGTAAAGTGAATTATCTGTATCTTGAATACAAGGCTTTTGTAAAGTGAATTATCTGTATCCTGAATACAAGGCTTTTGTAAGGTGATTATCTGTATCTTGGATACAAGGTTTTTGTAAAGTAAATCATCTGTATCTTGAATACATGGCTTTTGTAAAGTGAATTATCTGTATCTTGAATATAAGGCTTTGTAAAATGAATCATCTGTACCTAGAATACAAGACTTTTGTAAAGTTAATTATCTGTATCTTGGATACAAGGTTTTTGTAAAGTGAATTATCTGTATCTTGAATACAAGGCTTTTGTAAAGTGAATTATCTGTATCTTGAATACAAGGCTTTTGTAAGGTGATTTATCTAAATCTTGCACAGTGAATCATCTGTATCTAGGATATAGGATATAGGATATAGGATATAGGCTTTTGCACAGTGAATCATCTGTACCTAGGATATAAGGCTTTAGTACAGTGACTTATCGCTACCTAGGATGTAAGGCTTTTGCACAGTGAATCATCGCTACCTAGGATACAAGGCTTTTGCACAGTGAATCATCGCCACCTTGGATATAAGGCTGTTGTACAGGGAATCATTGGTCCTTTGGATATAAGGCATTTGTACAGTGAGTCACGCTTCCCGGTCTAAAATAGGTATTTGTGTAAAGGTTCACTCGTTCCCGCAGAGACCAGATAAAATAACGGTTAGTTGTTATGCCCTGAAGAAATCGGTAGTTGTGCCACGATTTACAACGCCAAATGCATCTCTTACATGTATGTAAATGATTCACCTAGCTATGTGGTGATGACGTATACATGTGTCAAGTTAGATGCTGTGTACAATAATGACAGACATGCGTGCAAGAGTCGTGAAAGCTTGTGTCGGTAACGCTCAATGGAGTGGCCTGCTATCGGTATGCTTGACAACATAGGAACCTTACGACTTGTGATAAATGAAAAGAAGTGAAACATCCTACTTAACTTGGGATATCGCGCACCTATTATTCATGTTAAAATCAATTTAGGAGTTCTGTGGTATATACACTTTCTCCGTTTCAATAGTTTTACCATAACGGTAAAAGTTCAGCTTGAGCCATTACCGCCGCTGACACATCAAACGAAACCATCCCAGCTTCCATGCCTGTTTCCCTTCAATCTGATGTCAATGCATCCGAAATTAAAACGCCAGATCGTAGACTTGCTCTTATCAAAATCGGCCGAGCGCAATGATCAGAGATATTCATACAAAGAACTTCACGAAGTCCACCAGCTGCATAACAGCACCGCCGGCAGTCTATGAGGCGAAATGTAAGTCTTATTGTATAAATGAAACTTGTCACAGAAGGTGCTCAGGATGAGACGAGATTATAGACACAGATTGATGGAGAATAGTCAAAAGTAATTACCTATCCCCAAATTGGTAAAACCGCCCGTCGGGGCATACGCTGATATACCTCAGTGGTGGTCAGCATTGATCAATACATGTTCATTCTGTTACCTGGGTAACCCTCGTTGGCTTGACGACATACTGGGCACAATATCTATAACTGGTGTTTTTTGGTGTTTTGTATGTGCGTTACGCCTCACTAGGTAATATTCAGGTTGTATGATAGCGTCTGGACCAGACAATCCAGTGATTGGTAAGGGGAACGTCAGGGAACGATGACACGAAATCAACCAAGTCCGCCCGTCCCCTGCCCGATCCATAGCTCTCCTCTCACGACAAGCACGTGTTGCTGTGGATTCCTGAAAAAATACATCGGAACCGTTTTGATAAAAAGTCAAATGTCAACTCTTCTGTGCATATGCCATAATAATTTCCTACGAATCAGTCCATGCCATGTGAATAGTTAGTGAGTTTTTCAAGAAGATCATTTAACGCCTAGTGCTTATGTTTCTATCTCATATCATTGTATCAAAGTCAGTATGTTTTTTTATAAAATTAGATGTGAAGCCCATTTCTGGTGTCCCCAGCCGTGATATTGCTGGAATATTGCTAAAAGCGGCGTAAAACCATACTCACTCACTCACATTTAAAATTAGATGACAAGAATGTGGTGTGTCAATCTGTCTGTCTGTAGGGTTACCTTAGCTTTCTGGCTGTGACGGTATAGGAATTCTGGGTCCATGTCAAGCTCCTTCCCAGTACCACCTTCGTTACACTCTCGGTAACATCGTGTGGGCGCGGCCATTACAGGAATCTTGATATTTGCCCTCTAACCCAAAATGTAGTAACGTTTATACTTTTGTTTATGTCTTTGGGAATGCCACCATAAGTAATTTTTGAAAAGGTTTACGACTGACCATATTTCCCTGATGAATTTACCTTTTTGTTTGTTTGATCAGATTGGTTCTTACATTCTTACCATACCAATTACATGATAGTTTAAATGCAATAGAAATTCAAATTGACCCCCCCAAAAATAATTTTTTGTTAGGGTAAGTGTATTCGGCGTCACGGCTGTCATCGCTTGTTTGTAACCATATTGGTCAGTCTGTTGCGAGTTCAACTCCAAGCATGCTTGTAGCCACCTATCACTGAGGGGAGCTTTGACTGGTGGCAGCGATAGTAGAGCTCCGCGAAAGGGCAATCGCTGTGAGGAGCTTGGGTCCCCATGTGCGTTAATCATCTGATTATCAGATGCGGCACAAGCAGGATCTTGTACCCACACATAGTCAGAACCGTCCAAGTTCAGGAAATTGTCACTGAAGAGTTCAGATGACTTTTGAAACGATGTCAGCATGTTTCACAAAGCTGAAGGCACATAATTTCGTACAGGGTCGTGGTTGAATGCAGGAACTTCAGAACAACTAAATGTATGTAATCCAAGTTGCAAGAGGGTGCACGGGTGGCCCAGTCGTCCAAGGCGCCCAGTTCGCTGCGCAGCGTTGCCACGCCAGAAACCTATGATTGTGGATTCGAATCCCGGTTCGCCCCGATTATGTTTCTAGGTTTGTCAGCACCATACCCGTGCTAGTGGGTTTCACCGAAGTGGTAAACGTCTAAGACATGCATCGGGCTTTCCTCCCACATCAAGCTGTCACACCGTGATACTGTTAAAAGCGGCGTTAAACCCAACTCACTCACTCATTCACTCACCCAAGTTGCAAGATGAAGATGTTCTAAAAATGTCTGCAACGCATAAATACTTTTGTTGGATCAAGGATATTGCACATCTTAACAATTTAAAGTGGACCTTTTCAAGTCGAATCTTCATTCTATTTAATATTTATCAGTGCGTACGTACAAATGTGCCCGAAGTCAACAAGACTTTTTCAGTGATATCTAGAGAACAATAATCAGCCGTTATAATGACCAGAATTGTTCTTACGATGCCTTGCAACCTCTACTAACCAGATCAATATATGTTTACTATGTACATTTTGTTCATAAGCAATGGTCATCAATAAGACTTTTGACGTGATTACATTCCTGTCACTTTCTGTGAATGGTTTGACGACACATCTGAAATGTAGTATAATATGATCAAGCAATCGCATTAGTGGCGAGAAAACTAACACGGGAATCTGCAGAATAAACTAAACGTCTCTGTAGGAATATTTGGTCCAAGAAAATCTGAAGCTAGCGAAAATCACATCTTCTCCAACGCAACTGCTGCAGGATTTGTATAGAGCCAAAGCAAAAAAGTAACAGTCTCCGAACGACTGACGGACCAGAGACGTATTGCAAGTAATGTGTTTTGCAGGAGATCAATGTCAGCCCTATAAACTCAATTATATGTTTTATCTCAAGAGGATCCCGGCATCCATCTGCGTTGGTTTTTTTACGAGGGACGTCTGCTGCGAACGTTATTTTAAATGTCTGCTTTGAAGGAACACGAGCCAAGTGCACGAAAGTGGACAAATGTTTGCAATTGTAATTGCGAGTAAATCCTTTTGAGGAAGGGCATATTTTGTGGAAATGACCAATCCTTGTGAATTAATACTTTTCGCGAACATCTGGCGTCACTGATTGTCAGTGATCCATTCATATAATTGTCACCGCTATTTTGCCTTTCACGCCGAATGGAATCTGTTTCGGCAGTTATTCTCTGGTGTTGCCCTCCATTGCCCTTTCTGTGCTTGTACCAGCTAATTTGGACCAGTGAAGGTCCAGGTTAAAATCTTCAACACCATGTTTGTCGTGATAGACGGTCGGGTGGTCATGCTCGGTGTCTTGGTTGATGCACGTCATCGTATCCCAATTTCGCAGATCGATCGATGCCTATTATGTCAATCACTGGATAGTCTGTTCCAGACTCGATTATTTACAGAAAGCCGTCATGTAGCTAGAATATATTGATTAGTTCGGCGTTAAACAACAAACCAACCAAACAAGCAAACCATCTGATTTCTGTTCATTTTTCTCCCCAAACAATCCGACTGTCCCCGCCAACAGAGACATGCCCCCGAATACAAGGAACTGTTCTTTCTCCTATTTGTCGGTACATCAGTGTTCTTCAACCTGCTCTCATCAGAAAATAACACACGTTGCCAGTTACGACAATACCAACGTTGAGCTTGACGTGCCCAACGTAAACACCAAAACCGATGTTGCCTCGTCAACGTAATTCCTCTGAATCGTGGATAGACATTGGTGCCTTGCTCTCGTCGTCGGCGACGTATGGTGTAACGGCTGATGACACGTCCAAGCGCAGTCACGGCAGATGAGGAATATGTGACGTAGGTGAAAGGTGTGGAGACATCGGTCCTCAGCGGCGGCTGTGACGAGGGGTCCCCAATTTCCTTGCCTGGCTGCCGTTCCGCCGGTCATTCCGTAACACTGCATCAACTTGGTGATCGTCTCTCAATTTTCACGTCCATGGACGTATAATATTTGGTACAGCTGTATGAAATGGGGTTGAACGTCGCGTTCAAGATTATTGCACTGATATAGTGCACGCGCGTGCGTGTGTGCGTGCGTGCGTGCGTGCGTGCGTGCGTGCGTGCGTGCGTGCGTGTCCTCCTGTGCTAGTCGGGACTATAGTGCTAACCAGCTGAGATACCATGCCGCAGTTTAACATGAATACCCCACTCTCCGAGCCGACCATACCCTGTATTAGCCCCTTAATGCGAAGCGCAAGGCAGGGTAACAACAAGTACCATCTTTTGACCTCTTTTGGTATGATGAAGCAGGGGTTCGAACCCCGTACCTTCAGTTCTCAGGGCGGACGCTCTACCACATGACCACTGAGGCGCCACTTTCTTTCTCTTTCTGACGCCAGTTGAGTTTCATCGACCCTGAATGATCCATCATGTAGTGTCTACCTCCAACATTTCCCAGACGAGCAGATCAAGCCAAATGTAACCAAGGCTTGTTATCTTCCTGGATCTCTCTGTTTACTCTTACGGAACAACTTGAAGCTTGTCTACTTGTCTTTAGGTCCCTTCATTAATTTAGAATAAACAACTTAGCGTTGAATTCCTGCACGCGCTGCTTGAGGGCTTGCATGATGTACGTTACAGTACAGATGGAACTCTTTAAGCAGCGCGAGGACGAATATCATTTCGTGTTGACAGGATGGTACTTACGGTAATTTGAAGGTACATTATCTAACGTCATTTGTGATTGTATACATATCGCCAAAAGCAGTTTGATGCAGAGCATGCAAGGGTCACGGGACGACTCTAGTGGATACTGAAGTGGCGTCTGGGCTTTGTGTATTTTTCTTCCATATGGCCTCAGTGTAGATTTTGTGACGTCGTGATCATGTATATTACATACACGCGATTAGGCAGACAGATCGTTTTACATGGCACTTAAGCCTGTCAACTTTGACATATGCAGGCACACTCGACACGCAGACAGTATAACTCGAAATGGGTACGGATACACTCGACACGCGCACAGGCACATTCGACACGTGCACAGGCACACTCGACACGCACACAGACACGCACACTGGCACATTCGACGCACACAGGCACTCTCGACACACGCACATACACACTCGATTCGCGCTCAGGCAGACTCGACACGCACACTCGACACGCACATTAGCACACTCGACACGCACACAGGCACACTCGACACGCACACAGGCACACTCGACACGCACACAGGCACACTCGACACGCACACAGGCACACTCGACGCGCACACAGGCACATTCGACACGCGCACAGGCACACTCGACACGCGCACACTCGACACGCGCACACTTGACACGCACACAGGCACACTCAACACGCGCACAGGCACAGGCACGGTTGACACGTACACAGGCACACTCGACACGCACGCAGTAAAACTCGAAATGTGTACAGATACACTCGACACGCACACAGGCATTCTAAACACGCACACAGGCATACTAAAGCTGCACGCAGTAAAACTCGAAATGTGCACGCTCGACACGCACACAGGCACATTCAACCCTCGCACAGGCACTCTCGACGCGCACACAGTCACACTCAACACGATACACACGACACGTGCACAGGCCTAAACACGACTCACGCATAAAACCTAAACACGACTCACGCACAAACCTACACACGACTCACGCAAAGGTGCTCATTCGTTATCCAACTGTCAGATATGTTACAAAGGGTGACAAATGAGAACAGACTGACGAGGCGGAAGCGCCTTATCCTGTCATCGATTATTAACGCTTGTCTAATTGGCTAGTAATAATTTCTATTTGAACGATGTCTTTTCAAAATGTTGATGGGACGCTTCTTGACATCAAATCAATACCGATGATTATTGTAGCATTACCATTCGACGGAGTCATAAAGACATCAATACGACAGGGTAGCAGATGATTGAACTGAATGCTGACCTGAAATGAAATGATATTGTAATTGACAATTCTCGGAATATCAATAAGGAGCATCATTGGTGACGTCATAACGTAAATGGAGGTGGATAACGGCATGACGAAACGTGAGGGTACTATACGCTACCAGTCGCGGAGTGGAGGTATTGGCCTTCATTAATACCTGGCTGACACTCTTGTATGATGAAAGACGAAGGGGTCACTCGTCGCCGGGACCCGTGAAGACCCGGGGTAGAATAGACCTTCAGCAACTCATTCTTGATGTAAAAGGCGACTTGCTTGTCGACTAACGGGATCGGGCGGTCAGGCTCGCTGGCTTGGTTGATGCATGTCATCGTATCCCAACTGCGCGGATCGATGCTCAAGATATCAATCACTGGATTGCCTGTTCCATACTCGATTATTTACAGACCGCCGTCAAATAGCGGGAATATTGCTGAAAACGGCGTTAAACAACAAACAAACAAACAATAAGGCAGTGGGGTAGCTAAATGGTTAATGTGTTCGCGCGTCACCCCGACGGCACTGGTTTGAATCCCAACATGTGTACATTGTGTGATACCCATGTGTGTTTTCCATCGCCGTCATATTGCTGGAATACTGTAAAAAGCGGCATGAATCAATATTCACGATCGCTGACGACCGACAAAGCATTACATCAATCCGTCCAATACCTTGGAATATATTGAAAAAAATAATCTGCTCTCGAAAATGCTGGAACACAATGACTAAAAAACCACAAACAAATCGTTCTTTGGAACTGGATGTTCTGACAAAAGATGTGCCGTTGTTGAGGTGGTGAGGTAAAATTGGGTCGCGTCCAAGATTATTGCACTTATATAGCGCGCGTGTGTGCGTGCGTGCGTCCGTGCGTGTGTGTGTGTGGCTGCTTGTATACACACAGTCCGGACTGATGCCGATTTATAGTGCTAGCCCACTGAGATACCATGCCGCAGTTTAACATGAATACCCCACTCAGACACATTTTACTGACTCCGAGCCGATCAGTCCTTGTTTTAGCCGAGCGCCAGACAGGGCAACAACAAGTACCATCTTTTAACGTCTTTTGGAATCGAACCCCGGGCCTTCCGCACCCCGGGCGGACGCTCTACCACTAGACCACGGAGGCGGTCTGCCGTTGTTGAAGAAACAATTTCGCCCCTCATTTTTTGGAAGAAAATAGAATGTGTCGAAGCGCGGAATATCATGTTTCCAATAATAGCATGATAACATGATCCTGATCAGGGATACATCCTTAGTTCGGCACATGTCAAACTCTGCGTATCACAGCCCTCCCTCTGGGCCCGATACTGTTCCTTCCTTCCAGACATTTGATTACATAGGATGGAATCTCGTCTCCAGCTGATTGTTACTTCTTAATAATACACGTATCAGTCAGACACGGTTTCTCTGGCAACCAGCTAGAAGAATCCAGTGCAACCCGCCGGCCTCGTTATCAAGCCAAAACCTGAGGAGAGCGGATGTTTACTTATGAAAGGGGTTAGTTCAGTGTATTTAATATGAAAACACATGCTGTATATTTATTTTACATGTGGCCTGCTAGGCTAAGTTTTCATTTTTACAGGATATATCAACATTTCATATTTTAAATAACTCAGCTGAAAATGAAAGTATTTATTGGTTCAAAGTTCTCAAGAACAGGTTGAAATACTTGCGTCATTGCGCCATTGTTGGCGCTGTGCTGATACAAGTGAGGCTTATATATAGAGGATATTATATGAGTGTTCATGAGTGTTCCGGTATTTCCCGAGCGAATGCGAGCAAAATACCGGAATTTAGGCACGAGCGACGTAAGCATAGTATGACATGAACACGAAAATAATGTTCTTTTAATGGACCCGTGAAGATCCGGGGTAGAATAGGCCTTCAGCAACCCATGCTTGCCGTAAAAGGCGACTATGCTTGTCGTAAAAGGCGACTAACGGGATCGGGTGGTCAGGCTTGCTGACTTGGTTGATGCATGTCATCGATCCCAATTGCGCGGATCGATGCTCATGATATTAATCACTGGATTGTCTGGTCCAGACTCGATTATTTACAGACCGCCATCATATAGCTGGAATATTGCTGAGTGCGGCGTAAAACAACAAACGAACCAACTATTACCGAAGAATATGTCGACATACAGAGACTATAAGGAAGGCAAGTCGCACCAGCAGCGGAACCACAATTTGACGAATGACGTCAACAACCTTCAGCTATTACGTCGTTTCTAGTGTGACGTCATTCAAACCTAACGTCACAATAAGATTCGAATGACGTCAACAATGCCGTCCGGATGACGGAAACAATACACTGTTGTCTTGTGACCTCATATGACACTGGGGCACATATATGATTTTTATGAGCCCCGATATGTTTGTCTTCGGGGGTTATATAATAACAATATTACTGACAAATGTGATATGATTACAATAACTAAGAAATCTCCCACAATAAATCGTATATAGTATATTAGTTAGTCTTCAGATAGGACGATATTCAGTTTTTTTCTGAGAATGAAAAATTATATGTATTTCACACATAAAATAACTGTAAAATAAGGCCTGTTTCAATGGATTTCGCATGCAATCAGCACGTGTCAGCTCCTTTAGAGTATGTAGGATCAACACATCCGTAGTCAGTATTTCACCTTCATGTGTTCGAAAAGTTCCAGCCCAATTTCATCACATTGAAACCCACGAGCACGGGTATGGCGCTGACAAGAATAATAAATAGACAACGCATTTTAAAAAGTGGTCAAATGTCAAATTTGGGATTACACTTTCTCAGTAAAATACAATTTCTAGTACTTTTCTTAAGTGGAGTCCCATCCGGGATTCGAACCCATACTCTTAGGGTAATCGCCAGCTGAGACCGAACCCACTCAGCCATGGAAGGCTAACCTGCAGCTGGTAATCTAGATTACGTTCTTTGTGTATCCCTCTGATAAGTGTAAATTGGCACGTTCCATGTGGTCTCAGTGCAGGCGATTAGGGGCCTCATCCGGGATGTATGTATATTATTTCTAAGTACAGAAGAAGTCTTTAAAATTGGCTGTCATGTTAATTGTTATAGGTACTATATGCGACGGGATTTGGCGTCATGTGGCCGACAGTGACATCAAATAACATCACTGACAGCTTCTGCCCGAGGTATTGTGTAGGTAGCGGAATAAGCCGAGAGGACCCGAGTGTGTTGTGCAGGTAGCGGAATAAGCCGAGAGGATCCGAGTGTGTTATGTAGGTAGCGGAATAAGCCGAGATGACCCGAGTGTATTATGTAGATAGTCCGCTAATGAGCTGAGTGGGCCTGAGTGTATCGGAATTTACATGCAGCCACGATGAAATATCATCCAGTTAGGGGATGCAATCAGAGAAAGGTTACATTTATACCATATATGTATACAGTCCACTCCTTATTGGTTTCGTGTTCAATTTGAAACTGCAATAAAACATTTTCCATCTTGAGATGCGGCGATAATTGTAGGATAAGGTGTACAGATTGTCAGTAAAACCATGGCTGCCTGCTAAGTGTATCAGGTGTGAGGTGGAATGGGGTCTTCTTGTACTAGTCCGGACTAATGTCGATTTATAGTGCTAGCCCACTGACATACCATGCCGCAGTTTAACATGAATACCCCACTAAGACACAGTATACTGACTCCGAGTCCATCTTTTAGACCCTTAATGCCGAGCGCCAGACAGGGTAACAACAAGTATCATATTTTAACGTATTTTGGTATGAAGCGGCCGGGGATCGAAACCCGGACCTTCCATCCTCCGGGTGGACGCTCTACCACTAGACCACGGAGGCGGTCCAGTGTATCATGGCCCGGTACAGACAAATCAATGTGTGCAACTCAAACAACCTCGAACTAGATACTCGAGATAAGATGAAATATGGATTGCAATAGCTTTCAGTCGTGAGACGTTTTTCAATGGCTTCAATGCAAATTGTGTGCGTGGCGGGTGCTACAGGTAGAGCAGGACATACTGACCCTTTCTGCGAACACCTGGTGTCATCACTGGTGTCAATCAGAGAATCGTTCATATTATTACTACCGCTATTCTGCCTTTTTCGCCCAATGGAATCTGTTTGGGTGGAGAATCGTGACTGGTCCTGACGTTATATATTTTATTGTTAGCGTTACATAATACACGTCTGTTCAAAGAGGCAATAAACCCAACTCGCTCACACATAAAGTATGCCACAACATAAACTACAGTAAAGTACGGTTATAACGAACTCAAAGGGACTACTAATTTTAGTTCGTTATAACCGTAGTTCGTTATTAGCATATATACAGCATAATTACAGCAAATAGTCTGGACAAAAAAATTAAGTTCGTTATATCGTCAGTTCGTTATAAGCGAGTTCGTTATAACCGTAGTTTACTGTAATTGTACATATTCTCTTTCCTTTTTTCGCAGGCTCGGTTGTAGCATACGACTGCGCTAATGACGGCCATGGAAGGGCGGACAAGTGTATTGAAAGAGTCGACACTAGAATATGCGTCTGCTCCAAGAATCTGTGTAATGCGCCGGAAGGGCTGAACGCGGATGAAGAGGACTATTTCGAAACCAAGACACTACCACCACCATACATAAAAGAAATAGTTCCACAAAAATCCCATGAATCCTCCTGCTCTCATGTATTTGTTTCGTTTCATCTTTTAGCATCCTCAGCATTGGTTACACTGTTCGCACATTCTATGTTTTTATCTGCTCCTTGTAACGTAGTGGTCTGAGTGGTTATTGAATTGGTAGCATGTTAACACACCAAGGGTAATACCTTGTGTCCCATGAATGCTTTAGGAGGCTCACTATTCATATCAACTGTTTCTGTATGCTGAGACTGTAATGGAATAACAACAGTGTATATTCTCTTATATATCAGCGGCCATAATGTTCATTTGGGTGTAAATATAGAAATAATCATTGAAGGTCGGGAAATATTAGACTACGAATCAAGCATATGATGCTATTTTTACATATTACATAGAAACAGTAGGAAAATATACTCTCATTGCCCATATAGTGAGTGAGTGTGGTTTTACGCCGCTTTCAGCAATATTAGAGCAACATCACAGTGTTGAAACCATAAAATAGGCTTCACAGTGTACCCATGTGGGGAATCGAACCCGGGTCTTCGGCGTGACGAGCGAACGCTTTAACCACCATCCTGCCTAAGGAATCTCTGCAGGATTAGTATTCCGTTTAAAAATACCCACCAGCCTCCCATGCCACCCAGTGATATTAGTCCATAGACATAGATGATGTTTCTCCCACGCAGTTTTTCTCATTACGCAGAAAACGCAATCCTTCTCCTTAGCAATCATCGCGACAAATACAGGAGGGATAACTCTTCTGTTTAAGAATAACAATCGTAAATTCATAATGATATGAAAACCGGACGTAAAACATTAGTGATATCCCAGAAATAAAATCTTTCACACCGCTTGCCATAAAAAAAAACGCACGATGATAATTTTTTTTATGTATTTCATGGCCTACAATCTACTAATACAGTCTTAGTGTTTTGTGAAAAAAACGATGCATGTCATCGTCTCCAGATTGCGTATATTGAGGCTCGTGATATCATTAGTCAGACTCCATTACTTACAGACCGCCGTCACACAGCTGGAATATTGCTGAGTGGGTCGTTAAACAACAAACAAAAACAAAACTTGAACTTCTGTATTTACGAAACATTGTAACGTACTGTGGACCATAGTTTGTTTTTTGTTGTTTAACGCCGTACTCAGAAATGTTCTAGCTATATAACGGCGGTTTGTAAATAATCTTGGCCAGACAATCCAGTGATCCACGCAATTTGGGATACGATGACATGCATTAACCAAGTCAGCGAGTCTGACCACCCGATCCCGTCAGTTGCCTGTTGCGGCAAGCATGGGTTGCTGAAGACCTAATCTAACACTAATTGTAAGATAAGAATTACAATTGTTATCATTCTTACATTTTCAGCATACGAGGAAACAGTATAACATGTTTGTATATAGCGCATTTTCTACACGGTGCCATGTGTTAGCCCCCAGACTATAAGACGCTAGTGCTGGGTGCTTCATTTATGAGTGGCTAGTCAAGTATAACGGCAGGTGCTTGCTCCAGTACTCGCGGTACATGCGTACGCATTCACCGATCATATTAAACGTAGTTGGGCACATTTCTTTTCGATTTAATGGTTTACGGGTCGTTACCAACCACTCAACTTGGATAGCACGAAAAACAGGCATAAGTATAAACAGTCAATCTTTTAAAGGAAGGCATCGAGCAACAGCCTAAGGCTTGAAGATGTAAAGTAACACGTGACTTAAATGTAACGTGTGAACCTGATTGGAACGAATGCTCCATAAGTACCTTTTATTCTACGATTCGTACGACCCAGAGCTTATACTTTTCATTTGATCACTTAACATTTGGTATCAATTGCTCTGTCGGGTTTTCTCTCTCTTTTTCGTATGTTAGAACCAAATAATAATACGGAATTTAATTTGAATTAATGGGATATATTTGTTCAGTTAAATCGGTCGACCCGTAAACCTTAATTTTGAAAAGGTGTGGCCTTACATGTAAGATCCGTCCTTATGACCAGTTCTACTCACTGAGCGAAGGTGTACTTGAACCGCACACATACGTAACACATCATGTTAACAGTATTAGATAAGATATACTATCAACAAGCTAAACGACATTGCTGGATGTAAACAGGGAACAGGTTCAACGGGTATATGATGAAGGCATCCTCTACAAGCGTGTTATGTCAACACATCCGAGAAACGCATCAAGAGAAATGACACGTTTGTGGATTACAACGTCTTTATTGTCTGTTGCAAGTTTTAAGGGATACTAGCGCCGCACCATTCACCCGATGAAGGGTCAATTTGGCAGTAGCTCTGAAACACTGTTACAAACAATGAAGAAATTGATGTCCAGAAATTTGTCATTTATTATATTCTTAAGTGTGAATGACTGAGATTTCCGAAGTTGAGAAAAGTGATATTTTCATTGCAGTGAACATAACTCTTGATATTTCACTACTGTGAAAATAACACTTTGACGGATCTAGTGTCATGCAAGGGTGACCTCCCCTCAAATTGTCTCCCCTTATGGTGGGTGTGTAGCCCGTACACAAACTGTTGACTTCCTTTTTAAGTTAGTTCCAAATTGACAAGGCAAAATAATGACAGATGGTCATTAATGGAGTTAATATCGCTTCATGCTGTTTGTTATTCTCTTGAAAATGTTTCGTTATAAACTGTAAATTTCTCATTTAATTCGTCATCCAGACGTTCGTTTCGCAAACGGTCATTTTTGTTACTTGGCCAGCGTTTATTCACTTCAAACAGCGGTTTGGTAGTTTTCGAGTATATTCTTTTGTTAAAGTTGAATTTGTATATAATCATATCTATATGTATGAACTTTCGTGCTCCTTAATAAGTTTTGTTACTTAATAAGATTTTGCAAACACGAAACTAATTTTTAGTCGCAAATACAAGGGGTGGTGAACCGTCCCTGTGTGTTACGCTGGGAGAATTTACGTTTCAAGGTATACATTTTAAACTACTACATTAAAAGCATATAATGAATAGAATATTCCGTGTGTCTCGTGAACTATCATGTTTCTCTCATCTCGTGACGGGTGAAAAGGAGACATTTTTCCTCTTGGCTACGCCACTCGTGTAAATATCGCCTTTCCCCCCGTCCTCTATGTCTTCATGTTTATTCAACTTCTACATGTCTACCTTAGTCTTAATAAGAGGCAAGACGATTGTATTTTAAAGGAATTTCCGGAATATCGAGGTTTGCCTGTATATGAATTCTATTGTTTACTCTTCAGTTCGAGACGGGAATAACGTTCAAGGATACCTTCTTAATCACATGTATATTTGTCATACCCTTGTCAAAAGATTCATTCCTGGCATAAATCAACATTTCGTTTTAACTGCAACTGTTTTGTTTCCAAGTAGTATGTACCGACAATCGCTTAATATGTCAACGTAGATCAATGCATACCAGACTGCAACAAGTACTGTGTTATTGAAACGTACGCTGAAGATTAGTAGCATGCTACAAGTGCTAAGGGTTGTTTTTGACATGCATAAAAATACAATCTCATTACAATGAGATATTTTACTCCGGTCCTACATAGACACCACTCCGCGTTAAGATCTGAGATCATCTCTATTGAAGTACCCTGAACGATTATCGACCAATCAGAATGAAGGATGCATGGGTTCTTCAACCAATCAGCCAATTAGATGCAGCTTTATAAAATCGATTTGGCTTCATTTCTTTACCACCGCCATTCGGAAAATTCGATTTTAACAGAAGAAAGCCCACACAGGACAAATATATACTTTGGATGGTTCTCCCTTGTGAGTGTGACCGCCTCCGTGGTCTAGTGGTAGAGCGTCCGCCCGCACAGCGAAAGGTCCGGGATTCGGTCCCCGGCCGCGTCATACCAAAAGACGTAAAAAGTTGATACTTGTTGTTACCCTGTCTGGCGCTTGGCATAAAGGGGCTAAAACAAGGATTGGTCGGCTCGGAGTCAGTATACAGTGTCTGAGTGGGGTATTCATGTTAAACTGGGCTAGCACTATAAATCGGCATCAGTCCGGACTAGTACAAGCGGCCACACACACACACGCGTTCATACACGTCGCTCTAGAAGTGCAATAATCTTGGACGCAACGTTAAACCCCATTTCACCTCACCTCACCTTTGTGGGTGTACATGACACGGAACAAGGAAATGACACATACGATGTTTACAAAGTCCACAATATAATGGACTTATCCACAGATTTCCACGCAGAGATGCATCGTGTCAGAGTATGTTCAGTAACGTCTGGTAAGCAAGTTTACATCGTCGGTGTAACATATTTTACGTGTGCTTCAATATACATCTGTCGGAACATCAGCGCTCTGAGAACGCTTCCTACATGTCATTGTCTCGTAAATATTTTGTCGTTAAATTGAACGTGAACACAAAATCTTCTGTAATAATGAAATGATTTTGTCATTAAATGGCCAGTTTTATTTATGTGACCAATGCCTTTGATGTATATAATTCTCTCTTTAGAAATAAACAACCAAGTTGTACCAGCATCTAAAGAACACTATTAAAGTTTATTATTTATTTTGTGTGTTTTTGGTTATAATTAACATACGGTAGTCCTCTGCAGTCATTAGTAGTAGAATAGTAGTAATTCTGTATTAATTGAAAACACTCCAGTACTGTCAAAGTAAAAACGTCAGTACTGTTTAGACGTTAGAGACGACTAACAGGATGGGGTGGTAAGTCTCGCTGACTTGGTTGGTGCAGTCATCGTGTCCCAATTGCATGGATCGATGCTCATGATATTAAACACTGGATTGTCTGGTGCAGATTCGCCTATTTACAGACCGCCGTCATATAGCTGGAATATTGCAGAGTGCGGCGTGAAAAAAACAAAAAACAAGAGTTATCAGAAAGATGACATATCCCCCCGGCAGCTGTCTGTAAAGTAACCACAAGTAAATGTGCAATTCTGTATGTAATGAGTCAAGATTTGAATGTTCTTTAAGAAGCATACATTGTTTACCAACAAAAGATCAACCATGGTCGCATCCATATGAAATGAAAAGTAAAACGTGTGTTTCTGCGTGTGTTTTTTATGCAAACAAATGACAAATTACAAGAAACAAGCGTATAGTCAACGAAGTCATCTATATTCCCCGCCCATTTTAACACGTTCTGGTCCCAAACCAGGTAACTGACCCAACATTTCTCTTAGCCCATGTCAAAATAGCTGCAATGGAAATTCTAAAATAAACATTTCTAAAACTCCTTAATATCAAATGGCACCTGTTCAGTATGCACTTTTTACATGGACATGCAATGTTTGGCAAGGAAATATTTAACAGTTTATTTGTTATACTCCATAAGTGAACCCACCCTATATGAAAACTTAAATCCAACTTGTTGCCATGGAAACGTAAAAAAAAAAATTAAAAACATTTCCTAAATAGCAAAAGGCACCAGTTCAGTATGTGCCTGGTAGACATGAAAAGTTCATAGAACCTAAGTCCAACTTGTTACCATGGAAACGTAAAAAATAAAAATTTCTAAAATTCCTTATTAGCAAAAGGCACAACTTCAGTATGTGACTGATAGATATGCCAAGTTTCAATCAAATACACTGAATTATTTTCGAGTTCTGCTCCGGAAAAGGAAATGATTACGGACGGACAGACGGACGGACAGACAGACTGGCTGATCGCTATATCCCCCCGCATAATATGCCGGGGGGGGGGGGGGGGGGGGGGGGGTAACAAACAAACAAAACAAACAAAACAAACAAGTACTGTCACTGTAGTAACACACATGCTTATATTAATATGGCAAATTAGGGATTTCATCAGTGGATCCTAACAACAACCGCAAACAGACTCATGTCTGTGCCATGAAGAGACAACGCACTAAAACGCATTAATAAGTAATATATCTTGATGATGTTCTGGTTTTTATGAACAAGTATGTTTAGAGGGGAAAACAAGTTCAAACGTATACAAAATCGTGAAGTTTTCCCTAGATCTTCAGGTGCAGACTATATCGACTCCCTGAGTCAAACCAACACCCCTGTGCATAGATTCAGTAGGATTTTCTTGATTGACGCAAGCCCTCGTAAAATGTTTTCAGAACGCCACAATGTCCATAAGAGTGAGTGAGTGAGTGAGTAAGTATGGTTTTACGCCGCTTTTAGCAATATTCCAGCAATATCACGGCGGGGGACACCAGAAATGTTGTCCATAAGAATACACGAATTAAATGTGACGGGAATTGAACCTCAAGGTTGGAAAAAGGTAGCATATATGGTATTTAATCATACATTGTGTGCAGTATTTTTAACATATTTAAGTACGTCTTGACAACTTCATTGGTAAATTGTTACAATCTTGACTACGACATCATTTTCACTTTGCATGTTTTTATGGACTTCTAAATATTTAAGATGTAGAACAAAATTACCGTTAATAATACTTTTAACAAAAAAAATTTTTTAAAGTCCTAACATCCACAGACTATGAAAACCTTTAGTAAAATCGATGAACGAATAATACAGTTCCTGTTTTGATTTCATCATTACCTGCATCAACATATAATATATTGTCAACTGGAGTTTCCTAAAGCCTGCATGAACAGGGTACAGTATATTATTTCTTTTCAAGAAAGGTATCAATAGTTTTCCAAAACAACGCTGGACAGTGATAGGCCCTTAGGAGTTGGTAACCTCTCATTCTGCCTCAAGTTTATATTACACATGATGTTTTATTTGGGGATTTGTTCCTCGTGACTTAATGATTACTGAACACCTGCTGTTCCCTCTCCCATAATAGGCTCATCCATTCAACACAAATCCTGCAGGCCAGGACATAAAAGGAATGTGAATGCAGATCAGTTTGTCTCAAAACATGCACTGAGAACTGGCTTCCGGTGAAGAAATTGGAATTCATAACCTCACAGAAAGATGAAAGAATCTGGTGGCCCTGAACATTTTTGTTGTATATTTCGTATGACAAAAGGTCTGCCGCACATGTAAAATATCTACATTTATTCATAATATGCATCAACGATGTTCGACCAGCTCTTTTACAACCTGCCAATATAAGAGACTGATCATCACAGAAGTTAAATACCTTAATCTTGTTTATGGAATATATAAACTAAGTTTATCTGATAAATATAATTCTCAAAATGATATAATAACAATGATATGCATCATATTCAGAGCCAATCTTTATTGATTGAATGAATATTTAACATGTGTATTGTTGTTGCACTGGGATCTAAATTTAGCAATTGCTCACTTACCAGGCAGTGGCATATACGATAATACAGTAGTAAATCTGATAAATTAATGTTGAACATTAACAGGATAATAACAATGATTTGTTTGGCAACAATTAGTTTTTAAAGCAAAGTGAACCAGACAGAGGTAGAGATACCTTGGTGTTACAACGATCCAGGAAAATCCAAGGTTAGAATAGGCTTTTAGCAAACCATATGATGGTGGTCTGTAAATAATCACCAGACAATCAAGTGATTGACATCATAAGCATCGATCCCTGAAATTGGGATACGATGTCATGCATCAACCAAGTCACTGAGTCTGACCACCCGATTCCATTAGTCGCCACTTCTGACAAGCATAGTCACCTTTTATGGCAAGCATGGGTTGCTGAAGACCTCTTCTACCCTGGATCTTCACGGGTCTTAAGCAAAAAAGAAAAAGATACTTTTTACAAATGAAAGTCATGAAAGTTGTCAATTTTCTAACAGATTTATCAAAAGCATTAAGCCTTGTATAACATCAAATTGAGACATTGATCAATGTTAGTATACGTTTTGTTCTCCCAACATAAAATTTTAAATTTTATGCAAGAAAGATCTTCAGTATTCACCAAATTGCACTGTATTGCTAGCATATTCACATGTATATGTTAACATATGAAATTGTTTACAAAAATAGATAAGTACATTTGTTTTAATTGACAATCTTCTTTTTATCATGTTTATGTACAATGTTTACAAGAAAAATATTTCAACAAGTTTTGGACCACATAAATTTGGATGAGTGAATGGCTTTATCTGTTATGTCATCTATAAGGAGATTAGCTGACAGACGTAGCCAAGAAACATGTTTAACTTGTAGAAAACATGTACATGTTAATTTTATGGCATACAAATACATTTACTTGAAACTACAAACAGGTATCAAGAGTTTTTATTCTGTCATGACTTTCCAACAATTCCTGGTTTACAGAACCATGCCGAGTAGGAACATAATTTTAAATTATTTCAATATGGGACACGTGTTCACAATGCTCTGAAACAATTAACATAGAAATTTGTCAACAAGACACATACAGTCCATATTTGATTAATTGAACCTGCAAGTGGCAATGGCAACTCTGAATCAAGAATATGATATTCCTTGCAGCATCCATTGCTCCTCTCAACAAGAATGTCTCTCCATCTTCTCGGTTCCACTAACTTCATCTCCAGACAATCTATCCTTTTCTCTAAGGAAAGCCGGAATGACTAAAATAGCTCCCTTCGGTGTGTAAGAAATATGCTCGTTTTGCAACACTGAGATGGGCAGTTTTATTATCTCGGTCCGAACATTTCTTTTGCTGATGCCTCAGCATAATTGATAAATATTACACAGTTTATAATGACATCATTCAACGCCTGTCAGTGTTCATATTTTCAGATATTAGCAGCTGTTTATGATTGTCGGAACACAATAAAAGGGAGACTACTCACAAAGTATTATCTCCCTTTGAACAAGATGCGAACGAACCATAAGCATGTGCTCAACACTGTACACCCACTGTGAAGCCCATTTCTGGTGTCCCCCGCCATGATATTGCTGGAATATTGCTAAAAGCGGCGTAAAACCATACTCACTCACTCACTAAAATTCCAGACTGTTGTGTTATTTCCTTATCAGGAGTGAACCAGTGTACAAGCAACTAACAAAACTAACCATACCATCCGGTGTCATGCCAACTAAAACTTTTACTGTTGGATGTGACTTGTTACTTGAATACGTTTCAGAATTCCTGGTTTCTGCACTCCATGTTTGGACACTTATTTCTGTACAATCCAAGATCACTGGTTTGTTTGTTTAACCCCACACTCAGCAATATTCCAGCTATATGACAGCGGTCTGTAACCATATGATGGCGATCTGTGAATAATCAAGTCTGGACCAGAAAATCCAGTTATTGATATCACAAGAATCGATCCACGCAATTGGGATACGATGACATGCATCAACCAAGTCAGCAAGCCTGGCCACCTGATCCTGTTAGTCGCCTCTTACGACAAGCATAGTCGCCTTTTATGGCAAGCATGGGTAGCAGAAAACCTATTCTACCCCGGATCTTCACAGGTCAGATCACTCTGGTATTAGGGTATGTACTTTTAAAATATTCTGGCATAAGTCTATTTATAACGGCTCTTTGTGGCCAACATAGCACCCTACCTAACATCACACACAGATAATTGGCCCTTGTAATAACAGTTCTACTTACAGGACTAACAGACACATTGAAGTGAACAGACAGATCAATCTAAAAAAAAAACCCGACAAAGAACCATGAAATACTGATCAACTTGTAATCTCATTAAAATCAGATCTTAGTTCTCGCAACCGCTAAACAAAGATCTGAGGACACCACATTATAGGTCACATCAGACCGACCTTGCGTGAACTTTGACCGACCAATGGAATGACTGACAAGAAGTCGACATTAGCCAATCAGAAGGCAGCTTTCTCTTGGTTTACGGCACTAATTTCAAATTGGCGACTACGCTTCGAAAAGCATTTCGACTTATTCTCGATTAAAAATATGAAACCTGAACAAAAGAACATTCTGGATTGGCTAATATATGGTCTAGATTGTGTGGATTTAGTCATTAATCTTGTAACTATCGTTCGGAATACCCTGTGTTAAAGTTTTTGAGGTTGCATGATTAGAAGTCACATTCCGACTGTCACTTTCATGATCTGGTAAGCGACGCTCTGATTGGTCGGATGAAAGGTTCTGACGTGACTCCTAATGGGATGTCCTCAGATCTTTGTTTAGCGGTTGCGTGAACTAAGATCTGATCTTGATCAACTAGGGAAACATTTTGTTATAAATGGGCCATTCTTAAACTGAATATTACCACTGTTGTCTGGTATTTGAAATTGGTTCCACCGTGACATATTACCAGCAGCTGGTTTCAATGAATCAAACTACAAAATTCTCATTTGTTCTAAATCCTGTATAAAACTGTATTAATTCAGGATCTGTAGAGAAATGTTGTATACCAAACTTATGTGATGACACAACAGCTATGGCTGCCTCCAGTTGTTTAACATGCTTCCTTAAGGTCTCCAGCTGTTCTCCAGCTGTACTGTCAGCTGGCTCGCCACACTCATGGTCTGGAGCAGGAGCCGGAGTAGGTCCAGGATCTGCCGACAAGGTGAAATTTGATGCCACATCTTCTGTGCTGACAATTTCTTCCTTAAAGCTGAAAACACAAATCTTCATTCCTTATTCAAGAATGTTTATTGAAAGTGTTCAGGTACTATGAAAACCAATATTACATTAGTAGGTATAAATTACAGGCTTTTACAATTAATAACATGCTATGACCCATACTTGTTTGTTTGTTGTTAAACGCTGCACTCAGCAATATTCCAGCGGTATGACGGCAGTCTGTGTATAATCAAGTCTGGACCGGAAATTCAGTGATTGACATCCCGATCCACACAATTGGGATACGATGACATGCATCAACCAGGCCAGCGTGCCTGACCACCCGATCCCGTTAGTTGCCTCTTACGACAAGCATGGGTTGCTAAAGACCAATTCTACCCAGGAACGTGACATGTCTAATGTCCCATACCAGCTACTCTTCATGAAAATGTGTAATTGATTGAAAAAAGTCTAGCGTGTCCAGGATAATAAATTCATGTATTATTACAGGTATATATTTCCAAGTATAGTTTCCTACGGCTACAGAACTATTTTGATAACATTCCTCAAATTAGTTGTACATACATGACATTTTTAAATATATTATAATTTGTAAATAAACAAGACAAACCTGACTAAACTTTTATAGGAGGTGGACATTCACTTGACCATTGTTGACATTTTGGATGAGAAAATGGTCGGTATAGCAACCTTCTTTAGCCTGCGGATGCCAGTCAAGAATATTTGATAATCATCTGGTCTGAAGTGTTTGCCACAAACATGTGTTGCATTAGTAATCTAAAACAAAACAAAATTGTACACAGATATGATTTTGTCAATACATTGACTAGCTACACACTCAGCATGCTCAGAGAGGGGGCATATCAACAATCATCACAATACAACTCGCTTACACATTGTCGGGGGGGCAGCATGGGTGGCCCTGTCGTCTTAGGCACAGCATTACGCTTGCAGAGTTGTGTCCCTTGTGCGAGTTAGAAACCTATGATTGTGGGTTCGAATCCTGGTTTGCCCCGATTATGTTTCTACGTTTGTCATACCCGTGCTTGTGGGTTTCTGAGACCTGCATCACTTGGGGCCTTCCTCCCACATTAAGCTGACATGCTGTTATATGACTGCAGTACTGTGAAAAGCGATGCTAAACACAACTCACTCACTTACTGTCAGAATTGCTAAGGAAATTGCTGATACCAAGGGAGATAACTGCAAGTGGTTTCAAAATTGACCCTTCATTAACATGTATTATCCTAAATGACTGGTCATATTTCAGACACTTAGTTGAACAAAGCCGGGTCAGACTGGTACATGGATCATGTTGATTGAACAGATATGTTAAACAACAAATAAAATATCAAATGTCACTCCCAGTAAACTGTTAATCTCATTCTACATTAACAACATAATGAACATCAACTGTAGTTTGGGGAATACCATAAATTGAATTATCTGTCATAATATATATATGCAATATCATGAATATATAATTCATTTCCATCTTATTCTAAAAACCCTGCTTTTATATACATTCTACATTAATGTAAACATTGCTATGCACAATAAAAATAAAATCTGACATGTTGAAATGGGAAGAATTTTTATTGATTATTTAAAAAAAAATATTTCCAGGACCAACACTTTTTTTCATTGATGTAGTATTGTGACATCGCCTATATGGAACTATTTAGTGTTTTTTTTCGAGCTTAAAGTCCTATTATACACCAACGTAAAATGAATCGTGGGGAATAAACTAGATTAAAAAGGGAAACAATATGGCTTAGCGATGATGTAAGACAATATGTAGGGGCATGGCAGTCATGTTGGAAAGGTGTTCCTGGGTGGTTTGTCTGGAGAGTTATCTCCAGCAGAGGAATATTATATGGACTATGAGGAAAGAGGATTATGCTTGTCTGTGAATTTTGGGTATTAGCAGTTCACCTAATTAGCTATGAAAAAATGTTTGGTGAGTGTCCAGGTACTACCGCTATAGAACACGCAGAATACATATGCAAATGTAATGAAACAGAACTCATTAGAAAAAAAACAAACCATATGAGACTTAGAGTTAAATGACCTGATTGTAACTGTCCCTACAGAGATTTCACATCCACTTTATTAAAAAATAATGTTTAGAAATCTATTTTAAAGCTTCATAAATAAATAAAGTCATTGATCGAAAACTGAACAGTACATCACCTTTCACTAAATAGTTGGTGACATACCGTTCAGTGTGTAAATATTACTAAATTTACATTTTTACTTATACCAGATATCAGTTCACTGTTTAAAAATTACAATCATCAAAAGTGCATCATGTGATCAGAGTAGCAAGTGAGTATCGTCGTTGTTGAGAAAAATTGATCACAGGTTTGATTTTTCTTACAATTTTACATGTGGCTTCGTGACCAATATATGCTTGAATAACGATCCCTTATCACGACGGATGTTGACAGTCAACTGTTTCCGAACCTCTTCATCTTCAGGAATATTGTGGAAGAACAGCGTTTTATCTTTACGGCTATTGCTCTTGTAGAGCGGTACAGTACATAATTCTGCGCCATACTTGCATACCAAGCCATGTTGATTTGATATCTTTTAGCGGGTCGCGAGAGAAGGCCTGGTCGTAAAAAGCAATAACTGCTCCCTTCTAACAGCTGATTGGTCTCTTATTTGTGACGTCATTCACTGTATATAAGGCCTTTGCCACATCCGGAGAAATCATTTCTGTGTTGACACTCAAACTGGGCTGAACATGTCACGTCCTACAGATCCCAATTTGACATCAGGTATAAATCTCATTATTCTCTGAAACTATAGATGTGACTCTCATTGTCGACATACTATTAATCAATGTACATTCCGCCGTCGAGTTATATAACATTTATTTCAAACGAAGGGAAGTAACTCTTGCGAACTTCGCAAAACTTCCGAAGCCGCTGGTGTAGTTACTCCGCTTAAAAAGCGTACTGCAGTTCGAGTTTCATAATTTCATCCGTGAAGGGCTCACTGACTTGTTTGATGCATGTCATCGTATCCCAATTGCGTGGATCGATGCTAATTAAATCAATCACTGGTTTGTCTGGTCCAGGCTCGATTAATGACAGTCCGCGGTAAGGATAGGATTTATGGATATGATCAATATAAGATCCATAAATCCTATCCGTTCTTAGTACTCAAACCTCTTAATGCGTATCAAACAAACAAAACACTTTTTTAAAAAGGGTTCATAATTTGAAATTGACAACATCGATTGATTTATATGATGCTTAGATCCTTTCACTGTTGTCAAGCAAGAGTGAAGTAAGTGTGCTGTCTTGCTTCTCTGTTGTTAGGCAATGGTATAAGTATCTATATACGTCAGATCAGAATAGAATAAAGAAGTTGTCATCATTAAAAAATATGTTGTCTTTACTGCCACCTATAGCAACTTATGAAAATGCCAGTCAGACATTTGTACATTTATAGGCTTATCTGTGTCCTATTGACTATATATAGACTAATATATCATACAACACTTGTCTCAGCTCTCAAACTGAAAAAACCAAAATTCCTGATGCTGATTTCATATAGCTTGCTAGACTGCCTTGCTTAGTGGCTATTACGAGTTACGTCCCTCCTATTGACCAATCAGATTCCACCTCTTATATCACTTGCATTTGCTTCAAACAAAATGGTGGCACCCATTCAAGGCGATCCAATTGATGGTCAAGATCTATATTGTAATAAAACTGTTCTTACTTTGTTTAGAATCATGAAATATTTTGTAAATATCTGTTTGCATGATTTGCACTCGGCGTCAACAGATATTTTCCAAATCCTTTTATGTTTTTAGTCAAGCTGCTCACATGATTTCATGCACTTTGCAGTATTAGATAAGTTTTATCACAATACAGATCTTGATTATTGATCAGATCATCTTGACTGGGCGTTGGCATTTTGTTTGAAGCAAATGCAATTGATACAAGAGGTGGAATCTCATTGGTCAATAGAAGGGACACTCGTAATAACCACTAGTAGCGCTATGACATTCCAGTCTAGTTCGGCAAGGGAAACTGGACTTTGATAGTCAGGAAGATGTTAACACCCTTGCCTCAGAAGATGGAGAAATAAGGTTTACACTAGTCCTCTTGACTGCTCATAAAAAGGACAAGTTTGTAAGGCTGCCATCCCAAACTAAGATGTGTATCTGTACTCTTCTTTTGTCTCTGCAAGTGTCTCTGGTGGAGAGCAGCACTCGTCCGGGGGGTGTCAAGCTGGTCAGTGCTCGTCATGCCAACAAGACATCCGACCCTATGGACCTCGTGGAGCTGGCTATGCAGGTGCAGAAGGTTGGTGCATCTATTCCTAACTCTGCCCATGTTACATGTACACTCAAACCACATCCCCCATAAAATTGTTAAAACTACCGTATTTGACGTAATAAGCGCCTGGGCGCTCTGAGAATTACAAAAGGGGGCTCTCATTAGAATATTATTTTGGTGAAAAAAAACAGTTGAAAGATAAATATCGTGGTTTATGCTGACGGCCTGAAATGTTTATGTACGACAGATATATCACCATGTTAACGAAGTTTGTCGGGTAGCCTAGTGGTTAAAGTGTTCGCTCGTCACGCCGAAGATCCGGGTTCGATTCCCGACATGGGTACAATGTGTGAAGCCCATTTCTGGTGACCCCAGCCGTGATATTGCTGGAATATTGCTAAAAGCGGCTATTTCAGCCTAGTTCGGCAAGGGTGGAAACTATACTTTGATAGTCAGTTAACGCTCTTGCCTTGAAGAAAACAAAGTTAAAATAGAAATGTAACTGTTTCTCATTTATGTTGTTTGACGTTACAATTGTTACAGACAGTTATTTCTTGTTGAGTAAATGTTTTTCATCTCTAATGTCAGATGCTTGCTTTCAGGCAGATGAGTTTACCCGAGCCAATGCTGGGAGCAAGTTGACGGTTATAGCTGATCAAATACGGTATCTACAAGAACAGGCAAGAAAGGTATGCTGACATATACCCTGTCAAGATTATGTTCCTCATGTGGGACTTTACAAATCATCCCTTGGACATGCTTTATGATGGTGGGTTCGAATCCTGTTTTGCCCCGATTTTGTTTCTACCGTGCGCATGGGTTTCACCAAAGTGGTAAACGTCTGAGACCTGCCTCACTTTGGGCTTTCCTCCCACATTAAGCTGACACACGATGATATAACTGAAATTCTTTTCCAATGTGGCTTTAATCTCAACTCAATCGCTCGCCTTACAAAAGCCCCCTTTATACCTATTATAATTAATCTTATTCACATATCAATAATAAAACCATAAATACCAGAGTTTTACCTTGACTTACAAAAGCTGGGGTCCATGAGACCCCCAAGAATTAATTTTGAAGGTCCGTGCAGGTAATATCAGGGTCCTGTAAAAGATAGTGATTTGTCAGTCTGTCCGTCCGTAATCATTTTCTTTTCTGGGGCAAAATTCGAAAACCATTCAGTGTATTTGATCGAAACTTGGCAAAGCTATCAGGAACATACTGAAGTGGTGCCTTTTGATATTTTGGGACTTTTCTAAGTTTTATTTTTTAAAATATTTATGGAATGAAGTTGGACATAGACTCAATTAGGGATGGGGTTCGTTGCCGGGGCAGAATTCGAAAACCATTCAGTGTATTTGATCGAAACTTGGCAAGGCTATCAGGAACATACTGAAGTTGTGCCTTTTGATATTTGGGGTTTTTCTGATTTTAATTTTTTTTAAATTTTTATGGAATGAAGTTGGACATAGACTCCATTGGGGAACGGGTTCGTTTCTGGGCCAGAATTCGAAAACGATTCAGTGGGTAAACAATGTATGCTTCTTAAAGAACATTCAACTGTTGACTCATTACATAGAGAATTGCACATTTACTAGTGGTTACTTCACAGACAGCTGCCGGGGAGATATGTCATCTTTCTGATGACTCTTGTTGAAAATTACTTTAGAGCCTGGAACGAATCAATGATCATGTTGACAGTGGTCATGACAGATTGATGAAAGAACAGACACCAATAATCGCTCTTGATGTGCTGTAGGTACAATGAATAACATTGGTTTGGTTGGTTGGTATGTTGTTTAATACCGCACTCAGCAATGTTCCAGCTATATGACGGCGGTCTGTAAAATCGAGCCTGGGCCAGACAATCCAGTGCTTAATATCATGAGCATCTATCTCTGCAATTGGGATCGATGACATGCATCAACCAAGTCAGCGAGCCTGACCACCCGATCCCATTAGTCGCCTTTTACAACAAGCATAGTCACCTTTTACGGCAAGCATGGGTTGCTGAAGACCTATTCTACCCCGGATCTTCACGGGTCTGAATAACATTGGGAGTCCTAAAGGATGCAGTGTATTCTTTTTGTGGGTCCATTCTCCTCATTTGTGCATCACGTCTTGTTTATAGGCTGTTGTCGATGATTCCATAGATTCTGATCAACAACCCACTCCAAAGACTGGACTCAACTCATTGCACTTCACTCAATATAATTTGTGACACCAGCAATTTCACGTTTTACTTAGTCATGGAAGAATGGAGTTAAACATACCGTTTTCAATAAAGAGCGAGGTTTCTTTTAGATTTAAGCACACTAAATTTGACGTTTGAAACCTCATGCTACGTGTTCGGTTCCAAATTGTAGCGCAGTTAGATCTTCAGGTAACCTTGCTCTTCACAGTATGTTTATATCATAATTTCTTCATTTCGTTCAAAATTAGCTGTAACATGCATCATGCAAAATAATCCTGGTAAACATGTGTTTTCATCATGATCATCTAGTTTTGAAAGGTAAATATAGAAAAAAACAGTAATCAAGACATTTTATCTGACTTAAGTCAATGCTCATTTCTAATTTGAAATATGTTCCTTCTACAGGACCAAAGTCATAACATTGTGGGACTTGAAACGTTATCCCATTATGACTTCAGAATGTGTAGTAATTAGAGTTATCTCCCTTTGTCTTCTTAACCTCTATGCGCAATTCCACTGTGTGATACCTTTGTCACCCTCCTGGTATCGCTGGCACCAGTCTGCAAACAGCCATTACAAGAGACGTGCAAAACTTTCCCAGATACCCCAAATGTAGTGATATTTATATTTTTGCGTATGTCTTTAGGACTGCCATTCTAGTGAATTGGGAAAAGGTGTATGACAGATTTAATATTTCCCAGATGTAATTGCATTTGTTTGTTTGGTTAAATCATATTGGTTTGAGATTGCAGACTATGGAAAAACAAGGAACTTCCCCCTTGCATTCTCGCTAAACTAGTTACGTGATAAGTGATACGAAATAGAAATTGACAAAGAAACAAAACAATTAAGCCGTACCAAGTGTATTGGCGTCACGATAGTCATCACTTGTAAACAACGGTCATTTGGTTGCGGGTTCAGCAGAATGCACTGTTAGGGAGCTTGTTTTAACTTGCTCAAGTCCTCCTCAAGTCTACGAGACATGATGCAGTGAAGCGAGAACATAATGACCCTCCCATAATGCTGGTCATATTTTTGGATGACCCACTCCATGTCCTTGTACATTAGGGGGCACGGGTGGCCCAGTTGTCGCGCCGCGATTCGCTGTGTAGAGTTGCGTCCCTTGGGCACGCCAGAAACCTATGGTTGTGGAATCGCATCTAAAAGTAGGCCCCTCATGGTTAATTCTACTTGTAGTGTTTTATTGAATGATAAATAACCCCCACTCATGGTGTATGTCTGAAAAATTATGTCCATTTTAACATTTTAATATAACTCTCCACAAATATGTGTATTATTTTTAAGACTCTCCCTCAGAGACTCCCCCTCAATAATAAATGGGGGCACGGGTGGCCCAGTCGTCTAAGGCGCCACGATTCGCTGTGCAGAGTTGCATCCCTTGGGCATGCCAGAAACCTATAATTGTGGGTTTCACCAAAGTGGTAAACGTCTAAGACCTGCATCACTCCGAGCTTTCCTCCCACATTAAGCTGACACGCCACGATATAACTGGAATACTGTTAAAAGCGGTGTTAAACCCACCTCACTCACTCACTCAATAATAAATGGCCGGTCCCTTAGTGAATCAAGTCAAACACACCATGGTACATAGTATCACAATATTAGTTCATCACATTTTGTGCTGTTGAGTGTTGATCAGTGATGAGATGCCATGTTTTCAGGTGTTGGAAGAGGCCAAGAGGAATGCCCTCCTTCATCACGTAGCCTGTAACTTTGTGAAGAAACCAGGCAACACATATTACCTGTTTGAGAGAGACTCGGGGCAGAAGTACTTCTCCATATTGTCACCGCAGGTAGGTATCTGTTGTAACCATGGCAACACATATTGCTGTATGAGAGAGTCTGGGCAGTACTTCTCCATACTGTCACATACCCTATGATAACCATAGCAACATACGTTTTGTTATTGATATCACAGATGGCTCCTGCATATATTTAAGCAAGGGTAACCTGACTGAGATGCTTGTAAATTACTGTTTTTTATAGTTCAGAGAAAAACATTACTCCCAGAGCAATTTGGCTCATCATGTTCACCGAAAATTAATTTTACTTTTTAAGTAATCTCGGTTTTGAACAACTACTCACATAAATATCATTGTGTGCTTATGTCTGAGAAAGATGTATGGTTTTTGTTTGGTTGTTGTTTTACGCTGCACTCAGCAATATTGCAGCTATATGACGGCGGTCTGTAAATAATCGAGTCTAGACCAGACAATCCAGTGATTAATATCATGAGCATTGATCCACGCAACTGGGATCGATGACATGCATCAACCAAGTCAGCGAGTTATATGAATTTACTGGAAAACCTTATCTCCCTTGCTTAGTCTGTGAATGTCATGATTCTACACTCATCATTACCGAAGTGTTACGTAGGTATTGAGGGACCCATGAAGACCCAGGGTAGTTTTGATCTTCAGCAACCCATGTTTGCCGTGAGAGGTGACTGAGTTCGGGTGGTCAGACTTGTTGACTTGGTTGATGCATGTCATCGATTTCAATTGTGTGGATCGATGCTCATAATGTCAATCACTGGATTGTCTGGTTGAGACTCAATTATTTACAGACCGTTGTCATATAGCTGGAATACTGCGGCGTTAAACAAAAAACAATCAAATAAACAAAACGTTCGGTGGGTGTAAACCATGAATAATGTCAACAAGCTTCAGTAGGTCTGAGTATGTTGACAATTTGATTAACAGTTAAAGAACATATATACCTGGGATAACACTTTCTCAGCAAAGTACAGTTGTGTTTAGGTTGAGTCCCATCCGGGGAAGTGCAAGATTAAAGGTGAAAGGTTGCCTGAATGCTACCAGTGGTTTAGCCCATGCAGGTACAATACATGACAAGTGACAGTCGATATGGGGAATAATATGGTTCATTCCAGATGCAACTGAACTGCAATCTCGGAAGTTGAAAATGGGAAGTTTAGCATCTGCTTGACCCATCAATAATTATGCAGAGTACCGGTATACGTTTTCTATTTTCAAGGAATGGGGGAGGGGTGACCCTTTAATAATGATGCTGAGAATATGTTTTTTATTTCAAGGAATGGGGGAGGGGTGACCCTTTAATAATGATGCTGAGTATATGTTTTCTATTTCAAGGAATGGGGTGGGAGAGGGGTTGAGCCTTTAATAATGATGCTGAGTATATGTTTTATATTTCAAGGAATGGGGTGAGGGGTGACCCTTTAATAAAGATATTGAGTATACGTTTTTGATTTCAAGGAATGGGGAGCATCATGTCCACATGAGTTCCTGGGAGGATTCCGCCTGGAGTATGACCAGTCCTGGACACCGCTAGATGATGTTGAGCGGCGGGGAGAAGAGATTGCCTTGATAGACAAAATACTGAATGCACAACAGGCCATTACTGACAGTGCCACGCCCAACTTCAGCGGCTTGACAACTCAACCAAAGCCCAGCACAGAGGCCAAAATAACTGACATGTCATAGAAGGAGGACTAGGCCATCACAACAAGCAGCTGCAGTTGCCTCACATCAGCCATGTAACCAGATTATTTCCTTGACTCTGGGATAAAGGATGGTTCAACTGAACATTTTATAGAGCATATTGAAGCAGAGGATTTAAACATGTTAAGTGAAGAAATGGTTTAATTGAAACAATAGTGAATGAATCTTCATATTGATGTGTCAAAACTGTTTGAGTTTCTAACCCTCAAATTGTCTCTACATTAGGTGTTTGTATTTATTTAGTGGATTATAAGCTAAACTCGCCAGATGGAAAGATATTCTACAAGACTTGGTCTGCTTAGAAATGGCTTTTGATGCTTACTGCTATGTTTGTTTATTTTGTGATTGACACTGTACTGCACAATATTCCAGCTCTATTCCAGCAAATTGTGATAAGAAATGACTTCCATATCCAAGTCGGCAAGTTGACCACCCGTTCCAGTTAGTCGCCTTTTGCGACAAGGGTGCTGAAAACCAATTCTTACCCAGATCTTTATGGGCCTTAGTGCTGAATTAATTATCAAATTAGGTGGAATGAGGATATGTATGTTTCATTTTGGATAATACAGAGAGGTTTTGGCTAGTGAAACAAGTTGAATATATACTACTTTATGTAAAATAATGTTAGTGTAGTGTTTTATGCAGACATAGCCGAAATAAAGGGAAAATAATGAAGAACAGATGAAGGAAAGATTTCATGACTGTCTATCATCAAATGTTTTCTGTTGATTCAGGATATTTTCAAAGTAGGTTTTTTAGTTTTCCTTGAACAAAAGCACTGAGTGAAATGAAAATAACTAAGGGGAACAATCAAGGAGTGATTCATTTATTAAATGTTTGCTCTTCCCTGTTCTATCAGTGTTGTAAGAAGAGTGTCACATTGACTTGAATATGCAGCTGGTCAGCTTCACATATGACTAAATATGCAGCTGGTGACTGAAGCCTGTTCAGGTTCAAGTGACATATATGATTCAGGAATATGGGGGGTAATTTTTTATGGGGTGGGCGATGGGTTCTAAAGTACTTGAGTAAGTTAACAGTTTGACATGTTCAACAAAGAAAATTTTAGTTCCCATCAAGTATGGAACATTGTAGTATTTACTGTTGATAATGTTTAGCTGTTGCAGGAGAAAACAGCTGGTGTATTTTCAGGTCTCTCCTGCTGTGGACTGGGTGATTTGTGTGTCTCAGGAACATCTGTTGATTTGTATATAAGAATCTGTATATTTCTCATTGGTACACGGGTGGCGAAGTCACCGTTATTATCTCCTCCGACTTAAGAAATGGGGAACATTACGTATAAAATTCTTTACCCAATACACAGAAAAACCCAACCAGTCTTCTGGTAACGTTTCTCAATCATGCTTCTGTCCTGCTGTGAGCTAGAAGTTTGTTTTTCATTCATTTGTAGCCTTACTAATCTCGAAAATTAATAATATTTTATTTTGACCACCTACATTGAATTTTAGGCCAGATTTTATGTAAACCAACTTATTACATATTTTAGACCCACAATAGAAAATATTATCAGTTAGGAATAATTAAACCAGTGTATCAGGCAATAATTTTATTGAGGGTTGTCATCATGCCAATAGCATGGTTGGCTCATAGATAATTTTTTATGCTGTAGACCCGGAATGGAACTCGTGTATGTATTAATACTTTTAGTATCATTAATTTTAAAGATATTGATATAGAATGCAAGATTGAAAGATGGCCTCCTTGAATTGGGTATGCTGGTTTGCATTTATTGCTCTAGAGTCTTGATATACAGATACATGATCTACAGTAATTGTGTCGGATAATATCACATTTCATTTTCATATGAATATTCATGGTGGTTATAGCTATGCATATAATATCTACATGTCAAGTTCTTGTGAATATGTCAAGGATCTAGATTCGTTGACATTCTTAAACTTATTATGTTTTGTATATATGAGTAAATAAACCGTTTATTTCATTTTAGTGGAGTCATCATGATGTTGTTAATTATCTGTTCCATTAAAGGGGCACTGATCTAAATCAATTCCCCGGGACTGGTTGTTGCCTTTGTTATTTTATTTTTTCCCATGACTACCCGGATGATATAGTAGAAATCTAGACTAGTTCGCGACCTGTGCTGCGCCATTTGTAAGCGCATTTGTCACCTTTGGTGACAGTATAAGAGCGTATGGTCACATTGATCAACAAAAGGAACTAAAGTTTTGGAAATAATAAGGATATGTAGGTGGGTATCTTTGTTGGTAGCATCGGTAATGGTGACGATAAGTTTTAGTTTTTAGTTTTGATAAGTCACTTGCTTGGTAAATGTACGATTTTCGTTTACAGTATTTTGACTAGCAACACAAAGTAAATATTTCACCTGAGCATTGCTTATTTTATCTTGCGTATAATTGTGCTTCTAGAGAAGAGAGGTTACTTTTGTATCTTTTATCAGTGTCTACAATTATCCAGCACATTACATCTTCATTCTGTGATGATAAAAATACGCTCGACCCATACATCACCATAGCCTCGTAATATTGAAGCAGTCGGGTAGCCTTGAGGTTAAAGCGTTTGCTCGCCATGCAGAAGGCCGTGTTCGATTCCACACATGGGTACGACGTGTGAAGCCCATTTCTAGCGTCCCCCGGAGTCATGAGTGGAATAGTGCTAAAAGCGGCGTAAAAACATACTAACTCACCCACTCGTGTCCGCATTGAGCCGGATTCGAATGGACTCCCTCTTGTCACTTTGCACACCAGTTTACATGAGTGCTGCACTCAACACTTTAAACACTGTCCGTCCTGATTTAGCTCCAATATTGACGACAGTCGCGTATAACAATGAACTCGCTCATTTCAACTGTAAATATATACGTAACTGCCATAAACAATTCAAATATACTCCACAACAAAAGTTCCTGTGACACCAATAGTTTAGTGTATTTACAAACAAGTGAAGTTTGGTTTTCAATATTGTAGTACATGTATGGAATCAAGTCACCAAAACGCAACTGCTACAGAAAAGCATGCATTCCTTGCAAAAGTTGACTTTTATGCAAGCCCCATGCATTTCACTACCCAAGAATGGGTATAAAAAAATGTGCGTTAACGGGATTCCATATGTATTGTTTAGCATCGTGCTGACAACAACCACTCAGAAAAACAACAACATTATGCAATTATTCAACATTACGAAATGCCACGCCTGTCCGAAAATGAGTGCCTGCGAGCCATTGGTATGCTTGAAGCAGGAGCGAGTCAACGTGATGTTGCAAGACAATTTAACGTCCACGGAAACACCATTTGGTGTTTATGGCAACGTTGGCAACAGACGACTGCAGTCAGAGACCATCCTCGGAGTGGCAGGCCACGCGTAACCAAAAATCGACAAGACAACTGGATTCGAACAACACACCTACGAAATCGATTCCAGCCAGCAACACTGACTGCAAGAAGCATCCCTGGCCTTCGAGGAATATCGAACGTCGCTGCCTCAGATGTGCAGGGATTGTCGCCAGAAGACCCACCAGACGTCCCATTTTCACAGGAAACCACCGTCAAGCACGTCTACAGTGGTGCAGACAGCGTCTACGCTGGACGGCCATGCAGTGGGGAAAAGTTCTATTCACTGACGAGTTTTCACCTCAGCCACAGCGATGGACGGATTCGAGTGTACCGATGTCGAGGTGAACGTTTCGTCAATCATTGTGTCATGGAAGAAGATCGGTTCGGGAGCGGCAGCGTTATGATATGGGGTAGGATTACAGCAAGACAGAGGACCCGTTTGATAGTGGTAGAGGGAAATCTCAATGGACAGCGCTACCGATACGAGATCATCGGCCCTGTTGTTCTACAGTTTTTGCGTCGTCATGGTCCAGACATCGCCTTTCAACATGACAACGCCCGGCCTCATTGCTTGACTTGTTCAGGATTCTCTTCACCAAAACAACGTGAATGTCATCCCTTGGCCGTACCCCCTGATCTCTCACCAATCGAGCACATGTGGGATGAGATGGATCGGCGCCTTCGACGTCAACCACGTTTTCCACAGACACTCCAGGAACTTCGAAACATGGCATGTACATGTTATTTATGAAATCACGCATTTTCTGAAGTAAGTATGGCAAATTAAACCATTTTGAACACTTACAGGAGTCTTTTATCTGTTGCAAACCGAAATTGTTTCAGATTTGGTAAAAAACATAACTTTGCATTAAATCTTATTCAATGTCACGGGAACTTTAGTTGTTCAGTTGTATACGAATAATATGTCCAAATGTGTAGGTGACAAATCAAGTTTGTTTCTTTGTTGTTTAACGCCGCACTCAGCAATGTTCCAGCTATATGACGGCGGTCTGTAAAATAATCGAGTCTGGACCAGACAATCCAGTGATTGACATCATGAGCATCGATCTACGCAATTGGGATACGATGACATGCATCAACCAAGTCAGCGAGGCTGACCACCCGATCCCGTTAGTCACCTTTTACGACAAGCATAGTCACCTTTTACGGCAAGCATGGGTTGCTGAAGACCTATTCTAACCCGGAATCTTCACGGGTCGACAAATCATGATAATGTTGATACAATGTAATTACTTGTGTGGGACACCGTGTACACCAAAGTGGCTCCGACTTGCACTAGGACCAACTTAACATGTGATAATTATCGCGAGATACAATTTGTAGCATCATTTTGACAGCGCGTATTCTTCTATATTTTGACATGACGTGTAATATACAATTGAACTATTCGTCATGGACGATGTTACTACCGCCACAGCTAGGTAGGCACTGGGACTTGTATTGCCATGTACAGTAAACTACGGTTATGACGAACTCAAAGGAACCACTAAGTTTTGTTCGTTATATCCGTCGTTCGCAAACGCATTTCAACCGTCAGACATCTTTTTGCAAGTTTTGTGACCTTATGTTACTCGATAAATAACAAGGTGAGTTCGCTATATCCGTTATTACGTTATGGGCCAGTTTGTTATATCCATCAACTTTATATGATAAAATATATGGCATATGGCCGGGACCAAAAGTTCGTTATATCCGTAAGCTCGTTATAAACGTGTTACTTAAAAATTGTTTAATAAGTGTTAAGTTTAGGCTAGATCCAAGAAATGTGGTCTAAGGGCATAGTTAATCCTATACCGCAGTCTAACACAGTAGACCCCAGAGATCCCCTGTCATATAGGGGGAGTAGTTTAGTTTCGGTGCCGAATAAATTATTCTTTTATGTCCGAAATAATAGATTAACATTTTGGACAGACAAAGTCGGTTTTATTGCTGAAGAACAAAATGGCTTTAGTAGAAATGGTTGGAGCACAATAGACCATTTATCGCTGACGTCAATCGAAGAAACTAGGTTGAAGAAAAAAAATCCCATCACCTTCATCGATTTTCGGTAAGCGTACGATTCAGTAGTTATATGTATTTATGGTACAGATTACGTAACCATGGGGTTGGAGGAAAGTGTGGGAAGCACTACACTCTGTGACAATGTTTCAGGTTATGTAAGAGTTAATGGTTTTACGACAGACTGGTGTCAAGTGTGGTGTAAGACAAGGATTCCCTTTGTCGTCCCTCTTATTCAACCTGTAAGTTCAACAACTTAGCCTCTTCTCTTAAGACTTTAGAAATGAGATGAAGAAAGAACGGAGTGTTCATATGCACTTTAATATATACTGAAGATGTTGTTCTTTAGCCGGAAACGGAGTCGTACCTCCAAATCTTGCTTGATTACCTTGGTAGCTGGTGTTCAGATAATAACATGCTAATTAATTGTGATAAATCTGAGGTAATGCACTACCATATTCGGGCCATACCTTGATCGTGTCAAGTATTTACTTGTGGCAATATTATGTACGTATAGATCGATATACGTATCTTGGCTTTCTATTACAAGGGCATTTAGACTACATTATCCCAGCAAGGGTTGTGGTTCAGTCGGCAAGTAGAGCGCAGGGTCTCCTAATTGCTGAGAGTAAGGCAATGGGTAGTAAGTATGCCAATGTTTTTGCAAAGTTATATTATGCGCTGGTTTAAGCAAGTTTTAACATATGGAGCTTCTATTTTGGGTACCAAGGAATGCTGTTATTAATAAGGTTCACAATCAAGCCTGTAGATGTATCCTTGGGGCTGGTAAATACACATTTAATGATGCTACGAAGAGCGATGCTACCTTAAACCCACTGCATATTGCTCAGTGATAAGAATGCCCTTGATCTTTGGATGCGAGTTACTAATATGAGTGTCAGTAGATTAAAACTGTTTTTACTTATGTGGACAGAACAGCACCAGTCTGAAAAATTAAAAAACTGGAACTATCACGTGAGGCAGTTCTGTATAAGTCATGAAATATTTGAAAAAGTTAGTATTCCGAAATCATATATTGAAAATGATTTCTTGAACATATGGGCTGATCGACAGGCGGTGTTTTCGTGAGAAAGGTTATTGAACAACGCCTGTAAACTTAGAACGTATCGTTATTCGCAACATGACGCGGAAAGCCCCGTAACACCTTTAATGCCCTGAACGTTTAGAAGCGCCCTTGCTAAATGTAGGTTCGGTGTTGCTCCCATTCGAAATGAAACCGGGCGATATGAGAACCATTCTGTCGAACAACGTAATTATGTAATTAATAAATAAGTGTGGTAAAAGAAGAAGTCTAATTTATTTTCTGAATTGTCCTGCTTATGACTTTATAAAGTTAGCAGTTATGTTTTTTAATGTCAGGTGAAAATCTACAAAAGTCTCTAGCCCAAACCTGCTTTTATACTCTTCAGCGACTGAAAAACATGTGTTATCACTGATGTTATAATAGCATTGCACAAAGATTGTATAATACCCTTTACTACAATCTCTCATGATACCTTAAGGAATGGCTTATATATGTTAATTCAAATTTGTCATTTTAATGTAATTATGTTATACGCAAGGAGAGGCTATACTTAATAACATGTCTGTCTGTCTGTTTGGCTTTTAGCGACCCATACAGACAGACAGATATTTTATTAAAGTATCACCTCAACATTTGATACATAAAATTATACACATACATTCTTAAAAAAAGTTGAGCCATTCCATGAGGAGCTACGAGAGACAAGTATGCATACAATATAACAAACTATGAACTAAGGCTATTAGATAACACCGTAAACAATTATTATAAAGTACACATTAAGTGCGAATATATAAATTGGCAACAAGTTTTGTTATGATGTTATGGCACGTTTGGCAGTTAAAAAGGTACAGTTCTGGGTATGACAGTATAAAACTATTCTCATCTTTACCGTTAAAGTACATAAAACCTTCTTCCTATGGGGTACACTTGTTAAGAGGTTACAACGTTCAACATGGTATATTGGGCAGCAAAACGTGACATTCGTATTCAATAAAATCTTTACAATAGAATCATTTTTTTCAGATAAAATACATCCATTATATCTTCCAGTTTTAAATCTTAATAGGAGCTACACCACATCTAAAAAGAGACGAGACATGTTACAATTTACATAAAATTCACACACGAATTCATATTCATAAGTAGTATAGGTTCACACAGGGTGGGTTAACACAACAGTGCCACCAAACATAGCCCTGAGCAGGATTAATATTAACCGCACGTCCGCCGTTCAGGAACACACACAGTGTTGTAAATAAATGTTATGTCAATGCCTTAATTATTGAATATAACTCAAAGTGTTGTCAAAGTGAGAACGACATCTGTTCACGTACTAGTGAACAGCTTGGATCTTTTAATTAACGTTATGTTCGTTGCCCTTTTAATGAAACCACACAACGAAGTGGGGAGCCGTGATTTCAACACTCAGTTGAAACAGTGTTTCGGCCACATCACGTTGTGTTAATGACATGGGCTTTTGTATGGAGACTACGTCTACAGAGTCTGATATTTTTTAAATTAAAACCATGGATCTAACTTTTTTCATCAAAGAACGGCTTTCAACAATGTAATGCTTGTCTCAGACAGTTTATATAGTTTCAACAGTCAAATACAGATGGAGATACGAACTGTGTGAATAATTATAGAGGTATTTCTTTATTACCCGTTTTGGGGAAAATATTCACAAAAATTATCAACGAACGCCTGCAGCTATGGTGTGATGACAATAATATAATATATGAAAACCAGTTTGGTTTTAGAAAAGGACGCTCAACAGTCGACAGTATTTTCACATTGTATGGAATGATACAGAAATATCTATCAAAATCAACCGGTAGGAGATTTTATTGTCTCTTCATTGACTTCAGTAAAGCGTTTGACTGTGTTCACCATACCTTGCTTTGGCATTGGCTTATGAAATATGGTATCCATGGAAACGTTCTAAAAATTCTACGAGATATGTATTCGAAACTAAAAGCTTTTGTGAGAACTGATAACGGTTTAACTGAATATTTTAACTGTTTTATTGGAACGCGACAAGGATGCATGATCAGCCCGACACTCTTTGGCCTGTTTATAAATGAATTGGTCAACGAACTAAATCAATCTGACTGTCGTTGAATATTCATCTCAGAAGAAGCACCAAATATTTGTTCTTTATTATACGCCGATGATGTTGCCAACACTGCCGATACCACTGGAAGATTACAACAACAGATCAACTGTATAAGTGAATTTTGTAATGGTTTTACCAATATTAACATATGGCTCTGAAGTTTGGGGGTTCCAGTACTACGAAACTATAGAGATGGTACAGACTAAATATTACAAACGGATTCTTAACCTACCAAATAATGCAAGCAATGACGCTGTTCTTGGTGAAACTGGAAGACAACGATTATATGTGTATTATATTATTTAATGTATTAAATACTGGACAAAATTGATCTCTATGAACACTGATCGTCTACCGAAGCAAACGTATTAAATTATGTACAAATTAGATGAAGCTGGCCGTATATCCTGGGCAAAATATATAAAAAAACATTCTTTTCAAGTATAGATTTGGCTACGCCTGGATAATGCAAGATGTTGGAGATCCGCAAATATTCATTTCACAATTCAAACAACGTATCGTGAACTGTGGTCAACAACATTGGATTTTAAACCTATCTCAAAAATCAAAACTTAAAACATATTTAACTTTCAAATCGGTATTAACAATAGAAATGTACGTTCAGGAAGTAAACAAGAAGATCTATGAAGAAACCCTAACAAGATTCCGATGCAGCTGCCATAAACTTATGATCGAAACTGGACGTCATACCAATATAGAAGAAAACAAAAGATTTTGCTCACAATGTCAAAAATTGGACTTCAACTACATTGAAAATGAATATCATTTCCTTCTTCTTTGTACTTCATATTCAACATTACGTTTACATTTTATTGATACATATTTACACGCTAATCCATCATATGAAAAATGTGTAAATCTTATGTCTTCTAAATGTAAATACACTATTACACAACTTGCTAAATATATCTACCACGCTTTTAGATTACGCGAGTCAATCACAATTCACTGATATATTATTTATGTATGATATTCCTTTCATGTATTTATGCATACACTTTATTGATATAATGTATGTTCTATGGGCCTATGGCCTGAAACTTGGAGGAAATAAACTCTACAACAACAGTCAAATGAATCTTTCAAAATTTTCGGGGAAAAGTTATCCCTTTTAAAAAAATAAAGTGGGATAACGTGTGAGGCCGTTTCTGGTGTCTCCCGTCATGGTGTTGATGGAATATTGCAACAAGCGGCCTTTAACAACATACAAGTTGCTTTCCTGCATCAGCAGCCTGCTTGTAGTGGGATGGACATAAAACATTCAGGAACATATTGACAGCGACTCATGTGTGCACTGGATGCACACAGAGAGCAAATACAGTCCTTAGAGTAACATTTCAACCTTTGCTTTTTTAGGGATTTTCAGTTAATACGAGGAACACTGAAAACGACAGATAATGCAGATTACAGGCAAACCGACAATATTCCGAAATTAACAATGTTTTGAAGGTTAATACCTCAGATCATTTGTATACTGGATGACAAAAAAGGACGAATATTCAATAATGATATTCAAAGAGTGCAACGAAAGACATGGATGTTATCATGCAAATAGATCGTATATTTTCCCTATAATTGTCCACATTCTACTTATCCACTAAATAAATAACATGCAACAGCTATTTCACCCATTACATATCTACCCCTACTTTCTGTGCCTACCCGACTACCAACAGCGTACATATCTACCCCTACTTTCTATGCACAAATCTACCCCCAACCTTCTATGACTACCCACCTACCTTCTGCGTACATATCTACCCCTACTTTCTGTGCCTACCCGACTACCAACAGCGTACATATCTACCCATACTTTCTGTGTCTACCCAACTACCAACAGCGTACATATCTATCCATACTTTCTGTGCCTACCCGACTACCAACAGAGTACATATCTACCCCTACTTTCTGTGCCTACCCGACTACCAACAGCGTACATATCTACCCCTACTTTCTGTGCCTACCCGACTACCAACAGCGTACATATGTCCCCCTACTTTCTGTGCCTACCCGACTACCAACAGCGTACATATGTCCCCCTACTTTCTGTGCCTACCCGACTACCAACAGCGTACATATGTCCCCCTACTAACTGTGCCTACCCGACTACCAACAGCGTACATATCTACCCCTACTGTCTGTGCCTACCTGACTACCAACAGCATACATATCTACCCCTACTTTATGTGCCTACCCGACTACCAACAGCGTACATATCTACCCCTACTTTCTATGTCTTCAGCAACCCATGCTTGCCGTAAAAGGTGACTACGCTTGTCGTAAAAGGCGACTAACGGGATCGGGTGGTCAGGCTCGCTGACTTGGTTGATGCATGTCATCGATCCCAATTGCGTCGATCGATGCTCATGATATTAATCACTGGACTGTCTGGTCCAGACTCAATTATTTACAGACCGCCGTCACACAGCTGGAATATTGCTGAGTGCGGCGTTAAACAACAAACAAACATAACTACCCCTTCTTTCTATGCCTACCCATCTACCCACTGCGTACATATCTGCCCCTTCTTTCTATGACTACCCATCTACCCACTGCGTACATATCTGCCCCTACTTTCTATGCCTACCCATCTACCCACTGCATACATATCTGCCCCTACTTTCTATTCCTACCTATCTACCCACTGCGTACATATCTGCCCCTACTTTCTATGCCTACCCATCTACCCACTGCGTACATATCTGCCCCTACTTTCTATGCCTACCCACCTACTAAATACCTACATATCTACCCCTACTTTCTATGACTACCCATCTACCTACTACATGCATACCTGCAATCTATTTACCTTCTTCTAACCGAGCTAACAACCTGGGATGTTTCTGAATACGACGTGATGCAACACATTATCAAACACATGTACATATCTTCTTACCTGAACGTGTTACCATATTGTCAATTGTCTAAAATCAATGTGCATGACTACCTTACCACGCCTGCACACATGTGTTGAGATATCAAATAATATACTTCAAATTAAAGGCGCCTGTCCCGTATTTTATCATTTACAATTACTGCATTGTCACAAGGCCCCTTGGAGAGTGTCTAATCAAAAAACCACCTGTTACTAAGCATCGTATAAAACATATGAAACGCGAGCTCTATATCTAAATTATAAACTCGCGAGACCGTTGTTAGGATTTGATACGGATACCATTTAAACAACGTTCGTACATTTATTCATAATTCCCACGTGTATAATACAACACCAGCCCGTATAATATATGTATAAACTGTAAATGTACTTCATGCAAGATGAATGGCAACACTGTTTCAGTGAACAGTACGGCTTACTCCAGTGTGCCAAACGTTGACGCCAACGGAGATATCAACGTTGAAACAACACCTGACGTTGACTTTAGAATACAGAGCCGGACATGGTATTCCTTACCTGCTTTCCGATTTGTAAATGTTGTTCAGACTATCCTGCTACTGGACGCCGTCGTGTCGATAGTGCTGTGGCTGACAGGTAAGTCATTTTATGACATAATGTCTAACATAATTGATGCAATGAACCAATACGAAAAAAAATTAACGACCTGATAATTATGCAAATGAGGTCACTAGCAGGAACTACTTTAAAGCTCAATCCATCGATGCAATGCCTTTTTTTATCCCCCCGTCATATAATGCGGAGGGATATAGCGATCAGCCAGTCTGCCTGTCCGTCCGTCTGTCCGTCTTTCCGGGGCAGAACTCGAAAACAATTCAGTGTATTTGATCGAAACTTAGCAAATCTATCAGTCACATACTGAACTGGCGCCTTTTGCTATTTAGGAATTTTAGAAATTTATACTTTTTACGTTTCCATGGCAACAAGTTGGACTTAGGTTTTGATATAGGGTGGGGTCACTTATGGAGTATAACAAATAAACTGAACGTGTTAAAATGGGCGGGGGATATAGATGACTTCGTTGACTATACGCTTTTTTAGTTATTGTTTCTTGTAATTTGTCAGCATAAAAAACCCCCACAGAAACACACTTGTTTTACTTTCCATTTCATATGGATGCGACCATGGTGGATCTTTTATGGGTAAACAATGTATGCTTCTTCAAGAACATTCAACTCTTGACTCATTACATACAGAATTGCACACTTACTTGTGGTTACTTTACAGACAGCTGCCGGGGGGATATGCCATCTTTCTGATGACTCTTCTTCTCAATCAACTATTGACTAACATTTCCATGCCAGGATAGTGGTTCCCATCTGAATCACCGTGTTTTAGTAAACAAACATTTGGCACTACATGATAAATTGGTCATTTCACTCCAACATATTATTTATACGCGGCTGCTGAGGCTACGCAATTGAGTTAACATACTTATTAAACGTCGAATATTGTAAGAATGACATAATATGATTACTACTCTTTTGTGTTTCCGTATTGTCAATATCATGCGTTTCCAAGTCAATATCATGTGTTTCCAAGTGAGCCAATTTCTAATATAAATTTAAGTTACTGAAACACTCTGGTCGGATATTCTCTACATCGGTATCTTTATCTGGTATAAGCAGTTTGCAGTGTGTGAGTTTGGTGTATCAGCGCTTTGAACAATATTTCAGTTATATCAAGGTAGTCCAGTAACTGGTGCCTTTAGACATTTAAATTGATAGTAAGTTTGACTTGTAAACTGTAGCATTGCAGGGTTATTCCCTCTTTATAAGCCTGTGTTAAGTATTTTGTAGTCCGATATGGAACAATTGTATTTTTTTCACTTTTCGGACAGCCGTAATTTATTTCTGTGTAAGATTTCACTTCAAAATTGTTAAATATATATTCCCCTGTCTTGATCCTATGAAGTTGATTATAAATAGCGTCATCATCAATGTTTAGATTTTGATTGATTCTTTTTTTTACTTTTTCGATTTTCGTTTGTATTGATGGCGGCCATCTCGGATTTGATCTATTTTGGGTGTTCCCCAAGTCAAATTTTGGTAAACTATTTTTTTTAAAGTAGACCTATCAAGGCAGTGGAATGCGATAAAAAACCTTTTCTGTCAATTTTGTTGAACCTTCATGAAAAATAAACCTTTATTTACCGGACTAAGGTGTGACAGTTTGATGTTGGAGGAAGCCCCCCCTCTATGATGCCGACCATAAGAATGAATTATAACCAGCAAGAATCAGTTAATGCTTTCAGGGGGCAATTCCCCAGATTTGTGGAAAGCATTGTTGCATCGCACAGAAGCAATGTTAAGTCAATGAATGTGAAGAAACCTAACCTCCAATACCACTTACACGCAATTGGGTGCATGTCATCGATATGAATTGAGTGGATTGATGCTAATGATATTAATCACTGGATTGTCTGGTCCAAACTCGATTATTTACAAACCGCCGTCATATGGCTGGGATATTGCTGGGTGTGGCGTTAAACAACAAACCAGCCAACCAACCAACATAAAAGCATCACTAATCGTTTCTCTCTTTCAGGTGGCAATTCCCTGTACTTTGTGGACAGCATTGTCCAGTTCCATCTGACGGAATCAGTGTTTGATTTGGCAGTACTCGGGGCATGTAAGGCAACTGTCATAGTGTCATTCTATCATTGTCTAGAGGAAACGATGTTCAAAAACATTCAACACCCACTGCAGCGTTCCTTCAAGAGAAATGCGCGAGTGTTTCACACATTGGTCGTGTTCCTCTCATTCGTGTTCCTGGCGTTCTCGGCCACCAAAGGGGGACTGGTGCTGTACTCCATCCTGCAAGACCCCTCCTACCCCGGGATGCACTCCACGTACTATGCCCTCGTGGTCAGCGCCGCCTGTTTCAGCCTCCTGGAGTTCTTTATGTGTCTATGGAGTTTTGTGGCGCTGCGGAAGCTGGAGTCTATCCGTGTCATCCACAGAGTCAACGCAAAGGGGGAGGAACTGGATGAAGAAGGGAAACCGATCGAGAAAGATGTTGATATTATCAGGTTGATAACCCTTGCTAAACCTGTGAGTATTATGAATGGCAACTACAAATTGCTCTTTAAGAAGGTTGAAGTACTATGAATATCTTGATGGTTTAACAAACCTTATGATATGAATATCTTACGTTGCTACTTTTCTCAAGTTTGTCCGAATCAGTGACATCCTGTAGGTTATGGTGATATTACTTGAATCCAAGTTGATAATAGTAATTGAATCCAAATACATTGTTAAGAAAACACATCCGAGAACTGATGGCGTTTTAGCGATTTGGTGAAACCCATCAGCAAGGACATTTTATCGACCGACCAAGAACTATAATAAGCCCAGGATTCATAACCATCGATCAGCGGATCCTTGAAACTAAGGGACACACTCTGTATAGCGAGTAATAGCACCTTTGGCCACTGGACCATCAACGTCCCGGATACAATACAGACTAGCGAAGGATACAATAGATGTGTGCTGTCTAACCTGTTGTTTTTCCATCTAGGAAAGCGGCCTCATTTGCTTTGGTCTCATAGGGCTTTTAGGGCAGAGTGTTGGATCCATCTTGTCCCCGATGTTCTTTGGTCGCATTGTAGATGCGGCACAACAAGACATGGGTAAGATTTTACTATCACACATGCGTACATACAATTGTCGTTTCTCATAGAGTCCTAGATGTCAGTTTCAGGAAAAATGTATAAAACCATTCTTACTGTTTCAGGGAATATTCAGACTCATAAAATGCTATTTCAGGGAGTATGTATAACAATGTGATCCTATTTAGTTAATGTGTAAAATGCCGGAAAATTAAAGCATTTTTCCTTATTCCTCTGGCGTTGTTGGTGTATAGTACATTCCTCACTGGATTGACTATTTCCCAGATGCCTTGGACCTGACCGTGGTGACTGTTCTGGGTATTTACATACTGGGTTCCATCTGCAGTATGGCCAAAGGATGTCTGTTCACACTAGCAGGACACAGACTGGTGGCCAGGCTGAGAATGAAACTGTTCGACGCCATCATCAGACAAGAGGTGGCTTTTTTCGACCAAAACCGGTACTTATGCACTTGAGCTTACATGTCTATGATGTAGTTCTGTAGGATGTAGTTCATTGATGTTCCCTGTCGGTCTGCATTACTCCTTGACGGTATGTATCGCAAAGTTCGAAAACGTTCTATATCCCATAGCTATCTGTTGTTCTGTATCGCACAGTTCTGTAATGTTCTGTTGTCCTGCATTATATCGTTCTCCGTGGTTCCTTATCACACAGTTCTTTGTGGTTCTTTAACACATAGTTATTTCTGGTTCTTTATCACATAGGTCTTTGTGGTTCCTTATCACACAGTTCTTTGTGGTTCTTTATCACATAGTTATTTCTGGTTTTTTATGACATAGTTCTTTGTGGTTCCTTATCACACAGTTCTTTGTGGTTCTTTATCACATAGTTATTTGTGGTTCCTTATCACACAGTTCTTTGTGGTTCTTTATCACATAGTTCTTTGTGGTTCTTTATCACATGGTTCTTTGTGGTCCTTCATCGCAAAGTTCTTTATGGTTCTTACCACATTGTTCTCTGTTGTTCCTTATGACATAGTTCTTTGTGGTTCTATATCACATTGTTATCTTTGTTTCTTTATCACATAGTTCTTTAAGATTTGTGGTTCTTTATCACATAGTTCTTTGTGTTTCTTTATCACATAGTTCTTTGTGGTTCCTTATCACATAGTTCTTTGTGGTTCCTTGCCACATAGTTCTTTTTGTTTCCTTATCACACAGTTCTCTGTGGTTCCTTATCACATAGTTCTTTGTCGTTCTTTATCACATAGTTCTCTGTGGTTCCTTATCACATAGTTCCTTGTGGTTCTTTTTCATATTGTTTTTTGTGGTTCTTTGCCACATAATTCTTTGTGGTTCTTTATCACATAGTTTTTTGTGGTTCTTTATCACATGGTTCTTTATAGTTCTTCATCACAAAGTTCTTTATGGTTCTTTATCACATTGTTCTCTGTTGTTCCTTATGACATAGTTCTTTGTGGCTCTATATCACATTGCTTTCTTTGTTTCTTTATCACATAGTTCTTTAAGATTTTTGTTTCTTTATCACATAGTTCTTTGTGTTTCTTTATCACATAGTTCTTTGTGGTTCCTTGCCACATAGTTCTTTTTGTTTCCTTATCACACAGTTCTCTGTGGTTCCTTATCACATAGTTCTTTGTCGTTCTTTATCACATACTGTAAACAGCTTTATTTCTGCGCCGTTAAAATATTGCGAATACCACGCTAAAGACAATACTGCGACGAGATATTTTTGCGAGTTGCCGTGTTGATATGACCCCTCGATTACCAAACAAAAGACAGCTTCTCTCTGAAGCTAGTTAATCTGAGTTGGCCGGAAAGTTGACCGGAAGGGATTGCGACCAATTATCAAATACAATAATTGACTCAACTCAGTGTCATGACTGTGAGTTTGAATGCAAACTATATAAGAAGACACTAATTGGTCTGTTTACACTGTCATTTGTGATGTATTGTGTGACCATTCTGCATTCATTTGTGTTTTTAACTTATTGAGTAACTTGTGGTTCTGGTTGATGATTTCAACATTTGATGACGTGTTGCAATGAATAAAGTATGTATGTATTATTTATACTTATTTTTGCGTTTTTAATTTTTGCGATTGAGTCTCGTTCGCAAAACTCGCAATAATAAAACGGTCGCAAAAAATTCCCTGTTTACAGTAGTTCTCTGTGGTTCCTTATCACATCGATCTTTGTCGTTCTTTTTCATATTGTTCGTTGTGGTTCTTTGCCACATAATTCTTTGTGGTTCTTTATCACATAGTTCTTTATGGTTCTTTATCACATTGTTCTCTGTAGTTCCTTATCAAACAGTTCTTTGTGGTTCTTTTTCACATAGTTCATTATGGTTCTTTATCACATTGTTCTCTGTGGTTCCTTATCACATAGTTCTTTGTGGTTCTTTATCACATAGTTCTTTGTGGTTCTTTATCACATAGTTCTTTGTGGTTCTTTATCACATTGTTCTTTATCACATAGTTCTTTGTGATTCTTATCACATAGTTCTTTGTGGGTCTTCATCACATAGTTCTTTATGTTTTTTTATCACATAGTTCTTTATGGTTCTTTATCACACAGTTCACTGTGGTTCTTTATTGCATAGTACTTTGTGGTTCTTTATCACATGGTTATCATTGGCTCTTGATGACATAGGTGTCTGTGGTTCTTTATTACATAGTTATCTGTGGTTGTTTATCACATAGGTATGTGTCGTTCTTTATCACATATTTCTTCATCGTTCTTTATCACATAGTTCTTTTTGGTTCTTTATCACACAGTTCTTTATGGTTCTTTATCACATAGTTCTTTATCGTTCTTTATCACATATTTCTTTGTGGTTCTTTATCACATAGTTCTTTGTGTTTTTTATCACATAGTTCTTTGTGGTTCTTTATCACATAGTTCTCTGTGGTTCTTTGTCACATAGTTCTTTGTGGTTCTTAAACACTAAGTTTTTTGTTGTTCTTTATCACATAGTTTTCTGTGGTTCTTTATCACATAGTTCTCGGTGGTTCTTTATCACCCAGTTCTTTGTTGTTCGTTATTACGGAGTTGTTTGTGGATCTTGTTTACATATTTCTCCATCGTTCTGCATTACGATGTTCTTTAAATTTCTGCATCTTATAGTTGTTGGTCATCCTATATCATACGTTCTACGTACTTTGTTATATTGATGTATATGTTCTGGGCCCACTTACACAAATCTTTTTTAGAACTAACATGATCGTAACTCCCATACTTAAACATAGGCTTACGGTAGTCTTAAAGCTAAGATCGCTTTTTGCAAGTGGACCCTGGTACTTGTGCGTTCTGGTTTCAGTTGCACTTGTAGTGTGTGCAGTGTGTCGACAGGTACATTCTCATGCATTCGCAAGTATCACATGTATTTGTATTTGTCGTCAATTCTCACCCAAATATTTCCCTTTCAGGACGGGAGAATTGTGTAACAGATTATCATCCGATACGCAGGTTGTCCAGAATTGCCTGACGGTAAGTCTGTTTTGCGTCGGTAATACATAACAGCTGTGTGTACACGATAGCGAATATGTATGTAGCGGTAAACGTAGTGCTTAGACAATTACCGCCATAATGAAGTGGTATAATGTACATACAACGGACAAGGTAAATAATTATTTATACATTGTTACGAGACTGAGCCACACTTTCGATATTCAACCAAACTGTTTACAAATCACAATTTGAACAAACTATGGGACAACATTTTATATATTGTAAATATTTAGCCTAGTGGTTAAAGCGTTCGCTCGTAACGCCGAAGACCTAGGTTCGATTCCCGACATGGGTACAATGTGTGAGGCCCATTTCTGGTGTACCCCGTCATGATATTGTTGGCATATTGCTAAAAGCGGCGTAAAACCATACTCTCTCACTCTTTATCATATTGAACTCTTGTTTATCAAATTTCAGGTTAACGTGGCCACGTTGGCAAAAAACAGTCTTCAGATCATAGGGTCATTGTCGTTGATGTTTTATCTCAAATCTTCCTTGACGGGGGTGCTGTTGGCTGTGATGCCTGTGGTATCTGTAGGCGCTGTTCATTACGGTGAGTCGACAACACAACGTAGCGGCAGCAGTGCAGCGTTTTCCCAAGCCTTCACATCTTTTGCAGTAACATATCATTATTCTTTTGGGGGTGCGTTTTTCGTGACTACAGTTGTATGAATGAATGAATGATTGATTGAATGAATGAATGAATGAATGAATGAATGAATGAATGAATGAATGAATGAATGAATGAATGATTTGAATGAATGAATGAATGAATGAATGAATGAATGAATGAATGAATGAATGATGTTTATTCTCGTAAATCACGGCAGTGATACAGAGATGTTATTGGATACAGGAATTAGATACAATAGGAGAAAACATATCAGCGGAACATTTCCATACATGATCTTATATAACTCGCCAGTTTTATTGGAATTGGCTTATAAGTAATGGACATCAAATGAGAGAATTTTACGGCAGAAGGATACATACAGTATAGTATTGAGGCAAAAACTTGTTTCTAATTTCTGAGAGTGTTGGACATTCTAATAAAAAGTGCATTTCATTACATATCAAATTTTTACACAATGTACATTTTCTTTCCTCTCTTACAATATTATACCATCTTCCTGTTTCAATGGGTAATCTATGATTTGCTGTTCTAAAACGAGCAAGAGAGATGCGTAAGGTGATTGGTAGTTCTTGTTGCGGGCGGTGGGAAGCCTAGTGGCTAAAGTGTTTGCTCGTCACACTGAAGGCCAGGTTTTGAAACCCCAGATGGGTACACTACGTGTAGCCTTTTTCTAGTGTCGCAAGAAATCCCGAGCGCGTGCGTGCGTGCGACATATTCAAAGATGAACTTACAAATGCGAGTTCGAAAATACTGTTACCTAAAATGTCAGTTGATTTACGCGGCACTTAGCAATATTGATTGCGGCCTGAAAATCATCGAGTCTAGACAATACCATTTTGAGTCATTTACGGACTATGTGTCTACAGGTAAATACATGAAGAAATGTAGGCGGTTGTTCCAAGACCACCTGGGGGAAGCTGGAAGCCAGGCTGAGGAAACCCTCTCCAGCATCAGAACTGTTCGGATGTTCTCCGCAGAGGAGAAAGCAAGAGATGAATATAAACATTACATCGATCAAAGTTACTGCATTGGAAAGAAAATCGCTGTCGTGGAAGGTAGGTACTTGTATTACATAAACCTGGGCCCATTAGCGCAAATAAACACCCAGGAAGTATACACCCATATGTGCTGGTGGCTAAAAATGAAACAAATGGTCATTTGATGGTGATGTATTTGATACGGGAGTCAAAGATGTGTTTTTGACATAAAGTTCGACAGTGTTTATGCGACTGTCTCAACCTAGAATGAGAAGTTTTGTGATATTTTGGTCCAATCCAAATTTCAAGTTAATTTTTCGTTTGTCAGGCAGTGTATTGTAAGTGTTTGTTTCTGTGTAGGAATGATAGCAGTCTCAGGAATAACTATTGTAAGTAAATGTTACTAGCCGAGACTAAGAGGCTCAAGTTAGATGAACTCTCGAGTAGGTACAATGCATGTACTCGAGATTTCATCGACCTTGAACCTCAAGGTCAAGGTTAGCGACTATTTCACACACTGTAGACAGGAAAAAAACGTTCACGTTTCATCTGTTTGTACACCTTGCAAATGAATACCTTGGGACGTTTGTAAGCGGGTGACTAACGATATGAACTCCTGTGACAAACAATAGAACTAATGTGCTCCACTGTTTAACTATAAGAGTTTCATGTCCTTGTTTGGACATGTATTGTGTCTCCGTTGCTGTTCTGGAATGGCTATACCAGTTGGCGGCGTACTACTAATCAAACGTAAGAAACTTCACGACCTGACAAGCCGCAGATCTGCATCAATCGTGCAGTCGATAAGGACAACAGGGGTGGAACGTGTTCTCGGTGGAATTTCGGTTCTGTGTTCCCTGTTCAATGGAAATGAAATCTTCCGTTGCACGCGGAATGCCCACATTCCCCAAATGAGCTATAAACTCAGATATTTCCCATGTTTGTTCAGCAGTAATTACTGGAGAAGGTATCTGTTGACATATGATACGGTTAGGTGGCTTCGTGGTTAAAGCGTTCGCTCATCACGCAGAAGACCGGGGTTCGATAACAAAAACAATCTTGGAGGCTTACTTTTCTCCGAAATTGTGCTCAAATGGTTTCCCAAAGTACACACACTGCTCATGCATTACAAGAAAGAAAACTATTGCCAAATTGTAGAGTTTCATTGCATTAAGTAATCTAAAAATCGACACGATCAGTATTCATTACTGAACACAAGTTCTGCCATAACCAGGTGGCACATGGTCCTGTATCCAGCGCAAAGGCCACAACAAGGCGAAGTTCCGACACGTCGGTCATGGTGTGAACATGGATGGGTGACCGTATTTGGCAGCTTGACTCCTGAGAGTGTGTTTTGGGCCTGACCTTCAGTGAAACACATGCTACATGTGGTATCTCTTTCTGCAATAGATTTTGTTCGACATATACCTCTCTTCACTCATTAGGATGAGATGGTAACGATAACTTTCTAGCGCATCACAAGGCAGCTTGGCTGCTGACAATGAAATTCGTGTCCACAGTGAGCCACTGAGCGGGTTAATAGTACAGCTTTCAGCATGCTTCAGGGTGTGCATTTAACGCATTATCATCATCATCAATCATCATCATCATCATCATTATTATTTACAGATTAAAATAAAACATGCAGCAAAGAGGGTTCGGGTGATCCTGGCAGTCAAGTTGGTTAGGCTCATCATCAGCTCAGGGCCCTTGCCCCCTCTACACGAAGCTCAGACAGCGAATGGGACTTCTCCCAGGAAGCGCTGCCTAGTCAAACCCACCCAGAACTTTTCGTAGAATGTGAAGACTCCCCGACACTGCAGCCTTCTGCATTACCCAGGTTGTCAGAAGGGCTGTATTTCTGGTAGCAAACCCGGGTACTCTCCCGATGTCAGTCAACAGATTGGGAGGTAACAAACCTAAGGCACCAAATACAATGGGGAGTCGGACAACTTGGTTCTTGGGATGCACGCGTGACATTTCTAAAGCGAGGTCTGCATATTTGCCATGTTTTTCCTCAATCTTGTCAATCACATTTGTGTCAAAAGGGACAGAAAATTCAATAATATATATGATTTCATTGGATTTAACAAAAAGGACCAGACCAGGTTTGTTGGCCTGGACACGTTTGAAGCTGTTTATGGGCCTATTCCAAAGAATTTTGTATTTATCATTTCCATGACGCCTACTACATATTCTGGGTCGTACCTTGGATGGACCTGTGTCAAAACCACAAGCATGACGAAGACGGTAATAAAATGATCGAGCTACACCATCATGTCGCCTAAGTTACTGTGTTTCTGCTAAAGCTGGGCATCCGCTGACAAGAACCATAAAAAAACCTAACATTTACATTGAGATTATATCCCACATCCTTGTTTTCATGAGTCTTGACATGCTTAACAAGAAGATCTGACAAATAAATGTGTGCAAAGATGCACACAAAACGAAGAGCCCCAACGTTAATCAAACCACGCCCTCAGATAATGATTGGTAAATTTAAACGATTGAGGGAAGAGCGAGGGTGTTCGGATCTATTGTCTGACATGATTCTTCGTGTGAGGGTGTCAATACCCTTAAAATCTTGTTTCGTCCAATCAACAACACCAAAAGAATACGAAAGGACGGATACAGCATAAGTATTTGACTTTATTGCGAGCGTTCAGCTCTGAACTCCAGATTTTATTAAGAGTACCTTATACATTTGTATTCCGCCCGAAGTTTTTCCTTGATATGGGCATTCTGGAGTTTGTCCCTAATCTGCATTCCTAAGTACGTAAAGGTCTGACCTTCCACAAGATGGTCCATAACTCCTCCTCCAAGTAAGCTGACTTCTTCTTCTTCTTCTTATTATTATTATTATTATTACTATTGTTGTTGTTGTTTAAAAAAAATATTGTGTGAGTCATACTTATTTGAATATTGGTTCTCAAACAGTGTGGCGCTGTAGATTAGTGATATCCAGAATCGGGGAAGGAGTTCTGGGATGGTGGTGTAATACTTGTTGTCTGTGATGCAGGGCAGGGGGGGGGGGGGGGGGGGTACATGGGCGTTGTGGGTATGGCTGTACAGGGAGGAGTTGTGGGATGGTGGTGTAATACTTGTTGTCTGTGATGCAGGGCGGGGGGGGGGGGGGGGGGGGGGGTACATGGGCGTTGTGGGTATGGCTGTACAGGATGGAGTTCTAGGATGGTGGAGTAACACTTGTTGTCTGTGATGCAGGTGGGTACATGGGCGTTGTGGGTATGGCTGTACAGGTGTACAGGGTGGAGTTGTGGGATGGTGGTGTAACACTTGTTGTCTGTGATGCAGGGGGATACATGGGCGTTGTGGGTATGGCTGTTCAGGGAGGAGTTCTCCTGGTTCTGTGGTACGGGGGCAAGCTGCTCCACGACAACACTCTGGACCCCTCAACCGGTATCAGCGCAGGAGTACTTGCCTGTGAGTATTACACGTGTATATAATCCTAACAAAACATCACCCTTGAGAAATCACTTAGTCTACATTGAGTCTTAAGCGATGACTTGCAATATCAATGTAATTACTAAGCTAATGGATATTTAAGAAAAAGACGCAACACATTTATGCAATTGACATATGTGTCAGTGAGATACAATTAATAATGTGATACTACAAGGTGTGCCCTCTGTTAGAATCGAACTATGTTATATATATATATATATATACAGGTGAGGTGAGCTAAAATGGAGTTTAACGTCGCGTTCAAGGTTATTGCCATCACATAAAGACGTTAGCGTGTATGGCTGCTTGTACTAGTCCAGACTTATGCCGGCTTTATAGTGCTAGCCCAATGAAATACCATGCGGCAGTTTTAACATGGGTACCCAAATCAGACTCAGAATATTGACTGAGCCAAGACCTCCTTTCACCCCCTTAATGCCGAACGCCAGACAGGGTTACAAGAAGCACCATCTATTGACATCTTTTGGTATCATGGGGCCGGGAATCGAACCACTGATCTTCCGCTCTCTGTGCAGACGCTCTACCCTCTACACCACGGAGTATACGTTACAACGTATGCTCTCAAAATACTAAGAATGTTTTTCCTTACACGCAGGACCCACTGCTGGGTAATGTTATGACTTTTCGTGACATCCAACACGTGTGTTATGGTAACTTGTTAAGCATTTTGTTAATAATCAAAATATAAAACTCACTGACTTAAAACATGGCAATAAAAATACTTTCAATACTAACATTTTCTATGCAGGTATATCTAATGTATATTTCATAATGCTTAAAATGTTAATTAAATTTGAAACAGAACGCGTCAAAGTCATAACCGCAGTGACCCGTGACGATCCGGGGTAGAATAGGTCTTCAGCAACCTATGCTTATCGTAAAATGAGACTATGCTTGTCGTAATAGGCGACTAAAGGGATCGAATGGTCAGGCTCGCATGTCATCGTATCCCAATTGCGTAGATCGATGCTCATGATGTCAATCACTGGATTGTCTGGTCCAGACTCGATTATTTACAGATCGCCGTCATATAGCCGGAATATTGCTGATCGCGGCGTTAAACAACAAACACACATAGGCGCAGTTACTAAGGCATACGTCTTAATAAGAGCGACGTAACCCTTTCCATAATCATAAGCATAGTACGTATATCCGGAGTGCAGAAGGTCGGTGGTTCGCTCTCTTGTCGCGGCATACCATAAAACATGAAAAATGGTATTTGTTGTTTCCCTGCAAGACGCTCAGCAGATAAAACATGGGGATAAAACAATAACTAGCCGGCTCGGAGTCACACATCAGTCCGAAAGCTGTCACTACAACGTGTGAAAAGTGAACATGATTTCTTGATCTTACAGCCTTCCTCATGTACACCCTGTCAGTGTCCATGTGTTTTGGTGTACTCTCCAGTGTGCTGGGAAACTTCATGCAGGTCTGATTAACTTCAGTGGCATTTAGAAGTTGGTGTGATGAAGAAAGACAAGTTCTATGGATGAACAACTTCAAGTGATGGATAGTGCTGAACAACATAGGTATATATACTTATTAACATCAATGTTTATACCAGCTCTCTGTGTCCATCAATCAATTTACTGTATAAACATTGATGTTAATAAGTATATATATATATACCTTTGTCGTTCAGCACTATCCATCACTTGCTTGATAAAGGTGTTAAGATCTACACCGAAACGTCGCAATATTTGCAATAAAGAAGTTGTTCATCATAGAACTTGTCTTTCTTCTAGGTCTGCTTAAGCAACAGTTTCTTGTGAATGTCTTGCAGTGAATATATTCCGCGTATCCTTCATTTTCACAAATATCAACGAGCACTTATGCAACAATAATCCATTTTGTAGGCTTTGGGAATTTATATTTGAAACTGTTCCTCTTTGTACCAATGTACTTTTGTTTAAACAGGTAAGGCCATAGTTTGCTCTTGTCCTCATAAAATAATGAAGTGTTATTGCTAAGTTCTGAGGCTCACTGAGAAAGACATGACATAAAAACATTAAAATGATTTATGTTTCAACATAATCCCATGACGGGAGAACACATCTTTTCTCAGCTTTCCACATCCCTTAGACTTAATTTCATCATGCAATATGGTCAAGGGTGCATCATTATATGCTTCGTATATTGTCTGCACTTTTGAAAGATAGACCACCACGCCGATACACTCGGCATCCCAGAGCGCGGAGACCATTTTCAGCTTTCTTTGGTAGTGCAGATGTCAAATGCTTCCACTGTTTTGATTGGTGTTTGATCTGTAAGTTGTGAACCCAGGTATTATTCACAGTATCAAGTTGTTGCAAGAACATTTCTGGTTCAGCTTCAAACAGAGTTCGATTATCAGGAGGCACGCCTGGAGCGTTGTTGATCGGATATCAGAAGCTTTGCAACCAAGCGATCTGATACGTTCCTTTTTGCCAAGGTTTCTGTGGTAATGGAATTACACCCCCTGGGGAATAGCTATATTTTATTCCCTGGTCAATCATCACCATATCGTGGGTTCTCTGGATCATTTCCTGGTGTTGCTGACATTACAGGAAACCAGGAAGGGGGTTCTACCTGCTGAGAGTAAACTCTGCTGCCTACCTCTTTGTGTTTGCTTCATTTTCAAGAGGTAATAGGTCCCTGCTTATTTTCATGACTTGTCATTATAAAACAATTTGCTCAGATGACTCAAGTCTTTGTGGATATGCGTCAATGTAATGTAATCGCCAACACAAAAATATTACTCTTTCGTTTTTCGTGCTATTTAAGGCTCAGAACTTATCAGTCAACCCTCGTATGTTTGATTATGTCTAATATACATTCGATATTCAATACTTTCTTTCAATTTTTTATCTTCGTCACGAAAGCATATAATGCACTTATAACAATGATAGTTGATATATGGATCTTAGCTGGTATGCCATTTTCAACTTTCTAAATTTTGACTTTGCCAATTATCCAAACCCACGTGAGCACCTAGGCCAAATATTACTGTCTTTTCATGACAGGCTGTTGGTGCTTCTGGTAGAATTTTCACCTTAATGGACAGGCTTCCGGAAATCGACACTGAAGTGGGGCTCGCACCTATCACATTTGAAGGTGGTGAGTATGCTTACTTTAGAGAATAATACACACCTTCAGTGATATATTCAATCCATAATCACACTTGATTGTCTGATTTGTTTACAAGCCACCATCGCATGGCAAGAGTACTGCCGTGCAGGATCAGACAACAAATACTTACTTTTTTATGGCAAATTATTTGAATTGCGGTGCTACCGGTGGGGAAGGATATGTTTGCCCTTTTCGCGAGCACATGGTGTCATCACTGATTTTCAGTGGCCCAATGATATAGTTTTCACGTCTATTTTGCCCTTTACGCCAAATGTGTTTCGGCAGGTAATCTGGACTGGTTAGTCTCTTGGATTACCAACTTATATTCACTGATGATGGGAATAACAGTTTTAATGTCCGGTCAACCTCGTCAGATTAGAAACTAGATCTTCAGGAGAGTACTCTTTGGAGCGTTTTTATATTGTTATAGGAACATAACTGCGAACAGTGCTGTCCACATTAACCAGCTTCACTGTTCGTGATAAGTAGTGAGTGAGTGAGTTGGGTTTAACGCCGCTTTTAACAGTATTCCAGTTATATCAGGGCGTGTCAGCTTAATGTGGGAGGAAAGCCCGAAGTGATGCAGGTCTCAGACGTTTACCACTTCGGTGAAACCCACGAGCACGGGTATGATGTGTTCGTGATAAGTAACCTTTACCGCTTCCTGGTACTGCACATGTATCCATCAGCTCCAGCCATTTCACAACTTTTGAGATACAATCGAGCATGCTCTTTCTACCAAGACTCCTTGCTCAGAAGCTGTTTGATCAAGGTTACAACATTCAGTGCCTCAGTAAAGATTTCAATTCTTTTTATGGTAGACATGTGGAGGATAATAAAGTTTCCAAATGTATTTATTTGACTCATCACTGACAAACATTATGTTCTCTACTTTTATTTTACCATAAGTTCCCGTGTTTTATCAGATGAACAATTGACTAGTATTTACATTTGTTTGTGACGGTTGCCACAAGTGGGGCAGGATACCACTACACGTTTCTCAAACACCTGGTATCATGACTATTTGATAGGGATTCATAGACACATGATATAGTCGGGATTGTACAATCGAGTCCGCCTTTCGTAGCAATTTCTTATGACTAGGAAAGGATTTTGTCTCTTTCTTTTGCAGAGATAGAGTTCAAGAATGTAGACTTCAGTTACCCGAACAGACCAGACGCCAAAGTCCTGAAGGTAAGCAGACAAATCCTAAAGGCAGAGATGACGATATCAACTATGGCTGAACAACGAAAACGACAGTTTAATTCATAAATAGTGATTATCAAGAATGACCATTTTTGTCAATGATATTCAATAAATATTAAAAACGACAATTACAGAGTAACGCAAAAGAGAATAATTTGCAGCAATTGATTTATTAAATGTTATTTTTTCAGGATTTATCCTTCAGTGTCTGTCCTGGGCAGATGGTTGCATTAGTTGGTCCTTCTGGGGGAGGGAAGTCCACAATCGTCACAATGATTGAGCGTTTCTACGACCCGCAGAAAGGGGCGATATTCTTAGGTTAGATATAGATCACGCATGATTGTTTCAAAACATGTTTTATCATCTTTTTGTTTGACTCAATGGATGTTCATTCCTGTCTGGAGTTTATTTGAGTATCTAACTCGTATTTTCAACACATGAAGTTTGCCAATTGTTTTATAGTGATTCATAAACACATGCTCGTGATTCAATCGGAATCATATAATCGACTTGTGGCAAAGGAAAGCGTTTTGTCGCTTTTATTATACATCTCTGTTTCAATAAAACATTTTTTAGTAATATGGCCTTTGACATTCAACGTTTCCCTTATTGGAAATAACATGTAGTAGGTTTACCATTGCATATAGGACGTAAATTGACTGGTATTTTACCAATACAACCAATGCCAGTCAAGGGCAAAATGAAACAACAATTTTAATGTAACATAATTGTAAAATAATTAAATAACTTAAACGTATAGTTTACATTCACAACATTTCATAAATTGCATCTATACTCACCCAAAACGTCACCGAATTTGCAGATCATATTTCTCCATCCGCAGCCAATTTATATGTATGAACTCTTGAGAAACAATAACACCGTGCAAATGGTTAACTGTTATACCACTTGTCGGGCACTGTTGATGTTAAATCGTTGTAAAAACTATGTACAGGGGGGCATGATCTGAAGACACTTGACCCTTCCTGGTTTCGTCGCAAGATCGCAATGGTGAGCCAAGAGCCAACGTTGTTTGCTTGCTCCATCAGAGACAACATCACCTACGGTAGACTAGCGTCAGACAAGGAAGTAAGTAATATACGTGTATGTAATTACATTATTTAACTACAAAATCATGCCCATCAGCAATGTCAGATTTACAGTCTTTTTCTATCGCAACCATGATGGAATGATATAAATACTCATAACAAATCTTCTGGGATTTTCTCGAAAATAAGTATTGTCCTCTAAAATTCTTGAAAAGCATAATTATGCTTCAGACTGTGAAAAAAGAAGATTGCCTTCTACAAAAATACATTCAGGCTCATAGTTTTAGGTTTTGTAGCTGTAGCAGCCCATTAAAACCAAAAACCAAACCAAACCAAAAAAGCAATAACGACAAAAACAAAACAAAACACATAATTATTATAAAAAGAAACATGTATATAAAACGGTCGGTCCCTTACCGGGGATCCCCTCGAGGTCCAGCCAAGTGCATTTGGCAGACATCACCAGGTGATAATATGTGTGCCACATGTTTGCAGACCAATTGTATCATTGTGTGTCTACGACATGCATTCTGTAACACATGCTGCTGATTCTGTAACAAACACATAATCTAAAAATTAAAAGTCCGTGATACTCATATTTGGTATAATATTTATTTTGAGAGAAAATCAGATGTTCCTAATTGTTTCAACAATACCCTTCAACTGCTTCTCGAACAGGTGATGGAGGCGGCCAAACAAGCCAATGCACATAACTTCATCATGACGTTTGATGATGGGTACGACACCTTGGTTGGGGAGAGAGGTATGAGCCTGTCAGGGGGGCAGAAACAGAGGATAGCCATCGCCAGAGCCCTCATCATGGACCCGGTCATCCTGCTGCTGGACGAGGTGGGGAAAACGGACTGACAACAAATATCATTACTATCTGATAGTGATTCATAAACACATGCGCATGATCGGAATGGTGCAATCGACACTGTTTTATGCAAAGATTTCTATTGGATAAGGAAAGGGTTTTGTCGCTTTATTTATATTCAATTAAAAGTATCACCATAAGCATAGGACCATTATCTTGTGTTTCAGCAATGTTGCCTTCTTACTTTTTAAGTCTACATAATTTTGAGTTCACTTCACACTAGTGAGTAAGTATGGTTTTATGACTTGTATCGCAATAGTCCATTTACGTCACGACGGGGGACACCAAGAGCTTAGCACGTGTGGGGAATCGAACCCAGGACGTCAGCGTGGCGAGCGAACACCTTCATCGCCGCCTCCTCCGCTGGAAGCAAGCCCTCCATGATATAATCACGTACAGATAGCAGTGATAGTGAACTTACATAGCCTACGCATATGCATATTCACATTAATGTATTAATGTCTCACTATCGTACGCACGTATGCCCATAAGGCCTCGCCATAACCACCCAAGTCTAATCACTCCTCGGGACATTCCTTCCAGGCCACCAGTGCTCTAGATGCAGAGAGTGAACACTTGGTCCAGGAGGCTATAGACCGCGCCATGAAGGGAAGAACAGTCATCGTCATCGCCCACAGACTCTCAACTGTTCAAAATGCACATAAGGTAAAAGCAAAAATACCACTCAACAGTTAAATGGGAAATTTCCATTTGTCAATGATACTGATTACGCAACATATTTATGCATAAGTGGTACGACATATCCTGTTATAAGTCCACCAATGTATTTTTCTGTAAATGACAGAGAAGCTAGTGTGGTCTGTGTTTCACGAATATATATCCTGGCTCGATGTATGAGACTTAAAAGGATGCCAAGGGAATGGGAGGGAAAATCCTTACCACAGAAGTCTCAGTTTAAGCACAAATATGCTGAGTAAATGCCTATCCGTTTTGTGAATAAGGATTCCCCACTCGACGGCGGCGCAGTTGATTAAAACAATTCAACCTGTGCATCTTACTGGAGCCACACAGTACAAGCATCCAAAGTAATATGATTGTAACTTTTCATTTTTTATCGATGGCATTAGGTATTCTGTCCTTCATAGTACGTGATAAGACCAGGAAACGTAAAATGAATATTATTGTTGCCATGTTGGGGTTAGCCATGCTTGTTTCAGGAACACCATGTCACTACACTTTAATCTCCGATTCTTTATTCTGTTCCAAGGTGATGGTGATTGACCAAGGGCATATCGCCGAACACGGAACCCACTTAGAACTCATGCTAAAAAATGGTGTATATAAACGTCTAGTATTACGTCAGCTTATGGCGTCGGACAATAAAAGTGAGATACTTCGGGAACACAATATGTGAGGGCGATTCTCAAACGGAATAGACAAAGAATATAGTCATCATATTGCACCAGTCAACAGGATATTACTTGAGCGTGTGTCAAAACGTGCTTCGTATGTAATAATACATTATGAATATAAAATGTAGACACGACTACAGCGACTGTAAAACAGTCTCTGACATGTTGATAATAATTCATGAACGTATAGTCTATACCATCTAAGTGTATGGATGTTTTCAAGTGTACATATCTCATTTAATATATCATGTACAATAACCAAAATAAATTTGTTTCATGAATTATGTTTTAAAGGTTTGTTATTGAAACACACTAAAACAGACAGACAGAGGGACAGACATAAAATGTTTATTGTGTATAAAGACCACATGAACATGCAATTGACATGAGTATACTTGGAGTTATGATAGGGACTATAACGATATGTTCCATCAGTATAGATTATCAGCATTATTCATGAAGCGAATATATGTTCGAGGAAGTATGTAAAACCTGCACTTACACAGATGTACCCATCCTCTGAAGTGAATAGCACTGCCCATATACAGTTGTTACAAACAAGTTCATCATAATCAGAGCAAGACTTCTCCGAATTAACTCTATGCCTATAATATTACTGTCACATCCAACTTTGTTAACATGCCTTTATATTCAAGAGAAGATTTATGAGATTTAAAATGGTAATGCAGGATAATCTAAAGAGGCACACCAGTGCTTGAAAGAACGGTCTATCACCCTCTCAATATATTTACATAAAAATACGTTTGGGTAACCTTAATTTTGCGTAATATATCCAACACCGAAACCGAATTGAAATAAACATTTTTAAGTGGGGCGTTTTCTGTATGACAAAGAATGCAAAAAAAGAAAGAAAACAAATTACACAAACAGCTTTTTAAAAAATATATTGAACTATGCACTAGCTCAGAACATTTCAAATGAATTTCATTCAGCTTGTTCCTCACAATCAATGAATATATTGATACCTCCAAAATACCAAAAAAGACGGTGCAGTGATTTGTTAGAATGTCCAAATACTTTCAAACTACATTCAATCATTGCTTTTGCATCAAGATCTGTATAACATAACTGACAATACAAACCAGGCAAACGTGTTTCATGTGGTGAGATGTGGAGGACATTTCTAAACTTGACGCAACACTGACAAAAATTATGTCCGATGCCATCTCTCATCTGAACGTGTACCATTTGTTCCCGTGCTTATTCAGGTGAAGGGTTGACTTGCCGTTGTATGTGTTTATGACGGTTCCACCTTTTCTCAAACACCTGGTGTCATTATAATTTGACTGTGATTCATACACAAATGCTCACAATACAGTCGGTATCGTACAATCGACTCTTCATAATTTTCCAATGCCTATGGAGTGAGTGAGAATTGTTTTGAGCCGCTTTTAGCAATATTCTAGCAATATCACAGCGGGTAACACGAGAAATGGACTTCACACATTGTACCCATGTTGAATGACTATTTAAACGATTACACTGTACAGAGCAATTGCTGAAATATGATTGAATAACTGTCAATGACAGGAGTAACCTCTTTGTTCTTAACAGAGTGATCTCATCCAGCTTAAAAAGGAAATTCGGCGTGATCCAAAGGGGTAAGGCTCGGGAGCTTAGACTGCTCTTGAACTGTGTTCACCCCGAGCTTGTGTTCCATTTTGAGGTATATATGCACCTTGAGCCAGCCTGTTTGTTTGTTTGTTGTTTAACGCCGCACTCAGCAATATTCCAGCTATATGAAGGCGGTCTGTAAATAATCGAGTCTGGACCAGACAATCCAGTGATGGACATTATGAGCATCGATCCACGCAATTGGGATACGATGACATGGATCAACCAAGTCAGCGAGTCTGACCACCCGATCCCGCTAGTCGCCTCTAACGACAAACATAGTCACCTTTTACGGCAAGCATGGGTTGCTGAAGATCTATTCTACTCCGGGTCTTCACGGGTAGCCAGCTGTACAAAAGTAAGACACATTAAATGTGTTCACCTTGAGCTTGTGTTGTGTTGTGTACAGTTTGATTGTTTTGTATTACTGACACACTGAATACTTGTCATTATAGCAGATATGAAGGACAGTTCCATATTTTCTCGCCATCAGATTGAAACATAATGCAAAACAGAATTCCCAGTAGCATAACTAATGTAAACTCTGTACTACATACCCTAAACCGCCACCCACATGGAAACAGCACCCACTGCAACACACCAGAAGATTTACACCATTTATTTAACCACTGTCCCCCCTATAACACAATACATAAACAATATTACACTCCTCTTCAGTCCTAAGGACTCTCCGGAGTGAACACACAATGTACTTCCCAAAGGAAGTGTTATCCCAAAATATAACATTTGTTACATTTGACCACTTTCTCAATGGCATTGTGTGTAGATAGCTTTCGGCCAAGGGAGCCGTGCCATTCCACACTTGTCAGAGGGTTACACAAAGTACGTGATCTAGACTACCAGTTGTCTGACTTTCATTTTATGGAAGCCTCGGTGTCTGAGATGGTTAGATTTGTGACTTTGTGTCCTAACGTTTAGGTGCCTCACTCTGGCAGTGTGGGTTCGAATCCATGATGGGATTAGAATCTGCACTTTACCAACATTTATTACATTTGATCACTTTCTAAATGGCTTTGGGTGTTCATGGTGCTTTAACATTATTACATTTCAGATTAAAAGTATAAATGTACTTCATTACACTACTCATTATTGGCGTGGATAAATTATTCCACAAGCCGAGCTTACACGTGTAAACATAGCAGGTGTCGCTAGTTATTGTCAGTCGAGGGGCTTTCTGTCCCAGAAGTTTCAACTGAAGCTCCAACCACTAATGTGAGACTGCATGTCATCAATGAAGTGCTTATACCGAGGACTGCCTAAGTGTCGAGCCAAGAACAGTCGGGACGGGCCAGTGGGTAATATTAAAAATGGATTGCAGAATAATAAAACGAAACACGCGTATGTGGGCAAATATAATCTCAAGTGTCCACAAATGTATAGTTTTGCTCAATTAATTGAGGTTGAATCAAAATGTATAAACAAGAATATAATAAAGTGATAACTATGACTACAAATCGACAGTCCTAGTAGAAGAGCCAATGTCTTTAAACCGAGTTGGATGATACTGTAACCAACGTCCTGGGACGAACATGACGAGGAAAGCAACAACGGTCGGTTTGGGTGGCTGCAGTATGTTGAAAAAGTCCCTACGGTGAGCAACAGATGTACATGTGGCTATGCAACTCTTCAAGTAGTGCTCACGCGTGTGGCAAGAGACAACCGCGATTCTCAGTGCACTAAAGCTGGCCTCAAACCGCCGTGGCACAGAAGCAGCGGTTTGAATATGTTGGAGAAACACCGCAGGATGAGAGACGGTTGACATCATCTTGCCATATTTCTACTCAAGGTGATCACTTACTGTGATATTCACTTATTGGACAAGTTTTAAAGAAAATATTTCACCGATCGATAATTGATGCTTTACAGTAACAATAGTGAATGAGTTAGTTAGATTTTACCCCGCTTTTAGCAATAGTCCAGCAACATCAACATTAATCTTTTAGCGTAGCATCTTACAACACTGCATAAAATGTGAAATAAAATACTAATCTATCAACTGTTACCGAGAGCCTTATTTCGCGTAAAACATTACCATTGCGTCCTTATACGTTCCAGATACCTATATTATCATGTGTTCTCGTGATTCGTCCCCAGTATGTCTCTATGATTGTCTATACCATACCTGTAGGCTTCACCACAACGGTAGCTGTCAAAGAACTCCATCACTTTAGGCTATTCCTCCCACTTCAAGCTGACACACCGTGATATAATTGCACGTTTGTTCAAAGAACATATTTGCAAACGCCCCGACTAATGTACGTTTTATTTGACAAACATGATTCGCCCTTTGTTTGTTAAAATGAATCAGCCTCCTCTTCTTTCGAATCGATCGCTGCCATTATGCCGAATGCCATTAAGAGTACACATACTCTGATTTAGTCGTAAGTAAAGTGATATGCTTTGGCATCTTGATCATTGATGTCTATATGTGTATAGTACTGATCCGTGTTTGTCCGTCTGAAACGTATAAACCCTTACAGTCATTCACCCAAAGAAAATAACATAAATTGATTACTTACAGGGGACCAGTGTTCAGTGCTACATCAGGAAGGATACAGTTAAAGCTTGACTGGTGTCACAGGAGTAGAAACAGCAGTGCACCATGACTCGCGTTGAGTCATTTAGAGGCTTTTGATAAGGCTTTTTAACCCAGTGATTTTTTTCGTACGTTGCAGTGGAATAAGCATGGGTCAAGGTTTTGATGAAGACAGAAGTGTGGATACTTACAAAGATGGGCGTCTCCATACACTCTACTGTGTGATAACATCACTGATTTTATAGGCAAACACATGCTGTCGTATCTACAAGTTGGTCATCCTTGAAACGTTTTCAAGCGATTGGATACAAACATTTCAGTTTTTCATTTTGAATGCAGTGGCGCCCGTTCTGAGCGCTACTGCATCGTTGATTACACACAACGGATTTTTCATAACTGGGTAAAGCAGCCATCCCTTTATGAACACGCGTGTGGCACAAATGTTCGCTCCGAATGGCTAATGATAAAGGTGCAATTAATCATTGCTGCAGTCATCTTGATCTCTCTAGCGTCACCCGGTGTCTTTCTCACCTTGGCTATCACTGTTCCAAGAATCCATGACATGGCTAAACTATATCTCCTCCCATATAAACAGTCAGCTGGTTCTCGTTTCTTATCACAGCCTTCTTACACTTGCTGTGATAGGTTCGTTCCCTCTTTGCTATGATCTGGATAAAGCCAATAAACTGATAGCCCAGATGTGTGAACGTGATACAGCAGATTGCAATGACCAAGAACCCACCGATATCATAGAAGTTAATCATGTCAAAAGTACGGAAGTGAGCAATATGATCCGTAGACATGAACGCATCTGTGGCTTAATATCTGAGTACAGTGGGTGTGCCAACTATGGGTTTTTTACGTCATTCTTCGTCACAGTGCCAATCGTATGTTTCAACCTGTACATTCTACTCACAAGAGCGAGGACCTCGTTTGATGTCACGATTTGCCTTGTCGTTCTGGTGATGTGTAGGTTACCAGCCATCTTGCTTTGTGTCACAGGCGTTCGCATAAACATAAAGGTAATCCTTGAATTACTAAGTTTTGGGGTTCAATCTCAGGAGTGAGTGAGTATGGTTTTACGCCGCTTTTAGCAATATTCCAGTAATATCACGGCAGGGGATACCAGAATTGGGCTTCACATATTGTACCCATGTAGGGAATCGAATCCGGTTCTTCGGCGTGACGAGCGAACGCTTTAACCACTAGGCTACCCGACCGCTCCTCAATCTTAGGAACACTCACTGTCTAATGATAACTCTCTCAGCAACATCTTGAAATGGATTTGTTTTTTCTCATATTCGCAACTAAGGATGCCCATTGGTCTGTCTTAGAGTGGGGGCGGTCGGGTACTCTAGTGGTAAAAGCGTTCGCCCGTCACCCCGAAGACCTGGGTTCGATTCCTGACATGGGTACAATGTGTGAAGCCCATTTCTGGTGTTCCCTGGTGTTCTGGTGTCACTCACTCACTGTCTTAGAGTAGTTTTTCGAAGGTATTTTCTAAGTATTTGCATAATTTGTGTGTGCCAGTCTTTCTTTCTGATAGAAAAAAGGGCCTGTGTGCAGAATTAACACTTTGCTGTGGAGACACACAGGGACATAACTCTTTTTTTTTTAAATAAATTTTTATTCAGTCATATACACAGGATACATATGCACTCAGAAAGCAATACAGCTTTAGGAATACAGGTACTTCTCAAAAGGATATGGTACAGAGGAGGCCTAAGGCATAATACACATCATGGTGCAGATGAAGGCATAATCCACATCATTGTACAGATGAAGGCATATTTATGTATACAATTAAGAAGATGCGGTATTTATGGTACATCAAATTATGTTGCAAACATCAAGTGAATAAGTTATTTTGCAGTTTGAGTAAACAAAACCCATTTTCTATTAAAGGCAGAGAAGTCGTTATTTCTACGTGCAATATGATATTCAACGCCATAGATACTTCTTATTGTGTTCTTAAAAGCAACAAAGTCAATATTTTCATTCTTAATACACTGGGGACATAACTCTTCGTCCTAACAGCTTTGCATAAAAACATTAATCGGATTGAATTGTTTCAAATATGATCACCACATGTAGATACCAGATTCATTTATAAGATAACATAATCCTATGTAAGTGTGCTATCTTTTACAAATGGATAAACATGCTCATTTTCATAAACCGATGACGTGCAGCGACCATTCGTGACCAACTCGTGTTACTTCGGGACAAGGTGAATGGCGACTCGTGCCCATCTCGTAGCAATGTATGCGACTGGGTTCCGTCTGAGCGCAAACGGGCGTAGCCAATGAATTGTCAACGAGCTGCGTGTTGATTCACGTATATTTCCCCATATATCATACATATTCAGATGCCATGTAAAACACTTCGGGACATACGGTATCATGCAATATGATTGAACACATTTAACTGTATCTAGGGTATATTTTTAGACGCAAGACGTACAATCCAAAATTATTCCTGATTCTTTGACCGAAGTACTTAAAGTCATACGCGCATTCTGACTGGTTTGTCGTAGTTTCGCACACAACCTCCATCGAAAGAGTGACGAGTCTTCTTGCAGGTTACGGATAGGGGCCAGTGTTGACGAATGGAGCAGCGACATTGCATGCATCACGTCTTACGTCATTGTGCTAACAGAACGTTGCGCTGCTTATCTCATTCATTTTTTCCGTAAGCAAAACACAACCTGAAATTTAACAAACGTTTGACTGATACAACACGCCGTACGGTTTAGACCATTGTTCTCGTCAACGCTTCATATTTGTGATAGATTGTCCTTCAACTGTTCTTGAAGGACCCTGGATTCACTACAGTTCACGACAGTTCACTACAGGTCACTACAGTTCGATCACAGTGAACACAATATCACTGTGCAGACAGACACTCTCAATAATTCGTCTCCAGCCGTCCACTTAGATAACTGTCTGTCCCTTGGTTAAAATGTCAAATGCCTGACTGATATTTTTATCTTCTAGTTCCTTTTATATTTGATTTCCCTTTTTTTAAGGCAGATGCCATTGCTTTTAATGAGTGGTTCCCAACAAGAATGACTATAATAGCCTTCAACCAAGACATTTATTACACGAGCATGTCAATAGAATTCAATCAAAATCCTGACAGGATACGTTGGTAGTTGGTTCGAATCCTGTTATAGGCCAAAGTATGGCATGTCAGCACCCTACTTGTGCTGAAGGATTTCAGCATAGTGGTAAAGGCCTACATCCTTAGTGCCTTCGTGGTCTGGTTGTAGAGCGTCCCCGACCGCGTCATTCCAAAAGTCGATACTTGTTACCCTGCCTGGCGTTCGGCATTAAGGGGCTAAAACAAGGAATGCTCGGCTCGGAGTCATTATACTGTGCATGCACGTCGCTATATAAGTACAATAATCTTGAACGCGACGTTAAGCCCCATTTCTCCCCATCTCACCTCCTTGGTGTCCTCCCACAACAAGCTGAAGTGAAGTAACTGAATGGTTGCTCTAAATGGTGCCAACTCATTCACTCATTGGACATACAATGACATTCCGAGCAACACATTAAGATGTTTATTCTTCTGTCCTCCCAGGTTCACGAGTCTCTGGAACACATGTGGAAGATACGAAAAGCGGACCTCAGTGACAAGACCATGAGAGAGGTGAGATCTCACCAAAGTATATGCCCCAAATGCAATTGGTTGAAGCTAATATGGAAAAGTGCCTGGTTTTGACCATTGCAAACTTAACGGGGATTGTGTCTTGTTTGTAATTTGTGTGGCTATTTCTGTCTAAAGTAGTTCCATTGGTCTCTACTGGTTTTCTTTGGTAGTAATAGAAGTTATGATCTCCATGTCAGTGAGACTGCCTCCGTGGTCTAGTGGAAGAGCGTCTCTCCGGAGAGCGAAGGTCGAGGGTTCGACCCCCGGCCGCGTCATACAGAGGGTACTTCTTGTTACCCTACCTGGCGCTCGTCATTAAGGGGCTAAAACAAAGACTGGTCGGCGTGGAGTCAGTTGAGTGTGTCTGAGTGTGGTGTTCATGTTAAACTGCGGCAATGTATCTCAGACTAGTAGAAGCATCCAAACTAGAATAGTTTCTGGCGAACATTATGTATATCTGTGTTGTGCAGGATGCGTTGATGATCGTATCGTGATAATATATTGTCTTGTAATCTTATCGTTCCCCAAGGTCATTCTGTTTACCAACAAACTAACTGGGACATCAATCGGCGTCAGCGCGTATGGATTCTCCACTATCAACCCGCCGATCCTCCTGACGATAAGGTTATGCTTCTAGAAACATATTGGCTCATCCAGGATTCGAACCCAAAATCATTTTTTTTTTGGGGGGGGGGGGGGGGGGAATGCCTAAGGAACGCAACTATGCACAGCGAATCATCCATGTGCCTAATTTCAGATAACCTGCCGGGCAGCAGAAAGTACACACCGACGTTTGACTGTAGTAGCAAGTGAATCAAACAAGAAATATTACATGGTAATGTATTGGATTCAAAGTTGTGTTTTGGAATGTTAGTTTGGAGTTTTCGGTGACTTCTTTGAGCCTATTCACGTTTGACAACGTCTATAATTGTTTGGTCAAATCCGATTTTCTAGTGGATATTTTCTTTTGCCCGGCAGTTAATATCATTTCCTGTTTTAATGGAAAGTCCATAGCGATGCAAGGTGATGAAGTTTTCTACTTCGGTGCCGTCTTCGCGCGCAATTATGGCGGTAGGACTTAATGTTATTATGGTGGACACTGGAATCGAACCCAAGACTCATATAGCCTCTAACGGCAATACAGCACAATACGGCAATACAGTTCAATATCAGAACATAATAGAGTATGTTGTCAGTAGCAATCTCACTAAAATATAATCTTAGTCTTGAGAGGTCGCAGGGGCGGTCGGGGAGTCTAGTGGTTAAAGCGTTTGCTCGTCACGCCGAAGACCCGGGTTCGATTCCCGACATGGGTACAACGTGTGAAGCCCATTTCTGGTGTCCCCCGCCGTGATATTGCTGGAATATTGCTAAAAGCGGCGTAAAACCATACTCACTCACTTGAGAGGTCGCGACAGGGGAACTTTCTAATCCTCCAATCAGGGTCGAAGCGTAGTAAAAAAAGATGAGATTGCTATCAGTTATGATGATACATGTTGAGTATGTGTATAGTTTTAAATACGATGATATATTAATTAAAAAGCAATTTTTAGAAGCGTTATTTTAAAAGATTAGTTTTGGAACATAAAAATAACATAACATCGTGTATTTTCCTTCAGACCATTAGGACTTTGATTACATACATGGTTGTAGTTCTCCATCTCAGCCCGCCAGACCAGGGGCAATGTAGCAGTGGACTTCTGGACCTGATAGCTAACCTTACCATGCTCTTGCAAGAGGCACGAAGTTCATAAACAATTTTTTTTTTAAATCAGAAAATTAAAAAAAAAAAAATTAACCTATCCTACGATTGATAAGTACAGTGGTAAACTATTGTTTTCAAATTATGAATCGTATAGAATAGATTTCTCGAACGTTTTCGCTTATATAAAGTCTTTAGTTATTTTGGAAAATTCATATGAAGTATCACTTCGAAGTCCCATAAACGCCCCGAAAAAGTTCCTCTGAGTTTGTCTGTTTGAACCATTCCTGTAATCAGTGTTCAGTGTCAGTGAGTATGGTTTACGCCGCTTTTAGCAATATTCCAGCAATATCACGGCGGGGGACAACAAAAATGGGCTTCACACACTGTACCCATGTCAAGAATCGAGCCCGGGCTCTTCGACGTGACGAGCGAACGCTTTAACCTATAGGCTACCCCGCCACCTCATTCCTGTAATCATGTCACTAATCTTTAGATATACATTGCAAATTATATGAATGGACCACTGAAAATCAGCGATGACCCAAGGTGTTCGCGAAAAGGGTGAGGATGTCTTGCCCCACTGGCAGCACCCGCCATTCACACAATTTGCATACAAAAGTAAGTACTTACTGCCGTGCGACGGCGGTCTGTAATCAAACCACACACTCAAGCGATCGATAGACCAGGAAATAGTAAAACAACCATTAGGACCAATATCACTGAAGCTGACATTTTATGATACAACAGAAATACTGTTCAAAAAGCTCATTCATTCACATACATTCTTCGACAAACACTTGCCGCTACCAGGTGAATAGTAATGGACAGTTTCACCAATATAAACAATCACTTATTACTGAAACCATTACTGAACTATTATCAGGAGAGTCGATAGACCCGCAATCTAAGTGCTATCATTGTGAAAAATTTCAGTGGGCAAACAATACTGTGAATTACAAATATACTGATATGGTGACTGTAGCGAATCGTAATAGCTACAGGATACGTAGTGCATATATAAACACGCACGCAGGTACCTGTATGAACCAAGCGCACCAGTTGATAATCATGTAGTATCAGGACCGATGACAGTGTTCACCCTATTATAAAATAATAAATAACAAATAACAATACAGCCCTGGAATCTACATCACTGAGCGGCATGCTCAAAGCGCAAGCAGCATATATATACTGAACAACAAAAGTTCCTGTGACATTGAATAAGATTTAATGCAAAGTTATGTTTTTTTACCAAATCTGAAACAATTTCGGTTTGCAACAGATAAAAGACTCCTGTAAGTGTTCAAATGGTTTAATTTGCCATACTGACTTCAGAAAATGCGTAATTTCATAAAAAAAACCATGAACATGCCAAAATGTCAATTTACAGATCAATAGCGTGTGTGTCCAGCTCTGGTTGCGATGCAAGCAACACATCTTCGTCTCATGGAATGGACTAGGCGTCGCACAAAGTCCTCTGGAATATCTGTCCATATCTGTTGAAGCATGTTTCGAAGTTCATGGAGTGTCTGTGGAACCCGTAGTTGACGTCAAAGGCGCTGATCCATCTCATTCCACATGCGCTCGATTGGTGAGAGATCAGGGGAGCGAGCCGGCCAGGGGATGACATTCACGTTGTTTTGTTGAAGAGATTCCTGAACAAGTCGAGCAATATGAGGCCAGGCGTTGTTGAAAGGTAATGCCTGGGCCATGACGACGAAATAACGGTAGAACAACAGGTCCGATGATCTCGTCGCGGTAGCGCTGTCCATTGAGATTTCCCTCTACCACTATCAAACGGGTCCTCTGTCTTGCTGTAATCCCACCCCGTACCATAACGCTGCTGCTCCCGAACCGATTTTCTTCCATGACACAATGATTAACGTAACGTTCACCTCGACGTATGTACACTCGAATCCGTCCATCGCTGTGGCTGAGGTGAAAACGAAACTCGTCAGTGAATAGAACTGCATGGCCATCCAGCGTAGACGCTGACTGCACCACTGTAGACGTGCTTGACGGTGGTTTCCTGTCAAAATGGACGTCTGGCGGGTGTTCTGGCGACAATCCCTGCACATCTGAGGCGGCGACGTACGGTTTCTGAAGATATTCGTCGAAGGCCAGGGATGCTTCTTGCAGTCACTGTTGCTGGCTGGAATCGATTTCGTAGGTGTGTTGTTCGAATCCAGTTGTCTTGTCGATTATTGGTTACGCGTGGCCTGCCACTCCGAGGATGGTCTCTGACTGCATTCGTCTGTTGCCAACGTTGCCATAAACATCAAATGATGTTTCTGTGGACGTTAATTGTCTTGCAAAATCACGTTGACTCAATCCTGCTACAAGCATACAAGTGGCCCGCAGACCCTCATTTTCGGACAGGCGTGGCATTTCGTAATGTTGAATAATTGGGTTATTTTGTTGTTTTTCTGAGTGGTTGCTGTCAGCACGATGCTAAACAATGCATATGGAATCCCGTTAACGCACATGTTTTTATACCCATTCTTGGGTAGTGAAATGCATCGGGCTTGCATAAAAGTCAACTTTTGCATGAAATGCATGCTTTTCTGTAGCAGCTGCGTTTTTGTGACTTGATTCCATACATGTACTACAATATTGAAAACCAAACTTTACTTGTTTGAAAAATACACTAAAATATTGGTGTCACAGGAACTTTTGTTGTTGAGTATATATTTATTTTGCATTAAAATGAGATAGACCAATTAGAGCCCGTATACCGTCAGTAAAAATCCAAGATGGTTGTTACTGACCTAATATCAGACCGTATACCGTCAGTAGCAGCCATTTTGGATTTTGCAACACTCGCCTCGCATATTTCACATCAAAATTCGGGTACAGAAATTCGCTATTCGACATTGTTTTGTGTTTTAATATCATTAATTGTGATTCGCAAAGACATTAATGTTCAAAGAAACCACCTTCGTGACTTTATTAATAAAAACGTATGGAGAAATAAGTCCAAGTTTTAGATAGTCATGGCAAGCCATCCATAGTTATGTATTGAAACTGTATATTGAGCCTTCATGTCAATGAAGATGTGTTCTGCATCCGTTCTATGAGTCTGGTCAGATTAGCTACCAGGTGGTGGTTCAGTTTGTTCTCGCTGTGTCCTGTATCAGACGGCCTGAACTGCACAACAATCACAAAGTACGTGACCAGAGTCCCAACTATCTGTAAATACAGATGAATTACAACAATTTGAAAACACTTGGTGTGTAACAACAATCTGAAATACAAGGTGTGAAACAATAATCTGAAAACACAAGTCGTGTAACAACAATCAGAAAATACAAGGTGTGTAACAACAATCCGAAATTACGTTGTGTGTAACAATAATCTGAACACGCTTGATGTGTAACAAACATCTGAAATACAAGGTGTGTAACAACAATCTGAGATACAAGGTGTGTAAAAGCAATCTCAAAACACAAGGTGTGTAACAACAATCAGAAAATACGTGGTGTGTAACAACAATCAGAAAATACAAGGTGTGCAACAATAATCAGAAAATACAGTGTGTGCAACAAAAATCAGAAAATACGTGGTGTGTAACAACAATCAGAAAATACAAGGTGTGTAACAACAATCAGAAAATACAAGGTCTGTAACAATAATCCGAACACACGTGGCGTAAAAGAACAATCAGAAAATATGTGGTGTGTAACACCAATCTTAAAAAACAAGGTGTGTAACAACAATCTGAGATACAAGGTGTGTAAAAACAATCTGAAAACACAAGGTATGTAACAAGAATCAGAACACACGTGGTGTGAACGAACAATCTGAAATACAAGGTGTGTAACAACAATAAGAAAATATAAGGTGTGTCACAACAATCTGAAAATACTTGGTGTGTAACAACATTCTGAAAATACAAGGTGTGTAACAACAATCTCAAAACCCAAGGTGTGTAACAACAATCCGAACACATGTTGTGTGAAAGAACAATCAGAAAATATGTGGTGTGTAAGAACAATCAGAAAATACAAGATGTTTAAAAACAATCTCAAAACACAAGATGTGTAAAAACAATCTCAAAACACATGGTGTGTAACAAGAATCCTAACACACGTGGCGTGAAAGAACAATCAGAAAATACAAGGTGTGTAAAAACAATCCCAAAAAACAAGGTGTGTAACAACAATAAGAAAATATAAGGTGTGTCACAACAATCTGAAAATACTTGGTGTGTAACAACATTCTGAAAATACAAGGTGTGTAACAACAATCTCAAAACCCAAGGTGTGTAACAACAATCCGAACACATGTTGTGTGAAAGAACAATCAGAAAATATGTGGTGTGTAACACCAATCTTAAAAAACAAGGTGTGTAACAACAATCTGAGATACAAGGTGTGTAAAAACAATCTGAAAACACAAGGTATGTAACAAGAATCAGAACACACGTGGTGTGAACGAACAATCTGAAATACAAGGTGTGTAACAACAATAAGAAAATATAAGGTGTGTCACAACAATCTGAAAATACTTGGTGTGTAACAACATTCTGAAAATACAAGGTGTGTAACAACAATCTCAAAACCCAAGGTGTGTAACAACAATCCGAACACATGTTGTGTGAAAGAACAATCAGAAAATACGTGGTGTGTAAGAACAATCAGAAAATACAAGATGTTTAAAAACAATCTCAAAACACAAGATGTGTAAAAACAATCTCAAAACACATGGTGTGTAACAAGAATCCTAACACACGTGGCGTGAAAGAACAATCAGAAAATACAAGGTGTGTAAAAACAATCCCAAAAAACAAGGTGTGTAACAACAATAAGAAAATATAAGGTGTGTCACAACAATCTGAAAATACTTGGTGTGTAACAACATTCTGAAAATACAAGGTGTGTAACAACAATCTCAAAACCCAAGGTGTGTAACAACAATCCGAACACATGTTGTGTGAAAGAACAATCAGAAAATATGTGGTGTGTAACACCAATCTTAAAAAACAAGGTGTGTAACAACAATCTGAGATACAAGGTGTGTAAAAACAATCTGAAAACACAAGGTATGTAACAAGAATCAGAACACACGTGGTGTGAACGAACAATCTGAAATACAAGGTGTGTAACAACAATAAGAAAATATAAGGTGTGTCACAACAATCTGAAAATACTTGGTGTGTAACAACATTCTGAAAATACAAGGTGTGTAACAACAATCTCAAAACCCAAGGTGTGTAACAACAATCCGAACACATGTTGTGTGAAAGAACAATCAGAAAATACGTGGTGTGTAAGAACAATCAGAAAATACAAGATGTTTAAAAACAATCTCAAAACACAAGATGTGTAAAAACAATCTCAAAACACATGGTGTGTAACAAGAATCCTAACACACGTGGCGTGAAAGAACAATCAGAAAATACAAGGTGTGTAAAAACAATCCCAAAAAACAAGGTGTGTAACAACAATAAGAAAATATAAGGTGTGTCACAACAATCTGAAAATACTTGGTGTGTAACAACATTCTGAAAATACAAGGTGTGTAACAACAATCTCAAAACCCAAGGTGTGTAACAACAATCCGAACACATGTTGTGTGAAAGAACAATCAGAAAATATGTGGTGTGTAACACCAATCTTAAAAAACAAGGTGTGTAACAACAATCTGAGATACAAGGTGTGTAAAAACAATCTGAAAACACAAGGTATGTAACAAGAATCAGAACACACGTGGTGTGAACGAACAATCTGAAATACAAGGTGTGTAACAACAATAAGAAAATATAAGGTGTGTCACAACAATCTGAAAATACTTGGTGTGTAACAACATTCTGAAAATACAAGGTGTGTAACAACAATCTCAAAACCCAAGGTGTGTAACAACAATCCGAACACATGTTGTGTGAAAGAACAATCAGAAAATACGTGGTGTGTAAGAACAATCAGAAAATACAAGATGTGTAAAAACAATCTCAAAACACAAGATGTGTAAAAACAATCTCAAAACACATGGTGTGTAACAAGAATCCGAACACACGTGGCGTGAAAGAACAATCAGAAAATACAAGGTGTGTAAAAACAATCCCAAAACACAAGGTGTGTAACAAGAATCGGAACACACGTGGTGTGAAGGAACATTCAGAAAATACAAGGCGTGTAACAAGAATCCGAACACACGTGGTGTGAAAGAACAATCAGAAAATACAAGGTGTGTAACAATAATCAGAAAATACAAGGTGTGTAACAAGAATCGGAACACACGTGGTGTGAAGGAACATTCAGAAAATACAAGGTGTGTAACAAGAATCGGAACACACGTGGTGTGAAAGAACAATCAGAAAATACAAGGTGTGTAAAAACAATCCCAAAACACAAGGTGTGTAACAAGAATTGGAACACACGTGGTGTGAAGGAACATTCAGAAAATATAAGGTGTGTAACAACAATCCGAACACACGTGGTGTGAAAGAACAATCAGAAAATACAAGGTGTGTACCAATAATCAGAAAATACATGGTGTGTAAGAACAATCTGAAAATACAAGGTGTGTAAAAATAATCTCAAAACACAAGGTGTGTAAAACAATCCGAAGACACGTGGTGTGAAGGAACAATCAGAAAATACAAGGTACATAACAACAATCTGAAAATACAAGGTGTGTAAAAACAATCCGGACACACGTGGTGTGAAAGAACAATCAGAAAATACAAGGTGTGTACCACCAATCTGAAAATACAAGGTGTGTAAAAACAATCTGAAAACACAAGGTATGTAACAAGAATCAGAACACACGTGGTGTGAACGAACAATCTGAAATACAAGGTGTGTAACAACAATAAGAAAATATAAGGTGTGTCACAACAATCTGAAAATACTTGGTGTGTAACAACATTCTGAAAATACAAGGTGTGTAACAACAATCTCAAAACCCAAGGTGTGTAACAACAATCCGAACACATGTTGTGTGAAAGAACAATCAGAAAATACGTGGTGTGTAAGAACAATCAGAAAATACAAGATGTGTAAAAACAATCTCAAAACACAAGATGTGTAAAAACAATCTCAAAACACATGGTGTGTAACAAGAATCCGAACACACGTGGCGTGAAAGAACAATCAGAAAATACAAGGTGTGTAAAAACAATCCCAAAACACAAGGTGTGTAACAAGAATCGGAACACACGTGGTGTGAAGGAACATTCAGAAAATACAAGGCGTGTAACAAGAATCCGAACACACGTGGTGTGAAAGAACAATCAGAAAATACAAGGTGTGTAACAATAATCAGAAAATACAAGGTGTGTAACAAGAATCGGAACACACGTGGTGTGAAGGAACATTCAGAAAATACAAGGTGTGTAACAAGAATCGGAACACACGTGGTGTGAAAGAACAATCAGAAAATACAAGGTGTGTAAAAACAATCCCAAAACACAAGGTGTGTAACAAGAATTGGAACACACGTGGTGTGAAGGAACATTCAGAAAATATAAGGTGTGTAACAACAATCCGAACACACGTGGTGTGAAAGAACAATCAGAAAATACAAGGTGTGTACCAATAATCAGAAAATACATGGTGTGTAAGAACAATCTGAAAATACAAGGTGTGTAAAAATAATCTCAAAACACAAGGTGTGTAAAACAATCCGAAGACACGTGGTGTGAAGGAACAATCAGAAAATACAAGGTACATAACAACAATCTGAAAATACAAGGTGTGTAAAAACAATCCGGACACACGTGGTGTGAAAGAACAATCAGAAAATACAAGGTGTGTACCACCAATCTGAAAATACAAGGTGTGTAAAAAAAATCTCAAAACACAAGGTGTGTAACAACAATCCGAAGACACGTGGTGTGAAGGAACAATCAGAAAATACAAGGTGTATAACAACAATCTGAAAATACAAGGTGTGTAACAACAATTCAAACACACGTGGTGTGACAGAACAATCAGAAAATACAAGGTGTGAAACAACAATTTCCAAACACAAGGTATGTAACAGCAATCCGAACACACGTTGTATGAATGAACAATCAGAAAATACAAGGTGTGCAAACACAATCAGAAATTACAAGATGCGTAACAACAATCAGAAAATACGTGGTGTGTAACAACACTCTGAAAAACAAGGTATGTAACAACAATCTGAAAATAAAAGGTGGAGGAACAATCTGAAAACACGTGGCGTGAAAGAACAATCAGAAAATACAAGGTGTGTAACAACAATCTGAAAATACAAGGTGTAACAACAATCTGATAACACGTGGTGTGGAGCAACAATTTGAAAATACAAGGTTTGTAAAAACAATGTGAAAATACAAGGTTTAACAACAATTTGAAAATACAGGGTGTTACAACAATCTGAAAATACACGGTGTAGCAACAATCTGAAAATACAAGGTGTAGGAACAATCTGAAAACACGTGGTGTGGAAAGAACAATCTGAAAACAGTTGGTGTGTAAGAACAATTTGAAAATACAAGGTTTGAAATAACAATCTGAAAATACAAGATGCGTAACATCAATCAGAAAATACAAGGTGTGTAACAACATTCTGAAAACACAAGGTGTGTAAAAACAATCTCAAAACACAAGGTGTGTAACAACAACCCGAAGACACGTGGTGTGAAGGAACAATCAGAAAATACAAGGTGTATAACAACAATCTGAAAATACAAGGTGTGTAAAAACAATCCGGACACACGTGGTGTGAAAGAACAATCAGAAAATACAAGGTGTAGAGCAACAATCTGAAAATACAAGGTGTGTAAAAACAATCTCAAAACACAAGGCATCTTACAATAATGCGAACACACGTGGTGTGAAAGAACTACCAGGAAATACAAGGTGTGTAACAACAATCCGAACACACGTGGTGTGTAAGAACAATCTCAAAACACAAGGTGTGTAACAGCAATCCGAACACACGTGATGGGAAAGAACAATCAGAAAATACAAGGTGTGTAACAACAATCTGAAAATACAAGGTGAAACAACAATCTGAAAATACATGATGTGCCACACCAATCAGAAAACAACTAAGGTGCGTAGTTTTTCTGTGAACATAAAACAGATATTATCAATTACAAGTGTTCAATATATTCATTTTAACTATCTTTATATCGATAACTGTCATAGGTTACAATTGATCTTACTGTCAAAACAGTAGGTAGGTTGATAGTGAAGAAGCCATACACACTGTAGCCAATGGATGTTCCCGTAAGTTTCGCCGTGAAATGCATCAGCTGTTCCAAAATGAAGAAGTACAACGTATATATAACGAATATAACGAACGTACCTAATTTGTACACCGAATGTCCCATATATAAATATATATTACATATATTAAACATCAGTATACAAATTGAATTGACATCTATTGAAAATACTCTTTGAAATGCTATCTTTTTTTGAAGGACAGTGGCTGACCATAAAAGTCCTTCTGCAGTGTGTTCACTAACTCTTTGAAGAAGGCATCCCCTTCTCACCTCTCTCATGGCCATGCCACTAAGGTCAGTAGTTGGGATTCTCCATACATACTGGAGCGGTGCATGGGCCTGGAAGAAAAAGCATGAGTGAGTGACTTGGGTTTAACGCCATTTGTATCACGGTGTGTCAGCTTAATGTGGGAGAGAGCTCGAAGTGATGCATTTCTCAGACGTTTACCACGTGACGTGAATCCCACGAAGACGGGTATGGTGCTGACAAACTAAGAAACATAATCGGGGCGTACCTACGACCATAGGTTTCTGGCATAGTGAATTGTGAATTTCATAGTGAATTGCGGCGCCTTAGACGACCCGTGTCTCAAGAAACAACAATTATATCTCTTTAGACTTGAGTTAATGCCTTTCTTACTTACCTTTAAACAATAACGAGGACAGTACTGGTAAAGTACAAACGGTCTTATAACAAGGTAATTCAGTTTTTGGTTTAGCTATTGGAAATATGTTCAAGATCCTGAGTGAGTGAGTGAGTTTGGTTTAACGCCGCTATTAACAGTATTCCAGTTATATCACGGCGTGTTAGCTTAATGTGGGAGGAAAGCACGAAGTGATACAGGTCTCAGACGTTTACCACTTCGGTGAAACCCACGAGCACGGGCATGGTGCTGACAAACGTAGAAACATAATCGGGGCGAACTCAAGATCCTGAGCTTACTGTAATTTTACTGTAATATTTTGCTGTAATGTGATATCAAACGTCCAGAGTGACCACATATTAAGCAATGCAATATTTTGAACTATTTCCATTGGTACTTTGCCTTTACGCCCAGTGGAATATGTTTCGTCGGATAATTGAGACTGGGTATTCTCTGGCGTTAACGTTTTGTTTTACAATAGAAATCATTTTTATTCAACTCTTTTAGTTAATGTAGACATGTAAATACAATATTTGGGTGAAGATTTGACATTGATATCCTACTTGCATAGACGTAGTTGATCCGCGAACGTTTGAGTCGAATAGCAGGTGTAAATTTTACAATTATCTTGCGAATCGCCTTAAATATTGTAAGAAAACAGTGCCATCAACGTTATCATGAAAATAATATTTTTTGTGATCACACGAAGATGAATAATGGATAAAATGTCGTCGATATAAGAAATGAAAGAATCAGAACTTTGTCAATATGATAGATTCCTTGGTATATGTTTGATCTCAAAAGACACCGGGTTGATACTCTATGTACTTGCAACGCATCTTACCTTGATATTCATTCTTGCTCCAGTGAATACAAACAGTGCACTCGCCAGCATGGACAGTCCAAGATTGCATCCACACAGAAAGACGTCATGTGTGGACTTAACGTGAGTGAGCAATAGATACAGATTGAAGCATGACAAGGGGAGAGTGAGGGTGAATGCTGTGAATATACCAAAACTGATACAACCACTGAAGCTGGAAATTAACTGGTTGACGTGCTCGTGTCTACGGATAAGTTCAACAATACTCTTGCTTTTCCCATCATGTTTCATCTGACTATGACATGCTTTCCTGCCGTTGTTGTCAAGACATGCCCAAATATTGTCTTCACAGCAGCCTTGAAACATTTCATTAACCAGGTCTAGTTCAGATGTGAGAGGCAGAGATTCCATTGTTGCAGAAACCAACAAACTAGATATGACACATACAATAGCTTGGCTGTTCATATAGGACAATATGTAATTAGGCCATTTCCATGACCCATCAAAGAGGAAGTAGTTACTTCCTACTTCCTCTACATAAATTGTAGATGCCAAAACTATCCCTGGTGCTACAACCCAGAATGATATCAGGACACCAAGAACGTGTTTGTCTTTTTTCAGTAACTTTGTCCAGTGTCTGTTTGTACCACACCGCTTCTCGTAGGCGTCACATTGAAAAACAAGACGCTGAAATGACCCACTGTGAGCTTTCAAAGAAGCAATGAGACCAAGGACTGAAGCCAAGAGATTCAGTACCATGATTTGGAAAGTCTGAATCCATGTACTAGAAAATAGATCAAGAACAGACACTTTGTATATAAGGCCAACTGTGTAGGCCCACATATATAGTGTGACAAGCACACAGTAAACTGTATGTAGACATCCGTCTGCGTGATCAGTGAAATGACGTTCGCCATGATTATCCACACAGTCCTTATCTAGAGGTCGTCCAGTGCTGATTCCAGAGAGTCTAAGGACCCATATAAACCGGTTGAACATTCGTAGAAGACTACGGTTATTCGTTACCTTCTCAACGCCAAGCTCATCGTGAGCAATATTGGGACAAGGAGCAACACGAGTCATGGCTGTTGGTAGTGTTGTTTCTGACTGCATGCTACACATGAATGATGTGGTTTGGGATATTCAAGCCGCCTCGTGGTACCAAGAGTAAATCTGTAATGGTATCCATGGCGATAATAGTGTCACACTGTGGCAATCCCATTAACAAGCAGTGTTCTTTGTTTTGTTTTGTTCTGTTAGATTGATTTACTTATTGACTGATGTAGTGACTCAATAAAAAGCATAGTTGAACAATAGCATACTCCCTAAATAATGGTGATAGGTTGCATTGAATGTATCTCAGAAATCGATAAGAGCAAACATTGCCGAAATGCTTTTGACATCAATTGACACCACAGGTGATGCATGATATTTATGTAAATAGCTGATTGCTTCAACTTTAAACATGAAACTGTTTGATTGATTACTAATTTGCTTGATATTGTTGGGAACATATTTGAGGATGTCGATGATTACAATCTATGTGATATACATTGTTGATAACCAAAGTTGATTTTTACATTTTTTTATTTCTTTTATTTATATCAGGAAGAGGTAAAAATCATATTCGCCTTGTATGTTAGGGAGTACATAGTCAGGATAAGTATGCAGTCAGAAGAAATGCGTAAAAGCTATTACACTTTGAGATATTCCTATTTCTTGACACATGGACAAGGCCATATATTTGCCTGACGTGAATACAAATCCGTATACATACGTACCAAGCGCCTATTCAATATTTGCATTGTCCATTTTCACTCAAACTTTGTTCTTCCTGGCAATAAAGTGCTCCACTTGAACAAGATCTTTAATCATTCTAAGAATATCTAAGAATATTAAGTTTTTAATACTAGAGATATAGATATATCATTTTGCAGATAAGATGATATTATTTTCAAGAAATTGTAGCCAGTGTTAAATCCCACTAATATGGCCAGTGAAGTGCAGTGAAGATAACATTAATATCAAGTTGTCGTTTAGAGAACAAGCTCAGCTCATTCTAGAACTTCTTCACATTCTCAAAGGAAGCAAAGAGGTGTTTTTCTGTTCTCTGGTTCATCCTCACAGACAGAACATGCGTTTTTAACAATGATTTTCATCGTTTGCAATTGGTTTTAGTGTATACTCTCTGGTGAATAAAGTTTTATTGAAAATCGAGCAACTAAGTGTCTTTTGTACATCTTCTATAACTAGTGAATATAACCTTCCATGGCTGTGGAATGTCGGTGATGTTTTCCCATTTATTTTCAAAATTCCAGTTTACGCTTTCATAAGTCTATCATAAAAACCCTAAACATCTGCATCATTTTTAGGGTTTTATTAATTCAAACAGCACCTTATTAATTCCAGTGTTCTGGCATATGTGCACACTCTTGTACTGAGTTCCCCCCCCCCCCCCCCCAACAAATTTAAAATGTTAAAATAGAATAATTTAAGTGTAACCACCATACTTCATTTCCGGCACAAACTCCCATATTTGACATGCTTGATGAGAAAACAGGCCGTATAAGAGCAAGGCGAGGCAAATTTGACACCTTCCATGATCTTACTTGTGATGTATCTACTTGCCACTTAAGACCTATCAGGAAAACGGCAACTTTTTGGCTGCTTCCAACACTTTCTTGGGTTCAAGAACGGAGCACGTGCCTCATTCAAGATATTCGACTGTGACAAATGCTGGACATCCATTATTGTTCACTCCCGTTACGACTATTACCATTATGACTGATTAGGAGACAAACCTACTGTGTTTTGAAATTTGATGTAGTCCCACTGTAGAGTAGACACCTCTTATCTATACATTTGATACCTTGGGCTAAAGCGCTCGGTTCCAAATTAAGATAAGATCTACAGTGGGATTACATGAAATTTAAAAACGCAGTAGTTTTATATCCATTCTACCAATGCTTTGAAAACTTTGCTCTCTTGCAATGCGTAACAACACTGGGTACAAAGAGCTGCAATCTTAGAACATTCCAAAAAGTGATATTATTTAAGTAACAAATATTACACAGTTCCAGATTAAAACACCATAGTTTTGAGGAGTTCAAAATAAGGGTTCAAAACACATAGTTTTTCAAATAGAAGTTGACAAATAACCCTCCAAACTTAGTCCAAAGACAGCTGTTGTATAATTTCTACCAACCTGATGTGCACTGATTGGACTGTCATTTCTTGGAAATCAGCGAAGGAGGTCATTTCTTGGAAATCGAACATGCCATGTCCATTGTAGGGGTGACAGGTTGTAGGAATAGTTTTTAAAATGCTTATCGAATATATTTCTACAACAAACTTTAAGAATTAACATTCTACTATTTATTTTGCATGTGTAAGTTTTATTAGTTAGCAATTACCCCCAGTAAATAATAAAAAATCAAAATAAATGCCTCTCCACCCCCAACTTTGATGTGGTAGAACTTGACCTACATGTACATCACAGTTACTCACACTTCAAAACTGTCAATATGGCTGCCAATGTTTCCGTTTTCCATGCGTCAGGAGACAGGTTACGAAGCAGGATGACAACCCTGATCTATGATGTGGTTCAACATAAACCTGTTGATTCACTGGAAATGACCCAGCTTGTACAATCTGATTACCAATGGAACTGGAGTACGACTGAACAGCCGCTTTTTAGACTCATGACAAGACGCTTTTACGGCTGCAGACAAGTCTGCTATTTTGACACAGGGATCTGCATGATTTGACGTGACAATTTGAAGATTTCACAGATTCAACGCAAATGTGTGAAAAATTATTGAGACAGTTGTAGACCAGAAACAGTTGTTCAGGTATGATTTTCTTAATTGTGCGTGTTCTGAAATGAATCTCATCAAGTTTGATAAGCTATGACCAAGTGTGCTTTGACTTCAGTGATGTCTGGACATTGTTTTTGCCTTTCGAAGGAAGCTAGAGAATCCAGGACTGTTTTCTGATGGACTTTTAAATCCTCTCCTGACAAATACTTATGGTGGTGGTTGACGGAGATGTCAGTGAATATCGATCACAAAAAGGATTGTAAACAACATGTTGACGTGAATAAAGTTTCTTCATACATGTTTTATAATGTTTTATTTTACTGTCATTGTCGGTTGTTTCAATGAGGAAATAGCCTGTTCCGAGTCTGATAGCCATACAATGTCCCTAAAAGTTTCATTAACATTTCATTTGTTAGAATTATATACTATGTATGTCTTTGTTAAATCTTGTATGTCATCAACGTAGTAGTCAGGCTTGTGGCCTAGAACGCCAAAAACATCCAATAGCAAACAACCGTATTTCCACTATTAGACGCTAGGCTGTCTATTAATTTCACGAGAGCCCTTGACTTGGCGTGTATTAGAGACCTGGCTTGTATTTGAAACCCAGCGTGTAATAGAGGAAATATAGATACGTTTTACAGATAATATGGGGGTGATCATTCGGCAGCCAATTTTTTATAAATCGATATGCAGTCTATCGATGTATTCCTTGGCACGTTTTATGTGTGAAAAGGATAAATATATCTGAAAGGGGTAGAAATTCGAGTAGAATGGACACAAGTGGAATTCTGTTTCTATATATATCACAATACAAAAGGGACAAAGACGTTCTGGTCTTGGTATTTTAAAATGCCCACCTGTCTCTACCAATAAATTATGATTAGAACACCTAAACCTAACAAGTGTTGTTTGATAGATGGCTATACCAATACAATTGGTCAGATGTTCATAATCAAAACTTTCCTTCACAGAGCATAAATATTCCATTTAGAATAACATTCTACATTATTATTCCATGTTTGTTGGCAGATATCTTTACATCTTTGCTTAAAACACAATATGAATGTATTTTTATTTCCAACACCTTGCTTTAACCAAACTTCCCCAAAGTCATATGTATATAGCAAAGATTTAACAGCCAAACAAGCTGTCCCATTTTCTGCCCTTCTATACTGAAAACCGTAAGAACCTTTCATGTTTCAGGTTCATAGGCAATGTGTTTTCAAAGGGGGCATAACTCGCGATATTGAGTTGCGCTGCAGGGCTTCAAATCAGTGTGTCATCAAATCATAAATGGACCCGTGAAGATTCCAGGGTAGAATAGGTCTTCAGCAACCCATGCTTGCCGTAAAAGGTGACTGTGCTTGTCTTAAAAGGCGAGTAACGGGATTGGGTGGTCAGGCTCGCTGACTTGGATGATGCATGTCATTGATCCCAATTGCGTGGATCGATGCTCATGATATCAATCACTGGATTGTCTGGTCCAGACTCGATTATTTACAGACCGCCGTCATATAGCTGGAATATTGCTGAGTGCGGCGTTAAACAACAAACCAACCAAATCAAATCATAAATGACCCCTGCTTTAACGCAATTTAACCACACACAGTGATATTTATATCATTAACAGCTTATCAGTGAGAAGTGCATCATTGACCACTCAACGGTGACATGTATATCATTAACCACTCAACAGTGGCATGTACATCATTAACCACTTAACAGTGCGGGTATGAGTACATTTGGAGAGAGCAACATGTAACAGTACCAGATCGTTTCATATATAATTTAAGACAAAGGCTAAAAGATATGTATTTTCAAAAGTGGTACTCTTCACTAAACTTACATAATAAGTTAAAGCATTACACCTGTTTTAAATCATTCATTCTGACCGAAAAATATCTTTTGGATATAAATGTTAAGAAATTCCGAACAGCACTATCCCGTTTCAGATGTGGTTCTCATGACCTTCTAATAGAAAAAGGTAGACATTTAGCGATACCAAGGGAAAACAGATTGTGTAAATATTGTACTTGCAAAGAGATAGAAGATGAATACCATTTTTTGCTAGTCTGTCCATTGTATGCAAATATCAGAAAAGAATACATACATAACTATTTTTATCTGAATCCTAGAATAGACAAATTTTATATCCTCATGTCATCCCAAAATGAAACAGTCACAAAATATCTTTCAATGTATATATATCATGCAATGAACATCAGATCCTCTGCATTATAGATGTGATATTTTGTTACGATAAATGTAATTCCTATTGCACCCATTGCTACTGTATGTATATATGTACTATAGGCCTATGGCCTTTTCAGTACTTGAAATAAAGATTGATTGAACAGTGGTATGTACATCATTAACCACTTAACAGCAACACGTCTCATTAAGTACTCAGTAGTGGCAGGTGTATCATTGACCACCCAACAGCGGCTTGTGTATAACAGCTTCAGGTATATTCATGATCTGATATTACCCAGTAGCACCAAACATGCCCCAATAAGCACCACTAACCACCACTTTTCCCTTCCACTGATTTACCCACCTGAACTAGAAATAAAGGCGACCAGTGAGACTGCCTCTTCTGTTTCATATTTAGATCTGTGCTCAAAGCTTCAGAGTGACCATAAAACTCTCAACAAGACTGTATGGCAAGAGGGATGAATTTACTTTTCCAATAGTCAACATTCCAAAAGAAGATTTCTGAGACCGGTATACCGCTCTTCGTCGAAAATTGTTTCAACATGCAAGGCCTCAGGAAAGCTTTCTAAAGGTTTAATGGTGGACATGTGGAGGATCTTTCGAAATTTGACGCATCATTGAAACAAATGATGTCCGATGCAATGCCCTATTTTGACTTGTATCATATGTTTCTGTGAACGATTGACTTGATTTGAATGTGTTTGTGGCAGATACCACCAGTGGAGCAGGATACAACCACCTTCTCTCGCGAACACCTCGTGTCATAACTATTTGATATTGATTCATAAACACATGTGCATGATATAGTAGGAATCGTACATTCTACCAGGACTAGGTGAAATACTCGAATTTGATTGGACAATCAATAAAATTAGACATTCAATATGGATTGAAAAAAGTGCATCTGTCATCCCCAAAGAACTCAAATCGGCACTATGTATTATGTGGTTCCCAAGCACTTATAGTTATTTTGTGGACTATGACGAGTTTAAACTTTAGCTCGTCACGCAGAAGATCCGGGTTAGATTTCCCACGTTAATACAATTTGTGAAAAACAATGAAGAAAATGAAAGGGATCTTTGTGAATGATGATTGTAGCAAGTGCAGTTCTTTGTTGCATTGGGACTTTGTAGTTTAGGCGTTCGTTTGTCACGTCGATTACCTTGGTCCCCCCCCCCCCCCCCCCATTTCTACGCCTGCCGTGCTATTGCTAAGTGATTGCTAATAGGGGCCCTTCAGGGGGAGTTGGGGGCTGGAAGAATTGGTGCGGAAGTGGCTGAAAGCGACAAGCTTGACAAGATATGAAATGACCAAATGAAGGATTCTGGGATCACATTTACCTATGCATGACAGTATTACTAAAAGTAGAGTCGGTTGTATGACTATAGCATGAGCATGTATCTATGAATCACTATCAAATAGAGATGATACCAGGTGTCAACAAAAAGGTGAGCGTATTTTGCCCCACAAATGGCATCTGTCACAAACACATACAAAGGCAAGTCAATTTTCACAGGAACAAAAGCACGGAAACACATGGTACAAGACAAAAGTTCTGAAATGTAGACACTAAAGGTTAGAACTGCCGGGATATTGCTAGATATAAGAGTCATCTCTCTTCTCATAGTCTTTTAGAGAGTGTTTTGTCACTCTGAATCTTTGTGCATATATCTACATATGAAACAAACGAGGCGGTGATGTTATTAATGAGGACGTACATAGCATTTCACATATTTTCTGTAAAAAAACCCCGCTTACACGATACACGTGCCGTGGGTATGCTGCAAACAGGAATGGCGCAAAAAGAAGTTGCCAGACTTAATCGGAATACAATGTCATCTCTCTGGAGACGTTATCTACAGCAGGGCAACACCCATGACTTGTGTGACACAGTGTGACGTCATGTCAAAGACAGCCATATTCGGTTGGTGCATCTACGGAATCGATACCACATTAACAGCTTGGGCAATTCCTGGGTTGAGATCGATAAGTGGCAGAACGGTTCACAACCGGTGGAGGGGGCACAAGTTTTGCTTTCAGGTCATCGTGTGGCACGCCAATCTGGTATCTGCTGCCTCGCCTGTATCAATAGTGGTCACACCCGATATTGAATTTGTTAATTGAGTGGTGACACCATACGTATTCTCCCCAACCTATTCCTCTCATTGATGTAATCTCTCTTCCTAGCATAAATAATCTGGTTCCTGACCCTATCAGCACCGTGTTCCTTACATAAACAATAACGACCTTTGACCCCTATCCCGCATACAGAATACGTATAGTTTATGTTTCCGCGCCTGATGTAATAATTGTGTATGCCGCAGTAAATTTCAACACAGCGTCAATCCCATAATCACAAATGTGACCTCGCGGTTCTTTTGTTCCTCTGACGGTGTATAAAACTGACTTATTGTTGGTCTCGGTATTGGGTCGATTTTTTTCCCATAAACGAGGAAGTATTCGTGCATGGCAGATTCGACATCCTTAAACGTTTGAATTGAATGTCCTTCCTTAAGCAGTTTTTCATGAATAAAGTCTAATCTCTTCATTCTCTGCCGCGTATATTGTGACTGAGCTGCTTGGAGTGGTTCCATTGCTTCGTTATGTCCTCTTCAACTTCTTTAGCGTTTGATTCCCTCATACTGGAAAATAAATAATTACTCCCCGAAAAAGCTAGAGCATTAACAATAGCTCCACCGACCATCATCGCAATTGTTGCCATGGTTTATATGAATATAATATATTCAAATGTTTAATTACTTCATTATGTCTTCCGGGATAAGCCCTTGTTTGATGAGCATATCCTTCGTTGCCATAGCCAATCCAATATCCAGAACCATCATACCGATTGCATAAAAGTGAACTTTTGCATGAAATGCATGCTGTTCTGTAGCAGTTGTGTTTTTGTGACTTGATTCCATATATGTACTACAATATTGAAAACCAAACTTTACTTGTTTGAAAAATACACTAAAATATTGGTGTCACAGGAACTTTTGTTGTTGAGTATATATTACTGTATTTTTGTGCAGGTTACTTACTACATGAGTAACATAGGTTTCTCGCTATTTCTCGCTATTTTAAGTTATATAATTGAATGTCCATTAGATTTAAGGCCATTATGTATATTATAACAATGTCATTGTTCTATGTCTTTTGTGCAGTATGTCTTATTATTTATACATTGTTTCACAGCATATTTATTCGCCTCTCTCTTCTGAGAAAATAAACATCCTTCAGCTCACACCCTGTAGCCGTTTGTTGTGTTTACTACCCTGACAACAAGGTGCTAATACATAGTTATTATCAAAATATTATACTGTGTATTTAGTGAGACAAAAATGTTATCAGTGGTAGAAACAAACATGTTTAGTCCACTAGTCCTTATAATGATAACAATATAGCAAAACCCTTAAAAATGGAAATTTTCTAACCGTCCTAATGATATACTTCAGTGATGATACCTTAAGTATTGGGCAGTTTGGCAAGGACTACAGGACTAGTGCCAATTTCTAACGCTGGTTATACTAATCCTGGATGATAGTGATGAGTGAATTTCACCTGTGTATTTAGTGTGAAAAAAATGTTATACTGATGGCTGATGATAGTTATGTGTGACTTTCACCTGTGTATTTAGTGTGACAAAAATGTTATACTGATGGCTGATGATAGTTATGTGTGACTTTCACCTGTGTAGATAGAGGAAAAATTTGAAAACGTTTGCCAAAACTAGGTGTCAAAGGTATATTTAAGAACGTGTTAACAGTGTTGCAGACTTCAATTAAATTTCCCCCAGACCACAGGACTGACAACTTGAAAATCTTACCAGTCCTTGTCAAAAGTTGTCAGTCTAAAACAGAAGATGAATTTCACTTTTTGCTTGTATGTAGTGGGTTGTTTTCTATTAAAAAAAAGTACACCCATTTCAAGTATTGGAAATATCTTCATAAATTTATCCTATTAATGGCCTCTAAAAATAATGATCTAATGTATAACTTAGCCTTGTATATCGACACTTATATTTTATCATAGGGTTTTGAAGTGTTGCGATCCCAGCAATATGTCAAACTTGAAACAATCCATCTGTTAGCCTGTAAAAAATGCAATTGCACGAGACAAGTCACTTGAAATGTATAAAGAATTAATTATAATTCATAAATATGTTTGTATATAACAATGAAAGACATGTTATGCTCTAGTTACGCAGACTACTACCGATGTTGAGTGTTTTTGCAATTCATCGTTCTCATTTGGAGCCAAGCGAACTGCAGGTATGCACCAAGTAAATGTATATCTACAACGATAATCAATCAATATTATTTACAGGACTCGTGCCCTCATTCGTGACCAACTCGTGTTATCCCGCGACAAGCCGAATAGCGAATCGTGTCCCTCTCACGGCCAATTTTGCGAGGGTACCGTCAACACGTTGCGCAATGGTTCACATAAATTATACATATTTTAGATGCAATTTAAAGCGGAATTATACAGTATACTGTGTCTTGGTATATTTTCAGATGCAAGACAATTGGTTTGTCGTATTTTCGCTCATAACATTTATCGATAGGGGGACGAGTCTTCTTTCAGGTTACGGAAATGGGCGAGTGGTGATGAATGTCCTCCGTTTGATCCGTATCACATACCTTTATGACATTATTAGCAGAACTAAATATATTTTTTGCAGGATGTTTGTAAAAATAGCCACAACTATATGGTGGATCGTATATCACAAATTATGTACGCACATACATGAGAAGAATTCGAAATTTGTGAAAGAAAATTCTTAGTCCTACATATATTACAATATGTCTTGTATCTTGTATATACCGACACATTTCGAAAACGCAAGTTGTAATATTGTAATGTTGTTCTGTGCATGAGATAATCAAACAACAGTGTCTCCACAACATAATCTGGGGTGGTGCAATGACACGCAATCAACCAAGTCACCGTGCCTGACCAATTGTAAGCTGGAGCTCACGCCAAACTCACTGAATCACCACGGGTTTGAATATTACATTGTTGGAATTGTTAAACCAAAACATCTTATTTTACAATCTAAATTTGCAAGCAAAACATTAGAATAAATGAGTTGAATTGGTTGATAAATGTTTTTGTCGATAAACTCTGGTAGAATAGGAGTTATCGTTCTTGGTTGAAGCAGCATGGTGTGGCACCTGTCTCCATTTGGCTTGTGCCAGAATGGCGCGAGTTGGTCGCGAAGAATTCAGACGGCATTCAGCATGGAGTGTCCGCCATTAGCGTTAACTGTCACACATCATGTAACACGTGTTTCTGTTGTCGTACATCATATAAAAGCCTGTTGTCTGTGATTCTTGTTCTGTATATAATGTTTTGTTGATCCCATTTTAGAGGGAAGGAATTTGGCCTAGAGACTGACTGTTATCAATGAAAACCACTCTCCATTATATTCAGGGACCCCATTTAGGAGGTTAACGCAGTGTTGAACAGTATCCCAGTCATTTCACGGCGTGGTGCTTACAAATTGGGATCTGGGATTCGAACCCACACTTGGGGTTCCAGGCACGAGGCGTGACAGCAAATAGTAACCAGGTGACAACATGATATAGCTGAGTTTAAAACTTTATTAAAAACAAATTTACAAATGTCATGAGGGAAAGCACCACACATGTAAACAGCCACGTGTTCTTACAAGATGTTTTATCATGGTTTTGTGGCTTTTGACTGCTTTTAGCTGTATATCAGAAATATCAGAATATCAGATACCGTGACATGTCAACAATCGAACCTAACCCTTCAATCGAGGATGATGTCACCTCAAGGTAAAACGTTTATACTTATTGAATGTATAGATATGAAATATTTATCGTCATTAATATCACTGGAATTTGCAATGACACGATCAAATGTGACCCAGTGTACAGTGGTTTGATATCCCTGTTTGTACTTTGAAGACTGCTTGTTTAGAGGGTATCAAATGAATACATCCAGAGCAGCATGGCTCAACCACATCTGTATATATCCATTCTCACGAAAGGCCGAAAGAAAGTTTACAAATTAAAATGACAAATGCAGACAGAATTTGAAGCATGGCGGCAACCTGTGTGTATCCTCAACTATAAACACTAAACTTTTGAATTTTGAAACGTTTGATCTGTACTTATTTGTATTCAGATGTATATATCCAGGGCAGCATGGCTCAACTACACCTGTATATATCCATCCAAAATAAATTTCATATGACGTATTGGAGTAAGTGGTAATAGAACAGGGAAGTAAGAATTACGTTGTACCCCAAAAAAGGGGAGGTTGAAAGACAATTATAACTGATCTAGGAGAAGGGATTTGAATTGAAGAACGACTTAGTTAACTGTATCAACTGATATCTGATGTTGTCAGCATCCTTTGTAACTATGATTATACAGATTGTCGAGTTGTGTTCAGTGTGACAACCGCAGATATTGGAGCAGCATGGCTGTTGGGACACTCCGGTCCTTGAGAGTTCATATACATCGTGGAGGACAGAAGCTGGGTCCACACTAGTCCATTGGTATTCGGGGGAAATGCCTGTTGGAGAGATAGATACATTCGTTTTATATGAACACAGATGGAAGATGGTTAAACATGCATGTGTATATTCATATCTCTATTATCAACAGTCGGCCTGTTCTGCCATAACGTTAAGAAGTTGAGTCAGAAACAAGGTAACAATTCATACATTTTTCGCCTAAATCCAACTATTTGTGGAGAAGGTTTCAAGCCGCAGAGGTATAAAAGCACACAAATCCCTGATCCCGCTTGGCTAGGCCTAGTGCCCTCGCAAAATAGTTTCGAAATTTATATTTCCAAAATTGCCAAAACTTATAAAATGCCTTAGTTACGTCGCAGGTCGACACTGATTTTCAGTATATAAGACTGTTCTTTTAATAATTGTGGCAATTAACCCTGTAGTCTATCCAGATTCACGATGGTTAATTCTGACTCGATCGCCGAATGACAAGTGTGACGCCATGTTTGTAAAACGTGAATATGAAAGCATGAGAATTAAAAATAAATGATCCGGGTATGTTGTACAAATATGGAAAGGCCAAATAAACACGGTGCCGAACATTTAAGTAGTAATCAGCTATAAACTAGTGTCCAACTAGGGTCGCAACTTCACAAGACGTAGACGAAAGTGTAATGGTTATATGTTTGGAGACTGGGACTAACATGTTTCCATACTGGTATACAATCAAAACTACAAACATATAAACTGCAGCGACAGAGCGTTCATACACTCACCATAGATTAAGAGCGGTGACGGTTGCAGTAGACGGCTGTGGTTGGCGGTGTACGGTTGAGGCAAGGGTGCCTGTAAACGTTCAGATTGTGATCAGATGTCATTTCTCATATACCTGAACACGAACTTACAACTGAATTGACCAAAGGAGTGTTCTGTAAAGGGAAAGATAGGTAGGAAGTTTTGTACTTCTTAAGAAAGTTGTTTGGAACAGTCTATAAGTGAGTCTATTCATTTGTAACCATCAAATAAGCACAGTTTGGAACTTACCTTATCACTTAGTCCTGTTCAACATTCATGCACGTCAGTGGTAGAGTGGTACTGCCAACATTCTACCTTACACCGCACATGATTGGGAATATTCTCCTTTAACTCATTGTATCATGATTGTCAACCGAAATATTTTGTTTTTAACCACATTCATCTTCCGAGAACGTATTAAAATCTTTCACAACAATCCCCTGACTAAAGACGTTGACCAAATACAATTACCCTAGAAAATGTTTGTGAATACAGCCGAGTTATCGTTCAACTAGAAGGTGTTAGCGGGTGTTTCAGGCAGAAATTGAGCCATGAGACATGAAACACCCCTTAACACCTCAGAGCTGCCAAGTCATCAGGAGGTACACATGGACAACATCAGGGACCTGTAGGAGGACGAACGTGTCAAAAGCAGGATGTTGTTCCAAGTTTTAAACATACAAAACAGATCCTGATAATTCCAACATGTTAAGTTGGCATCTTTGGATCATCCTGGTTATGTGAAGATTGATGAAATGAAATGATTCAGTAATAAGATACATGGATATAGAGTGTATTAGAGGGTGTCAATTCCTGCACATGAAGCGGTGTAATTGGCTCATGTTGGAGAGGGTAGCTGTCACCAAACCTGAAGAAAAACAATATTTTGTTAATTCAATCACTTTTTTAAACAAACATGACGATCAATTCACATACGTGTGGCATTTTTTGAAGACGGATAAATAATGTAGGAATTGCATGCACTAATATGACAACTGTATCTATATACATTAAGAATTAATTCCTACAGTATAAATGATTCCTTTACAGCTTCAGTTTTACTTACTGTATCTTAGGAGGTAACACCAGATGGCGTGGAGGAGTCAGTGACCGTTGGATTGTTGACGGTGAGGCAGCTGGAGGATGAGCCTGAGGTTGGTGGAAACTGAGGATGGACGGCTACTACGCCTGGCAACTGTTAAGGTGACAGGCTGCGTTCTGGTCAGTCGGTTTTCGTTAACATATATGACAGAGGCAAATAAGCACCAGGATAACAACGTCTATTACTTGCCATCAAGAATCTCCTTTAGAAACTAACTTTGTTTACGGTGAGACCATGGACATGTTGGCTGGTCCGGATTAGTTTAGTAAGAGAGTCTGACAAGTATGTCAGGTGATGTACCTGAGGCAGGTGGAGGTTGATGCAGGTGGAGGTTGATGCAGGTGGAGGTGGAGCTGGAGGCAACTGAGGCTGGTGGCAGGTGGCAACAGAGGCAGGAGGCAGTGAGGTTGGTTACAGGTGGCAACCGAGGCTGGAGGCAACCGAGGCAGGAGGCAACTGAGGCAGGAGGAAACCGAGGCAGTGAGGTTGGTTACAGATGGCAACCGAGGCTGGAGGCAACCGAGGCAGGAGGCAAGTGGCAACTGGGGCAGGAGGAAACCTAGGCAAGTGGCAACCGAGGCAGGTGGCAACTGAGGCAGGTGACAGGTGGCAACAGAGGCAGGAGGCAACAGAGGCAGGAGGAAACCTAGGCAAGTGGCAACTGAGGCAGGTGACAGGTGGCAACAGAGGCAGGAGGCAACAGAGGCAGGAGGCAACCGAGGCTGGTGGCAACCGAGGCTGGTGGCAACCGAGGCAGGAGGCAAGTGGCAAATGAGGCAGGAGGAAACCAAGGCAGGTGGCAACCGAGGCAGGAGGCAACCGAGGCAGGAGGCAACCAAGGCAGGAGGCAACCAAGGCAGGAGGCAACCAAGGCAGGAGGAAACCGAGGCAAGAGGAAACCTAGGCAAGTGGCAACCGAGGCAGGTGGCAGGTGGCAACTGAGGCTAGTGGCAACCGAGGCAGGAGGAAACAGAGGCAGGTGGCAGGTGGCAATCGAGGCAGGTGGCAATCGAGGCTGGTGGTAGGTGGCAACTAAGGCAGGTGGCAACTGAGGCGGGTGGCAACCGAGGCTGGTCGTAGGTGGCAACTGAGGCTGGTGGCGACTGAGGCTGGACACAACCTTTAGAAAATAAATTAATGAATACAAAATCTTATTAATCTTATTCTGGTTGACTCGTTTGTTATTTCAGCATGTCAGACAAAGAAGCTATTCAAAGAATTCCCTGGCCACACTCGATATACATTGAGTTTTCTATTTGACAAGAATTGTATGTCAACATGTGTTATTTTGCTTGGTCTTTTCACACTAAAATCATATGCGTCAGACCTGTTCCTCTTTGACGAGGTGTATTGAATTGGAGTTTCTGGGACATCTAAGGGAGGTAATGTTACCATTGCATGTGAAAAGGGGAGGAGGTGAATGTTGTAGAACGCCGCAGTCAGCAATATTACAGCTAACATGTGACTGACAAGCGAACAGTGGTCGATGTGATTGTAGAATGATCAACGTAAGTACAATCACACATGTGACTGGCCTTAATTGTATTCAATAACTTTTAGGTTACCTATTCTGCCCTGGGTCACCTCGAGAGCATATAGAACCCTGTTAAATGCAATGTCGGTTCCCAATACAGTACTCGCTTGATAACCTCTATTTTTACACATTGATATTATCTGCCCACTGGTGCAATCGAGTGGCGTCATAGGACTTTTCCGTTCTTCATTGTGAATAGAGTGAGTGAGTTGGGTTTAACGCCGCATTGTGAATAGAACATATCCAGTTAAATTGCATGTATCTAGCGTTCATATACTAGTACTAGAGGAGGTGTGGTAGACGGTTGTGAATAGAATTTAGAATTGAATTTACAATCGCGGTGTTCTATACGTCAGTGAGTTCTGCACAGTTTGAAACTTAACTTGACACTTGGTTCTGTTCAACAAACATCCATCTTCGTTGTAGACTGATATTGTCGACATCCTACCATAGCACCGCACATGATTAGGAAGAGACGTTTTCAACTCAGTGTATCAAGAAAGCAAACTGAAATATTCTGTTGAGGTGACACAACCAGTAAGATCTGACATGCTCATTTCAATGCTGGTATTAAAATCTTTCACAACAATCCCCTGACTGACGTTGTCCAAATACAAAATACCCGAGAAAATGTTTGTGAATACAACCGAGTCATCGTTCAACTGGAAAGTGTTAGCGGGTGTTTCAGGGAGAAATGTGAGCCATGAAACATGAAACACCCCTCAACACCTCAGAGCTGCCGAGTCATCAGGAGGTACACATGGACAACATCCGGGACCTGTAGGAGGACGATCGTGTTAAAAGCAGGACGTTGTACCAAGTTTTAAACATACAAAACAGATCCTGATAATTCCAACATGTTAAGTTGGCATCTTTGGAAAATGCCAGTTGTCAAGATTGATAGAATGTTTTGACTAGTTTATGTATAAGATATATTGATATCAGAGGGTGTCAATTCCTGCACATGAAGCGGCGTAATTGGCAGGTGTTGCAGAAGGTAACATGTCACCACACCTGAAGAAGAAACAATATTTTGTTAATTTCAGAATTATTTCAGAAATATTCAATAAACACACATGACGATCAGATCACGTTTGTAAGTTGTTTTTAGTGGACGGACGAGTATCGAGAATGTATGCACTAACATTTAACTGTTAAAGTGTACTATAAAGCAGAAAATCAATCTTGTTTCAAATTGACGGGAAAATGTTTGCTCTAAAAGAATTGATTCCAAGAGAATAAATAACTCGTTTATAACTATAGTTTAACTTACCGCATTTAAGGATGTAACACCAGATTAACCTTGTCGCCAGCTTGTGGCCACCGAGGGTGGACATCTATCACTGCCGGATGAACGAAGCCTGGTTGTTGATTACGAAGCCTGGTTGTTGATTACGAAGCCTGTTGTTGATTACGATGCCTGAAGTGGTAAACATAACATTTAAACACCAGGGTGGAAACACCTATTCATTGACCAAGATACGCACTAATCTACTAATCGACTAATCATCTCCCAATACCAATTTTACAATTTAAAGAGAGGTTGCCTCAGTGTCGAACAGTTAATCCATGTAATATATGTCGATGTATTTTCATAGAGAATAGAACAGTTTGATGTTGGAGGAAAGCCAGAAGTGATGCAGGTCTCAGAATTCACCACTTTGGGCAGAGTCACCATTGCGTGTGGAAAGGTGAGGCGGTGAATGTTGTAGAACGCCCCAGGCAGCAATATTACAGCTAACATTTGGGGTTGTAGAATGATCAACGGGAGTACAATCACACATGTGACTGGCCCTAATTGTATTCAACAACCATAAGGTACCGGGTTACCTATTCTGCCCTGGGTCACCCCCATGTAGAAGAACCCTGTTAAATGTTGGTTTAGTGGGTGAGGCCAATGCTCGCTAAATGTTCCCATAATGACTGGAAAAAATTTGCCCTCAAGAATTAATTAACTATAGTTTAACTTACCGCATTTTGGGATGTCCCTTATCGTTGCCGCTTCCTAATGAAAGCTACCTGGTCGTTGGTTACGATGTCTGAAGTAGTAAGGAGATGTTCGTCAACATATTTAGAAACATACCATTTAAACAGGGTGGAAACACCTCTTCTTGGACCAAGATACACACTAATCTACTTCTGCAACACCATGCTTGCTGTAAAAAGCGACTATGCTTGTCTTAAGAGGCGAGTAACGGGATCGGGATCGATGTTCCCGTCAATCACTGGATTGTCTGGTCTAGTCTCGATTATTTACAGACCGCCGTCATATAGCTGGAATATTGCTGAGTGCGGCAAGCAACAAACAAACTAACTTCTGCAACCATCTACTAACACCAATTTCCGAAACATATCAATCCTGTCCGTAAATCTTTAAAATTTGACAATTTAAAGAGGTTGCCTCAGTGCCGAACATTGATCCACGCTATTTGAATACAATGACGTGCATCAGCTAAGTTACGAGCCTGGCCACCCGATCCCGTTAGATGCCTGTTACAAGTATGGGTTGCTGAAGATCACGTCTGACCCGGATGTTCACGGGAGTAAATGTGAGTGGGTGAGTGAGTGCTGTTCCAGCAATATCAGAGATCGGGACAAGAACGGGCACAGCACGTGGTGGGACAACGTAACAATAGTTGACACTAGGTCAACCCACGTAGAATGTTGACTCCCTTTGTAGTGAGTGAGTGAGTATGGTTTTACGCCATTTTGAGCAATATTCCAGCAATATCACGGCGGGGGACACCAGAACTCCCTTTGTAAATGATACATCTCGACACATTGGGTCAACTTACTGGTGATGCCTCCTCCCAGGGTCATCTGTAGCGCACCAGCAGGCTTGCGGACGCGTCCCCTTCTCTGTAATGAAACAAACAATACTTAGATCCTTACTCAATCAAAGGATACAGTCCAACTTACCAGGAATATATATATAAACGATACAAATCATTTATCACGTTACTCTTGTGTCTGTAGGTTGGTGATTTAACGATTAGAAATAGGTTTCTATATAATCGAGTCTGGAACAGACAATCCAGTGATTGACATAATGAAAATCAATTGGGATACGATGACACGATGAACCTGACCACCCGATCCCGTTAGACGCCTCTGACAAGCAAGTCGCCTTTCATGGCAAGTATGGGTTGCTAAAGATCTACTCTAAACCGGATGTTCACGGGTCTTGTGGACAGTGAGTCGGGGTTTATTGTCGGAGTACATCAGTGTTATGGTGAAGTATCGGATTAAAGTGAGACCAAGTTCTTGTTAAAAGGGAACAGCCACCGTTAAAAGTATACATTAACAATAACGATACTAATCACGTATCGATGGTGTTCCTATTGTAGAAAGTGAGGGAGTTGGGTGTATTGTTCAAGTATATTAATACAACATTTGAGAACATCGAGAACGGTGATAGTGTATGTCATACAAGCTTAAAGTCCTACTCTAAAGTGAGGATCAAGTTCATTGTAAAAATCAATCAATATGATACAATTAGTATTCAGATCATACAGAGTAATAGCATTGCTATTAAAAGAAACGTATGTCAAATTGTAAATCTTACGCATAGTCACGCTTTTTGCAGGTATTTTGGAACAAAGACAATTTAATGAATAGAAGTGTCTATTGACGGTATTATGGTCAGGAATCAGCTTACAGTTGGACGAGCGTCTCGTGGTAGCCGCTTTGATTAAGGAACTCTGCAGAGTGAATGGCGGCGCCTTAGACCTATGTCCCCGAATGTGACAATGAAACACCCTAACACACTATTGTCCTCTGTCGGATTCTTTCATGAACTGATGAAAGCGCATTAGGAGTGTTTGTTGCAGATGCATTAAGGAGGTAAGGCAAAACGCGGTGCTGGTAAAAACCAGTACTTCTACAATCGTTGGGTATGGAAGTTAACTAACAAGAGATGAAACGAAATCTCACCGAAGTCCTTTGTGCTTCATCTAAAACACGCAGCAGAGCCTGGTAGGGTTGTTGTTGCTGCTGGTCCCGAGCCTGCCTCTGCTGCTCCATCCGCCTTTGCTGTTGACGCTGTTGCTGCTGTTGCTGTTGTTGATGACGAAGCATGGTAACCGTTCTCTGCCTGTGTCGTTGGTCTCGCCTATTGTTGGCAGCCTGATTCTGAGAGAAAAAATACACAATTATAAGATATAAGATTATAAGATTATTGTACTATTCTAATGGCGAAATAACTGTTGTCTTCATATAAATTACTGAACTGTATGTACTATATACTGCAGCTATGTGTCACCTAGCCTGATCCCCCGATCCACTAAGTCACCTAGCCTGATCCCCCGATCTGTAAACAGTACTGACAGTCTGGTGATTGACATCATGAGCATCGATCAACTGAATTGGGATACGAGGAGAGGCATCAACCAAGTCAGTGGGCTTGACAGCCCGATCCTGTTAGTCGCCTCTCGAGTATTTACAGATCGCCGTCACGTGGCTGTAGTGAGTGAGTTAATATTTAACGTCGCATCTAAAAAGCTGTCATCGATGGACAGTACGATCAATAGAATATCACAGATAAATATATAAACCTAGCATTCAACCATAAAAAGATATCAACATATGTAATAATGCAACATAAAAAGGTCTAAACATCGTCAACAACCGAAGGTAGATCACCATGCTAGGGTCTCGTGTGGCTGGAATATTGCTGAGTGTGGCGTTAAACAACAAACAGATCAAATGTACAAAATCATGACCATGTGATCGATATTGTGAGCATAGATCCACGGGGTCGAGGTACGATTCAGGAAATCAATTAAGTCACCTAGTCTGATCCCCCGATCCACTAAGTCACCCAGCCTGATCCCCCGATCCACAAAGTCATCTAGCCTGATTCCCCGATCCACTGAGTCATCTAGCCTGATCCCCCGATCCACTAAGTCATCTAGCCTGATCCCCCGATCCACAAAGTCATCTAGCCTGATCCCCCGATCCACTGAGTCATCTAGCCTGATCCCCCGATCCACTAAGTCATCTAGCCTGATCCCCCGATCCACTAAGTCATCTAGCCTGATCCCCCGATCCACTAAGTCATCTAGCCTGATTCCCCGATCCAGTAAGTCACCTAGACTGATCCCCCGATCCACTAAGTCGCCTAGCCTGATGCCCCGATCCACTAAGTCGCCTAGCCTGATCCCCCGATCCACTAAGTCATCTAGCCTGACCCCCCGATCCACAAAGTCATCTAGCCTGATCCCCCGATCCACTAAGTCGCCTAGCCTGATCCCCCGATCCACTAAGTCATCTAGTCTGATCCCCAGATCCACTAAGTCACCTAGCCTGATCCCCCGATCCAGTAAGTCACCTAGACTGATCCCCCGATCCAGTAAGTCACCTAGACTGATCCCCCGATCCACTAAGTCTCCTAGCCTGATCCCCCGATCCACTAAGTCGCCCAGCCTGATCCCCCGATCCACTAAGTCGCCCAGCCTGATCCCCCGATCCACGAAGTCGCCTAGCCTGATCCCCCGATCCACTAAGTCATCTAGCCTGATCCCCCGATCCACTAAGTCACCTAGCCTGATCCCCCGATCCACTAAGTCATCTAGCCTGATCCCCCGATACACAAGGTCATCTAGCCTGATCCCCCGATCCACTAAGTCGCCTAGCCTGATCCCCCGATCCACTAAGTCATCTAGCCTGATCCCCCGATCCACTAAGTCGCCATTCTATCCCGGAATCACCAGATGTTTTAGTGGAACATTGTGTTTCTATGCACAGGAGTGTTGAATACGAGGTTTAACTGAAATGCTCAGGGGAGGAAGAAAACGCGATGGTGAAGCTAAGCCCTAAATTGAGGTCTTTTAACAATGTCAAGGACGATTAATTCAGGCATCTTAGGCTACATGGCAAGAGAGTTAGTAAAAAGAGATGAATCTAATACTGTCAATGAGAATTAAGTACATAGTAAACTCACAGTTGGAACCGTCTGTGTCGACAAAGTCCCTAAAGTTACTGACGTCACTGCCCTCACTGCCGCAGCTGAAGTGGAAGCTGTCGAGGTAGCAGCTGTCGAGGTAGAGGCAGTCGAGGTAGAGGCAGTCGAGGTAGAGGCAGTCGATGCTGTCGCCGTTGCTGCCGCCGTTGCCGCAGACGAGAAACCCTAAGAAGGAATGTAAGAGTAGGTGTGTACATGCATGTATACAGACAGTGCACGTGCTCGTTATGTATATTGTGTAGATTGTGCAGGTGGCCCAAACATATATTTTCCATGCCTGTTACCGACCCCAAAACATGTCTTGTTTCTTCAGGGAGATTTATATTTACATTTAACAGTAACTAGCAAAAGCCCTGACAATAAAACAACGCTTAGTCACCAACTGTTAGTCACCTAGATATGAACTGGATGTGAAACCCTTCATTTTGCCCTAGCTCATTTCCTAAGTACATGTAGACTGGAATACGAATTGATGAGCAAATCTCTCGTTTTCATAATCATGAAGTTTGATTAAAATCTATCTAGTAGTTATATAAATAGTCGACGAGTTATCTGAGAGACTCGATTACATCATTGTGCAGATAGAAGACGTAGCTCCAACACTGCAGGTGCGGCCTGTGTCAACATCAAGGTGTCACGCAACCACAAGACTTATGATGTTCACATTGGTGTTAACATGAATTCATTCTTGTGTCTCACTTACAATTACCTTTAGTCGCCTGTTCTCCGCCTTCACCTGCCTAATGTCCTCCTTAGCCTGTCGAACCTCCACCGTTGCCAGTCGAACCTCCTCCATTGCTTGCTGGTTCTCCCCCCTCAGTCGCCGGTTCGCCTCCCTCAGTCGCCGGTTCTCCTCCATTGCCTGCCGGTTCGCCTCCCTCAGTCGCCGGTTCTCCTCGCGGAGCTGGCGGACCTCGGTCTCGACAAGCTGCCACACAACAAATGTAAGATGTCAGCCTATTGCAGTTATAATGCTTCACCTATGTATTCAAGGCGTATGTACATAGCAGTGAGTGAGTGAATGAATGTACATTAAAATAACTAGAATATCACACTGATATGTAAAACTAGCATAGGAGTAAGACGGAGTAGGTATGCATAAAACTAGTGGAACTGGTTGAATGAGTTGAAGCAGACATATTAAACCACAACTATTTTACTCACATTCATTGGTGCCGCCCCCACACGGCCTGGCACTGCTGACCGCCTCCTTTCTGCCGGTGTCGTCGTCATCGGGGTGGCGAATGGCGTAGAGGAGGTAGACGACATCCTGGATGTTGACGGCGTCTGGTCCGCCTGCTGTGCCTGGGAGGTGCCCTGGGTCGCTAAGGGTGCCTGGGAGGTGCCCTGGGTCGCTAGGGGTGCCTGGGAGGTGCCCTGGGTCGCTAGGGGTGCCTGGGAGGTGCCCTGGGTCGCCTGAGGTCCGGTCTGAGAGACCTGCGGGGCCAATCCGAGTGACGTGAAAAATGAGAACATGATGGCTGGAAACAAATCAGTGGAAATAATCGCAAGAAGAAGTATGGAGGTGTGCAGAGATCGTTAAACGAGATGCGCGATGCGACTGTCGAAGTATCCATATTTTATACTCCAACCCGAAGGAGCTTCCATTTGATTTCAAGGGGGTGGGGGTGGGGGGGTTGGGGTGGTTCGGGTGGTGGGGGAGCTTGATTAAGGTTTGAGATTAGTTGATTTTACACAGACATTTGACTCCTCGATAATACATTACCCACTTTCTGTAGGAAAAAGGCATATAACTGTTTTAAATACAGCAGGGGATTGAGTCTCATTTTAGAAAATACCCCCCCTCCTCCCCCGACAATAAGATGGTTGCTCCCACAGTCAAACCAGCAAGCACGTGCCCATGGACTATTGGGGTGTACAGTGACAAGCAACTGAAAGCGTGTACGTTGATTTATTCTCGTGAAGCTCAAACATACAGCCATGTCGCAAGCGCCTTGAAACAATGGGGAGACGTCACCAACCTCCCGGCCTATCTGACAATGTTATGCAACGAAGCTCTGGATGGACATGTCGAACGTGCTCTACTCGAGTGACAAGCCTTGCACATTTCATGGGACATCAGCCAGACAATGGAAATCAACATCGTGTAAAAACATCGCACACACAACATTTTACCAATAATATTATTTAATTTATAAGTTGATCATTCTTGATCATTATCCATGTTTCAACGTCCATTGTCCACACACTATCGCTGCAATATTCAGTCAGAATTGTTAGAATAGTTGTATTTTTCATGCTTTTCCTCATTGGCGTGCATGTCATATAAGTAAACTTTATCATCACGTGTTACGGATTTCATTAAAGCAATTTTCAGAAATAACCTGATTGATACAAACTGCTTTATTTGATTTGACAGGGATCCTTACAAGTAACCACTTTAATTTGCAGGGGGATGGGGTGGGGTGGGGTGGGGTGGGGTGGGGTTGGGGGTTGGGGGTTGGGGGTTTGGGTAACCTATGGGATAAAGCATTCGCTCGGCCAGCCGAAGACCGGTTCCATTCCTCACATCGGTAGACCGCCTCCGTGGTTTAGTGGTAGAGCGTCTGTCCGGAGGGCGGAAGGTCGTGGGTTCGATCCCAGGCGGGGTCATACCAAAAGAAGTTACAAGATGGTACTTCTTGTTACCTTGTCTGGCGCTCAGCATTAAGGTTGGTTGTTGGTTGGTTTGTTGTTTTACGCCGCACTCAGCAATATTCCAGCTATATGACGGCGGTCTGTAAATAATCGAGTATGGACCAGACAATCCAGTGATTAATGTCATGAGCATCGATCCACGCCATTGGATCGATGACATGCATCAACCAAGTCAGCGAGCCTAACCACCCGATCCCGTTAGTCGCCTTTTACGACAAGCATAGTCACCTTTTACGGTAAGAAGAGGTTGCTGAAGACCTATTCTACCCCGGAATCTTCACGGGCTTCAGCATTAAGGGGCTAAAGCAAGGACTGGCCGTCTCGGGGTCAGTAAACTCTGTCTGAGTGGGGTATTCATGTTAAACTGAGGCATGGTAGCTCAGCAGGCTAGCACTATAAATTCGGCATCAGTCCGGACTAACTGGTAGGCACGTCGCTATATGAGTACGACCCCATTTAATCTCACTTCCTCTTTATTTGATTTATTTTTAATACAATAATTTGGAAAATATCGTTTTGTGAGTATAGTTGGTTGGTTGGTTTGTTGTTTAACGCCGCACTCAGCAATATTTCAGTTATATGACGGCGGTCTGTAAATAATCGAGTCTGGACCAGAAAATGCAGTGATTGATATCATGAGCATCGATCCACGAAATTGGGATCGATGACATTCATCAACCAAGTCGGCGAGCCTGACCACCTGATCCCGTTAGTCGCCTTTTACGACAAGCATAGTCGCCTTTTAGGGCGAACATGGGTTGCTGAAGACCTGTTCTACCCCGGATCTTCTCGGGCCTTGTGAGTATAGAGCCTGATCGTTTGACATATATTGAGAGATATATCGCATGAATATTACCACGAACTGTTCATAATCAAATGTCACAGACATGGGTTTCACATGTACATTTGTGTTGTGTAAAGAGAATAGCGTAAATTGGTCGTTTAGCGTTATATAATTCAACATGTGGCACAGACACTGTTATCCTGTTTAATTCATACGTTTCTGTGTACAATTTTCAGGTAAGTTTCCCACTTTCATTGCGGGCTGTCAGTAATCTGAACAGTCAAACCAGCTGCTGACAGAATGATGTACTACGACCGTCGCTACTACTACTACACCACCACTACTACTACTACTACTACTACACCACTACTACTACTACTACTACTACACCGCCACAACGACGACGACCACCACCACTACTATTACTACTACAACAACCAGTATCATCACTACCACCCGTGAAGATCCAGGGTAGAATAGGTCTTCAGGAACCCATGCTTGCCGTAAAAGGCGACTATGCTACAAAAGCCACTCCAAAAAAAAAATCTATCATAAAACCAAAAGAATCGACAAGGCAATTATCAAATTACAAACAGGTCACACTAAAGAACTGTCGGAAATGCTAGAAAACTGCTTTTCTGGCTTCCTGTAATAAATACGAGCCATACGACTATAAAAAGAGCATGTATCAAAATAACATTTGTGGGTATTGATTTACAGTTTGAGATAATTTCAGCCAGCTGTTCGAAGTCTTAGTCTGAACCTATTTTCTTAAAGCATGGATGTCGTAGTACTAAAGTACTCTAGGAAATGAAAACAAAACCTTTTTTTCGATCTCTTTTTTTAAATAAATGCAGTAACTGTTAATATACAAAATATATAAATATTCAAACAACTCAATTAGTACTAATTGGGCCTTGGCACAAATACAGCGTATCAAAGTTTTTATGTCTTTTTACACGTAAAAGTGTGTAAAGATATGAACAAAATAGACAATTGTGAAACTGATCATAACCAAGTGTTAGTAGATCAAGGTGAATGTCCATGACCTATGACACCTTGACGAACGGGTGAAAACATGTGCTTGAAACCCACGTGCATGTGATTTGTGAGTGGTTAGTGATTTGTGAGTGGCATCGTGGGATAGTGAATCATCGTCAAAATATCAGAACGTAAAAGTAACACATTCCCTTCTCAAACAACAACTTACATGTCATTATTATTATGTACATAAACAAAGCTGTTATTTTTATTGTTGTTTTGATAACTTTTTTCCAGGCTAATTTGCATAATGCCTATAGCCTGTTTCTGCCAAGTCAATTTGGACTTAGCTTTATTTGAAAGTTGAAAGTGCCTACAAATTACCTCCTGTAAAGTACATTTTGTATTGAGCACTGAGATAAAACTAGCAAATCCAGACTAGTACCTTTCCAGTTGTTTTGTTATTTCGTATTATACATCTACGTAATGCTTTGTGTCGATTATTAAATCCAGTAAAACATGGTGTTTTTTTCATTTCCATGAGTATTTTAATCAATCATTCGAGGTTGTTGATTACAGAATACTTCTCCAAAATATTTCTCATACATACTTTTTTCATTTGCTTGATTTTTCCCATTTCAAGATTAAAATTCATTGAAACATAACATATCGGTAGAAATCACCTTTTTAAGCAAAATTTTGTTTCGATAGTCAGCTATCAAAGGGAGCAAAACAAAGAAAACTTTTCCCGTTAAAGGAGTATGTGGTGAGGAGTTACCTCCCCTCTTATATTATCGTAAGGGAGGGGGGAAATTACAACACGTCCGATACGAACCGGAAGTCAGTGTGTAGACATGCGCACATACTTCCGTTCCAAAATAGAACATTCGGATTTCATTGAGCTATATATAGAATCAAGGTCACACAAATGTCATCGACATGACAGATGCGACAGATCAAATGGGGCATATGTTTTCCTGGGAAGACCTGTTTGCCTGGAGTTCTGGGGAAAACTATGGCTATGTAACCCGTCTGGATGATGCTTTAGAACTCGTACAAGAGTTTTTTTTAGCAACATCAACGTGTTACGTAGAAACACGATCAACGAAAGGTTTTGGCACCTTTGACATAAATGGAGGTATGATTTTATGTAATTTTTTTTTCATGTCTGGTATGTACTTATTACAATTGTAACATAATACCCCTGGTATCATGAAAGTAATCATAAATACCTCATACTAACTTTTATCACAAAGTTATCGGTTCCATTCATCAAATCTGAATTAGATGATCATGTCAATGTAGACTCTTGAACTGCACGGGATCTGGTGGTCAGGCTTCCATACCATCTGTGGATGTAAACACATTTGATGATGCATCTGTGTGTTTAAAGTAGATTTTGACACCCCGGGCCAAGTCGGACCGAGCACAAGCCAAGCACTTCTGATAGAGACTATGTTGAGAATGTAGAGGGGAAAAGGGCTTCACTTTGAGCACCTTGTGTTCTTTAAATACAGCGAACGGTGACACTATAAAATGGTATTTAGGTAGATAGAATACTAATCTATAGATGTGAATCCATTTCATTTGCATCTGTGAGGTTGAAGTTTATTGTGACAGCCTGGGCCAAGTCGGACCGAACACTTGAGACTGACAAACCTAGAAACATAATTGGGGCGAACCGGGATTCGAACCCACAATCATAGGTTTCTGGCGTGCCCAAGGGACGCAACTCTGCACAGCGAATCACGGCGCCTTAGACGACTGGGCTACCCGTCCGTTGTGCCAGGGACGTATATTCTATATACGTCTTTGGTTGTGCACACCGGAAACCTGTGTACGTGGGTTCGAATCCCGGTGTAGTAGGCTCAAACGACTCCCCCCAAATTTGACTCTAGAGTTATATAGGCCTAGGCTCCAAACACTCCCTCTAGGGTCAGCTAACTCCCCTACTCGGTCCAAATGACACCTCTTGTTTTAAATTAAAATGATAAGGGAAAAGACCAAACATATCTTGTATTATAAAGGTTTTCCTTTTCCTATGTCTTCCTCATTTTCTATTCTGAAATATCAGGTTAAGAACAATCCCCAATAGCATGTGTCAGATGTTTCAGTACCAGTTATTTTATTACAGTTTTATATTCAACTTTATTAGGGAACACTCCAGGTACCTCTCTTAAATCACTATACTTTACTTAACCTATAATTACTTTTCAGAATACTCCATGTGTCTTCCATCAATTCTTGAGTATCTGGCTCAAACTACTCCATCTATTCTGTATCTAATTCTTTGAATTCAGGCTCAAACTATTACTCCTATTTTGTATCCAATCTGATATCTGAGCCTGGGAAGTCATTTGAGCTTCATACACCGGTTCGCACCGAGTATACCTTTTCTTGGTTTGTGAGTACCAAACCCGTGCTCTTCACAGAAGTGCTTAACGTCTGAGACCTGCATCACTTTAGGGCTTTCCTCCCACATTGATACCCGCTCGGCGCCTGCTCGATGTTTGCCCGAACTCCGGTTGGTCACCTTACGACTTGGCCTAATCGTCCGGTCACCGGAGGGGAACATTCCGAGTACTGACCGATTCCCGGCAGATGACCTTTCGGCTGTCAACCGTACCACATTGCGCACTGCAAAATTTGTCAGATTTCCTCGTGGTCCATCTTTCGTAGGCAAGTGAGTTAACTGACTATAAAAGTTCAGTTTCCACCCTTGCCGAACTAGGCTGGTATTACGTCATGCAGGTTTCGGTCGACTGCAGGATTTGCAAAACATGTGCACCGCTAACTCGTTGTCAACAGATATTTTATGTATCTGTTCATGTTTTTATTCTAGGTGCTAACGTGATTTGATGCGATGTAACTCGCATAAGAATATAGATCTTGATTATCTATCAGATCGTCTTGACTGGGCGCCACCGTTTTGTTTGAAGCAGATGCAAGTGATACGAGAGGTTGAATCTGATTGGTCAATAGGAGAGGCATAGAAAGGACATAACTCGTAATAGCCACTGGTGGCGCTACGATCGAGCCCAGGAATACCAGCCTAGTTCGGCAAGGATGGAAACTGGACTTATAAAGCGAGTTAACTCTCTTGCCTCGGGAAGATGTGGCGGTCTTGCAGGGGCCCGGAGGGTCACTGGTGGACTGCCGGAAGATGTGTCGCAGATCCATTACCGATCGGGGTGTGGACCACCGGTCGCCGCAAGAAAATAACTGAGTTATTTTCTTCCGATGTGTCCACCTGGGTTTTCCCGATGTCAAAAACATAGCCACTGCTCATAGGCGATCGTCCGGCGCCCCGTCGGATGTCTCTAAATTTGGTCGATTTTCAGCTTTTTCGGGTCAAGTAAACTAATCTTTCCCGATATCGGTGGATATGTGACTGAGGCATTATACCCAATGACGTGGAGCTGACTCACCAGCACGACAGGAATTGCTTGCCAAGAGTATCGACAGCAAATTAATTCAGTCCCCGCCAATCATGTTTCATCGATGTAAGATAAGTATATATATATTTGCATATGTTCTATTCCAACGCGCTTTGGTCGGTTAAACCTGTAGGAATTATGTTGGTTTTATAATAAATAGGATACACAACTCGTTAACGTTTCATATCAAGCTTAAGCTCTGGCCTGGTAAAGACGATTCCACTCGTGACATGAACTTTATATCAACGAGTTCCGTATCGTATAATTAATTCCGAGAAAGCGGTTACATCACGATATGTAAACTTGATGTGGGAGGAAAGCCCGAAGTGGTGCAGGCCTTAGATTTGGTTCGTGAATGATTTTGGTTTAACGTGGTTTTGAACATTATTCCAGATATGTCACGGCGTTTCAGCTTAGTACTGAAGGAAAGTGATGCATGACTTAGACGTTTACCACTTTGGTGAAAGGGGAATGGTGCTGACACACCTGGAAACATAATCAGGACGATCCGGGATTCGAACCCACGATCACAGGTTTCTGGTGTGACCAAAGGTCTTAACTCTGCACATGGAACTGCGGCGCCTGGGACAAGTGGGCCCAATGTGCCCCCCCCCCCCCCCCCCCCACCCCCACCCACCCACCCACACACACACACACACACACTCAGGGTGAACTGGGTTTCGAACATACGAGGATTCGTGACACAACTCTGCACAGCGCATGACGGCACCGTAAACGACTGGGCCACCCGTGTTCTGTATACACGCAGATACATGGGCCAAAAACAGTGGGAATGTATTTTACATCGTTCACTTTCGTTTCTAAATGTCATTTGGAATACGTTATATACCGCGACAACTGCCACTAGACACATAGCTATGTGGGGCAAGGACAGTGGGAGTATATATGACATTATTGACTTTCGTTTCTAAAATGTCATTTTGAGTACGGCACATACCCCGAATATTGCAACTAGACACGTAGATACTTAGGGCAAGGACAGTGAGAATATATTTTACATTGTTAACTTTCTTTTAATAAATTTCGTTGGTTAATAAATAAACCAATATTTCCCAGATACAACTGTACACGTATAACAGTTTATACTACTAATGCTCTATTAATGTTACACGTAGGAAGGTTGGACAGTTGGAATACATTGTGAACTTTCGTTTTTAAAATTGCATTTTGAATACGTTATAGACCCCAACTTCTACTACTCGACAGATAGATACATGGGGCAAGGACAGTTGGAATATAAATCACATTGTTATCTTTCGTATTAAAAATGTCATTTTGAGTATTTCATAGACTACTACTACTACTACTACTACTACTACTACTACTACTACTACTACTACTGCTGCTGCTGCTGCTGCTGCTGCTAAACACGTAGATACGTGGGACAAGGTAAGTCAGAATATATATTGTATTGTATTTTTTCTAAATTTACGTTTAATAAATATACCAATATTTTCACAGATAAGATTGTTCAGGTATAACATTTGTCAGTACTAATGCTTTATTAGTTGATGGACTATGGTATATTAAGTGGTCGACTGCCTATTGGTTGTCAGTAGTACTTACCTGATTTGTGTTAATCTATAAACGCCATGATAAAGTACTTTATCAAGGCGTTTAGCTGAGCTTGGTGTGAAATACCTCTCAGACACCTGTTCATGTCAAGTGCAACAGATACTTGGACTGAGATGATAAGAGCCAGCACCGTGTATAACTTGCCTGATCTGAAGATACGACTTATGATTCCTCACATTTTGTCTTTGACATCCTTGCTAGATGTATTGTGTTGCTACGAACTGTGTACAGTGTTGAGCAAGTGAATATGGGTCGTTCATATCATGTTCAAAGGGAGATAATACGTCGTGAGTAGTCTCCCTTTTATTGTGTCCCGACAATCATAAACAGCTGCTAATATCTGAAAATATGAACACTGACAGACGTTGAATGATGTCATTATAAACTGTGTAATATTTATCAATTATGCTGAGGCAAAAGAAATGTTCGGACCGAGATAATACACCTGTCCATCTCAGTGTTGCAGAACGAGCATATTTCTTTACTTTTAAACAACAGACTCTCAACACTTATATGAAATTAACATATCATTTTTAGTTTCAACAAAATCAGTAAACGGGTTATCGTATAACCATTATGATTTAATATGTCAGCAAAAAGGGAAGACAATGATGCCCTCACTCACTCACTCACTCACCTGTTCGTCCTACCAAACATATTGATGATGTTTTAGCATTTGACACAGAGCGTCGATTCCTATGGAACAGAAATCAATAAACCTTATTACACAGTGCGGTATTTATAACGGCAAATGCAAAGCTTGCTTTCAGAAAGTAGTAGACAGAGTACATATGCTTTCATTTGACTGGATTTCTGGCCGATCAGTTGATTGCCTGGTTTGTTTACACCCAATTATTGCCAGCTATTACAACAGGCCTATCAGCGTGAAGACCCGTTGTTTTCACTGATTATTAGGTACAGAATCTCCATTAAAGGCATTTAACATAGCTTTTGCTGTATTTGATCGTGATGAAAAATGTATTGGCTCGCCTCGTCCATTCCAATTTGGTATCTTCTGTGAAATGAAATGTACGTTCGGTATTGTACGTTAACTGATGCATTGTCATGGAAACAGTTACACCGGATAGTATTTATGTTGAGTTGAGAACAGAACCATAAGAAGGTCTCGCTTACAAGGAGAACACACCGTTTATTTATTATCCTATCTGTCGAAAATGTTGAAGGTTTTCCAAAATACCGTTGGCACATCAAGTGATACAGATGATGTACAGGACACATTGTCAAGTGTCCAGAGACTGATGGCATTGTCCGGGTTATCATGGGACTATCAGCAGTTGAGGTCAGCAAAAAGGTGCTCCGTCTCCTCGGTAGCTTTCTCAATATATTCAAGTTTGGTGTGCATAGTTTTCATTCTAGAATTTATCCTGATAGCAACATCGTATTCGGAAGCTAAATCGTTCACGGACACAGGTTTCGCCATTTCAAATCACATTGTAATTCTGTTATCAATAACCTTTTGGGGTCTCAGTACCAACATCCACAGCAAGCTACGCATATTCTGCGAACGTCTTCATGAAGCACGGTTGAAATTTAACAGTTGTGTTCCAAACACTACATTGAGGAAGAGGGTAAAGAGAGCATGTATATGTTTAATAATCCTCGTGGCTTTCATCTGTGTGGCCAGTGGAATCACCTTCAGCATGATGCATGAGACATCCAGTGACTTATATTGGCCTTTACTTATCTTGAATGCGATATATGATGGCTGTAGCATTCTGATATACCATTTGTTATTGCTTCTGTTCTTGTCCATCTCCCTCCTTCTCACCTATGAATATGATGTTTGCACGATGAGACTGTTACGGGCGTCTGAAGGATCCTTCGAAGAAGAGGATATTGAGGACATTCGCGAATACCATGCAACACTGACAGGCTTGGTGGAATATGTGTGCTCCTTCATATCTATACACGTGGGTGCTGCCTATCTCAGCTCCTTCCTCAGTGTGTGTTTCTGCCTGTACATGCTTATCAACGATGTCCCCTCATTGAACATTGGTTTTGCTGCATTTGCTGTGTACATTTCCATTCTGTGCCTCATTACTGTCACCTATCTGGGTGTCAGGCTGCACGAAGCGGTGAGTGTTAGAATGTTATTGTGGAATTGTACGTTAAAACCCATTTAGACAGAAATTTACACATTCTGAATAAAATATAAGTATGGAATGTGTGTATGGATACAAAAGGTTCTATGATTCGTTTCCTTGGACACAGTATCATCCTGGTCGATTTCACTGAGAATGGTATAGCCCGTGTTTTAAAACTGTATACATGATATTGATATGCTCAAATATGCTTTATAAATTGTTTTTAAATATTACTTTACATACATTACAAGATTCTGAATATATTAACTTGGTCTCGTCGCTATATGGCTGAAATAATGCCGATGCGACGTTAAATTTTAACTCACTCACTCACTCATTGATGTGGCGTACCCCAATAAAGTGTATATCGTGATTCTAAAATGTCTCAATACGAATATATGCATTATGAATAATTCCTTTGGGATCACAAACGGGGATGGATATTGTTTTGTTTCCAAAAGCAGGTTTTTGTACAAAAGGCCTCCGTCCCATATACAGGAACAAGTTACGCATGTAGACACAAGCACAGATATTACACATTGGGATATATACGATGTTTGATTAATTCATTGTTTCATGTGTCACTGCAACTTTAAGCATAACGACAGAAAGATTACAACTAATGGGCTACCTAGGGACCACTGATGGCATCGTTCGACTACTGTATTATATAATCCGATTTTTTATCAGACTAAATGTTTCATTTATAAACTGACCCGTGAAGATCCGGGGTAGAATAAGTTTTCGGCTACCCATGCTTGCCGTAAAAGGCGACTATGCTTGTCCTAAAAGGCGACTAACGGGATCGGTTGGTCAGGCTCGCTGACTTGGTTGATGCATGTCATCGATCCCAATTGTGTGGATTGATGTTCATGATGTAAATCATTGGATTGTCTGGTCCAGATTCGATTATTTACAGATATGGCTGGAATATTGCTGAGTGCGGCGTTAAACAACAAACAAACCAACTAATCATTTGTGAACTAGTATTAGTTTTGAAACTGGAATGTTTGTATACAGGCCCACCGACCTCTGAACATTCTGCAGGACTTGGCGGGAAGAAAGATGCCAGATAGAGTGATTGCACTGGTAAGAAAACATTATAAAGATTCATTTAGAGACAACATTTCAACCTCATCTGGAATATATATGTTAAAATTGTAATTGCATATTTTGAAACCTTAAGAGTGTTCTACGCACGGCAATGTGGCATATAACAACGGTTAGGAAATATGATCTATGCCACGTAATACATAATTAATATAAGTTCTTGTAGTTACTCTGCATGTGTGTGTGCGCTTACCCATGAAAACCAATTCACCCATTGTGAATATGCTTGTCGTAAGAGGCGACTAACGGGGTCGGGTGGTCAGGCTTGCTGACTTGGTTGACATCGCATCCCAATTGCGTAGATCGATTCTCATGATGTCAATCACTGGATTGTATGGTCCAGACTCGATTATTTACAGACCGCCGTCATATAGCTGGAATATTGCTGAGGGCGGCGTAACAATCAACACGTGCGCGCATGCATATGTGTATGTTGTCATTGCAATCCCTACATTGGCTAAATAGGTAAATGTCTTTTACGGATTTAAATGCAAATGGATCCACTGGTCAGGGAACAGATACACCGCATTTGAGCAAATCCGGCAAAGTGTGGTATATAAATATTTACTATAATTATATTAATATCCGAATGAACATCAAACGTTAAGCAACTCTCACCGAGATGGCTTTAGGCCTACCAGAACAACTGCCTTCTTCACTCACTCACTCACATACTTCTGTAACACACAATAATACTTTCACACATTTCATGTTTCGAGTTTTCATTTCTAACTTGCACTGCAAACCGTGTCTTCCAGTTCGCAGGAAACTCCTAATGTTTGAAACTGATGGTTAGTGACTATGCTAGCCCTAAACCGCCACCCTCATCAAGACCTACTGAGACCTTGGCCAACTTGCACAAAGCGATCTTAGCGCTAAGACTATTGTAAGCCTATGCTAAAGTATGGGAGTTACGATCATCTTAGCGCTAAGATCGCTTTGCGCAAGTGGGCCCTGATCTGATTCGTTATGGTGGTAGTTCGGTTTCACACAGTTATCACATCTATTTTTCGCTTCATATCTCAATGCTCGCCAAAAAAAACCTACCCAGTCATGACAGGGGTGCTGCTGTGCTGTGTCAGGCAACAAATACATACTTTGTCATGCAAATTGCAAGAATGGCAGTAAATGCTTACTCTTTTCTCGACACCTGGTGTCATCACTGATTTTCAGGGATCCGTTAATATAATTTCCACCGATATTTTGCCTTTCACGCTCCATGGAATCTCTTCCGTTTAGACAGGACTATTTAATACCAGTAAAATCCACTCACTCATGCACTCTAAGATAACTTTGATACGTGGGATGCACACTGCCACATTAACCCCATTGGGACACATAATCATATTTGATAAAAATATTAATAGATTTTAATGAAGCACCCTACATGATATATATGTTAAATTTGATAAATGTCATCAAGCATCTTAAACATGATAAATATTCCTGAAGACATCTCATTTTATAAATGTTGTTAAATGATGTCAATTATGATAAACAAAAAATAATATTGGAACATTTATATTATTAAGTTGTTATTATTATTAAACACTAAATATGTTATTTAATTTTTATTGTGTCTTATCAATAGTTTCTTTTTCTCACGAACTGTACACCCAGGTCACATTGTTCGCAAACAAGTTGTCACAACGTCAGATCGGAATCAGTGCTTTAGGCCTAATGACCATCACGAAGGACACGATCCTAACGGTATGTTGAATACATTTATTCATCTCAAGACTTCGCTGAGACCGATAACAGAATATATGAATATATATAACTTCACTACAGCCCATTAACCAATTGTACTTGCATTACCCTGCTTTTTTGTTGACACAGATCATCGGGACCCTCCTCACCTATGTTTTCATCGTGATCCAGTTTAAACCGGTATCAACTGGTGGAATGCGGCAGGACACAAACACCACAGCAGGATAACTGCATCAAGTCGTATTTGACTTGAACTTGAAGTTTTTATACTAATGGCTATGCAGCATTATCGTGTGGCGTTTTGACATCGTTGCTATGGAAACCATGCTTGGAAACGCTTGTTATGTATTGCACTGTTGTTGCTGCTGCTGTTGTTGTAATGGTCTCCAAATGTGTTATGGTGGATCTTAAATACCTACACATACCCTTGAAGCTTTTAAAGTATTGATTCACGTAATGTTTTAAGCGAATATATGCTCGATTGATTAAAAACGATAACTGAGATATTGTCATAATCAATTCACGGGTTGTGTATGGGCACATCCTGAAGTACACCAAGAGATGCCGGAGAAAAACGGACAACACGTTTGTGTCGCCAATAAATCCTATAAGTGGAATTGGCGCTATTCTTAACAATGTTAATATATCATGACAAGGAATATTACAGACTCCTATAATAACAATATCATGTCCACCAACTCTTGCTTAATGTTATAACGCCAATCTTGTCACAACTTGCTTAATGTATACGTTCGAGGGCTGACCAAAAAGTTGACTTACTTTCCACTATGGGCCACAACAAAGTGAACTAGTCAATGTAGTACATTGTTTTAGTAGTTCATTGCAAATGTATTTGGTCTGTTGAGCCCGTTTGTGTATTAGTGACAGCCAATTGAACGGGATAGGGGTCCAAATTGACAAAGAAATGAAAAAGAACTGAGTACCGAGCAGTCATCATGTTTTTGACTTCAGAGAAAAGCACTCTCCACGAAATTCATGACCGCTTTTTACAAGTGTATGGGGATGAGCGCACCAGCTGTTCCACTGTTAAATGTTGGGCAGGTATATTTTAAGGCTTGGAGAACGACCTTGATGATGACCCATGGTCTGGAAGTCCCTTAAGTTCCATGGACACAGCCATGGATCGGGGCGAACCTTCCCTATTGTGTTCGACTACATATAACAGTCTAGAGGCAAATCGTATGCCGAATTTGTAGATTTGTCGAAAGCATTTGACTCTGTTCATAAGAGATTAACCCTCGGAGCTATTGTAAACGCATGGACTTTGTGTCAAAATGGGCAAGTTATTGTGCTGTATCTACCATAATGTAAATGTTTGTGTGCGCAATAACAATACTGTATACGTTGCTTGTGATATTGGGGTTCGCCAAGGATGTATTATAAGTCCTTTTCTCTTTTCGTTATAAGTGAATTAGAAGGGCAGAACCAGGCAAATGGTACAAATGGTATACATATACACCCTGCAACAATAAAGTTATTTCTTCTTGAAAAACAAATATTGGAACTATGTGTATGGTATCAAAACAAAAGTGGTCGTAGTTAAACGCAGTGGCATATTATCAAGAAGAGAAAATGATTTTACAGAAGGTAACGTCTAGATGTCGTTACTTTTGGTAAATACCTTGGTGTCTATTTTACTAACAGATTGTCATGGTCTGTGCATATTAATAAGACTGTTTACCAAGCTAAGAACAGTTTCATTGGCATTTATATATGATTATTTCTTTCAATGATCCTTACTTGTTTAAATTATATTTACTAATGAAGATAAAAAATACTGTCACAATTAAATATTGGTCAGTGTTTATTTTCCATGCCATGAATAGCAGAAAGCATGCACATACTCAACAACTTGATGTAATTTAACAGTTATCATTTCAATTTCATGTAATTTATTGATATCTTGGATGTCACACTTTTTTCTGATCAGATTTCGAATGTAACATCTAATTACAGGTTTATAATCAGTGTTTGGGATAATAAGTGGTGTCACATTATTTGTTAAGTGATGCTTTTGCAGCAGAAGCGGCGTTTGCTTCTGCTGTGAACATGGAACTGTTTTCTCGCAATCGTGAAGATCTTGTTCTGGATCCAATTACAGTGGCAATATCAACTGCGCCACCATCCTTGGATTCATCTACAAATATAGATTTATAAGTGTCATAAGTGTTTCTTAATTGATTGTATTCTTGTTAATAAATTAGTGGGTTCGTGTCTGATTTAATATTTATTTAATGTTAGGTCGACATTTGACTTTACCATGTGCCAAGGAGTCGATGATTGAAGTTGAATGGGAGCTATTCTTGAAAATCAATTTTAGCAGCGGAAATGACAGTTTGGTTCTTATTCCAAGAGTTGAATTCTTCTTGTAAAGATCTTCGCAGAGAGGATTGATTGCGGATTCAATAGCTGGAATACAATTTAGTGATGTATTGTAAGGATAATTTCAGACGGCATTGTTTAACTGATGGGTCATCTGCTTCTACATATATACTTTGAAAAGAAGTTCTAAAGGCTCTGATGATGTATAGCTTCTAGTTTTCGTAAATTATTTTTACATGCTCCACCATGGATTATGGAGCCGTTATCTAGTTTGGAATGGATCAGCGACCTGTACAAGTGTAAGAGGGCTCTCTAAACCCCTCCCCACTGTGAATTATAAACTAATTTCAACAAATCGAGTGCCTTCAGACAATCGCTTTAAGGTATTTTATATGCGGTAAAAAAATAAGTCCCAAGAACTTGGCCTCCTTTACCACTTTGGTGGATGTGACATTCAAAAATAGCTCAGGGTCCGTATGCGGCTTATATTTTCTGCAGAAATATACACAATTGGCTTTTGATTTAGAAAATTACAACCCATTTTCCAGGGACCACTGGTGAATTTTATTGAGGCCGATTTGTAACTGCCTCTCTAAGGTATGCATATTTTCACCATGGCAAGAAATATTAAAATCATCCTCGAAAAGTGATCCATCTACAGGATCAATCTTACCTTTGGAAGACTAATTATTGTAACACTAAATAAAGGGACTTAAACTTAACTGGTTAAAGAGATAGGGCGGTAATTAGAGGGATCTGTATGATCCCGGCCAGGTTTTGGTATGGGGTCTACAATGGCATTATGCCACGAAGAAAGAAAATTCACTGAAATCCATATTTGGTAAAAAATATCTGAACATTTCTCAAGACATGATTCAGGCAATAAAATGAGCTTGCTCAAGAGCGGTATGTAGCTCAAGCAATGAAAATACTTCATTGTAATCTTCACCATTATTAAAATAAAAAATAACCTTTTGCTTTTCCTGTTGTTTCTGATATCTCTGAAACTCAGGGATTTCATTTGTCGATGAAGAATGTTTGGCAAGAATGTCGCCAAGTTTTTTGCAATGTCAGAGTTGTCAGTTTCTAATGTGTCAACATCAGTGAGATGGTTAACAGAAGATTTTGAACCTTTGCTTGTTATTTTTTAACCATGTTCCGCACCTTGGACATGGGCGTGCGTGAATAACTTTTTGAGACATAACTCTCCAAGATTGGTGCTTATTTTGTTAATGAGCTCGTCGTGTTTTGGCACCAGTAAGTCTAACATTAGGTTATTAGGTTATGAACTGTAGGATGTTTGCAGAAGTATTTTTCTGCTTTCTTCATATATCTTCTTGCATGTTTGCATTCATTGGTAAGCCACGTTTTACTAACATTTGCAGAGTACTTAGGAATTGTTAGGTCTGCAACACTATTTAGTTGACCCTAAAACAACTGGATAGGATCTAGGACATTTCTGAAATTGTCAGGTTTCAAATCTTTAGCAAATAATATTTTATACAAAGTCCAGTTGGCCTTTGTTAAATTCGACCGTGAAGAAGAGGGATTATCATCTGGTTTTATAGCCTTTAGGACAGTATAGGGAAGTGATCACTCCCACAAAGGTTATCATGCACAGACCATTCAAAGTCATTGTGAACAGATGAATCAGTGAGGGACAGATCAAGTGCTAAAAAGGTTCCAGTGGCAGAATCTAAATAGGTGCTTGAATCGTCATTTCAGAGACACAAACTATTATCAGACATTAGCTCTTCAATAACTTCCCTTGTATTGTTGGTACGTGTACGTACCCATAGTTGGTTATGCCAATTTAAATCGCCCATGATGATGCAGGGCTTTTGGAGCTTGTTTTTTGCTTCGTGTTGTATAGCTCCGATTTCAGTGAGCTGCTTTGATGCGTCTCCGAATGTCCATGACAGATCTGTGGCATTATTCTTTCAGATTTGTACAGTGTCGGTGTAAACCAAGCAGACTAGTCACACTGCTGTGGCATTATTCATTCAGATTTGTACAGTGTCGGTGTAAACCAGCCAGACTAGTCACACTGCTATGGCATTATTCAATCAGATTTGTACAGTGTCGGTGTAAACCAACCAGACTAGTCACACTGCTGTGGCATTATTCATTCAGATTTGTACAGTATCGGTGTAAACCAGCCAGACTAGTCACACTGCTATGGCATTATTCATTCAGATTTGTACAGTGTCGGTGTAAACCAGCCAGACTAGTCACACTGCTATGGCATTATTCAATCAGATTTGTACAGTGTCGGTGTAAACCAACCAGACTAGTCACACTGCTATGGCCTTATTCAATCAGATTTGTACAGTGTCGGTGTAAACCAACCAGATTAGTCACACTGCTGTGGCATTATTCAATCAGATTTGTACAGTGTCGGTGTAAACCAACCAGACTAGTCACACTGCTATGGCAACCAGACTACTACAGTAATATAGACCTGCCAAACATTATAGAGTTGCATGGGCTGTATTTGATATTGGCTGTTTCAGGATCTGTATGACAGACTAAACAACCGACAGTACCCTTCCATTCAGCTGACCATCAATTTTGACACGATCGTTTACTTTTTATAGCTTCGGTTGCCATTGCGATAGGAGCATTCGCTACGGGCAATAGATTCACTGTCTACTTTATGTACATTACTTTACATGTCGTTTATTATTCTAATTAATGATAATTTTCTAATCCGTATATTTAGATCATATTACGTATTGAAATTAACAATTAATTATGTTCATGTGTATAATCATTATAAGCTAAACAATATTCTGTATATTACATTATGTTTCCTATTAAGCTGATATTGTTGATTAAATAATATTTTCATGAGAAAACTGACAAAGAGATGAAATATATGTTCTAGTTCAGGGCTTCATTCCTTGCAAACCTTGCAAACCCCGTCAACATAGCGACTGATAAAACATCCATTTTAGGATCCAACGAAACGTAAAGAGCTCTGTATCATGCATTAGAACTGCGGAAAGTTTAGCAGGATGCTGCTTGGATCAACGATTTGTAATGAAGAACCTACAGCTGTTCGTGAGTGAGTGAGTGAGTGAGTGAGCTGGGTTTTACGCTGCTTTTAATAGTATTCCAGTTATATCGCGGCGTGTCAGCTTAATGTGGGAGGAAAGCCCGAAGTGATGCAGGTCTCAGACGTCTACCACTTCGGTGAAACCCACGAGCACGGGTATGGTGCTGACAAACCTAGAAACATAATCGGGGCGAACCGGGATTCGAAACCATAATCATAGGTTTCTGGCGTGCCAAAGGGACGCAACTCTGCACAGCGAATCGCGGCGCCTTAGACGACTTGGCCACCCGTACCCCCATGAGCAAAGTGACGTCCCGATAGTGATATGTTGTGTTGAACTAAACCTTACAAGGCTTAATTTGCTTACAGGTGTCCCTTTCAAGCGTACGAAGGAGTTGTACTGCACACTTTCAATACCTGTCATAGATATGAGAATAAAGTAAACTATAACGATGGGACAGAACAACGTTTGACACATACAACACCATACTTAGTGCAAAGGCAATTACCAGTGCTTGTACAATTCAGATCGAAAATCCCCTCACATATATCTGCATTGACCTCAACCAATGTCGCTAAAACATAGTATCTTTGATAGCACCTTCGTGTTTAACATTGCCATGGCGGTACAGATACTGTGTTTTCAATGTACATTTTGAGAAGTGAATGTGGCGTGACAATACATATTCGTGCAGTTTTCTAATAAGGACCACCCTGATTCCATAGACATGGTAATTTGCTGTCATTTTTTTACATGTTTTCAGATGGCGGTTAAGACTGAACAGTAACTTTAGCTATTTAACATACCTCCGGCTCATAATAACGTATTTGGACAATATTTGGGATAAATTTTAGTCTTTAGAGATTTAAGTTGCTTTATTCAAAAGTGGGATGAAGAAAGATTCTGAATATATCATGAGAATGTCTTTATGAATCACTATCAATACTGATAATACCAGGTGTTCGCAAGTATTTCCGGGGGCCTTTTATATTTCCATAAACCGAAATATGATCAGGCCCCGCCTACTAACGAATTGATGTTTGCTGAATGGGCGTGGCTTGTGTTGCATTAATGCACTGAACGATGTCGCTGATTACAGTATTAATGATTACATAAGTAGTCTGTGGAGTTGTTATTTATAAGAATTGTCTTATATATGTTTTGCGTTTATTGATATATAAACGGATATTGATATATATACCGGTGTGTATACTAAGCGCACATCCGTATTATACCTAGGCTTATTCAGAAAAGGTGCACATAGGTGTTTGTGTTTATACCTCCATAAACGGGACGTTTCATGGATGAGATTTCCTTTGATAAAGGACATATCCTCTAGCAGGGGAATTGCCGCAAGAGGAGAGTAGAGTGAGTGAGTGAGTGAGTTGGGTTTAACGCCGCTTTTAACAGTATTCCAGTTATATCACGGCGTGTCAGCTTAATGTGGGAGGAAAGCCCGAAGTGATGCAGGTCTTAGACGTTTACCACTTCGGTGAAACCCACGAGCACGGGTATGGTGTTGACAAACCTAGAAACATAATCGGGGTGAACCTGGATTCGAACTCGCAATCATAGGTTTCTGGCGTGCCCAAGGGACGCAACTCCGCACAGCGAATTGCGGCGCCTTAGACGACTGGGCCACCCGTGCCCCCGAGGAAAGTAGAGACACCATGTGCAATTTGCCTAAAAGTAGTCACACCACTGTCTAAAAACTGGTTCCAGTTGGAACAATATTGACTGTGGTCACTGTCCGACTCACAGATCGCTGACTTCCTGACGTTATATGAATGAATATGCACATTCCAGGAAACTGTTTCGGTACCGTTTCTGAGAAATGAGATCAGGTTTTGAAAGGCAGAAATTAAGAATGACATCAAATGAAAAAGAGGTTATGACCTTTGTGTGTGTTTTGGGAAGGTAAATATCTCGCATTAGAAATAAACACTATGTATTGAATTCGCTAAGGCTTGCTAAATACAATGTTTATTTCTAATACTGTATTTTCGACACATGCTCGCATGTGCATAGCATAATAAGCATAACAATTATGACTTGTTTCAATGAAACTGTCTGACTTCCTGATATAAGCTACCAGAATTCGCATAAACACTGAATATGCCTCTTGTTTTGAACAGTGGTTGATTTAGTGTCAATCTAGCGGCGAGCGTCTCAGATCCGCATCACTTCGTTCTTTCCTACTACTTACTAGTGAGTGAGTGAGTTGGGTTTAACGCCGCTTTTAACAGTATTCCAGTTATATCACGACGTGTCAGCTTAATGTGGGAGGAAAGCCCGAAGTGATGCAGGTCTAAGACGTTTACCACTTCGGTGAAACCCACGAGCTGATAAACCTAGAAACATAATCGGGGCGAACCGGGATTCGAACCCACAATCATAGGTTTCTGGCGTGCCCAAGGGACGCAACTCTGGACAGCGAATCGCGGCGCCTTAGACGACGGGGCCACCCGTGCCCCCCCCCCCCCCCCCCTCAATTTGATCATTAAACATTAATGCATCCAAGATTTATAGAGCCCGGGCAAAGTGTTAGAGTGAGAGTAAATAATGCCAGCTAATTATACCATTTCTGAATCAAAACAGAAACCAGGGAAAATACATTTGGTATCTCCACAGGCAGTTTTGTATTTTCGATTAAACGGAATTTATTTGATTTGTCGACTCCACTGTCCAAATTAACGTCTCTGCATTCCTTCATTATGTTTTTAGAGTTCAGGTCAAATACGCTGTATGTGAAAAAGTTAACACATACTACTTGAAGGTAAAGTTCATTCTCAAACGTCAGTGTGGTATATCAGCTTTGCTTTCACCTCCAGACACACAAGAGAGACAGGTGACGAAGTCTAGGTGAAGGGTTAGAGTAAAAGTAAATATCAAGTAGTAGGGGGCCATGTCATGTATTAGGAGTATTAATTAATTTACCAGAAAGCATAAACACAACCGTCAGCGTTTCATGCAAATAAAGACACGGTAGTTTATTTGCTGAGTCATTTCATGTAAAATTCGCTGCATTTCGAAATATCACCAAATACCTCTTTAGCAAAGAGATTTTTACCTTAATGTGATGCACTTCCGTGTTCTCATGATGTATTTGTAAGGTTCTCTGGCCATCTACAAATCGTGTTTTATATTCCTTGTAAGTAAATTTATTCTGCCATTTTAACCAATATTACTTGTCGCAAAACACTTGACATTCACTCCGATCAATTTGCTAAATTATAATCTATTTCTATACAAGCCATCATAGAGAGCCACCATGAAAATACTTCATCGAAACTTTATGTGTAAAGGAGCTGCACTGAATCATAAAAACACATTGACTTTAATTAATATGAATATGACTCGGCCGATAGAAGTCGCATTTGATATAACATACTGAGACTGCTAGCTGCGAGTGAGTGAGTGAGTGAGTGAGTGAGTGAGTGAGTGAGTGAGTGAGTGAGTGAGTGAGTGAGTGAGTGAGTGAGTGAGTGAGTGAGTGAGTGAGTGAGTGAGTGAGTGAGTGAGTGAGTGAGTGAGTGAGTGCTTTTACGCCACTTTTAGCAATATTCCAGTAATTTCACGGCAGGGGACACCAGAAATGGGATTCACACATTCACACATTGTACCCATGTCGGGAATCGAATCCCGGTCTTCGGCGTGACGAGCGAACGCTTTAACCACTAGGCTACCCGACCGCCCCGGATTGACATGAAGCAGCAGTAGTTTCTCTCACCATGTTCAGCCACAGCAGGCATCATCAGGCACTCGTGAAGAGCAACCTCCCTGTGGTGAGTGCTGGGTAACGCTAATAGCTATTGCCCCGTGTGGACCCGGGGTAGAATATGTCCACAGCTCCCCATTGATGGTCGTAAAAGGCGACTAAATTGGGCAACCTGTTTGCCGTGGGTTGCGCCCCTGTGTCGGTGGAGGACGGGATTCAGGTGGTTGAGGGCACTGGAGCTAGGAACAGGTGTTCCTTTCGCCCAACACACCACTTTGACCCTTACTTCACCAAGACGGGTGGTAGAATGGGCCCGGTTCTATCAATCGGCTGGTCATGCTGTGCCCTGTGCATGGTCAATGTCAATTTTGATTAAATAAGTATATCATGCAGTAAATATGGCATATTATCGCATTCTGCACATATTACAACTTTGCCTTGAGTCCTATGCCAGAAGGCTGTGGCTCATGGGCCAATCTGGCATTATTGACCTCCATGTTATGATTGTCTTCAGATAATTGTATAGGGTAGAACCAACTAGACTTTTTTCTGTTTGACATTATTAGCTACCTGTACATGTGTTGGTATTGCTTGAGAATAGCACCCCTGTAGCCCCAGTGTATGTAGTTGGCTTCTACTGCAACACTGTCCTTGTTGACACTCCATGGCGGGTGGGGAGCAGGGTTGTCGAATGTGTTTTCTTTCATCATGGCTTCCCCACAAATCACTGGTTCTCGTTACAAAAATAAGAGAAGGCACGTTGACACAGATACAGTTTCATCTTCTGATGATGAAACTTGTGTTACTAATGTAGATTCATGGCCTCGATTTCTGGTTGTGGAAGGTGTTAATGGCCTGCCACTCAAGATGCACCCTTTTGTTGTTTCAAAAGCAGTTCAAGGTAAATGTGGTGATGTTAAGAACGTCCCTCTTTTACGGTCGGATTCTCTACTAATAGAATGTGCCAAGAGACAACAGTCTCTACATCTGCTCAAGGCACATCATTTTGCAGATACTGAGATAGTTGTCTCAGAACACAAGTCACTAAATTCATGCCGAGGCATAAATGTCTCTCTGACTTGTCTGAAGAGGAGATTGCGATGGAACTGAAATCACAAGGGGTGTCATCGGTCAAACGATTCAACAGAAAAGATAATAGCAGAGTAGTAAAAACTAACACTTATCTTTTCACTTTTGCACTTTCAAAACTTCCAACAAACATCAAAGCTGGATATTTTAGCATTGGGGTGGATATGTATATACCAACTCCCGTCCTTTGTTTCAAGTGTCAACGTTTTGGACAAGTCTTGTACCTCCTCTCCAATTTGCTCCCGCTGTATTGGTAAACATGATAACACCGATTGTACCAATGCCATCATGTGTGCAAACTGCAATGGTGACCACATGTCATATTCCAAGTCCAACATTTGAGGGACAATAAAAAATTGTTAAAATCAAATAATATTTCTTTCTCTGATGCCAAGATATTGGTAGCAGACCAGGCTCCAACTAATTCATTTTCGAAACCATACTCTGTCGCAGTCTCTTCTTGTATCCAAAAGGTAAATAGTGCATGTCAGACAGCAATTAGCTGGGTCAAAGACCAACAAACAATGCTGTTCCCACTTGAGATGACCGTATCAACAACTGAAACTCAGACTGATATACCATCTACCTCTCAGTCTCAGCCAGCAGACCTCCGTCCAGACCCTGATCCAGAATCTGAACCTGTGCCAGAATCCCAGTCTAAACAAACAACAAATGTTCGTTTAAATAAAAAGAAAACAATAAAAAAGGAAAGAAGCAAAGGGCCTTAAGCACATCGAGGTACCTGCTTCAATGATAGATCCCTTAGAGGTTCATAACCCCTTTGAACCTCTAGACATGGAGGTCACTCCATCGCTGTCATTACAGCATAGAGGACATTCCCCCCGCTCGCATTCTCCAATTGAACCTCCATAAGTTGCTCCCTCTCTTGAATACAATGAAACTGTAGAGGACTTCGGACCCATTCTAATGATCTTCAGCTCGTAATTCAAGATTTTAAACCATCGGCATTTTGCTTGTAAGAAACGTTCCTTAAACCTACAGATAATTTCGTTTTACGACAATATGATTCCTACCATTGCTTTTCCCCACCAGGCGATAAAGCAACTGGAGGATCTTCTGTTATGGTGAGGCAGGGCATTCTCCATAGTCCTGTTCCTCTCAATACCCCTCTTCAGGCTGTTGCAGTACATGTAACATTGAATAGTGTTTTGCTTTGTGTTCGTTATATGTACCACCATCCTGTTCTCTTCAACAATATGATCTTCAGGCACTGTCTGACCAGCTCCCCAAACCATGTGTCATCATGATTTGATTTGAATGGTCATAACCCACTTTGGGGTTGTAATGTCACCAACACTAAAGGAAAATTACCGGAGGATTTTTTCTTAAATAATGATTTATGCCTTTTTAATGATGGTTCTCACACGTCTCTTCATCCAGCAACTGGCACTTACGATGACCTCTGTGGAAGTGACCATTTTCCTACCATTTTAAAATCTGTCACACGTTTTGATGTTCCTCCATCTTCACGTTGGAATTTTACTAAAGCCTACTGGGCATTTTATGAAGTCCTTTGTTCTAACAAAGTAACACCTGAAGTTTTTATCGATGTTCCCGACTCTATACAACTGTTCTCTGATGAACTTGCTAACATAGTTGATGAATGTAATCCGAAGTCGTCTCAAATCCTTACAAACGTAAACCATGGTTCAACAATGATTGCAAACAAGCTAGGAAGGCACGGACAAAAGCTGAACGATATTTCCGACGCCATCCAATGGTCCATAATCCCCAAATGGTCCAAAATGCTAAAACACGGCGCACCTTCAAACAAAACAAACGTCAATCTTGGCAAAATTATGTATGTCCTATGTCCAAGGTATGGAACATGATTCAGAAAGTAAAAGGTAAATAAAGGTTCTAAATCAAGCATCCATCATCTCAAAGATGGGGATCACTTATTAACTGATACATCAGATATTGCAAATAAACTTGGTGAAACTCTTGCTAAACATTATGCCCCTCAATTTAAAAAATACAAAAAGTTGCAGGAAAAGAAAGCTTTACATTTTAATTCAGATAACGAGGAAGATTACAATAAGGTCTTTTCCATTCATGAGCTCCAAACTGCACTTGGGCAGGCTCATGATACTGCTGCAGGGTCTGATAATATACACTATCAACTCTTAAAACATTTACCGCAATACTGTTCAGAAACCTTTGTGATAATATTTGATAAAATCTGGACGTCAGGAGAATGATCATACTGATCCTTCCAATTATCGACCCGTTTCATTGACTAGCTGCGTTTGCAAAACCATGAAACCCATGGTCAATAATAGATGAACTTGGTACTTAGAATCAAATAATTTAATCACAAATATTCAATGTGTATTTCGTAAAAATCACAGTACCATTGACCATTTAGTTCGATTGGAGTCAAACAACATGCAGTGTCTATCTTTTGTTATCTCGAGAAAGCATATGACACTACATGGAAGCACGGTATTTTAAAAGATTTACATGATTCCTAGGCCGTTTGCCTCAATTTATATCCAAGTTTTTAACTGACAGACCTATTTCAAGTCCACGTGGGTTCTGACCTGTCTGATTATAATCAGGTTCAGGGTGTCCCACAAGGCAGTACTTTGTCTGTCACTTTGTTTAGCATTAAAATCAACAGTTTAGCAAAGGAAAAAAACGATTCAATTGATGGATCGTTGTTTGTGGATGACTTTAATGTTTTTTGCCGTGGTAAGAACATGCATACGATTGGGAGGCAAATGCAATTGTGTTTAAATAAAATCCAGAAATGGTGTTTAGAAAATGGCTTTAAATTTTCAAAAATCCAAAACTTACTGTGTTCATTTTTGCAGAAGATATAAACTTCACAAAGACCCAGAACTAATATTAGATAACACCCCATTAAAGTTATAAAAGAAGCGACATTTTTTGGTATAATTTTCGATCATCATTTAACCTTTTTACCACATATAAAATACTAAAATAATAAATTTCCGAAAGCCCTAGATTTGTAAAAAGTTGTCTCTAATTCCAAATGGGGAGGGGATCAGAAAACCCTCCTTCAACTATACAGAGCTCTTATACGCTCTAAACTTGATTACGGCTCCATCATCTATAGTGGGGCTTGTAAGAGCAATTTAGAATTATTAGACACCATTCATCACCAAGGCCTGAGGCTTTGTCTTGGAGCCTTCCGAACTTCACCTATTCACAGTTTGTATGTGGAGGCTGATAAGCCATCCCTTAAACACCGACGCATTAAATTATCTTTACAGTATATATCGAAATTATGTTCTACTAAATCCAATCCAGCATATGACTGTGTTTTTAATCCTGTGTACAAAAATCTCTACAATAAAAAGACATCTCTTAATCCACCACTTGGAATAAGAAATCAATCTGATGTTTCTGCTGCCCAAATCAATCTTGAAATTATAGCCCCCACTCGGCTGTTCACTTCTCCACCATAGTGAAGCCAGAGGTGGACCTAACATTAAGTAAACTAAAGAAATCCGACACAAATCAACTAATTTATCAACAGCAATATAATGAATTACGAAGCATGTATGATACTCATAAATCTATATTCACCGATGGATGTTGACGCTGTTGCCAGGCTACCGTCATGGGAATCAGAACTATCTCAACCAGATTACCAGATAAATGTTCTATTTTCACAGCAGAAGCAAATGCATCCACAGCCAAAGTAAACATAAACAGTTCATTATTTTGTCAGACTCTCTTTCTTGCATTCAAGCTATTAAAAACATGCCTTCCACACAACAATAGAAATGGTTGTATAGTTTAATGATCTTGCTACTGGCCAATACGACATCGTCTTTTGTTGGTTACCTAGCCATGTTGGGATCGTTGGTAACACAATGGCTGCTGCTACTGCTAAGGCAGTACTCAACAAATCTGTGACACCACTTCTTATTCCATACGGTGAGTATAAACCCGTGATTAAATCTTACAGCCTAATGCAAAAGAAGTGGAACACTCAAGTGGGTATAAATAAATTACGTGAAATGAAACCAACTATTGGCTACACCTACTTGGGTTGTCAAGTAGGGTCATGGGAAAGTTGTAGTTCAACATTGTCTCCATTGATAACACGGATTTGCAGCAACAATTTGACAAGAACAGATAGCACGGTACGTTGGCATCCTATAAATAATAACAACCTAACCCTGTTTCACTACACAGATAAGTTTTCTGGTATGTACATCTACATTTTAGTTAATATCAACGGTGATCAAGGTAAATGATATCATGGTCGAAGTCTCTGACATAAAGAACGGAATGTAAAATCACATTTCTCAGCTTTTATCACCATAACATAATGATGGGACAAAATAAGAAAATTTATAATAATTGTCCTTATACATTGCATATAGGGACGAGGATATCAGCACAAATATTTTCAATAATTCTCACTGAGCATTGCAATACAGTTTCGCTTCTTGCTGATAAGTTCATGCCAACGCTTAATTGTTTACATTGTTTGTGAGGGAGGTGTGAGGGAGTGAGTAATTTTTACTTAATGCTGCATCTGTAATCTTGCAGCTATTCGCGGCCAGAAAATGTCTAATCGAATCATTTGTTAATAAACAAATGACTCAAACTTGGGTTACCATGGCCGTTACCATGACGCGTTTGGGCGATCGGTTTTATTGTCATCTGCTTGTTTTTTTTTATCATCAAATTTTATTTTTCCAGACAAGGTAATGTTACATTTTAGACACTTTGACAAACATTACCCAGATATTTAAATGACAACTTTTCATGCAATGTAACTTTGCGTGACGTTTCTTTTTCGGTTCAGTATATATGGCCAATGCGACACCGCTGTAATACAACTTCATCATGTTGATATAGAACAGAATGGGTGTGACCTCCAATCAGTGGCTTTATGGCATGGAGCTTATTCAAAACCTTTTTATTCCAGCTTTCTGGTCAGGGAACATTCACATATTCTCTGATGGAAGGTTTAAGATCGGAATACGGTAAGTTTGAATTTGACTAAATTAAGAACGGCTTTTGACGAAGCATCTTTTCGACAGTTGCCACTGATGCCAACATGACTGGGCAGCCAAGATATTTAACGTGATTAGGTATTAAAGGTAATACCGAAAACCTTGGTTTTTCTTATCGGAATATTATATTTAAAGACAATTCTAAGTCTTTATGTAGTTTCCGTTTGTTGCAAAAATGAACAAAACAGGTTTTAATTTTGGAAAACCTAAAACCGTTTTCTAAGGATCTTTATTGTATTTTGATGAGACAACGCTGTAACTGTCTCTCAATGGTATCCATATTTGCACCACGGCATGAAACATTTAAATCAGCAACAAAAAACGAACCATCAATATTTTCATTTAAAACTTAAACAAGACTGTTTTTTTTAAACTAAAAAGTGTCACTGATAAACTACTACACTGAGGGACCCCTATTTCCTGATCATATATCGCAGACAATGTGGAGCCTACTCGAACTTTAAGTGTTGTAGAAAGCGAGTGATAAAATCAGGCATACCTATATCGTGGAGATCATCAATAGTAATGTATTAATCTGCCTTGTTAAGCTTAGTAATGGATGGGTCCTTACAAGAAACGATAGATTCAATTACGGTCGGGAAATGATCACTCCCACAAAGGTCATCATGTTCTGACCATTAGAAATCATTGAAACATTGTTTCATAGGGGTTTTCGTGTTGGTAGAGATTGTGTTTCACCAATTTGGCTCCCCACACACCATGGGGTATCAACAAGGACGATGTTATGCACCCGTGGGCCTCCGACAGGCAACGCCAAGGTTATGAAGATGGTACACTCACGCAGAAGCATCAAGAAAATGTTCCACCGGATTGGCCCATGAGCCACCGCCTTCTGGGCATTATAACTCTAGGCAAACATAGCAATGTTCTAGTATTTCTTGATTTTATAATTTCAAATGATAGAAGTTTAAATTAAATATCTACACAAACAAGACGGTAATATGAGAGTGTTCTAATAGTCAAATAACACCTGAATTCAAATTGACCAGTAAAATAACATGAAATATAGCTCATGACTAGCAACATTGTGCAAATGAAATTAAATGCACAGGGCCTGACATGACCAACCGAATAATAGGACCGGGCCCATCCCACCACCCTACCACATTTGTCTACATTTTACACTGGACAAAAGGCAACTGGATACATATCACCTACTTGCAACTCGTAATTACGGAGGATCATCTATTCCTCATCTGTTCCTCTGTGATGAAAAAGTTGATACAGAATGTGGACTGGGACTGGGGTTTGATAGCCCATGATGTAAATTCTACTACTTGTGGCTGCCAAGACTCTTCATATTGCTACAAACCTTCGTAAGTTTTTTCAAATATTGACCAAAATATTACGAGCAGGTTCTTGAACTTTAAAACAATTATCGATTCTTTCAAAGCATATGCCAAAAACAAAATGAGCCATATGAGAAGTTGAACATGTTGAATGTCTTTCAGAGTCGTTTAAGTCAGTTCGTGATGTTGTAATTAGTAGAATGCACTAACTGAAGCGAGGAAGGGTATCCTACTGTTTAAAACGTTCGCTCATCACGTGAAGGCGAGGGTTTGATTCCCACATGTGCGCAATGTGTGAAGCCTATTCCTGTGCCCTGCCGTGATATTGCTGGAATATTGCTAAACGTGGCGTAAAAACACTCTTACTCACTCACAAACAGAGCAAAGGATAAACAGAATTGGAATCAACCCATTCTGCCCAAGCCAGCTGTTATCTGACTGCCCCTAAAAAACGTTTGTGGTTGTTCCATTTGACAAGTCCTCTGGTAACAACCATTATATGTAGGGATCACTACATTAATTAGTATACTGACTCTGAGCCAACCTTGTTTAACCTCCCCAATGCCCAGCGCCAGACAGCGTTACAATAAATACTATCTTTCAACGTCTTGTGGTATTACGCTTCCAGGAATGGAACCCCCAGCCTCCTACTCCCCGGGCGAAGGCTCTACCACTAGACCCCAGAGTCTTTTTATATCAGACATGAGGCGAGAATGATATATTCATTAAACGATGCCCAATAAAAAAGGCAAAGAAAATATTAAAGATTCAGAAAGAAATAAACCAGATAGGTAAGAAAAAACAAAGTGAAGAAAATCTTGACAAATATATGAACTATAATAAACATGATAAGAGCTTATCATTTCAATCAATTCACAGTTTATGATGCAGACTAGCTTCTCTATATTCTGAGATTAGAATTCTGCGTACTCTGATAAAAAGACCTTGCTACTTTGTCCTGAGATTCCTTGGGGTTGAAAAGGCAATCCAGTCAAAGAAAATATGCTTTTTATAAAAACGGAATCATTTCGGAGGTTCATCCTCGTCAGATATTCCTGAGTGAACCCAGTCTGGCCAATATAACATCGTACAAATAACTAATCATGTCTTACCTGATTAGTGATTCATAAAAAAATGAGAATGCTTTTTTCCCCATTGGTGTGAGCTTTGCGTGTGATTGAAAGTGGTTTAAGTATGCAGTTAGGCATGTTCAAGGAATTGATAAATGTATGTTTCAAAAGAGAGAACATTATCTTTGAACAGAACTGTACACAACGGCGCGCTGAACTTTTTTAGAATACATGAAGTTACATTCAGACTGCAAATCGCTGTGAACACGTCGGTTGGAGTCCACAATGCGGGCAGCTGTCTTTGGTTCTTCATTGATGATATCGATTCTTGTGGCTACTGACGCAGCAGGAACAAAGGTACATGATAAAGTTAAGCACACTGGCAGCCCTTTCGGTGGCAATGTCACTGTTGTACATCAAAAGCAGGCGGTTTCTTATCTCAAGTGGAGAACAGAGGACAGACAGTCTCCATTATGTAAGACACTGGGATGAACAGGTCTAATTCGTCCTGTAACTTGTACCACCTCTTCAGTCTCAATGAAGATGGCAATCCAGAGACAGTTAGCCATGTGTCTGATGCCAGATACGTAATGACGGAAGATACGTGGGGCTACATTTTCTTACAGACACATCCAGGTGATAATAAAGAGTATCCAAACTTGCAGTGACCGCATGAATAAGGTTAAGAAAATATCCTTTCCGCATTTGAGATACCATTGATAAAACATAATTAGGAAACAGCTTTAACAGTATGTTTATCAGGGATTAAAAGTTACAACTAAACAGTATGCACGAACATTCTGATTCTGTCAGTGATAAATTAATTTAAAGTCATGAGATATAACCACACCATGTTTGCTATATAATCAGGCACAAAAATTCAAATGTAACAGTCAGATATTATAAGTTGTGTTATATGACAGCTGTATCGTGGCAAACTGTAATATGTTAAATCAATCATTTTTTCGCTGCATTGGTGAGTGTTGATGTTGTTTGACAGACACTTGAAATGCAATATCAGCATTCACATCAACATACATTTTCAAATGATTTCCCTCGAGCTTAGGAATTTAATGTGATTGTGATGCAACGATAGTATTCTGCTTGCTGTCTGCTGTTATTTCAGACAACACTGTTCTTAACCTTGTTTTCTCACATTTGATAGTAACCTGTTATCACCACGTGTTATCATTGATAGTGATTCACAAACACTTGCACATGGTATAATCGAAATCGTACACTGGACTTTGCGTTAAGCAGAGATGTCTTATGATTATGGACATAATGTGGGTGCTTTACTATATTTTATAGCATGACGAAATAAAACCAATGTCACAACATTAATCACAGTCTTCGTAACTCAAGATTTCGTTCGTCATGATCGATGGATGTCAACTTATTTATTAGTTTCCTTAGAGGTACATGCATGCCATCGTCGATTTGATTGATCTAAATGTTTTGTTTGTTTGTTATTTAAAGACACACTCAGCAATATTCCAGCTATATGACAGCGGTCTGTAAATAATCGAGTTTGGACCAGACGATGACATGCATCAACCAAGTCAGCGAGCCTGACCACCCGATCCCGTTAGTCGCCTCTTACGACAAGCATAGTGTAATATTGCGTTAAAGCGTTTGGTTTATTACATTAGTAGCAGATGAGGTTCAAACTTCAAAGGGAGTCACGAGTGGCCCAGTGGAGGTTGTAGGAGTTGCGTCCTTTAGGCGTGGCAGTACTTACGATCGCCCTAAATGTTTCTGGGTTTGTCCTTACTCTGCTTGTGTGTTTCGCTGGTGTGGTTAACTTCTAAGACTGGCATCAGTTCATGCTTTCCTCCACCATCAAGCTTCCACAGTGTCATATAACTGAAAAAGCTTTTAAAGCGGCGTACAACCAAACTCACTCACACAGTAACCATATCACCCTGCAAGAAAAGACGCGTAAAACAATAAATAATCTTTTTTATTTCTCGCCTACATATGATCAACAATAACAATATAAGGAATAGGCAATTCTGAATACACTCAGTATAATACTACATAGTTCAGTCGTGGTCTGTCTTGGGATATTGGTCGCCCATTCGCCACAGGCGCCGCATTTCGCTGTGCAGAGTTTAGTAGTAACAGAATCGTGGGTTCGAATCCCAGATTTGTTGTGATTATGTTCCCTGCTTTGTGGGTACTATGCCTATACCCGAGAGTTTCAACAAACTGGTGCGTCATTTGAGCTTTTCTCAATAATTTGACACTCAGTGATACAACTTAAATACTTTTCATTACGGCGTAAAACACAATTCACTCACACATACACATCAATTTCATAATAGGATATGTTGTTTCCGCCACGCTTCGTTTTCTTTGTCAGTAATACAAATCTCATCAGTTATAACTGTTGATTGACATGGACACACACCATGGAGATTAGTATCCATAGATATGTTCTTCATTAATACTGATATTTGGATTTAGTTTCCTCGATAACATATACACATGAACAAGGGACATAGTTCTATTACATACAACTTATTACAATGGATGAAAGACATATTGCCGACCGTTTTGGTCACAACTTTAAAAATCGGTTAGCTATTCATACGTGAATGCAATGCCTGTTGCCTTAAACGTTCGGTCTATGACGTCATCAAATCTTTCGTTTTGAGCAACTGTTATCCAGTTCTTCCAATCCCCGACTTCACCTGAAACAACAGCACATGGCTGTAAGTCCGTAAGTCCTTAGGACAGTAGTTCATGAGTAAATTATGAAGTACGTAATACAAGATGGAGTCAATTAAGTAAGTAATACATGAATAAGTCCCAAAGTTAGTAGTAAGTAAGTCCTAAAAGTATAAGTACATGATTACTTCCACAAGTAAGTTAAACCGTGAGTAAGTTCTTCAGTTAAGTTATGGATGAATAAGTCTTTAAGTACGCAATACCTGATACAATTCTTAAATAGTAAGACATCAGCAAGTGCGTCATACAAAGGTATATACGTGAATATGTCAAAATAGGCCACTAGTGAGATCGGATGGTCAGACTCGGTGACTTGGTTGAAGCATGTCATCGTATCCCAACTGCATAGATCAGAGTCATTACACAATTTGAGACATATTGTAGCATGTGTGTGTGTGTGTGTCCTCACCACAAGCAATATAATACTTGGGACCTACTCTAACCTGTGTGTGTCCTTACAACAATCAATAAAATACTTGGGACCTATTCTAACCCGCGTGTGTCCCCACAACAAGCAATATAATACTTGGGACCTACTCTAACTTGGGTCTTCATATGAATTACGGTTCACCTTTACGGAACATTCCTGTGTGGCCTTCCTTCCAGGTTTCGGACCGTTCAGCATAATCCTCCTTCACCTCCGCGTCTGCAACCTTCATCTTCTTAAAGCTGCATGCCTCTGCTATTTCCTGACAGAGTTCATCAGTGACTGACTGGCCGATGAAGTCGGCAACAGCTTTGATGTTTTTAACAGGATCCTAAAATAAAAACCACCAGCGTTATACCCTCCTGCCAAATGTCGTGGCTAGCCCCTACCGTTAAAATATGCGGTACCATGTCAGGTGAAATCTTCCACATTACAAACATGCAGAAATATAGAATCATTACTATGACGCAGCATCCTTCTTGGTCTATCCAAAAGCAGGTCCAGAAAGGGGCAGCAGAAGCAACCCCTCCCCACTCCCCCCTCCCCCACCCAAACCCCCAACACAACACACACACACACACACACACACACACACACACACACACACACACACACACACACACACACACACACACACACACACACACACACACACACAAAAAAACCAAAAAAAAAACCAACAACAAACAAACAAACAAAAAAAACACACACACAAACACACACACACACAAACACACACACACAAACACACACTGGAAACAAAATGTGATCCGGTGTATTGATCACTGGACTGACATTAGTTGAGTGCGGGCGCAACATATATTGTAATCATTTTAATTATTAAAATTACACTCAAACCTACACACGCACGCACGCACTTACATACTCACGCATACACACACACACACACACACACCTTCACACTCACACATACACACACTCACACACACACACACACACACACACACACACACACACACACAAACACAAACACAAACACACACACACAAACACACACTGGAAACAAAATGTGATCCGGTGTATTGAAACTTATTCAAATAGCTCAATTGATGATACGTCTTGCAAAGATTACATTATTTCAAAAACCCAAACGTTTCCTCTTTTCCACAAACCTCTATCCGCCCTCCATCTAAACCGTCTGGCAAAGGAAAGTAAACGAGGATGTGGCTACACTTAAACAATATATGGCAATTTGATGATAATGTATTTCATACGGGTATTATAGGCCACTTCATATACTTCAAATCAATGGTTATCTCACTACTGACTTACGTGACGTCTCAAGGAACATGGGGTGAGTGAGTGAGTTTTTAAGTGTATACCTTATTCTGACCGGTAGTCTATATAGATGTATCAAGCTCAACCGTGTCAATAATTAAGATGGACTACATTTGTTTACAGACAAATCTTCTAACCCTGTAACAAGCAGACCATTACATCTTGTGGACACGGGTCATCTTGGTCTTAAACTACAAAGAAATACAAACCTCTTTCAAGTTTTCATAAAACAATGTTAAGAAAGGCAAGTCCGGGTTGTCCTGTTTCACTTGCTGCCAATCCTTCAGGTAGTCGACATAACCACCACCGGGAACTGAAATATTGGAAGTAACTGTAAACACCATAAACATATATTTATATGTAAGCATATGTCTACAGGAAGGCCAGCACCTACTGAAGTAGCGATAAAACAGAGCAATACAGAGCGTGCAAATCCCAACTCAGCATGTAAGAGAATATGAAAACAAATTTCAGGCTGCAGCACGTCAGCGAATATAAATCCACAACCAGGGAGCAGCACGTCGGAGCGTTTAAACCCACATCCAAGCAGCACGTCAGTACGTCAAATGAAGCACCGCAAGTCTGAGCGTTTAAACCCACATTCAGGGAGCAGCAGGTCAGAGAGTTTAAACCCACATTCAGGGAGCGAGGTTAGAGAGTTTAAACCCACATTCAGGTAGCAGCAGGTCAGAGAGTTTAAACCCACATTCAGGTAGCAGCAGGTCAGAGAGTTTAAACCCACATTCAGGGAGCAGCAGGTCAGAGAGTTTAAACCCACATTCAGGCAGCAACAGGTCAGAGAGTTTAAACCCACATTCAGGGAGCAGCAGGTCAGAGAGTTTAAACCCACATTCAGGGAGCAGCAGGTCAGAGAGTTTAAACCCACATTCAGGCAGCAACAGGTCAGAGAGTTTAAACCCACATTCAGGGAGCAGCAGGTCAGAGAGTTTAAACCCACATTCAGGGAGCAGCAGGTCAGAGAGTTTAAACCCACATTCAGGCAGCAACAGGTCAGAGAGTTTAAACCCACATTCAGGGAGCAGCAGGTCAGAGAGTTTAAACCCACATTCAGACAGCGCTGCAGGTCAGAGAGTTTAAACCCACATTCAGACAGCGCAGAATGTCAGAGCGTTTAAACCCACATTCAGACAGCGCAGCAGGTCAGAGAGTTGAAACCCACATTTAGGCACAGCGCATTCATACCCACATACTGACAGCGCACCATGTCAGACGATTTAAACCCACGTTTAAGCAGCGGCACGTCAAAGCGTTCACATGCATATTCAGGCTGCTCGTAAGGGCACCTTTAAATAGAATTGACATGAACACGTTATATCAACTATGATTTAATTACAGTAGAACCATTGCCATACAACTGAAAGAAAGGGGCATCAATGATACAGTTTCTCCAGTGGAGAAAAAATGAAAGTCGAAACGTAGAATCTGGATCTGATACAGCTGATTCAGTGTAGGTGGTCGTAATGGCGTTCCGTATTCATTATTTTCTTTACTGTTTTTTTCAAACCATTGGGTAGGTTTTCGAGATCATATCTGTGTACCTTATATGTCGTTGATCGACCTGGACAATAGCAACTAAAAACACCTTCTCTCAGAAAAATTGCACTTTGGCAATCCGCTACACCAGAACCCTATCTGTCAAATTATCCCGTACCTGCTTTTATTTCTCTTCTTTCCTCAAAAGATGATGTCAAATTAATACTGGCTATATATGTTAAAAATGCAATTTCCCAGGAGTACAAAACATAAGTACAAATATGTACAACTACTTATTTGTAACTCTCTTGTATATGGGCCGGAGGCCTTACATGCAATAAATATCTTTGATTTTGATACACTGCATTGATGCACCCATTGTGCACCCATTTTCCGAGGCTCGACTTAAGTTAGTCTGTCTCACAGACCTGAACCATGTTATTTTCTCTTCCATCCAGCACTTACTGTACTGCTATAGCCCTGAGTGACGCAAGTCTAGATTTTCCACAGGTTTTTTTCATTACTGAAATGTGTTGTGAACATGTGTGAGTGAGTGAGTTAATGCCGCTTTTAACATTATTCCACGGCGTGTCAGCTTAATGTGGGAGGAAAGCCCGAGGTGATGCCACTTCGGTGAAACCTACGAGCACGGGTATGGTGCTGACAAACCTAGAAACATAACTGGGTCGAACCGGGATTCGAACCCACAATCATAGGTTTCTGGCGTGCCCAAGGGACGCAACTCTGCACAGCGAATCGCGGCGCCTTAGACGACTGGGCCACCCGTGCCCCCTGTGAACATGGGGGTGCGCAGGACCGTGACACGACAATGAAAGTCTTGGCGTGAACAGTGTGGGTGAGTGAGGGAGTGAGTTGGGTTTTAACACCGCTTTGAACAGCATTCCAGTTATAACGTGTCACCTCAGTTTGGGAGGAAAGCCCAAAGAGATTCAAGTCTAACACTTTTGCCGTCTTGGTGAAACCCGCGAGCACGGGTATGGTTCTGACAAACGTTGAAACATAATCGGGTCAACCGGGACTCGAACCCACGATCATATATTTCTGGCGTACCCAAGGGACGCAACTCTGCACAGCGAATTGGCTTGTCTTGGCGACTGGACCACTGGGAACTATATTGGGCTTAATTGCTAAAGTAAACACAATATATCAGTTGTTGACTCTTTACAAATGATATGAACGAAGTTAGATTATTATAAGCAGATACATGTATTGTAAAACCCATATTAAACTATCAGCCTTTCTTTTTATCATGAGGCTTGATGTTACGTGATAGCATCTACGTATCACTTACCTTTTCCTTCTAGAAACAGATCCAGAAATTCTGAATACGTTCTGTCAAACGTTGTAAACTTTTTTGAACCCTTGACATGGTTATATAGAGATACGCTGACATCTTTGGGATTTCGCATGATGAAGATTGTTTTAATTCGCTTCTCCGCCATTTCCTCCGGCAGATGACGGAAATAAAGATGCGAATTTAGAACCCGCGGGGAGGGCAGCTTATCAGCCCGCTCGGACTTCGGCAGCTCCAACATGGCGAACCCCTTCGCCTTCTTGTTGTACTCAGAGTTACCGGCCCTGATCATATTGACGATTTCCCACAACCAATGGGTACCTGGAGAGATACGGATAAAGATAATACACAGCATTGTGTGAGTGAGTTGGGTTTAACGCCTCTTTGAAAGGTATTTCTGTGTCAGCCAGCATGATGTGGTGACACGTGGCCCTTTGAACTGAGGTCATAAATTGGGTGAGATGAAGCAACGTTGGTTGCGGAGAGTAGATGGATGAGTGACCATGTTCGTCAGGTTGACGGGAGAGATTATAGGTGGTTTAGGTGGTTTGCTCTATACTGAACCACTTGCTTAATGCGGATTCAACAACATTTACTCACACGCTAGAAATCACATTTTTCATTACGGGGGCGGTGAGGCAGCCTTGTGGTTAAAGCGTTGGCTCGTCACGCCAAAGACCCGGGTTCGATTCCCAAGATGGGCACAATGTGTGAAGCTCATTTTCCTGTGTCTCCCGCCGTGATATTACTGGAATATTGCTTAAAGCGGCGTACAACTGTACCCACTCACTCACCCAGTATTCATTCTGAAATCATTTATTGAGTAAATCTTCTATCTCGAGTTCTTACCACATTTGGGATATGCCGCTATCATGACGTCATCGTCCCTCAGCTCGAGCTTCTGAACTTTTCGGATCATTTCCTTATCATCCTCAGGGTTGGTGAGAACTGCCCGGAGGATGCCGTCATGTTTGTAGAAGGACCACCCGTGACCATTTTCATTCCGGTAGTCTAGAATCTCGGGAGTTCTATGAAGAATGAATTAGTGAGTGAGTTTGAACACTCTATGAGTTATATCACGGTTTTATTAAATAACGGACACTTACTTGCGGCGCCATGGACAACTGAGTGCCAGGGCTACCAACTCTAATAAGTTTGTGTTTCAAAACAGTGTAATGTGTGTCCATTATATAACACCAAGAATAATAAATAGACCTTTGAAATGACATCGCGTCAGCAACAAATGACTGTTCCCTTTAACACGTATCACGTACTTGCTTGAACTGACAGTGATACAGTGAAGATGACTGTAACTGTATTTTTCCATGCTTGTACTTTCACTCGACAACTTATCCACAACAGAACTTCTGATATACCGCGATATACTGACGATAGTGTCTACAATACGCAATCTGTGGATATTCCCAGTACGTCCACAGTCGCAAAAAATCCAATGGGGATCGGGTGGTCATACTTAGTCGATTGTCATTCGTCCCCCCTCGTCTTTTTCCGGAACATGCAAGAATACTCACCTCCCCGTCGATCAGTGTTCTGTGCAATATATATAATATACAATATGTATATATATTGAGAGGTTAAGGGGTAGGGGTCGCCAACTTTTATCGCAACTGTAAGGAGGTGGGAGGATTGATTAACAAATTACACAGTTCTTTTTTATTAAAGAAACTGTTATGCATTTGAACATTATTTATTGAATGGTCATTTATTATAGGGTAGGAGGTGGATGGAGTGTGGTTATTGATAAATGTTGCATGTACATTTGTATTGGGGGGAAGGGGCATGAGAAAATGTTACAAAAAATGGGAGAAGTCAGAATCTAATACATTCCTTTGACCATCCTCACCACACAAACACACCTCTATAATAAGTGACCAGTCCCTTATTTCAAGACTCGTGAAGATCCGGGGTAGAACAGGTCTTCAGCAACCCATGCTTGCCGTAAAAGGCGACTATGCTTGTCGTAAGAGGTGACAAATGGGATCGGGTGGTCAGGCTCGGTGACTTGGTTGACGCATGTCATCGTATCCTAATCGCGTGGATCCATTTTCATGATGTCAATCACTGGATTGTCTGGTCCAGACTCGATTATTTACAGACCGGCGTCATATAGCTGGAATATTGCTGAGTGCGGCGTTAACTAACAAACAATCAATGAATCAATTTCAAAATATATCGAGTTTTACGCAATACACACGATTATCCTTATGAACTCATATTGCCAGGAGAAGGTTGACCGATCACTCTGTTTTCCAGCGTCTTAAATTATTCAAAGAGTAGTTGTGGTGGTAATTCGACTGATGGCGTACTTGGCCATGAGGAGATCTATCAGCGCCCATAGTGAGCGAGTGTTAATGTAATGATTACCTCCGTTTGCCGATTAACACGTGCACCCAAATCCCGTACCTATATTGTATTTGACGGATTATACCGAGAGGAGCCGAATGCATGCTATCAGTATGTAGGGGCGTCGTCAACCGACCATCTCTTCAACATATTTATCCCGTGATTTTAACTGTTAAAATCACTGAATTAACGCTGAAACTTATTTGAGAACATATACTTACTGTTGACTTTCCATGTTAATCAGTACGCTCGAAAAATGACTACCTTGTTTACACAACTTCCTTCAGCGCGTGACTTTGCATATATCCTTGTTTTTTTCCCTAGCCCTGCGTTACTTCGCTATTACATAAGGCACGTGACTAGACAATGCAGATAACGGTATGCTTCCAGAGTAAACACGTATGCCAAAATCACTTCAGTCTACAACAGCGATAACAAAGTTAATAGTGCAGTGGGCACCTAATCTCCTGCCTGTTATCCCGGAGTTGACTGGCCCTACAACAGACACAAGAGTCAGAAGAGGATTATATTAACAACACTGATATCTTGAATTTAACTCAGTTATAATGCGTATATTTTCTATGAGCAAACAGCCGCGCAATGAGTAAATATATAATTTAAAATTTAAAATCATTTACAAACTCGATAAATATGACATTAATTTTCCCCAAATAATCATCTAAGTAAACGTTTTTTAGAAAATTTAGAAAGGAATTGTAATAGTATTACGGGATCACGATGCATGTTGAGTTTACCGCTGTTTTCATGATTCTGTCCGTTTAATCCAATTGACGATGTAGGGATATAGACTGTTTTTGTTTATACATGTAATTTATGAAATAGAAATTTTCTAATATTTAGAAATTAAGAACTTGCGTATCCTTTCATCGACGAACAAATAATGGTGATCAAGTGAAAACATGACAACAGTATAGAGAAAATATCGAACCGCATGCCTTAAATCCACGATGGTCGTTACGGGTTGTCATGTGCCTAGATATTGGACCCATACCATTTCAACTTGCTGTATTGTTAAGTTGAGGTTCAAAAACTACTTAACATTTTGAAATTTTTCCAAAGCTGAGTATTTATGCATATCATACATAATATCTAAACACTTATTGCGAGTTTTCTTTACGGGTGTCATTCTGCTATTCGTCTCACGAATGGATTCGACAGCAACAGATCTAGAACGGCTAGCGGCACACTCTGTCGAATGGATTCGACAGCGGCAGAACGGCTAGCGGCACACTCTGTCGAATGGATTCGACAGCAGCAGAACGGCTAGCGGCACACTCTGTCGAATGGATTCGACAGCGGCAGAACGGCTAGCGGCACACTCTGTCGAATGGATTCGACAGCAGCAGAACGGCTAGCGGCACACTCTGTCGAATGGATTCGACAGCAGCAGAACGGCTAGCGGCACACTCTGTCGAATGGGTTTGGCAGCAACATTCTGCCTGAGCAATTTCGGCTGATTTGCCCTTCTATTGAGTAGGATATTTTGGGCTGCCCTGTTTAGACACGTTCGAAACTGACCATCTTTCAGAAATATTTGGTTTGGGCTTCGCTAGTGCGTCTCATGGCTTAAGGAGATCTACGACAGATAGCAGGTCTAACAAAAATTCTTGTTTTAAGAGCGGCAAGTGTTGTTGTTGCTCTATGCCGGAGTCACTTATCCACCGATACAGGGAAAGATTAGTTTACTTTGCCCGAAAAGGCCGAAAATCATCAAAATTTAGCGATACCCGATGAGACGCCGGACGATCATCTGTGAGCATTGGCCATGTTTTTGACATCGGGAAGACCTCGGAGTTATTTTCTTGCGGCAACCGGTGGTCCACACCCCCATCGGTAATCTGCGTGATCCTGGCAGCGCTGGTACAAGAACGCGGTTACAAAAACGGCGAACACGAACTATGATCGGCCGGGCATTGAGCGGTCTCCTTTTATAGCGAGCATGAAACGGACGGTGTTCACGATTTGGTTTACATCGGACGGGCACCGTCCTGGCATCGGGAGATTACCGGCCGATTCCCGCCAGATGACTTGGTAAACACTGGACGGTATAAGCCTACCATTTCTTCCAAAATGCTTCGGGTATCTACCGACCATCTTTGGTTTCATGACTACTTCATCGATGTGCCACAGATGTGGGCAAAAGTCTGTGGCATGACGATGACCCCACATCGCCCGGCGACCGTTGTGTATGTGACTGAGGCATTAAGTGTTTAAGAAGCCGCCACCTGACGTAGCAATTTTGGCTGACCAGTCCCTCTTTGGGACTCATGTGTATGAGGATGGTATACATATCTATACTCAGTTTAAGTATTGATAAGGTTTCTGGTTTTTTTTGTACTGATAAAAGGTCTTTTTTCATATTGATATGATTTCATTTTGGAATTAATAGAATTTCTTTGGTCACTCTGTTGATATACGTTCGAGTAGCTGACCATCTTCAGAAATAGAGTTAGTTTGGCCTTCGCTATTGCATCTCTTGGCTTTATGAAATCTACGACAGATTTCGGATTTAACTTCAATACTTGATTAAATCGAGCCCGGGCTGGGGCATGGTCTTGACATTCCAGTAAAATGTGATCAATCCATTCAGTCTGATTGCAAGATGGGCATACCTTGTCATAGTGCATTTTGTGACCCAGTTTGAGGCAATTTCAACTCTCTTTTCTTTTAAGTATGAGTATGTTTTTTTCTCCAGATTTTGGGTTGAAATTAGTATAGTCCTCGACCGACCTTACTCGCGTCTTATTGGGCTTGCCATTTGTGGGCCATGGAGGCTCTGACTTTGCTTTTTATCTCTCGTTTGCTGAAGGGAATAGGTTGTGTATCCGCGTTGTCAAGAGCTACATGTATGCTTATTTCACTGCATACATTCAAACTCAATATACAAGCCCTTCCTGCGGAGTCAGACTTCGACAATCATCCTCCTTATCCATTCAGTAATAGAACTGTTATATCATTTACAACGTATAAACTTCATTATCCGACCTGACTTTCACTGATATGATATTCGATGTAGTTTGGCCAAGTCGTTTAACTAAAGCTTCGGGTATATAGATGGTTTGATTTCGTTCAATAACCTTGAAATAGCCAATTTCCGTACACTGATTGACCCACCTGAACTTAATTAGGAAACCAGAGAGACTGCCTTGTCTGTTTCATATTTAGATCTATGCATAAAGATTCAGAGTGATAACAAACGAGCCACTAAACTGTATGACAAGAGGGGTGACTTCAACTTTCCAATGGTCAACTTTCCCTTTTTGTCGAGCAATATTCCAGCAGTTCCAGCCTTTGGTGTCTGTATTTCACATTTCAGGTACAATCGAGCATTCTCCTTCTACAAAGAATTCTGAGAATATCAAACAACTCAAATGTTGTGTGAACAAGTTTGCAACATTTAAGGCCTCAGTAAAGCTTTCAAAATGTTCAATGACGAAAATGTTGCTCGATGCAATTCACTATTATTGACTTGTACAATATGGTACCTAGTTTTTTCAACATTTGACTTGCCTTTGTATGTGTTTGTGACTGGTGCCGCCGGTGGGGCAGGATACACTGACCTTTTCGCGAACACCTTATGTGATCACGATTTGATCATGATTTATAAACGCATGCTAATGAAACTGTCGGAATCGCACAACGGACTCGGCTTTAGCAGCGATTTGTAATGGAAAGGGCTTGTCACTTTAAAACAAATGCGATTCACTCCATTGCGCGATCATTACTGTGAAGATATTTCTTAGAATGTTTGAATTGCAAATGATACACGAAAACTATGTTAACCGAAATATGAACGTGAAGGAATTTAGAAATATTTCCTTTGGAATCGTCATATGATACTAACAAGTCTTTTAAAAACGTTATAGCAATGATTCTTATATCATAGTTTAATTGTATATTTGAACTCGCGTGGTTCTATTTATATTGATATTTCTATAGCTATTTTTCAATAGGTAATGTATTTATTTACTATTCTATTAAATAGTCACACCCGAGGTTAATCATCACTGCTATTGAACAAATATGCACTTATTTAAAATTGATGTTATAAAGCCAAACATATAAACATGCATTTATGTTATTTTCATTCATCTCAATAACTTTTGTCCCATCCTATTATATTTCTGTTACGATAAGATTCAGATCTCAATGTCAGTGTCGAATTTGTTTATGGTTCTGTACTGCTGGACGATACAGAAATGTGTGTCAACCAAGCGAAGTGCCATATCAAATCGGCCCAGACTGTTTTCCTCGTCGGCTGGCCTGAAAAGTGAAACATAAAGCTTTCTGTTTGCTGCTCGGGATCAGTCACTTCCCACTCGAAACCGTCAATGTGTGATTTTGCATCAAAATGTAAATATGACATTATATTATGTAATGGATTTAATGAGACTGTCCAACACATTGTCAGTGGATGTCCAGCTTTGGCACAGACAAAGTATCTTAAGCGACATGATGGTGTGGCTCGATCATTTTATTATCATCTTCGCCATGCTTGTGGTTTTGACAGAGGTCCATGGAAACTTATAAATACACAATCCTTTGGAATAGCCCTATATACAGCTTCAGACGTATCCAAGCCAACACAAATTATCTTGTCCTTTTTTATATATCCAACGAAATCATTTATGTCATTGAATTATTTTCTGTCCCTTTTGACACTGATGTGATTGACAAGATACAGGAAAAACATTGCAAATATGCGGACCTCCCTTTCGAAATGTCACGTTTGCATCCCAAGTACCAAGTTGTTCGACAATCTAATGTTCTCGGTGCCTTAGGTTTGGTACCTCCCAATCTGTTGACTGACATTGGGAGAGTACCCGGATTTGTTGTCAGGAATACAGCCTTCTGGGTAATTCAGACAGCTGCAGTGTAAGGGTGTCTTCACATTGTCCGAAAAGGTCCCAAACCGTCTTGGCTGCATTTTTATTATTCTGTAAAAAATAATAATGATATATTCACTTATATAGCCTATATTTCAGACAGTTAAATATGCTCTGCGCGCTTGTTGGTCTAGTCGGAGTCAAGTAACAGTCTCAGGGAAAGCATATATCTAAAAAAGAATGTTTTTAATATTAAAAGATGATAAGTTTGGGGATTGTTTTATTTCCAGTGGTAGATCATTTAACAATGTAGCTGCTGCCTGTTTAAAGGATCTTTTTACATAAGTCATTACCGTTTGTGTTGTTGAGATGACATTTTGTCTTTGGATCCGTCTTCTACAAATTTTCAATCGATTTTATGACTTTAAGTTTAAATTTGATTTTCTATTCTGTGCAGGTTTATGTTGTCTCTGCCACTGATTATTAATATCAAATATTAAGATTTTGCGAAGATAAAACCACAGATATGACGCCGAAATAATAAACCTATAACTCAACTTGCAAAAACGGTTCTCTTAAATACCCCAGTTAAGGAAGATTATAGAGTATTAAGAATAAAAACATTTCTGGTAGCAATAAAACATCTTTCTAGGTGACTTATTTTGAAATAACACTTTTGTCCTTTTGAACTTCCTGCCACGAAAACAGGCTTGGTCAGAGCAGTGGGAACTAACACGTGTCATGAGCAGGGACGCACTGACAGCACTGACGTGATTTGACTGCACAACAATAGGGCTGTGTTGTTCCTCGTTCTCACTCCACTTTCCTCCCCGGAGCTATTAGTGAGAAGTTTTGACTGGAGTTCCATCTGTCACACTGTGTGTGTCTATAACCTACCACCCACCCACACACCAACCCAACCACCTACCAACCTACCTACCTACCGTAAATCATAAATGCGAGCATGACATTTATGCGAAAGATCGGAGTATCTGGACATATTTATGGTGGCTGTTTTCTGCCTTTTCGCATCTTCGAATCATCGCATGACTCATACGAGGGCTACAGTACGAAGACACGAAGCGGTGATGCGATGATGCGATTGTCTTCCATTGCTAAATAATTATTCGAAATACACGTGTGGTAATATTCTGCTATTCACATTTTGATGCAAAATCACACATTGACGGTTTCGAGTTGGAAGTGACTGGTCCTAGTCTGCAGTTTGCAGATCTGTGTTTCTAGTTGAATATATTGGTGCATAGTTTCACTCTTACGCAATACTCGTAATGTTAACTTGGTCTTGACTTATTGTTTTCTATTGCCAAACATGAAACAATGTAAGGATAAGACATATGGATGAACAACTTCTTTATTACTCTTGTATTATAATGAGGAGCTACGCTTCTGCGCAGGTTGGTGGTGATCACAGCGGGTGCATATTGTTGACGGGGAGATTTCTTGGTTTTCTCGGTGATGCTCTGTATTGTCTGTAGTCATAGCTGTTCTGGGTAGTGGTTGTACTGTGTGAAGACTTGTTAAAGATGGTTCAGTGGTAAGATGCTGCTTGGTAGAAACTATGTTGTGAGATCGTCTTGCTGGGGTTGAGATGATTCCTTTCTTGACTTGAGATGCATGGATGGAGGTATAGTAAAGCTATTGATCTGTTTGGTTTGATTTGCGATAAACAGTGGTCAGGAGTTATTGTCTCTCTGTACAAGTACGTCAAGGAAGGGTAGTTGACTATTAGATTCTTCTCCTCAATTGTAAACAGCATGCATGGGCTTTGGGAGTTCAGGTGGTCCAGAAGGTTTTGGGGTCATTGTTGCGATGTAGGATGAGTGAGTGAGTGAGTATGGTTTTACGCCGCTTTTAGCAATATTCCAGCAATATCACGGCGGGGGACACCAGAAATGGGCTCCACACATTGTACCCATGTCGGGTATCGAACCCGGGTCTTTGGCGTGACGAGCGAACGCTTTAACCACTAGGCTACCCGACCGCCCCACGATGTAGGATGACAAAGGTGTCATCTACTTTGCGGAACCAGCAGAGAGGGGTCATGGTGGACGTTTCTAGGGCACTTTCCAGGTGGTACATAAAGATCCCGACGATTAAGGGTGCTAGTTGGGATACTTTGGGTGAGCCGGGGGTTTGCTAAACGATGTTGTACTGATGCAGGAGTGTATAAACTTGATTTATTACCCATATGGGCTCAAATATGCAGTGTAATAACTTTTTGATATTTGCACAGTGTGCAATTAGTGATTCTCGAAGCTGATTGGTCAGTGGAACAAAGATCAATTTTCATTGGACAACGGAACTATTTTTTTCTCATTCCATTCAGTCACAAATCCCCGCTTTCCCTTCAGATGTTTTACGTGCTACAATCTCACTGAATCGAGATTTTTAAGACAAGACACATAGTTTCATATTAACAACATGATTTCACATTATCATTTTTAAAATTTATTTCACATGATTTTCATTTTACAGTAAAAACCAAAACTACGTCCCCGTTTGTAAACAAACATGGCTGGCCATTTGAGACCTGTCAAAGTAAATGACCTCGTTAAAGCGGACGGAGATCTGACTGACATGAAAAGTTATTCGTATAATTCAACCTCTGAACACATTTAATGTCTTTGTTGTCAAAACTGCATATGGCCAGACTGAAGTTCCAAGATTCAGATTGTGATGTTGCCAGAAACTGTCTCTAGGGCGCCAAGATCATCACCACCAAGTCCTGGTTTGCGTCTGTGTTAGAGGGCTTGCTGTGTGATGAATTTTTCGACCACCCGAATCCAAAAACCGGACTTTGTATAGACAGGTTTGCCTTTGTGAACGATCATGACATCGATAACTGCCAATCAAATGCAAATGAAAACACAATGAAAAAGTCTAAACTTGACAAGTTGACATGAACTTAGTTCACAAATGTATAAAGGTAAGAAAAGCACGAAAAATATGACTTCTCACACTTTCAACAATGGCCTGAGAATAAAAACAAATTCATTTTGCAACGACATTTAGACTCTCCGAAAGACATACACTATTTCGTACAATTTTGTAACGTTGTGTGAAGAAATGAGGACGTGACACTTTTTTATACAATGTATACGTTTTTCGTAACCGCGACGTCTGCAAAGTACGGCGCTTAGCGGTATGCAGGCTGACTGACGTCCGCTGACCATAATTATGACTATGAGGGTTAATGACACAGGAAAGGTGCAACATTATTATTTGCAAATTTATCATTTCGGCATGCACATCAGACAGTTCAAAAATTCGAACTGTCTACTTTGAAGGAGATCAAGGGTAGCATAGAGTGTTACCTTAGCGACATGATTACCAGCATCTGGTTGCGAAATCGATGCACTTTGCTGAACTCGGAGAGATTTTGTAATCAAAACAAAAATAATTTAAAATACAAGGAAAAGAAAACTTAACCCTTATCCCGTGTCCGATATTGAACTAAATAAACTCCGTGAATGCGGACAGTTTAGCACCCAGTCTCCAGATACCGTGTTTGTCTATCAACAGGTATTCGACCAGTATGAATCACATAAAAATATGAACAAACTCCCGTCAACTGACTGTCCACTCCGCGTTTGACAAATCCTCCTCAAATCCCACATGCACATGTTTCCCATCAGTGACACTTGTCTCAAATCACACACGATATTCATTAAACTTGTTGTCCGGATTAAACTGTAACGCTGGTTCTCTTGTCATTCCTGGTTTCGGCTGTCTCATATCTGGGTCAAGTCGGGTCATTCATTCCGACACTGTGACAGCAATCGTACTTTTCAAAGTTTACTTTCTTTTCGTCACTTTTCTCTAACAAACAAGACTTCTGTACATTCCGTCTATATTGTTGTTTTAGGTTTTGGCATTTTTGTCAAATGACACATAAAAAAATTGACAGGTTTTCCGTGATTCCTCTTCTCAATCTGAAATGCATGTTTCTGCCGATGCACGGCGGGGGCTGTCTGTCAGTAACGAGATCTTGTCAAAACAAGCTTTGATTAAAAACCCTGATGAACCTTTTTGGAAACCTGTCTTCCTAACAATGCTAGATAGTGTACGCTGTGTAAATCGGACAGAAATATAACTGCAATAATGTGATCTTTACAGTTTTTTTAACAAGACTATTTTATTTTCACACGTAACAACACGTTAATTGAGTAATGCGGTTGGAGTGAGTGGACGGTGTTTTTTTCACAAGCGGATTGATACAAAACAGCTAATTCTTGATTGGCGACAGTTGATTGTTTTTTTTCTTGAAACATGTCTTTAATATGAATATGGGTAATAAATAGAATAACCCACTCGGTACGAGTGATTACGGAAAATATGTCACTCGTGAAATTAATGTTTTAAGTTCCTCGCTAAAGCTCGGAACTTAAAACATTAATTTCACTCGTGACATATTTTCCGTAATCACTCGTACCTCGTGGGTTATTCTATAAATATATATCCGTGGCATCGTCCCGGACTACATTGGTGAACAGGTCGACGCCTATCATAGCTGACAAAGGTGCCTGGTTGGGGGATCTTCTTGCAGAATTCAGACTATTCTGCAACAAGAGACTTGGCAGTCTTTCCAAGTGGTGCGAAGAGGCGGGCTGGGTACTTGACCGCATTGTAATGGACAGTGTCTCTGGAGCAGACTATGTGACGGGCTTTGACAGGGTCTTATACGGCTATTGACTTCCCGCGACGCCAGATTGTCAGCATCCTGAACAAAGCCACATCCCAGAAATCCAACCTCACGCATCATGAAAGGAAATCCTGAATAACTTAAAATGCGACAACACTATCATCATCACCCCAGCAGACCAAGACAAGGCATCTGTCATTATGGATACCATTCACCTCAAAGCCTTAACCGGCACCATCCTTACAAACAGTCAAACAATGTTAGCAGTTGCGTTCCTTATCCGAACAAGGGTCCTATAGCTACTCAATTCGCCAGGAACGTTACACGCGAGGTCACCTGTTCAATTAAAGGAACAACATAACAAAACAAAAGTTAACATCACATTGAAACCAGCAATAAAGCAATTGGAAAAAGGTAAAGAAGTCATCATTTAAGAAGTTACGTGTAAGTTTTATGTTTTAATTGGTTGTATTATCATTGTATCGTGTGTAACATCGACAGAAACTTTAGATAGGTACCACATTTGGAAGCAGCCTAGACACAATTTCTTCACAACATGGCGTCGATTCACGTTTAAATGTCGTGGACACACTTTTGAAATCTCCTTTTGTGACAAATATGAAACGGTTGGTGTTATTCATTCACACTCTCAGTTGACTTGATCAATCACACGTGGCTCTCAGTTAATTCATATGGAAAAAGGCAACAGTTATTTGTCGGAACGGGCATTACAACAACTTTGGTAGACAAGAAATCGCGGCATAGCCATGATGCAAAGATGCTCTGTCAATCATTTCGATCTTAAACTTACTGCCGCTAAAGGTAATTTCTACCACATAAATATTAACAATCATTGCTGTCTTTTCACATCTTAGATTTGAATATTTTCTGTCAAGCATCATCATAAATATAGAGTGAGCGAGTGATTATGGTTTTACGTTTTTCAGCACTATTCCAGCAATATAACGTCGGGGGACACCAGAAATGGGCTTCACACATTGTACCCATGTCGGGAATCGAACCCGGGTCTTCGGCCTGACGAGCGAACGCTTTAACCACTGGGCTACCCCACCGCTCGTAATACACAAGAAACAGGAAAAGCATATTTTCATTTTTGGGTAGGTGGCCATGATGCCATGATGCCTTACACAGCTGTTGTGTAACAGATACCATCTCACTGATTGTATATTTATCCTGCAATTGGAATTATTATGGGAAAGACTACCGTGTACTTGTACCACAAAGAAACATCTTTTTCAGTTATTCACCGCTTAATAAGTCGCCTAATCATAATATGCACAGTCTCTCTTTGGTATTCCACATAATACACTCCTCACAAAATGTAAGCACAAACTCCATTTTCAAAGCAAATTCCAACTCTTAAATAATGCAACAACAAACTGACATATTGAAAGTCTACCCATAAGCTGAAGTACATGTTTACCTTTCAAAGAGTGTGTGAGTGAGTGAGTTGGGTTTAACGCCCCTTTTAACAGTATCCCTGGAGTTCATAATAACGAAGGGGGCACGGGTGGCCCAGTCATCTAAGGCGCTGCGATTCGCTGTGCAGAGTTGCGTCCCTTGGTCACGCCAGGAACCTGTCATTGTGGGTTCGAATCCCGGTTCGCCCCGGCTATGTTTCTAGGTTTGTCAGCACCATACCCGTGCTCGTGGGTTTCACTGAAGTGGTAAACGTCTGAGACCTGGATCACATTTCCTCCCACATTAAGCTGACACGCCGTGATATAACTGAAATAATGTTAAAAGCGGCGTTAAACCCAACTCACTCACTCACTCATAATAATGAATTGATAATATTGGTTCCTGGAGTTCATTATGATGTATGTTTGGCTAACATATAACTATTTTGATGAATTTAAGCTCCTTATTCATTTCCTTTAATGATATACTTTAAGTGATTATACTGTATCCCTGCAGCTGGGATGGACACCTCGCGCTTCACGCTTCTGTGGACTTTGCTGGACCTGGCTCGGCATCCTGACATCCAGGACAAGCTTCACACGGAGGTTGACCGTGCCCTGGGTAAGTTCATACCCTGATGTTACAATACGGTATGGTGACGACAAATGATATGTTCATACCCTGATACTGTAATACGGTGGTATTATGATATGGTGTATTCTACCACGACATTGGTGAATGCTTGATTCTGATTGCTTAAAGGGAGGTTTCCCTTTTGCTACGGAAACCCCTTTCTAATATATTAAGCATTGTCACAAAAATATGCATATGAATACATCGATAGCCTTTATATCGATTCATAAAAATGGCTGTCGATCGATCACCCCCTTATGAACTGTAAAACATATCGATATTTCCTCTATTACACGCTTGGTCTCTAATACAAGCCAGGTTTCTGATGCATGCCACGCCAATGGCTTTCGCGAAATTAACTGACGGCCTAGCGTTTAATAGAGAAAATACGGTAGTTCGATATCGGATGTTTTTGGCGACGATATGTTGTTCTAGGCCGTACTCCTGAATGTTTCGGTGATGAGATTACAAGGCTTTACGAAGGCACATCTTTTGCATACAAATGAAAGTTTGGATCGTCATTGAAACATTGACAATGAAAGTAAAATATAAGTGATGCAGGTCTCAGATGTTTACCACTTTGATGCAACCCACGAGCACGGGTATGGTGCTGACAAGCTAAAATCATAATCGTGGTGAACCGGGATTCGAACCCACATGCATAGGTTCCTGGCGTGCCCAAGGGACGCAACTCTGCATTGCGAATTGCGGGACCTCAGACGACTGGGCCATCCGTGCTCTTGTTAAGGCCGCATGATGGTCGGGAGAGTACATAAAAAAAATTAAGTTCTGTCACTTACACGAACCACTTGGACGTAAAAAGGTCATCGTCGACGTAGTTGTGGTGATGCGAAGGCATCTCATACGTTCTCCCTGTCTGACCACGTCGGCCACGTTTTGTACCTATATGTACGAAAGATCTAGTGACGTGTTACGTATTCATGGTTACAACTGGGGATTAAGCAAGGGTCCTGTCCGGGGGATGTCGTTTAAAGCACGAGCAAGTCTTGGCTTGAGTATATATTTAGTTTATTCTCACGAGTAACATAGAATTATGAATGTCCAGGCTCCAGTCATTACCCCAGTGTATCAGACAGGAGTAGTCTCCCTTACACTGACGCTATCTTCACGAGAGCATGAGGTTACACACCGTGGTACCAACCGTTCCCCACAAAACACCGTGTGACACGAAAGTCGGTAAGTCACGTATGTCCACTGGTCGATAGGCTGAGTAGGTATTTTTAGAATCTAGATGATTATTTTCTAACTCTTCAATTGAACAAAGAAGGACATTGACAATTTATTAACATTTTTAATTAACATTAAAAGTATTATTAATAGTGTTTGACATGTTACAATAGTTTACCACATGCGGATAAGACATTAATCTATAAAAAATACCCATTAACGTTGTGTTTGTTAGTTTGCTATTGTTTTAGCAATGGATGAACGACTGGCTTTATATATTCCCGCTATATCTAACATGCAGCGACATGCCACACGAGTGAGAATATAGTGACGTCATAGTTTAAAAAAAACGATATGGCGCCGCTCTCATTCACGTTTTACCGCGAGCCATACGCGACGTGTCATTAACTTGGAATTATTTCACTTTTCGTTTTGCTATATTACATTATACATATTATTATATTTGACAGTTGGATTTTTAATTAGTTCATGAATCACGACAGTTCGAGTTGCACAGTAAAAACAAAATCATACCAACAGACATCTTAAAGAGATCCCGTCAACAACAGACAACTGTCTGATCGTGTAATATTCTATGCTTGGGAGGGGGTGGTGTTGGTGGGTGGGGGGATAGTAGTGGGTGAGTGTAAATTAAAATAGTCATTATTGCCATTTTTTTAAGACAGGACAAGTTATAAATTACTAATGTGAAATTGTCGGTTATCAGTGCATATGAACGTATTCCAGACATGACCTTTTCAGGTGGTTATGACGTTCCCAGAGGAACCACCGTCCTTATCCCGCATGTGTACAATCCAGACCGGTACCTTGACCATGATGGCAAGATGGCTGCCAAACCAGAGAGCTGGCTTCCGTTCTCGGGCTGGAAGGAGGGTGTGTCTCGGAGAGAGCGTGGCCAAGCTGGAAATGCATCTTCTGCTGGCTGGAATCATGAGGCATTTCAAAGTGTCCCTCCCACCTGGAGCCAAGCTGAACCTTGGGCCACGTGGAGGATCTTTCTCAAACGTACCGCAAGATTATGAACTCAGTTTTGAATCGAGACTTTAGCTCAGATTTTGTACTGGTATAAAAAAAGAAGAAGAATCTATTGTACATATGATTAGCAAATAGTTTGTTTCTGGGGTGGTATGGCTGTTCTTAATATACTGTTCAAGGCATAATGTGAGTTTATGTCCCCGCCCAATCAAGTCTCGCCTGAATAAATTAGTGAAGGCAGTTTTGTGTAAGCAATATTCAAGCTACATCAAATTAGGCTGATATAACTGATTCTTGGCCAGACAGACCATCAGATCCTCATTAGATGGTTCATAGGTGGTCCCGTGATCCTGGGTACTTATTCTGTCCAGGAAAAGACATGAGGCTACAGTTGAGGTGAAATAAAAGTAACACACAAACGATAATTAGGGTCCATATTATCAAAAGTACGGAAATCAAACCTGTAAAATAGATGATCTCGCGACTATTTATTTGCAGATATTTGATTATTTTAATTATAGATATTCTACGACATTCTAGGAACCAGCTTGTCTAATTTTGTCTAACTTGTAATGTATTCAAGATGTATAGCTGATAACTCATGTAGAATCTGATGGATTGGAACATTCGAATAGATGAAAATAGATATCCAAATGCCTTTAATATCATGTTAAAAGTCCACGATGATAATCGAAATAACGAATGTGTCTCACATGTAGGATTGCTGCTCTTCATGACAAGAGTTCCATATGCATGGCTAGTTCAGCATTGTAGAAATATTGATCACTTCATACATACTTAAAATACAATTTCAGTGGTCTATTCCTATAACAGCAATCACTAAGTCGCCTTTAACGCCCTATGGAATCTGTTTCGGCAGACTGATTCTCTGGTCTGGCGTTGACGTTTTGAACAGACATAAACATACATCAAATGGTTGAGACATTGCTGTCACATTACTGATCATTTAAAGTCAGTATTAGAACCTGAACAACGTGGACATAACCTGTTCAGTTACTTTGTGAATGTTGTATCTTAAATGCTTTAACAATTTATAATATGCTCGTTTTATAGGTTGTGTGGAGAAAACAATTACCTCATAATATTATTTAATTTTACCATTTTCCTTCAAGATCCAAATGCCAAGCTTTGATTAATGCAAAATGTGTAAATGTTTTAAAGGGAATCTTCGTTTTCTGTACTCTACTCTTTTTATAATACTTTGAATTTCAGCTAATTGTAAATTTATTTTACCACATGAAACACGAATGGTTCGAGGTAATATTAACGTAAATATTTTGATACCATACTATATACGGCAGCATATTGATGAAAACAGCTTCCATACATGTGAATGCAAAACGTTAACGCCAGGGAATAATCAGTGTCGAATATCCGGCGAAAGAGATTCCATGGGGCATAAAAGGCAAAATGGTGATGAATAAAATACAAGTGGATCACTGAAAATCACCAGGTGTACGCGAAAAGGGTACGCATGGCCTACTCTACCGGTTGCATCCGCCACTCAAACAACTTTCAAATTCAATTTAGCGGAGTTAAATGTTCAGCTGACCTAGCCCCGCATTGAAGAAACAGTATGGTTTCTTCTGATTGAGGACTGTTAAACTTTGGTTTTCAAAGTATTACAGTTTGGATGCTGGAAGTGACATATTCCTCTGTAAAAAGGAATCCTTCAAGCTATGAATAAATGTGACAAAACCCTTTGCATAATCATAAGAAATCCCCGTAAAAAGCCGACTTCATGGTATACGATTCCGACGATATCATAAGCACGTGTTTATGAATCACTAGCAAATGAGCTATCCTGCCTCCCTGGTGACATCCGTCTCAAACACATACACACGCAAAGGCAAGTCAATTTCTTTGCAACACAATCTCACTGGATAACATGAATAAATAATTAAATCAAGACAAGTCAAATAGATAAGTGTTGTTTTTTTAATTATTTGATTGACTGAGACAGGGAATCCTTATGACGCATTACTTTTCAGCTGTCAGTGAACGATATACAATTGCGAGGCGTGTAAGGAAGTATTACATCACATTCTACATGTGCTGTGTCATTAGTGGCCGACCGTTTAATAATCTGTTCCGATGGGTTGCTGAGATAGAATATATTTTTAGTCAACGCTTCAAAGTATTCTTCAAACATTTTTCCCCCAGCATTTTCGGGAACAGATAATATGTCCCAACCTCCTTGATACACACCATTTCATGGGGAAGAGAAGACACTACAAAGACTTAATATAGATTCTGTTATTTCTCAAAATGATTTGGATGAATGGAAAGTATAAAAGAAGATACCTTAGTGGCCATAACATGTCCTATTGAACTACGAGGTGGGGGGGTCAACTCGCTTAGCAGAGGTGCCACATGCGCTTCCTAACTGTGTTTTGGGGTGCCAAGTACCCTACATCAGTTACCCAAGCGTATTGTCATTCCGTGTCGCCATGGTTGGTTTAAGACATTACTCTGCCACGCACCAAGGTCGTGAAGGTTTCGCAGTCAAGGACCATTGCTCCACATTACCCACAAAAACATTCATGTACCGACGCAGACACATACAAGTATTAACACAACACAAGGTTTGATACATGTTCTTTACTCACTATCTCTCCATACAAAACTACTTGGATAGTACCAGACAGGACAGGCTCGTCACAGAGTGGGTAGCTGTAACGAGTCGAAAAGCTGACTTTAAAACCCGCATCGCTCTTTTAAAGTGTTCAAGCCTCACCCGCATTTGTGACATGCCCTGATACATCGTTTTGATTCGCTAAGAAACATATCTGACGCTGACGTCATGTTTGTATTGGGATCGGTAAAATACTGAGACCAACTGCCCGGTCAGTCTCGCGTTATATGATTCGCAATCTGTTCTCGGTGTTCTCTCTTTCATGATTAATTTTTCATGTCTCTCTTGGCATATAAAATACAACAGATCCGAAGAAAGCACAAGAGTAGCCTCCATTGTAACTGTTGAATTTGTTGTAATTTTCTTAGGTTTTGGGAATGCATTTTTACCTTATAACATTCTCCGACTTTGGACAAGAACTGCCCACAGCTCTGAATGAACTAAAGACTAGATCAGGTCAGATATGTTATAAAATACAACTATAATATACACAATAGTAGCAATACAGGATCGAGTATCCCATATAGGACATGTAATCAAATTTCAAAGATTCATTATTACCCGTAGAAAAGGGCGATGGTGTCTGCATCTCGCGCTGTTGAATGTGTACAAGGCCAAAACAGAACAGGTAGTATCCGAACACACGGCCTTGTCGCATCCTTTGGAATTGTCCTGGGCTGGGGCGTCGACGTAAGAGGTGAAATGTTCTGCACATTGCGGGGCTGTTCACTGGTCATTGTCTGCCCATGTACATACACCGTGTGCCGATGTACATGTATTCACAGCTTGGGGGAGGGTTCACAGAATCTGTAGTGCTTTTGCGAAACCTAAACCTCAACACTGCTATTTTGTTAAGAGAAAGCAGCAAGATTATCTACAAGCGAGGTTGGGAAATGTTGATAAAACAATTCATCAACTAATGAGCCAAATATGTGAAAGCTATTTGAATTAAATAGACTATGCTCTTGTGAACACACTAAGAGTATTTCAGTCAGTTATTAATCAATTGCAACTTTTACCTTTGTCATACAACTCCAGCGAACTATTCGATCATTATTATGAGGAGTCCAACCCAAAAGGGCAATCGGCAATATTTCAACCGTATCGTGACTATCAAGGGTTAAATATACTGAACAACAAAAGTTCCTGTGACATTGAATAAGATTTAATGCAAAGTTATGTTTTTTACCAAATCTGAAACAATTTCTATTTGCAACAGATAAAAGACTCCTGTAAGTGTTCAAATGGTTTAATTTGCCATGCTGACTTTGCGTGATTTCATAAAAAAAACCATGAACATGCCAAAATGTCAATTTACAAATCGAAAGCCAGTGTGTCAACCTATGGCTGAGATGCACGTAAGCTCAACCTTTTTCATAGAGTAAGTATCTGTGCTGCTCTTGTTGCGTATTTTTTTGCGATAATAACAACAGCAACCCATAGGTAAAATAATAATAATAATAATAACAAAAATCAAACCAAGAATTCCGATCATTATGAGGTGGCTGTTATCAGTTGTGTCTGTTGCTGCAACAGTTGCCGATTCTGTAACAAAAATATTAGTATTAAAACAATACACACTCTAAACTGGATTCAGGCAGTGTACCTATTACAAATGTACATTGTGTCTTATATATAAAACGTCTTTGCAAGGTCTTTTCTTTGATCTGTCTAATACAAACGAAAAAATAAATAATATTTTTCGACATTTACCTCTTCATGATTAGCCTTAACGTCATGATATCTTACCATTGCATGTGCCGTTATTTGATCCATCCAGTGCCAGTTTCCAGTAGAACTGGTCTTTGCGAAGGAAGAGTGGCAAATTCAGTCGTTTATCAATAGCATTATAAACACTTGTCTTCTTAGTGTGGATGTTCAAATATTTTCCTGTTTGCACTTCTTTGAAACTGTATGTTGTATCGATATCTGCTTCAGCTGCCGTTATCAGAAATGTGAGCGCGTCATGTTTGGAGGGTTCACAAATAAGAAATTCCTTCCTGTCTATTTTATCGCTCTTTGTCCATAACGTTGGGACTCTTTGTTCATACGACAAAAAGGGTCTATCGAAACTCAGGTAGCATCCACACTTTTGTCTTAGGTAAAAGCCAGGTCTTCCATCAGACGATGCATTCTCCCAAGAAAATACCTCACTACAATCTTTCCGTGGACATCGCAGTCCTGCATCCAGCGGTTTATTAATTCTGTCAGTATCAAAAGTACCATCAGTCACAATCGATCCTTTCTGATTGGTGAACAAAACTGTACCGGAGTTAGGATGGATAATGTTTATATTACGCAGCTGTGAGAAATACTGAGGCGTGCATCTCTTAAACCTTCCCTCTTGATCTTTTAAGCGACCTTCCAGTTTGTCCCTCTCTACAGCACACGTTGGGCTGTTCGCAGAACATGTTAAGTTGTACAGCTGAAAAGAGCTAACCTGCAGTTTCATTAACTCCTCTTTGTAGCTGCTGATATCAGACAAGCTTTGTTTCAGATTATAACGTTGTGATGTGGCTGCTTGAAGCTCCCTGAGAACATGTCCAACATAATCACATGCTAGGCCAGAGGTGCGTCCTGCAGATACTACGCTGGCCCCCTCTATCACCAAATGCAGTTCTGTTAACAAGTTGGGTATCTTCATTAAATCCATCTTCAAGGCCTCTTTTTCATTCTCCAGTGTTTGGTTACAGTTGTTTGTTGTATTTGCCAGCAAGCAAGTTTTATATGACTTGATGAATGTGTCCAAATGTTCATAAATAGCAAGGAGATCTCGTTCAACCCTTTCTGCATCGCGTATGGTTTGCAATTCCTTTAACTCTTTAATTTTTATCAGCAAATCCTTATTTTGTACCTGAAATGAAAGTGACGTCAAACATTTAATTTAAAAAAAAGATCGTGACAATGTTTGTCCAAAAAGAACGCAACATATATGTGAATTGTGTTTCACTGTAAGGAACGTTGCTTTTAGAGAAGAAATAAGATGAGTAAGTTACTTGGATCGAACTGAGAATCTTCAATATGGAGTCAAGTTTCTCAGTATTCCCGGTTTCTGTGATGTGATCCACCAGAGCGTCGATACCAAATGACATCAACTCCTTTATGGCAAATTTGGCGATCGCTGTAACGATTGGGACGATTCGTTTTCTGCGCACAGTCCGGCGTTCTCCAGCTAAAACGTTTAATTTATGTGTTCAAGGGCTAAATTCTGGAAAAGCTGGTTAGTTTTGAGAGTTATCAAATCATGTCATTTGATGAATAACGATATAGTACGGGACATTATAGGTGGTATTTGATTGAATTATCCTGTGAATTTGACTTGCTCACTACAACGCTCCACTTGGTTTTGCACGTGTTTGTGTCGGTTGCCACCCTAAACGTATTGTCGCTAATATACCTAAACGTATTGGCTGTGTTTGTGACTGCATTCCTAACATTGTGTGCATTGTACATCTGGCATAATTAAAGACACTTTCGTGTATGGCATGGGTGCATGAGTGGCCCAGCCGTCTCAGACGCCGCAATTCGCTGCACCAAAGCGATAAACGTCTGAGACCTGCATTGCATCATTTCGGGATTTCCTCCCGCGGATTAAGCTGACACGCCGTGACACTGTAATATTGTCAAAAACATGTGTCATTCATGAAAGCTTGTTACACACATTTGGTAAACTACATAACATTAAGTTGAATAACACTTCATATGCCCTACTTCTTATGAAGCCCCTCCTTCCAGAGCCATTGGGACTAATCAAAGTAATAACAAGACGATGTTGTGTTGTTAAAATAAATCAATCGACAAAAATCAGAAACTGATAAGTTCCTGAATTTGAAATTTGCAAACAAGAGAACTGATGCTTTAAACTTGTGTAACATACTCAGGCAACAATCAGCTTCCTTAAATGGCTCACAACATTTCAACCTTCAGAATAGCCAATTCCCTTCCACTGATTAGTGAGTGAGTGAGTTCGGTTTAACGCCGCTTTTAACATTATTCCAGTTATATCACGGCGTGTCAGCTTAATGTGGGATGAAAAGCCCGAAGTCGAACCCACAATGATAGGTTTCCAGCGTGCCCAAAGGGACGCAACTCTGCACAGCGAATCAGGGCCCCTAGAAGCCTCGGCCACCCGTGCCCCACTTCCACTGACCAGCACACATAAGCTAGAAATAAGAGACCAGTGAAACCGCCTCATCTGTTTCATATATAGGTCTGTACGTTTAGGTAACTGTAGTTGGGTCCAACTTGACGCCCGAAAGCAGTTATGACAATAATACATATATTCAACTAAATACATCATTATACAATTAAGTATTGAATGCTGTATTCGTGTTTGATTTCAAAATAAATGCAAAGTTTGCTGGCTTCCTTTTTGAATGCGATTTTCTTTTTTATAATTAAGTGTTTTATTCAAACCGTATCCTTTAACCTAAAACAACATTTCACATTTTAAAACATTATAGTTTGAACATGGATAGAAGTAGTTGAGCGGATCTGTGGGAGGGTATACGCAGAAACAAGAAGAGTTATCTGAAATATGTCATTGAAATGTGAGGACATTCATATCTCCATATCCGAGTCAAACGCGAGTGTGTGTTGTGTTACAAACTCTTGAAGCACAATCTAAATCATAATTACCTTTCTGCGATACTTCTCTGACCCCCTCTATCACCAAATGCAGTTCTGTTAACAACTTGGGTATCTTCATTAAATCCATCTTCAAGGCCTCTTTTTCATTCTCCAGTGTTTGGTCACAGTTGTTGGTTGTATTTGCCAGCAAGCAAGTTTTATATGACTTGATGAATGTGTCCAAATGTTCATTAAAAGCAAGCAGATCTCGTTCAAACCCTTCTGCATCGCGTATGGTTTGCAATTCCTTATTTTGTACCTGAAAAGAATGTGAAGTCAAACATTTAATTTTAAAAAAAGATCTGGACAATGTTTGGCTAAAAAGAATGCAACATATATGTGAATTGTGTTTCACTGTAAGGAACGTTGTTTTTATAGAAGAAATAAGATGAGTAAGTTACTTGGATCGAACTGAGAATCTTCAAAACGGAGTCAAGTTTCTCAGTATTCCCGGTTTCTGTGATGGGATCCACCAGAGCGTCGATACCAAATGACATCAACTCCTCTATGGCAAATTTGTCGATCGATGTAACGATTCGTTTTCTGCGCACAATCCGGCATTCTCCAGCTAAAACGTAAACTTTATGTATTCAAGGGCTAAATTCTGGAAAAGCTGGTTAGTTTTGAGACTCAAATCATTTTATATGATGAATAACGATATAGTATGGGACATTATAGGTGGTATTTGATTGAATTATCCTGTGAATTTGACTTGCTCACTAGAACGCTCCACTTGGTTTTGCACGTGTTTGTGTCGGTTGCCACCCTAAACGTATTGTCGCTAATATACCTAAACGTATTGGCTGTGTTTGTGACTGCATTCATAACATTGTGTGCATTGTACATCTGTCATAATTAAAGACACTTTCATCTATAGCATGAGGGCATGAGTGCAATTCGCTGCACCAAAGCGATAAACGTCTTTTCGGGATTTCCTCCCGCGGATTAAGCTGACACGCCGTGACACAGTAATATTGTTCCAAAATACAAGTGGCAAAACGTTTTCAATATTCATAGATATAATTAACAATAAAGCGACAAATCCCTTTCCGTAAAGATCATCAATCAACTGCCAAAAGCAGAGTCGGGTGTACGATTCCGACTATATCATGAACATGTGTTTATGAATCACTATCAAATAGTGATGATACCAGGTGTTTGCGAAAAGGTGAGCGTAACCTGCTCCAACGGTGGCACCTGTCACTAACACATGCAAAGATAAGTCAAATGTTCACCTATAAAAACACGGAAACAAATGGTACAAGTAGCAACGAACATCGAAAGAGAGCTTACTTTGGAGTGTTAACATGACGAGGATGTACACATATACTGCTGGCAAATTCATGGTTTAACAAATCAGCGGCTCGAAACACAGTCTCGGTGATCAAAACCAACGATCTGATATGACTCCGTACTTAGACGCGCAGTTGCAAATCTGTAGATATGGGTTACGCAATACCCTTCCCAATAATAATCGTCCTAAAAAAAGACGACTAACCGCACTCGTGACGGCACGTGATATAACAACAATAAATGTAAAAAGGAACAATACGGTTGCATGTGTGATGTATTCCTCTGTCAGTCAGTTCACTTATGTGTACACGTGGCAATGATCTGGCACTATAAATACGAACACAAGCTATCTTGAACATGTACACATAAGTACTTATAACATTTATTAAGTTACCTAGAGGCATGAAACTTTATGTTTAAAGATTGTACTTCATTGGACGTATGTTTTTCTTCTAAAACGGTAGTGATGTCAATAGACCGGAATTGCTTATAACTTTGTTATTAAGTTACTTACAGCTACGAGATATAGGACTTTGGTGTGGGTTACAGGTCGGATTTATGTTCAAATGAGGGCGGTCCAATACTGAGACATTAATTGTAAAACAGTGTAGTTTCTATCTACTCAGAGATATTCTTCATGTTGATTGAGTATGATTTACGCTGCTTTTATCAATATTCCAGCAATATAACGGCGGAAGACAGCAGAAATGGGCTTCACACACTATACCCATGTCGGGAGTCGAATCTGGGTCTTCGGCGTGACGGGCGAACGCTTTAACCACTAGGCTACTCGACCACCCATTAATTGTATTGAACATTACATGATGCACAGTTACCTTTTCCGCTAGGATATATTTGGGATGCATTTGTAACATATCTCACCATCACACAGGATGGCAAAAACATGTGTCATTCATGAAAGCTTGTTACACACATTTGGTAAACTACATAACATTAAGTTGAATAACACTTCATATGCCCTACTTCTCATGAAGCCCCTCCTTCCAGAGCCATTGGGACTACACAAAGTAACAAGACGATGTTGTGTTGTTAAAATAAATCAATCGACAGTAATCAGAAACTGATAAGTTCCTGAATTTGAAATTTGCAAACAAGAGAACTGATGCTTTAAACTTGTGTAACATACTCAGGCAACAATCAGTTTTTTTAAATGGCTCACAACATTTCAACCTTCAGAATAGCCAATTCCCTTCCACTGATTAGTGAGTGAGTGAGTTCGGTTTAACGCCGCTTTTAACATTATTCCAGTTATATCACGGCGTGTCAGCTTAATGTGGGAGGAAAGCCCGAAGTCGAACCCACAATGATAGGTTTCCTGCGTGCCCAAGGGACGCAACTCTGCACAGCGAATCACGGCGCTTTAGACGACTGGGCCACCCGTGCCCCACTTCCACTGACCAGCACACATAAGCTAGAAATAAGAGACCAGTGAAACCGCCTCATCTGTTTCATATATAGGTCTGTACGTTTAGGTAACTGTAGTTGGGTCCAACTTGACGCCCGAAAGCAGTTATGACAATAGATATATACAACTAAATACATCATTATACAATTAAGTATTGAATGCTGTATACGATGCGATTTTCTTTTTTATTTTAATTTAGTGTTTTATTCAAATCGTATCCTTTAACCTAAAACAACATTTCACATCTTCAAACATTATAGTTTGAATATAGATAGAAGTAGTTGAGCGGATCTGTGGTAGGATATACGCAGAAACAAGAAGAGTTATCTGAAATATGTCGTTCAAATGTGAGGATATTCATATCTCCACATCCGAGTCAAACGCGAGTGTGTGTTGTGTTACAAACTCTTGAAGCACAATCTAAAACATAATTACATTTCTGCGATACTTCTCTGCAATAATTGCTTAAAACCTCAGCAAAAAAGGTTTCAGCATTTGATATGTGGCATTGCTTGTCGTTTGCTGTCGTTTTATGGTATCAGGTAAAAATGGATTTTCATAAAACTAGTTGTAGCATCTTACTGTCTGAATATCGCTTCTGTTTCTTAAATTGTAAGTACTGAAAGTGGGACTCTTTATGGAATATAAGTAATTTGGTATTAAGTTGTAAATCATCGTGTAAATTATATTAAATTTAAATGCTGTCGTCTTCGAGGGAATGAGTGAAGGCTAGTTTCTCTCTGTCTCTCAATTCATGGCTAGTACCTCTAATGGTGCCACAAATGTTTCTAACTGTACATTTTCGAGGATTATGACTTCGAGGTACAGTCTTGCTGTAAAGTCAACGCTAACTGTTAATGTCTATGAACTTCAGCAATATCATTTCATTTTTAAACTAGGTTCTGTGCATAGATTTCCTTTTCTTGAGAATATTACTTCATCTTTTTTTCTGGCTTATGATTAACTTTCCCCAATTTGATTTTGTTTCTAAATCATTATTTGTATTAGTATCTGTGAAATGTAAGTCATCTGTACTGATGTCAGTTTTCACCTTCAAAGATTCGAATACTACTTACAATACAAACCATCAATAATGTCATCATTTCTCCCGAGGAACTCCCGCCGATACATGCTTAAGGTCTAAAGTATAACCATCAATAACGTATTGGGCTTCCCACATTGTACCCATGGGGGGAATCGAGTCCAGGTATCGGCGTGACGAACGAACGCTTTAGCCGCTTTGTTCCTCAAGCATGTTAATCACATGCAGTCAGATTTCGATCAGTGCATGTCAGCGCGATACCGAAAACTACACCAAGTAAATTGGCTGTCCAATAGAACCAAGCTCAGCATTTCTCTCTTGGCGAACCCGGCGTTCTAACGGAATCACAAACCCATTCGTTCTACCCTGACTATTGACATCAACAATGATACCTTATCACGCACTTATGACTTCACACGATAACGTGTCGACAACAATTCCCTGCTGTACAACTGAAACGCGGGGTTTTTTCTTCTTCAGATCCTGATTTATGTCAGATTAACCTATTGGGTAACCCGCGCCCTCTCTCGGCACTTTCATGAGGCCGCACATAATGACACGTTTGCATTTACTGACGACTCAAGCTCAGTAAAGCCACAAACTCAATACTCTTGCAATTGCTCATGTATTCAAAAGCTATGAATAATGCCAAAAAACATTTTCATGACATTTGAAAAACGCTATGATGGTTGATTTAACCACTTTTCACATCAAGCAACAGTGTTTTAGAGGTACTTGGTGACTATTTCCACGAGATATCCTACCTGTACCCCACAGACACATCATAACACAGCACGAGTTTCTTTACTCATACGTCGGCGACTATTGACAAGGTTAGCCTGACCCTGTTCGAGAGCTGGTCACAAACCAACGTTGCCTTTGTGAAATGTAACCTGATGATTGCACAACACACAGACATTAAACATACCGCTTGATAGCTCATGCATGTAGGTAACTGTAAATGTATATTTCATAGCTCAATCGATATTGCATTGTACTGTAGTAGTTTCACAGTGTTCGTTATTTCAGAAATATAATATAGGATTCATTCTCTTTAGCAATGATAAGTGTACAAGAGCAGTCGTGATTGTATTCTCATCATTCAACAGACTTCGATATTATTAATTTTATATTTCCACAATTACACCTGATTGCAATGTCTCTTGTCTATCTACTACCGTTCAGTCAAATCCTACTATTTCAGAAAGTTTATAGAATTACTCTTTTTATAATTACAATGAATCCGATAATTCCTTTCCACGAGTGACTCGTATGATTCGTTTAGAGCTCAGGCAGTTTGATATTGTCAAGAGTTTTTTTACTGCCAAGCGTAAACACCGGGAAACAGGCCACATGACCGTAACGTTAAACGCTTAGTCTGATTGATCGTGGTCACACTGGGACACGGGTGGCCCAGCCATCTAAGGCGCCCCAATTCTCTGTGCAGAGTCGCGCTCCTTGGACACGTCAGAAACTTATGGTCGTTGGTTTGAATCCCGATTTGTCCCGATTACCTGATTATGTTTCTAAACGTCTGTGGCCTGCATCACTTCGGGCTTTCCTCCCGCATGAAGCTGACACGCCGTGATACAACTGGAATACTGTTAAAAGCGGCGTGAAACCCATTTCATTCACTCACTCCAGGTCATACATTAAAGGAGACATGTTTTTAAGCATTTCGTCCACGAACAATGAACAAAACTCATCACTGCAGCTTTTAGAACATTAACCTTTATGAAAACACAGATACAATATGTTTTTTATGTTCAAGTATATATACACATTGATAGTCATATTCAGCGAATTGATACCGAAAAACGCCAGACATGCAATGCACTTATTGTATTTACTACGCAGATCGTCAAATGACACTACAATGAAAAAGCTAAATGAGAGAAGAACCAGCTTTAGAACATGTAAACAACTACGTGACCTACTTTGATGATATACGTGAGCGTGTGTACACTATTCCGACAAAGGACCCTCGGGTCTTATCAGGGTGATGAATCAGATAGAGAGTAGCACAGTTACTTGATGCACTTCCAAACACGATGCTACACATACCCCAAAGGCAACGGAAACACGTTCCGAAATTATAGCAACAGCATGTTGTTAGTTAATGATGTTCTGGATAAACGTAATGTCGTCTTAAAGAAAAGTCGTCAATCCTGCTTGTTTCAATGAGGAAGAGTATCAATACCTTTTGCAATTAAAGGCAATATGTTAAAAGAATGTTTGTGCTTTTTTGCTCGAATTAAAGGATCTGGAACAAAGTCTGCCCAATTAGTATTTTTTCCCAATGTATTAATCAAAACTAGAATTGCTAAATATTTAAATATATCTTCATCATAATGTCAAGTTGCGTTTGGGGTGGGTAAGTCGCGACGACAGCAACAGAAACCGCAACACGCTATAGTCAAAAGAAAAAACACCCTGACGGCAATTCCGATGAAAAGTCCGAGGTAGCATCAATCAGATGTGTGTGTTGCTGCACCAGTTGATGATTCTGAAACAATAAGACAATGCAAAAGTGATTATTTTAACACAGACGCTTCATCAGTCAGTTAAGCATTTGGTCTTTTTGACAATGCTTCAGAAATGCATACTGATAAATGTAGTCGATGAGTGAGTGAGCAATATACCAGCACTATCCCGGCGTGTGGCACATTGTACCTATTACACATGTAGATATTATATTATATCATATTGTTTTATCTGTCTTATAAACATGTTAAACCAAAATGATCATTTCAATAATTACCACTTCATGATTTCTCTTTGTACCGATCTGAACTTCAGGATATCTTACCATCACATGGTCTGTTATTTGATCCTTTCAGTGTCTGATTCCACTAGGATTGGTCTTCGTCAAGGAAGAGTACCAATGTCAGTCTTTTGTCAATTTCGTCATTAACACTTGTGTACTCAGTGTGAATGTTCAAATATTTTCCAGTTTCTACTTCTTTGAAGCTGGGTGTTGTATCGATGTTTGCTTCGGCAGCTGCTATCAGAAATGTGACCGCATCTTCTTTGGTGGGTTTACAAATAAGAAACTCTTTCCTGTCTATTTTATCATTGTCTGTTCAAAACGTTGAAACCACTTTTTGTACATCACAAAAGGTCTATCGAAACTAAAATAGCATCCACTCTTCTGTCTCAGATAAAAGCCAGTTTTTTCATCTGGCAATGCATCCTCCGAAGAAAAAGAATTCACTAGAATATCTCCGTGGATATCTCAGTCCTGCATCTTGTGGTTTATCGATGCTGTCCCAGTCAAATGTAACACCAATCACAATCGACCCTTTCTGATAGGTAAACACACCGTGCCGGATATAGGATGGATAATGTTTATGTAATGTACCTTGTCAGCATGTGAAAAATACTGAGGCGTGCATCTCTTAAACCTTCCCTCTTGATCTTCTAAGCGATCTTCCAGTTTCTTCCTCTCTACAGCACACGTTGGGCTGTTCGCGGAACATGTTAAGTTGTACAGCTGAAAACAGCTAACCTGCAGTTTCATCAACTCCTCTTTGTAGCTGCTGATATCAGACAAGCTTTGTTTAAGATTATAACTTTGTGATGTGGCTGATTGAAGCTCCCTGAGAACATGTCTAACATAATCGCATGCTGGGCCAGAGGTGCGTCCTGTAGATACTACGCTGACCCCTTCTATGATCAAATGCAGTTCTGTTAATAAGTTGGATATCCTCATTAAATCCATCTTCAGGGCCTCTTTTTAATTTTCCAGGTTTCCGTTACAGCTGTTGGTTGTATTTGTCAGCAAGCAAGTTTTATAAGACTTGATGAATGTTTCAAAATGTTCATTAATAACAAGGAGACTTCGTTCAACCCGTTCTGCATCGTGTACAGTTTGCAATTCCTTTAGCTCTTTAAGCTTTATGCGGAAATCTGTATGCTCATCCTGACAATTCAAACATTTAATTGAGAATTTTTTTAAAACAAATTGTGACAATGTTTGGTAAAAAAACCCGCTATGTACATGTCCATTCTATTTCACTGTAAGGAAACCTGTTTTATGAATGATGTGTATAGAAGACATATTATTAGTCAGTTACTTGGATCGAACTCAGAATCTGCAAAATGGAGTCACATTTTTCAGTATTCCCGGTTTCTGTGAAGTGATCCACCAGAGAGTCGATACCAAAGGACGTCAACTCCTGGATGGCAAATTTGGCGATTAATGTTACGTTTGGGACAAGTCGTTTTCTGCGCAATTTTTCCCAGCTGAAACGTAGAATGTATGTGTTAAGGCTGCACTCAGTAAAACCTGTTTTATTTTTAGACTGTATGAAATCATGTCATTCGTTGAATTACTATAAATTGTCGCTAGTTATTTCCGATTAAATTATCCTATTACCTTATCTTTGTTCTATGGATCGCATTACTTGCCTTTGTATGTGTTTGCAACGGGTGCCACCAGTAAGACAGGATACGCTCCCCTTTGCGAAAACCTGGTATTCACCTATTAACTTTCTAAGATCGTTTTTAGTATATTTATTCAAATCCTATGTTGATACGACTACACTTTTGACATAGTGTGCATCACATTTAAGCATCATTGAAGACACTCTGGTGTATGACCTGGCACGAATGGCTGGTGAGCAGAGATGCGTCCCTTGGGCACAACAGCGCGCAGGTCACAAATCAAGTGAAGTTAAGCAACGTCGGTCCGTGTTTACTTGGATGGGTGACCGCCTTTTGGCAACTTGGCTCCTGCGAGTTAAAAGGACTACGGTCCTACCCCACACTGAAGCACAGGTCACACGTGTGGCGTTTCCTTGGGCATGTGACTTTGTTAGAAATGTGATTCAGTTCATCCTGCAGTGAATGGGTACCTGGTAGGATGAGAAGGCAATGTGGTTGTTAACCTAGCATCGAACAGGCAGCTTGGGTTGTATACTAAACATTCAGCAAAGAGGGTTCGGGTGATCCTGGCACAGTCAGGCTGGTTAGGTTCATCATCAGCTCAGGGCCCTTGCCCCCACTACACGCAGCCAGACAGCGAATGGGACGTCTCCTAGGAAGCGCTGCCTAGTCAAACCCACCCAAACTTCTGCTGCAGATTGAGAGGAACCAAACCTAAGGCACCGAGAACAATGGGGAGTCGGACAACTAGGTACATGTACTTGAGATGCAAGCGTGACATTTCGAAAGCGAGGTCCACATATTTGCAATGTTTTTCCTCAATCTTGTCAATCACATTAGTGTCAAAGGGGAAAGAAAATTGAATGATTATGATTTCGTTGGATTTATCAAAAAGGACAAGATCAGGTTTGTTGGCCTGGATTCGTCTGTGGCTGTAAATGGGCCTATTCCAAAGTATTTTGTATTCATCATTTTCAATGACGCCCTCTACATATACCGGGTCGTACCATGGATGGACCTCTGTGTCAAAACCACAAGCATGGCAAAGACGGTAATAAAATGATCGAGCTGCACCATCTTGTCGTTTAAGATTGTGTGTTTGTGCCAAAGCTGGGCATCCACTGACAAGGTGTTGGACAGTCTCATTAAACTCATTACACAATCTACATTTCATATTTACATTTTGATGCAAAATCACACATTGACGGTTTCGAGTGGGAAGTGACTGGTCCTGAGCAGCAAACAGAAAGCCTTCAGTTTCACTTTTCAGGCCAGACGACTTCATACAAGCGAAGGACTCTGCAGGGTTGCTGGTCCTCTCAACACATCGCACATAAACTCGATGCAGTGGTCGTTCAGATAGCCTCTCCTTGAAAAACTGAGTCTGGGCCGACTTGATATGGCACTTCGCTTGGTTGACACTAATTTCTGTAACGTCCAGCGCCGTACAGCACCAACAAAATCAAGACCGACTTTTAGATTATGCCCCACATCCTTGGCTCGTTTAAGAAAACTGTGGAATGCCTTCTTTTCATCATGAGTCTTGACATGCTTCACAAGTCGATCATCAGACAAATATATGTGTGGAAAATTGCACATAACTATTTTATCATGAAGAGCCCCAACGTTAATCAAACCACTTCCTCCCATAATGATTGGTAAATATAAGCGATTGAGGGAAGAGCGACACAGCAGCTCGATGATAGCGTGTATAACACAATATATTCGTATAGAAAAACAATCACACCCCTCTATATACATAGAGACTCTATGTATATAGAGGGTGTGATTTTTTTATCTATACGAATATATTTTGTTATACACGTTATCATCGAGTTCCTGTGATGAGCGAGGGTGGTGGGATCTGTTGTCTGACATGATTCTTCGTGTGAGGGTGTCAATACCCTGAATTTCTTGTTTCGTCAAATCAACAACACCGAAAGAATATGAAAGCACGGGTACAGCATAAGTATTTGTGGATTTTACTTTTTTGCGAACGTTCAACTCTGAACTTCAGATTTTCTTAAGGCTACATTTGTACTCTGCCCCAAGTTGTTTCCCTGATATGGGCCTTCTGGAGATTGTCCCTAAGCTACATCCCTAAGTACGCGTAGGCCTGACCTTCCACAAGATGGTCAAAATCTCCTCCTCCAAGTAAACTGACTGATCCTCAATATAAGTTCAAGGTCATCTATGTAAAGGATGTGAGTAAGGAGTGTTGGGTATCTGTGCTGAGGAGGTCCAGGATGATAACCTTCCTCTTTTCTAAGCAAAAAGCTTAAAGGATTTAATGACAAACAGAAAAGCAAAGGATTGAAAGCATCGCCCTGAAATATTCCTCTTCTAATAGAAATGGGTTCCGAAGTCACCACCTGCCCCTGCGAATACATCTCAAGTTGAGTTGACCAGCAATTCATTAAAGACTTGAGTAATACAAGTAGTCGCTCGGGGAGGTCAATACATTCCAAAATTCATTCGTGAGGTACAGAATCATAATCTGTAATCTATTCAACACATTGAGAGGTTATGGTGGTAATTTGGTTATAAGTACGTATCATGTGTAACAAAGAGTAAGAGGGATAAGAGTGAAGCGGATCTTCGCAAGGATATACACAGAAACAAGAAGTGTTATCTGAAATATGTCATTCAAATGTATTGACATTCAGATCGCTACATCCGAGGCAAAGCGGGAGTGTGCACGGGAGTAGTTGTTACCTGTGCATTACTGTATTTTCCCAGTGAGTACCCTGATGATATAGCCGAAATCTAGACTTGTTCGCGACCTGTGCTCGCCATTCGTAAGCGCATTTTTATTGAAAGTAGAAGGACGTATGGTCACACTGATCAACAAAAATGAAATACAGTTTTGGAAATGTAGGTATATTTGTGGGGAGCATCGGTAATGGTGATGCAGTTTTGATAAGTCACTTGCTTGGTAATTGTGCGATCTTCGTGTACACTATTTTGACTTGCAACACAAAGTAAATATTTCTTCTGAACATTGCTTATTTTACCTTGTGTATATGTTTACATTCAAAATGTAAACAGATTTCACTAAGGAAATTTATTAAACGCCTAAATATTCAATTTATTTTACAAATTAACTGAAAAATATGTCCATCTTTATTAATATGATAACGAATTCCAAATATTTGTTTATGTTTAATATCATCACCAAGTACAGTTCTGTATTGTTTGGCTTCTTTTCTTAGCATTATTAATATATTGTGATGTGTTTAAGCTCTTTTGGTCGTCTTTATCATTTTTAGTCAGTCGGTTAAATAAATGAATGGATTATTCAGTCAATTTGTAAAATGACTGAAATATTTAGATATTTAATAAATTGCCCGAGTGAATCATATTTTACACATTGACTGTAACATATACACGCTTACAAAAGAAAATACTTGTGAAAACAACGTCTATCGCGCATCGAAAAACTTCCCAACCAAACGGAAAGGAACAAGAATGATTCTGTTCAAAGCTGCAGCGAATGAATGAAAACAAAATGCAAATATCATTATTACAACCTACCAAAGTTATAATGTATCCGGGAATATCAACATAAAGGAACAATATCCATTGCGTCTGCAGCTGTACAAAAATACTTATTTGCTGTAACGCGTCTGTAAATCATAAACAGCCCGTCGAATACAACCTATCGTTCTTGCCACTTCAGCTACGGACGTTCCCGTCTGCAACATGCCGATGGCACGTTCACGTTGCACATTTGAAAGGCGTGGCATGACAAATGGCCGTAAAGACTTTTGTTTTCTTGTGTTTGTCTTTTTTTGTTAATGACTGCTAACAAGTATGGCTGAAAACACGTGCGGTATTATTGCCACGTGACCAGTTGCACGTGAAAACACACTTTTGCCACTATAGTGCTGTGCATGTGATTTTGTTCGATTCACCTGCACAAAAACGGGTGTTATCTGAAGACATTACGTGGCCATTACTGTTTCAATACACAATAAGGGCCCACAATGATAACTGGTCAAAATGGTAAAATTTTAGGATTGTGAAGTTTTTAATTTGGTTTAGTATATATTAAATACCTGCTTTAGATTTTTTCAGAATTTGTTTTATGTTTCAGAAAAGTGGATCAAGGCAAAACCAAAGAAAGAAGATTCTGACAATCTATAATTTAGAAAGTTGTAAAAGTTTTCTAAAAATATTAAAATCTTCACAGAAATGAGTCTTCAAGTTCTTTTTTAATTAAATGTTGAAGACATGGCATGGATTACCATGTCGGCCATTGGTATTGTGTTTTCTGAAGTACATGCCTGAAGGATGTACTGTTCCTGACTATTTGTATCTTGTTAACAGTGACCGGATGTTGTACGTTTTAACCATTGGCAGCAAAACACTCAGCTTAAACGTTTCCGGAACCATACAAATACACTTGAATAAAACGTCTCCAAAAGCATTTTGGAATATTTTACCGAAACATTTTTGAAACGTTATAACCGAATGTTTCCAGAAAATGTTTCTAAAACCATACAAAAACCACGTGAAGAAAACAATTTTTAAAACATTTCCAGAACGTTTCGTAAAATGTTTTACAGATGTGTTTATAACAGTTTCGTGTTAGCTGGGCTGATTGGTTACCCATGATGCATAAAGATTTCGACAAAGGGCGCATGTTAATTCATTTCTTCAACCTAAACAAACAGACAAAAAGAACGGCGGAAGCTCATCGGATGTCGTCATTTGGAAATACCCCTGATGGTTATAGTTTAATAATTTTAAAAAAGGCATCCCTGCAGTGAAAGCATTTTCGGATTTCGGATTGCGTGGATAATAGATTACTACTCCCTTGTTGCCATCCACGTTTTCTGGTATACTCTACATTTGAGTATTTGTCGTCATTCACTTGCTGCTCAGTTAATGAATTTATTACAGGTATAATTGGTGATAAAGGTTCCCATTTGGCATTCCTTGTCACTAACATTATGGCGTGAAGTGCCGATGTAAAAACATACTTTGTTCAAAGGGTTAACCGATAATACGTTGATTGATTGCTCATTGTTATCTAACTCAATGCATTTTTTAAGAACCGTGGACATTATGAAAAAAGTTGCCACGCAGGCTTCTATTTTCACAATGACCTTTGAGACTTGATATCGATATGAAACATCTGAAACAAACTAAGTGATCACTTGAGAAACGAACACGGGTTATAATATGCCGACACGATATACATATATATATATATATATATATATATATATAGTATATATATATATATATATATATATATATATATATATATATATATATATATATATATATATATATATATATTTACAGTTTAAAATACTTAATTGTTACAGAGACATGTGACATCGAATAAGTTTCTTTGTTCAGCTGCAGACGTGTTGTATATTGTTCCTTTATGTGGATATTCAGGGATACATTCCTCGAATAAGGAAGCTGCCTAAAAATTATACATATAAATTTGCATTTTGTATTCCTTAATTTGCAGTGGCATTGATCAAGTTCATTGTTGTTCCTCTTCGTCTTGGTTGGCTAGTTCATCGATGAGCGATTCGCTTTGTTTTCACAAGTCTTTCCTTTGTAAGCGTGTATATATTACAGGTAATATATAAAATGTCTAAATATTTCATTCATTTTGATTGAAATTGCTGTCCATTTATTGAAATGATTGAGACTGCCAAAAAGGGCTTTAGAGCACCACAATAGATTATTTATGCTAGGATTAGAAGCCAAACAATTTAGAAATGTACTTTTAATCCTAACATTTTCCGTCTCTTGAAACATAAAAAAATGTTTGGAATTCGTTTTCATAACAGTATAGAGTGATATATCTTTCAGTCAATTTGTGAAATAACTGAATATAATAAGTGAATATATATATATACATGTATATAGGTGAACATTTTGCACATTTTGACTGTAAAAATATTAACACGATATGCTCACGTGAAATATTTACTTCGTGTTGCAAGTCAAAATAGTGTCAACGAAAATCGCATAATTTCCAAGCAAGTGACTTATCAAAACTTCGTCACCATTACCGATGCTACCCAAAGAGATACCTACATTTCCTTATTATTTCCAAAAATGTATTTCATTTTATTGACCAATGTGACCATACGCCCTTACACTATCAATAAAAGGGACAAAGGCGGTTTCGAATGGCGTAGCATACACTACTGCCTAAAAGTTCATTCCCCTAACACGCGTTGAGAACGCGTGTAACACGCATGTGACACGGGTGCTCAACGGGTTGCACACGGGATGAGCTCCCGTTGGACACGGGTGTAACATGGGACCGGGTATCAAATGAATAGTGAGATAAAACAAAACAGTGAGATGTGAAATTTGAGCTAATGACCGGCCATTGAGCTGTGTTCACCAGACCGTAAATACAAGGTCGGCCCATCTTAATTTGTTTTCGGTTGCTAGACTTTTATGGCATGAACCATTCAACTAGGGTCCAGTCTAGCCATTGTGGCTAGCCGACAGTAGAACAGTAGTGAATTTAGTTGCGAGTTTATTGCTAGGGGAACCCCCGTGTTGACACGATTGTGGCGGGTTGGTAAATGTTCGCCATTAATAAAATGATTGTTTGTGGATTGCGAACATATTTATTTGCCCACACGAGTCATTCCATTTGATTGCAAATATAACGTTTTTCGTTCGCCAAATTTATGCTTTAGACAGTACAATTATGATATAGCCGTCACCACTACTAATGTCTCATTATTTCACGTAGGAATATGTCCCATTTCCCCACACCCCACTTTCTGTGTTGTATTTTGAAAGAATAAATAAAAGAAGGTTTTGTGTGGGACACTTTTATACTAATTATAAGAGGATGTTGTAAATGAATATGAACAGCCATACTGTCTGACAGTTGATAGAATTTGAGATCTTCACAATCACCGGGTGTGACCATGTAGACAGAATCTCGTTAGGGTTTGTGATTTTTACATTTGCCCAATGACCATAGTGAGTATTGCTGGGGATGCCAAACGTAACAGTTTATTATTAGAGGTTGTGAGTACATATACCACGTAGATAGGATATCTTTAGGATTTTAATCCTTCTTTGAGAGGCATTTAGAAGTTGGAGTACTACGTTAGGATAAGATTTATGGGTGACTTTAATCCTTTCTTTCTCTGTGGGTAATCCTTTCACGTTGATTGGAGGAAGTCACTCAACCAGGTCATGACAGGTCGTGAGTTTACTCACTAACTACTGTGAGCGTTTTTGGCATGACATCTTTTCTTGTATAAACATAGAAACGATGCTCACTCACTCACTGTTAATCTTCTGCAGTTTGCTGGCAAAGTGGAGATTAACCTCAGTTTCAAAGACGATCGAACTTAGTTCGAATCCTTGTTTATATGTGACATCTCCCAAATGGGGACATTTTCATAAACTTGGCAAGTGATGATGAATTTAAATATTAATATTATTATAGTTTATGAAATTGTTAATAAAACTTTAATAAAATTGTGCTTCACTCTCACGAAAATAAAATATATTGTCTGTGAGTAAATTTATATGTCACGTTACATCGGCATTTTTCAGTGATATTGGGACTACATGAAACATGGCTGAAATTATTATAGTTTATGAAATTGTTAATAAAACTTTAATAAAATTGTGCTTCACTCTCACGAAAATAAAATATATTGTCTGTGAGTAAATTTATATGTCACGTTACATCGGCATTTTTCAGTGATATTGGGACTACATGAAACATGGCTGGTTTTACATTTCTGATACAGGTGCTTGACTGACTGAGTAGTTCATGATCAATTAGATATGTTTAAATCAGTCAAGTTTGCAACAATAGATGAATAAGTTGATACATTTGGACCGCAGTTACCGATTAACAACTTAAGACATAGAGACAGGGAGGAGATATATAACCAAACATATGATCCTGTTGAGACAGTTGACAGTTAGAACAACTAATTTGAACATTCCCCAGTTATATCATAAAAAAACATCATAACTCATAACAGTCCGAGAGACAGCTTCCAGACATATACTAGTATTGAAGAAACAATCGCTTTTGACAGTTTAAAAATAAACTCACCTTAAGGTGCTTGGTAAGTCAAAACTGATCTCCCTGAATATGTTTTTTTAGGTTTGACAGCAACTATATATGCTTGTGTATTTCAGAGATAGACATGATTGGTTAGCTAGATGTTATTACAATAAGCGAAAATGTCTTAAAAGTCCACAGTTTGTTTAATAGTACAAAAAGTGTGTTATAGATCTATCAACGTTTTCTTTTATTGAACACAATATTTGCACTATATTGCTGTAAGCTGTAAATAATCTAGCCTCCCCATGTACGTAACTTACATATATTTATGTATGACCAGAACAGCAAATAAAGTTCTGGTAGATAGGTACCTCGGAGATTTAACGTGCGCTTTCCGACTAAAGCCTAACTCGCACACGGGGAAGCACTTATACTATTAGGGTAAAAAAAGCGCAATGATTAAATAAAGAAGTGCAAACCCCCCCCCCCCCCCCCCCCACCCCCAATTGTATTGTACACATTGTTAAGGAATTTAGATAGGCCTTTTAGATTTCTTACACTGTTAGTGGTCATAATTTTCTTAAATGTTTGGAAACTTAAGATATTGCTTATTTAAGAGTTCATATCTCCGTTGGTGAAAAGCTTCACATCGGAATAAATAATGCAATTCATCTCCCACAGCGATAGAATCACAGAGTGGACACTGGCTGTCTTCCCTGGGAATGTTCAGCTATCGACCAGTTTCAACTGGTAATCCTTGGTTAGAAAGTTCTGACTTTTAGAATTGGGAGAAATATTGATTTTGAGACCAGTAGATATTTCGCAAATGAAGGTTGATTCTTCAGGTAATACGACCTTTGGATTTCCGCTTGGGCTTACTAGCTGCCGTGAGTCAATTTGTCGTTAACGCAACCGAGCGTGACAAGAGGCTGGGCTACCAGTCTGCAAGGACAGCTAAATAAACTTACGCATTTTTGAAAACTGATTGGTTACCCGTGATCTATGAAGATTTCAACAAAGGGCGCATGGTAATTAATTTCTTCAGCCTAAACAAACAGACAAATAACGGCGAAAGCTCATCGGATGTCGTTATTTGGAAATACCCCTGATTGTTACAGTTTGATAATAAAAAAAGTATCCCTGAGTGAAAGCATTTGCGGATTTCGGATTGCGTGGATGATACAATTACTACTCCCTTGTTGTCATCCACATTTTCTGGTATAACCCACACTTCTGTATTTGTCGTAATTCACTTGCTGCTCAGTTAATGAATTTATAACATGTATACTTAGTTGTAGCACCACTCAGATTACCCGATAAAGGTTCATATTTGGTCTTTCTTGTACCTGGGGTAATTATTTAATCTAAATCCAGGTTTGAAGTGAGGTGGAATGTGAGTTATGCACGTGGCAGCACAGCAAGAGATTTTTGATCAGTTACTTTACTTTTTTTGTAAATCAACTGATCATTCCCAGACATCAAAGGATCAACAGGAAATACGTTGATTGATTAATTACTGTTATCTTGCACAGTGGATATGTCAAAAGTAAGTGTTTACATATGAAGGTAGGTTTACTAAACCTAGGGAATACACTCACATCATGGCGTGAAGTACAGATGTAAAAACAACATACTTTGTTCAAAGGGTAACCGATAATACACTGACTGGTTGTTCATTGTTATCTAACTCAATGTATGTTTTTAAGAACCGTGGACATTATAAAAATAGTTGTCACGTGGGCTTTCTCAGCTAACTTGGCACCTATGTGAAACAATTGAAACAAAATAAGTGATCAGTTAAGAAACAAACACGGGTTATAATATTCGATACATTTGAATAACGTTTAAAATCGATATATTTAAATACCTTAATATATTTCAAATATATTCCAAATATTGTTTCCAAATAATTATTATTAAAGTATTTGATTCTCACATAGACATTTGACATCGAATAAGTATTTTTGTACAGCTGCAGACGCAATGGATATTGTTCCTTTATGTTGATATTCCCGGATACATTATAACTTTGGTAGGTTGTAATAATGATATTTGCATTTTGTTTTCATTCATTCGCTGCAGCTTTGAACAGAATCATTCTTGTTCCTTTCCGTTTGGTTGGGAAGTTTTTCGATGCGCGATAGACGTTGTTTTCACAAGTATTTTCTTTTGTAAGCGTGTATATGTTACAGTCAATGTGTAAAATATGATTCACTCGGGCAATTTATTAAATATCTAAATATTTCAGTCATTTTACAAATTGACTGAATAATCCATTCATTTATTTAACCGACTGACTAAAAATGATAAAGACGACCAAAAGAGCTTAAACACATCACAATATATTAATAATGCTAAGAAAAGAAGCCAAACAATACAGAACTGTACTTGGTGATGATATTAAACATAAACAAATATTTGGAATTCGTTATCATATTAATAAAGATGGACATATTTTTCAGTTAATTTGTAAAATAAATTGAATATTTAGGCGTTTAATAAATTTCCTTAGTGAAATCTGTTTACATTTTGAATGTAAACATATACACAAGGTAAAATAAGCAATGTTCAGAAGAAATATTTACTTTGTGTTGCAAGTCAAAATAGTGTACACGAAGATCGCACAATTACCAAGCAAGTGACTTATCAAAACTGCATCACCATTACCGATGCTCCCCACAAATATACCTACATTTCCAAAACTGTATTTCATTTTTGTTGATCAGTGTGACCATACGTCCTTCTACTTTCAATAAAAATGCGCTTACGAATGGCGAGCACAGGTCGCGAACAAGTCTAGATTTCTGCTATATCATCAGGGTACTCACTGGGAAAATACAGTAATGCACAGGTAACAACTACTCCCGTGCACACTCCCGCTTTGCCTCGGATGTAGCGATCTGAATGTCAATACATTTGAACGACATATTTCAGATAACACTTCTTGTTTCTGTGTATATCCTTGCGAAGATCCGCTTCACTCTTATCCCTCTTACTCTTTGTTACACATGATACGTACTTATAACCAAATTACCACCATAACCTCTCAATGTGTTGAATAGATTACAGATTATGATTCTGTACCTCACGAATGAATTTTGGAATGTATTGACCTCCCCGAGCGACTACTTGTATTACTCAAGTCTTTAATGAATTGCTGGTCAACTCAACTTGAGATGTATTCGCAGGGGCAGGTGGTGACTTCGGAACCCATTTCTATTAGAAGAGGAATATTTCAGGGCGATGCTTTCAATCCTTTGCTTTTCTGTTTGTCATTAAATCCTTTAAGCTTTTTGCTTAGAAAAGAGGAAGGTTATCATCCTGGACCTCCTCAGCACAGATACCCAACACTCCTTACTCACATCCTTTACATAGATGACCTTGAACTTATATTGAGGATCAGTCAGTTTACTTGGAGGAGGAGATTTTGACCATCTTGTGGAAGGTCAGGCCTACGCGTACTTAGGGATGTAGCTTAGGGACAATCTCCAGAAGGCCCATATCAGGGAAACAACTTGGGGCAGAGTACAAATGTAGCCTTAAGAAAATCTGAAGTTCAGAGTTGAACGTTCGCAAAAAAGTAAATTCCACAAATACTTATGCTGTACCCGTGCTTTCATATTCTTTCGGTGTTGTTGATTTGACGAAACAAGAAATTCAGGGTATTGACACCCTCACACGAAGAATCATGTCAGACAACAGATCCCACCACCCTCGCTCATCACAGGAACTCGATGATAACGTGTATAACAAAATATATTCGTATAGATAAAAAAATCACACCCGCAATCCACAAACAATCATTTTATTAATGGCGAACATTTACCAACCCGCCACAATCGTGTCAACACGGGGGTTCCCCTAGCAATAAACTCGCAACTAAATTCACTACTGTTCTACTGTCGGCTAGCCACAATGGCTAGACTGGACCCTAGTTGAATGGTTCATGCCATAAAAGTCTAGCAACCGAAAACAAATTAAGATGGGCCGACCTTGTATTTACGGTCTGGTGAACACAGCTCAATGGCCGGTCATTAGCTCAAATTTCACATCTCACTGTTTTGTTTTATCTCACTATTCATTTGATACCCGGTCCCATGTTACACCCGTGTCCAACGGGTGCTCATCCCCGTGTGCAACCCGTTGAGCACCCGTGTCACATGCGTGTTACACGCGTTCTCAACGCGTGTTAGGGGAATGAACTTTTAGGCAGTAGTGTATGCTACGCCATTCGAAACCGCCTTTGTCCCTTTTATTGATAGTGTAAGGGCGTATGGTCACATTGGTCAATAAAATGAAATACATTTTTGGAAATAATAAGGAAATGTAGGTATCTCTTTGGGTAGCATCGGTAATGGTGACGAAGTTTTGATAAGTCACTTGCTTGGAAATTATGCGATTTTCGTTGACACTATTTTGACTTGCAACACGAAGTAAATATTTCACGTGAGCATATCGTGTTAATATTTTTACAGTCAAAATGTGCAAAATGTTCACCTATATACATGTATATATATATATTCACTTATTATATTCAGTTATTTCACAAATTGACTGAAAGATATATCACTCTATACTGTTATGAAAACGAATTCCAAACATTTTTTTATGTTTCAAGAGACGGAAAATGTTAGGATTAAAAGTACATTTCTAAATTGTTTGGCTTCTAATCCTAGCATAAATAATCTATTGTGGTGCTCTAAAGCCCTTTTTGGCAGTCTCAATCATTTCAATAAATGGACAGCAATTTCAATCAAAATGAATGAAATATTTAGACATTTTATATATTACCTGTAATATATACACGCTTACAAAGGAAAGACTTGTGAAAACAAAGCGAATCGCTCATCGATGAACTAGCCAACCAAGACGAAGAGGAACAACAATGAACTTGATCAATGCCACTGCAAATTAAGGAATACAAAATGCAAATTTATATGTATAATTTTAGGCAGCTTCCTTATTCGAGGAATGTATCCCTGAATATCCACATAAAGGAACAATATACAACACGTCTGCAGCTGAACAAAGAAACTTATTCGATGTCACATGTCTCTGTAACAATTAAGTATTTTAAACTGTAAATATATATATATATATATATATATATATATGTATATCGTGTCGGCATATTATAACCCGTGTTCGTTTCTCAAGTGATCACTTAGTTTGTTTCAGATGTTTCATATCGATATCAAGTCTCAAAGGTCATTGTGAAAATAGAAGCCTGCGTGGCAACTTTTTTCATAATGTCCACGGTTCTTAAAAAATGCATTGAGTTAGATAACAATGAGCAATCAATCAACGTATTATCGGTTAACCCTTTGAACAAAGTATGTTTTTACATCGGCACTTCACGCCATAATGTTAGTGACAAGGAATGCCAAATGGGAACCTTTATCACCAATTATACCTGTAATAAATTCATTAACTGAGCAGCAAGTGAATGACGACAAATACTCAAATGTAGAGTATACCAGAAAACGTGGATGGCAACAAGGGAGTAGTAATCTATTATCCACGCAATCCGAAATCCGAAAATGCTTTCACTGCAGGGATGCCTTTTTTAAAATTATTAAACTATAACCATCAGGGGTATTTCCAAATGACGACATCTGATGAGCTTCCGCCGTTCTTTTTGTCTGTTTGTTTAGGTTGAAGAAATGAATTAACATGCGCCCTTTGTCGAAATCTTTATGCATCATGGGTAACCAATCAGCCCAGCTAACACGAAACTGTTATAAACACATCTGTAAAACATTTTACGAAACGTTCTGGAAATGTTTTAAAAATTGTTTTCTTCACGTGGTTTTTGTATGGTTTTAGAAACATTTTCTGGAAACATTCGGTTATAACGTTTCAAAAATGTTTCGGTAAAATATTCCAAAATGCTTTTGGAGACTTTTTATTCAAGTGTATTTGTATGGTTCCGGAAACGTTTAAGCTGAGTGTTTTGCTGCCAATGGTTAAAACGTACAACATCCGGTCACTGTTAACAAGATACAAATAGTCAGGAACAGTACATCCTTCAGGCATGTACTTCAGAAAACACAATACCAATGGCCGACATGGTAATCCATGCCATGTCTTCAACATTTAATTAAAAAAAAACTTGAAGACTCAATTCTGTGAAGATTTTAATATTTTTAGAAAACTTTTACAACTTTCTAAATTATAGATTGTCAGAATCTTCTTTCTTTGGTTTTGCCTTGATCCACTTTTCTGAAACATAAAACAAATTCTGAAAAAATCTAAAGCAGGTATTTAATATATACTAAACCAAATTAAAAACTTCACAATCCTAAAATTTTACCATTTTGACCAGTTATCATTGTGGGCCCTTATTGTGTATTGAAACAGTAATGGCCACGTAATGTCTTCAGATAACACCCGTTTTTGTGCAGGTGAATCGAACAAAATCACATGCACAGCACTATAGTGGCAAAAGTGTGTTTTCACGTGCAACTGGTCACGTGGCAATAATACCGCACGTGTTTTCAGCCATACTTGTTAGCAGTCATTAACAAAAAAAGACAAACACAAGAAAACAAAAGTCTTTACGGCCATTTGTCATGCCACGCCTTTCAAATGTGCAACGTGAACGTGCCATCGGCATGTTGCAGACGGGAACGTCCGTAGCTGAAGTGGCAAGAACGATAGGTTGTATTCGACGGGCTGTTTATGATTTACAGACGCGTTACAGCAAACGGGTACCACCGCTGATCGCCCTCGGCCAGGTCGACCACGTGTGACGTCACATGCAGAGGCTCACCAGATTGTCTTACGTCACCTCCATAACCGATTACGGCTACATCAACCAGAAATGAACTTGTAACCGGGCGTGGTGTCATGTGTCCAGCCACTGGGCTGCTAGTCAAAACATGAGGCAGTTCTTGAAGATGATGATGATATTTATTCTTTTGTAGTAGATGGTGGGAGGGAAGCTGTAAACAAGAGTCCTCCCTCCATAAAGAGTTCATGCAGAATATGTTATAATTAAATTAAGCCAAAAGGAAACGGATTAATTTATAGGGATATGTTGGGGAGCACATGGTTGAAGACCATGTGCTCAATTAATGTAACACAAAATGTGTGAGCTGGCAAACATTTAGATATAACAAATTAAATAATAATGCAATTAAATATATTTTACTTTAATGAAAAGCTGTGATACCCTTTCTATGAATACAATTGTTTCTAAAGCAGGATGGAAAGAGATAAGAATATTGAAATGTTTCTCACCTGTAAACAAGAGTCCTCCCTCCATAAAGAGTTCATGCAGAATGCATGAGGAGGGCAGGTGAGAAAGGAAGTTAAAGAAGTGGACCAAAGGGCCAATCAAAAGAAAGGTAGCATCTGACAAATATTAAAGGAAGTCAAGATGCTTCAGTCACATAAAGTGGTGGACATATCTAAAAATAGATAGGGGGAAGTCCAGGTGAAGCTGGAGAAATTACAGAGGCTGCAAAAAGGGTATCAGGTTGGTGTTAGTTGGCTGACATTCAACTCCAGACAAGGACAACATATAATGAACATATAATGAACACAGAATGAAGTGATGGTGATAATAGATGAACATGTATGTATATATGTATAGAATGAATCTAAGGGGGGTTATAAGTGGGTGGTACTTATGTGGCTATAACTCATTCAGAGTTAGCACCACCACCCGGCTACATACACCCCCACTTTGGGAAATGGCGACCTCGCCATTAAATAGCGGCAATGTATAATTACATCCTCACACCCAGACACTTTGTTTTACAACAAACTGCCCATCTGTCATCCACTTTGGCTTTGTTCGGGTTCGTCCAACTCGCCGAGGTGGTGGCTGTGGAGTTGACGGTCCTGAGCCAGGGATAGAACTGGTTGGTGCAGTTGGTGCTGGTGTGGATGGTGAAACTACTGGTGACACACTTGCAAATGGCGGGCTGATTGGTGGCAGTGCTGACACTGGGGATGATACCGACACTGGAGAAGGAGAACTCTCAATATCCATGTTGGTTGTTGAGATCTCCAGTGTTGTGTCAGTACTTGTGTCCTTAAGCTCGCCAGAAGATGGTGTTGAAGTAGTAGTAGTAGTCGTCGTCGTCGATGTCGATGGTGTGCGCCATGGCCTGGGTATGGGCTGACCATTCGTACCAAAGGGAAGGAGTAGATTACGGTGGAGTACACGACATTCTCTGGTTCCTTCCTTATGAACTTTAAATACAGGAATGTCGGCATGAGGTTGAGAATCAACCACGTAATACTCCTCTTCCCACCGGTTAGCCAGTTTTTGCTTCCCACGTATGTTGACATTACGCACCAATACAGCGTCACCAACCTTGATTGTGGCTCCGCGTGCCTTAAGATTATAGGCTTTGCGTTGTTTAGCCCGAGCCCTTTCCAGGTTTGCAGCTGCAAGCTCATATGCAGTGTGTAATTTGCGCTCTAGATCAGCAGCAAACTCCGTATAAGCTGGTGATGAAATATTGGCCAGTGATGTACCAAAAGCAGCGTCAACAGGCAGCCTAGGTTGTCTGCCAAACATGAGGAAGTAGGGAGTGAACCCCGTTGACTCATGGAGGGAACAGTTATAGGCATGAACTAAGTGAGAAAGGTGATCTTTCCACTTTGCCTTTTGCTGCTCCTCCAGAGTGCCGAGCATCCCTAAGAGCGTCCGATTAAACCGCTCACATAGACCATTACCCATTGGATGATACGGAGTGGTCCGCGTTTTGAGAATACCCAATATGCTGCACAGCTGTTTGATGATATCACTCTCAAAGTTCCGGCCTTGATCAGAGTGCAACCTCTCTGGAATGCCATAGTGAACAATGAAGTGATCAAACAGTACTTTGGCTGTAGTATGTGCCGTTTGGTTGCGAGTGGGAATGGCAACAGCATATTTGGTGAAATGGTCCGTAATGACCAGGATATTCTCATAACCACCAGAGGAGGGCTCCAAGCTGAGATAGTCCATGCACACCAACTCCATAGGTTGAGTGGTTTGGATGCCAACTAATGGTGCACGCTCAGTTTGGTTAGGAGCTTTACGAAGTATACACCTCTGGCAGCAGCGAATCCTTTTCTCCACATCCGTGATCATTCCCGGCCAGTAAAACCATGTCCGGAGAAGAGCCACGGTCCTGTCCCTACCAAGATGTCCCATGCCGTCATGTAGATGGGTAATGACCTCATCTCTTTTAGACTGAGGAACAATCAATTGATAGTAGGGTACTACACCATCTGAAAGTTGTTGCCTGTGGAGAAGGCCATCTTTGACAGTGAGTGAGTCCCACTGCCTGAGAATGGATGCAGTGTCCCGGTCCATGGATTTAAGAGCCTCCTTGGTTGGACGTGTATCATTACGGATGAGGTCCAAAATCGAACAGATTGAGGAATCAGCTTGCTGATAAGTTCTCATCCGTTGGCTAGCGACAACATCAGAAGGTTCCATACCATCGACCGCCAACATACAATTCATCACCTCCTGATTGAGTGAGAGTGTCTCCACGGCACATGATGAGATGAGTTGCCCATTACAGAGAGCAGACACACTTTGAATGTCCATGGACTCACGCGGCAACCTGGACAAAGCATCTGCATCAACATTCTTTGCACCAGGAACATACTCAAGGGAGAAGTCATAAGTAGCAAGTTCTGCGAGCCAGCGATGCCCAGTTGCATCCAACTTAGCGGAAGTTAGGACATAAGTGAGGGGATTATTGTCAGTCTTTACAGTGAATGAGTTGCCATACAAGTAGTCATGAAACTTCTTGGTGACAGCCCATTTTAGAGCCAAAAACTCTAACTTATTAGCAGGGTAATTGCGCTTGGCTTTGCTGAGACTGCGACTTGCATAGGCAATCACTCGCCTTTGATTGTCTTGGGATTGGTACAGTACTGCACCTAAGCCATCCCCACTTGCATCGATGTGCAATTCAAAGGGCAGAGTGAAATCAGCAAAAGCCAAAACGGGAGCACAAGAAAGCCTGCTAATAAGCTCCCTGAAAGCTGACTGTTGAGCATCCCCCCATACAAATGGTTGGTTTGACTTGATCTTGCGCTTGGATCTCCCGCCATGACCAGCAAGGAAACTGGTTAGTGGCTTGGCAACTTTAGCGTAGTCTGGAACAAAACGTCTAAAGTAGCCGGAGAATCCAAGAAAACGACGAACATCTTCGACATTACGTGGAATTGGCCAGGTCTTCAATACTTCAATCTGCTCAGGGTCTGTTTTGATACCCTCCTCGGAGATTATGTGACCTAGGTACTTAACGGAGGTCTGCAAGAATTGGCATTCTGACGGCTTTAGCTTGAGCCCGTTCTTGCGCAATCTTTGAAAGATTGCTCGTAATCTCTCAAGATGCTCATCAAAGGTCTTAGAAAACACAATGATGTCATCGAGATAAATAAGGCATTGGAGAAGATGAATGTCGCCCATACACCTCTCCATCAGGCGTTGGAAAGTAGCTGGAGCATTTGTCAGTCCAAAGGGCACTCGTAAAACCCAAGTGGGCCAACAGTAAAGGCAGTACGGGCCTTGTGCTCCTCATCCACTTCGACTTGCCAATATCCACTCTTAAGGTCAGGACAAGAGGAGTATTTTGCGCCGTGTAAAGCATCAAGAGTTTCCTCTATCCTTGGTAGAGCATATGAATCTCGAATTGTGCGACTGTTCAATTTTCTAAAGTCAATACAGAAGCGCAGACTTGAGTCATGTTTGCGAACCAGGACAACAGGCGAGGCATATGGACTAGCAGATGGACGGATAACTTTAGCATCTAACATCTGCTTTATATGGTCCTTGACCTCTTGATACATAGAGGGCGGAATACGTCTATGTCTTTCCTTAAATGGAGTCTCATCTGTGAGTTCTATTTCGAAGGGTGACCAAGTCAGTATGTCCCATGTCCATATCAGACTTGCTAAACACATCGTCAAACTCATTCAGTAGAGAGCGCAATTGAGTTATTTCATCTGGAGTGTGATTATCACCCAGAGAGTCCAGTTCAAATAACTCTTTTGGTAGTTTGGTAGGTACAGAGCCAGTATTACTGACGCCATCCTCACGGGATAAGCCGTCCAACACAGCAACTTGTTCCAAATGACAAAGTACTGTTTTGGCTGGAATTGTAACAGCCTTGGTGGACGGGTTAGCGACCTCAACCTTGACCCGTGTTGTTGAGTGGGAAGACTGAAACCCAACAACACCAGTAACGAGGGTAAGTGAACCAGGAAGAACGGACTGTGTGGCACAAAACTCCATACCAATCTGTGGAGCACTACCCCTGCAAATACCTGTTATAATCTGGTTGCAAGACGGGGGTATGGTTATAGATTTAGTTGTCCGCACATTCTCAGTTCGGTTCAGGTCATTCCAACGCCTACTGAGCCACTGAATAGCCATGGTCCAAGGAGAAGAACTCCCAGATACCCTGTCACCAGGGTTGCTTTCACAAGCAGCACGCAGGACATTGGTCCCCAGGATAAGTGGTACCTTAGAGGTGAAGTCGGTAGTGGGCACCACAAGAATGAGTGCGGGTACCTCCACTACTTGACCCATGAAGTCAGGGGGTATAGCAATCGTAGCCTCAACATACCCCAAATAGAGTAGCTTGGCTCCCCCAGCTCCATGCACCTCTAGTAATGAGCTGATTTGGTGGAGTGGCAAGTGAGGGAGGTAGGTTCTGTAAAAGTTTTCAGAGATAGTGGTGACCATTGAACCAGTATCTATCAAAACTTCACAGAAATGCTCCTCTACCTTCACATGCGCAATGTTTGGGTGCCCAACTAAATTGGAAGGCACCTTTCGTTGAGAGCTTTGGTTAGAGTCCTCAGACCGCTCCATAACTGGGACTCTTAGAAGTTTAAAGCAGGGCAATGCTGGTGACCCCTTTTAAGCCCTGGCCTTCCACAATCAAAACAGAAAACTGATGATTGTTGTGGAGGGGGTTTATCACCGACCTGCTTTACTAAAGGTTTATTTGTCTGGGCACCTCTGAAGGGAGCTTGGCCTTGACTCCTGGTGGGTGGTTTGTAAGAGGAGGCTTGAGCAGACCTGAGCTCAAGAGAGTGAACTTTGTCCCCGATAGACTTTAGACTCTTATCAAGGTCTTTAAGCCTAGAGAGCACATCCTCCATCTCCCGACCACATGGTACAGGAGTGGTAATGGGACACTGATGTGCCTCCTTAGGGGTAAGCAGTTCCTCCTCCACCCGACGTACAGCAAGCAGCAGTTGGCTGTACTCGAGACCAGAGTCAAAGTGATGACGAGTTGCCTGCTTCAAAGCATCCTGGGACAACCCCATCCAGAAACGGCTTCGAAGCAAGGTCATGGCAGCATTTGGTGGGAGCATTCCTGAGACTTCGATCTTTGAGATCAAGTCACGAAGTCTACAACTCCAAGCTGCAGCAGACTCGTTTATTTCCTGGCGAGCTGTGTAAAAGCGCTCCATGAGCGTCTCGCCAGGCATCACATTGCCAAAGACAATGTCCAACTGCTCTAAGGCAGAATCAAAGGTTGCCTCAGCAGGGAAACCACTGAGAAGATCTGCAGCAGAACCCTTGGCTGCTCTCCGCATGGCATTGAATATGGCGGTGTCAGAGTGAGCATTTTCACATCGACACCCCAATATTTCAAGGCGCCACTGACTATATTTCACATCACCCTTTGCCCTATCCCCTGAAAATGTTGACAACCGGGGACTTGGTGCATTGATTATTGGCATGTACGAGGTTTGTGATATGGGCATAGTGGAATGCGGATTTGCCAGGAACTGACTAGGCTGAGCAGTTGGAGTGTACCCAGGGTATAGAATGGGCATGGGTACATGTCTGTTGGGCCAAGCCTCATTTGGTGCCCCAGTCGGACGTGTAATGACACGCGACTGCTGTGAGTAAGGGGTTGATGAACCCTGGGGTTGGTTATAGCTAAAGAGTGACCCGTAGGGCCTAGGCAAAGATTTTGGCAATTCTATCCTAGGGCTATGGTCTTGTGGGGGTATTGTCCGCTGGGAAGGCTCCATGGGTGACCATATATCAGGCAACAAAGGAGACCCCAGAGGTGAATGTGTTAGCAGTGACGGTAGCCCAGGTGTATATGGTTGGGGAACAACCCTTTGGCTATCCACAGGAGGTGGAGGCACATGCGACCGAAACAACGTATCTCCAGACCCAACATCAGCTACATAAGTGGTCTGAGGTGGATGTGGATTAGTGTCATCTGCTAGACGGTAGAGTAAACTAGTACGGACTAAGGGATCAAGCTGATGGATGAAATCCACAACCTGATCAACCTGTGATCTAACATCACTGTCCGACTGAGCCATGATGTGTATGATAATACAAGTATGACAAACCTCCAAAAAGGCAACAAGGATCCTATACGTTGGGACCCATTAACAATATTATGAACCGAGGCGATCGCAAAGTGCAAAAACTCCTAAGTATTAGGAAACCAAGTGCAGGGCTCCTACAAAAGCAAGGATACAAGATGGACTATGGTGTGATATGGGTAGACTTACAACTGCGGGGAACTAACTACTACCCCAGGTAAGCAGCAAAGTTCAATAGCAATGCAAGTAGCCAAACAACAATCAGGATGTAGTCACCTGAAGGACAACTTATGCATGTACTGAGGTCAGGTAAAGTGAAACACTAGCCAGATGATCCCAATGGAAATGATATAATCCAGCAAGCAAAGGCTACGGGGTGAGACTAACCTGGCAACAACTACAAAGTCATCCCAGATACAAGCAGTAACTGCAAGTACTACAGACCAGACAACCACTGGAAATAAGTCAAGATGCAGCAACAACTGAGTTGTACATACAGAAAGTAAATGTAACAGTAGATACTGACTGAACTCCACTGTCACATATGTAACTTACATATGAGGGGAAACTATACAAATATCTCCCATCACAGATATACTGTTACTTGAGATAATAGATATGCAATTGAGGGAAATACTGAGGACCTAATCACTGATGGTGTTCAAATATTTCAAACAGAAGATCTAATATGACTGATAATAGTGATGAAGCCTATAATGGGATATGGTATATGATGAAATGAAGAAACAACACAAGACAAGACAAAATACTTATGGTAAACATGTTAGTGGTTTGCTGAAGAGAGATATGTCCACACGGAAGGAAAGACAGCAGGAACAGCATGGAAAAAGAAGTACTGAGGATAGAGTCTGACACAGGTAAAGTAAGAAGGGTATCAATGCAAATATCAAAAGTATTGACAGAAAATATATCAAGTAAAAAAAATAAACTTTGGATTTTGAAATTGAACTGTTTAAGTTAAATGTTAAATAATTTCAAATATAAATTTGGAATCAAAGTCGAATAATTACCAGCTACACTTAATATTAACCTGAAATTTTGATCAGTGGTGAAATTTTGAATAGATATGAACTCCAATTAATTTTTCGGAATAAACTTGTCAGCGAGATGAAAAATGAATCTATACTTGGATATATAGATTTTTAATAAACACTGTAGACCTAGAAATGTGGTAGAAATAGAATTTGTACTATAATATAATCAATACTCTGTAAAAGTCAATAGGATTATAAATTTCAAACAAATATAAACATGATAAACATATAATATATATCACAGGATAAATAGAAATATACAAGGTGAATCACAAATGTCTCGATAGTCAGGCTCAAAAGTCAATGTCCTGAATTTGTGAAACACAAAAAATCAAAAGTTCAAAGGTCCATACACTTCATGAAACAATGATGAATGAACTATTCATTCACATAAGTGTATCAGATGTCCTTGGAAACTGCATGAACTCTTCTATGTTGAATTCCATCTAATGAATGATGAACTGCCTCTTCTCACTGTACAAGTGATGATGTTGATGAAACTAGCAGCCCCACGTTGGGCGCCATTTTGTAGCCGGGCGTGGTGTCATGTGTCCAGCCACTGGGCTGCTAGTCAAAACATGAGGCAGTTCTTGAAGATGATGATGATATTTATTCTTTTGTAGTAGATGGTGGGAGGGAAGCTGTAAACAAGAGTCCTCCCTCCATAAAGAGTTCATGCAGAATATGTTATAATTTAATTTAAGCCAAAAGGAAACAGATTAATTTATAGGGATATGTTGGGGAGCACATGGTTGAAGACCATGTGCTCAATTAATGTAACACAAAATGTGTGAGCTGGCAAACATTTAGATATAACAAATTAAATAATAATGCAATTAAATATATTTTACTTTAATGAAAAGCTGTGATACCCTTTCTATGAATATAATTGTTTCTAAAGCAGGATGGAAAGAGATAAGAATATTGAAATGTTTCTCACCTGTAAACAAGAGTCCTCCCTCCATAAAGAGTTCATGCAGAATGCATGAGGAGGGCAGGTGAGAAAGGAAGTTAAAGAAGTGGACCAAAGGGCCAATCAAAAGAAAGGTAGCATCTGACAAATATTAAAGGAAGTCAAGATGCTTCAGTCACATAAAGTGGTGGACATATCTAAAAATAGATAGGGGGAAGTCCAGGTGAAGCTGGAGAAATTACAGAGGCTGCAAAAAGGGTATCAGGTTGGTGTTAGTTGGCTGACATTCAACTGCAGACAAGGACAACATATAATGAACATATAATGAACACAGAATGAAGTGATGGTGATAATAGATGAACATGTATGTATATATGTATGGAATGAATCTAAGGGGGGTTATAAGTGGGTGGTACTTATGTGGCTATAACTCATTCAGAGTTAGCACCACCACCCGGCTACAAACTGTTAAGGGGTAGACTGAGTGCGCAAACTGTTCGAAACCGTCTGAGAACTGCTCACCTTCGAGCACGACGGCCATACTGCGGGCCGATTCTGACTCAATTACACAGACGTCAACGTCAATTGTTGACACAGCGACACTTACAATGGACTCAGAAAAAATGGAATCAAGTCGTCTTCAGTGATGAATCCCGATTTAATCTTAGATTTGCTGATGGTAGGGCGAGGGTGTGGGGGCGCCGTCATGAACCTTACGCCCAGTGTACACAGGAAGTTGACTGATTTCGAGGCGGAAGTGTCATGGTGTGGGTGCTTTCTGTGGCAATGCACGTTCCAAGCTTCTTGTCATCCGTGGCAACTTCAACGCTGCTGCTTACCGGGACCAGGTACTGGCACCAGAACTTCTGCCTTTTATGGCAGCACATGGACCCGGTTTGATCTTCCAACATGACAATGCCAGACCCCACACAGCCATTTTGACAATGAATTTCCTTCAGAATGCGGGAGTCAACGTCATGGTCGGGCCGTCAAGGTCTCCCGACCTCAATCCCATCGAACACGTCTGGGATACTCTTGGCAGAAGTCTGCGCCCAATCATTTGTTCACAAGCATCACAAGGTCCATGCGGAGGCGCTGTGTGGCAGTTGTCAACGCACATGGTGGCCATACACACAACTTGTGTGCCATCAGATTCTCATGCTTGGGACTTATGATTTAAACTGTTGATGTTATTACCGAATACCGTAGGTGCTTGGATCAAATTATGGTTACCAACATTAATTAAAATCCTTCTTTGGACATTAATGATTAAAAAATACCTTCTCTGATTCATTTGTCAGTTGTATATTATATATGGGATTACTTTTAAAAATGTGCAATTTTTTAATTTGACTCAGTATGTATGTGTGTGTGTGTGTGTGTGTGTGTGTGTGTGTGTGTGTGTGTGTGTGTGTGTGTGTGTGTGTGTGTGTGTGTGTGTGTGTGTGTGTGTGTGTGTGTGCATAACAGCATCATACATCACATTGAACACCCCAACCCACTTAACGGTCAGTGGATGAGTGCAGATACAAATCCAATTCTTAGCGTTAATTTAAAGCTACAAAACCACCAAAAGATACTTGATCATGTAGCGCATGGTATTTAACAACTGTGCATCATTTACAGCCCCTGGTGTATTTGGTGTAGTCCTCAATACACATAACATTTCCGTGTGTATTTCCTGGAATGCTGTTGTATCCTTTATCCCCTGGCTGCAGGGAAAACAAAAATGTTTCACATTATGACAAAGTTATAACTTGAAATATATTCAATGAGCATTATATTGTTAATCCAAAAATGAAATATATTATGTAGGTTCATAACATTATTTTATTTCTGGAAACCCATTTGTCCAGGAATGGTCCATGGTGTGGCCAGTTTCGGTCAAAGGTATTTCCTAAATTCATCTTTGCTGATTTTGACAGTGGGACCATCAGTGGTCCACACCAAGGAAGAAAAAATTAAAACATAATGTTTTGAAATCTCGAAATTTGAACTATGTCGCCTGTGGGCCTGCCCATATACATACAGTCTGACATGGGCTATGCATACTAAAGTGCCCGCTTGCAAACGTCCTTCGTGAATGTTTTGAAGGTCTTCATTGATTATATGAATTTAATTACGATTTCCCGGTTGTGGTATGATCACATTCTCTTCTTTAGTCCCGTCACATCAATCTTTAACTGTTGTACGTGTGGGTGACAGATGCAGTTGGTAAGACATAAAACGTGTTCTCTACAGTATTCAAGTATCAAGAGGTGTGCAAGTCCATGCGCAGAGCTCTACATTTTTTTCATGGTTGTTTACACCAGGGCGTTTATGCATTGGGAACTTCATTTCAATGCCACAATTAATAATCCGACTATTACTAACAATAGATTGCAGCGACAGATCGTGTTTGAAAAGAACTGTGACATTAACATAGCGAGACCATGAGAAACTTAAGTACAACAGCTTCCCAATATATTTCTACACAACATGATATGCCACAGGCTGACCTCTGGAATACGCTATAAATACACATTACGGTCTGCATTCAACGCAGGTAAAACTCATCCATTGCTGATGTGAATTTGATGATTGTTCAAGTACATAAGGGAATATAATTTCCACATATGCACATTGAATTTTTCACTTCGATCATTGCGTAATGTGTTGGTTGGTGTCTGGTGCAGTTGTAAGGCTTTCAGGAATGTTATTGTCTAACCCCCTCAGCCACCGAGGCTTCCACTAACTTGAAAATCCGACAACTGGTAGTGTAGGGGCGCGTTGTAAGCCACGAAACGCTCAGAGAAAGCAAATTAATCGCTGCATCAGTTCGAAGCTCACGTGCACTCTTCCAAAATGGCGACGCAACTACCGTTTAGTTGCCTTGACATAGAAGAACGTAATAAAATAGGCTTGATTGCCTCCAAGTTTATTTATGCTGTCTTTACAGACGGTAGCCCAGCCTCTTGTCACGCTCATTTGCGTTAGCGAGCAAATAGACTCTAGTGAGCCCCAGCGGCCAGTGTCAGACAGACGAGAAGAAGCCAGAGATTAGTGCCCCTTTAAGTTTTGCCCACATGTTGTAATTGCTGGTGAATGCAAATATAATGTTTTCGTTCGCCAAATTTATGCTTTAGATAGTACAATAATGATATAGCAGCCACCACCACTCATGTCTTATTATTTCACCTGGGAATATGTCCCATTGCCCCACACTACACTTTCTGTTTCGAATTTTGTAAGAATTAATAAGAGAAGGTTTTGTGTGGAACTCTAACATTTATCACGAATTATAAGAGGAGATTGGAAATGAATATGAACAGACATGTTGTCTGACTTTTGATAAGATTTGAGATCTTCACAATCACCGGAACAGAATCTCGTTAGGTTTTGTGATTTTTACATTTGCCCGATGACCATAGTGAGTGTTGCTGGGGATACCAAAGGTAAGAGTTTATTATTAGAGGACACTGGTTGTGAGTAGTCATACCGTGTAGATAGGATATCTTTAGGATTTTAATTCTTTCTCTCTCTGTGGGTAATCTTTTCACGTTGGTGGAAGGAAGTCACTCAACCAGGTCACGATTGGGAAAAGATCGCTGGAGGTGTTGATTGTGGCTAGACATGCAGCACACAGCATTCCAGTAAGTGCTGGCACCTTGTCTTTGTTTCACGCCGTATTTAAAACCTTGATATACAAGGCTATGGCCACCATGCCGTTCACATGTGCATTTGTCTATTTATAATGAAGTTGTTTGGAGTTCACAGTATTTATATACTATCTCAATGATTACTTGTTAACTGATCACTGCAAGTGCCTTAATTTTTTAAATTGCAGTGAACTAAGTTTATTCACATGTTAGCTCTCATAGGTTGTGATGGATACTTCTAAAATCCTCAGTTGAGTTTACTCACTAACTACTGTGAGCGGTTTTTGCATGACTTCTGTGCTTGTATAAATTTAGTAACTTCTAAAAGTGGCGTAAAACCATACTCACTCACATAAATTGTTAATCCTCTGCTGTGTGTTGGCAAAGTGGGGATAAACCTCTGTGACAAAGACGATCAAACTTAGAATCTTTGTTTATTTGTGACACCTTCCAACTGGTGACATTTCAGTAAACTAGACAAGTGATGATGAATTTTAATATTCATATTATTATAATTCTATTAAATTGTAAATAAAGCTAAAATAAAATAAAGCTTCACTTTCGCGAGAAGTGTATTTTCTGTGAGTAAGTTTACATGTCATGTCACACCAGCACCTTTTCAGTTATATTAAGACGAAATAGTAGCCAGCTTTTGGGACTACATGTGGCATTGCTGCTTTTACATTTCTGATACAGGTGCTTGACTGCCTCTGTAGTTCATGATCCTTTTTTTGTGTAAACAAATCAGTCAAGTTTGTAACAATAGATGAATAAGTTGATTAATTTGGACCGCAGATACCGATTAACAACTTAAGACATAGAGACAGGGAAGTGAGATATATCCAAAGTGATGGGACGCTCTTTTGAGACGATGGACAGTTAGAACGTTGGAGTATATGACAGTAACTAACTTGAACATTTCCCACTAATATTATAAAATACATAGATACCCTTAACAGTCCAAGAGACAGCTTCCAGCTATAGTGTATCTATCGATTTTGACATGCTTTAGAATAAACTCACTTTGTGTCACTTGGCAAGTTTTAGGTTTGACAGCAAAAATGCTGGTGGATTTCAGAGAGAGATTTGATTTGTTACCTATACATTATTACAATAAGCGAAAATGTCTTCAAAGTTCACAGTTTGTTCAATAGTACCAAAATAAGTTTGTTAAAAATCCATCAACATTTTCTTTTATTGAACACAATATTTGCTCTGTATTGCTTCAAATAATCTAGCCTGGTTCCCATGTAACTTAAACATATCTATGTATGATCTTCATATGCCACGGTCTGTAGCCAGAAAAGCAAAAATCTATGTCTTATGACCTGTATTGTCCCTTCTGACGCTATCATTTTGTTGAATTTCTACACACCAAGCGTGAATAAGCGTTATACTTCTGTTGATAAACCACACTTACAAATTAAGCAAAAAACAGTATATAGTTAGCATGGGCACATGTCTAGCTTGTATATATTTATATATTTTGTCAATATGAAGCATTCTATATAATTGTGAATACACTGGGCTACACATACATAACAAAACCCCATGACCGATGAAATGCTACAAGAAAGAATCTCGTTTACTCCCAGGTTATCCTCATCACCGTTTACTTCTACTATATGCATAGTTGGGGTCAAGATGAAAGTCGCCGCCCAGCATTAATTAGACAGGGTTGTCTGTTTCGCTTTTAACCATCCACCCCACCCAGTCGGTAGGAGTTATCTTATTGATGCGCAAATAATTGTGTCCAGTCTACCCCAAGGTTTGAAGCAGTGTCAGTGTCAAATTATTTTGTGATAGTAGTGAAAAAGTACGTTGTATACCGTATATGTTTTGTTACTAACTATCCTCTTTTTTGCCAAAAGAACATAACAAACCCCATGTCTGATGAATTGGTGCCTTGATATGCAACAAGAAAGAAAACGGATATTACCAACAGTGAGTCAGCTAACTGGAAGATCCACTAACTGCTACATTCCTTACATAGGCTCAAACGGTCCTGTTTGTGTGCACTCGACATAACATTCAAAGACTAATAAAGTCTATTTTAAGCTGTACAGGCTATGGAACCGAAAGATAATATGTCCAGAAAGCATACATGAATGTTGTGTATAAGAGGGTGTCTATGCTGGAACGTTAGATCACGAGGGCGAAACATTAAAGTAGATTGGACACTGATTGTGTAACACCAACCATGCGGTCACATAAAGCATTATGAGAACTGGTGACCCAATATGCAAGTATTACACGCATTCACACACGGAAGCAAATTATAGTTGATATGGTATAGTTTTAATTAATCTGAACACATGTATAGCAACAGTAAGCAAATTAACAAGTCCATGGAAAATGCTTTGTTGCACGTTAATATCTGTTGTTTTCACTTTGTCATAATATATCATAACTGAGTAAGAGAAGGTTTATGACTCCTTTACCGAACAGAGAGTTTTTTTTATGATAAAAAACATTGACTATTAAATTCTTCTCTCATTTTCCATTGAAGTTCACTTCAAGTTTCTTCTCTTTCAACTGTTAATATAATGAGCCTGTTGAATGTTACCCTGTGAGATCTGTCACATCTATCACGGATTTGACGCTATTTTCAGGTTCAGCCATTTCCAATTTCCTCCACTAGTAATTGGAAACTATTTCCCTTCTCCCTCAATCCCATCTTTCATGCACGCAAAATGTAAAACATATACTTAGTGAGATCTTTATATAATTCATACAATAAACTAATGTTCATACATTAAGATATTGATATTGATGGGTGTAGGGAACAGTTCCTTTGCATATTTATGATTTAACACACACTGTTATGTACAATTTGACAGATTATAATAATATGAATATCAAAATTCATTACCACTTGTCACCATTTGGAAGTTACCACAGATATTATATTTATATTATATTTGATTATGCTATGCTATGCTATGCTATGCTATGCTGTGCTATGCTATGCTATGCTATGCTATGCTTGTGTAACAGAGGGAGAAAGTTTCAAATAAAGATAAGATTAAGGCCTAATATAAAAGTAATGTATAGCTTTGTTAGATGTAAAGCATAGCAGGATATAGTAATGTAAACAGTTCGATTGATTTTTAGCATGAGGGAGCTGTTAAAGAAAGGAAAACGAAAGTAAAGCCTGGCCTTAACATAGCGCTTGTACAAGAAACATATTCTCGAGCAAAAGTAATGAAGCATTAAGAAACCTGACAGATACTTTTGGCGTTCAATCAGTAATCTGTAGGTTTGTTCACATCTTCAGTTTCAGTTTATTTCTCTGAAAAAAACAACCAACGCTGGTACACAGGGACAGGACGTCGATCTTTCTGAGGCGTTGTTTTCCCACTACAGCCGATAATCCCCCAGCTCTACTATACTCGCCCTATTCCGCATGAGCAGTTTCTCCTCTAGTGACCAACTGTGAGAGTAGGTTTCCTTCCCGGGAATACTCCTGCCTTCTGGCTTCAAACGACCGAGGCATTTTTTTTGTAATCTAGGTTTACATACATTTACATAATTTACACACGCACGCATACATACATAAATACACACCCATGATTTACATACATACATCCATGTAATTGAACATACAGCCATACATACCACGCACACATACAGCCATGTTATCACACGTACATACTGAATAGGAAGAAAGCGGGTGTATTGATCTGTTGTCTTAATCTCTGGCCCATCGAGAGTGTCAGTCAGCATGTCTCAAATCTTTTTTGAGATTGTGATAACTGTCACACCTGACTTATGTGTCTGAATGTCATGTCTGAAAACGAGGGGTGAACCTTTACACAGTAACTCGGGGTAACGGGTGCTAAAGAATCAAAGTATATGATGCATATATGTTACGATGATGTGTCATTCCTTAATCAGAACTTAAAAGTAAACACATGTTAACGATAATAATGACAGGGCGATAGATAAACACAGGTCGGGTTAGTATTATTTCCTTGGTTAATCATAAATTGATTTTTAAACAGTTTTTCATGATGAAAAAAATGATGGTGCAAATTTAACACTATTACCGTGATGCAATCGCGTTACGCAATACAATCCACAAAGAGCAATATATAGGGCGCGTTTTTACTATTTTTTCCTTACTTGATATCTGTTATTCATTTATGGATACCAAAGAAAGAATTTATATCACAAATTTGATTTTATTATATCATGCAATGCTTACTGATATCGCAAATTAATCTGTAGATATCAATAACTGAATTTATTATACCAAATAATGTACTTTATCATCTAACAAATCGAATATGGTATAGTATCTATAGCCTTCGTCTCCGTGACCTTATGCCCATTTTTTAATAGTTCGTGCAGATAGCTACAGTATCGTATCGTGAAACACAATTGACAAATTACTCTAAAACACATGATAAGTAAACTATTAATGTGCATTAAAAATATATCTTGTAAATGCCAAAGTAGAAGTAGAAGATATATTGACAGTAGCGCTAGGAATTTATTCAACAAGCCCGTGAAAACGTCCACTGCTTTAGCTCAAAGTTTACCTCTCCTTGCGGCACGCCTACAGGTCTCTTCCTGTGGTATGGTAATTAGTACAATACAATACAATACAATACAATACAATACAATACAATACAATACAATACAATACAATACAATACAATACAATACAATACAATACAATACAATACAATACAATATAGTTTATTAAAGTCTCACCATTTGTACAGCAGGGGTTTAAATAAAGCATTTTAAATATCTAATAACTTAAAAAGTACAAATGCCACCCAAGGGGGTTACGAGAGACTATATCTTACACAAATGTAAGGTCTTTATAAAATAATGTAAAATGAGATAAAATTATACCAAATATTATAATCATAGTCACAGTTTAGGAATATAAATATTAAGAATGTAAATGATAAGATAAACAGTTAAATATGTTGTTAAATTATACATAAAATAATTTTCTACGCATAAACATTTTGAAGCACATGCTTCCTAAAAGTGGTAAGTTACAATGGTTATTTAAAATGGTGATATCTACAGGTGTATGATAGAACATATTCTTAAGATAAGATGTACGAATATCGTCATAAAAGGAACAGTGTAAAAGAAAGTGGGTTTCGTCTTCAACTTGGTCTATACCATATTTACAAAAGCGTTGTGTAGCCGGGATAGGAGGGGAGCAGTATCGGCCCGTTTCAATCTCCAGTTTTAGGGAACTACATCTCGGGGAAGCAAGTATCCATCGCTGGTATCTTGGGAGTCGAGTGTAACTCTCAGTGAACAACTCAGTCTTAAAAAGTTTGAAAGTTCTTAACTTTGGTGTTGACTAGACGCTGTCTTTCCATTGCTGTTTGTCAATGGGGACAAGTTTGGATAAAATGCTATTTAAAACCCATCGAGATGACTTATCAGAGGTATTTAGCGAATCTGTCAACTCCAGATCACTGAAGATACGTTGTAGCTTTTCCTCCCAGGACTTTCCTCATGTAAGTGACCACTGGTGGATCCTGTAGGTCAGTCTTGTCGTGGACATTCGTTGTAACCTACACTACAGTCTGGCAGCCTCCATATACAGTTTAGACTGACAGTCCAACCACCCCATATCTCCTCGAACGGCGGTGTTACATGTATTTCTTCAAACTCCGAAGAAGACACGGCATGCTCTGTTCTGTATAGTGTACACTTCTTTATACTTGTTAACTCTCCACAGACCAGAACAATAGGTTAAAACAGGTTGAACGATGCTTTCATAAAGTCGGGGAAAAACATATCACCGCAGGTGTAAAACTTGTGACAAAGATATCCTGGAGCATGTGAAGCAGATTTGACCAGTTCTTTAACAGCATAGCGAAAGTCACAATGCACGTGTAGCCACAGACCTAGATAACGGTAGCTGTCTGCGTAATCGAGTGTCACACGGCCATAGTGGAAAGTCCCGTTATGTTGAGGCACGCTTTTCCTCCTGAAATGTACAACGCTCGTCTTGCTTGCGTTTATGCTGCCTCGCCACTTCTTGGACCACAGATAAAGTATGTTCGATAACATCTGAAGACTTTCAGGATCAGGGCTGAGTAAAACAATGTCGTCTGCATATAATAAAACGGAAACATTAAAATTGTCAATCTGTATACTGCAGTTGCTCTCTTTCAACTACTCAGCAAGATCGTTAATGTATATAGCGAACAGAGTGGGTGATAAAACACATCCTTGCTTCACACCAGATTCAAGAGGGAAGATATCTGTCTCATAGTTGTTTACTTGCATAGAGCATAACACGTTGTCATACAGCGATCTGATAGCTTGAGGAATATTGCCTGATATGCCATAGTCCATGAGCTTAAACCACAACAAGTCTCTATTTACAGAATCAAATGCCTTCTTAAAATCGATGAAACAAGTATAAGTAGTTTTTTTTGCTCTTTTCTGTTATTTACAATACTATATAAACTATATACATGATCAAGGCAGGACCGTCCTCTTCTAAAACCGTTTTGCTCGTCGACCAATATGTCCCGTAACTTGAGATATTTACACAATCTGTGATTGGTGACGTCAGCGTTTATCTTGGAGGGTATAGATAAAATGGTTAGTGGTCTGTAGCTTAGAGTGTCGGCGTCTTTACTCTTCTTGGGAATGGGCTTTGTTTTACCATGGTTCCAGATGTTCTGCACATTACCTGTACTAAAACTGTTGGAGACGAGTTGATACATTAACTCAGCACAAACATCATTTTTGAGTACAACGCTCGGAATGTTATCAAGTCCCACCTCCTTTCCAACCTTAGCTCGATTAATAGCACTCACATCTTCTTCCCTTCATTCAGGATAGGAATAGTCTCTGATTCCACTTGAATGTTGCTCAACTACTGATGCACAATAATTAGATGTTCGTCACTAAAATCCCCAGAATCACTTTTAGGGTTGTACAAAGATCTTTAATCGTCCTCCCATCTCTGCACAACGGAGGATGCGTCAGAGCTCACTGATCCGTCTTTGTTCACAACTTCAAGGGGAATAAAACTTTTCTGTCATTACCAGTCCCTATTTTCCCTAAATCTCTCCAAAAGTCTTTATTCCCATCATTAAGTAACTGAAAAGTTCATCTTTTTCTTCTGTTGGTAATCTCGCTTAGCTCTCTTCACAGCTCTCAACAGTCGGCGAACGGCACAGAAATCCACTTTTCTTTTAGATTTTAATTGTTTATTTCTTTTACACTTTAAGCAAAGTTTCGCTTTCATACAGACGTCACGGTAGAGTTCTTGTAGTTGTTCATTCCAGAACGGTTTCCTCCTACCAACATAAATCACTTTACGCGGGAGTTTATCACACATTTCAGATTCCACCAAATTAGAAAAAAAAATAGCGCAGGCGAGATTAGCATCATCTTCGTTCAGGGCCTGTTCCATTTTCTCGAGTGATATTTGTGTTTTACTGTAAGCATGTTTGTCATTAAAATTCGTTTGGGATATTAGATGTGTGAAACTGTGTTTCTTTCTGGTATTGTTCCCTGTTATTAAAAGAAGTTGTATCCATCTGCACACATATCGCCCATTCTAGAACACTGTGGTCTTGACTTTAATCACACGCCTGAATATCTAGTTCCTTAATGAGCTCGGATATGCGATAAGCCTGAAAATCTACACACTGGTTTCATTGTTCATTTTGCACTGCAACATAATCGACCCCCGACTTCCCTCTGTAAGACACATGTGTATAGTCTTGATTGCCGTTTAACACACACATGCTACTGTTGGTAAGAAAGTTTGTGAACAAATCACCATGACCATGACATTGCAGGTAACAATGTGATCAACGTCTGCAATAAAATCAGGGTTATTGCCGCAGCCAGCATTAAAGTCACCACACATGTAAAAACGACCCATATTTTGAAATTGACATACTTGCCCGTGCAAAGTGCGGAAAAATTTCTCCGCGTCACAGGATCCAGTTGACCCAGCAGTGGGCAAGTAACACACACGGTTTCTTCCAAACCATGCATAATTGTCCGATTTCAAAACATTTTTATCAGTGAAAAAAGTTTCACATATACCTAAAATATCATAATGATGTCCATTTAAAACATCTTCTCTGAATTCTGAATTGTCACGTTGATTAAGGGACCACCCACCAACGTTCCAAAAGCCGAGTCGGGCACGCCCCTAATATTTACGTTGTGTGTTTCTCTAATTTTAACTATTCTACCGCCTTTCAAAGAAAAGCTGTCTCTTTGCCCATTTCACGTAAAAGAGTTCTCATGTTGGCGTCATTTCTCCTCAAATCCATGGGCTGGTCCTTCTCGATGTAGATGTTCTTGTAGGTTTTGTAATCACGGAGTTTATCCTTGGCCTTCATGAGTTGACTCTTCTGATCTGTTGTTTGTATCGTTGCTATGACGACACCCGGGTACTTGGATCCTGTCTCCTTCCATGTTGCCGACGTCACTGTGACATCTTTCAGACGAAGTCCATCTCGGATCATTCCAATCACCTTAAACTTAGTGATCGAATTGTCCTGTTTTTCTTTAGAATCTTCTGGCAAGTTCTTAATGACAATGTTACCCTTACGCGTCACTACATCTGGGCTACTACATGCTGTTTCAACATGCCTGATCTGATCATTAAGATTTTTAACTCCAGAATGAAATTCAGTCCGCACTTTACCCAGTTCGTTTTTTAACGTAAGTTTTAACCTCTCATCATTCACTACTTCCATAGTTTTCTTCAGTTTTACTTCGAGACTCGCTTCAAGACTGGCGATCACACATTGTTCATATCACAGTGACTACTTACGATTGCATGATTGTTGCCTTCTTTATTAACAATGACTGTGCGTGGCGAGCGCTCCTCATGAATCCCAGAATTATCACACGAATGAACCACAGCTGTAGTTTCATGCACAATATCCCTGTTCTTCTTTGATATAGTATTGTCTGTATCAGCTGATATGTGCGCAGATCTTTGTCGTTTGTATTTTAAGATGTTTAGAGCCTCATCGAGAGGCTCTCTGACGTCACCAGTGTACCTATTGACTCGAGAGGCTCAGTGACGTCATCAGACCTGTCCTTGACCTATATTGAATAGGTATTGTCCTTAAGTCAACAGTGGGTTGAATAGGTATTGTCTTTATATCAGCAGTGAGTTGAATAGCTATTGTATCCCATCGCACCTGTGTCAATAAGGTATTGAGATCGAATTGAATAGGTATTGTAGCCCATGGCGCCTTGCCTTGCACCGATAGTGAATTGAATGGGTAGTGTATCCTATCACACCTGTGTCAATAATTTATTGAGACCGAATTGAGTAGCTATTTGTACCGTGTTGGCAACTCCCTAGTGACTCTAGGTGTAGTCGACAGTGAGTGGAATAAACATTGTAGCCCATCGCACCTGTGTCAATAAAGTATTGAGACCTGAATTGAATAGCTATTGTATGAGGACCCCGCCTTTGCACCGGGTATTGCAGTCTATCGCACCTGTGTCAATAAAGGTATTAAGATAGATTTTGAATAGATCACACGTGTGTCATCAAAGGTATTGAGATTGATTTTGAATAGATTGCACATGTGTCATTAAAGGTATTGAGACCGATTTTGAATAGATCGCTCCTGTGTCAATAAGGGTTTTGAAACCTTTTGGAATAGATCATACCTATGCCATACAGGTACGGAGACTAATTTTGAACAGATCACACTTGTGTCAACAGTGGTTTGAAAAGGTATTATTGTGTGCCACACCAATAAAATATTTAAAATTCAATACTTGATTGAATCCATTCTCCCATTGTGTCTTCAACTTTGTGACTAGATGCAATACACCTTCGTCTATTATTAGTATAAAATCAAACAAGAAAACAATATAAATTAGTGTTTCAAACTCTTAACTGCACACATTTGCTCATTCTCAAGCTCCAGATCCTTTCTGCTTTCTGCTATTTGGAAGTCATCATCATCATCATATTTAAGTCCCTCAAACGTTCAGCCTCGGAAGTTGGTGACAAGAGCAAGGAGACAAAGATGTTCAAGCCCATGGTCAGTACTCTTTCTCATAAAACGCTTATGGCAAAACTTAATGATGATGGAATTCTCCATGAAGATACGACAAGATGCAAAGTGAGCGACCTGCCCCAGAATATGTTGATGGTGGTTAAATCACACACCCAAGTCAATATCCAAGATGACTCTCTTTGGAAAGTGGTTCTATCCCCGGTGGCGAAGAGACAACCCGATCAACGCTATGACGTGTTTCTGAACTCCCAATACACAGAGGCACTGGAACAATCCACCCACCTCATCTTTAGAGGTCAAGCTAAGAGTTCCAACAACAGGACTTTCAATAAAATTCAGTTTTTTAACTGTATCGAGGATGGGGTTTCTGAGGAGGAGGAGGAGGATGAACCCCTGACACAGAGCTTGTCGGACTTAGAATAATCTCTGGACAGGTGTAGGTAAGTATTTTTTTAACCTTTGAATTTTGTCATTTTATCATAGAAACTAATCTGCAACCTTCGAGTAACAGAAGTTATAAAGGGGACTTTGTGTGTCAGGTTTGACTTCATAAAAAAGGTAGAAATGCAGGTTGTAATAAATCATGTATCTGCTGTTCCTTATTGGTTTTATGTGCAAACATATCGGTACATGTTCCCTAACTTCTTTTGATAAGTATATTAGTATGTCAATCAAGGGAAATGTTCACCTGAATAGTGTTTGAGTTTGGATCGAGGGTAGGAACACTACACCATTTCCAGAGTTTACTTTTTCTGCGACGTTCTATGCTAGATGTAGATTGAACGGTTAAAAGTTTTGTATTAAAAAAAAAGAAAAGTTTGACCATTTAGAACATACAGACAAGAGACAATTATTAGATATGAACAGAAGGTGTATTTCTCCTCTAGGAAGCATCGTGTTAGCTGTTTAAGTGACAGCTAACATGTTTACATTTATGATCCAAACTATAATGGATTTCGCGGGAGAGGTTTGACGCATGACTACACACTTTAACAGGCTAAGCCCCTGGCCGGATTAGCTATAATCTATTTCACAACATCAATTTCTACATACAATGTTGTATTTATGTGTGCCATTTATTTCCAGGGAGGTGCTGCTACGAGCCGTGACGATGACATGGATGAAGGGAAAAGGCCAAGAAAAAAGCTGTAGTTCTCCGTTTCATCTTCAGTAAAACAATGAAGTTGATTCTTTTTTGTGTTGTGTGTGTTATAGACACGATTTGTGGATCACGTGACTTATGAATGAAGTGCCATTTTCCATATAATCATACTATCACTAAAGAGTCACATGAGTTGTGAATCACGTGATATATAAATGAAAAAAAACACCATTTTATAAAACATTGAGGTTAATGTTTAACATAAAAGGTGTCTTACCAAAAAAAATGTTATGGAATTTAGATGACAAAGAGAACCCTTTAATGTTAAACATTAGATACTACCTCAATTGTAGTTCTGCGATGTGATTAAACATGCTTGTAGTTCCGAGTGATAGAGTTAAACTAGTTGGTAATAGGCTACCAATACCAGTCTACCACGTAGTGCAGATACTACCTTGTAGTTATGAGTGATGCAATGAAACCTATTAGTAATAGTTTACCATGGTGTGAGTAATAGTCTAACATTTGCAGCATCAACTGTTTCATCGAGTGGCAGTATATTCATTAGATGTGGTTAATGCAGTGAAACCTGCGGCCAATCGTAGCGCATGCTGTCTGAAACACTGACTGGAGTAATGCACAATGTAGCTAGTTTGTGACATACATCTAACCAGCAGAGCACATGTATCCCAACCTCCTTCGTTATACCAAACGGAAGTTTCTAGACAAGAATGAATGATCTTGTAACTGTTGCAAGCCAACACTAGTACTTGTGTCTTTCAACTCGATGATGGAAGGGGATAAGTCAACCAAATGTTTACTTGGGGTTGTGTGACTCACGCAGAAAAAATATATCTTGTGAAAATCGCTTACGTTAGCAGGATCACAGGTACTATCAGGATCATGGGTACTAGTACTACAGTGAGTGAGTGAGTGAGTCTGATTTTACGCCGCTTTTAGCAATATTCCAGCAATATCACGGCGGGGGTCACCAGAAATGGGCTTCACACATTGTACTCATGTCGGGAATCGAACCCGGGTCTTCGGCGTGACGAGCGAACGCTTAACCACTAGGCTACCCGACAGTCCCCTACTAGTACTACAAGCAGCGGCGGGAGAGGGAGACTGTCTTTAGTATTCATCTCACATATTGTCTCGTCTTCTACCACCCAAACGTCTCATCTGGTAGGGACATCGTTTCACAAGCACGAGCCTTTCATCAAAGGGTGAAGTCAGAGATAGGGCGAGGCCGAGAGCTCTCGTGGTTGGAGTAGAACGGGACCTATAGTGGTTGAAGTCAGGGGTAGGTCGAGAGGCTGAGAGCTCCTGTAGTTGGACTGGTGACTGAAGCCGGTGTAGTTGGTGTGTGTGATGAAGCCGGTGTGGTTGGTGTGTAGTCTAAAGTGAGTGGAGAGGATTGGAGAGAGCAGAGTGCTGGAGACGAGACCAGGGGTGGTGGAGACGTGAGCAGAGGGACCATGGGTGGTGGAGACGTGAGCAGAGGGTGTTGAAGCCAGTGTGGTTGGTGTGGAGTTTAAAGTGGAGGGGATTGGGATCAGCATAATGCTGGAGACGAGAGCAGGGGTGGTGGAGACGAGAGCAGAGGGACCAGGGGTGGCGCAACGTGAGCAGAGGGACCAGGGGTAGCGGAGACGTGAGCAGAGGGACCAGGGGTAGCGGAGACGTGAGCAGACGGAACAGGGGTAGTGGAGACGTGAGCAGAGGGTGTTGCAGACGAGAGTGGGGGGTGATGCAGAGGAGAAAGTCAAAGCATGTGGGTTCAAAACTGATAACATCGGGCGGGAAATAGAAGGACGTTGACGTGAACGAATGGGCGGGGGAGGGGCAGGGTGGTAAGGCATTTCGTACTCGTGACTGTTCACGTTGTACGCGACGACAACGTTGGAGTATTGTTTTCCGAAAACGGTAAACATAAACAGTGGAAGAATGGTCTCCATCAGACGTTCTAGATGGACTGAAATGAAAGGGAAAAAAGCGTTTAGGAATACTATGGTTAAGAACAGAAGATGCTAGAGAACTATAAAATTAAACTATGCTTTCTGTGACTTCTTTCAGTGGCATTTAGAAGTTGGAGTGATGAAGTAAGACGAGTTCTATGGATGAACAACTTCTTTATTACAATTAGTGCGACGTTTCAGTGTAGATCCTAACACCTTTATCAAGCAATAGATGGATAGGGCTACTTACTTACTTACTTACTTATATTGGAGATTTAACGTGCTCTTTCCGACTGCAAGCGTATGTCGCACACGGGCCCGGCCAGGCCATTTAATGTGTTTCCAAAAAGGGGAAAAGTGAGTTTGTGCAACCCAGGAGGGGGCTTTAGGGGTTACTTATATAGTAATTTTGAAATTTTGAGATTTGGAAAGAATGCCAAGAGTGGGTGGGGGACGAACTAAGGGAGCTGTGTGTGTTGGGTGGTTATCAAATAAGGTAGTTTTGGTTTTAATATTTTATTTGGGGTTTAAATGCGAGTAATTAGTCCTGTTTTTATTAGGTATATGCCTAAGGCTTTGAATTTTTCTAATTTATTTTGTGGATTTAGGATTGATTCTAGTGTAAGTCCGGTTTTAAGATTTAGGGTGGTCTGTAGTGTTGTTCGGTGTGTTTGGTAGTGTGTGCAGTGAATGAGTACGTGTTCTGGTGTTTCTTGTTGTTTGCAATGTGGGCAGTTTCCTGTTGTGTGTAGTTTAGCTATTTTACGGTGATTATTTAGTTTGGTGTGGCCTGTTTGTAGTTTGGTAATTATTCTGTCGATTTTTTTGGATGGGTGTAGTATTTTGGGTTTAATTAGGGGTTTTTTGAGTACTTTCCTGATTTGGCTATTTGAGTTTTGGTATATATTTCGCCATTTTTTGTTAATTTTTTGTTTAGTGACACTTTTGATTTCTGATTTTGAGCTGGGTAAATTTAAGCTTATTTCTGGGAGTTTAAGGGATAATTTTGCTGCTTTATCTGCCTTTTCATTTCCAAAGATTCCTATGTGGGCGGGGATCCAAATGAACTCTATTTGTTTACCTACCTTAGTTAAGTTGTTTGAGCTATTGAGTATTTGATTTATTGGTTTGGGGCGGTTTTTAGTGTTTTTATTTTTGAGGGCTTGTAGTCCACTGAGGGAGTCGGTTAGGATGAGGATTTTTTGGTGTTTTTTAGATTGCTGATTGTGTAGTGCTGAGGCCATGCCCATTAGTTCGGCCGTGAATATGGATTGGTTGTTTGGGAGTCGGTAAGATTGTGTGTCTTTGGTTGGTTGTGCGATGTGGACTCCGAAACCTGTGTGTTTTGAGATCGGATCTGAGGATCCGTCTGTGTATATGTGACACCAATTTGGCCAGTTTTCATGTATGTATGCTAGTGTGGTGGTTTTAGCGATGTTAGGATCGGTCTGTTTATTTAGTGTATCGGCTAGTGTTGTGTCTATTTTTGGTATTTTAAGTTTTGGAGTGAAGATATTGGATGATTTATTGTTTTGTTTAAGATTATTTATTTTGTGTTCGTTTAGGTAATTGGTTATTCTTTGGGAAATTGGAGTAAGTAGTGGATGTTTCCGGGCTAGGGCTTGGTTTCTAGGGCTAATATTTTGTTTTATTAAGTTTCCGATTAGTGGGTTTGATTGGGACGCGGCCCAGAAGTTTAGGGTAAGTTGTTCCCTACGTAGTTTAAGTGGCATTTCTCCTGTTAAGGCCTGGAGTGAGGTGGAAGGGCTAAACAACATAGGTATATATACACTTATTGACATCTAAGTTGTTACAGTGACTAGTTGATGGACACAGAGAGGTGATTAAGCTAATTGGAAGCCAGTGGATGACTAATGAACACAGAGTAAACAAGCAGACAGATGGAGATGATGGAAGCCACTGTATTAATTGGATGGACAAAGGGATTTAGCAATTAGGTGATGGTAAGCAGGCGGGATGTAATAGCCTTGGTCTCTGTTCATTGCTGGCTGGATCCTTTTGATGTAGATGGCTTCTAGGAGTTTCCTGATTTTGTAGTCTGATTGGTTGTTGGCCAGGATCTTGATGTTGTTCCACTGGATGTTGTGATCGGGGTGGGTTTGGGTGTGGTCGGAGATGGCTGATTTTGAGTCATTTTTTTGTACTGAGGTCTTGTGTTCTTTTATTCTAATGGGTAGGGGCCTGGATGTTTCTCCTACATAGGATTCGCCACAGTCACATTGTATGTGATATACGGCTCCAGCTGGGTCTTCTTTCATTGATGTAGGGGGCTTGCCATTGGCGCTGAGGAAGTTCTGGATTGTCCTGCCTCTCTGGAATACTGTATCAATGTTGGCGTGGTGTTTGAGCAGTCTGCGGATCTGGTGGCTGGCTGTTCCTATGTAGGAAGACTGATGACAAACGGGGCTGTCTGTTGTCGTGGAGGCCGCTCTCTAGGGCTGAGGATGCTGTTGATTGTTTGTTCAGCTAGGCTGGTAGGGTAATTGTTGAAGTTAGTGAATACATGTCGGAGGTGGTTGAGTTCAGTTTTTAGCTGTTGTGGCGTGGAACAGATGTTGACAGCACAGATGGAGGGCGGTTTCTTTAGGTCCGTCATGTAGATTTCTGTGATGATGGGGGACAGCGGGGATCCCATGGGAAGTCCATGTGTCTGTTGGTAGATCTTGTCTTGCCAGGTGAAGTAGGTGGAGGTAATACAAGAGGTTATAAGTTTGATGAGGCTGTCTATAGATAGATGGGTGTCAAGGTCCGGGTATACTGCTTCAATTCTTCTTCTGAGGATGGATAGGGCTTCGTCTCTGGGTACATTTGTGAAGAGATCTACCACATCATAGCTGACGAGTGTGCCTGGCTCGGTGATGGTGCTTATCTTTCTGCAGAATTCTGTGGAGTCTGTGATGAATGATTTAGCAGTTTTCCCCAGGGGGGCAAGAAGGCGGGCTAGGTACTGGGCAGTGTTGTAATGGACAGTGTTTCTTGAGCAGACTAGGAGGCGGGCTTTGACTGGCTGTTTGTGGACCTTGATGGTGGCTCTGGCGTAGGGTGGCTTGGGGTGAGGGACAGTCATCTTCTTGTGGAGGGTTGGGCCAATTTCATTTTTTTCTCGGAGCTCTTTCAGCAGGGTTTTATGCTCTCTTTGGAGTCGGGTGGTGGGGTCTTTCTTCAGCTCTTGGTATGTTGTCTGGTCATCAAGGATGTTGCTGGTGATGGCATTGAAGTCACTGGTGTCCTGATGACAGTTGCTCTGCCTTTATCTGCTGGGGCTGTGGTGATGGATTGGTCAGCTTTCAGAGTTTTTAGAGTTTTCCTTTCCGCAATGTTTAAGTTATCTTTTTGTGGTTTATTGTTTTCTAAAATGTTTGCGATCTGATGTCTCAAATAGTCCACTTTTCCCCCTGTTGAAGCCCTTTCTCAACATTGGCTATGAATGTATCATGGTTTGGGCGAGAGGTGGGTGCAAACTTCAACCCTTTGGAAAGAACTGCAGTTTCTCCATGTTTTAGAGTTCTGCTGCTGAGGTTGATGACGGTCTTCTTGAGGTACACTTCAGTTGATCGTGGTTTCCTGGGGTTGTTGGGTGGTTTCAGTTTTTGAAGTTTGGCAATCTGTGTTGTCTTGGTTGGTGCATCTAGTTTTTGGTTGGCTTCGGTCTGGATGGTCTTGAGGGTGGAGTAAGTGTCAGCATGTAGGAGATTCTGGATATGATCTTGTTGTTGGGTGATACTGTGAAGAGTCAGGGTCTTGGTCTTACGGTGATGTCGGATCCTCTCTTTGACGAGTAGTCCTATGTAGGAGAAACATTCAGGCCCCTACCCATTAGAATAAAAGAACACAAGACCTCAGTACAAAAAAATGACTCAAAATCACCATCTCCGACCACACCCAAACCCACCCCGATCACAACATCCAGTGGAACAACATCAAGATCCTGGCCAACAACCAATCAGACTACAAAATCAGGAAACTCCTAGAAGCCATCTACATCAAAAGGATCCAGTCAGCAATGAACAGAGACCAAGGCTATTACATCCCGCCTGCTTACCATCACTTAATTGCTAAATCCCTTTGTCCATCCAATTAATACAGTGGCTTCCATCATCTCCATCTGTCTGCTTGTTTACTCTGTGTTCATTAGTCATCCACTGGCTTCCAATTAGCTTAATCACCTCTCTGTGTCCATCAACTAGTCACTGTAACAACTTAGATGTCAATAAGTGTATATATACCTATGTTGTTTAGCCCTATCCATCTATTGCTTGATAAAGGTGTTAGGATCTACACCGAAACGTCGCACTAATTGTAATAAAGAAGTTGTTCATCCATAGAACTCGTCTTACTTTATGCTTTCTGTGGTATGTTTATATATCAAGTTTTCTATGTTATAGCTTTCTTGATGACAGTTAATATTACGTCTATATTTTGGACACTTTCTGTAACGATAAAAACTATTATTATTATTATACCTGTTATGCTTCCCACAACTACCCCGAGATTGTTGTCATCACCCTCGTCATCAGCATCAGGATAGGTACTAGTACTAGAAGCAGCGGGAGCTGTAATATAATGTGTAGAGGGAAAGCTAGTAACAGCAGTAGTAGTAGAGTAGTAGTAGCAGCACTAGTAGATATAGTAGTAGCACTTGTAGCAGTAGTAGTACCACTAGTAGCAGCAGGAGTGGTAGTAGTAGCACTAGTAGATATAGTAGTAGCACTAGTAGCAATAGCAGCGGCAACAGTAGTAGTAATAGCAATAGTAGTAGCACTAGTAGCAGCAGGAGTAGTAGTAGTACCACTAGTAGCAGTAGGAGCAGCAGTAGTAGTAGCAATAGTAGTAGCACTAGTAGCAGCAGGAGTAGTAGTAATAACACCAGTAGCAGTAGCAGTAGCAGCAGCAACAGTAGTAGTAGAAGTAGTAGTAGTTTCAAAAGTAGAAGTAGTCAAAGAAGCGCTAGAACGTGTTGTATCTGAAATTTTCACCACACACACACACACACACACACACACACACACACACACACACACACACACACACACACACACACACACACATACATATGAAACAATGTACACACGTTCACATATGATTTCATTAATTTTTAATCTGGCAAAGTTTTCTTCGCACTGTACACCGTTTCCCATAATTGCCTGAAAGATTGAAAATGCAAAATAAATTTAATTCTTTGCGTGCATGCGTGCGTGCATGAGTGTGTATTCTATTCTTTATTGAAAAAAATAGGTGAGCTTTTCCCAAAAAACGTATTCGACGTTAGCGAAGAGATTTTGTTCAAACAACTGTCACGTGAACCATATCAATACCAACCACCTATTATGATTGAATTTCTCGAGAATGTTAAGTGTCTCAATAACTCTAGGTCTACGTGACTACCCTCCCTTGAATAGGAACGGAGGCTGTCTTGGTATATTGCTGAATAACATGGATAACCTTGTGATGTGTAACTAATATTTTGCATTAATCTATTAAATTATGACATGTTTTACCAAGCAAGCAGGGGATAAAAATTCATGGGCAGATAAAAAGTAAGATGAAACTTCACTCACCTTCAACATTGGAAAAAGTTTCATGTTGATTTGTAGATGATCATTGTATCCCTTCAAGCGAATCAAGGTTATTGATTTATACACATCTCCGCGAGCATGGGTAAATGTTGTTCCCCCACCCGAGGAACAGGTTAATGTTTGTGAATCCCATGTACATCCATACTGATATGATATCAGGGTAAATTCATATAATAATTTTGACACGTGTGTATATTCTCTCAGCCCGTGATTATTAACCCAACACAGAGATTCAATGAGCATTTTTCAGTGTTAGCTTTAATTATGTATGTTTTGCAAAGGTTACACACACACACACAAACACACACACACACACATACACACATTATCTTATGTTATGTTAATTATGTTCTTACTATCAATTAATTCAGATGTTGGAATCTCCTCAAACGTTCAGCCTCGGAAGTTGGTGACAAGAGAAAGGAGACAAAGATGTTCAAGCCCATGGTCAGTACTCTTTCTCATAAAACGCTTATGGCAAAACTTGATGATGATGGAATTCTCCATGAAGATACGACAAGATGCAAAGTGAGCGACCTGCCCCAAAATATGTTGATAGTGGTTGAATCACACACCCAAGTCAATATCCAAGATGACTCTCTTTGGAAAGTGGTTCTATCCCCGGTGGCGAAGAGAAAACCCGATCAACGCTATGACGTGTTTCTTAACTCCCAATACACAGAGGCACTGGAACAATCCACCCACCTCATCTTTAGAGGTCAAGCCAAGAGTTCCAACAACAGGACTTTCAATAAAATTCAGTTTTTTAACTGTATCGAGGATGGGGTTTCTGAGGAGGTTTGACTTCATAAAAAAGGTAGAAATGCAGGTTGTAATAAATCATGTATCTGCTGTTCCTTATTGGTTTTGTGTGCAAACATATCGGTACATGTTCCCTAACTTCTTTTGATAAGTATATTAGTATGTCAATCAAGGGAAATGTTCACCTGAATAGTGTTTGAGTTTGGATCGAGGGTAGGAACACTACACCATTTCCAGAGTTTACTTTTTCTGCGACGTTCTATGCTAGATGTAGATTGAACGGTTAAAAGTTTTGTAATTAAAAAAAAGAAAAGTTTGACCATTTAGAACATACAGACAAGAGACAATTATTAGATATGAACAGAAGGTGTATTTCTCCTCTAGGAAGCATCGTGTTAGCTGTTTAAGTGACAGCTAACATGTTTACATTTATGATCCAAACTATAATGGATTTCGCGGGAGAGGTTTGACGCATGACTACACACTTTAACAGGCAAAGCCCCTGGCCGGATTAGCTATAATCTATTTCACAACATCAATTTCTACATACATGTTGTATTTATGTGTGCCATTTATTTCCAGGGAGGTGCTGCTACGAGCCGTGAGATGACATGGATGAAGGGAAAAGGCCAAGAAAAAAGCTGTAGTTCTCCGTTTCATCTTCAGTAAAACAATGAAGTTGATTCTTTTTTGTGTTGTGTGTGTTATAGACACGAGTTGTGGATCACGTGACTTATGAATGAAGTGCCATTTTCCATATAATCATACTATCACTAAAGAGTCACTTGAGTTGTGAATCACGTGATATATAAATGAAAAAAAACACCATTTTATAAAACATTGAGGTTAATGTTTAACATAAAAGGTGTCTTACCAAAAAAAATGTTATGGAATTTAGATGACAAAGAGAACCCTTTAATGTTAAACATTGGATACTACCTCAATTGTAGTTCTGCGATGTGATGAAACATGCTTGTAGTTCCGAGTGATAGAGTTAAACTAGTTGGTAATAGGCTACCAATACCAGTCTACCACGTAGTGCAGATACTACCTTGTAGTTATGAGTGATGCAATAAAACCTATTAGTAATAGTTTACCATGGTGTGAGTAATAGTCTAACATTTGCAGCATCAACTGTTTCATCGAGTGGCAGTATATTCATCAGATGTGGTTAATGCAGTGAAACCTGCGGCCAATCGTAGCGCATGCTGTCTGAAACACTGACTGGAGTAATGCACAATGTAGCTAGTTTGTGACATACATCTAACCAGCAGAGCACATGTATCCCAACCTCCTCCGTTATACCAAACGGAAGTTTCTAGACAAGAATGAATGATCTTGTAACTTTTGCAAGCCAACACTAGTACTTGTGTCTTTCAACTCGATGATGGAAGGGGATAAGTCAACCAAATGTTTACTTGGGGTTGTGTGACTCACGCAGAAAAAATATATCTTGTGAAAATCGCTTACGTTAGCAGGATCACAGGTACTATCAGGATCATGGGTACTAGTACTACAGTGAGTGAGTGAGTGAGTGAGTCTGATTTTTCGCCGCTTTTAGCAATATTCCAGCAATATCACGGCGGGGGTCACCAGAAATGGGCTTCACACATTGTACTCATGTCGGGAATCGAACCCGGGTCTTCGGCGTGACGAGCGAACGCTTTAACCACTAGGCTACCCGACAGTCCTCTACTAGTACTACAAGCAGCGGCGGTAGAGGGAGACTGTCTTTAGTATTCATCTCACATATTGTCTCGTCTTCTACCACCCAAACGTCTCATCTGGTAGGGACATCGTTTCACAAGCACGAAACTTTCATCAAAGGGTGAAGTCAGAGATAGGGCGAGGCCGAGAGCTCTCGTGGTTGGAGTCAGAGGTAGAACGAGACCTACAGTGGTTGAAGTCAGGGGTAGGTCGAGAGGCTGAGAGCTCCTGTAGTTGGACTGGTGACTGAAGCCGGTGTAGTTGGTGTGTGTGATGAAGCCGGTGTGGTTGGTGTGTAGTCTAAAGTGAGTGGAGAGGATTGGAGAGAGCAGAGTGCTGGAGACGAGACCAGGGGTGGTGGAGACGTGAGCAGAGGGACCAGGGGTGGTGGAGACGTGAGCAGAGGGTGTTGAAGCCAGTGTGGTTGGTGTGGAGTTTAAAGTGGAGGGGATTGGGATCAGCATAATGCTGGAGACGAGAGCAGAGTGACCAGGGGTGGCGGAGACGTGAGCAGAGGGACCAGGGGTGGCGGAGACGTGAGCAGAGGGACCAGGGGTAGCGGAGACGTGAGCAGAGGGACCAGGGGTAGCGGAGACGTGAGCAGAGGGTGTTGCAGACGAGAGTGGGGGTGATGCAGAGGAGAAAGTCAAAGCATGTGGGTTCAAAACTGATAACATCGGGCGGGAAATAGAAGGACGTTGACGTGAACGAATGGGCGGGGGAGGGGCAGGGTGGTAAGGCATTTCGTACTTGTGACTGTTCACGTTGTACGCGACGACAACGTTGGAGTATTGTTTTCCGAAAACGGTAAACGTAAACAGTGGAAGAATGGTCTCTTTCAGACGTTCTAGATGGACTGAAATGAAAGGGAAAAAAGCGTTTAGGAATACTATGGTTAAGCACAGAAGATGCTAGAGAACTATAACATTAAACTATGCTTTCTGTGGTATGTTTATATATCAAGTTTTCTATGTTATAGCTTTCTTGATGACAGTTAATATTACGTCTACATTTTGGACACTTTCTGTAACGATAAAAACTATTATTATTATTATACCTGTTATGCTTCCCACAACTACCCCGAGATCGTTGTCATCACCCTCGTCATCAGCATCAGGATAGGTACTAGTACTAGAAGTAGCGGGAGCTGTAATATAATGTGTAGAGGGAAAACTAGTAGCAGTAGTAGTAGAGAAGTAGTAGCAGCACTAGTAGATATAGTAGTAGCACTTGTAGATATAGTAGTAGCACTAGTAGCAGTAGCAGTAGTAGTACCACTAGTAGCAGCAGGAGTAGTAGTAGTAGTAGCACTAGTAGATATAGTAGTAGCACTAGTAGCAGTCGCAGTAGTAGTACCACTAGTAGCAGCAGGAGTAGTAGTAGTAGCACTAGTAGATATAGTAGTAGGCTGACTTGGTATATTGCTGAATAACATGGATAACCTTGTGATGTGTAACTAATATTTTGCATTAATCTATTAAATTATGACATGTTTTACCCAGCAAGCCGCTACAGGGGATAAAAATTCATGGGCAGATAAAAAGTAAGATGAAACTTCACTCACCTTCAACATTGGAAAAAGTTTCATGTTGATTTGTAGATGATCATTGTATCCCTTCAAGCGAATCAAGGTTATTGATTTATACACATCTCCGTAAGCATGGGTAAATGTTGTTCCCCCACCCGAGGAACAGGTTAATGTTTGTGAATCAACCCCACACAGAGATTCAATGAGCATTTTTCAGTGTTAGCTTTAATTATGTATGTTTTGCAAAGGTTACACACACACACACACACACACACACACACACACACACACACACACACACACACACACACACACACACACTCACACACACTCACACACACACACACGTTTTCTTATGTTATGTTAATTATGTTCTTACTATCAATTAATTCAGATGTTGGAATCTCCTCTGAAATTCCATGATCTTTATTGTTGATTCACCTGAGATCATCAATGTGATCGCCTCCTTCATTTCAATGATATCCAAAATGGTTATTTGTACACAGTTTCTTTTTGGGATCGTTAATGTTTTCAATACTCTGTCACATATGAAAAGTGTTCCATTAATTGTTAACGACAATTGTGCACAAAATGGAAAAGTAAAGTTTCTCCTTATTAAAAAAACACATGTATCCCGACACCGTCGATATAAGAAATTCAGGCGAAATTTTCAGCCTCTGGCTGTGTTAAAAAGGACAGATGCGATATAATGAAATGGGTTAAGTGATGTGTATTGTCAGCACATATTTGGTTTGTCGCCCAAGACCAGCTCAAGCTAGGTCATTGAAAGTTACAATGTGAATATTGGAAAAGGATGCTATAATTAATGTATTGAGACCGAACTGAATAGCTATTTGTATCGTGTTGGCAACTCTATAAGTTTTTGAAGATAAATTCAATGGGTGAATGAGAGTGTAACATTAATATTTGCTATTCTCACAAGATTAAGTGCACATGTGGTGGTAGCATGTTTATCAAGATAATAATGGTAATAAAAGTATGGTTATGAGTTGTGTGAAATTTTATACTGAGTGTATTCGACATATTTTGAATGAATCGTGTTGAATGATCCAATTACAAAGGACACGTAGACTGTTGCTACGATGGTTCCACCTCCCACTGAGTTGAAATTCACCGCCTTGATCAACAACTGTGTGTGCGTGCGTGCGTGTCAAACATGTTGTGACAAGATGGAACGAATGTTTGCTATGAAGTTATATTTAGTGAAAATTAAAACATTGCATTTTTGCTTCCAGAAAATCAGCACCCTTTCTTCTGATATCAACCAGCGATGTTCTGATGGTCTAACTGAATCAAAGGGAAAAAACTCCATCAACCTTAGTCGAAAAGACAATGAAGTATGGTGTGATATCAACCAGCGATATATCGTCAACTTAATCAAAGGGAAGCAACTTCATCAACCTTAGTTGAAAGACAATGAAGTATGGTGGTAAAGCACCCCACCCCCACTTCAGTGACTTGTCGTTGATACAAAGTGATGTGATGTTTACTTCACCTTGTCAACTGCAGACTGATCTCTGTATTGTGTTTTATTCAATACAAACTAAAGTTATGCGTTGTTGACCGGGTATTATACCAAGCCGTGGTTTGCGTTTCACATACAATCTTTTAATTGTTCCCCTGGTTCTGATGTTTTACTGCAGAATCCAAAATAGCTCGGAGATTTGAATTTTCGGATTAGAGTTTTAATACAACACCAAAGTACCTTCGGATTCAAGTTTTAATGCAACACCAAAGTACCTTGGAATTTGAATATTATAGTTTGCAACTGTAACCATGAAGTAGTTAGTCGTGTTAAGCAAATGGTGCTTGATAACTTTGTTCATTTGGTGAATGATGTTCTGATATGAAAAGTTGATCTTGTGACATCATATGTGAATAAACAATGTAGACTTAATCTTCTTCTCCTTGTTTCACTCCTCATCCTTGGACAATAGCTGCAGTCATAGTGTAACGAGTGTTCTATAGGAAAAAGGATTTTAAAAAACAACGCGACAAAATGAGATCAACATATTTTTTTTTAATCACAATGAAATTATACATTGAGAACAAAGATTCCAACCTTTTAAGAGGATAAAAATGTTGGTAAAAGTAAACATTACTTTGTCATAAATTGTCACAAACATTTTTTTTCATCTTATGCATAATTTGTATTGGCAGATTATTCATAATCTATACAGATATACATATTAATGTACATTTTAATCTACATTTTAACTCTAACTTTCTTGATTTTGCAACGTTGCCGGGCACACCATTAACTGTGCACGCTTTCTTTTGTCTTCCTTTGTCTGCTTTTCATGAAATGCTTTGGAACATTTAAATGTCTTAAAAGTTTACGAAATTCCTGGTAACCCTCCGGATGTCTTCTGCTTTGAACACTGGGTGACGTGACGATATAACGAATCAAATCCGCAATATATTAATTATGCAGTACATCATCGTTGCTCATCACAACTTGTAAATGTTTATCCAAACTCAAATGTCCACTCAGAATGTTTTCTTTAACGAACAACCACAAAGCCATTAACCTCCCTATTGTCTTCTTAGAGCAAATGTCTCTGATTAACTGATCAGGAACTTGAAGCATGAGCTCGCTTTCACTTTGTTCCCCTGTAACACGTGTGTCATCGTCCAGTCTATGAGGTTTCATTGTCTGAGGCTCCTCCACTTTCTTTAGTTGCTATAAGCTTGTTCCAGCATCAGTAGAAAAGTCAAATGTTTTTTTAGAAGTTCGCTCATAATGTTGTTTAATGTTGGTTCTCTCGTCCTCAATTGAACAGGTGCATGTTTGGCAATGGTGTTTTATTGCATCCAAAACAAAGAGATGCTTTCTACCCTTCCTTGTTGACCTTGGATTCGCACACCATGTGGATATAGCTACAGTGAGGGGACAGTCTGAAATGTTCCGTCATCGGATCATCTCCGGGTATCCATCGATGTACACGAAGTTTGCATTTGAAACAGTAGACTCTGTCGGCTTCTTCTGTGTGTATAAATCCAGCCTTGGCCATTGATTTTGGAGACTGCTTCATCTGAAGTGGCCATTTAGCGAAGGATTTCAGTCTGTCCTTAAACCGTTCTCCGTACACATCAGTACTGTGTTCTATTTCTTAACAGTCTGAAACTGTATCAACATCAAACCTCCCACATTCATCCATGGTGTTAGAGCCTTAGTTCTGTTCGGTTAGAGAGTTGAAAGTAAAGTGACGAAAACGCAAAGACCATGTGGTAAGTACACTGTGCACATGGCACAAGGAAATATCCCCGTACGCAAACGTCCATATTCTTCTTCAGCATAGGATGACACATCCATAACAAGATACCCATACTTTTTTTCTACTCACAGCATCTTGGAAGGATTCCGCAAAATATTTTGCTTCACCCAGAAATATTTGCAATGCTAATATTCGTGTGCCGAACGTGGGTTGGATAATAGTACAAAGTAATGAGTGTTTAAAGACATGGTTCTGTTACACTCTCCTTTGGGATAGGCCGATTGCTGTATGTTTATTACGGAAATCCCGAGGTGGTGAGATAAGGTACTATAGAGACGTAAGAATAACTGATTTTTACAAACTTTCTCCGTGAAGTCATCTACTATCAGTAAACACCTTTTGTCAGACTCCAAGGAATATGATTTTAGTTCATCTCCTGTTGGCAGAGAATCTTGAAATCGAATGTTGGGGGTGGATCTCCCCATGTCACTTTACACATCTTGCCAAACAGCATAACACTAAATAACGAGGTTGGGTGCTGGTTCGAACATGCTATTGACTTCTTTTAGCAGTTGTGCAACCAAAAATGTTTTACCGCTCAATGATCCACCCACCACTGATATGGTAGTAGGGGTTTGAAAAGGCAATAGGCATTTCAATTCTTCTTCCATGATGATGATGATGTGTCTTGGTCACTCTTTACCATAGAACTGTTTTGATAGACTACTCACCTAGGTATTTATACAGAACATGATCAATGAGGATTAAAACTGATGGGTTTTTTTACTTTTTACCACAGCATATAGACATGAAAACTAATAAATGATATTTGCATCTCACTAACTACATTCCCATTTCATATGATTATCTCGTACATGTCTCATGAATACAGAGTGAACACGAATCTGTACAATATCTAAAATAGTGACAAACAAATCGTTGATTAAATGATCATTTGTATCGAACTGCTGTACAATATCATCCATGCATAAATTGGATTTGAATTTAGATAACAGATAAAACAATGTAAACAATCCGCATGTATCTGAATTTGAAGATTGTAATTTGCTTACTACTGCGAGTGTAAGAGGAGCTATTTTCAGACTTCAAATAGCGATCAAATATTTTATCCACGGGTCGTTCTGATAAAGAATCAAACATTTCCGCTTTATTCCCTTTGAAATACATGGCGATCCAGTGACGACCTTCCTGTGTGTTAGTCTCTGTGTTGACAATGAGTCACACACCTTTGGCACGCTGGCTAGGTGTCAGAGTAGGCAAAGTATCTTTGGCAAAAACACCTTTGACATGAGATTGTAAACTCGGGTTACACCGTATGGCACACCTAAGATGTGAGGCTTTCATATTGTCTATGCTTTTTTCTCTTAGATGAATTGAAAGTTACTTGACAAATTCGTTTTCATCATTTCCCAATGCCGTACCATCCGTTTGAGTGACTTTGACTTTGAAGTGCAGACGGGTGCGTTTCAGATCGACGTAGTCGCCTCCAAAATTGGACACGTGAAATACCAAAGGAGAAGAATCCTTGATTTGACTCAGAGGGCGCACTTTGACGAAGTTATGTTTCTGAATGCTGGTCTGATAGGGTGGCAAAGTGTAGAGATTCAAAGATTCGGGAACCAGTTCCTCGAATACTTTGTCATTCAACAGAGCCATGACTTAACTTAAGATTTGTTTTCTTTCACCGGGGTACACTTGAGCACTTACCCTTCTTCGAAGGCGCGTTGATGTTGCAGCCTGACATATCTTCTTGGTTGTGACCTAGCCCCTGCCTTGCATTTTAAAGCCTTTTCTCTTTTGCCTTGTGCTTTTGCTCTCTCTATTTCACTTTGGGATTCGGATGTCATTTGCAGAGTGACCTTAGTTGGCTGATCTGGCTTTTGTTGTTGTTGTTGTTGTTGTTGTTGTTGTGTTGCTGATCGATGAACTGGGATCACCATCCTTTGTACCTTCCCATTAACCAGTCTGGTGGATGATCTTGTCGTGTGTTTGTCAAAGTAATGTTTAAATTTAGTGTAGTCAGGGAAAGACAGTGGTCGCAAGGAATCCATGTTTACTCCACAAAAGGATAACGTTTTAAGTGAAGTGTGGCGTAGGTCTCTTCCGTTATGAATGAGGGTGTAGATGTACTCCCCAACTTTAAATACAGCTCAATATTGTCAGATTCTTTTAATTTGACACGAATAGTAAATTCACTACCAAACGTATAGGTAGGCCCTTGTCTCAGATCGATGCGTCTCAATAAGGTCAGTTGAGTTTCCCTACCAACGAGCTGTCACATAAGTTACATAACGCGTCCACATCGGAGTCACCACTGATGATTTGTTTCGTATCCAGCTTTCCAAACTTTAGCTTGACTAAAGACACCACCCACAATCCGTCAAAGACCAACCTTTGATTTAATTTGACTCGAAAATGACAGGGTGAATCCTCAGGAAAGGAAGTTGTTTTAGAGTCTGAGCCTTTGAGAAAAATGTACTTTTCCATCAGAGGTCGTTCTTTTCAGAATTCTCTCGACTTGGCACAGCACATCACCCTCTTTCTCGACCTTCTGTAGTTCCTTCGTGTAAAAGCTACCTATCACGGGTTCGTCATGGAAATCTTTCAACTTGTACTGAGGGAACGTTTGCTTCTTGTAACGTTGGGCCACTTTAAACAGCTCTTCAGTCCACTTGAGATCGGGTTCTTTGCTGAAAGGTTTCCTCAGGTATGAGATGCGAACCAGGTTGTCCACTTTAAAAAAGTATTTCTTGATGTTGAGTTTGACTTTTCTCAGAGGTTCCATATAGAGGTGATTCCACACTTTCACTTCGTTAGTTTTATCGACGTCTGCCAGAGAGAGACGTGGCAGAGACGATGAAGGGTGTGATGATAATTGAATACTAAATCAGAATGTCCAGATGACGTTCGGTGTTATTTTGGGTCATATATCTGGTGATCAGTGATTGGAGTGTTCTGTTAAAACGTTCCACATAATTACTTTTGATGTTTTCGTTGCAAGCTATGGAGAGTTTTATCTTTTCTTATTGTAAAAACGTCTTGAACACACCCTTAAATTCGCTTCCACCATCTACTCTCACTTTCTTGCGACGTCGCTGCTCGAGGATTTGTTTGAAAGCTTCCAAGACAGTTTCAGGTTTCTTATTGTCTAACAGAAGGACGAATGCAAAGCGACTGAATATGTCGATGGCTACCAGCAAGTATCTCACACCATCTTTCCACTTCATAAACCTAGACAGATCGACCAAATCCACATCAAACATTTCGTTGATAGAATTCACTCTGACTTTCATTCGTTTGAAACGGTATCTGACAGGTTTGTGTAAACTGTAAGCATCTTGATTATTGACCAATCGTTTGACACTGCTCGCAGGAACTTTCAATTGACCTTTTTGAGTTTACTCGGACCCCAAAATTCGCCGGATTTCTGGGGGTGAAATAATAATCTTCCAGTACTTTGTCAGAAGTTATCTCTCGAGAGCCCATCGTGTAATGATAGAAATATGAAGGATGATGTTTCGTTTTATATCATTGTCTATGTGTGTCTGTTCGCAGGTACCAACCAATGTTTGCAAGTTTCACTGCATGACATAATCACATTGTTGATGCAGACTTTCCTCCTGCCGTAAACCCTGGCACCACGACATAACTGAAAAAATTGTTGAAAACACCCTTAATCCCTAACTCATTCATTTACTATGTGTGTCTGAAGATGAAATACAAAACAAAAAACAAATTTTCAAAATAGATTTTTATTTTCAATCATAATTAAATAAATAAAAAACAAACAAACAAACAAAACACTCATTCAGTTAGTCCCTAGAAAACATCTCAACATTCAGCTGTCAATAGGTTTTGTTTTGTTTTTGTTTTGTTTTTAAATTTACATTCACATTCACATTTTGTCTATCATTAACATTTTCTCAACGCTTTCTTCAATCCCTCCTTCCATTGAGACGTTTTCAATTGAGAGTCATGATAGCCATTGCAACGATACGGGATCAAGTTAAAGTCACTCACATCTTGAAAACCTGGGTCTTCTAACAATAATTTTATCTAATGTTCGTCTTCGTTCTCCATCGTCTACGTCAAATAATGCCTTTCTAAAGTATTTCTCCACCAGTTGTTGTTCAGACATGTTACAGGTGTGGTCCCGTTCACCTTCTGCAGTCGTTTGATCATCTTGGTGAGTTGAAGACAGTAGCATAAAGTCAACAAGTTTTCAACGAGTTTCATCTTCTCCACCATGGCGACCTCGTCCGCAAAGAGTGCCCAGCGAGATTTTTTAATAATCTCTCACTTTATAACGTTAAAATGTCTTGAAACTTGCGCTTGGCGTTTTTCACGCATTCGTCACGATTCGGAAACTATTCATGAGATTGGTGAATGACTGCTTCGTTTAGGGTGTGTGGCATTTCCACAACCCCAAGTGACACTTGTGTATTGGATTACAATAGATAATTAATAGGTTTATTTGAGTGTGACATCACTGTCTTCTCCAAGAGGATTAAAGCAATCAGAGTTATGTCCCTTCCTCATGAGCTAATCAGAATGATGTCTCTTGATGCCGAAACAGTGGTATTTGGTAAAATGTGATAAAATCATCGTCACATTCTAAAAGTCTCTCATTTTCTCTCTTAGCTTCTGTTCTACTCGTTCTTTTCTACTTGAAGTAAAGACATGAGTGTTCAAGTAGTGTTCATTTTCATAGCATTTGATGTTAAGGAGTGCAAATGAAAGTCTGGATGATGATGTCATTTACTCTCTTTGCTTTTCGAGGATTAGCCTGTGAGACATTGTTGAGAGTGCATCATCGAAATAACTATCAACCCTCTCATCAGCACCCATCATCAGACACAGATGATGGACTTGATATGGATGATCGACTTCACATCTGTAACAGTCTTCATTGCACAATTCATTAACTTTGCTCTGAAGTTCATCCACATGAACAGATGTCATCACAGATTCAAACACTGAACATATGTGTTTCTTCAGGTTATGGTTTCTTTTGCGACGCCACCGTCATTGAAATAATAACTTCTTGGCTGGTCACAGAGGAGGGTCCCCGGTGAAGCAGACTCTCTGCTTCTGCTGCTCCATTCACCTGATGTCTCAGCATTCTTTCGAGACATTGAGAACCGGTAAGACAAGCTGCAAGGTGACTTCTTTGCAGAATTCTCCCTTGTTTCAGCACTTCTCCTTGGCTTCCAGTCACCCTGAATCAATACCTCATGAGATTTCCAATCATTCTGTTAGAGCAAAAAAAGAAATGTGTTAGTTATTAATTTTTTTCCCGTCATGCAAATTTTAGTTTATGTTATGCAACATTATGTTTTCTGACATATACATTTAGTTTCTAACATAAAAGTTTTGTTTCTGTCACATAAGTTTTAGTTTAAAAAACATTCATACAGAAGTTAACCAGCTATAAAATGTTATTTATTTTTTATAAGATAAGTGAATTAGAGTTTCTTTTTACATCATTTGTGAAAAAACATTTTGCATAAGAAATACCTTTTCACATATCAGGAATGACAGGGAATTGTTTAGAAATTTTCTTGAAATGAACGGGTTACAAAAGGTTCTAAATAGGATTAAATCCATAGGGTCGAGATTCGATGCCACCTGCCAACAGGTATCGCTAGTCATCTTGAGACGTTAAAGCCAATTTGGTCACTTTGTGTAGAGGGTGTTGTGAATGGATCAAATCTGATAATAAATGGCCATGTTTTGTTTGTGATTGAAAAGACACTCTTTAAACATGTGGTTACGGAGGTGTTTTTTCTTAAAGGTTTCTTGAATGCCTTTGGCAGTGTGTTTCTCGATCTGTTCACTGGGAGTTTTGTCAAATATAAAACTATAGTTTTTGGCTCGAAGTCGAACAAACTCTCTGATGGAACAACCACCAACTTCATCTTTCATCAGACCGATGACTTTGTGTCTTTACATGGAATGAAGCGGGTGATCTTTGGGATAGTTGGAGGTGTCAAAGAGATGAGAGTTAGCTAACATAAAGTCTTGAGGGTCACGAAGAGAAGTACCGACAGGAGACCAGATTTGATAAAACAAACTATCCGTATCTGTCATGAGAACCCTGACATGCTCGCTGGGATATTAATTTAAAATGACATTGTAATGGAAGTTGTTAAGAAATCTTTTGGCGTGTTCCAAAATGGTGAAGCCTACCTTTTCCATGCTCACCATGACCAAATTTTCTGAAAAAATATTGATGCTTTTGAAATTTGACTTTGCCGTAAATCTCCTCAGCCTTTCTTCAGTGGTGATTAATTCAATTTGCTTGTAATTTCTTACATTTTGCAACTGTTTGCCTTACACAGCATTTGAAAGCAATTTAAACACATCTTTGGAAAAGTCGTCCGTGGCTTCTTTACGCTTTTGAGTGTTAAAGGCGATGTAAGGTTTCATCCACTTTGACTGAGTAAATTTCAAAACTTTGTGATTTTTTTCAATTTCAAACCCTAGTTTTGCTGCAAAGTGGCGAAATAAATGACATAGTTTTGTTTGTCTTCCAGGGTGGTAAAAAGTTTGGTTCCCGTGTGCGTCTTCCTCCTGTTCTTCTTCCCTAACAGTCCTAACTCTGCGAGCAATTCTCGATGATAGGGGGACAAGTCTTCGAAAGGAATGCTTTCTTTGGTGGGAGCGAGGGGCAGTGACTGATGGACAGAGTGGACATCACATGGATATTCTAAATGCCTTATAAAATGTAACCCGCCTCACCTTCAGGGTCGAGTTGCAACCAATCGATAGCATCCATTTGTGTTTCGTCTACCCATTCAAAAATTACCTTGAGGTAAAGGACAACTCATGGCCGCAACATGCAGGTTGTTAATATCATAATACATAAGATAAGATTCGGGTTTGGACGGGTCGAAATCAGGCATGTGTTTATTGTTGGCTTGGGCATGATGATGATTGATACTAGCTACGCCCCCTCTCACCGCATTGGAGACAAAGTTGTACATGTCAGGATTGGTCATGAGATCTAGGGTCACCACTGTCATTAAAAGACATGCGTCCGTAGCCATCCCTTGGAGAGTAAAGTACTGATACGGATCCAGTTTGTTATAATTCAGACACATATCGCGAAAAGCTTCAAACACGTCGGTCAAAATCAAAGTGTCCACGGAAACGCACCGACTTGATGTTGAAAGTGTCCCAAATGTGTTTAGCAAAAGCATAGTCTTCTTCTGAAACAGTTTCTTCTGTTAATGACGAATAAAAATTCCCACGATTCGGAAAGTTTGTTTCGTCTAATTTTTTAAAACTGTCAACATATCCATAGAAATACGGGAGCTTTCTCGTTAACAAATCAACATGATCTGGATAATTTTTAGCCAAGTAAACAAATTCACTTTGACCTTTTTGTCTCAAATTGTTTGCCAAAGTTCGTGAACTGGTGTTCACAAAATTTGAAACTGTCTAAGAATCGCAACTGATCTATTTGAAACATGATGGAGTGTTCTGAATTTTGACATATGCACATCAGTTTTTGATCAACAATTAATTCTGCAGCCTGAAGAATCAAATGATTGTCTACCTTGAAGCATTGTGACAAATGACATCTACAAATTTGGCTTCGTTGTAGTTGACATTACAGAAATTGTAACACAGACCCCTGACTCGACCTGTTAAATGATCGTGATCGATGTGTCTCTCCACATCTCGTACTTCCTCTCCACATCTCGTACTTCCTCTCCACATAGATAGCAATGGCTTTCCTCATCTAAAGCTAGCTTTGCATGATTTGATCCTAATCTTCCAAAAGCTGTGTCATGAAATGGTGGGCAGTCTGTTCTCCGCTATAGGTTCTTAATGGAAAAGTGTACAGATCGAGTTCCCTGCATACGATTTGATAACTGTGACCACATGGAAGGTGCCCTTGAACATGTCGACTTATCCTCCGTGCTGCCTCATTATGTTCTAAAGGAGCCAAGACGGACTCAAAATCTGCATAGGTCACAAAGGGGACTTTGTTCATTTTAGCATACTGACCTACTCCAAATTTTCGATATGGTTTGTTTGGCTTGGGCATTTTAATTCATTGTGCTTTCTGGTGACAGTAGGGAAGATGCTTTGTCAAAGTGTCTTCAGAACTGAACGACCACAAACATTTTCGACAATTTAATTTGTTGTTACTGTCTTCAGCATTTCTGGCCAAAGCTGACAAACTTGAGATCAGAACATAATGAGACAGCAGAGGTTCGTCTTCCTCCTCTACTTATTGAGTTAACAGAAGGAGATCGATGTGACGATTTTGGGGTACTTCGGAAGTTACTGAACTGATTCGTAAAGGAAAGATGTCATGCTGTTGACTCTCATCTTCGTCAAAACCATAGACATTGATACTTACATTGTTTGTTTTTTCAAGTTTGGAAATATGACTGAGGCTCATGGGAAATGAACACCCTTTCAAGTCTAACTGGTGTATTTCATCTATGTAGTGACTCACTTGTTCTCTGACCAGATGGGGTTGAACAGGAAACAAATGAGCCAAGACACTATACACAAAACACATGTCATCGTCTGTGTTTCTAACGTTTAACAGGCAGCGCTTTTTCTCCAACGAAGGAGGTAGGGGGAGATACGAACTTCCGCAAAAAGGTTGAAATTTTACCACAGATAATTTAAAGCTCAAGACATTTTCAAAATTTAAGTTTGAACTATCCCCTTCGTAATTGTCCATCAGCTTCATTATTGTGTTTGTGGATTCAGTGTACAACATGTCCAAATCGTCAGCTAGTGTCGCTGGAGACATTTTCGTTCTAAAGTAAGGTTCATTAAATGAAGTCAGACCGTCTGAGTTGGTTTTGCTGAATCTAAATTGTGTACAAAGTCTCCATTTGATGGATCGTTTAGTTTCAAGTTCTCTTTTCAAATGATGTATTATGTCAGTTTGAATTTTCACAAAATAATAGTAAGGATCATTTCCTTATAATAAAATCAAATTCTTTCACATTCCCATTCCATGACTGTCTGGAGCATGACTGTTGATTGTCTACATTAGTTTTCCTACGGTTAGCTGCCCCTCCACAACTTTGCTGATGATTTGAATGTGATTGTCTTGTGTGTTTGTTGAGAGCTTTTAATGTGGGGAAGATTTCTGAACATACAAAACAAGTGAATGTTTGACAAGTAGATGCATTTTGTGTATTGTGTTGATGATGAGTTTGTCTATGTCTTAGCAAATTATCTCTGCGTGAAAAAGATGAGTGACAAATGTCACAGTCATAATTCCGTGGAAAAGGTCAACAGTTTCTCTGATGTCTAACAAGCGAATTTTTTTGACAAAACTCACACGTATACACAGATTCTGTAAATGGCTAGACATTTTTAAAAGATAACCTAACAAACAGTGTCCAGTTATATCTTTCTGAAATTATTGGAAAATAAAAAAATATATTGTTTTTGTCTTTCAAGACAATATAATGATTAGATGGGAGTTCAAAGTGTTCAACATAATCTCAACTACAACACATCTTGGAGAAATATTTACCATATTTTTAAATTTGTGCAAACAAGTATTAATCATAATATTCTAAAAATATTTCGTTACAATATGTATTCTTTATAATTGTGTATGAAACATTTTAAAAAGTTAAAACTCTTACCTTTACCTTATTTAAAACAACTTCTGAGTTCTGGTAAAGAGAAAAAGTTGATGGCATCCAAATAATCACAATGTACATTCACGAATCAAGAGAGATAGAATGTGAGGTTTTAGATTCCCATCTCTGGTATTTTTTATAATAAACTAAGTCATTCCAACCATGCAACAGACATGGGGCCGAGACTACATTAGCTATTCAAAACTTGCAACAGACCAGGACTATTGAGACAATAACTCAAAAGTTAATCGGTTCTTCCTTCTTAGTTTCAATGGAGTTCTCCTGTTTCTACTTGTAGTGTTGCACCTGTAACTAGTATAAGGGCTTTGTATTGTACCATGTCGAGGCGGCTCATCAAGACAGTGTTTGATGCCGAGTGAAAGGCCTCACAACCATAAACTATGTTTGATCTGATTAGTGATTTGTAGAGGTCCAACTGAGTGTCCCAAGATGTGCCTGAAATTTCCCTAAACGTTCCGGTATTTCAGGACATCTAGTTTCATGATATTCTGCGTGAGATGTGGATCTAGATCACACCTAGAAATTTTACGACCGCCTCCTCTGTTCAGTGGTAGATCGTCAAACTCGGGGGTTAAAAACTTATTGATACCCTGCCATTTTTAATTTCGTTTGGTATGATGTTGCCGGGGAACGAATTACCGATCTTTTGCTGCTCGGGAAGATGCTCTCGCCCGGACACTCTCCAAGGCATTAACATCACCAGGTCACAAGGTAAGTGACACTTTGTTTCTCTCTGTCTCTCCTCTCTGGATTATTCTGAACTGTCTTATTGGTATAACGTTCGTGCGTCTCGCCGAAGCCCCGGATTCGAATTCACGCTTGCTTTTTGGAGTGATTATATCGTTGCCAGGTATTTTTAAATGCTTCAAACATCAGTTCAGCATTGACAGAACCCGGTCTATACACAGGTGCATTTCCAATAACAGCTAGGTCAGCTCCACCGTATTTTTATAAAAAAGGTGCTTTAGAATATTACATTTAAAGCTGGGGATAACTACCAGTCTGCTACTGACGTGCCTCTTGAAGGATGTGAGTAGCAGATGGCAATGTCGGATGCGTGTCGTGCACATTGACGAGCATGGTATAAGGGGGACTACTGTTGTCAGCCTCCTTCATGAGGCTGATTAGCTGATTGTTTCAGTTGTTCGCCATGATACCGACGTTTTGTTTGTATGCTTGTTTGTTGTTTAACCCCGCACTCCGCAATATTCTAGCTATATGACGGTGGTCTGTAAATAATCGAGTCTGGACCAGACAATACAGTGATTGATATCATGAGGATCAATCTATACAATTGAGATATGATGACATGCATCAACCAAGTCAGCGTGCCTGACCACCCGATCCCGTAAGCCACCTCTTACGACAAGCATAGTCGCCTTTTACGGCAAACATGGGTTGCTGAAGACCTATTCTAAACCGGATCTTCACGGCACCCACGACACATAGCTATAATATTGCTGTTGTAAAAGTAAAAGTAAAAGAATAGACGCGGTAATAGAACTCCTTCAGATCTCCTTTTTTTGACATCAGGTGAGACAATATTCCCAAGGATGTTGTTGTTTATAATTGGGGGAATGATTTCCAGGAATGATTTAGTATTTCTTGTATTTCTGAGTTATTGTACAGGTTAAACTTTATTGACGTTGAATGGTCACTACATCAGTGTCAACATCAATTGTAGAAACACACCAAGACGATGTCAAATGTGGGTCATGTTAGTATGATATGTCATCATCTTATAGATCGGTAGTCTAAAATTTTGTTATTGCGTTCATCATTGTCTAAAACTGTCATTCCTCATAATTGAAGTCATCTTTGTATAACCTGTACAATGCTATTCCTAGAGTGTTACAAAGGGAGATAACTTCTGCTGTAGCTGAAAAGAGAAAAACGTCACCTTCATGTTGGAATATCGCCTATGCGTGTATACAAAGGACAGGATCTCATTGAAATGCTCAAATATGTGTTATTTTACTGGTTGCTTTGGTGGTTAGTGACATATTGATTATATAATATTTAGAAATGTTGTAAAATGATGAGTTTCTAATTTGTGTGGTTTAATGGAATTTTGAAAGGATAAAGCTATTACGAGGGCTGGTCAAAAAGTTCTAAGCCTGACTATCTTTCAACTATGGGCCATAACAAAGTGAAATAGTCAATGTATTACATTGTTTGAGTAGTTCAATGCAAGTGTATTTGGTCTGTTGAGGCCGTTTGAATGTTAATGACAGCACGTTGAACGTGACAGGGGTTCAAATGGACCCAGAAATGGAAAAGAACGAGTACCGAATTTTTTACGTTACAGAAAAGTACTCTCCAAGAAATTCATAACTGCATGCCACAAGTGTCTGGGGATCAGTACCCTAGCTATTCCAATGTCGAACGTTGGGCAGCTATGTTTAAGGCTGGAGGAACAAGCCTTGTTGATGACCCTAGGTATGGACGTCCCTCAACTTTCATCGATAAAGATTCAATCAAGGAGAAAATTTATACTGTAAGATAGATGTATTACCACAGGTCTAAGCTATGGATCCATTGAAACTTTTATGCATGAACATTCACATATGAATAAATGATCTGCTCGTTGGGTGACAAAGTTTCGAAATTCGGATCTTAAGGAAAAAATAACTGACATTGCCAGTGAAAATTTAGAGATAATTGAGGAGGATTTTGTAAAAACGCGATTAGTGATTGGTGATGCAACATGAGTCTAAAGTCAAAAGACAATTACCGGTGCCTACTATGCTGATTTCCTTCATCGCCCGAAAGATTCTATAAAAGAAAAGCGGTGAGGAATGCTGACTGCTGGAGTTCTACTATATCATGACAATGCCTCTTCTCACACCTCTCGACTTGCAAAAGTTTCTGTACGACAATGTGGGTTTGAAGAGTTTTCTCACCCTACATACAACCCAGACCTGGCACCAAGTGATTTGCACCTTTTTCATGAACTAAAAGAAGAGCTTCATGGAAAGCACTATGATGACAACGATAACCTCAAAGCTACCGTGAATGGGTTTTCAGGGTGGCTTCAGAAACTTTCTTCCTGGCTGAAATTGAAGAGCTTCACTTTCGATATGAGAAGTGATCCCTAAGTTAGAACAGGGCCTAAAAGAGGTACAGACGGTGCAGAGTCTTCAAGGTCAGCCAGCACGGATTGGCGGTCAACAAGATGGCGGCCATATTGAACCCGCAGAGAATGGTCAGGGTTCACCTACACCCATAGATCTTAGTCAGAAGCCACAAAATCTCGGAGGATTTCGGACTTTGTATGGATGGATTCTTCACACAGTGTGGAATCTTCGAGAAAGTCGGCTTGAGCAAGGTGTCACAAGACGTGGACGCGTGCGAGCATTCCTATCTTTGTAGGGATGATTTCCAGGAATGGAAATCGGTGCTTCTTAATGATCACGAGTACCGTTCTCGACTCGCCAAAGATGCTGTGGCATGCCTTCACAAGAGATCAGAGATTATATTTAACCAATCACAACGTAGATCGTGATCAGTGAGACAGCGAGAGCGAACCAGGCGTCAGTGTGTTAACGAACCTTGCAGGCAGAAGACACGGGTGATTATGCTCTGACAATTCAGTGACTTAATCTATGCCCTTTAGCTCAAAGTGTGTAGAATTACAGTTTGAGCTGGAATACCTACTCTCAGCGTGTACAATTACCGTTTGAGTGGTCATCAACATCCATCTGTTCTTTACCAAGAACAGAACAGGTGATCAACAACAGCCCCACCAGCCAAGGGGTACCAGCCAAGATGGCGGACGCTATGCTGCAATCAGCGGAGCACTCTCCCAGAGCTAGTGATGTACTCGGCAAAATCTTGGATGACATGAATGCTTCATCATCTAAAGGTGGACAAGAATGTCCAAAGCCACGTCCTAAAAGCGCTAAAAAGCGCTCCCTGACATTTAAGGAACAACCCAAATCCAGTTCCAAACAAGACAAAGAGGTTAGTTACTCGGCAGATAACCAGGCCATCAACGGCGAGTCTCCGACTACACCCTCCAATGAAAGTCAAGACTGGCTCCTAGCCCAAGTCATGCAACACAACATGAACACTCAGCAGCTGATATCCAGTATGACCATGAGCCATGAGTCCAGCAACGAGCTGTCTGACTGTGGCGTGAACGGCGCCATGGAAGACCTCTATGATGATGCCGACTCTAACGCGGTTGCAGCTGAAGAGGCTGCAGGTGCTCTGGGAACAGCAGATGACTCCACGCAAATGGATGAGAGCAGTGATCTCTGAGACTCCCTGCTTCAGGATTATACCAACGAAGATGTCTTAGGCCCACCTATACAACCAAAGTTGGCAGAGCCATTAACAATATGATGTTCAAGAAAATGCCTGAAGAAAAGTTGAAAGAGAAACTTTCAGTTTACAAGTCTCGCCACAACTGTGAGGTGGTGAAAACGAGAAACCCAGAAATCTGGACTAAGCTCAAATCACAAGAACGGGCAAATGACATAAAGATGCAGAAACTCCAAGCTCCTGTCCTTATCGCAGTTGTGCCATTGCTACACCTGGCCAGCGACCTGCTAAAAGTTAAGAACAAGGAAATGTCAGTGCAGCAATTAGACATCAAGCAACTGGCAAAACAGGCCACTGATGCCATTAGTCTGCTCGCTCACGTGAACACAGAGCTAAACTACCACCGAAGGGAAATGATCAGACCACATCTCAATAAGCAATTCCAGCAGTTGTGTTCACCTCAGACGCCTATGTCTACCCTGCTGTTTGGAGACAACTTGGCAGAAACGATCAAGTCAATGAGTATGACCAACAGATTGGCTCAACAACTCACCTACAGACAGCAGCGCCCAGCGCCATACCACAAGCCGTTTACTGCATATAAGACTCCCTCTTATGCAACCAGCCGTAACCATGGCAACCCGGTGAGAGGAAGGGTTTTTTTAGACAAGAATCGCCCCTTCCACAATGAGAAATTCGAAGGGGGGAGGCACTAACTGGTACCCCAAGAGAGGTGAGCACATTCAATATACCAAACAATGTATTTGTTGCGGGTAGACTACGATTTCACGTTCAGAGCTGGCAAGAACTATCTTTAGACCCGTTTATCTTGCAGACTGTAACTGGTTCTTACATAGACTTTACTTCGTTGCCCGTCCAGTCGCATATTCCCAAAGAAATTAGCTTCTCACCCCAAGAACATTTCATCATAGGTGGAGAAATTGCTAAACTTTTAGCTAAGGGAGTTATCGTTCCATCACGTCGTGAACATGGGGAATACATATCCACAATCTTCATTAGACTTAAGAAAAACGGGACATACAGACTTCTCCTGAATCTGAAGCAACTAAATGGAAATGTAGACTATGTCCATTTCAAGATGGAGAGCCTTACAGCTGCCCTCTCATTAGTGCGTAAGGACTGTTACATGGCATCGATAGATTTGAAAGATGCCTACTACACTGTGCCTGTTCATCCAAATCATCAGAAGTACCTTAAATTCTTCTGGCAAGTTCAGCTATACGAGTTTACTGTTCTGCCAAATGGACTTAGTTGTGCTCCTAGATACTTCACAAAATTACTTAGAGTGCCGTTTTCATTTCTGAGAACACCGAGACATACTAATGTCGGATATATTGATGATTCGTTCATCTTTGGTGATGATAAGAAAGAATGTTCAACGTTTGTTTCGGAAACTGCTGTCTTGTTCACCAAACTAGGCTTTGTTTTACACCCTGAAAAATCAGTACTGTCACCTACACAGGAAATCACTTTTCTTGGTTTTGTCATCAACTCGTCATCAATGACCGTTTCTCCAGTGCCATCTGAAGCTCAGTTCGTGAAACAAGCTTGTGAAGCATTACTCAAAAAACAGTTGTGTTCGAACTGGGAACTAGCCAAGGTGATTGGTTACATGGTACCGTGCTTCCCCGGAGTTCGATTACGCCCCCTTAACTTCCGTCGCCTTGACAACGGCAAGTCACTCGCTCTTCGAAACGCGAAAGGCAATTTTGACAAGGTATTGGAAGTCACCACAGATCAAACGGCTGATATACAATGGTGGGTAGATAATGTGTGTACAAGTAGCAAGCCGATAAGTGTCGCATCTCCGGTAATTACCCTGACCTCTGACGCGTCAGACACCGGATTGGGTGGGGCCCGCGGGAAACAGTCCACCGGCGGCCGGTGGTCACGTGATGAAACCGTTAAACATATAAACTACCTTGAGTTACTTGTGGCCTTCTTGACACTGCGGACATTCTGTTCCCTAGAATCCAGCCTTCATGTGAAAATAATGATTGACAATACCACGGCCATAACTTATATCAACAACATGGGTGGTAAGAAATCACAACTTGACAGCCTCGCAAGAGACACTTGGCTATGGTGTCTGCAGCGAGACATGTGGTTAAGTGCTTGCCATGTTCCGGGTAAAGACAATGTGATTGCGGATCAAGAATCTAGAATAATGAAAGACAATAGTGAGTGGTACATCGTTGATGAAGTGTTCAGTGAAATATGTATTTGGAAAACCTGACATAGATTTGTTTGCCTCAAGACTTAATACTAGACTTCGGAAATATGCTTCTTGGAAGCTAGACCCATATGCATGTGCTATTGAATCTTTTACGTTTGCAATACTTACTTCTACGCTTTCCCGCCTTTCAGCATTCTGAAAGCAGTAATAAAGAAAGTGGAAGAAGATGGTTCTCCCGACTCCTCAGACTCCTCATCCATCCACCGGTCATACTACCACCAGTCTCTCATATCCTACGCCACCCACACAATAAGGAGGCGAGACACTCTCTCGACAGAATGAAACTTGCAGTGTTACACGGAGAGGAGTTTCGGACAGAGCTGCCAGTGTTATCCTCCAATCCTGGCGCAAATCCACTAGAGACCAGTACTCCACATACATCAAGAGATGGGTTGCGTTTTGTAATCAAAGGGAAATTGATACGCTGTGTCCATCTGTGACCGAGGTGTTAGATTTTCTGACAGAGCTCTATGAGTTACACAACCTTGGTTACAGTGCACCTAACACAGCCAGATCCGCTCTGTCCTGTGTTATATCAGCAGATAACGTCACCATTGGATCTCATCCTCTCATTAACCGCTTCATGAAGGGAGTGTTTCAGGCTCGCCCCTCACTGCCCAGAAACTCAGTGACGTGGAATGCTAGTGTTGTTCTAAGTTATCTTAAAACATTGATGCCTTTGAAGGAACTGTCGTTGAAGATTTGACACTTAAAACTGTGACTTTGATTGCGCTATTGTCAGGGCAGAGACTCCAAACTGTTCATCTATTAGATGTTAGAGATATTAGCTTGTTCAGTAGTTGTTGTAAGTTCAGAGTTGGTAGCCTGATCAAACAGTCGAGACCTGGGTCGCACCAGGCGGAGATCACTCTGCCGGCATACACGCCGAACAGTAGTCTGTGTATCGTTAGGGTATTACGGGAATACCTTGTCAGAACAGCTCCCATGCGGAACGGTGAGAATCAGCTTTTTTCATAAGCTACACACAGCCACATAAGGCTGTAAGTAAAGATACCGTGTCACGCTGGATCAAGCAGGTGCTTCAGTTGAGTGGCATAGACATGAATACGTTCACGCCACACAGTATTAGAATGGCGTCGACTAGTGCCGTGTTACGACATTCTGTGCCGCTTCAGACTATACTGAAAACGGCAGGGTGGAGTAGTTCTGCGACTTTCTCCAAGTTCTACAACAAACCAGTTACTGACAATACGTTCGCATTTGCCATCCTCGACAATAGCTGAACTATTAAACTTTTATTTCAACCAATCACGTCGTAGTACATGATCACGTGAGATAGCGAAAGCGAGGTCAGAGTCAGTGCAATTAACGAGTTCCAAAGTTAGACACGGTTGATTTTACTTTGACAATTCGGGGTATAAATCTACGTCAATTTCCACTCATCGTGGTACAATTACCAGTTGAGTAGGGTTGTGAAGCCTCAAAGTGATACAATTATCATTTGAGGGTAGCAGTGGCCTGGTTGTGAACCAGCACGAGTCTCGACTAGAGAAGCCCTAGGGAGCGAGCCCACCCGCCCGCCATTATGGCATCGGAGAAGCTGCAATCAGCTGTAACCTCTCCGAACTGTGACCTAGTTGGAGAAATCCTCAAGGGGTCGGAGATGTCCAGATCTCAGTCTAGCTCTGGCCAGAGGACAAAATCTCAGAAATCTGCGTCCCGTCCAGAGTGTGGTGAGAAGCCTACAGACCCAGAGTCAAATACCAGTGGTATGCACAGCCGTGCGCGTGACAGTACCAATATGGCGGCGGATCGGCCCGCAGAGGAGAGGCCGTTAACACAGGAATATCTGCTCTCACAGATGATGGCTCAAAGTATGCACACTCAGCAACTGATTGTTGGAATGTCGACCTCAATATCTCAGTTTGGGGATACATTCACAAGGTTAATGCAAAATAATGTTGAGAAACGCCCAGCTCAAGATGTGCTCGATGCCTCCAGATTGTCGAAAACTCGGAGATCTGGTGACGATCCTTGTGTAGATGCTGGTGAAGTATCTGATCACAGTGAACATGAAGCAGACTTAGAGGATCTGTTTGATGATGCGCAGTCCACTCAGAACACTGTTCTTACTGCACGGTCCCTTCAGCACAGCCACACCTCAGCCCCTGATGTGTCTCAAGTCGTGTGTGACGACGTTGGTTCAGGTGACACAGCAGAAGATGGGGACATTCTTGATTCACTGTTGGAGGATTATTCTTGTGAGGGCCAAGTTGGGCCTCCTATCAATTCAAAACTAGCTGCTGCTATGAACAAGATGATGTTCCAGAAGATGGGTGATGAAAAATTCAAATCCAAAACTCAGGCCTATGACAGACCCACGAACTGTGATATGCTGCAAGCGAGCAAAGTCAACCCAGAAATCTGGGGCAGATTGCGGGCACACACCAGGTCTAATGACATCAAGATGCAGAAGCTTCAAACCTGCCTTATCACAGCTACAATGCCCATTTTACAACTGACTGACACATTGTTGAAAGTCAAGAATAAAGAACTTTCTCATGATAAGTTAAATGTGAATGCCCTTGCCAAGCTGGCAACGGATGCTGTCTCCCTCATATCCCATGCTAACACCGAACATAATCACCGCAGGCGTGAAATGCTGAAGCCTTGTTTAAACAAGCAATTCCAACAGCTCTGCTCGCCTCAGACGCCAATGTCCACTCTGTTATTTGGCGACAACCTGGCGGAGACCATAAAAGACATGAGTGCTACTAACTGCGTCAGCGGTCAGCTTACCACCGGCCAGCTTACCACCGGCCATGTGTTTTCCGGCCCACGACCCAACAGACCGTCAACTTCACGGCCTTCATTCACTTATCCCCCACATCGGCCTTCTCAAGGCAGAGGCAGGGGTTTTTTTTAGCGAAGGGTTATCAAAATTTCAAGAAGAAAAGGATGGATCAGGAGAGGAAATACTAGAGACTGATGCCCAGGAGGTAAGACGAGACACTGTCACACAAGATGTTTTCCAGGCGGGCAGACTCCAGTTTTTTCTCCCTGAATGGGAAAAACTTACATCTGACAGTTTTGTCTTACAAACTGTTACAGGTTGCTATATTGATTTTGATACGCTCCCGCAGCAATCCCAAATTCCTCGAGAAATAAGTTTTAATGACAGTGAACATTGCATTATTGCTAACGAAATTGCGAACTTAGAGAAGAAAGGAGTGGTACTCAAATCTCATCAAGAACATGGACAGTATGTGTCAACTATATTCATTCGCTTGAAGAAAGACGGTTCCTATCGCCTTATCCTGAATTTGAAACATTTGAATGAAAACATTGATTATGTTCATTTTAAGATGGAGAGTCTGTCCGCCGCCATCTCCTTAGTCAGGAAAGACTGCATTATAGCATCCACTGACTTAAAAGATGCGTATTACTCAGAGCCCATTCACCCAGATCACCAGAAATATTTGAAATTCACGTGGCAAGGACAACTGTATCAGTTTACTGCGCTTCCGAATGGACTTAGTTGTGTCCCCAGATACTTTACCAAGATTCTCAGAGCACCTTACTCATATCTACGGTCGAAAGGTCACATGAATGTTGGTTACATTGACGATTCGTTTATCTCGGGTGATGACAAAAGTGAGTGTAGAGCGTTTGTACAAGAAACAGCGGAACTGTTCACACGTCTCGGGTTTATCATACACCCAATGAAGTCGGTTATGATACCAACGCAGGAGATTGTGTTCTTGGGATTTGTTATCAACTCAGTCAAGATGAATGTTTCCCTCATGTGTGCGAAAGCTACCAAAATTCAGTCTCCGTGTATCAGGCTACGGAATAAGCAATTCATCACAATACGAGAATTAGCAGAAGTAGTGGGTAATCTTGTGGCAAGTTTCCCAGGCGTCAGGTTAGGACAGCTCTATTACCGCCAGTTGGATAACACCAAGTCCAGAGCAATGCGGGCGTCAAAAGGCAACTATGATTACATCATTTCTCTGCCGGACTGTGACAAGTCTGATTTGAATTGGTGGATTAATCATGTTCACACGGCGTGCAAACCTATTTCCGTTACTTACCCTCACGTCGGACGCATCAAACAGGGGGTGGAGGGGAGCCTGCAACGAACTGTCCACTGGGGGACACTGGTCACCTGATGAGGCGGAATTACACATCAACTACTTGGAGTTATTAGCGGCTTTCCTCACTCTGCATACTTACTGTACAAAGATGTCTAATTGCCACATCAAACTGTTGATTGATAATACAACAGCGGTTGCGTACGTGAACAACATGGATGGAAAGAAACCAACTTTGAACAAATTAGCCAGGGACTTATGGGAGTGTTGTTTGTATAAGAACATTTGGCTCAGCGCTGCACATCTTCCTGGTAAACAAAATACTGTTGCCGACCGAGCATCACGGGTGATCAAGGACAACACTGAATGGTTTATCGTGTCCGTGTTTTCAACAAAATTTGCCAAATTCTCGGTACACCTGACATAGACTTATTTGCGTCTAGGCTGAACTATAGACTTAAGAAGTATGTTTCTTGGCGACCAGATCCGGATGCATATGCAGTTGACGCATTTTCGATATCATGGACATCATATTTCATCTATGCATTTCCACCTTTCAGTCTGTTGAACACTGTACTGAAGAAGATAGAAGAAGACAAGTGCAGCGGTACACTGATTGCCCCAGTGTGGTCTACCCAGCCGTGGTTCCCTCGTCTGCTCCGGCTGATCAAGCATCCTCCAGTGATTCTACCTCCAGTACGAAAGGTTCTCCTCTTACCACACAACGAAGGCACAACTCATCCCCTAACAAAAATGAAAATGGCAGCATTTCTCCTGTCAGAAGATCTCTCCAGAGGAGAAATGTATGGCAACGAGCTACCGAAATCATTCTCCAGTCCTGGCGCAAATCCACAAGAAGACAGTATGACTCGTACATCAAACGCTGGCTTCTCTTTTGTGGTAAAAGGCAAGTTGATTCACTGTGTCCATCTGAGACGGAAGTGTAAGATTTCCTGTGTGAACTATACGACGACAACTTAGGGTATAGCGCTCTGAACTCAGCTAGATCAGCGTTATCATCTGTGATTATCTTAGGCAATGGTACCCTGGGTTCTCATCCGCTCATAAACAGATTTATGAGAGGTGTGTTTCAGTCACGTCCAGCTCTTCCTAGAAATACTGTTACCTGGGACACTGACACTGTTCTGACATATCTGAAAACAAAGTCACCTGTGAAGAAACTGTGCTTGAAAGACTTGACATTGAAAGCTGCTACTCTTTTAGCTCTATTGTCAGGCCAGAGACTGCAATCTATACATGCTTTAGATATTAGAAATATGACTGTTTCCTCTGCTATATTCAAACCACACAGCACCAGAATGGCCTCTACAAGTGCTGCTATGAGACAGAATGTGCCTTTGCAAACCATTCTGACTACAGCCGGGTGGAGTGGATCCTCCACATTTACCAAGTATTACAACAAACCTGTAAATAATGACTCTGCGTTTGCTTTGTCAATTCTCGATAAAAGTTCTTGTTAATGAAAATTGCTCAGTCACATCATTGGAAGCTGTAAATTATACCTGAAATAAACTCAATTTTGTTTATCAGTGACTGTTTTGTGGTTTGTTTGAAACCCTGAACGCTTTAAACATCTCACGTGATCACGTACTACGACGTGATTGGTTGAAATATAATTGAAAATTAAACGAGACTTACAAGTAAGTTGAAGTTTGATTAAGATTATATGAAACTAATCACAAGTATAGGGATCACGTGCCCACCCTACTACTGCAGTAGCTGTCTCCCACCCTGTGTGGTTACGGGTTTCAAACACTTTAAAGTCTGACTCTGACCTCGCTTTCGCTATCTCACGTGATCCCTATACTTTTGATTAGTTTCATATAATCTTAATCAAACTTCAGCTTACTTGTAAGTCTCGTTTAATTTTCAAATATAATCATGGAGACTCGTCACGTTCCAAGGACTTGGAAGTTGAAGTACATAGACTTGCAAGTGGTTGTTTGAGATTGCCAATTTGGACGTTTCATTTGTTCATATTTGCATATTATCATTAAACTAGCTATCAGCTTATATTCAGCATTTGTTCTTTGTTTGAAACACCTGTGCTTTAAACATCTCACGTGATCACGATCTACGTCGTGATTGGTTGAAATATAATCGTAGATTAAACGAGACTTACCTGTAAGTTGAAGGTTGATATAGATTATATGAAATAATCACAAGTAGGAGGGATCACGTGCCCTCCCGAACTTATACAGTTACCCACCCTGCTATCTACAGGGTTTCAAACGCTTTAAAGTCTGACGCCTGGTTCGCTCTCGCAATCTCACGTGATCCCTCCTACTTGTGATTATTTCATATAATCTATATCAACCTTCAACTTCCAGGTAAGTCTCGTTAATCTACGATTTTCGGTTGACAGCAATGATTAACTGCCGGTTACTTCGTCAAAGGGAAACTCAATTGGACCGTCAAACGTCGGTTTCAACAAGTCCCGCTGTCTGCTCAGGTATGAATGTCATCTGCAGAAGCTTCAATAACGGCTCGTGTTACAGAGACAACAGTAGACTTACTCTCGTGTGTTGTCTGTCAAAAGCCGGGACACACTGGTCCAGGTCACAACTCACGGATTGGTCAATTCGGACGAATTGGAAATTGCATACATAACCCCCATGCACAAACGACACAAGACGCGAGTAAACGAAAAACGGGACAGCACCTTCACAATGCATTTTCAGTTTCAACTTGAGGAATATTCCGAGAGGACAAGAGCATATAAAAGGCAGCTCGAGCGACTTATAGGGCGAGTATGGTCATCCAGAGAGGTAGAACATTTGTGCCCGGAGCAATATTCCAGCAGCTTCAGCCTCTGGTGTCTGCATGTCACAACTTTTGAGGTACAATAGAGCATGCTCTTTCCATTAAAATTTCAAAGAACCTCATACGACTCTTGCTCAAGCGTTGTTTCATCAGGACTGCAGGTATGTCATCGTGGACTTGATTGATCTTAATGTGCAATAAAATTGAAATTTTGCGTTAAATCATTTCGTTTATTGTATTAGTAGCAGATGACGTTCAAACTTCACAGGGAGTCACGGGTGGTCCAGTGGAGGCTGTGAAGAGTTGCGTCCCTTAGGCGTGCCCTTACCTATGATCGTGGGTTCGAATAACACGCCATCCTGATGATGTTTCTAGGGTTGCATCACCTTGCCCTGTCCGGGGTTTGCATTAGTACCAGCTTTCCTCTAACGTAAACTGCCACACCGTGATATAACTTAAATAGTGTTCAAAGCGGCGTAACTCACTCGCATTACAATCATATTACCCTGCAATAATAGATGTGTAAGAACAATGAATAAATATATTTTATTTCTCGCGTTCATATGATCAACGGTGACAAAATAAGACAATCTCCCATATCATTTCTAAAACATGCAGTATGATACTCAGTAGTTCAGTTGGTCTGTCTGGGGGCACTGGCTGCCCATTCATCCCAGGTACCGTTCTTCCCCTTGCTGGGCGGTCGGGTAGCCTGGTGGTTAAAGCGTTCGCTCGTCACACCGAAGACCCGGGTTCGAATCCCGACATGGATACAAAGTGTGAAGCCCATATCTGGTGTCCCCCGCCGTGATATTGCTGGAATATTGCTTAAAACGGCGTAAAACCATAACTCACTCACTCTTCGCCTTGCATATTTACTTGTTTAATAGTAGGAGGATCCGCTGAACGTGGGTTGGGTTCCTGACAAATAATACTGATAATTGGCATTTAGTTTCATCAACAACATATAAATATGATCACCCTGTTATCTGTTGGCTATTCATACGTGAACACAATGCCTTTAGCTTCAAATTTTCGGTCTATGACGTCATCAAATCTTTCGTCTTGAGCAACTGTTATCCAGTTCTTCCAATCCCCAACTTCACCTGAAAAAATAACGGTACATGATTTTAGTCCTTAAAGAAGTAAAAACATGAGTAAGTACTCAAGTAATACACGAGTAAGTACTTAAGTCCTCAAGCAAGTAATATATGCCATGGCCCTGGTACACTGGGACATTGCCCTCTCGACAAACACTATCTACAACTTTCCAATAGTTAACTTTCCCTTTATGTCGAGCATATTCCTGCAGCTCCAGGCTTTTGGGTTTACATTTCACAAGTTTTGAGATACGATCGAGCTTGTTCTTTCTACCAAGATTTCAAAACACGTCATAGGGCCCTAGCTCAGGAGATGTTTGATCCAGGTCGCAAAAGTCAAGGCCTCAGTATAACTTTCTAAACGTTTTATGTTACGAATATGGAGAGCATTTAGGTAATAGGACCTTTAACACTTGGACCTTTTCTAACCAGTGCGTGTCCTCCCAACAAGCAATATAGTAGTTGTAACCTATACTAACCAGTGTGTGTCCTCACGACAAGCAATATAATACTTGTAACCTATACTAACCAGTGTGTATCCTCACGACAAGCAATATAATACTTGTAACCTATACTAACCAGTGTGTATCCTCACGACAAGCAATATAGTACTTGTAACCTATACTAACCAGTGTGTGTCCTCACGACAAGCAATATAATACATGTAACCTATACTAACCAGTGTGTATCCTCACGACAAGCAATATAGTAGTTGTAACCTATACTAACCAGTGTGTATCCTCACGACAAGCAATATAATACTTGTAACCTATACTAACCAGTGTGTATCCTCACGACAAGCAATATAGTACTTGTAACCTATACTAACCAGTGTGTGTCCTCACGGCAAGCAATATAATACATGTAACCTATACTAACCAGTGTGTATCCTCACGACAAGCAATATAGTACTTGTAACCTATACTAACCAGTGTGTATCCTCACGACTAGCAATATAATACTTGTAACCTATACTAACCAGTGTGTATCCTCACGACAAGCAATATAATACTTGTAACCTATACTAACCAGTGTGTATCCTCACGACAAGCAATATAATACATGTAACCTATACTAACCAGTGTGTATCCTCACGACAAGCAATATAATACTTGTAACCTATACTAACCAGTGTATATCCTCACGACAAGCAATATAATACTTGTAACCTATACTAACCAGTGTGTATCCTCACGACAAGCAATATAATACTTGTAACCTATACTAACCAGTGTATATCCTCACGACAAGCAATATAATACTTGTAACCTATACTAACCAGTGTGTGTCCTCACGACAAGCAATATAATACTTGTAACCTATACTAACCAGTGTGTATCCTCACGACAACCAATAAATACTTGTAACCTATACTAACCAGTGTGTATCCTCACGACAACCAATAAATACTTGTAACCTATACTAACCAGTATAAGCAATATAATACTTTGGACCAACTCTACTGGTTAGATTGTTCTCATGAAATGCTATATAATATTTGGGACCTATTCTTACCAGTGCGTGCAATAAAATACTTGTATCCTATTCTAACCCATATGTTTGTTTGTTTGTTGTTTAACGCCGTACTCAACAATATTCCAGCTATATGACGGCGGTCTGTAAATAATAGAGTCTGGAGCAGACAATCAAGTGATTGATATCATGAGCACTGATCCACGCAATTGGGATCGATGACATGCATCAACCAAGTCTGCGAGCGTGACCACCCGATCCCGTTAGTCACCTCTTACGAAAAGCATAGTCGCCTTTTACGGCAAGCATGGTTTGCTGAAGACCTATTCTACCCCGGATCTTCACGGGCCCTAATCCATATGTGTCCTCACAACAAACAATACAATGCATGATTGACCTCGTGAGCATCTGTGTGCGCGGTTGGGATAGGATGACATGCACCTGCCTAATCACCGAGCCTCACCACCCAATCCCATTAGTCTCTTGCGACAAGCTTTGGTTGCTGTAGATGGATTCTCAACCGGAATCTTCACGAGTTAACCCGTTGGTGTCCCCTCAATAAGCATTATAATACTAGGGACATACTCTATCCCGTGTGTGTCCTAACAAAAAGCAATAAAATACTTGGGACCTACTTCAACTCGGATGGTCGTGTGATTTACGATTCAAATGAAGACAATGGCAAACCTCACATTAATCTCACCTTTTCTGTACATCCCTTCGTGTCCTTCCTTCCAGACTTCTGACCGATTGCCATTTGGTAATTCCTCCTTCACGTCCGTGGCTGCAACCTTCAGATTCTTAAAGCTGCATGCCTCTGCTATTTGCTCACATAGTTCTTCAGTGACTGACTCGCCGATGAACTCGGCAACCTTTTTGATGTTTTCAACAGTATCCTAAAATGAGAACCATCAGGGTGATTCTGTACAGCCAAATGTTTTGGCCAGCTCCTTCTCTTAAACTGGTGGTGACATATCTTCCAAAGATAACATAATTGCTAAATTGTGAAAACACAAAACGTTTCCTCTTTTTCCAAAACCACGTATCCGCTCAACATCAAAAGGAAGTACACCCACATGTGTGATTGTGGCCAACATTGCAACAAACAAGAAATTGTTATTCGCCAGTGAATTACCCATTTGCTTCGGGTATCACAGGCGATATTACACGCCTCATATCAATGAGTATATCAAACAACAGATGACATGGGCATGGCGTCACCTTGGAGTAACAATTTCAAAGTGGGAATTTTCAAATGTTTACTTTCTTTTGCCCGGTAGTGTATATAGATGTACTAAGTTCAACATATTGATGGAATACAAATCAATCTTTCTAACTGTGTACTTAGCTGACCATGACATCTTGTCTATACAGGCCATCTTTGTCTTAAACGATGAAAAATTACAAACCTTTTTCAAGTTTTCATAAAACAATGTTAAGATAGGCAAGTCCGGGTTGTCCTGTTTCACCTGCTGCCAATCCTTCAGATAGTCGAAATAACAACCACTGCTGACTGAAACATTTGACGCTCTCATATATATTTATATAAAACTTCAAAAACCTATTTGTACATAATAACGTATGTCAACAAGGCCGGACCCCTGAAAATTCGGGTTAGAATGGGTCTTCAGCAACCCCTGTTTGCCGTAAACGGTGAGTTGAGGTGAGGTGAGGTGAAATTGGATTTAACATTGCGTCCAAGATTATTGCACTTATATAGCGACGTGCATGCACGTTTGTGTGTGGCTGCTTGTACTAGTCCGGACTAATGCCGATTTATAGTGCCAGCTCACTGAGATACCATGCTTCAGTTTAACATGAATACCCCACTCAGACACAGTATACTGACTCCGAGCCGACCAGTCCTTGTTTTAGCCCCTTAATGTCGAGCGCCAGACAGGGAAACAGGACCATTTTTTAACGTGTTTTGGTATGACGCGGCCGGGGATCGAACTCCGGGCCTTCCGCTCTCCGGGGGCGGACACTCTACCACTAGACCACGGAGGCGGTATGGTCATAAACGGCGACTGTGCTTGTCATAAGAGGCGACTAACGGGATCGGGTGGTCAGGCTCGCAGACTTGGTTGACGCATGTCATCGTATCCCAATTGCGTGGATCGATGATCACGATGTCAATCACTGGATAGTCTTGTCGAGACTCGATTATATACAGATCGCCGTCATATAGAATATTGCTGAGTGTTGCGTTAAACAACCACCAAACAAACAAACATAAACACAAGAAGGTACACACTGAAGCAGCGATGCTACGTAGAACCACATGACACATTCAGAGAGCGAACCATGTAAGAACGCTAAACCCACATTCAGGCTGCAGGACGTTAGAGCGTGGGAAGAAAGCCCATAGAGATGCAGGTCTCAGATGTTCACCACTTTGGTAAAATCCACAAGCTCGGGTATAGAGCTGACAATGCTTGAAACATTATCAGGGTGAACCGTTTCGAACCCACGTTCATAGGTTTTGGGTGTGCCCAAGGGCCTTAACTATGCACAACGAATTGTGGCGTCTTACACGACTCATCTTACCGAGGTGGGAACTGACTATAAAAGTCCAGTTTCCATCCTTTTCGAACTAGACTGGAGTTTATGGGCTCGATCGTAGCGCCACCAGTGGTTATTACGAGTTGTGTCCCTTCTATGCCCCTCCTATTGGCCAATCAGATTCCACCTCTTGTATCACTTGCATTTGCTTCAAACTAAATGGCGGCGCCCAGTTTAGTCGATCTGATGAATAATCAAGTTCTATATTGTGACAAAACGGGTCTTACATCGCAAAGTGCATCAGATCAGGTGAGCATCTTGATTAAAATCATGAAAAAATTTGGAAAATATCTGCTGACGCCGAGTTGGCGGTGCACATCCTTTGCAATCTTGCAATCGACCGAAACGTGCACGACAGTTTACTAACCGGATTTCGATTTCGGGACGCGATTTCGATTTGACTATGCAGACTCGTTAGTCCAGCCAAAATATGACTCCATAATACCAGCCCAGTTCGGCATGGGAGGATGTACACGAATATGCCACCGTGAACTGTATGGGATTATTTGCTAAAGAAAATTATGTCAATTGTTGACTTCTTTAAGCATCACATTAATATAGCATATCTGCTATTAGATTATTGTAAACACATACAAGCCGTTTGTTCCCACGATCAGCGGCTTGATAAGACTTAATTGAATCTTCACTCACCTTTTCCTACCAGGAACAGATCCAGATATTCTGAATACGTTCCTTCAAACCCGAGACTCTGTTTGAGTCCGTTGACATGGTGATAATACGATACGCTAACATCCTTTGGATTTCGCATGATGAAGATTGTTTTTATTCGCTTCTCCACCAGTTTCTCCGGGAGATGGCGGAGGTAAAGATGCGAGTTTAGAACCCGCGGTGAGGGAAGTTCATCAGCCCGCTCATATTTCGGCATCCCCAACATGGCGATCTCTTTCGGCTTGTTGTGGTACTCAGAGTTACCGGCCCTGAGCATGGTGACGATTTCCCACAACCAGTGGGTACCTGGAAGGATCAGAATAGACAGAATTGTGTCAGTTGGGTTTAACGCCGCTTTGAATGGAATTACATGTCACAAATTAGGTGAGTTTAAGTAACTTTGCTCGCGATGAGTAGATAGATAAGTGATCGTGTTCGTCAGCATGACGTGACAGTTTCTAAGGTTTCGGTTTTGCCTCACACTGTTTCACATGCTGACTGCACAGTTAAACAACATTCTCTCAAAACACTAGAAATCAATTTATTCGTATTAAAATTGTTTATTGAGTAAATCGTCTTTCTCGTGTTTCCACACTAAACCACATTCTTACTGCGGCGTTCAACAACATTCGTTCACACACTAGAAATCATATCATTCATTTTGAGATCATTTATTGAGTAAATCGTCTATCTCGTGTTTCCACCCTGACCGACATGCTTACTGCGGCGTAATTAACATTCACTCACACACTAGAAATCATATTATTCATTTCAAAATCATTTATTGAGAACATCGTCTATCTCGTGTTTCCACCCTGACCGACATGCTTATTGCGGTGTTGAACAACATTCACTCACACTCTAGAAATCATATTATTCATTTTAAAATCACTTACTGAGTAAATCTTCTATCTCAGGTTCTTACCACATTTGGGATATGCCGCTATCAGGACGTCATCGTCCCTCAGCTCGAGCTTCTGAACATTTCGGATCATTTCCATATCATCCTCAGGGGTGGTGCCAACTCTCCGAAGGACGCCATCATTTATGTAGAAGGACCACCCATGACCATTCTCATTCCGGTAGTCCAGAATCTCGGGAGTTCTATGAAGGATGAGTGTGTGAGTGGTTGAGTGAGTGAGTGAGTTGGTTTTAACGCCGTTAATGAGTTGTTTCTTTAATGTGTCAGCAAACCTGACGCAAGTTTCTGACGTTTGGTAATTGTTGCCCCCATCGAGAATGGTATGTTGCTTACTATCCAACGATCATAATTATGATGAACCTGGGTTCCAAACCCGCGGATCCTCACACTCGCAAGGGGCGCAATTCTGCATAATTTATTGCCGCGCCATAGACAACTGAGTGCCAATACTGCCCCCTCCTTTAAGTTATGTGTTTTTCGCAAAGAAATGTAATGTACGTTGATAACCTAACAAAATGAGTAATAAGTAGACCTGAAATGACATCGTTTCAGCAAAAAGTTGCTATTTTCTGCAGAAATTTGCTATTTTTCTTCAACAGGTTCTAAATTCTTGAACTGTGTGTGATACAACCGAGCTGATTGTAGCTGTATTTTCCCATGCTAGTACCTTCTCTCCACAACGTAATCACAACAAAACACGCCTAAACGGATGCAAAAACAATCATTACATAATTCCAATTCGCTTTCTCACCCGACATACATGAATTGCTAAAACATACTATTTGTCACATTTAGAAAACATATCGAGCTTTAAACACGAATTTCATTATCCACTCATACTCCCAGGGGAAGGTGCGCCATGGAGCACTACACCGATCACACTGACTAGTGATCAGACCCGTTTCCCTAGCGTGTGACAGTATTGAACGAGTAGTTGCAGCGGTAGAGGAGATACAGTTTGAGAACCAATAAACGATTTCAAATTAACAATTACCTCCCTTTGCCTAGCTCCAAGTATATGAGATACTTTCCCGCACCTCACACCCGTACGTACTGTATATCTGACGGATTATGCCGAGGGCTGCCGAATGCATGTCATCGGGATATGGGGGCGTCGTCAACCGAACATCTGCCCTATCGTCGCGTATGGTGTTAACTAATAAAAATCAATGCATTAACGCTGAGGCTTATTTGAGGAGAAAATATACTTACTGTCGTCTTTCCATGTTAATCAGTACTAGTTATAACGAACGCTTGAAACTGACTTCCTTGTTGACAGAACGTCCAACAGCGCGTGACTTCGCTTTCATCATAGTCATGTGACACTGATTACTCGTTCAACGTTCAGTGTGCTTTGTCCTTTGTATGATTGTGGGTTAAACTGGTCTCGGTCGACTGTTGCGTTATGACAGTCACCTAGTTTACTGCACACCGTTGGGAGGGTGGTAGTGTGGGTGCTGTTGGTCGCCCTAGTCATGTTTTAGGGCCTGGCCCGCGCTTTTCAGTTTCGCCAAAGTAGCACGTGTCCAGGTCCTCCATCAGTTCGAGCTGTCCTGTCCCACATGAAGCGGCCACAAAGGGGACATAACAGAAAAACTGTTCAAAGCAAACTAGCTCACTCTGTAATGATATTAATATACGTGTAAAAACAATAGTTATTATAAATATACTTTATTTCTTGTGTACATATGCTCAACAGTAACAAAATGTTCTTCCATAACATTTCTAAATACAGTAGAACACGGATATAACGAACACGGATATAGCGAACAAACGGATACAACGAACTGTTAAAAAATCACCGATTTATCTCCTATATAATATCATATAAACTTTACGTATATAACGAACTCTCTACAGCGAACTAACGGATATAGCGAACTAATGTCTGATCACCGACAAGGCCCATCTATCACTAATTAGTGACGTGTATAGCGAACTGAGAAATCTCACTCAGTGTTAACTGTCACTGTACATGCAATATAATACTAAAAAAGAAACGCACAGTTAGTATGTGGTTCATTGAAACTGACTTGACAAAAAATCGGGTATACATATATTGGAGATATGTTAATGGATAATTTTTGGTGGCCTGATATTAGACAAACGGTGCGTCAAAACTCAGCCTTTGTCGATTTGCAATGTCTTAAACGGCATTGTTTTCACACTTGTTCAAAAATGTCATGGAGGAAAACAGTAAAGCAAAATGCACGTGCGAGTTATGGCATTCGTAACTCGTGGTATAATAATTTGTCATTCAGTTGTCATCATTTTTCAAGTTCGAAAATGCCGAGACTCCGTGCTGCCGGGCGGAACATCGCCATTCGACGTATCCAAAGAGGGGAATCGGAGTCTTCTGTTGCACGCCACTTCAACATCCACCATTTGCCGCCTTTGGGACCGACACACACAGTTCAATTCCACTGCAGACCGGCCGAGAACCGACCAACCATGAATCACCACCCCTGCACAGGATCGCTACATTCGACTGCTCCACCTACGTCATCGCAATGCCACAGCTACGGAGACTGCAGGACCCATTCCTGGTAGGAGGAGGATATCGGACTAGACTGTCAGGAACCATCTTCACGAGGCTGGAATCCGACCCAGAAGACCAGTTATCGTCCCTGTTTTCCAACGGATCTATCGACAGCGACGCTTGCGTTGGTACCATACCTTACAGCCTTGGAATTTGAGAAACTGAAGACGAGTGTGATGTAGCGATGAATTACATTTGCTTCTTTACCGGCGAGATGGAAGACAACGTGTTTATCGTCGTTGAAATGAGCGTTTTGTCCCACATTGTGTGAGTGAATTCGACAATTCCGGTGGCGGTAGTGTCATGGTGTGGAGAGCCATATCCTACATCACGAGATCTGACTTGGTTGTGGTTCAGGGACATTTGACAGCAAATCGCTACATTAATCACATTCTTCAACCTAAACTTCTTCCAATCATTGACTGCCAGAGGAAGCTGTTTCCACAGGACAACCCTCCAACGCACACAGCTCGTGTCACGGTAGACTACCTTCATAATGCCAACATCAACGCTTTACCCTGGCCGACGAGATTTCCAGATCTCAACCAATTCGAACACCTCTGGGATGAACTCGATCGACATTTACGTCAACGTCAGAACACGCCGCAGACACTCCCACAACTGGCCAACGCGCTACAAGCAGAATGGCGCAGAATTCCGCAGGACAGAATTCGTACACTTACCCAGTCAGTGCCGAGGAGATGCTGAGCCGTGATTGCTGCCCGGGGCGGTCACACTAGATATTGAGTTCAGCGCAACCTTGTGGCCTTATGTGACATGACAATGAACAGTTTTCGATGGCTTTGTGACACGACAACATGTGACTATCGAGCTCCAAAATTTCATATTTGTATCTATGATATTAAATTAAATATGTCGACTTTATTGGGTACAATAAATTTACTAAAGAGCTACCTGTGCGTTTCTTTTTGTGTGTATGTGAATCTCTGTTTGTCACTTTGTAATATAATGCATATAATTAAAAATCTGTATATATGTATCAGGAGAAGGGCCACATTTGTTGGATAACTATTGTCAAGTCCCTTGACAATATATTTCAATAAAATATGTTTAAAACACAACTCACTCACTCATCCACACCCATCTCGTGACAACACTGGTTGATTCCTCCACACCTTACCACGGTGTCAGTGTCAACAATACAAAGGTTAGCACTCATGTCCACTGTTTGACATTGACATGCAACATACATATTAATATTCATAGATATGTGCTTGATACATATAAATGTTATTTTGGTATTTAGTTTCCACAATATATTTAAATGATCAGCCTGTAATCCGTCAGCTATTCATACGTGAATACAATGCCTGTTCCCTCAAACGTTCGGTCTATGACGTCATCAAATCTTTCGTTTTGAGCAACTGTTATCCAGTTCTTCCAATCACCAACTTCACCTGAAACAATAACAGGACATGAATCCTTAAGTATTTTAGTAAGTAATACATGATTAGGTCCTTAAGTAAGTAAACATGAGTAAGTCCTTAAGCCCTTAAGTAAGTTATATACATATGTTAGTCCTTAAGTAAGTAATACATATGAGATTCCTTAAGTAAATAATACAAGAGTAAGTCCTGGAGTAATTAATACATATGTAAGTCCTTAAGTAAGTTATACATATGTAAGTCTTTAAGTAAGTACTACATATATAAATCCCTAAGTAAGTAATACATATGTAAGTCCTTAAGTAAGTAATACATATGTGAGTCCTTAAGCAATTAATACATATGTGAGTCCTTAAGCAATTAATACATATGTACGTCCTTAAGTAAGTAATATATATGTTAGTCCTTAAGATAGTGATACAAGAGTAAGTCCTGAAGTAATTAATACATATGTAAGTCCTTAAGTAAGTAATACATATGTAGTTCCTAAAGTAAGTAATACATATGTAAGTCCTTAAGTAAGTAAGTAATACAAGAGTAAGTCCTGAAGTAATTGATACATATGTAAATCCTTAAGAAATAAAAGAGTGAGTCCTGAAGTAATAATTTATGCATATGTAAGACCTCAAGTAAGTAATACATATGTAAGTCATGAAGTTATTAATACATATGTAAGTCCTTAAGTAAATAATACATACGTAAGTCCTTAAGTAAGTAATGCATATGTAAGTCCTAAAGAAATTAATACATATGTAAGTCCTTTAGTAAGTAATAAATGTGTAAGTCCTAAAGTAAGTTATACATATGTAAGTCCTTAAGTAGGATAGGATAGGATAAGTTTTATTCCATACTGAAGGCCTCAGGTCCATAGTACAATTCTGTTTTCGGGAGTTGTTACAGATCCGTTTAACAGGTCATATTCTAATTAACATAGCATGATAAATGAACATTGATAGATTTTTTAGAGTATCTTTATCAGTTGTTGACATGATCGTTGTAAATCTTTGTAGAGTGGGATGTACGTAACAAGGCAGATCAATATATTTTCTTCTAAGGTGGTCGTATTTTGGACAAACTAACAGAAAATGAAACTCATCTTCAATCACATTTAAATCACATTGCTCACATATTCTCAATTCTCTGTCTATGTTTCTATGCCTGCCTACTTCGATCCTAAGTCTATGAGAGCTGCATCTAAATTGTGCTAAACTTATTCTAAACCTTTTAAAGTTGATGTCAAACAAATAGTATTCTGGGGAAATTGTTGTCTTGAAAAGCTTGTAATAATTGCGTTTTTCTGAACTTAAAACATGCGATGCCCATTTTTGCAAGTATATATCCTTGAGTAAGTAATACATATGTAAGTCCAAGTAGGACTAACAATGTTTGAGACAGGATATCAACCACATTTGAGATTGGATATTAACCATGTTTAAGACACGATATCAACAATGTTTGAGACAGGATATTTTAGGCCACTGCTTCAAAACACATGTTTTTACCTGAAATCATTTCTGCAATAGCATGGTGACCTGTTTTAACCGGGTCCGGGTCCGGGTCCCGGCCAGGCAAGCAGTATACAACTTGAGGCGTAGTATTTACCCGAGTGTGTCCTCACAAAAAGCAAAATAATACTTGGGACCTCCTATAACCCGTGTGTCCTCACAACAAGCAATATTATACTTGGGCCCTACTATAATCTGTGTGTCCTCACAACAAGCAATATTATACTTGGACCCTACTATAATCTGTGTGTCCTCACAACAAGCAATATTATACTTGGACTCTACTATAACCCGTGTGTCCTCACAACAAGCAATATTATACTTGGACCCTAGTATAACCCGTGTGTCCTCACAACAAGCAATATTATACTTGGACCCTACTATAATCTGTGTGTCCTCACAACAAGCAATATCATACTTGGACTCTACTATAATCTGTGTGTCCTCACAACAAGCAATATTATACTTGGGCTCTACTATAACCCGTGTGTCGTCAGAGCAAGCAATATTATACTTGGACACTACTATAATCTGTGTGTCCTCACAACAAGCAATATTATACTTGGACTCTACTATAACCCGTGTGTCCTCACAACAAGCAATATTATACTTGGACCCTACTATAATCTGTGTGTCCTCACAACAAGCAATATTATACTTGGACCCTAGTATAACCCGTGTGTCCTCACAACAAGCAATATTATACTTGGACCCTACTATAATCTGTGTGTCCTCACAACAAGCAATATCATACTTGGACTCTACTATAATCTGTGTGTCCTCACAACAAGCAATATTATACTTGGGCTCTACTATAACCCGTGTGTCGTCAGAGCAAGCAATATTATACTTGGACACTACTATAATCTGTGTGTCCTCACAACAAGCAATATTATACTTGGACTCTACTATAACCCGTGTGTCCTCACAACAAGCAATATTATACTTGGACCCTACTATAATCTGTGTGTCCTCACAACAAGCAATATTATACTTGGACTCTACTATAACCCGTGTGTCTTCACAACAAGCAATATTATACTTGGACCCTACTATAATCTGTGTGTCCTCACAACAAGCAATATTATACTTGGACCCTACTATAATCTGTGTGTCCTCACAACAAGCAATATTATACTTGGACCCTACTATAATCTGTGTGTCCTCACAACAAGCAATATTATACTTGGACTCTACTATAACCCGTGTGTCCTCACAACAAGCAATATTATACTTGGACCCTACTATAATCTGTGTGTCCTCACAACAAGCAATATTATACTTGGACTCTACTATAATCTGTGTGTCCTCACAACAAGCAATATTATACTTGGACCCTACTATAATCTGTGTGTCCTCACAACAAGCAATATTATACTTGGACCCTACTATAACCCGTGTGTCGTCAGAGCAAGCAATATTATACTTGGACTCTACTATAATCTGTGTGTCCTCACAACAAGCAATATTATACTTGGGCCCTACTATAATGTGTGTGTCCTCACAGCAACAATATTATACTTGGGACCTACTATAACCCGTGTGTCCACACAGCAAGCAATATAATACTTGGGCCTATCCTAAGCCGTGTGTGTCCTCACAGCAATAAAATACCTGTAACATAATCTAACCTTGTGTCCTCAAAACACAATATAATTCTTGGTACTTCTTCTAATCCGAGTGTGTCATCACACCAAGCAATATAGTATCTGAGACCTACTCTATCCCGGCTCGTCACGTGATTTACGATTCAAATGAGGAAGATAATGACAAACCTAAGATTAACTTCACCTTTTCTGTACATTCCTTTGTGACTTTCTTTCCAGATGTCGGACGAATTACCAAAAGCCTCCTTCACCTCCGTGTCTGCAGCCTTCATCTTCTTAAAGCTGCACGCTTCCGCTATTTGCTCACAGAGTTCATTAGTGACTGACTCTCCGATGAAGTCGGCAACCGTTTTGATGTTTTTAACAGGATCCTAAAAGCACAATCTTCCGGGTTGTTAACCCGCACCAAATGTCGTAGCCAGCACCTTTAGCAAAACTAGGCGTTACCACTTCGGTGAAATGGCCCACATTTAAAAAAATTAAAAAATATAGGACCAAGGCTTCGGCGTAATAGCCGTCCTATTCTATCCATACTCGGATCGAGACGGGGGATAGATTGGTACACCCATCCAATCTTTTTCTCGAAATATACCAGTTATTGACACAACCGGAATCTGGGACCCTGCATACTAAAGCTAAAACTATCTAACAAAGTATAACTACATGTAACTCAAGCAAAAACACAAAACGTTCGCCTATACGTCTAAACTGACAGGCAATAGGAAGTGTAGACTCATGTTTGATGATGACTAAAAATGAAGAAGTTATCCGATGGTATTGCATGTGATACGGGTGTCATGGGTAATATTATATTTATGTAGCGGCCATAAAATTTCCGAGTCCCGTGATGAGATTCGAACCACGGGCCTCCTGATCCGAGGTCGGACACCTTGTCCACATGACCAAAGAGGTTAACCCCGTCAGCAAGCTGACAAGGTAAGGATGTCATCTGTGGGATGTCTCCACGCCCTGCTACATTTATCATGTGGTTAGGTAGCTCACAACAGACATCTTCGCGAGGCAAGAGAGTTAACTGACTTTAAAAGTCCAGTTTCCACCCTTGCCGAACTGGAATTCCTGGGCTCAATCGTAGCGCCGCCAGTGGCTGTTACAAGTTATGTCCTTTCTATGCCTCTCCTATGGACCAATCAGATTCAACCTCGCGTATCACTTGCATTTGATTCAAACAAAACGGTGGCGCCCAGTCAAGACGATCTGATTGATAATCAAGATCTATATTGTGATAAAACGAGTCTTACATCGCGAAGTTCACCAAATCACGTGAGCACCTTGATTAAAAGCATGAAAAGATTTAGAAAATATCTGTTGACAACGAGTTAGCGGTGCACATGCTTTGCAAATCCTGCAGTCGACCGAAATCTGCATGACACTTTACGAACCGGATTTCGATTTCGGTGCGCGATTTTGATTGAACTATGCATAGACTCGTTAGTCCAGCCAAAATCTAACTCCATAATACCAGCCTAGTTCAGCAAGGGTGGAAACTGGACTTTCATAGTTAGTTAACTCACTTGCCTCGGGAAGATGACAACAGATGACATGCACAGGGAACTTATAGGGGCGCAATTTAAGCGAATTTCGATTTGTTTGAAGTTTCTGTTGCCTGTTAGTTTATATAGACGTACCTAGCTGAACAATATCAATACTTATGGACTAAAGGTCTTCATAGACACATCTTCTAACTGTGTACTTACAAGACAAGACGCCTTGTCGACACATGTCATCTAGTTCTTAAACTACAAAAACATACAAACCTTTTTCAAGTTTTCATAAAACAATGTTAAGATAGGCAAGTCGGGGTTGTCCTGTTTCACTTGCCGCCAATCCTTCACGTAGTCGACATAACCACCACCGCTAACTGAAATGTTGAAATAATTATATATCAAACTTCATAAACATATACGTATAAAAATGAATATGTGTAGAACAAGGCCGACACACACTGAAGCAGCGAGGCAACAGAGCAGTTTTTCAAACTTGTAAATTACGACAGCGCAGCACATCGGAGTATCAAAACCCACATTCAGACAGCACAGCACATCAAGGTCAGCACCACGCTCAGACAGCAGTACGCCAGAGCGTTTAAACCCACATTTAGACGGCAGACCGTGAGAGCGTTTAAACCCATTTTCAGACCAGAGCACGTGGGAGCGTATAAAACCACATTCAGACCGCAGCATGTGAGAACGTTTAGCCAGGTCTACACAGGATGCACGCCAGAGAGTTTAAACCCACATTCAGACAACAGCACATTTGAGCCTTAAAGTCCTCATTCAGACAGCGCAGCGCGTTAGTGCGTTAAAACTCACACTCAGGGTGCACAGAAATCAGAGCGTTTAGATTCACATTCTGACAGCACAGCAGATAAAAACATTTAAAACGACGTTCAGGCAGCGCAGCCCGTCAGATCATTTGAACCCACATTCATACAGCGCAGCCCGTCAGATCATTTAAACCCATATTTAGAAAGTGCTGCACGTCAGGGAACTAAGACCCATGTCCAGAAAACAGCACGTCAGAGCATGTGAACCATCATTCAAGGAGAAGCACGTCAGAGCATTTAAACCCACATTCAGACATTGCTGGTTAAATTTAACCATAGCAACTACAACGACCTCCTCTTTGGAAAAATTACACTTAAAAAATCCGCCGTCACAGATACACTCCATTGATGTGGCCATTGTGCATCCTTTTTCGACTTGAGCTTGTATGTCTCACAGTCTTGAACCATGTTATTTTCCCTTCCGCCCAGCACGTATGGTAATGTTATATGCCTAAGAGAAGCAAGTCTAGATTTTCCACAGGCTCAGAATCCATCGAGAAAGGACAGAGCTTGAAAAGAGGCTGGGTCAAAGAATAGGCCTCACTTCAACCCTTATCTGATGGTTATAGGTGAGGTGAAATTGGGTTTAACGTCGCGTCCAAGATTATTGCACTTATATAGCGACGTGCATGCACGTGTATGTGTGTGTGTGTGGCTGCTTGTACTAGTCCGATTTATAGTGCTAGCCCACTGAGATACCATGCCGCAGTTTAACATCAATACCCCACTCAGACACAGTATACTGACTCCGAGCCGACCAGTCCTTGTTTGAGCCCCTTAATGCCGAGCGCCAGACAGGGTAACAACAAGTACCATCTTTTAACGTCTTTTGGTATGACGCGGCTGGGGATCGAACCCCGGACTCTGATGGTTAAGAATGTGCTCACAAATTCATATTGACTCCAGCACTTCTTTCCTCGATACATGTGCTATTAGTCTTTAATCCACTATCTCAATGGAGCTGCTTTTCCATTTAATGGAATAGTTTGTGTGTATCAAAAATATATATGTTCAGACTTGGGACAAACGGGATTCGATCCCAGGATCTGCGGTGCTCTAGGGACACAACAGTGAATTGCGGCGCCGTAGACGACTGTGCCACCGTGAAGTGTGTCGGGTTTAATTGCTGCAGAGATTTAGTTTAATGTATTATATCATTAATATCTGTTTACTTAAATTTTAAATTAAATGTTAAAATACCCATTTCAGCCATTAGATTATTATATAAATACACATGTGTGGTAATAACCTTATTAAACCATCAGGCTTTGTTATTATCATGAGGCTTGATGTTACTTAATAGCATCAACATTTCACTCACCTTTTCCTTCCAGAAACAGATCCAGATATTCTGAATATGTCCCTTCAAAGCCAGCATCCTGTTTGAGTCCGCTGACATGATGATAATAAGATACGCTGACATCTTTTGGATTTCGCATGATGAAGATTGTTTTGATTCGCTTCTCCACCAGTTTCTCCGGGAGATGACAGAAGTGAAGATGTGAGTTTAGAACCCGCGGTGAGGGAAGTTCATCTGCCCGCTCTAACTTCGGCATCCCTAACATGGCGATCTCCTTCTTTTTCTTGTGGTACTCAGAGTTACCGGCCCTGAGCATAGTGACGATTTCCCACAACCAATGGGTACCTGGAAAGATCAGGGTGAGGATAAATCACAGCATTGGAGTGAGGTGGGTTAAACGCCTCTTTGAAAGGAATTTCTGTGTAAGCCAGCATGCTATGTTGTTTCTTTGTTGTTTAATACCGCACTCAGCAATATTCCAGCTATATGACAGCGGTCTGTAAATAATCGAGTCTGGACCAGACAATCCAGTCATTGACATCATGAGCATCGATCCATGCAATTGGGATACGATGACATACATCAACCAAGTCAGCATGCCTGACCACCAGATCCCGTTAGTCGACTCTTACGACAAGCATAGTCGCCTTTTACAGCAAGCATGGGTTGCTGAAGATCTATTCTACCCCGGATCTTCATGGGTCCAGCATGATGTGGTAGCACGTCGTCATATGAACAGGGTACACCTCATAAACCAGGTGAGGTTAAGCAACGTTGGTCGAGGAGAGATGGATGGGTGAACGTGTTCTTCAGTTTGACAAGAGAGTTTCTAGGGGGTTTAGGGGTTTTGCCACACACTGAACCTCATGCCTTAAATTTTTTTTGCGTAAATTGTATATCTCAGGTTCTTACCACATTTGGAATATGCTGCTATGATGACGTCGTCGTCCCTAAGCTCGAGCTTCTGAACATTTCGGATAATTTCCATATCATCCTCCGGGGTGGTGCTAACTCTCCGGAGGACGCCGTCATTTATGTAGAAGGACCACCCATGACCATTTTCATTCCGGTAGTTCAAAATCTCAGGAGTTCTGTCAAGAATGCGTGGGTGAGTTGGGGTTTAACGCTGCTTTGAACACTATGAGTTATATCACGGTTCAATGTGAGAGCAGGTCTTAGACGTTAAGTGGTTAAGGTATATCTCATTGGGCAGCACTATAAATCGGCATTAGTCCGGACAAGTACAAGCAGCCACACACACACACATACATACACACACACACACACACACACACACACACACACACACACACACACACACACACACACACACACACACACGTGCATGCACGTCACTATTTAAGTGCAATAATCTTGGACGTGACCTTAAACCCCATTTCACCTCACATGTAATAAACAACCATATCCCTTATCGACCGAATATTTAACACGAATGTTCTCATGAACTCCTATTGCCAGAGAAAGGTGCCGTTGAGCATTATAACGATCACACCGACAAGTGATCCAAGCGTCTTACAATATTGAAAGAGTGGTTGTAGTGGTAATTTGATTTAGGGCGTACTTGAATATAAGGAGATCTTTCTGCATCCAAAGTAACGAGTGTAAATGTAACGATAACCTCCCTTTGCCTAGCTGTAGGTACATGAAATACTTCGCGCACCCCAATCTCCTACATACCGTGCCTCTGATGGATTAAGCCGAGAGGAGCCGAATGCATGTTATCAGGATATAGGGGCCTCGTCAACCGAACATCTGCCCAATACGTTTATTGTCATGTATGGTGTTAACTAATAAAAATCATTGCATGAACGCTGAGGCTTATTTGAGGAGAATATATACTTACTGTCGTCTTTCCATGTTAATCAGTACTTGTTATAACGAACGCTTGAAACTGACTACCTTGTTGACAGAACAGCGCGTGACTTCGCTTTCATCATAGTCACATGACACTAATTATTCGTTCAACGTTCAGTGTGCCTTGTTAGTCCTTGTTACGATGGACGCTTGAAACTGTCTTTCTTCTTTACCGAACTGGCTGCAGCGCGTGGCCTCGCTTTTATTCTCACTATATAACCTCACTATACGGCGATAAAGGGTGTACTGTTTGTTATTCACGTTGTGTTGCAACTGTTATCATAAGATCATATCAACAAACGTCCATTTCTCACAAGCTGGCATATAGCCATGGCCCCATAGATCAGATGTGGTCACATAGAACACGTATACTTATTTTTCATTTATTCTTTTTTCGCAAAAAAGTTTATATTATGTGCATAAATTATCACCGGTGGCTAACGAAGCTACACCATGCAAATCTTCAGCAAGCACCTCAGGAGGGTAAAGTATATAGTAAGTAGGGCGTATGCCAGATTGGTTCCCCCATTCATTCTGCTAGACTGCACCTCCCCACTCCCCAGCGCTACATATACCAGTTTGCTTCCAAATACTGATTTTGCCAGATAGTTTCCGCAATTAGTTATAACCAGAGCTTCCCCGACTCTTTGTTCCAGATTGCTTCCCCACTAATTGTGCTATTTTGCATCCCTTGGTATAGCCTGGCGAAATAAGACCAACCTCAAAACATTAAACAGGCTTCTCATGATCGTAACAATGATGTTAACGTGTTTATTTGTTTCTTCAGGGGGATATGAATGTCCCTCTGGATTTGATTGATCTGAATGTGCAATAAAACTGAAATTTTGCTTTAAAGCGTTTGGGTTATTGTATTAGTAGCAGATGACGTTCAAACTTCAAAGGGTGTCACGGGTGATCCAGTAGAGGCTGTGAAGAGTTGTGTCCCTTAGGCAGTACCTGTAATTATGGGTTCGAATAACAGATCGCCCTGATTATGTTTCTGGGTTTGTCTGCACCTTGCCCTGTGGGTTGCATAAGTGTGTTAAATGTCTGGGCCTTGCATCAGTTCAAGCTTTCCTCCAACATCAAGCTTCCACACTGTGGGAGGCACGGGTGGCACAGTCGTCTGAGGCGCCGCGATTCGCTGTGCAGAGCTGCGTCCCTTTGGCACGCCAGAAACCTATGATTGTGGGTTCGAATCCCAGTTCGCCCCGATTATGTTTCTAGGTTTGTTAGTACCATACCCGTGCTCGTGGGTTTCACCGAAGTGGTAAACGTCTGAGACCTGCATCACTCCGGGCTCTCCTCCAACTTCAAGCTTCCACACTGTGATATAACTGACATACTTAACTGGCATAAAACTCACTCACTCACACCATAATCATATCACCCTGAAAGAACATACGTGTATAAACAATTGATAATGCATTTTATTTCTCGTGTACATATGGTCAATAATAACAGTCAGGAAAAATCGCCATCATCAACTTTTGTCCCTTAGTCTCAGAGATATCAGAAACAGCAGGGAAATATTTTTTTTATATTTTTATTCAAATAACGGCAAAGATGACGATGATGTATGTTCAATACATGAGCGTCATACCGCTCTTAAGCAAGCTCATGATAGTGTAGCAGCGGATGATAATATCCACAATCAGTTATTGAAGCATTCGCCTGAATCATGTCTTGAGACACTTTTAGATATATTTGATCAAATAATGTCGTCAGGGAATTTTCCTCCTTCGTGGCATCATTCCATTGTCGTCCTCATACAAAAACCTGGCCTGGATCACTCGAATCCCTAAAATTTCCGCCCTAAATCTTTAAGCAATTGCGTTCGCAAAACCATCGAACAATTATAGAAAAACTTACTCGATACAAGTGATTACGGAACATATAAAGCAATATAGCAAAATATGATACTGAGCTAAGACCGATCTGTCTGTTCCTTTTATTCCCGAACTGGACTCGTTTTACAACAAACAAACAAAAAACCACTGAATGATTACAATAGAAAGCTTGTTTTCATGAATCAGAAGATTATTTTATTAACATCTCTGATGTCCAGAAATTAACTTTAAAATCGTATTTATGGCGATTGCATGTTTGAGGGGAACATTTACTTACTGCTGACATCCCATGTTAATCAGTCCTTGTTATCATGAACGCTTGAAACTGACTACCTTGTTCATACAACTTCCTTCAGCGCGTGACTTTGCTTTTTACCCTAGTCATATAACAATAGAGCGCAGATACTGATGACAGGTGAATATGCAAGTACATGCACTCAGCTCTCTGTCCGTTGCACGATTGTGGGTTAAACTGGTACCTGCTTACTCCAGCTTGATACCGGTGTAAGAATCTGCATCGACACATCGTTAAATGCAATAGGCCAGAAGTTGTTATCAACAAAGTTGTATATTTACTTATTTACTCTCAATCTTCTAGAATGTCAATCAAACAGCTGGAACCAGTTGACTAGCTGTTGCCTTAGTACAGTCGTCAAGGTTAGTGCTCTGGCGTAGAGAGTCCATTTAGACTTAACAGCGACGGGAAAGAAAAGAGGTCGAATCCCAGAGGAGTCGCTCATGATATGTGTACACCAGGCTGCACCAGTGGCAATTAAGCTTCTACGACTTGCGTTAATCTGTGGTTTCCTACATAATTAGACTCATTCAGGTGATCTGACTGAAATAGCATCAAATCCACTCTCTCACACAATCAGTAAGTCTTCAAGGCGTGTTTAGATATACAGTCGCGTCTTGTCTACATGTTCATCCTTGACTTCCGTGACCAGTTAAACCCTTAAACTGTTGTTAATCATATGTTTATTGACACAAATGAAAAACACTAGCGACTCTACATAACAATGAAGGAAACGTCCAAACCAGTGTCCCAATCCTCTGTGTTAAGCCATAACCCTGTTTGTGTCGAGCACTGCTGGCGTGGACTGGTTCAGTCTTGGTACCCACTCCCTCAGTGTACACGGGGTGGCATGTCTGGTACAACACTGCGCGACGGAGTTTAACCTAGATGCACGGGCGGATATCCCACACCTATGTCTGTCAGCTGCGACACGCTCACACAAGGGCTTAACAGTTTATGCAAGTCACAGATCTGAACGACAAGGAACGTTATTGAGACGACCACGTGCTGTATAACGAAGTGTCATGAACACAACGTACTATATAACCTCACTATAGAGTGGTAAAGGGTATACCGTTTTTAAATTATGTAGTGACTGATGCCAAACCGACCATAGTGAGTGCGATTGGTTCTCTGTTCTTGCATCAGTTCATGCTTTCCTGCACCATCAAGCTTCCTCAGTGTGATATAACTGAAATAGTGTTCAAAGCGGCGTAAAACCAAACTCACTCACACCACAATCATATTACACTGCAATAATAGATGTGTAAAAAAAATAATAATAATAATTTTATTTCTCGTGTACAAATGATCAACAGTAACTACAGAGGGGGAAAATCCATAACATTTCTAAATACATGCAGAACAATACTCAATAGTTAAGTCGTGGACCGGTCGGAGGCACCGGTCACCCATTCGCATCAGCCTTCACGTTTCGCTGTGCAGAATTACGTCGTTTAGTAGTAGCAGGATCCGCAGATCGTGGGCTCGAAGCCAAGGTTCTGATTATGTTTCTTGCTTTGTTGGCACTGTGCCCATGCTCGGAAGTTTCAACAAATGGGACGTCATTTGAGCTTTTCTCAATAATTTGACACCAACGATATAACTGAAATACTATTCATGACGGCATAAAGCACAAATCACTCATCCACACACATTTTGAAATGACAGTGATTACACTTCGATTCCTACGTTAGCGATACAGTGATAACTGTTGGATGACATGAATACATACACCATGCAGATGAATATTCATTGACATGCTCTTGATTTATGATTCTTCTTTCCAGGTAGCCGCTTAAATTAGATTTTAAAGCATTTTTTAATCATATTCCTATCATAATATGTTCAAGACATAGGATTAGTCATGGAATCGTATTCTAGCCAGGCATACTTCATAACAATCTTTGTTTAATTTTCATTTCACAACAACCAATTTTGATTTACTTTAGACATGGACAGTTTCTCCATGTCTTTATTTGCGACCATCTGCTTGCAATCACGTCAACCATTACTTTTGTTAATTCCAAAGTTACTGTTATCATCGATTTCCCTCACAACTTTCGGTGGTAAAGTACTTTGCCATGATGTTGTCTACTGAACTCGATGCACTGCACATAATGTTAAGCATAAGCCCTTAGTCACAGAGCTGCACGGAACTATCATTGAAAATGAAGATGAGTGCGGTTACGCGAGTTCCATCGCTATCGAAAAATAAAATGGCGATCGAGAAAACGGGGACGCAAACGTCAAATTATTTATTTTTGTGTCTATAAATGTGAAGCAATACAATTTAGTCTCGATAAAATATTTGTTCAAGGTAGTCATTTGGCGACCTCTGAATTTAGATAGAAGAAAAACTGAAACTTAGGTCACTTTGGCAATAGTTTTGCTAACAATTTGAATAATCCGTTAGCTATTCATACGTGAATACAATGCCTGTTCCCTCAAACTTTCGGTCTATCACATCATCAAATCGTTTGTTTTGAGCAACTGTTATCCAGTTCCTCCAGTCCCCGACTTCACCTGAAACAATAACAGTACATGTCTTTAACTTTTCAGGTAAGTAATACATGAGTAACTCCTAAAGTTAGCAGCACATGATGAAGTCCACAACTGACAATATGATTAAGGCATAAAACGTGCAACTTTATACATAACAACTTCTGACTTATGGCATAGAGCGACGTTTCGATTGACAGCGTTTTCAAGTTGGAGTGATAACTTTTCTTAAGGAAGAGAATATATGGATGTCAACTTCTTTATATGAGGAACACACCGTTTCGAAGTATATGTTTACTCCTTCATCTGGTGAATGAATGCCATGAGGCAGAGAGCATATATATGTACACGTAAGGCCAACAAAATTAATAAGATAACAAAAGGTGGCAAATAACAAAGGGTAGAAGCTTACAAAGGAAGCCAACAGATGATTGGCGCTGATAGGTGATTAGCAATAGACAATGGAAGCCAGCACTTAAGATATCATAGCGAAGTAAACGGTAATGGACACTAGACACCAACGTCTAGAATGCTAAGTCATCAAGTATGCAAAACACGAGTGATTACTTAATTTAGTGATACATAATTAAGTCATCAAGTAATTAAAGCATGAGTAAGTCTTTCGAAACACACGAGTAAGTCCGTAAGTCCATGCGTAAGTAATACATGAGTCCTTAAAGTCTTTAAGTAAGTAATGCATAAGTTAGCACTTTATATTTTATGTAAGTAATGTATAGGTAAGACATAAAGTAACTGGCACATGAATAAGTCTTTGAGTAAATATTAAATGCCAATACAAGAGAATATCCAGTGTAGATTATCCGCGTGAGTGCATGAGTTGGTGGTGTTGAGAAAGTCCTTAAGTCATCAAGTCATAAGTAATTAATACAAGAGTAAATCCTGAGGAAAGTAATACATGCTTTAAGGTTTAAGTAAGTCGTACATACGTACGTCTTTAAATCAGTAAGTTTTTAAGTCATTACGTAAGTAATACATGCGTAAGCCCTTAAGTAAGTCCTTAAGTGACTTAAACATGAGTAAATGCTTAGGTAAGATTTAGTCCTTGACTCATGAGTCCTTAGGTCTGGGTGAGTGAGTGAGGTAATGCTTTACGTCACATCTGCAATATTTCAGCCATATCGTGACGAGCTTAGGTCTGGTAATACATGAGTAAATTCCCAAGTAAGTAATGTATGCGTAATTTGGTTGGTTGGTTTTTAAGTAACAAATACATGAGTATACAAGTGAAGATCCGGATTTGAACTGATTTTCAGTAACCCATGCTTGTCGTAAAGAGTGAATGGGATCGGGTGGTCAGGTTCGGTGACGTGGTTGATGCATGTTATCGAATCCCAATTGCACAGATCCGAGTCACGAAAGCAATATACAGCGTGAGACGTATTATTAACACGTGTGTGCCCTCACAACAGCCAATGCATATTTGGGACCTACTGTAAACCGTGTGTGTCCTCACAAGAAGCAATATAATACTTTGGACCTATTCTAACCCGTTTGTGTCCCCACAATAATTAATCTCACCTTTTCTGTACACCCCTTTGTGGCTTTCCTTCCAGATTTCGAACGGATCAGCAAAATCCTCCTTCACCTCCGCGTCTGCAGCCCTCAGCTTCTTAAACGTACACGCCTCTGCTATTTCCTGACAGAGTTCATCAGTGACTGACTCTCCGATGAAGTCGGCAACCGATTTGATGTGTTTAACAGGATCCTAAGAAAACAAACAAACATCAGTGTTATTACCGATATCAAATGTCGTGGCCAGCACCTTACGATAAGCTAGGCGATAACATTTCCTGTGACATCTTCCACATCACCAATATTCAGAAACAGAATCATGGCTACGTGTAACATCTGTCTTGTTCTATTCCTATGGGGATCCAGGCGTTGGATGCAGATGTATCCCCACCCATCTCTTTTCCAAAATATATACACAAAATTAAACACTGTAGCTACAGTCGTATATATGTTTTAGGTCTAAAAGATCTAGAATACGAATAGAATATCAAATCATCCAGATAAATACCTTTTCCCGTTTATAATATACGGGAGTGTTCCCGATTCTTATATTCGTATTTTTCCATAAAGGTTGTGATAATATATCTTTTTCCTCTTTGACAGAATTTCTCTCTTTTTTAAGTACTGTAACTAACTCAAGAGGTGGTATATCTTCCAAAGATTACATGGTTGCTACATTTGAACAACACAAAACGTTTCCCCTTGTATCCCCTTGCGGGGCAAAAGAAAGGCATAATTATGTCTAAATGAAGACGAAATTGTTATTTGCTGTGAATGTATTTCATACGGATATCATAGTCGATATTACATGCATCATATGAATGAGTATCTCACAACAGATGACATGCATATGGCGTCTAAAGGAACATGAGGGTCGCAAGCGAATTTTGATTCTTTTGGAGTTTTTTTTGTCTTTATGATGGACTACATGTCTTTCGAAACACATCTAACTGTGTACTAATCAGACCATTACGTCTTGTCGACGCAAGACATCTGGGTCTTAAACTTTAAAAAATACAAACCTCTTTCATGTTTTCATAAAACATTGTTAAAATAGGCAAGTCCGGGTTGTCCTGTTTCACTTGCCACCAGTCTTTTAGATAATCGGCATAACTACCTCCGGGAACTGAAACATTGGAAGTAATTAAATAACGTCATAAACCAATTGTGCTTATATAAGCATGTGTCTACGAGAAGCCCGGCACACACTGACGTAGCAGAGCAGCACTTTAAAATGTATAAATCCCCATCAAGACAGCACAGCTATAAACCCAATTCAAGGAACAGCACTTCAGAGCGTTTAAAAACACATTCAGGCAGCACGGCTCTTCATGATCAGAGCGTTTACACCCACATTCAGACAACACAGCAATTCAAAACGTTTAAACTCACGTTCAGACAGCGCAGCAGATCAGAGAGTTTAAACCCACATTCAGACAGCGCACTACATCAGAGCGTTTAAACCCACATTCAGGGAACAGCACGTCACAGAGTTTGTACCAACACTCAGACAGCGCAGCAGATCAGAAAGTTCAAACCCACATCCAGACAGCGCAGAATTGACATTGTCATGTTTACTTAATATCAGCTGCACATTACCGTACTACTGTAGAACCACTGATTGTCATCCAATTGAAAGAAAAAAGCATTAATGATGCAGTATCTCTCTTGAAACTGGGTCCAGATTCCATGATAGGTTAAACAGTAAAAATCACTCTTGAGCGTCGAAACATTTTGACGTCTTCGCGCTGCTGACACGCTGGGTTAATCCCGGTTAATCGTGACTTTTAAATGCAGACGCACAGTCTGAGTGACCCAATGGAACTCTGTTTTCATTACTTTCTTTAGGGTAGATTTTCGAAATCATACCTGGGTGACCTATGTCGTTGGTTGAAGTGCACGATAACAACTTCTCTCGGATATATTACACTTTCGCAATCCGCCATCATACATGCATTACACTGATACTAGGACTCGACTTAAGCTTGTCTGTCTCACAGCCTTGAACCATTATGTTTTCCCTTCCGCCCAGCACTGTACTGCTATAACCCAAAGTGATGCAAGTCTAATTTTTCCACAGGTTCTGAATCCATGGAGTAGAGACAGAGCTTGGGAAGAGGGCCAATACTATGCCTGTCACTTACATGTATACCTTTATCTGTTGGTTGTAGAATGTGACCCGAAAAATTGATATTGACCCCAGCAAGTGTAGCCCAAATGCAGGATTTACTTGTGTCGGAATATCTGATTTCAGTGTGGTTCTTTTTCAGTTTTAATGATTGTTTGTGTCTACCAAAATTATCTGTTTTCAGAGACAATGCGTCAGTCTAAAATGACACTAACAACCAGGGTAACCGCATGTGCTCAAAAGACAAAAAAGAGTTTAAAAGTTCTTCCTTTACAATGTTATCTGTCGGTTACCTTCCTTTGACGAACGTTGTGGTTTATTGTGAAAATGTTAGTATGCAGGACCGTAAAACGACTAATAAAATCTTGGCGTGAACGGTAGGAGTGAGTGAATCGGGTTTGACGCCGCTTTGAACCGTATTCCAGTTATATCACGGCGTGTTAGCTCAATGTAGGAGGAAAGCCCGAAGTGATACAGGTCTCAGACGTTTACCACTTTGGTGAAACCCACGAGCACGGGTATGGTGCTGACAAACATGGAAACATAATCGGATCAACCCGGATTCGAACCCACGATCACAAGTTTCTGGCGTTCCCAGGGGACGCAAGTCCACTATGGTGAATTGCGGCGCAGTAGACGACTGGACTTTATTGGTGAAGAAAATGTTTGTAAACGCATTATATCAATAATTATTGTTGACGTCTTTATGAATCAAATGAATAAAACCTTTCTGCCATTAGATTATTTGAAACATATACATGTATGGTAATAACCCTATCAAACTAATAGCCTTTGTTATTATCACGAGGTTTGATATGACTTAATAGCATCTAACGTATCACTCACCTTTTCCTTCAAGAAACAGATCCAGAAATTCTGAATACCTCCCGTCAAACCTAAAAAGTTTTTTGGATCCGTTGGCGTGGTTAAAATATGATACGCTGACATCTTTGGGATTTCGCACGATGAAGATGGTTTTAATTCGCTTCTCTACCAGTTTCTCCGGCAGATGGCGGAAGTAAAGATGCGAGTTCAGAACCCGCGGGGATGGCAGTTCATCAATCCTCTCAAACTTCGGCATCTCCAACATGGCGATCTCTTTCATTTTCTTATTGTACTCAGAGTTACCGGCCCTGAGCATGTTGACGATTTCCCACAACCAATGGGTACCTGGAGGAATAGACAGCATTTATGTGAGGTGGTAATTCTGTGTCAGGCAACATGATGTGGCGGCACCTGGTCCTATGAGAGTTTCGAGGTTGTTTTTTTTGTACATTTTGTCCCACAATGAACCAATGCGGCGTTGAACAACATTCACTCACACACTAGAAATCATTTTTTTAATTTTAAAATCATTTATTGGGTAAATCGTCTATCTCAGGTTCTTACCACATTTTGGATATGCCGCTATCATGACGTCATCGTCCCTCAGCTCGAGCTTCTGAACATTTCGAATCATTTCCATATCATCCTCCGGGGTGGTGCCAACTCTCCGAAGGACGCCATCATTTATGTAGAAGGACCACCCATGACCATTTTCATTCCGGTAGTCAAGAATCTCGGGAGTACTATGAAGAATGTGTGAGTGAGTGAGTGAGTTGGGGATTACTGAACACTGAGTGGGTTGTATCATGACTTAGTGTGTGAGAAAACCTGGCGCAAGTTGCAGACGTTTACTGCTTGGTGCCACCAAAGAGATTGGGTATGTTGCTTCCAAACCTAGGATCATAATTATTGTGAAGTTCAACCTATTTTCCGAACCCGCGGATTCTTGTACTCGCAAGGGACGCAATTCTCCACAGCTAATACTGAATGCCAGTAGTATCTTCTCTGGTAACTAATTGTTTATTTCAAAATAATGTAATGTATGTCCATTATATAACACCAAGAAGAATATATATTTTTAAATGACATCGCTTCAGCAGAAGTTTACTATTTGCTGTAACATTGTTTGCTTTGTTTGCAGTATCTGACTGAAGTTGACTGGAGCTATATTTTTACATACTAGTTCTTTCATATACACTCTTACAAAAAAACCGCGGAGGTAGTATGTAGTTCATTGAACCTAACTACACAAAAAATCGGGTATATAAATTGAATATATGTTATTGGAAACTTTTGGTGGCCTGATATTCGACAAACGGTGCGTCAAAACGCAGCCATTGTCGATTTGCAATGTCTTAAACGGCATTGTTTTCACACTTGTTAAAATGCCATGGAGGAAAACAGTGAAGGAAAATGCACGTGCAAGTTATGGCACTCGTAACTCGTGGTAGTGGCTATAAATAATTTGTCATTCAATTGTCAGCATTTTTCATGCTCGAAAATGCCGAGGCTCAGCGCTGCCGATCGGAACATTGCAACAGGACGTATCCAAAGAGGGGAATCGGAGTCTTCTGTTGCACGCCACTTCAACGTCCATCGCAGTCCCATTTGACGCCTTTGGGACCGATACACACAGTTCACTTCAACTGCAATTCTTCAACCTCACCTTCTTCCAATCATTGGCCGCCTGAGGGAGGAGTTTCAACAGGGGAACGCTCCAACGCACACAGCTCGTGTCACCCTCATAATACCAAAATCAACGGCTTGCCCTGGCCGTCGAGATCTCCAGATCTCAACCAAATCGAACACCTCTGGGATCGACGTGTACGTCAACGCCAGAACACGCCGCAGACACTCCTACAAATGGCCAACGCGTTACAAACGGAATGGAGCAGAATTCCGCGGGGCAGAATTCGTACACTTTCCAGTCAATGGCGAGCAGATGCAGAGCCGCGATTGCTGCCCAGGCCGGTCACACGAGGTACTGAGTTCAGCGCAGCTTTGTGGCCTTATGTGACATGACAATGAACAGTTTTTAATGCCTTTATAAAACGACAACATGAGACTATCGAGCTCCAAAATTTCATATTTGTATCTATGATATTAAATTAAATATATTGACTTTATTAGGCACAATACATTTACTAAAAATAAACCTGTGCGTTTCTTTTTTCTTTCTTTGAAGAGTGTAAAAGATATTATAATGGAGGGGGCGGATGAGAGGGAGATGGGTAAATGTACAGGGGGTGGAGGCGGGCTAAAATATAAAACAGTCCTAAGACCAATCTCAACACACACACACACACACACACACACACACACACACAGATCCGTCCGTCCATTTGCTGCATATATGCTGTATATATGCTTGTAACAAACTACGGTTAAAACGAATTAAAATAAGTGATCCCTTTGAGTTCGTTTATCAGTAACCTCTATTATCAGTGACCTGTCCATTTTTTCAAAACATGTCGGGCATTAGACACGACTGTAACTCCTTTAGCCAAGGGAAGGTGCGCCATGGAGCATTAGACCCATCACGCTGACAAGCGACGGACAACCTTGCAAGCGCAGTTGCAGTAGTATTTCCATTGAGTGGGTACTTGGCCATAAGGAGATCTGTCTGCGTCCAAAATGAGCGACTGTAAATATAACGGTTATCTCCATTTACCTAGCATCCTCAACCGACCCTCTGCCCAACACGTGTATCGTCTCGAATGGTGTTACCTGAATAAACACACTGCATTAACGCCACAGCTTATTTGAGGAGAACATTTACTCACTGCTGACTTCCCATGTTAATCAGTCCTTGTTATGATGAAGGCTTGAAACTGACTTTCTTGTTTACTCCTCGCGTCGCCCCGCTATTACCCCAGTCACGTGACGAGAGAAATAGGTGATGATTTATAATAGCTCAATATGTACATTGTTCATTGTCATGTGTACGATTGTGGGTTAAACTGGTACCCGTTAACTGTTGTGTTACGTTTACTGCGCTGCAGTGGGGAGTCCATTTAGACTTTCCATCGACGGGAAATTCAAGAGTTCGAATCCTTGAGTCGCTCAGATAATGAACCATGATATGTGTACACCAGACTGCACCAGTTGTAATTTAGCGCTTACGATATTAGTTCTGTAAGGAAGAGTTCTGGCGCTGTTCCATCCCATGTTAAGTCTATGGAACTATTTCCCCTCACACGTGTTCCCGTCGAGCCTTGTCCCAAGGCGTAGTGTGACGTCGCGCAGCTTGTCGGGCGCATCTGAACTATATCCGAGATAGCGTACGTTCTGCCACCTATTAACCATGATGAATCATTATGAACATTATCAGCTATTTCTCACATTCTTCATACCAGCATATGTAGTCATCATTAATCAACAACAAGAATATTCAATTTCTACATATTTTATATACCAGTGCATGCAGAATGGACTTGTGCCGGAGAGCCATCCCAAGCCATCCTAACAACATGTAGGTAAATTTAAAATGTACAATTCATGTAACGTACAGTTGTTCAACACCGCTTGCTTTAATCAGTGAATTAAATTTCTTAGGCCAATGAAGCCATTTTACCAAATATTGTTCTTTGAATATTTTCCCTTTTGGTCTACAGGATTGTCTCTACTTTTCTCAAGTCATCTTCTCTCATATCCACTTTTAAAGATCTGATACGTAGAAGGTGCCCTGAATAACTTTACGTAGCCCTTGACACGGTAGACTGGCAGTCCTCAACGTAATAAAGTCTTTGAAAGGCATTTAGAAGTGTAACACATGAGAAAAGAAAATTTATGGATGTCAACTTCTTTATTATGAGAAACACAACGTTTCGGAGTATATGCTTACTCCTGCACAGACTCATGATGTAGTCGGAATCGTATCATCGACTCTGCTTAATGCAGAGCTTGCTATTGGATATGAAAAGGGTTTTGTCCCTTTATTTATAGCTGTTGGCAGAAGTCTGTGGTTTGACTGCATACTAATAAGACTTCAGTACTCGATCTGCTGTCTGTGTTTCAATGTTGGTTAGTAAATGTTTTATCTTCCTTTGTTGTAACAACTTCTGAACTTCCTTGGCTCTGAATTCTTGATCTCAATCAGTGGGCAGTCTGGAGGGTTGTCTTTCACAATATATCCTAATGCTTGGGCTACTGTAAAACCTTTCTTGTTCTTCAATTTCCGCAAACAAAGATATGTGGAGAACACGTCAACCACCACCAGGGTGGAACTAACATTATTGTTGTCTTTGAAAACTTGACCATAATTATCCATTGATTCGGCTGGCCATTGGTCATCTATTCCAGTGAACATAATTCTATTTCTAGCAAACGCTCTCCTCAAAGGACGTTGTAAACTGTAAGCTTCCTGCCTATGAAGTTGTTTTTATCTAATATTTGCTCAAGGCATACTTTTCAAAAAAAATTTAAATATCTACACACTTCATCAGGCCCAGAATAACTGGCAGGGTTGGCAGTCCAAGGACATGATCCCACTTTCACAGCAAACACTGTAATGACTACAATCATCTACAGTGCGTTCTTAAATTTAGGTTTCATTATCATCAGTGTCATCGTCATTGGTGTCCTCACTGTCTTCTCAAAAACGGTCTAACCACTCATCTATTTCCTGTTTGTTCTTTCTAAGCGACATTTTATTGGATTTATTTGTGTCACTCCCATTGTTTATAAACTCGTGAATATCTGCGAGAGCGCCTTCATAAGTGTGTTCATGCTCCAACCACATGAGATGTTTTATGATCTAGCTCAAATAATGCATCATCATTTTCAAATCTTCAGGTCTTATTTTCAATTGCACTTTCTGACACTCCCTCCTGCGTGTATTTTTCCACTTCATTCACTGCACTCCATAGGTTTCTTGATTCTATACCTGTGAAGATCCGGGTTAGAATAGGTGACTAGGCCTGACCACCCGATCCCGTTAGTCGCCTCTTACGACAAGCATAGTCGCCTCTTAAGACAGGCATGGGTTGCTGAAGATCAATTCTAACTGGGATCTTCACAGGTCTGTAAAAGCCTATCCTGTTCCAATTCTAACCGGGATCTTCACAGCTCTGTAGAAGCCTGGCATCTCGAGCGATTAATTGGGCGACAGAGATGGGTGGAGATGGTCCTCCAGGGATGTAGAATATTGTTGTCCCCGGGCAGTATTCCTGCAGCTTTAGCCTTTTGTGTCTGCATTTCCAAACTTGTATAGGTATAATGGAGCATGCTCTTTCCATCAAAATCGAGGCCTTAGCAAACCTTTCTAAACGGTTTATGGTAGACACGTGAAGGACATTTCTAAATACGACGGATCTGTGACCAAATTACTATCCGATGCAATTGGTTATTTTGACTTGTACCATATGTTCCGGTTTCTTTCATGTGAACAATGCCTTACCTTGCCTTTGTGTCAGAATCGTACAATGGACTCTGCTTTAGCAGTGTTTTCTTATAATTATAGAAACTGTTAGGTTGCTTCATTGTATGATTATAGCATGACGATATAAGACCAATGTCACGGCATCAATCACATTACTTGTCACCAATGAATTTGCTCGACAGGATTGTAAATTGGAAGTCATTTTTGTGTTTCTTTAGAGGTACATGTATGTTATCGTGGATTTGATTGGTGTTAATGTGCACTAAAGTGGACATATTGCGTTAAGGCGTTTGGTTTAGTGTATCAGTAGCAGATAAAGTTCAAACGTCACAGGCAGTCATGGGTGGTCCAGTGAAGGCTGTGAGGCGTTGCGTCCCTTAGGCGTGCCAGCACCTATCATCATGAGTTCGAATAACGGTCAACCTGATTATGTTTCTGGATTTGTCAGCACGTTTCCCTGCTTGTGAGTTTCACCAGTATGGTAATCGGCTGGGCAATGCTTTATTTCGGGCTTTCCACACACTTTCCAAACGGCCACACGTAACTGAAATGGCGTTTAACCATATTACGATCACCCTGCCATATATGACATGTCAAACCAATTTATAATACATTTTATTTCTCGTGTACATATGATCAACAGTAACACACTCTGTGCAGATGAATATTCATAGATATGTTCTTGATTAATGATTTTAATATTTGGCATTTAGGTTCCTTGACAACACATAAATATCAACTACCTATAGTCCGTTAGCTATTCAAATGTGAATACACTGCTTGCTATCGCAAACGTTGTTCTGTGACGTCAACCATCACTTTAATTAATTTCACAGTAACTGTTATTAACAATTTAACTCACACCTTCCGGTACTATCGATGGGAAAAGTACTTTGCCGTGACGTTGTCAAGTAAAACGGAACGGAATACTGAAGTCGATGCACTGCACATAGTAAATAGGTTTAGCATAAGCCAATCGTCAGAGAGCTGACAGAGCTCTCATTGACACAGATGATGAGTGCGGTTACACAAGTTCCATTGCAATCGGAAAAAACTGTCGATCGAGGAAACGGCGAGGCAAATATCTAATTGTCTATTTTTGTGTCTACAAATGTGAAGCAATATATAATTTGGCCTTCACAAATTATTTGTTCTAGATGGTCATATGGCGACCTCTGAATTTTGATAGTTGACAAACCGTTTTTGTCGCAACTTTAATCATCTGTCAGCTATTCATACGTGAATACAATGCCTGTTCCCTCAAGGTTTCGGTCTATGACGTCATCAAATCTTTCGTTTTGAGCAACTGTTATCCAGTTCTTCCAATCCCCGACTTCACCTGAAACAATTATAGGATACGAATAAGTGAGTGAGTTTGTGGGTATGATTTTACGTCGCTTTTAGCAATATTCCAGCAATATCACGGCGGGGGACACCAGAAATGGCTTTCACACATTTTGCACTTGTCGGGAATCAAACTCGGGTCTTAGGCGTGACGAGCGAACGCTTTAACCACTAGGCTACCCGACCGCCCCCGACACGAATAAGTCCGTAAGTAAGTAATACATGAGTAAATAATGAAGTAAGTCATACATGAGTTTAGTTTATTGTGTTTGTTGTTTCACGCAGCTCTCAGAAATATTCCAGCTATGTGACGGCGGTCTGTAAATAATCGAATCTGGACCAGACGATCCAGTGATTGACATCATAAGCATCCATCCACGCATTTGGGATACGATGACATGCATAAATTTAGCTTCGTTAGTCGCCTCTCATGCGAACCATGGTTGTTGAAGACCTATTCTAACCCGGATCTTCAAAGACAAGTTCTACAGTCCTCAAGTAAATTGTCCATGAGTAATTCCTTAAAGTGCAAGTCTCATTGGTATAGACATTTTTTTGCAGATAAAGATAGATCGTAACATCGTTAATGCCTATGTCGTCTTCAAAACATCGAAGTTGCGTGTAGGTAAGGTGTATTTGCACAAGCCCACCTCTCCTTTCACACCCAAGCAGGTGAGCCTCCGTTCACGTTTACGGTCGACTGCACACGTTCTCGGCAAAGTTAACGTATTCTTTTCCATGTTTAACCCTAGGATATTCTCCTTTCCACACTTAGCAGTGACCATTTGTAGATTGTACTTTTCTTCGTATAAGTGGGATTAATTAAGGGATGAAAATAAACACTTGAACAAAATGTGAAAAAGGCTATTTACGCGCACACACACACACACACACACACACACACACACACACACACACACACACACACCTACAGATCCGTCCGTTCATTTGCTGCATATATGCTGTATATATGCTTGTAACAAACTACGGTTAAAACGAATTAAAATAAGTGATCCCTTTGAGTTCGTTTATCCGTAGTTTACTTTATATCACATATTGAGTTCACTATCCCGTGTGGAACCGATGTGTGAAACATGTTATTCCTTCAGTTGCGTTCATTGTTCATCGATGTGTCCCCACAGCATTCAGTATAGTATTTGGGACCAACTTCAAGCCTGATTTTCAGACGATATACAAATACACACGATAATGATAAAGATCACAATGATATCACCTTTTCTATAAATTAAATGGGTCGGATCTGCCAAACCCTCCTTCACCTCCGTGTCTGCAACCTTCAGCTTCTTAAAGCTGCATGCTTCCGCTATTTGCTCACAGAGTTCATCAGTGACTGACTCTCCGATGAACTCGGCAACCGTTTTGATGTTTTTAACAGGATCCTGAAATGAAAACCATCAGGGTTATTACCGACATCAAATATCGCGGCCGGCACCTTCCGTTAAACTAGGCGGTACCATTTTCGGTGAAATCGTCAGTATAGAAATTTCAGTATAGAATCCGTAATTCCCGTTCAAGACAGGGTTCCAGACAGGGGTAGCAAGCGCGGACTACATGTGTTTATAGACACATCTTCTCACCCTGTAACTTGCAGACCATGGCGTCTTGTTAACACAGGTCATCTGAGCCTTAAACTACAAAAAATGACATGATACCTTTTTCAAGTTTTCATAAAACACTGTTAAGATAGGCAAGTCCGGGTTGTCCTGTTTCGCTTGCTGCCAATCCTTCACGTAGTCGGCATAACAACCACCGGGAACTGAAACATTGGAAGCAATTATCAACATGTATGTATATATAAGCCATTATCATACATCTATGCCAGATTGATGAGATCTGATTGGTTCACGTGGTCTTGATAAAATACTGTGTTGCCCGCTTTGGAGGGTAATGAATTTCTCAGTGGGGGAATAAATTTCAGAGCACTCAAGCCTACATTCAGGGAGCAGTACCCCAATGCATTTAAACCCACATTCAGACAGCAACCTGTTAGATCATTTAAACCCATATTGACGCAGCACCATTTCAGACAGTTTAAACAGATCAGCACGTCAGATAGTGTAAATCCTCATTCAGACAGCACAACCCGTCACAGCCCGTCAGAGCGTTTGAACCCACATTATGACAACAGCATGTTATAGGGTTTAAACCCAATTCAGGCCCAGGAGGCTAAACAGTATATACTCAATTTCAGCGTCAGAGCATTTAGACCCATATTCTGAGTGTTTAAACCACATTCAAGCAGCGCCACATTAAAGCGTTTAAACTCATATTCAGTGAGTGCAGCATGTCAGAGCATATAAACCCACGTTAAGGTAGCAGCTCGTCAGAGCATTTAAACCGACACTCAGACAGCAGCACTTCGGACCTTTAAACTCATATTCTGATTGTTGATCACGTCAGAGCAATTACGGGAGCAGAACGTCGGATATCTTAAACCCCTGTTTAGGAATAGCACGTCAGGGCTTTAGAACCAACATTCAGATAAAAGCGTGTCCGAGAGCTTAACCCTATATTCGCACAGCACGTTTCAACATTTTAACCCTCATACAGGGAATAGCACATCAGAGGGTTTAAACCCAGATTGAGACAGCAGAGCACGTCAGAGAGTTTACACCCACATTCAGGCAGTGCAGCTCATCAGAGCGCTAAAAAACACACATTCAGACAGTAGAGCATGCCAGAGAGTTTTAACCCACATTCGGACAGCAAAGCACGTCAGAGCGGTTGAACACACTTTCAGGCAGCAAAGCAAGGCAGAGCGCTATAAAACAAATGGGCGATACCAATGTCATTGGGTAGAACAAACTTTGGACAACAGATAAAGCAGATATTGGTGAGTTGTGATTGAAATTACTGACAAAAACACCATGATAACACAGGTACTGTTTTTGACCTTAGACAATACCTCCAAAAAGTATAGAGCTTCAGGATTAAGTAACCGAGTTACGTTTGATGTTTCATGTGGAAATGTTCCTTAAAGTCTCTACTTGACGTGACACGTGAAAAAGATCAGTAGCGGGTATAACCGCCAAGTGCCCGGATGACGCATTCCACCCTACGACTCATGCCTCCAGTCAGACGTTTCATCTGTTGATGGGTCAACAACAACCACTCCTGATGCAATGCTGCTTCCAATTGGCGTATATCTTGTACAGGAGCATCTCGTGCCTGTATGCGCCGCCCAAGAATATCCCAAACATGTTCAAGGGGGTTCAAATCTGGGCTCATTGCTGGCCAGGTTGGAGTCGTTATTGCATTTGCCCTTCTGTAATCCACGACTGCATGCGAAAGATGAGGCCTGGCATTGCCATCCATGTACTGAGGTCGAGTAGCAAGAGGGTGGTTGTCAAAATGAGGAACGACGACTGGCCTCAAAACGTCCTGGATGTACTGAGACCCTGTTAAGTTGCCCCTTCTGGTGACCAAATCCAACCTGCAATCATGAGAGATACACTCCCAAACCATTACCGAGCCCCCGCCATATGCAACAGTCGGTTTAATCTTCCTGGGGGTGTAGGCTGTGTTCCAATACCTCCAAACTCTCGTTCTTCCATCAGTGGCGTGGAGCAGAAAGTGACTTTCATCTGACCAATGGATCCGTCTCCAAGTTCTCAGATTCCAGTTCTGTCGCGCAATACACCATGCTAAACGAGCAGCTTTGTGGTGATCTCTCAACAAGGGACGCTTTATGACTCGTCTAGCCCCCAGTCAAGCTACTTTCAGCCAGTTCCTGACGGCTCTGGTGCTGAAACGACGATTGGGCAACCACAGCTGTTTCACACAAGTATTTGTTAAAAAGGGTTATCGGCGTAGAAGACGAAGGGGGTCCCTATCTTCGCGATGTGTCGTCATAGGGGGTTTTCCTGATCTGGGACGGTTCTGTACATCACCGGTCTGAGCATGTTTCTCGACTAACCAGCTTACGATTGTGTTATAATACCCCAAATTCCGACCAATGACATTGCAAGACATTCCTGCGTTATGCATGCCGTTTATTTACAATCTTGTGGCTTTTGATAATCACCTTCGTGCCATGGCCACAAAATATCATGGAATAACTGTTTAAACCGAGCGTAGGAAAGCAATTTTAACGTTTGGATATACTGCTTTTAGAGATACTCGAGGGTAGCATGCTGCGCGGGAAGACCACGCATGGCACGTGAGCTTTCGTCACGCTTGATATCTCGAGAAAACATAAGCCTTCCCGTAATTATATCTTTCATGACTGTTACAAATATTGGGACCAAACAAAAATGAAATATATTTGGTAGTGCTTAACTTTTTTCTTTGTGTATTTGTTGACCTCTTTGCGCTGTTAAAGGCTGTTGGCGCCTCGCTAACGCGCTGGGTTAATCCCAGTTAATCAGACGTCTTTGTTATGCTGACGCTGAACTGTATTCGCGTTCCGTTTTTATTCCTCTTTTCAGGTTGTTTTTTCAAAACCACTGGGTAGTCTTTCAAAATCATATCTGGGTATCCCGTCGAAGAGAACAATATCAACGAAAGCCACCTTCTCTCGAATATATCACACTTAAACAATCCGTTTTCATAAATGCACTGTATTGATGCGGCCATTTTGGACCCATTTTCCAGAGCGTGACTTGCCCTGTCTGTCACACAGCCACTTAACCATATTATTTCCCCTTCGGCCCAGCACTTACTGTACTGCTACAGCTCTAAGTGAAGCAAATCTTGTCTAGGTTCAGACTCTATGGAAAACAGACAGAGCTTGGGAAGAGGGCCAAAACATATGTCTGTCACTGAAACTTCTATCCGATCGTTGCAGAAGGTGACCAAAAATATGTATTGACCACAGCATGTGTAGCCCCAATGCTGATGTTACTAGTCTCCTCATCTCCCATCTCACTTGAGTTACTTTTTCCAATTTAATGGAGTTGTTTGTGTTTATCAAAATTATATATTCATAGAGACTGAGCGTTAATCTTGACTTAGGGTAGCAGCCGAGGGCAATCTCGTTTAAATGTGTTTCCTTAAATATATTATCCGTCGGGTAACGGTTACCTCCCTTTGACCTAGGATGTGGTATATTTCGTGCCTGAATTTTTACTGTGAACTGTATTGGGTTTGATTTCTGAGGAAAAGTATAGTAAACGCATTGTTTCATTTGCTGACTTCTGTATGATTAAAATTAATAAAGCATATCTGTCATTCGATTATTATAAACATACACATGTATGGCAATGACCTTATTCAACCATCAGGCTTTCTTAAAATCATGAGGCTTGATGTTACTTAATAGCAACTACATTTTACACACCTTTTCCTTCCAGAAACAGATCCAGATATTCTGAATATGTCCCGTCAAAATGAAAACTCTCTTTTAATCCGTTGACGTGGTTAAAATATGATACGCTGACATCTTTTGGATTTCGCATGATGAAGATGGTTTTAATTCGCTTCTCCACCAGGTTCTCCGGAAGATGACAGAAGTGAAGATGCGAGTTTAGAACCCGCGGGGAGGGAAGCTCATTAGCCCGCTCAAACTTCGGCATCCCCAACATGGCGATCTCTTTTGACTTCTTGTGGTACTCGGAGTTACCGGCCCTGAGCATGGTGACGATTTCCCACAACCAGTGGGTACCTGGAAGGAACAGAATAGACAGAATTGTGTCAGTTGGGTTTCACGCCGCTTCACTGCGGTGTTGGACAGCATTGACTCATACTAGAAATCAAATTATTCATTTTGAAATCATTTATAGAGTAAATCGTCTATCTCAGGCTCTTACCACATTTGGGATATGCCGCTATGATGACGTCATCATCTCTAAGTTCGAACTTCTGAACATTTCGGATCATTTCCATATCAGCCTCAGGGGTGGTGCGAATTGTCCGGAGGACGCCGTCATGTTTGTAGAAGGACCACCCTTGACCATTTTCATTCCGGTAGTCCAGAATCTCAGGAGTTCTGTGAAGAATGAGTGGGTTCGGGTTAACGCCACTATATAACGGATTAATGTGCGAGTTAGTGAGGATGAAATACTGTTACATAAAATTAGGGGAGTCGGCTAACAATATTCAGTCCTGAGACCAATCTCACCACTCACACTCACTCCGATTAAGGGCGTTAATTGGTCATAAAGATATCTTTCTGCGCCCAAATTCAGCTTGTGTAAATGTAAAGATGACCTCCCTTGTCCTACTTACAAGTACATGTTGTGTACATGCAAACAGATTTTCATAACAATAATTTACACAGAAAATGTGGAGTGTTGCTTACAACAGCTAAGATATATAACCTACTTCGTCATGTACGAGTATTTCACTACGTTTGCACAGGGGAATTCCCGCAAAGAATAAGTGGAGAACGTTTATGTTAAATGAAAAAAACAACCCACGAGGGAGAAGTATGGAAACATAAATTATCATGTACAGCTGACCTGTTTCGATATTCTACAATTGTGTTATACAGCATTGTAATCCAGGATTGATTGGATTCAGAAGCAAAATGTCTGAGGAATGTAAAAAAATGTAATACTTTTGCTAATGATTTTTTTGGTTTGGTTTGTCGTTTGACGCCGCTCTCAGCAATATTCCAGCTATATGACGGCGGTCTGTAAATAATCGATTCTGGACCAGACAATCCAGTGATTGAAAACCTGAGCATCGATGCTAATGATTATTATCACGTGCACCATGTAATATTTAACGGTGCATGTCTACTTTCAGAGAGAGATGTATTCTTTTTCAAATCTAATTGATAATTTTGATGTTGAAATCTATGTTAAAATAGAGATGATGGAAGACCATGATATGTAAGCATTCTTTCTTGGTGCAGATAACAATGACATTGATGAAATAACGTAGCATTTCATACGAAGGGAAGTACAGTGTATAAAAATTCATTGCTAAGTGTGGAAAGGACAATGCCCAGGCCAATGGTTAAACACGGTAAAGAATAGGTCAGCTTTGACGAGAACGTGAGCAGTCATTCATTCATTCATTTGTCCACAGACCAAAGTGTATCGAGGACGTTATATATAGTACATGTGATACTTCGCCGCGCCTCAAACCAGTACGTAACGTGTATCTGACGGATTAAGCCGAGAGGAGCCGAATGCAGGTCATCAGGATATGGGGGCTTCGTCAACCGAACATCTGCCCAACAGGTTTATCGTCGCGTATGGTGTTAACGAATTAAAAACAGCAACAGCAATAAAGGATGAAGCTTCTTTGAGGAGAACATAAACTTACTGCTGACTTTCCATGTTAATCCGTACTTGTTATGATGGACGCTTGAAACTGTCTACCTTGTTTGCACAACTTCTTACTCCTTGCGTCACCTCGCTATTACCTTAGTCACGTGATTAGCCAAGGCAGATAACGGTATCCTCCCCCCCCCAAAAAAAAAAACACATTTCAAAATCACTACAGTCTAAAACTACAAAGATAATAGTTCAGCGGGCAGCTAATCCCCTGCCTGTTCCCTTCATCCCGAAGTGGACTAGTCCTGCAACAAACAAACACAAAAACACTGAATGATTACAATTGAATACTTTTTTCATGAGTAAGATATAAGATTTTTATATTAACGTTGAATTTAACTCAGTTAAAAGTTATCTTTTTATAGGCATACAGCGCAATGGTAATTCTAAAATTTAAAATCATTTGCAAACTCGATAAATAAGATTAATTTTACCAAAATAACTATCTAAGAAGAATTCTAGAAAAATTAGTTAGATATAAGAAAAGGATTGTAATAGCATAACGGGATCCGCCGTTGCCATGGTTCTGTCCGTTTCATCCCATCGATGATGTAACGATCCAGATTGTTTTGGTGTATAATTAATTAAAAATTGATGGTGGCATACTAATGGTTCTGTGGTAGGTTTCATCATGGTTAACACCTTGTATCTTTACTATTTGATAGTGATTCATAATCACAGACTCATGATATAGTTGGAATCGTATAATCGACTCTGCTTTATGCAGAGATTTCTATCGGATATGAAAAGGGTTTTGTCGTTTTATTTATAGCTGTTGGCAGACGTCTGTGGTTTGACTGCATACTAATAAGACTGTTCATAGGTGAAATATCGACAAAGCCTTGTCTTGGTGGTCTTCAGTACTCGATCCGCTGTGTATGTTTCAATGTTGGTTGGTAAATGTTTTATCTTCCTGTGTTGTAACAACTTCTGAACTTCCTTGGCTCTGAATTCTTGGCCTTAATCAGTGGGAAGTCTGGAGGGTTGTCTTTCACTATATCTCCTAATGCTTGGGCTACTGTAAAACCTTTGACCAGTGTGTACAAGGTTATCAGAGAACTGGGATTCTGTGTGAATTAGAACAAAGGGTACGAGCCAACACGGAGTATTATGGTCCCGGGCATCGTCATCAGTGCCGAGGAGAGTACGTCAGGACTTCCTGAGAGTGAATTGGCTGATTTGCAGTCTCAACTTGAGAAATATTCCGAGAGGACAAGACAAAAGGTAGCTCGAGCGACTTATAGGGCGACTGAGATGGGCGGATATAGGTATAATGGAGCATGCTTTTCCCAAAATTTAAAAGAGTGCCATACGACTTTTGTTCAAACGTTGTTTGATCAGGATATTTACAATATTCAAGGCCTTGGCAAACCTTTCTAAACGGTTTATGGTAGACATGTGAAGGACATTTCCAAATGGGACAGATCTGGGATCAAATTAATTTCTGATGCAGTTGCCTATTACATTTTATTTCTCGTGTACATATGATCAACAGTAACACACACTGTGCAGATGAATATTCATAGATATGTCCTTGATTAATGATTTTGATAATTGGCATTTAGTTTTCTTGACAACACATAAATATCAACTACCTATAGTCCGTTAGCTATTCAAACGTGAATACAATGCTTGTTCCCGCAAACGTGTGGTCTATGACGTCAACCAACACTTTAATTAATTCCACAGTAACTGTTATTAACAATTTAACTCACACCTTCCGGTACGATCGATGGAAAAGTACTTTGCCGTGATGTTGTCAAGTAAAACGGAACGGAATACTGCACATAGTAAGTGTAGCATAAGCCCATCGTCACAGAGCTGACAGAGCTATCATTGACACAGATGATGAGTGCGGTTACGCAAGTTCCATTGAAATCGGAAAAAAACTGTCGATCGAGGAAACGGCGAGGCAAATATCTAGTTGTCTTTGTCTGTGTCTACAAATGTGAAGCAATATATTATTTGGTCTTCACAAATTATTTGTTCTAGGTAGTCATTTGGCGTCCTCTGAATTTTGAAAGTTGACAAACTGAAACTTGCATTGGAAACCGTTTTTGTCGCAACTTTAATCATCCGTCAGCTATTCATACGTGAATACAATGCCTGTTCCCTCAAGGTTTCGGTCTATGACGTCATCAAATCTTTCGTTTTGAGCAACTGTTATCCAGTTCTTCCAATCCCCGACTTCACCTGAAACAATAAAAGGACACGACTAAGTGAGTGAGTGGGTGAGTATGGTTTTACGCCGCTTTTAGCAATATTCCAGCAATATCACGGCGGGGGACACCAGAAATGGCTTTCACACATTTTGCACTTGTCGGGAATCGAACCCGGGTCTTCGGCGTGACGAGCGAACGCTTTAACCACTTGGCTACCCGACCGCTCCCGACACGAATAAGTCCGTAAGTAAGTAATACATGAGTAAATAATGAAGTAAGTCATACATGAGTGTTGTTTATTGTGTTTGTTGTTTAACGCAGCACTCAGCAATATTCCAGCTATATGACGGCGGTCTGTAAATAATCGAGTCTGGCCAGACAATCCAGTGATTGACATCAAAAGCATCCATCCACGCTATTGGCATACGTTGACATGCATAAAGTCAGCTAGCTCGATTTCGCGAGCAAATATCGTCTTCAAAACATCGAAGTTGCATGTTGGTAAGGTATGTTGGTAAGGCTAAGACGAAGCTACAGCGGAGACGTTTATATGCAGAGGCCTCATATGTGGACTTGTTTGAGGACATTTCCACACACACACACACATACACACACAAACACACACACACACACACACACACACACACACACGGATATGACGTTCATTTGCTGCATATATGCTTGTAACAAATTACGTTTAAAACGAATTAAAATAAGTGGTCACTTTCAAGTTCGTTATATCCGTAGTTCACTCTATATCCCGTGTGAGGCCGATGTGTGAAACAGGTTATTCCTTCAGTTGCGTTCATTGTTCATCGATCATAACTTCCCTCCTCTAACCCGTGCGTGTCCCCACAGCATTCAGTATAGTACTTGGCACCAACTTCAACCCTTATTTTCATATGATTTTACAAATAAAGAAGATAATCATAAAGCTCACAATAGTTTCACCTTTTCTATAAATCATATGGGTCGGATGTACCAAATCCTCCTTCACCTCTGCGTCTGCAACCTTCATCTTCTTAAAGCTGCACGCTTCCGCTATTTGCTCACAGAGTTCATCAGTGACTGACTCTCCGATGAACTCGGCAACCGTTTTGATGTTTTTAACAGGATCCTAAAATAGAAATCATTAGGGTTATTACCGACATCAATTGTCGCGGCCGGCACCTTCCGTTAAACTAGGCGCTACCATTTTCGGTGAAATCGCCCACAGTACCAAATTTCAGTATCGAATCTGTAATTCCCGTCTTGTTCAAGACAGGGTTCCAGACAGGGGTAGCACAAGATCTTTCGCCGTTCAACGGTTCTTAAGGTGAAAACTTTAACTTACATTGTAGTCCTAGCCGAATATCTATTTTTTTCTATATTTAATACTTATACACCTGTTGAAATCACTTGTTTGTATATAAATATAGTTTAAGGCTTATATGACCTGTGTCAACAAGACCTCGTGGTGTGCTAGTTACAGGGTTAGAAGATGTTTCTATAAACACATGTAGTACATCATAATTATTAACAAGGTATATATATACGTACCCAGCTCAACATTTTTAATAATTATGATGGACTACATGTGTGTGTAGAAACATCATCTAACCCTGTAACTAGCAAGGGGGAATAAATTATGATGGACTACATGTGTTTATGGAAACATCTTCTCACCCCGTAACTAGCAGACCTTGAGGTCTTGTTGACACAGGTCATCTAAGCCTTAAACTACAAAAAATTACCTAATACCTTTTTCAAGTTTTCATACAACAGTGTTAGGATAGGCAAGTCCGGGTTGTCCTGTTTCACTTTCTGCCAGTCCTTCACGTAGTCGGCATAACCACCACCGGGAACTGAAACATTGGAAGCAATTATCAACATGTATGTATATATAAGCCTTTATCATACCTCCATGCCAGAATGATGAGTTCTGATTGGTTCACGTGGTCTGGATAAAATACTCTGTAGACCGTCTTGGAGGGTAATAAATTTCTCAGCGGGGGAATAAATCACTTATACCCCGCCTCAAAGCAAAAAACTGCACGCATTTCACGAGAGAATGGAAGTCACGTGACATGGCACAAGTCAAATCTCAGCTCAATCGAACTGCGACTTCCTCTCGATTTTGAATTTGTGTTACTTCTTTTACAATGTCCCATTAAAACATGTCGGTAAGATAAATTCGTTGTAGCAGGATCACTCGGGGAACATGGGGTTTTATGCCCCTTTAATACCTCCGGCTCGTGGTATAAAACCTGACGCGGGACGCATAAAGCCCCATGTATCCCTCCTGATTCTGCTGATTTATAATGTCAACAAGAAGTCCGACACTCATTGAAGCAGAGATGCAGCATAGCAGCACTTCAAAGCACAGCATCTAAACCACATTCAGGGTGCAGCACGTCACAGTGTTTAAACCTATAATCAAGCAGCAGCGCACCAGAGCGTTTAAGCCAACATTCAGGGAGCAGCGCATCATAGAGTATAAACCGACGTTCAGGCAGCAGCACATCAGAGTGTTAAACCCATATTCAAGCCCAGCACGTCAGATCGTTTAAGCACACATTCACAGAGCAGCACGTCAGAGCACTCAAGCCCATATTCACAGAGCAGTACCCCAATGCATTTAAACCCATATTGACGCAGCACCACGTCAGAGCGTTAAAACCCACATTATGACAGCAGCACGTCAAAGGCTTTAAACCCAATCAGAACGCCGAACAGTATAAAGTCAATTTCAGACAGTGCCAGGCGTCAGAGCATTTAAACCCATATTTAGAGTGTTAAAAACCACATTCAAGCAGCGCCATATTAAAGCGTTTAAACTCACATTCGGTGAGTGCAGCATGCCAGAGCATATAAACCCACGTTCAGACACCAGACGTCAGACAGTTTAAACCCATATTCAGACAGTGCAGAACGTCAGAGCATTTAAACCTATATTCAGCGAACAGCAAGTCAGAGCATTTAAACCGAACTTCAGACAGCAACACTTCGGAGCATTTCACTCCAAACTCTGTGTGTTCATCACGTCAGAGCAGTTACGGAAGCAGAATGTCAGATATCTTAACCCCTGTTTCGGAACAGCACGATATGGTGTTAAAACCAACATTCAGAGAGCTCAACCCCATATTAGCACAGCACCTTTGAAATTTTAACACCCATTCAGGGAATGGCATGTCAGTGAGTTTACACCCACATTCAGACAGCAGAGCACGTCAGAGAGTTTACACCCACATTCAGACAGCAGAGCACGTCAGAGAGTTTACACCCACATTCAGACAGCAGAGCACGTCAGAGAGTTTACACCCACATTCAGACAGCAGAGCACGTCAGAGAGTTTACACCCACATTCAGATAGCAGAGCACGTCAGAGAGTTTACACCCACATTCAGACAGCAAAGCACGTCAGAGAGTTTGCACCCAAATTCAGACAGCGGAGCACGTCAGAGAGTTTACACCCACATTCAGACAGCAGAGCACGTTAGAGAGTGTACACCCACATTCAGACAGCAGAGCACGTCAGAGAGTTTCAACTCACTTTCAGGCAGCAGAGCACGTTAGAGAGTGTACACCCACATTCAGACAGCAGAGCACGTCAGAGAGTTTACACCCACATTCAGATAGCAGAGCACGTCAGAGAGTTTACACCCACATTCAGACAGCAAAGCACGTCAGAGAGTTTACACCCACATTCAGACAGCAGAGCACGTCAGAGAGTGTACACCCACATTCAGACAGCAGAGCACGTCAGAGAGTTTACACCCACATTCAGATAGCAGAGCACGTCAGAGAGTTTACACCCAAATTCAGACAGCGGAGCACGTCAGAGAGTTTACACCCACATTCAGACAGCAGAGCACGTTAGAGAGTGTACACCCACATTCAGACAGCAGAGCTCGTCAGAGAGTTTCAACTCACTTTCAGGCAGCAGATCACGTTAGAGAGTGTACACCCACATTCAGACAGCAGAGCACGTCAGAGAGATTACACCCACATTCAGACAGCAGAGCACGTCAGAGAGTTTACACCCACATTCAGACAGCAGAGCACGTCAGAGAGTTTACACCCACATTCAGTCAGCAGAGCACGTCAGAGAGTTTACACCTAAATTCAGACAGCAGAGCACGTCAGAGAGTTTACATACACATTCAGACAGCGCAGCTCATCAGAGTGCTAAAAAAAACTCATTTAGACAGAAGAGCATGCCAGAGAAGTTAAACCCACATTTAGACAACATTGCACGTCAAAGCGTTTCAACCAACTTTCGGGCGGCACAGCATATCAGAGCGTTTAAACCCACTTTCAGGCATACAGATGTATTGTAATAACCTTATTAAACCATCAGGCTTTGTTAATATCATGAGGCTTGATGTGACTTAATAGCATCAACATTTCACTCACCTTTTCCTTCCAGAAACAGATCCAGATATTCTGAATATGTCCCGTCAAAATTATAAATCCCTTTTAATCCTTTGGCGTGGTTGAAATATGATACGCTGACATCTTTGGGATTTCGCATGATGAAGATGGTTTTAATTCGCTTCTCCACCAGTTTCTCCGGCAGCTGGCGGAAGTAAAGATGCGAGTTCAGAACTCGAGGGGAGGGAAGTTCATCAGCCCGCTCAAACGTCGGCTTCCCCAACATGGCGATGTCTTTTGACTTCTTATTGTACTCAGAGTTACCGGCCCTGAGCATGGTGACGATTTCCCACAACCAGTGGGTACCTGGAAGGATCAGAATAGACAGAATTGAGTCAGTTGGGTTTAACGCCGCTTTATTGACTCATACTAGAAATCAAATTATCCATTTTTAAATCATTTATTGAGTAAGTCGTCTATCTCAGGTTCTTACCACATTTGGGATATGCCGCTATGATGACGTCATCGTCTCTAAGTTCGAACTTCTGAACATTTCGGATCATTTCCATATCAGCCTCAGGGGTGGTGCGAAATGCCCGGAGGACGCCGTCATGTTTGTAGAAGGACCACCCTTGACCATTTTCATTCCGGTAGTTCAGAATCTCAGGAGTTCTGTGAAGAATGAGTGGGTTCGGGTTAACGCCACTATATAACGGTTTAATGTGTGAGTTAGTGAGGATGAAATACCGTTACATAAAATTGGGGGAGTCGGCAAACAATATTCAGTCCTGAGACCAATCTCACACTCACACTCACCTTTCTATAATAAATGACCAGTCCCTTATTTCAAAACATTTCGAGCATTTACTGCCAATGTCCTCCTGAACATGGGGGAGGTCAACTTCCCGAGGCAAGAGAGTTGACTGACAATAAAAGTCCAGTTTCCACCCTTGCCGAACTAGGCTGTTATTATGGCGTTAGATTTTGGTTGGACTAACGAGTCTATGCATAGTCCAATCAAAATCGCGCACCGAAATCGAAATCCGGTTTGTAAAGTGTCATGCAGATTTCGGTCGACTGCAGGATTTGCAAAGCATGTGCACCGCTAGCTCGTTGTCAACAGATATTTTCTAAATCTTTTCATGTTTTCAATCAAGGTGCTCACGTGATTTGATGCACTTCGCGATGTAAGACCCGTTTTGTCACAATATAGATCTTGATTATCGATCAGATCGTCTTGACAGGGCGCCACCGTTTTGTTTGAATCAAATGCAAGTGATACGCGAGGTGGAGTCTGATTGGTCCATAGGAGAGGCATAGAAGGCATAGAAGGAACATAACGTGTAATAGCCACTGGTGGCGCTACGATAGGGCCCAGGAATTCCAGCCTAGTTCGGCAAGGGTGACGTCGCACTCAGCAATATTCCTTCGGTATGACGGCGGTCTGTAAATAATCGCGTCTGGACCAGACAATCCAGTGATTGACAACATGAGCATAGATGCTTATGATTATTATCACCATGTCAATTAAACCGTGAATGTCTACTCTCAGAGAGAGATGTATTCTTCATCACTCTAACTGATAATCTTGATGTTAAAAATGTATACTGAACAACAAAAGTTCCTGTGACATTGAATAAGATTTAATGCAAAGTTATGTTTTTTTTACCAAATCTGAAACAATTTCGGTTTACAACAAATAAAAGACTCCTGTAAGTGTTCAAATGGTTTAATTTGCCATACTGACTTCAGAAAATGCGTGATTTCATTAAAAAAAAACATGAACATGCCAAAATGTCAATTTACAAATCACACATCTTCAAGCAACACATCTTCGTCTCATGAAATTGACCAGGCGTCGCACAAAGTCCTGAGGCGCTATTCCATGTCATTCCACATGTGCTCGATTGGTGAGAGATCAGGGCAGCGAGCCGGCCAGGGGATGACATTCACGTTGTTTTGTTGCAGAGAGTCCTGAACAAGTCGAGCAATATGTGGCCGGGCGTTGTCGTGTTGAAAGGTAATGCCTGGGCCATGACGATGTCAAGACGGTAGAGCAACAGGGCTGATGATCTCGTCGCGGTAGCGCTGTCCATTGACTTTTCCCTCTACCACTATCAAACGGGTCTTCTGTCTTGCTATAATCCCACCCCATACCATAACGCTACCGGCCCCGAACCGATCTTGTTCCATGACACAATGATTGACGTAACGTTCACCTCGACGTCGGTACACTCGAATACGTCCATCGCTGTGGCTGAGGTGAAAACGAGACTCGTCAGTGAATAGAACTTGTCCCCAGTGCATGGCCTTCCAGCGTAGACGCTGTCTGCACCAGTGTAGACGTGCTTGACGGCGGTTTCCTGTCAAAATGGGACGTCTGGCGGGTCTTCTGGCGACAATCCCTGCACATCTGAAGCACGGTTTGTGAAGATAAGGCCAGGGATGCTTCTATGGAATCGATTTTGTAGGTGTGTTGTACGAATCTAGTTGTCTCGTCGATTATTGGTTATGCGTGGCCTGCCACTCCGAGGATGGTCTCTGACTGCATTCGTCTGTTGCCAACGTTGCCATAAACACCAAATGGTGTTTCTGTGGACGTTGAATTGTCTTGCAACATCACGTTGACTCGATCCTGCCTCAATCATACCAATGGCTTGCAGACGCTTGCTTGCATTTTCGGACAGGCATGGCATTTCGTAATGTTGAATAACTGCGTAATTTTGTTGTTTTTTCAAAGTGTTTGTTGTCAGCACGATGCTAAACAATGAATATGGAATCCCATTAACGCACATGTTTTTATACCCATTCTTGGGTACTGAAATGCATGGGGCTTGTATAAAAGTAAACTTTTGCATGGAATGCTTGCTTTTCTGTAGCAGTTGCGTTTTTTATTCTTGATTCCATACACGACTACAATATTGAAAACCAAACTTTACTTGTTTCAAAAATACACTAAAATATTGGTGTCACAGGAACTTTTGTTCTTGAGCATATGTTAAAATAGAGAAGATGGATCAACATGGTATGTTAGCATTCTTTCTTGATGCAGATAACAATGACATTGATGAAATAACTTGGCATTTCATTATTATAGAATTCTCTAAATATTTAAATCAAATTAAACCTATCCTCAACAACTTTGTGATAATGTCTAAGGGTTAAACAAGGTAAAGAATAGGTCAGCTTTGCCGTGAACGTGTGCAGTCATTCATTCATTCCTGTTAGAATATAAAGTTAAGTTACTGTGTATTGATATTTTATGGACGTTTTATTTGCACTATTATATGCTTTACCTGATCTTTTACATGCATGTTAACCCGCAATGATGATCAGAATTAACTGCCCCTGATGTTTGAATATATGTGTCAGTTGACATTCATGCATCGTCGAAGTCAGACATGTGTACGTCTCTGTGAATAAATCGTTTATCCAACGAGAGTAGTTGAAGCCTCTATCAAACAAAAGGTTAGAAGTATGGTGAATTCAACAATTCGTTTGTCCACAGACCAAAGTGTATTGTGAACATTCTATATTGTGATATTTCCCCGTACCTCAAACCCGAATGTACCGTGTATCGGACTGATTGGGCCGAGAGGAGCCGAATGTTTGTCATCGGGAAATGGGGGCGTCGTCAACAGATACCTGCCCAACACGTTTATCGTCGCGTATGGTGTCAACTAATTAAAAAACACTGCAATAGCGATGATGGATGAAGCTAATTTGAGGAGAATATTATCTTACTGCAGACTTTCCATGTTAATCAGTACTTGTTATGATGGACGCTTGCTACCTCGTTTGGACAACTTCTTACTCCTTGCGTAACTTGGCTATTACCTCAGTCACGTGATTAGACGGCCTGTCCTCATTTGGCCTACACCTCATATCGCCTACACTACTATCAAAACAAATTTATGGATGAGTGCACATCACACTTGTACCCTTATCCCTTAAGTAAAATGAACTCTTCCAACAAGATAACAAAGAATGTAAATGACTTTTAATACTGTAATTTCATTTTGGATATGAGATCATCTTCACAACTCAAATGTTTTCACAACATCAAATATCATAAACACACATGTATTATCATAGCACTGTACATTTATCTTCACAACGCAAATGTTTTCACAACATCAAATATCATAAATACACATGTATTATCATAGCACTGTACATTTATCTTCACAACGCAAATGTTTTCACAACATCAAATATCATAAATACATATATATTATCATAGCACTGTACATTTATATCCATCATCTTCATGTTTTATAACATTAGCACTACATCATTACTAGCAACATTACTGTAATTTAATGAAATGTCCAACTGTATCCAGAAACTGGATCACTGATCTTCTGCCAGTAGCAAGCTTAGATTAGTCAAGGCAGATAACGGTATCCTCCAAAAACAACTACATGCCAAAATCACTACAAAGATATGGTTCAGCGGGCAGCTAATCCCCTGTCTGTTCCCTTTATCCCGAAGTGGACTAGTCCTGCAACAAACAAACACAAAAAAACACTGAATGATTACAATTGAATTCTTTTTTTTTAAAGTGTAAGATATAAGATTTTTATATTAACGTTAAATTTAACTCAGTTTAAATTCATCTTTTTGTTGGCAGACAGCGTAATGGTAATTCTGAAATTTAAAATCATTTGCAAACTCGATAAATATGGGATTAATTTTACCAAAATAATTATCTAAGTAAAAATTCTAGAAAAAATAGTTAGATACAAGAAAAGGATTGTAATAGTATAACGGGATCCGCGTTTGCCATGGTTCTGTCCGTTTCATCCAATCGATGATGTTACGTTCCAGGTTATTTTTGTGTATAATTTATTGAAACAAAATTTGCTTATTTTCAGAAATTAAGAACATGAGTATCTTTTCATCAACGAACAAAAAATTGTGATCAAATGAAAAAATGAGAACTGTAAAAAGAAAGCAATGGTCTGCATACCTCAAGTCAACAATAGACGTTGCGGTGGTTGTGTGCCTAGATATTTGACCGATCGATACCTTTTCAACTTGCGGGGAGTACTTAAAATTTTAACAGTTAGAGAGCTGAGTATTTATGCATAACATATATGATTTAAATGATATGTAAAGTGTACTTGTGAACAGTTATTCTGAATGCTATTTGGGTGTCTTTATGCTATTCGCCTGTTGCGGCGCGGCTAGCGACACACTGTCGAATAGGTTCGACAGTAGCATTGAGTGCTTTAAGAGATTGCGTTCTGACTTGGCAATTTCGGCTGATCTGCCTGCCCCTCTTTGGGACTCACGTTTGTGAGTAGGATACACATATCTAGACGGATTTTTTGTATCCTTAAGATGTCTGGATTTTTTTGGCATTAATAATTTTGTATTTTTCGTAGTGATACGAAGTAATTATATTTTTAGAATGGATAGAATTGCTTTGGCTGCTCTGTTCAGATACATTTGGCCGTTGCTATTTCACATCTTGGCGTTAAGAGATAAACTATAGCGAATTTAACTACAGTTCCTGTTTTCAGAGTGGCAAGGGGAATCGTGCATATTTGTACCATGTCTAGTTTAATTTTTAAAAGATTTGCTTTACTTACTTCTGATTGGTTAACTCACCTTATTTGACCTCTGATATGAAATACATGGTAATGTATGTTTGCATTCTGTTTCAAGGAAATTCTAACCAATATCATATTGAGGTGTATATTTATGGATGTCAACTCCTTTATTATGAGGAACACAACGTTTCGGAGTTTCAGTTGAAGGAGTGAGCATGTACTCCGACACGTTGTGTTCCTCATAATAAAGCAATTGACATTCATAAATTGTATTCCTTTATTTGCATCACTTCTAAATGCCGTTCAAAGACATGAATATACTTGTTAAAACATAACAATTAAGAAGTGACTGTGTATTTGTTCGGTTCATTGAGGTATGAATCGGAAAACCGATGTGCAAATCGTATGAATTCGCTAAATGCCCCGTGCATGCCGATACACGTGAGGAGAAAGGGATCCGGAATTCCCTCGACTGTAATATTTGGATTCCCCAACATTCCGTAGTATTAATAGTAGTCCGCTTCGGTGGGCGTTGGGAGATGAATGCAATAGCACGTGACCAATTCAGCTAATCAGAATGCAGGAATGTCAATGAACACAAGGTTAACATGAAGCATCCTTCTTAGCTAAATCTCTCTCAGCTTGCTCGTGTCCATCCAATCCCTACTCCTCAGTGGGTAATATGCCCTTGGTTTTAATTTAGTGTAGTGGTCATGACATGAAGTTGTTATGGGAGACAGCCCAACTAGCTGGCAATTAAATCAATATGCAAATATAGGACACTGTTCTCTGTCCGTGTACGATTGTCGGGTAAACTGTTACTCGTTGACTGTTGCGTTAAGACAGTCACCTGTCATCTAGTTTACTGCGCAGGCATTGTGAGTCTATGCATACTAAACGGCGACGGGAAAGTTAAAGAGTTCGAATCCCAGAGTCGGCCGATAATGAACCATGATATGTGTACACCAGGCTGCACCGGTAGCAATTAAACGCCTACGACCTGGGTTACTGAGTTGTCCTACCTAATTAAACTGATTCGGATACTGTGATCTAACTGAAATATCATTCAAAGCTACGTCAAACCCACCCTCTCACACAATGAATAAAGCTTTAATATGATATATAACCTTTTTTATTTATTTATTTATTTATTTATTTATTTATTTATTTATTTATATATTTATTCATTTATTTATTTATTATCACAAACCCTGGTGTATACCAACACTAAAGGAAGCGTCGCATTAATTTCAAGACTTACGGTATTCATTGCACGTCTGTTAGGAAGTCAATATCCGCTACTCGTCAACCTTTTCGTCCTTGACTTCCGTGTCCAGTTAACCCTTAAAATACTGTAGTGTTAATTATAGTTTATTGACACATGTAAGACAAACACAAGCGACTCTTAATAAGAATGAAGGAAATCAATACCCGCTGCTTGTCAATCCGATCAACTTAATTTCCTGTCCTGTTAACCCTTAAATTCCCACAGTGTGAATTATGCGTTTACTAGCAAATATATAACATAAACCCTAGCGGCTCTACACAACAAGCCAAGTAGCGTCCTAATGCTGTATTTAGCCCTAGCCCAGTTTGTTTCGAGCACTGCCGACGTGGACTGGTTAAGCCTTGGTGTCGCACTCTCTCAGTGTACACGGGGTAGAATGGCTAGGACAACATTGCGCGAGGTAGTTTAACCTAGATGCACGGGAGTATATCTTACAGCTATTTCTGTCAGCCCGACACGCTCACACCAAGGCTTGACAGTTTATGCAAGTCACAGATCTGAGAGACAAGGTATGTTATTGAGATAACAACCACGTGTTGTATAACGAAGGGGTCATAAACGCAGCTCAATATATAACCTCATTATACCGTGGTAAAGGGTATAGTGTTTTTTGCATGTTGTGTTGCAAGTATCTGAATTTCTTGATATGATATGGGTCGACATCCATTACACCTGGTTGCTATGGACGCTATGATTGTGTTTACATGGTTACCTTGTGTGATACGAATGTGCTCCGAGTGCTGGTCTTAGCGACATGCCTAACCTGGCATATTGCCATGGTCTAACAGATCGATTGTGGTCACATATAACACGTGGTTTAAATATGTATTATTCATAAACACTTTTTAAAATTTATTTTCATAAAAACGTTTAAATTAAGTTCATAAATTATCACCAGAGGTTGACGAGGCTACACCGTGCGAATGTTCAGCTAGCACGACAGTAAGGGGTGTATATAATAGGTGATAGCTCCCTCACTAATTATGCCAGATAGCTCCCTCACTAATTATGCCAGATAGCTCCCTCACTAATTATGCCAGATTGCTCCCTCACTAATTATGCCAGATAGCTCCCTAACTAATTATGCCAGATAGCTCCCTCACTATTTATCTCAGATGGCTCCCTCACTAATTATGCCAGATTGCTCCCTCACTAATTATGCCAGATAGCTCCCTAACTAATTATGCCAGATAGCTCCCTCACTAATTATGCCAGATTGCATCCCTCACTAATTATGACAGATAGCTCCCTCACTAATTATGCCAGATAGCTCCCTCACTAATTATGCCAGATAGCTCCCTAACTAATTATGCCAGATAACTCCCTCACTAATTATGCCAGATTGCATCCCTCACTAATTATGCCAGATAGCTCCCTCACTAATTATGCCAGATTGCATCCCTCACTAATTATGACAGATAACTCCCTCACTAATTATGCCAGATAGCTCCCTCACTAATTATGCCAGATAGCTCCCTAACTAATTATGCCAGATAACTCCCTCACTAATTATGCCAGATTGCCCCCTCACTAATTATGCCAGATTGCTCCCTCACTAATTATGCCAGATAGCTCCCTAACTAATTATGCAAGATAGCTCCCTCACTAATTATGCCAGATTGCATCCCTCACTTATTATGACAGATAACTCCCTCACTAATTATGCCAGATAGCTCCCTCACTAATTATGCCAGATAGCTCCCTAACTAATTATGCCAGATAACTCCCGCACTAATTATGCCAGATAACTCCCTCACTAATTATGCGAGATAGCTCCCTAACTAATTATGCCAGATAACTCCCGCACTAATTATGCCAGATAGCTCCCCCACTAATTATGCCAGATAACTCCCGCACTAATTATGCCAGATAACTCCCGCACTCATTATGTCAGATAACTCCCGCACTAATTATGCGAGATAGCTCCCCCACTAATTATGCCAGATAGCTCCCTCACTTATTATGCCAGATAGCTCCCTCGCTGATTATGCCAGATTGCTCCCCCACTAATTATGCCAGATAGCTCCCTCACTTATTATGCCAGATAGCTCCCTCGCTGATTATGCCAGATAACTCCCCCACTAATTATGCCAGATAACTCCCTCACTAATTATACCAGATAACTCCCGCACTAATTATGCGAGATATCTCCCCCACTAATTATGCCAGATAGCTCCCTCACTAATTATGACAGATAACTCCCTCACTTATTATGCCAGATAACTCCCCCACTAATTATGCCAGATAGCTCCCCCACTAATTATGCCAGATAACTCCCGCACTAATTATGCCAGATAACTCCCGCACTAATTATGCGAGATAGCTCCCCCACTAATTATGCCAGATAGCTCCCTCACTTATTATGCCAGATAGCTCCCTCGCTGATTATGCCAGATTGCTCCCCCACTTATTATGCCAGGTTGCTCCCCCACTAATTATTCCAGATTTTTTCCCCACTAATTATTCCAACACGCCAGAAACCTATGATTGTGTTTCTAGGTTTGTCATCACCATACCCGTGCTCGTAGGTTTCGCCAAAGTGGTAAACGTCAGAGACCTGCATGACTTCGGGCTTTCCTCCCACATTAAGCTGACACGCCGTGACATAACTGAAATACTGTTAAAAGCGGCGGTAAACCCACGTCTCTCACTTAACGGCAATAATAGCCAGACGGCTTTGTCCATAGGGAATGTTCTAATCCTGGATTTAACATTAGTAGTTACAAACTAGGAATTTTTATAGTTCTCATTAACAGTCTCCTTGTTTCCAAGGCAGGTACCATTTCACCTGTGCGTATTTCTCCACGAACCCAATTACTGCCCTTCCATGTGTGAGACGCCACGACCTGGGGATTACCTCCCCTTGATGGAGTACGATGGGTGTGAGTTCCAGGTGTATCCTGGAGACAGGGCCCTACATACACACATCACACACGTGAGGGATCTGGCAGTGAGGCAAGACGATGTGTTCATTATTGGATATCCATATTCAGGTGAGTGCAGAAAATCAAAGCGCAAAATGAGAGGGAGGGAGAGAGAGAGAGAGAGAGCGAGAGGGGGCGGGGAGGGAGAGAGAAAGAGAGAGAGGGGTGAGGCAGGGAGAAAAAGAGAGAGGGGGCGAAGGAAGGAGAGAGAAGCGAGAGATAGAGAGAGGGAGGGAGGGAGGGAGGGAGAGAGACCGCGAGAGATAGAGAGAGAGAGTGAGGAGGGAGAGAGAGTGAGAGAATGAGAGAGAGGGGGTGAGGGAGGGAGAGAGAGAAAGAGAGAGAGGTGATGATGGAGGGAGGGAGAGAGAGAGAAAGAGAGAGGGGGTGAGGGAGGGAGAGAGAAAGAGAGAGAGGGGTGAGGGAGGCAGAGAGAAAGAGAGAGAGGGGTGAGGGAGGGAGAGAGAAGCGAGAGAGAGAGAGAGAGAGAGAGAGAGAAGGAGGGAGGGAGGGAGAGAACGAGAAAGCTGTGCTGATCGTTTTTGGCACAACTACATGGATGGGGTGGTCTGGTTCGGCGACGTTGTTCATTGCTCATAATATTAATCACTGGTCTGTCTGATCCAGTTCGGACTATTTGCAGGCCGCCCTCATATGGCTGAAGCATTGCTGCCTGTTGCGTTAAACAACAATCACAAAAGCAATATCTATATGTAGAATGTGTGTCCATATATATAATTTGTGTGTGTGTATGCGGAATTTGCTCTGGTATGACATGAACACGTCATATATAACTGAAGTGTTTAAAAATGCTATCAGTCATTGTTAGTCCCCAAATGAACAGTCAACGTATCCCAATCACAACATCAGTTCGATTTTTCAGTTCATTATTTTGTTCGTTGATCGTATATATGACACAATATTCAATAATACAGGATGAAGACAGCCTTTTGTTAGAGCGTTCACACGTCACGCAAAAGCCCGGGTTCGATTCCCACACCGGAACGTAAAACCCTTTCTGCTCACTCACTCAACCCCATCCTCTTAAACACTCGGGGCAGTCCAGAGGGTAAAATATTGACTCGCTACACGAACACCCGGTTCGATTCCCAACATTTGTGCTTGAATGCTTGAAGACCATTTCTGGTCCCCGCGTGATATTGCTGGACTATTGCTAGCAGCGGCGTAAACTCACTCATTCCGAACATTCGGGCTCAATTGCCAACATTGTCGGAAGACCATTTCAGGTGTTCCCTTGCTGTAAAGTGAATAGACTAATACTAAAGCGTCATGAAAACCTAACCACTCACTTAAACACTGCATGTTTCTTCTCCAGGATGCTCTTCATTGTGGAAGATCCTTACCAGCCTCCTGACCCCCGGCTCAGACGACCATCACCGGACTGGTCAGTTCCACCTACTGGACCGTACCACAGCTGACCAGCTCGCTGACCTCCCCTCCCCCAGGCTCCTCCATTCCCACTACCCCATCCGGTTCCTCCCGTCACAGATACTCACCAACAAGCCAAAGATTCTCTACCTCGTTCGGAACCCCAAGGATGTGTGCGTGTCCCAGTACCTCCACACACAGAAGGGGATAGGAGGATGCAGGAGAACCTTTCAGTCTTTCCTTCAGGCATTTTTGAATCATTCCAGTAAGTGTTGATTCATGAACAATGAAAATATTTATTTAATGCAAATAGTCTTATTCCCAGTATAAACTCTTAAAATGTTTATTCATATCAGAAACTCGAGATGCTGTGACACACTTTTCTTCAGATTTGATCAAATAACTGGTTTATGCAATTTTGCCACCTGTCAGTACAGCATAAGATTAAAAAAAGAAGGTTTGATCATATTTTTTTTCGGATAGGAGCAGATATCACGCCTATTTTGCGACTCTGGTTCCCATTTGTACGCGCGTCCTATTTTTTTAATGTGAAGGAAGGGAGACTATACTCATACAGACGTCCTGGTCAAAGGAAGGTACTTGTTCGCGATCAGTTTTTGTATACTCTCCCTGTTGGGTGAATATTTAATGGGATATATATTTGGATTTCTCTTTTGTTTTAAACCAGTTTAATATCTTCGCTGTAATATTGAGGATTTGTTTTCCGATGTTACACAGAACAAATTAAATCAATGAAATTATACATATAATTATTCATTAAACCTAATGTATTTGTTTTGATATTCGCTTCATATAGAGAATAGCAAACCTAGTAATGAATAACATAGCTCACCTTACTGAAAAGAAATTGAGCTTATGCCAACGGCCTGGTTCTCCGGCGTCGTCTTTAAACATCTCCACTTCAGGAACCACTAGAACAATAAAGCTGAATCTTCATGCTTCATCCCATTGATGCTGACAGCTGAAGTTGAAGTTCCTATGGGCCTCCATATAAAAAAACCTGTTCACGGCCTTTTTTGTTCAAAATGTAATTCAGTTGTGTCCATGCAGTTTGAAGTGGAGCCCAACATGCCTGATCCGCTTTTTGCAATATGTTACATTTGTCATCTGACCTCAACATATTTCTACATTCTCTAAATATACATTTCCTAGTACTTTAATAATGTCATCTCTTTAGACATCACTGGACTTATGAAGATAAAACTTAACATATTTCATCTTACCAGTGATTACACCTATATTTGTTCAAGAGCTTCAAATCAGATTTTCAATATGGTCGCCACGGCAGCCATATTGAAACTATGTTATTGAGACATTTTTGTTTAAAATGTAATGAAAATTTGGTGTAGTCAGTAGTGGGGTTTCACAGATGTGCACGTTTGTGTGACAAATGAACCTGTTGAAAAGGTTCAATGTCGCTGTCATAGCAGCTAGTATACTACTCCTCAAACTGGCCTTAGGTTAAAGACAGATTAACCAGAATAATTGTTATTTAAAGTGTCTACACATATACATCATAAACATAATACAACTCCTATACTGTCTAGACCTAGGGGTGAAACGATCCAGCAAGGTCACGATATGATACGTATCAAGATACGTTACACATCGCGATACGCATATGTACTTTAAACCACATGGAAACCTATTGACCTGTAAATATTTCACAGCAGATTCAAAAAGAAAAGCCAGCTGTAGACACGATGTAGTGGCTATATTTACTAGTGAACATGAAACACTGATGACAACTCATTTGCGATATTTGACTGACAAACATGCGGGAGCTTATTAAACAAGAAGTAAGTAATATATTTCAGCAAATGTATCGTTTTGATACAGAAAGAAATGTATCGTAAATCGTATCATCACATGAAAACTTTGTGGTTGAGGCCCTGATTCATATCAGACGTGTTGGATACTGATTGAAAAAAACCTTTTTTATGGCTACTGCGCAGCCACTCCTGTTCTCTTCTTCTCTAAAAGCACTTTTGGATCTTCTTCTTCTCCTCTGCAATTGCCAAACAGAGGAAGATCAACATTGCTATTACGTTTCTCCTAATGATGACATCATATTTTTTTTCAAATTATTGGAATAATATTGTGTTCTTCGTGAACCAATTGGAAGACGTGTGTGGCATTCTCTTTTAAGGCACATAAGCCATTGCATACAGTACATTTAAACGTATACGATAGTACATTCACTCTTAAAAAAGGTGTAAAATGAAGTTACTTGTTTAATATTCGTTAATACTATTATCATGTATTTACGTATTTATGCAGAAACTATTTGAAAAGCAATGCTGACATCCACTGATGTTGATACTGATTTTGTTGACATTTAAAAGCTGTTGGCTACATATCCAGGTGAGCTACGAAACCGTGGCACTATTTTCAAATTCTCTGAAAATCAAGTATACAGGAAAATATGGAATATAGCACAATGATCAGTGATGAAATTTCACATCACCTGAACGGTATCATGTAAGAAGATGTGCAGAGAAATACTGTAAGTCAGTACGACTGTATCTCATATGTCTTATTTCTTAATCAGCTCGTCATTTACCTGTTCATTAATCCTGTCTTAAAGTTCATGATGTGTTCATAAAGTTCTTGACGTTGCAGCTGGATATGACGGGTGGTTCCACCATGTGAGGCAATATCAGCAGGACTCTACTGGGCATCGAGATCTCCTGGTCCACACACTCCGTTTTGAAGACACCCAAGCGGTAGGATCCAATGTGTATTAATGTAAACTGCCGGGCCAAAAACGCATCTTATTGAAACAAGAACGTCATTAGTCTGAATACAGTAACCGAAACACTGCACACTTAGGTCCAAAACACAACCATGATACTCGTATCAAATACACCACCATGGAATACTAGTAACCATTTCTTGTTAGTTTCAGTTTTAGCCCCCATCACACATGGGTCCATACTTTCTTTGTCCTGCAGAGTATTTATGCATCTAACACGTTGTTAAGAATGACAGGGGGCACGGGTGGCCCAGTCGTCTAAGGCGTCGGGATTCGCTGTGCAGAGTTGCGTCCCTTGGGTACGCCAGCAACCTATGATTGTGGGTTCGAATCCCGGTTCGTCCCGATTATGTTTCTAGGTTTGTCAGCACTATACCCGTGCTCGTGGGTTTAACCGAAGAGGCAAACGTGCGAGACCTGCATCACTTCGGGCTTTCCCCCCACATCATGAGATCCGTAAAGATTCCGGGGTAGAATAGGTCTTCAGCAACCCATACATGCCGGAAAAGGCGACTATGCTTGTCGTAAAAGGCGACTAACGGGATCGGGTGGTGAGGCTCGCTGACTTGGTTGATACATGTCATCGATCCCAATTGCGTGGATCGATGCTCATGATGTCAATCACTGGATTGTCGAGACTCGAGACTCGAAAGACAGAGACATGTCTACCACAAAACCGCAAAATTATTTTGAGATGTCTCGAGAATACAACAAGACTTCTCGTCAGATGCCATTTTAATGAAACGAGTTGACTTTCATTGATATCTGGGAATGTTCGCGAGTTGTTCCCTGGATGTGTTGTATGCCCTGGAAAAATATGTTATGTAACAAATAAAAGAATGTACGGCCTCCCTATGAGAAAAATTGTCATATCTTGAACTAGTGACCCAAGCAGTTCTCGGGCTCTGACAAACTATCTAATGGTATGTTAGTATTATTTTCCCTTCTTTCTGTACATGCCGTTAATATCACTTGTCTGCAAAGAATGTTCCCTGGCACTTTGGCCAACTCAACACAGACCTGGCGTGACGAGAAGACACAAAACAGTCGCATTATCCCTGTTATGTAAGACAAAATGGCCCTAAAAGGCTTCCGAATATGTCACTGCTTCGGCCACAATTTTAAATCCACCGACAGACAAAAACTCTTTGGCGTGTTCCGGTTCGTAATTTACCATGACTGCTTTGTGGTCGTGTTAAGTCATTCGTTATTTATGTGGGAGATTATGTCCACTATCAAAGATGACATGTGACAATGCAGGCTGATATACTCATGGACAGCGAGAATCAGACTACCATGGCCAGGCTGCTAGGGTGGGAATTCAGGGGAATTACTTTGTTTTTTAATCAAGCAGGTAGACTGAGTGAGTGAGTCACTCGTATGGTGCTGCCAAACCTAGGGACATAATCAGGGCGAATTGGGGTTCGAACACGAAGTCATAGGTTTCTAGAACCCGAGGACGCAACTACAGCAGGCAGTGGTTACCGGCCTAGAAAGCTATGTCAGCAGTAGAGGTTACCTGAAGGTCCTGAGTTTCACGTGTTCTTCGTGAATATGAACCCTGCAACCAGAAGAAAAAACCCATTATTTATCGAGTCAGTTGAGCTGTAATGGTGATCAAGATTATTCCACTTTAAAAAATACTTGCATGCACGTATATGTGTGTGCGTGCGTGCCTGTGTGTGTGTGTGTGTGTGTGTGCGCGCGCGCGTTCGTCCGAACTAAAGGCGGTTCTATAGTCCTAACCTACTGAGATACCATGCCGCTGTTTAACATTGATACCCAACTCGGACATAGTATACTGACTCCGAGCCGACCAGTCATTGTTTTAGGCCGTTAATGCCGAACGTCAAGTACCATCTTTTAACGTCTTTTGGTATGACGCGCGGGATCAAACCACCGACCTGCCGCTGCCCGGGCATACGATGTATCCGCTAGACCACAGGGGCCGTCCCGGAGTCAGGACATGGCAATAACATCACCAGGTCACAAGGTAAGTGAGAATTTCTTTCTCTCTATCTCTCCTTTCTGGATCATCTGAACTCTGTAGGTCTTGAATGTTGTAAAATAGTCATACACACGACGTCAGATATATAAATCTACAAGCGGTTACGCTTCTAGTACACCCATCCTCAGCGCGTCCGACTACATGCACGGGAATTGTCATGTCTGAAGAAAAGAGCCTTGGCAAACCTTCTTTACGAATGACCTTCAATGTGTCCTTGACCTCAAACGTTGGTCACTCGTGAGCCTTTCTAGTTTCAACGAAGTTTCATTGATCTTCAGTAAATGAGTATCTAGTTAGTCGCTTTTTAAGGCATGACCTTTAGGATAACCCTTGAACTTTGATATAAATGACCCGTGTCTTCAAAGCAGTTCTGAGAGTTTTCAAAGAGATATTTGGGATACGATACCTGACTGGCGTCTATGAGCACCACGTGTTTCAACAACAAAGTGCAACGGTGGCCACTGTTCATGGGGATGCTTAATAAGAGAGCCAAGGGTAGTCAAGTCTGAAACTAAAAGGATTGCTAACATACCAAGCTTGCTGGTTCGTTATAGCTCTATCATGTTATCTGGCTTCATTGTAGTGGTTGCTTCAAACAATCAGTTGAGCTCATGAAAGGAAATGCGGTCTATCCACAGGAGCATTTCCAATAACAGCTGAATATTTGTATTACCTATTACCTGTTGGAATTGCGGAATTGCCTGTGATTTTTGTTTGTGTTTTTTTTTTTCAAATATCAAAATACATTCTACATTTTATTGAATCAATGCTACATTTCAAGTGTACTCCCGAGCAGAGATTGTGGGATTTGGGGTATCAAATCTGTTTTATGTGATCCATCTGTACAGTTTTATCTTTGTTCTGAAACACGGATATTTGCGACTCATTTCTATTGAGTGAGTGAGTGAGTATTGTTTTACGCCGCTTTTAGCAATATTACAGCAATATCACGGCGGGGGACACCAGAAATGGACTTCACACAATGTCGGGAATCGAACCCGGGTCTTTGGCGTGACGAGCGAACGCTCTAACCACTAGGCTACCCGACCGCCCCTCTCATTTCTATTGAAATAGCTTCCCGAATCCCGCGTACACAAAGGTTGGCAGCCTCATGAATGTGAACTAAAATGTGCAACCAGAACTTTTCGCACGTACACTTCGCTCTTTGGCGACTCGGTGTTATGAAATGCTTGGCAAATATACGTGAGCAGGCGTCTTTGTAAATATATTTTAATGTATTTAGTCATTTATTTAGTCACGGATATATGTAAACAAGAGCTCATCAAAAAAAATATGTCCGTGATTTATCTAAATAGCATCACATATTGATCAAAATTCCTGTTGACACTTGAAAAAATTATGAAAAACATTTTGAAAAGATTGGTCAAGTTGGAATCGAACTTGAAAACTCTTAGCAACAAATGACTGGTGGGATATTTAGAGTTACTTCCCTTTGACCCCAACTCTATCTCAGCGCGTAACACTGTCTTTTGCCTCCTATTGTCGCACGGGTGATCGCTGTGAGGAGCTTTGAGAAAAAACAAAGCTCGAAGCTTGACTCTTTCACACGATGTGTTCATTGGAATCATTTATCTCCTGACGCAGTAACATGGTAGGTATACATGTTTAGAAAGATGAATGGAAATGATATAGATATACCCTACCGCTCGACCCGATAAGTTACCTGACTTTCCCCAAGCGTTTACAAAGAGTGAAGCCTTTTTTAAGATTGCAATCAGCATGATTAGTCAGAGAGGTCTCGTTTGGCCCGAGTTTGTTTGTTATTAGTTTCATGGTCATATTCATGACACCTCCGGGTATGTTTCTAACTCGATACGGATTATTTGCGGACCGAGGTTACTTTTTGAAAGTGCAGTAGGTTGTTACTTTTAAAATCGTCTTTTACCCCATCTGTGTGCCCCGTGAGAACCTATTGGGTTCATGTAACAAATGTTATATTTGGGATAGCCTAACACTTTCTTAGTAAAGATTAGGTGCCTCACTCTGGCAGTGTGGGTTGGAATCCCGGAGAATCTTTGCTTTACTAAGAAAGTGTTATGCCAAATAAAACATTTGTTACATTTAACCAGAGACCATATATCGGTATATGGTCTCTGATTTAACCACTTTCTAAATTGCATTGTGTGTTCACTGTTGGGTTCTGTTCTACACACACCCGAAGATAGGGAGAAATTCCGCAGTGGCGAACGAAACGTGTTTGTCAACATTCTGGAATATTTTTAAATGAATACCTATTTTGAATGTTGATTGTGTACCGCATGTTTTTATTTATCAGTATCCTGTTGATACTAAGGCGATACACCCACTGTGAGATCCGATACGTATCAAGATACCTTACTCACGATGGCTCATGATCTGTGGTGCGTAAGCCTTCTTTTTCAAAGATGGCCAAATATACCTGGCACACTGATGATTGACAGTTGGCAGTGTGAAGTATGGCGCAATGGATGAAAATATTTATATTTTTACTATTAATTTGCGCTACTGATTAGTGGAACAGCTATTAAAGCAAACATTTAAGGTCAGAATCGATATTTTTTACTTCGTGTGCGACTGTGATCGATACTTGTATCGAGAAGTAAAAAATCACGATGCACCGATGCATCAGTGTATCATCCCACCACTAGTTGATACCCAGGATAAAGTTCGAATTAAAATAATGAAATTGAATGATTTCATGTTAACCATCCAACTCCCCACTCTATATAGAACCAGCTATCCGAGAGGGTCATACTGTAGGGTCATGGCTTGACTGTCAGATCCCATTGTGGCTCTCGGCTAAGAATCATTGGGAGTGTTCACCTACTCTACATATGTACTGTACCTATCACGTCTTATTGGTTTGTGATTAATGTAATCATGGAAATACAGCTGAATCTAGTAAAGTTTATTCTTGTCTCAGGAGGTAAGATCCTTGTGTACCTGGTCATTTAGAGACTCACATATACATAAGAGTAATAGAGATAATGCACAAATAACCCTGTCACAAGTTCTAGCAGGTAAATGTTTGGGCACTAACTGGGTAACTTTTATATCTGAAATCAACTGAAGACCATATTCAGGCACCAAAATGAGCACCAATATCAAAAGTTCATTGTCAACACAGGTACTTCAGAATTGTACCCCAGGTAGCGTTCTGTATACACAAATATACCCCACGTAACTTTCTGTAGGAATTGTATGGTATTAAGAATACTGCACGCTTGCAGCATATTGCACACAGGACTGAGACCGGGTTCATGCATTGTGAAATTTGTGTTCTGTATACACAAATATACCCCACGTAACTTTCTGTAGGAATTGTATGGTATTAAGAATACAGCACATTTGCAGCATATTGCACACAGAACTGAGACCGGGTTCATGCATTGTGAAAATGGTACTGTAAATATATTGCCAAGCTAGGGTACATTTGTGTATACAAAAAGATATCTGGTAGTACCCGTGCCCACAACAAGGCCAACAGCCAAAGTTAGTAGTACCTCAGACTAAATATTCAAGAAGTAACTGAACAATTATTGCCTGGAGGCCAGAGGCCATCATTTACCTGATACTCAGCCTATTACTTTAGTACAGGCATAGTTGGAGGTATGACTTGACAATAACTATGCTAAATATACAATGATAGCTGTCATGACCAACCTTAAGATCCCACCTATGATGTGTCGGAATTTGCATGAGGATGTCTTGGATCTGTATCGAGCAATCAGTGGTTCCCATTTGACAATTTCTCCTGCCTTGGCTCAAATCTTGGTAAGGCTGTAATCCAGGTTTGACCCTGTAAATGTATATCTTGTCAGGTAACACATACATGGCAGAACAATGTTTTGTTTGTTGTTTAATGACACTGTCTCAGTGACACACTCAGCAATATTCAAGCTACCTTCGATTAATCAAGTCTGGATCAGACAATCCAGAGAGTGATATCATTAGCGTTGATACACACAATTGGGATATGAAACAATCAAACAAGTCACCGAGTCTGACCACCAGATCCCAACCAGGCATGGGTTGCTGAAGACATATTCTAACCCAAATCTTCAAGGGCAGCAGTACAGAAAGGGTAGGGAAGGATTGTTCAGTTGAAATGTCATGACAAACTCTGAAGTGAAACTGTCAATTTACCTAGGTCTAACTATTTTTGAGTCAAGGGACACTCAGTGAAAATTTTGAGGGGTCCAAGGCAGTCATGCACATGCTGAGAACCCTTCAACCTGTATCATGTGTATCTTTGAGGTTTCAATGTTAATTGGAATAAAATCAACCACAAACACGCTGAACATTGAGTGTATTTCTTATCAGAATATATATGTTAGTTATACCATGTATATGTATCATGCTTACAATGGTGATGAAAAAATGTGAAATGGCAACATTCCAAAAGACATACCTATATTTGTCCCTGAGAACTCACTATGTTACTCTCACTGATTTGAAATTATTCTGTTTTGGGACAGGTGGTACACTCAGTTGGAAGCATTTGTTATCACAGTTAATTGTTCTCACTCAATTCACTTCTCCTAGCGACCCATGAAGATCTGGGGTAGAATACGTCTTCAACAGCCCATACTTGCCGTAAAAGGCGACTGTGCTTGTCGTAGGAGGCAACTAACAGGATTGGGTGGTCAGGCTGACTTGGTTGATGCATGTCATTGTAACTCAATTGCGTGGATCGATGCTCATGATGTCAATCACTGTATTTTGTGGTCCAGACTTGATTATTTACAGACCACTGTCATATAGCTGGAATATTGCTGAGTGCGGCGTTAAACAACAAACAAACAAACAAAACAACCAGACACTGAGGACATTGTGGGGACCAGGATTAAGATAACATCAAGGCAACCCATATAATTGGCAGTCTTGTAGCCCAGCTTGGTCACTTGATTGATTGTGTTACATTGTACCCTTATAGGGAGTGAGGCAGGAATCAACAATGCACTTGATTCTTTTTGTACGTGGGATTCAGGGGTCTATATAGTTTGTTTGTTTGTTCTTTAACACTGCACACCCCAGCTATATGACGGCGGTTTGTAAATAATCGAGTCTGAGACAAGACAGTCCAGTGATATATATCATGAGCATCGATTCATGTAATAGAGATACGATGACAAGCATCATCATGTCAGCAAGCCTGACCACCCAATCTCGTTTGTAACCTCTTACAACAAGCATGGGTAGCTGAAGATCTATTCTAACCTTGATCTCCAAGGGTAGATTCTTTATAGATGGTCTTCGCAGTGTCTGTTCCATTTGTGCAAATACAATTAGTACCTGGTATGAGGTTAAACATTAAAAAAAATAGCAATAATGTTGTAGGTAAGAAAAATCAGTGATATATGATATATTTTTCATTAATTTAACTGCAAATCGCACCCTATATTACCTAGAAATGTTTTCAATAGAATTTTCTCGGTTACTGCTACATAAACCAAAAACATTACTTGGGGTAATTAAACATGATTAAACATGTGATCTTGTGTTATCATGTACCTACAGTCTTTATTCATGCTATCAGTGACTAGTTACTCCTGACAAGAATCAATTATTTAATTTGTTCCTCTGGTGAGCGGTGGGGTAGCTTAGTGGTTAACATGGTTAAAGCGTCCGTTGTCAGGCCCGGGTTCAATTCTCCACATGGGTACAGTATGTGAAGCCTATTTCTGGTGTCCCCCACCAGAACGTTGCTGGAATATTGTCAAAAGCGTCATAAAACCACACACTCTTACTCACTCTCTAGCTGGGGTATTTCTGCAATGTAACTTACAACTTGTTATCATGTCAATATCATAATAATATACTTCTGTGGTTCCTTTTCAGTTTTAAGCTGGTTTCATGAGTGGAGCTGAACCAACTTAAGAAGATGTGTGAAGGAAAACACATCTTTGAAGTTCACGCTAGATACTTAAGGCAGTAATATCCAAAACATGGAAAAACAAGGTCCAGTACACATCCGTGACACTATTAGTGACCAGAAAACTGGACATTCTGGATGTGTGGGAGAACTTCTAGAAACAAGTCCAGTACAGATCAACAACTCTATCAGTGACCAGAACACTGGATGTGAGGGAGAACTTCTAGAATCAAGTCCAGTACAGATCAACAACTCTATCAGTGACCAGAACACTGGATGTGAGGGAGAACTTCTAGAATCAAGTCCAGTACAGATCAACAACTCTATCGCTGACCAGAACACTGGATGTGTGGGAGAACTCCTAGAAACAAGTCCAGTACAGATCAACAACTCTATCAGTGACCTGAACACTGGACATTCTGGATGTGTGGGAGAACTGCCAGAAACAAGTCCAGTACAGATCAACAACTCTATCAGTGACCAGGACACTGGATGTGTGGGAGAACTGCCAGAAACAAGTCCAGTACAGATCAACAACTCTATCAGTGACCAGGACACTGGATGTGTGGGAGAACTGCCAGAAACAAGTCCAGTACAGATCAACAACTCTATCAGTGACCAGGACACTGGATGTGTGGGAGAACTCCTAGAAACAAGTCCAGTACAGATCAACAACTCTATCAGTGACCAGGACACTGGATGTGTGGGAGAACTGCCAGAAACAAGTCCAGTACAGATCAACAACTCTATCAGTGACCAGGACACTGGATGTGTGGGAGAACTGCCAGAAAGGAGCCATCCTAGGGAACATGAAGCAAGGCGGCATGAGTGTACGGAGTGTGGGAAAAGATTTAAAAGATCAGGACACCTAAAGACACACATGTTGTGTCACAGCGGAATCAAGCCTCATGAATGTATTGAGTGTGGGAAAACATTCTCACAAACCAGTAACTTACAGATACACATGCTCAATCACAGTGGACTCAAGCCTTATGAATGTACAGTGTGTGGGAAAAAATTTAAACAGACAAGTAACTTACAGAATCACATGCTGTATCATAGCGGAGTGAAGCCGTACGCGTGTAAAGTGTGTGGGAAGAAATATACACAATCAAGCAACTTGAATACTCACATGGTCAGTCATGGCGGAGTCAAGCCCTTTGAGTGTACAGACTGTGGGAAAAAGTTCATACAATCGGCCCATTTACTTCGACACATGATTGTTCACAGTGCGGTCAAATCTAACTTGGTGTGTATGGAATGTGGGAAAACATTTGGACTTCCGCATAATCTTAAGAAACACATGAGGAGTCACAGTACTATTAGGCCTTTTGGGTGTAGTGAGTGTGGAAAGACTTTTACAGAATCGGGTGACCTGCAGAGACACATGATGTGTCACAGGACAGATGAGCCTTTTGAGTGTAAAGAGTGCGGGAAAAGGTTTAGACAAAGAGGTAACCTACAGAAACATTCAAAGTGTCACAGTGGTGTCAGGTCGTTTGTGTGTGGTGAGTGTGGGAAAGCATTTGCAAGATCAGGTAACCTGCAGGAACACATGAAGGGTCACAGCGGAGTCAGGCCATTTGAGTGTGGGGTTTGTGGGAAAGCCTTTGCACGTTCAATTAAGCTGCAAATACACATGAGGAGCCACACTGGTGAAAAGCCTTGTAAGTGCAGTGTGTGTGGGAAAGGGTTTACGGAAAAGAGCAGCCTGAATGTACACATGAAGCGCCACAGTGGCGTGAAACCTTTTCAGTGTTGTGAGTGTAGGAAAGCGTTCACAACATCCGGGCAGCTGCAGATGCACATGAGGAGCCACAGTGGAGTCAAACCTTACAAGTGTGATGAATGTGACAAGACATTTACAGGATCAAGTAATCTTCAGACACACAAAAGGCGGCATCACAGCGGAGTTAAGTCATTTGAGTGCGATGTGTGTGGGAAAGTATTTAAGAAATCAGGATTCCTGGAGAGACACAAAAGACACAAACACAGTTGACATGGTCCATAGAAGGATATAAATGTGGTGTGAGGCTTGGACGCCCTGCATTACCATCTCAACATTTTGTTCTTACTGAGGGACCGGCCATTTGATAATTGGTATCTGGTCTTGATTTTTTGTTTGAGACCAAATAAATTTTAGCACACTTTATCAAGACCCACATTTCATTCAAATTATAAACATATTAACCACATCCTGTATGGCTAGTTAAATGTTTTTGTTTGTATAAACTAAGGTAAAAAACACAAATTCCAGTATTTTCTGAATCAAATTATTATTGTTTAAAGAAAAATCCCAACACACCTTGGTTATCTAAGGGATATCATATCATGTGTATCTCCTTCATTGCCTTTAGAAATATTTTTGACACTTTGTCTGTCGTGTCAATGGTCAATTTCATCCTCAAGGTCATGGATTAAAAACGTTATTAAACACCAAGCATGACCAAGAAAGCTGAGGTGCTCATTGGATATGTAGTAATTGTGTACTGCCAAACTAGAAGTGGACTTACTGTTGGTCAAGGACATATACATTTCATGCCTACATGTAAAATGTGTAAGGTCATTCATAAAGAGCTTTTGCCATTTCTCTAAAACACCTGATATTTCTAAAACTTATCATGTAGTGTTTGTATTATTTTAATACTTATCAAAGTCATGTATGACAAGTGATTCTTCTGTCATGAATATCAGTTGTTAATCATGGGGATCTACATTCTACTACGTAACGTCCATAACGTTGATCGATAATTTGGACCCCAAAGATGGCGTTGTAGCGAGGGATCACTGTACTATTATTGTATGCAACATTGCATTGCTGCAATGAATTCCTCCTGGGGACATCATATTTGGCTGATGTGTTGGTATCCTTGGCCTTGTTCTTAAAATAAATGTAGCTGATATTGAAGGTCAACCCCTATCTCCACAAGCACATGGTTCAACACACAAGAATTCTTTACTGCATTTGGATGAAATTTGGTCCATATACTTCTGGTGGTCATTGAGGGTCAAGGTCACTTAAATGGTCATTCATTGGTTTTTTCAGATTCTTCATATACTTAACTCAGCCCCTGTGTTGATGTCTGTACAAACTAGCACCATAGTTTTACAGGGTTCCAGGTAATAGTTTGGGCCATTGAGTGTTAATGTCGCTTTTAACAGTATTCCAGTTATATCACGACTTGTCAGCTTAATGTGGGAGGAAAGCCCGAAGTGATGCAGGTCTCTGACGTTTACCACTTTGGTGAAACCCATGGGCACGGATATGGTGCTGACAAACCTAGAAACATCATCGGGGAGAACCGGGATTCGAACCCACAATCATAGGTTTCTGGTGTGCCCAAGGGATGCAACTCTGCACAGCGAATCACAGTGCCATAGACAACTGGGCCACCTATGCCCCCGTTTACCAACAAGCTATTATTCACATATTTGATAGTTTTCTTTGGTAACCCAGGATATCTGTAGTCCTTTGATTCCAGTCAGTTGGGTATTTTTACACCAATGAGTACTGTAGACATTTTTTCATACAATATTGATTAAAATGTTTCAGGTGACTTCTAATTTGCATCATGTGCAACACCTCTACAACCCACAACAGCCATGACAATGATATGCATGAAGTACCCTTTTATAATGTCGATGCATTATTCACAGCAGTAGAATTTAATGTATCTGTGCTTTCAATCAGTGAACTAACAATCTGTGATGAAATACAGGAACAGGGGTTGAAAAGGATACATTAGGTTAAAGTGCAAAGTGTTATCACATGGTTATATAATTGGGTTTAAAAAAAAAAATCATGCATATTTTTTGCAAAAAAAAATTTAATTGTTCACTGGTTAATTGTTTTGCTTATTTTACATACATGCACAGGTTATCTTGGGTTCTGTGTCAACTAGAAGTAATCAAGCCATTGATGGACTGAGATTGAGGGTCAAGGTCATCCTTTTAAAAGAAGCTGGAGCCTTGAAGGGACTTAACATGCTTAAAAGTGTACGTTGTTAGACAAACTGGACATATCGATGGGTTAACGCAGCAAGGTGAAGGTAGTCAACAAAGTGTGAACTGACACATGGCACCTTGTTTCATTGAAAGTCACCAAGTCCATTCAAAACTGACTGCATTCAGCTTGTAATGAATGTGCATTGCTTGACAACAATAAGTAAGGGTGACAGGACAAATTATCACAATTCTGAATCGCTGATCATGATCATGATCTGGAAGCCAGAGTTTGTCTTTTTCTGCATTTGAACATGGCAGTGCAGCATAATATACTTGGAAATCATCAGGGATAATTTTCCTTTTTCAAGGAATCTAAGATCTTTATTCTTTGCTTCTGATATTGGCAGTTTAGATTTGTAGCGTAATATCGATAATCAAGATCTATATAATGTGATAAAACGATTCTTACATCGCGAAGTGCATGAAATCACGTGAGCACCTTGATTAAAAACATTGAAATATTTAGAAGATATCTGTTGAGTTAGCGGTGCACATGCTTTGCAAATCCTCCAATCGACCGAAATCTACATGACAGTTTGCGAACCGGATTTCGATTTCTGAGCGCTATTTTGATTGGACTATGCATAGACTCGTTAGTCCAGCCAAAATGTAACTCCATAATACCAGCCTAGTTCGGCAAGGGTGGAAACTGGACTCTTATAGTCAGTTAACTCCCATGCCTCGTGAAGATGAGTAAAGACATACTCACTTACTCATTAGCTGAACTTGTTTACTGGACTCTGGTTTCTGACTCATGGTTTCCTTGGGAATACTGGACACTGAAATTATTGCCATTTCTGTTTGTGTTGAAGGTATTATCATGATGTTGATTTTAGATCTTAAAATTCATATTTGTCCAATTTGTTCCTGATTACTTCATGATACAGAAAATCAGGGAATTCTGATTGTGGGTTTTACGTGCAATATACTTTGTCAACATTGTGAGGTTGTTATCGGATCATTGTATTGTCATTGTACCTTCTGTATCATGTCATGTGACCTTGTGCACCAGCTATTTGTCTGTTCTATCAGCTATAGTGACACTGTCATTGATATTGATTGTTAATTTGAATACACGTTTTTGATCATACCAACCTGTTGTGTCTTTTCTTTTTGCTTTTCAGGCATTATTTTAGTTGGTAAGATTCAATCTATCTTTTTTACATCGTAACAGCTAACACTATTTAAAATTAAAGTTTTCGAGGTTATGTCATTGCTTGCTTGCCTGATGTTGTCTCCCCAGAGACCTATTATGGTACTGTGGTTCTGATCTAGCAAATGGTGTGCTGGTTCTTGAAGAGAATTAGTCAACCAGAACACAAGAGACTTATGTACACGAAAGATATCTGGGTTGATGGTTAAGATAATATTTCTGATGACAGTACCTGCATGACGATGGTGTTAGAATATACACAGAAATGATTCATCTTATCTCAAGTTGTTAACTGACACCAATTCTTCACATGATATTGTACCATTGTGCTCTGATTCTTATGAATATGCGGTTAAATCTAAGGAACTATCTACCAATGTAATTTATTATGTAGTTTATAAACAACTATTCAATTTTATCCGTAAATCTTTTTAAATCTTTATTTCTAAAATGTAAAATTTTCATATACATTTGTCAACTATTTGCAACGACAGCATGCCAAAATTGTTTATCTTAATGATTTTAAAGCTATTTATGGCCGTTACAGAGTCGTTATTGTTCAAAATGTAATGAAATTAGGTGTCAGTGCCATTTTCTTTGTGATATTATATAATTATATTATATATTGTGTTTGTGTATATTTTTACTTTGACCTGATCTTAGCACTTCGACCAATATGGCCGCCATTAAGTAAGGCTTTTGGTCTGTAAGTGTGAATGTTAATGTCACTTTTTTTCGGAAACAGTCGAGTTTTCTACCTGAACTATATATACATACAGAAGGGGGAAATTAACATAGTACGGATAGTCCTGTACGGAGGCGTCGCAGTTTGGCATACAGGGTTGCACCCAATAGGCGTGCAAGAAACCTATGACCGTGGGTTCGAATCCAAGTTCGCCCTGAATATTTTTGTAGGTTTGTCCGCACCATACTAGGAGTGATAATCATCACTTTCCTCCCACATCAAGCTGACGTGTGGTGATGTAACTGAAATACTCTTCAAACTATCCGTAAACCGAATTCACATCTCATCTGAATTTTAATGCCTCGATTATTTCGACAGAACCCCTACAAACAAACGCGAGGTCTGTGCAAGTTTCTGGATCTTGACATGGATGAAGAAGCTATAGGCGACATGGTGGAGGCGACCTGTGATACCAGCAAAATGCAGCCAGCTAAACGTGTAAAGACGGAGGCCCACTGTGACGGCATGCCCCTCACGTCAGACATGTACGACACCGAGGGTGAGTTACTGATTTAATAATGACATACGCCACCCGAGCAAGTCTGAGCTTCTCCGGGCGTACTCACCATGTTTTCCAAAGGGGATTAAACTCTCTCAGCATCAGTGTTCAATGCAAAGGCGCGATTGCACAAGCTGGGCTGATTTCCCCCCAAAGTCCTTAAACCAAAGGCGCAGACATCTCGATAACATATCACCTGCACATTCGTATTAACACGACCAAGAAACTGACTAAAGTTTCGCCATGGTTTAATTATAATAAAGTTGATTCATCAAGAAGATTAAAATAGATAGCTGAAATACTGAGAGTAACGAAAACATATCCACTGGACTGTATGACAACTTTCTAATAGTCAACATTCCCTTTATGACGATCAATATGCCATCAGCTTCAGACTTTGGTCTCAACATTTCACACCTTTCGAGGTACAATCAAACATGCTCTTTCTTCAAACACTTCAAAAAGACGTTAAAAGATGGCACTTGTTGTTACCCTCTCTAGCGCTCGGCATTAGGGGCTAAAACAAGGACTAGTCGGCTCGGAGTCGGAGTATATTGTTTCTGAGTGGGGTGTTCATGTTAAACTGCCGCAGGGTATCTCAGTCCGTGGGCTAGCACTATAAATCGGCATGAGTCCGGACTAGTACAAGCAGCCACACCCACACGCGCATACACGTCGCTTTATAAGTGCAATAATCTCGGGCGCGACGTTAAACCCCATTTCACCTCACCTCAATGACTTCAATGGGCGACTTCTGTTTAAGAGTTGTTTGATCAGTGTTACAACATTCAAGGCCTGAGTGACGCTTTCATTATGTCTCATGGTTGAGCAAACTTTCAAATTTGATGCGTCAGTGACAAAACTGATGTCCAATGCAAGTCCCTTTTTTAAGGGAAACAGTTGATTGGCCTTTGCATGTGCTTGTAGCATGTGCCATTGGTTGGGGAAGATAAGCCCATCCTTTCGCGAACACCTGGTATCATCACCATATGATAGTGATTCATATACACATGCTTATGGTAATTTCGGAATTGCACATTGTACACTATTTCTTATGATTATGGAATGTGGATTATTGTCGCTGTTGTTCAGATACTAATATACATAGTAGAGTGTAATTAATAACGTCGCAATGGCGAATCCGAGTCTCTAAAAACTTGTAGTCAGAGCCCTTTGAAATGGGGATGGGGTTGTCTGGACCTGTCACGTTGCGTGTCATCGTACCCTACGGATATCAATACCATACCATCACTGGATGGTGAGGTGAGGTGAAATGGGGTTTAACGTCGCGTCCAAGATTATAGCACTTTTATAGCGACGTGCATGTACGTGTGTGTTTGTGTGGCTGCTTGTACTAGTCCGGATTGATGCCGATTTATAGTGCTAGCTCACTGAGATACCATGCCGCAGTTTAACATGAATACCCCACTCAGACACAGTATACTGACTCCGAGCCGACCGGTCCTTGTTTTAGCCCCTTAATGCCGAGCGCCAGGCAGGGTAACAACAAGTACCACCTTTTAACGTCTTTTGGTATGACGCTGCCGGGGATCGAACCAGACAGGGTACACTGGTTAGCCTTACCCAGATGGGGTATATATACAGGCGGCTCTGTTATGGCAACAATATTGCTGTGGAGACAAACAAGAACCATAATTAAGAATGTTGATTCAGTCATATGTGTGCTACCGACGATGCGTCTTGCTGATTCATTGTTCATGCGTTGTAGGTCAGGTAGGAGAATGGAAGAACTGGCTCACAGTGACACAAGACGAAGAATTTGACGACGCAATAAGAGAGCATTTGGATGGAACGGGGCTTGAACTTAGATGTTCTCTGTGATAATGTCAGACGTGGGATACCGGGTTCCAGTTGGTCTCCAGTAACCAATGCTGATCATTAAAGGCGACCAAATGGATGAGGTCATTGAGTGTTACCATACCAGAGTGAGTGAGTGAGTTGGGTTTAACGACGCTTTTAACAGTATTCAAGTTTTATCGCGGCGTGTCAGCTTAATAAGGGAGGAAAGCCCGAAGTGATGCAGGTCTCAGACGTTTACCACCTCGGTGAAACCTACGAGCACGGGTATGGTGTTGACAAACCTAAAAACATAGTCGGGGCGAACCGGGATTCGAACCCACAATCATAGGTTTCTGGCGTGCCCAAGGGACGCAATACCATACCAGAAGGCGTGGGTCCTTGCTCATAATATCAATCACGTTTTCGTCCTTTGCTGGAAACTGTGTCAACCTGAACTGAAACTAGTTTCATCAGTGTGTGCAATGCATCTATACAGCTCCTCTAATATTTCTTCTTTGATAGGCATTTAGAAGTTGGAGTACTAAGTAAGGATAAGAATTTATGGATGAATGTAATAAAGAAGTTGTTCATCCATAAATTCTTATCCTTACTTACTCCTCTAATATTGTGTATAAACACTTGGATTTTAAATGTTTTAGCTTAAAATATATTTCGTATTTTTCTTTTGAAATGCAAAAGTTGATAAGATTTGACATCTCTGCATGATTCGATAACACACACGTTTATGTAAACACATAAACACGTGTAGATTGCTGCCAATGCATTCTGTTGCATAATGTTTACAATTCATTCGATATTAACACTATTGTGTACTTTCGACGATATTTACACCCTATTTACACAACATACCCTATTTTTCACAACATGGTCTTTTCTGATTATTAACATTATTTATTTCCTGTTTCCAATGTTTTTAAACAATGACAACATTCTGCATCAACACTGAAATTGCAACCATTATCGACAAGAAGCGCAATGCAAACCAGGCACTGGAACGGCTTTGTTTCACGTACTATTTCGCCAAATCTGTTTTCCAAAATGAAGGGACTATTTCAATTTAGCACTGTGGTCCAAACATTTTTCAACATTATTATGCTGATTGATGTGCTTGGATGATGAAGCTCTGCATCACGCTGTGTTTGTATAAATCTGTTTGACTTTATACACCAATACCAACGTGATTGAATCATCTTTCTTATGATCTGTATGCATAGTGGTTGAGGTAGCTCCACAGATGTGTTTGAAATAAAAATGTAATTTCTACTTTCCATAACTTAGATCGAGTTTGATCTGTCTCTGTGTACAAGGTACAATAACTAATGAGTTACCGTTAAATATAATAGAGAGTTGCAACCTGATTGGACGCAGCAGTGACCCTAAAGATCTAAAAATGGCAGTGGAAAATATCATTTGCTTAAAGTTGAATCTATCGATTGGCACGTACATAGTGGAGAGTTTTAATCACTTAATTAATACTGATGCCAAGAAGTCGTCAGTCGTTACGATCACCTGAGCGCGAAGGTCGCTTTGTGGAACGGACCCCTGGACTTTTGAAACTAGCATGAACATTTGTCTGTTACTGTCATAATTTTACCTTTAATTAAAATGCTGTGGGTAAATGGCCACTGAAATTGAATCCGCACAATACATTGATATTGCGAATGGGTACAGCCATCATAACGTTAAAGGACAGCATTGTCTCTACAGGAACATAACAATTATCATCACGTCCACGTGCTGTGCATGTGTGAAAACGTCTGTTATTCATAATGGAAGCACGCCAATTATCATCAAATTAGTATTGACGCCGACGCCATTAAACCGTTACTATATTAACATCGGAAAACGCCGCCGTTGGACAGTCGACTTTTGTCGATATAGATATTGCAAATCAGATCTGTTTCTCTCACAAGGGTCGAGATGATATTTGTGGTCCTTTGCGTCGGTTGTCTTGCCGTCTACACCTATTATGCTGGGTTCCGACGAAGGAAGTCTACACCGAAGCTGTTCTATGGTGATTCCAAACTCCACGAGTACATTATAAATAAAGTACCACGGCTGAAAGAACCTTACACCCCGCCGTGGGGACTCGGCAATAGACATGTACATACAATTATCTGTTGCCTGGAGTTCTCGCCTCTGAACTACAAGAGAGAAAACGTACATTTACCGGACGGTGGTCTCGTTTCTCTTGACTGGTTGGACAACGAGGCGTGTCTGACGGACACAAGTCCCGTGTTGGTCGTAATTCCAGGGGTGGGGGGAGGGAAGGGGGGTATTAGCAATGTGTGCAAGATAGCGGCCGGGAGATTCAGAGTTGTAGTGTTCAACAGGCGCGGTCATTGTGGTTCCTTACTCACAACACCGCGTCTCCAGTGCTTTGGGGAAACAAGTGACTTTCGATACTGTGTGGAGCATATTCACCGGAAGTTCCCTAATACTGCCATGGCTGGCGTTGCTTACTCCGCAGGAACGGCTATACTGAGTAGGTATTTGGGTGAGTACGCTGGGAGGTCGTACATCGGCCCCTCTGTATTCATTGGGTCGGGATTCGATCTACCTGAATTTGAGTCCATGATCACCGTATATGAGAAATTTATAGTATATATGCTGAAAACGTCTTTGGTTAAACCGAACGAGCATATTCTGAAGCCAGTTGTGGACATCAAAGCTGTTTACAATTCAAAGTCTATAGAAGAATTTGAGGGTCACCTTTACTTCAAGATGCATGGGTTCAAGAACGCTGAGGACATGTGGGTGCACAACGACCCAATGGCTAACGTTGATTCAGTTGTCTCCCCTGTGTTGTGTATCAACAGTCTGGACGATCCGATCTGTGTTGCTGGCAACATACCCTATGATCATTTCCAGCGGCCTAACTGGATGTTGGTGACGACAGAGAAGGGTGGTCACTGTGGATTCATAGAGAACTACAAGCTTGAATCCTGGGCAGGGAAACTGGCTGTGGACTACATAGATGCAGTGTTAGAGTATCAAGATGCAGGAGAGGAGGACATTACACCTAAATGTTGAGATATCGTGTGACACCACTTTCTGATATAATCACAAAAACATTTTAGTGATTCTGAATGTTGATTGGCCAGTTGATGAAGCCACAGTGCTTAATTGTTAAAACATACACTTTGACGTCATCCATTGTTCATGTCGTAACAAATTGATAATATTACGTCATCTGAGCAATTTGCTGGCTTCAGTTAAGATTTTCTCAGTAACCCTGAAATTTTTTACGATTTACCTTCATTTTCTTTTTTAAACTGATACTGAGTAATTCGGGATTACAGATTACCTGTCCATGCTGTAACTCGCCATGAGCGTCTAGCAATCACTCACTCAGGATAGATGATGTATAATATCTCATTGTTGATTCTCAAATTATGTTACACCCATCACCCATCGTTGACGTATGTTTTATTTGAACTGCGTAGATATTAAATCCCTGAGTTTCATAATAGTATTTCTTTTGTGATTCTTTCTTTGTAAGCAGAAGGATCTCTGCACTTGTACATTTATTATTTTTAGTTTCAATAACATCAGTAAACGCACTATCGTGTCGCTGAATTGTCTGGTCTACAAGCTCTGGACTGACTCGATTGTTTACAGGCCACCCTAGTATAGCGGGCGTACTTTTATACAGCGTAAGTTAACAAAAACTTCCTTTTTTACTGGACATTGGTCAAGAATCTGTTTCGGCAGATAATCGACACTGATTATACTCTGACGTTGGCGTTTTGTATTTGGGGGCAATTCTTGATACTACTGAGAAATATCAAATGTAGATTTTAGAAATGTCACCATAATGACATGTTAAATGATTGATATACGTATGGCTGACTGAGAAGGTTATCAGGGGTCCCATCCCTTTGATCTCCTGAGTCATGGGTTTGAATCCTGGATTCACTGAATTTGGGGTTCTACTTAGAGCGTATTTGCATCTCAGTACTGTTTGTTAGCAATGACGCAAACAATATCTTATTTCTTACGCAGTTTTAACATTTTAAAGAAATAATGGTATATATAAACGCGACAAAACCCTTTCCATATCCATAAGAAATATCTGCAGAATCGATTTAGGATTCCGCCGAAATCATGATATCATAAATCACCATCAAATAGTGATTATACCAAGTGATCACGAGAAGGTGAGGTTCTACTGCCCAAACGGTGGCACCAGTCACAAAAACATGCAAAGGCAAGTCAAAAATATTTCCCTGAAAAAATACGGGAACATATATTATGGTACAAGTAAAGATAGGGAATAACATTCCTCGAGATAATTTTTGTCATCTGTGCGTCGAATGTCCTCCACTTGTCTACCTCAAAACTTTTCAAAAGTTTTACAGAGGGCTTTTATGATGTAACTTTGATCAAACAACTTCCTTGAAATCCAAGTAGAAAGATCATACTCGATTGTACCTCAAAAGTGAAATGTAAAGACTGGGGCTACAGGAATATTGCTTGATATAATGGGAAAAGGTGAAATCATCCCTCTTGTCATACAGTCTTGTGGAGAGCGTTTTGTCACTCTGAACGTTTATGCATAGATCTAAATATGAAACATATGAGGTGGTATCCTTTATTTCTAGTTCAGGTGGGTAAATCAGTGGAAGGGACGTGGCTATTTGAAGGAAATTGAATGATATCAGATCATTGATATACCTAAAGCTGAAGATACACTTCTTGTTTTGTAACAAACGCCCCATGGATCAAAGAATGGATTATTTCTAAAAGTTTGCCGTGTGAGATAATGGTGTACAAAGTTGAAAAATCAAATGTTTTGACAGAATTGAAGTTTGTTCTTTTCTGAGAAAGTCAAGCTAATAGTTTGAAGTTTTGGTACTAATTCCACTTGTCTCAAATACTTTATTTGGAAATACAGGAAGCCCTTCCTTGATGGTATTAAGGATTATGGTTAATCTTTGAGACCAGGATATGGCGGTACATTTGCTGGACCCAGTAATAGATCTTTTTGTATGGATCCTGTTTTTGTATGGAGCATTCGATTCAGTCTAAAGGTTTAAGAGTCATGCCAAAAGTTCAACCAACTTAAGAAGATGTGTGAAGGAAACATATCTTTGAAGTTCCTTCTAGATACTTAAGGCAATAATATCTAAATTATGGCATAATTTATAACATATGGGAAAACAAAGACCATTGAAGACCAACAACACTACATTGACAAGGGCACTACTGGATGTGTGGACGAACGTTTAGAAAGAAGTCATTCCAAGGAATCCCAAGCTTTAAACACCCTGATATAACTGGGGTACTGTTAAAAGCCGCGTTAAACCCAACACACTCACTCACCCAAGCTTTACATGCCTTTTCCCACTAATCACGTCATCTGAATTAGTTTCGAATCTAATTTTCAATACGGCCGACATTGCAGCCATGATGAACAAAATTGTGGAAGAACCAGTGTGAATGTTAATAGAGGAAGTCTGGATGAAGAACGGGGATAACAAATATATCGTGCAATAGTTTACCTTAGATAGCATAATATGCATAGTTTGACTCCCCTGATTTTGTATAGGGTTTCACAAACGCCCTTAAAGTGCACATTGAAGAATATCATGAATATTATTACTGCAGACCCCAAGTTCCCAACACCACCAAGCCAAGAAGATCGCAATGTGTATTTCACATAGAAGATTGCACATGTTTTCGCAGCACCTGGTATCATCACTATTTGATAGGGATTCATAAACACATGCTCACCATATTGTCGGAATCGTACTATCGACAGTTTAGACAGAGAATTCCTGTGAATAATGAAAGGGCGTTGTCGCTTTTATTGATACAAAAGTTCACTGTAGTATGCTTACAACTAAAGAGGTTAACTAATGGCATGATGAACAAGAGAGATAGTTATAAGGATATTTCTATGACTGCATCGTTTCGGTGAAGATACTTACACCGTTATCAAGCAAATGATGTACAGACATGTGAAGTAGGAAGGTCACTTTCATGTGGATAATTAATAACTGTGCAGGGTTGAATGATGATAGATTAATGTTTCATTGCCTCGTTAAAGTGAATTTTAGTACAAATATTACTTTTAAATGGTAATTATATTTAATACCGATAAAGTCAAGTTTGCATCATCTCTTTAGGTTTTACACTCAAATATATATTCTATTTCTAACCCAGCCTTTAAAAGGCATTTAAAAGTGATACTCACAAGGAAGAGAATTTATGAATGCCAACATCTGTATTATGAGGAACACCTGATGAAGGAGTGAGTATATACTCCTCAACATTGTGTTCCTCGTAATAAAGTAGTTGACATCAGTAAATTCATTTCCTTATTTTTAACCATTTATTCACTTATTTCATTAATTTCTCACGTGTAAGCACGCAGAATGTCTCAAACACATTTGTCATTATTCAGTTCCATACTGTATATATTTCCATGCCACCACACACATTGCCCTGATTGAGGCGTTAGTATTGGGATGTGGGTATTTAGGTACTTGTGTACGGAGCATGTATATTTTCCAATGAAGTGGGAAGCGGAAACTTGAAATAAGAGCAATTATCTATTTTCTTTCTCGACTCAAATACAAATTCTCCTATTTCTAACCACACATCCACTTAATTCGCAAATTTCCCCCGTGTAAGTACGCAGAATGTCACAATATCCAGCGAAAACATATATGACATTACTCATCTCCACATTTTATCTAGTTTCATGTAGACCACCTACGTGTACCGACCTCTAGTGGTAGAGCGTCCGCCCGGAGAGCGGAAGGTCCGGGATCGATCCCCGTCCGCGTCATACCAAAAGACGTTAAAAGAAGGTGCTTGTTGTTACCCTGTCTGGCGCTCGGCATTAAGGGGCTAAAACAAGGACTGGTCGGCTCGGAGTCAGTATACAGTGTCTGAGTGGGGTATTCATGTTAACCTGCAGCATGGTATCTCAGTGGGCTAGCACTATAAATCGGCATCAATCCGGACTAGAACAATCAGACACACACACACACACACACACACACACACACACACACACACACACAAACACACACACACACACACACACACACACGTGCACGCATGTTGTCGTTATATAAGTGTAATAATCTTGGACGCTATCTTAAACCCAATTTCACCTCACCTCACCAGACCAGTACAAGCAGACACACACACACACACACACACACACACACACACACACACACACACACACACACACACACATCTATGCGTGATTCGGTAACACACACCTTTATGTACATTGCTGTCATTCCACTGTTAACTTGTGTTTGTAATTCTTTTGATATTGAAATGATTTCGTCTAATAAGGTTGTATCTATGTATTAGATCTAACCGTAACTCAGTAGTTACTGTATCTTGTATTAAACCCTGGAACAAATGTATGTTAGAGTGCATGTGTAAAATCAGTCAATGTTTAAGATACCTGAAATTTTCACTTCACAAAATGACAAAATATTTTGGTCATTTTACAATTATTGTTCAGTCAGAAAGACTAAAAGTTCTTGAGGACTTCAAAATGGCTTATAAACATCACAATGGACTAATTACGTACGCCTAGACTGAGTGAATGAGTATGGTCTTACACCACTTTTAGCAATATTCCAGCAATATCACGGCGGGGGACACCAGTAATGGGCTTAACACATTGTACCCATGTCGGGAATCGAATGCAGGGGGGAGTCGATTCACGGAGCTCGGGACACACGGTCCAATCCTAGGGTCGATGTCTTCCAGTGTCCGCACAATAAAGGTCCTATTTTCAATAAGACTTGTGCATTGTCCACTATGGTCAGTTCATGACCTTGGTACGCTAACCAAAGCAAAGTGAAGTTATTTGTCTTTTGCTTGTTGTTTAAGGCCCCACTAAGCAATGTCAAACTCTTTGACCGCGGTCTCTGAATAATCGAGCCTGGATCAGACAATCTTGCGATCAATATTATAAGTAACGATATACACAATGGCGTATGATGACGTGCACTAACCAGGTGTGGTGGCTACCTAATCCATTATATCGCGTCTTTCGATCAGCATAGCTACCTATATGTCTCTGGGGATATATTCTAGCCAGGTTTCCCCGCGCGGCGAATTATGTTTCCAGACAGAGGAGCAAGCGGTTTCAAAAAAGACAACTCGCAGTTTGGTTTTTCAGACCCAGATCCATGCGCAGTGATTGGCAAACGACTGGGACCCATCTCCGTTGTATGATTTCACATGAAGCCAACAAGTCATGATGTTGCCAAAATACGATTGTAAATAACGCACTTACTCACTCATATACAGATCATTATTAATAGAAATAAATGAAATCGGTACTTGTGTAAAGCATCAAACTCCAGCCGCATCTAATCAGTGTCAAAAACTTAAATGTTTGGACCACATTGCTAAAACCGAAATAGTTCCTTCATTTTGGACGACAGGTGTGGCGAAATGTTACTAAAACAAACCCGTTCAAGCATCTGGTTAGCATTCATTTCCTTCCCGAAACCGGTTTAGTTTGAGAGTTGATACGGAATGTCATTACGATACTCCAAATAAATACTTTTCCATCATTCATCAGATGTGTAATTGGCAATGTTCAATATCATTTGCTTCAAATGGAATCTATCGATTGACATGTACATAGTCGTAAGTCTTTGTTAAAAATGGGAATTATGATCACGTTAGAGCTACGATTGTTGTGTTGAACGGAGCCCAGGACGTTTGCAACAAGCATACAATCGAGGTTCAAATTACATTTTTCTTTTACTGTCATAATTTACGGTTAGTTACAAAATTACTGGCAAATTGTTACTGAAATTGGATCCGCACAATACAATGACTTTGCACAGGCGTGCAACCATTGCTTAAGTTAACATTGTCTTCACAGGTACATATCAATTAACACCAAGCCCACCATTCTCCATCTGTTTTTCATAGTGGAGACTGATCAATTACCATTAAATTTGTATTGACGCCGACGCCGCTGAAGCTTTACTATATAAACAACGGGAAACGTCATCAATTACCATTAAATTAGTATTGACGCCGACGCCGACGCCGACGCCGACGCCGACGCCGCTGAAGCGTTACTATATAAGCAATGGGAAGCGTCATCAATTACCATTAAATTAGTATTGACGCCGACGCCGCTGAAGCGTTACTATATAAGCAATGGGAAGTGTCATCAATTACCATTAAATTAGTATTGACGCCGACGCCGCTGAAGCGTTACTATATAAGGTTCGGGAAGCGTCGCAAAGTTAGTCAGTCGGCAATATATATTCCACATCGGGTCTGTTTCTCTTGCAAGGGTCGAGATGATATTTGTGGTCATTTGCGTCGGTTGTCTTGCTGTCTACACCTATTATGCTGGGTTCCGACGAAGGAAGTCTATACCGAAGCTGTTCTATGGTGATTCCAAACTCCACGAGTACATTATAAATAAAGTACCACGGCTGAAAGAACCTTACACCCCGCCGTGGGGACTCGGCAATAGACATGTACATACAATTATCTGTTGCCTGGAGTTCTCGCCTCTGAACTACAAGAGAGAAAACGTACATTTACCGGACGGTGGTCTCGTTTCTCTTGACTGGTTGGACAACGAGGCGTGTCTGACGGACACAAGTCCCGTGTTGGTTGTAATTCCGGGGGTGGGGGGAGGGAAGGAGGGTATCAACAAAGTGTGCAAGATGGCGGCCGGGAGATTCAGAGTTGTAGTGTTCAACAGGCGCGGTCATTGTGGTTCCTTACTCACAACACCGCGTCTCCAGTGCTTTGGGGAAACAAGTGACTTTCGATACTGTGTGGAGCATATTCACCGGAAGTTCCCTAATGCTGCCATGGCTGGCGTTGCTTACTCCGCAGGAACGGCTATACTGAGTAGGTATTTGGGTGAGTACGCTGGGAGGTCGTACATCGGCCCCTCTGTATTCATAGGGTCGGGATTCGATCTACCTGAATTTGAGGCCATGGGCACCGTATATGAGAAATTTATACTACATATGCTGAAAACCTCTTTGGTTAAACCGAACGAGCATATTCTGAAGCCAGTTGTGGACATCAAAGCTGTTTACAATTCAAAGTCTATAGAGGAATTTGAAGGTCACCTTTACTTCAAGATGCATGGGTTCAAGGATGTTGATGACATGTGGCTGCACAACGACCCAATGGCTAACGTTGATTCAGTTGTCTCCCCTGTGTTGTGTATCAACAGTCTGGACGATCCGATCTGTGTTGCTGGCAACATACCCTATGATCATTTCCAGCGGCCTAACTGGATGTTGGTGACGACAGAGAAGGGTGGTCACTGTGGATTCATAGAGAACTACAAGCTTGAATCCTGGGCAGGGAAACTGGCTGTGGACTACATCGATGCAGTGTTGGAGTATCAAGATGCAGGAGAGGAGGACATTACACCTAAATGTTGAGATATCGTGTGACAAAACTTTCTGATATAATCACAAAAACATTTTAGTGATTCTGAATGTTGATTGGTCAGTTGATGAAGCCACACTGCTTAATTGTTAAAACATACACTTTGACGTCATCCATTGTTCATGTCGTAACAAATTGATAATATTACGTCATCTGAGCAATTTGCTGGCTTCAGCAATTTGCTGACATTTGATACGATTTACCTTTATTTTCTTTTTTAAACTGATACTGAGTTATTCGGAATAACAGTTTACCTGTCCATGCTGTAACTCGCCATGAGCTTCTAGCAATCATTCACTCAGGATAGATGATGTATAATATCTCATTGTTGATTCTCAAATTATGTTACACCCATCACCCATCGTTGACGTATGTTTTATTTGAACTGCGTAGATATTAAATCCCTGAGTTTCATAATAATATTTCTTTTGTGTTTCTTTCTTTGTAAGCAGAAGGATCTCTGCGCTTGTACATTTATTATTTTTAGTTTCAATAACATCAGTAAACGCAGTATCGTGTCGCTGAATTGTCTGGTCTACTATCTCTGGACTGACTGGTCCAGACTCGATTGTTTACAGGCCACCTTAGTATAACGGACGTACTATATACATTTAAAAGAAATAATGGTATCTATAAGCGCGATTAAACCCTTTCCATATCTATAAGAAATATCTGCAGAATCAGTTTAGGATTCCGACCATATCATGATATCATGAATCACTATCAAATAGTGATTTTACCAGGTGATCACGAGAACGTCAGGTTATACTGCCCAAACGGTGGCACAAGTCACAAAAACATGCAAAGGCAAGTCAATTGTGTCCCAGAAAAACAAAAACTCGGGAACATATGGTACAAGTAAAAATAGGGAATAACATTCGAGATCATTTTTGTAGCCTATGCGTCGAATGTCCTCCACTTGTCTACCTCAAAACTTCTACTGAGGTCTTTTATGATGTAACTTTGATCGAACAACTTTTGAGCAAGCGTCGTATGCCGTTCCTTGAAATCCTGGTAGACAGAGCATGCCCGATTGTACCTAAAAAGTTGTGAAATGTATACACCAAACACTGGAGTAGCAAAAGTTTTGCTTCACATAATGGAAAAAGTGGAAGTCATCCGTCTTGTCATACAGTCCTGTGTATAGTGTATTGTCACTCTGAACTTTTATTCATAGATCAAAAATGAAACATGATAAAGTTGAAAAATCAAATGTTTTGACAGAACTGAAGCTGGTTCTTTTCTGAGAAAGTCAAGCTAATCTTTTGAGGTTTTGGTACTAATTCCACTTGTTTCAAATACTTTATTTGAAAATACAGGAAGCCCTTCACTGATTGTATTAAGGATTATGGTTAATCCCTGAGACCAGGATTTGGTGGTACATTTGCTGGAACCAGTAATAGATCTTTTTGTATGGATCTGTTTTTGTATGGAGCATTCGAATCCAGTCTAAAGGTTTAAGAGTCATGCCAAAAGTTAAACCCAACTCACTCACTAACCCAAGCTTTACATGCCTTTTCCCACCAATCATGTCTTCTGAATTTGTTTCGAATCTAATTTTCAAAATGGCCGACATTGCAGCCATGATGAAAACAAATGTGGCCAATCCGAGTCCTTTTTGATAAAAATGTAATGACCGGACCTTTGCACTTCGACCATATATGGCGCCCATAAAGTAAGGTTTTTGGACAGGAAGAACCAGTGTGAATATTAATAGTGGAAATCTGGATGACGAACGGGGATAGCAAATATATCGAGCAATAGTTTACCTTTTATAGCATAGATAGCATAACATGCATAGCTTGACTCCCACATACATAATGTTATTAAGACCGATTCTGATTTCCCATAGGGTTTCACAAACGCCCTTAAAGTGCACATTGAAGAATATCGTGGATATTATTACTGCAGACCCCAAGTTCCCAACACCACCAAGCCAAGAAGATTGCAATGTGTATTTCACATAGAAGATTTCACATGTTTTCGCAGCACCTGGTATCATCACTATTTGATAGTGATTCAAGTTCAAGAGGTTTTATTGTACTTAATGTTGCAGCCATGATATAGTGGTGTTAGGGTGTTATTACATAAACCACAGGCTACGGGTTGTGAGGTACAATCTGTTTATTCCAGCGTAGTGGAAGAAGGCACTCTGTAATAATAATAAAAATAAACAATATACGTGATTTAAAATCACACGTGGTCAACCTATCATCATTATGAACTAAGTACATAAATGCGCATATATATCATCATATACAGGTATTACACAGTAATACATTACACAAATGACTTTATATGATTACATGTTTACATGTGATGAACAAAGTATCTGTTGATATGAAGACTATAAAATATAACATGGCCTAATAATGAAACAGACCATAGAGTCTGTACAAAGAAACCTACCCTGTGGGTGACACGGGAGTGTGTCCACGCACCAAGTAGCCCAACAGCTAACTCGTATAGTAAACCTATATAAGGGATAATACATTGATCAAGGGCTACCATTATACTTAGTGAAACATATATACATAATAGTGACCACCACAATGAAAGTCTACAATTTTATCAACAATACAGGATTCATGATATATCAATATTACACCATACAGTAAACAGTTACAAAACAATAATTTCTAGCCAGCATATTGACCAGATTAAACATAGAAAACAAACCATACGCACATTCATACAGGTTAAATGGTAGATTGTGTATATACTTACACTAGGTTGATCATGAACATATTTATACCTATTTTATATATGATTTATATTAGACTTTAATTTACAATTTATATAACAACTAAAATGTATACTAACTAACCTTTGAGTTAAATGAGTTAAAATCAAGCAGGTGTACAATCCTCATTCAGTGATAGTGTGACTGGTTAGTAACATGGCGGATGACATGTATATCTGAAAACAGGACCAATCAAGTGAGAAGCTTGGCCTGGGCTATTGTTAAAACACCAACGACAATGACATGAAAATAGACCAACCCAAATACCCTTATAACCAAAATGTGACCAGCCCTGTGACACAGAATTGTGCAGTAAACATAAAAGCAAGAGACAGACGGACTGACAACTAATTTCAACTTGTATATATATAAACCAATCGTCGTCTGCCGGATACCTAAAACGTGAAATAAGATTAAAATGATTAATTATACATTTATGTACACGACATAACTTAGCTAAATAAATCCCTGTTACATTAAGGCCTCCGACCCATATACAAAACAAGAGTACAAAGAAATAATAACCGTTAGTACAACTGCTGCATGCAATACATATGTGGAGACAATGTTACAAAGTGAATGTACACAATTATTTTACGAAGTGACATCACGATACTATAAGAATCTTGCGCCGAGAAAGTGCATGATGAATATAAAGTGCTAACCTTAGAATTGTTTTTCTATCATTAGAATTCAACAGAGATTGTAAATCTCAGAAATACCTGCGTTTATCAAATTTTTATTCATGTAATGAATCAAAATTTGATAAATGCAGGTATTTCTGTGGAATATATGCTTCCCTTAAATCAGTATAAACAGTACAAACAAGCGGTATATGAAGTTCATCCTCTATACAAGTTTGACAGAAAGGACACAATTTCATTGGCTTCGGGACATAAAGATGTCGTCCAATATTAACCATTATTTCAGACAATCCGAGACGAAATCTTGAATATGTTATGCGCATAGATTTGTGTATTATAACATTTGAATACAATTCAGGTTCAATCAACGATTTAAAAGATCTATACATGACATATATTGAACTATTTTCAAGTGTCGATCTCCAATCCTGTTGAAACATATCTAGTGACTTTCTATGGAATAATCTTCATAAATACATGCTAACCATATAGTCGGAATCGACAGGTTTAGACAGAGAATTCCTGTGAATAATGAAAGGGTGTTGTCGCTTTTATTTATACAAAAGCTCACTGTAGTATGCTTACAACTAAAGAGGTTAACTAATGGCATGATGGACAAGAGAGATAGTTGTAAGGATATTTCTATGACTGCATCGTTTCGGTGAAGATACTTACACCGTTATCAAGCAAATGATGTACAGACATGTGAAGTAGGAAGGTCACTTTCATGTGGATAATTAATATTTGTGCAGGGTTGTATGATGATAGATTAATGTTTCATTGCCTCGTTAAAGTGAATTTTAGTACAAATATTACTTTTAAATGGTAATTATAATTAATACCGATAAAGTCAAGTTTGCATAATCTCTTTAGGTTTTACACTCAAATATATATTCTATTTCTACCCAAGCCTTTGAAAGGCATTTAAAAGTGATACTCACAAGGAGGAGAATCTATGAATGTCAACTTCTGTATTATGAGGAACACCTGATGAAGGAGTGAGTATATACTCCTCAACATTGTGTTCCTCGTAATAAAGTAGTTGACATCAAAATATTCTTTTCCTTATTTTAAACCATTTATTCACTTATTTCATGATTTCTCAAGTGTAAGCACGCAGAATGTCTCAAACACAGTTGTCATTATTCACTTCCATACTGTATATATTTTTTCATGCCACCACACACATTGCCCTGTTTCAGGCGTTAGTATTGGGATGTGGGTATTTAGGTACTTGTGTACGGAGCACGTATATTTTCCAATGAAGTGGGAAGCGTAAAATTGATACAAGAACAATTATCTATTTTCATGTAGACCACCTACGTGTACCTATCTCTAGTGGTAGAGCGTCCGCCCGGAGAGCGGAAGGTCCGGGTTCGATCCTCGGCCGCGTCATACTAAAAGACTTTAAAAGATTGTACTTGTTGTTACCCTGTCTGGCGCTCGGCATTAAGGGGCTAAAACAAGGACTGGTCGGCTCGGAGTCAGTATACTTAGTCTGAGTGGGGTGGTCAGGCTCGCTGACTTGATTGATGCACGTGATCGTATCCCAATTGCTTGGATCGATGCTCATGATGTCAATCACCGGATTGTCTGTTTCAGACTCGATTATTTACAGACTGCAGTCTAATAGCTTGAATATTGCTCAGTGCGGCGTAAAACAACAAACAAAAGATCATCCGAAGATGACATGGGGCATTGCTCATAATATCAATCACGCTTTCGTCTTTGCTGGAAACTGTGTCAAACAAAACTGAAACTATTTTTGTTTGAGTGTACAATGCGTCTATACAGCTCCTCTCATGATAATGATACCGTGTGTATGAACACTTGTATTGTTATTTACTTTAGTTTATGATATTTACTTTGTTTGTTTCTTTTGCATTTCCACACACACACACACCTTTATGTACATTGCTGTCAATCCACTGTTAACTTGTGTTTGTAATTCTTTTGATATTGAAATGATTGCGTCTGATCAGGTTGCAGCTACTAGTATGTATTAGATCTAACGGTAAACCAGTAGTTATTATATCTTGTATTAATTCCTGGAACAACTGTATGTTAGAGTGCATGTGTAAAATCGGTCAATGTTTAAGATACCTGAAATTTTCACTTCACAAAATGCCAAAATATTTTGGTCATTTTACAATTATTGTTCCGTCAGATAGACTTAAAGTTCTTGAGATCTTCAAAAGGGCTTATGAATATCACAATGGACTAATTACGTACGCCTAGACTGAGTGAGTAAGTATGGTTTTACGCCGCTTTTAGCAATATTCCAGCAATATCACGGCGGGGGACACCAGAAATAGGCTTCACACTTTGTACCCGTGTCGGGAATCGAACGCGGGTCTTCGGCGTGACGAGCGAACGCTTTAACTACTAGGCTACCCGACCACCCCACGTTTAGATTGAAGTAAAAAATATAAAAATATACATTGCCTTTCTTTTTTCTTTTAATCCTATCATTTTTAGCCACTGAATATAAGAAATAGAACAATAATTGTAAAAAGACTGAACTATTTTTGCATTTTGAAAATTGCTTAAGTGCATGTATTTGTTCAAGTGCATGTATTTGTGCATGTGCATGTATTTGTGCATGTCCATGTATTTGTGCAAGTGCATGTATTTGTGCATGTGCATGTATGTGTATAGCAGACGCGGTGGGAGTTGTAGAGGGCAGTCGATTCACGGAGCTCGGGACACACGGTCCAATTCTATGGTCCATGTCTTCCAGTGTCCGCTCAATAAAGGTCCTTATCTTCAATAAGACTTATGCATTGTCCACTACGGTCAGTTCATGACCTTATTACGCTAATCAAAGTAAAGTGACGTCATTTCTCTTTTGCATGTTGTTTAGGCCCCACTAAGCAATATTAAACTCTATGGCCGCGGCCTCTGAATAATCGAGCCTGGACCAGACAATCTTGCGATCAATAGTATTAAGTAACGATCGACACTGTCGGCGTATGATGACGTGCACTAACCAGGTGTGGCTACCTAATCCATTATGTAGCATCTTTCGATCAGCATAGCTACCTATATGATTCTGGGGATCTATTCTTGTCAGGTTTCCCCACGGGGCAAATTAAGTTTCCAGACAGAGCAGCAAGCGTTCTCAAAAAACACAACTCTGCCCCAGATCCATGCGCAGCGATTGGCAAACGACTGGGACCCATCTCCGTTGTATGATTTCTCATGAAGCCAACAAGTCATGATGTTGCCAAAATACGATTGTAAAAAACGCACTCACTCACCCATATACAGATCATTATTAATAGAAATAAATCAAATCGGTACTTGTGTAAAGCATCAAACTCCAGCCGCATCTAATCAGTGTCAAAAACTTTAATATTTGGACCAAATTGCTAAAACCGAAATAGTTCCTTCATTTTGGACGACAGGTGTGGCGAAATGTTACGTAAAACAAACCTGTTCAAGCATCTGGTTAGCATTTATTTCTCGAAACCGGTTCAGTTTGAGAGTTGATACGGAATGCCATTACTATACTCGAAATAAATACTTTTCCATCATTCATCAGATGTGTAATTGGCAATGTTCAACATCATTTGCTAGAAATGGAATCTATCGATTCATGGACACGTACATGGTCGTAAGTCTTTGTTAAAAATGGGAGTTATGATCACGTTAGAGCTCCGATTGTTGTGTGGAACGGACCCCAGGACGTTTGCAACCAGCAAATAATTGAGGTTCAAATTACATTTTTCTTTTACTGTCATAATTTACGGTTAATTACATAGTTACTGGCAAATTGTTACTGAAATTGTATCCGCCCAGTACAATGACTTTGCGCAGGCGTGCAACCATTGCTAACGTAAACATTGTTCTTCGCAGGTACATATCAATTATCACCAACCCACCTTTCTCCATGTGTGGCCACGTCTGTTATTCATAGTGGAGACTCATCAATTACAATGAAATTAGAATTGACGCCACCGAAGCGTTACTTTATAAGCATTGGGAAGCGCCGCAAAGTTAGACAGTCGGCAATATATATTCCACATCGGGTCTGTTTCTCTTGCAAGGGTCGAGATGATATTTGTGGTTATTTGCGTCAGTTGTATTGCCATCTACATCTATCACAGTTGGTTCCGACGAAGGAAGTCTATACCGAAGCTGTTCTATGGTGATTCCAAACTCCACGAGTACATTATAAATAAAGTACCACGGCTGAAAGAACCTTACATCCCGCCGTTGGGACTCGGCAATAGGCATGTACATACAATTATCTGTTGCCTTGAGCTCTCACCTCTGAACTACAAGAGAGAAAACGTACATTTACCGGACGGTGGTCTCGTTTCTCTTGACTGGTTGGACAACGAGGCGTGTCTGACTGACACAAGTCCCGTGTTGGTCGTAATTCCGGGGGTGGGGGGAGGGAAGGAGGGTATCAACAAAGTGTGCAAGATGGCGGCCGGGAGATTCAGAGTTGTAGTGTTCAACAGGCGCGGTCATTGTGGTTCCTTGCTCACAACACCGCGTCTCCAGTGCTTTGGGGAAACAAGTGACTTTCGATACTGTGTGGAGCATATTTGCCGGAAGTTCCCTAATGCTGCCATGTCTGGCGTTGCTTACTCCGCAGGAACGGCTATACTGAGTAGGTATTTGGGTGAGTACGCTGGGAGGTCGTACATCGGCCCCTCTGTATTCATAGGGTCGGGATTCGATCTATCAGAAATCGAGGGCATGAGTACCATATATGAGAAATTGATACTTCATTTGGTGAAAACGACTTTGGTTAAACCGAACGAACTTATTCTGAAGCCAGTTGTGGACATCCAAGCTGTTTACAATTCAAAGTCTATAGAGGAAATGGAGGGTCACCTTTACTTCAAGATGCATGGGTTCAAGGACGTTGATGACATGTGGCTGCACAACGACCCAATGGCTAACGTTGATTCAGTTGTCTCCCCTGTGTTGTGTATCAACAGTCTGGACGATCCGATCTGTGTTGCTGGCAACATACCCTATGATCATTTCCAGCGGCCTAACTGGATGTTGGTGACGACAGAGAAGGGTGGTCACTGTGGATTCATAGAGAACTACAAGCTTGATTCCTGGGCAGGGAAACTGGCTGTGGACTACATCGATGCAGTGTTGGAGTATCAAGATGCAGGAGAGGAGGACATTACACCTAAATGTTGAGATATCGTGTGACAAAACTTTCTGATATAATCACAAATACATTTTAGTGATTCTCAAGTTGATGAAGCGATATGACGCCACAGTGCTTAATTGTTGAGAACAATACGCTTGAGAGAGCACTATGATATGGTCATAATTGTTGAACATGATATTTAGACCTAATGTGAAAATAAATTATTGTAAATGTGATAACTTCGTTTGTTTTGGATAATTTAACGATGAACACACTTTTCAGGGCAGGTATAGAGCCATCTTACAAAATAATTGGAATGCAACGGATGGGTCTTTCAACAAGGCTTCTTTGTTCAAGGGTCGACGTTACATTGTTTGTTTGTTTGTTTGTTTGTGGTTTAACGCCGCACGCAGCAATACAGACGGGGGTCTGTGTTCAATCGAGCCTGGACCAGACAATCCAGTGGTTAATATCATGAGCATCGATCTAAGCAATGGGGATACGATGACATGCATCAACCTGACCACCTGATCCTGTTAGTCGATTCGTAAGACAAGCAGAAGTTGCTGAAGACCTATTCTTACAGGGATCATCGATATCCAGGATCCGATGATACATAGCTATAATATTGCTGTTTCCTGTCGCAAATCGGCACTCACTGACTCACGCGCATCTTTTCGGACATCTAGATGGATCAGGATGTCAGGCTTGGTGTATTTGTTGATTGCACGTAATCGTATCCCAATTGCGTAGATCGATGCTCATGATATCAATCGGTAGATTGTCTTGTCTGTTTACAGATCGACGTCATACAGCTGAAATATTGCTGAGTGCGGCATAAACAACAACAAAATCAACAAAGCCGCCGTGATGTAGGAGAAATATTGCTGATTGTGACTTTAGGCAACTTTCACTCACTCACTCACTCACTCACTCACTCACTCACCTGGAGTGTCTGAACAGTAGTGTTTCAGGACATGACTCAGTGTTTGTGAGCGGTATGTGTCGAATCTTTGTAAGGACATCTCGTCAGATATATTCAGCGATTTTGCATTTCAGAGCATTTGTTCGCCGGCATATTTTGACATTTCACCGTCAGTTTGCAATGCTTCAACACCCTGTTAAAAAGGTAGACTTTCACCTCGGTAAGCTGCAGAGATAAACAGTCTTTAATTGGACAATAAACCACTTAGACATACAGCCATTATGACAAGACATATTAATGATCACAAAACCGTTAGCGCTTGAATCAAAATAGCAGCGTAACAACACCGTGTTAACATGAAGGATTAACATCAACACATACATAACTCAAAAGATACGAGACGTCTTGTTCCAATACATGTATGCTACAGCGATCCAACACCGTCGAATTGATTTCTCTAATCCTCTAAACTATATTATATATTTATGATGTCATTTACAAATATCAAAATTAAAATACTTCACGTCTAAACATTCATACACATTCAAGTCTAACAAGATAAGGTACACATTTGTTAAATGCATACTTACAGCAGGTAGATTTAATTAGGATAATACAACGTTTTTTTCCAGTATGTCGTAATTTTCGATAAGGTACGAACACTTTTTATAAGACTATAAATAGTAATCTAGACCACATGAATCCGATTAAAAGTTCTGATTATAATAAAGACTTTTACAATGCTCCAACACTCTGTCATTTGACTTTCACTTCGATGAATCGCAAAATACATTTATTCAGTGCGAATTTAAACATGTTTTTGAGATAATCGTATAGTGGATGTTAGGACATAAAATGCATGTTTTCGCGTGATCGTAATATTTCAGGATATTTTGACTTTTATCCACGGGTCTTGATATATTTGATCTGAGAAGACACGGGGGTGAGAATCTATTTATCATCCAAATCATTCTTCCCACTTTTCAGTTTGTAAAGAGTAATAACCAGTTTCTTGGGTGTAAAACGTACAGCTGAACAGGTTCAGTTGAAGAGGGATTAGTGATGTCATTTGATAATGTGATGTCACAATGGTCTGCAAAGCAGTGTGATGAAATTTCATTGTAGCGATATCTCTTAGGAGACAGCATGTGTTCTCAACCACGCCACGTCTCCCGTGAAAACCATTTTGTTTTATGATAAATTGATAAATGGAGCTAACAGCCCGAGAACTTGGGATATAATGTTTTTACTCTGATTATGATTCTTTTTTGGGGGCACAAATATAACCGTGCTCGTGGATTCCCCATTGTGGAAAACGTAGTGATATCACTGAGATACTGTTCCGATTACATGTCTTGACTAGACAACTCTAACAAGGCAAAAGCGTCCCTTAAGTACAAGCATCTGACCACGACTCAATACACCTTGTACAGACATCAACCGGCAATTCACAACCGTTAGGGATGGGGGACCGGTCATTGATGTGAACTCCCTGGGGAAATAAGAAAATAAAAAAGTTACGATGAATTACCCTGACCCGAGTGAAAGAATTGTGAGAGACCGACGGATAGATAATCCGTCATCCCTTTCGAGTAAGTCATCCAGATATGAAAAATCAATTCTCCTGAGAAACATGATAGAGTCAGGCCATTGATATATTCAGAATAGTTATCAATTTATGACATCCTGAACAACGGATGACGACGTTAAGTTCATATCGCTTCAACGGCCAGTAAGTACTGGGAATCGCAAAAATGTGCAAATATCGGAAAGTTCTCACACCATTATTAATTGTAACCACTGACCCGTTCTTCATACACAGCTGATAGAGAGGGGTCACATGGTGAAGCTATACGTCCACCTACTGGCTCCCATCCTATCCGTGAATTCCTGGTCTAGCCTCTCACTTTGGGACACCGTGAACCAGTTCTTCCAGTCCCCGACCTCGCCTGTGGAACATAACGATATCCTACACGTATCTAATAATATATCCATCACCTTTTCTCATTACCATCCACACTGTTTCAAAACTGCAGTGTTTTTAATACCATGAACTGGTTAGTTCAGGGCCCCGTTCCTCAAAGCGACCTTAGCGCTACGACGATCGTAAACCTAGGTTAAAGTATGGGAAATACGTCCAACTTAGTGCTAAGATCGCTTTGTGGAACGGGGCCCAGATCTCAAAAACATCACAAGGGTGGCGTGACTCTGAGCTGTGGCGTCCGTTCGTTCAATATGACTGTATGTTCTGATCTGTTAATCTAACACACCAAACTATGGTTCGATTTCACAGAAAATGTGGGTATATGAAAGAGTGAGTGAGTTGTGTTTAACGCCGCTTTTATCAGTATTCCAGTTATATCACGGCATGTCAGGAGGAAAGCCTGAAGTGATGCAGGTCTTACACGTTTACCACTTCGGTGAAAACCAAGAGCACGGGAACGGAGCTGACAAACCTGGAAACATAATCGAGGCGAACCGGGATTCGAACCCACAATCATAGGTTTGAGGTGTGCCTAAAGGACGCAACTTTGCATAGCGTATTGCGGCGACTTAGACGACTGGGCCACCCGTGCACCGTACATAAAAGAAGCGATGGTATTGAGAGTATAACGTTACGACCGACAGGTATATTCAAAGAGGCGTTGACGTCGAGAGTATAACGTTACGACCGACAGGTATATACAATGGAGCGGTGAATGTCGAGAGCATAACGCTACGACCGACAGGTGTATTCAACAAGGATGTTGTCGTCGAGAGTATAACGTTACAACCGAGAGGTATATATATATACGATGGAGCGGTGACGTCGAGAGTATATCGTTATGACAGACAGGTATATACAGGTACACACACTCAATGGTGACTTCATATAGCACCACTGCCACAGGCTAATATCCATATCACGTGACCGGACTTTCTCCGTTTTTTCGTAAATAAACGCGCTTATTCCGATATCAGAACAGACTGGCCTAATACAAGCCTTTTGGGGAGCTTTACATAATTATATTATTGTTTTGCATAATTATATAGATATGCTACTGCAAGTGCGACAGTGAGGTCCGTGACAATATATATTTAAACACCAAAGTGACCGTGACGCCAGCTCTCTCTTGGACTTCCATGACAGCACGTGGAGCCGTACAGCCAATGTAGAAAAGGATAACAACGCAAATTCAAATAGTTTTTCACGTTTTAGGATATTTGCTCAGTGAAAGTTAACCATTCAATGATATACGTTTATCTTGATGTGAAGACGTCTCGAAAATGAAACAGGTCCTGATCCGGGGGAAGAACCGGACGGACGGAGAGACAGCCATGCTGATGGTTTTAAAACCCTACTTTATATGCCGGTGCGATGAGATTTGAGAGCATTCCTTCTATAACCAGACATACCATATTGGTTAACCGTAGATATAGACACATACATATCAAAAACGTATTATTGTGAAAAACGAGTCGAGTTTAGAGGGTTAGATTTAAATAGGTATCGAATGCCCTAAATGAGTTCGCATGTTGAAATCCCCGTAGAAACTCCCCTTGCTTCACACATTGTTTCAATGGAAGTGTGTCACCAGTTGAGACCGTGTGTCACCTTTTCTGAAAATCCCCGTGTCGTCCTTCCAGTCCCCCTTCAACTTATCGCCCTTGAAGTCGCTGTACGCTTGGCGGAGCTTCTTGAACCCACAAGCTTCAGCGATGTCCGCGCATGTCTCGTCACTGACGTCACGACCCAGGAACGAGGCTATGCCTTTAACACACTCGACGGGGTCCTGAAACGTTTACAAATGCACTGATAACTGATAGCACCATCTCTACCCGACAGCAGGAAAAAACACCACCAAGAAGTAATGGCTTCGGATATGTTGTTTTATGTTTCACGGATTTATTCAAGCTTTTCCACACAAAGTCGGTCGAAATCTTTATTTATTTATTTATTTATTTATTTATTTATTTATTTATTTATTTATTTATTTATTTATTTATTTATTTATTTATTTATTTATTTATTTATTTATTTATTTATTTATTTATTTATTTATTTATTTATTTATTTATTTATTTATAAGAAAGTCATTCTGCCGTGATAGTGATGTACACATGGAATTTATACATAACATTTTCCACTGTATAAGATGGTCTATATTACGAGCGTGAGACATAATAAAAATAAATATTTTTATGTTTAGTTTATTTTTTGGACCGACTGTTTTTCAGTGGGGGTGGCTGGCCCTTGAAACGAACAGTGAAAGATGTGTAGCCTTATCTGTTCCTTACCTGTCCGGATTAACGAGGTGTCACTGCATACACTTTCTCACTAGTTAGGGTTGGCTGAACAACAGTTAATATTCTGACATGAGGTTTTGGCTTTTATCTGGCCACGAAGGCTGCAAACTTGCTAATGAAGCAGTGAGGAATATTTACTCGATTCAAGAATTGTTTGATATTTCGACAATCGATGTAATGTGATTCATGTCACTGTGCATATTGAGTTGATCTATAATGCTACAATGTACTGTACCTTCTTCATATTTTCATAATGCACGTGGTGCACGTTCATCTCTGGGTGTTCTTCCAACTCTTTCTGCCATTCCAGCTCAAAGTCGAACCACGAGTTGTAGGGCACTAGAACGTTTACATTCTGGAGTGAGTGACTGAGTGTTTGTTTGTTTGTTGTTTAACGCCGCACGTAGCAGTATTCCAGCTATATGACAGCGGTCTGTAAATAACCGAGCCTGGACCAGACAATCCAGTGATTGACATCATGAACATCGATCCACGCAATTGGGATGTGATTACATACATCAACCAAGTCAGCGAGCCTGACCACCCGATCCCGTTAGTCGCCGCTTACGACAAGCAAAGTCGCTTTTTACGGCAAGCATGGCTTGCTGAAGACCTATCTATATTTTATTATATGACTGCATGTCAGCCTTAATAGGGAGAAACAGCCATCGTGATCCAGATTTTAGAAGCTCACCACTTTGGTGAAACCTATAAGCATAGGCAGGTTGCTGACTAACCAAACCTCATCAGAACGAATATGGGATTCGAACCCACGACCATAATAATCTGTCAGATCTGAACAGCGAAATGCCACGCATTATGCCTTAGTCACCCATGCCTAACAAGCGCACCGACATTGTTGAATATGTCTCGGCCACTGCTTCCAAACATACAGTGGCGATGGGATAGCCTGGTGGTTAAAGCGTTCGCTCGTCACACCATCCCAACATGGATACAATGTGTGAAGCCCCTTTCTAGCGTACCCCTCAGTGATATTGCTGGAATATTGCTAAAAGGGGTGAAAAACCCGACTCACTCATATCATACAATCCAGTTCAGTTCATGTTCCCAAAATCTTCAGTATTCCCAACATCTTATGTTAGTATTTTCTAATAAAAAATAATTAAAACAAATCCATTTACATCCATAACACATTTACATCAAGATATTTCGCTCCCACATTACCGTCCCCGCTCAACCACATGTCGAAGTAGTCGTCCCACTTGCCGTCGTACATGGCCATGCTCTTTGTCCCCGTGTACATCCCATAAGTTGACACGGCGACGTCCTTAGGATTCCTGTGAACCATGACAACTTTGTTCCCCTTCTTGAGCACCTGTTGTGGGAAGTACCGGAAGCGGAAGTGAGTAGCGAACACCCTGGGAGACGTCATAGCGTCCAGGTCCGCCTTGGACGTTATATCCAGAACAAAAACTGGCATTCTTTCTTTGCGGTACTCCGATTTTTCAGCTACCAGCATCTGTGTCACCTCCCACGTCCAGTGAGTCCCTAGAACCACGGAGACAAATGTGAGTGACACGGGTTTAACGCCGCTTTGAACAGTATATCAGTTGTATCACGGCGTGCCATGTGGGAGGAAAGCCTTAAGTGATACAGGTCTTAGCTGTATACCACTTTAATGAAATCCACGAGACTGGCATGGTGCTGAAAACTAGAAACATAACCAGGGCGAGTCCGGGTTGGCATCAATGATTCTGGCAGGCCTGCGGAACGCAACTCCGTACGGGAACTACCCTTGGAAGAGTTAGTTGGATTTATACGCCATTCACTTGTATCACGGCATGTCAGATTACTGTGGGAGGAAAGCTCGAAGTGATTCAGGTCTCACGCCATGATGCTAATAAACCAAGGATCATAATCAGGGCGAACAAGGGACGCAACTGTGAACTCCTGGGTCTTAGACCAGTGGGCCACCCAGTCTCTCAGGTCACTGAGGTCACTTAGGTTTCTGTTGTTTAGGGTAAGTCATGACAAGTATTTGAAACAATTTTCTAGTTTGAATATTCAGGCATAGTGCTGACAAATCACGGATCATTATAAGGGGAATCTGGGAATGGAACGCAAGACATGCTGATCCTTAAAGGGGCGCAACTCTGCACAGGTAAGTGCTGCGTAACTGAACCAGGATAACTATCATCTGTCCTTACAATAAGATAAACCAACTGTGTTTTGACATGTGAGATACTGAAGATTAGATATTTTCTATTTCAATTTGAAACCGAGCGCTTAAGCCCATAAATAAGATCTAATCAAATTTTAAATTGATTCTACAATGGGACCGCCTCCGTGGTCTAGTGGTAGAGCGTCCATCCGGATAGCGGAAGGTCCGGGGTTCGATCCCCGGCCGCGTCATACCAAAAGGTGAGGTGAGGTGAAATGGGGTTTAACGTCGCGTCCAAGATTATTGCACTTATATAGCGACGTGCATGCAGGTGTGTGTGTGTGTGTGTGGCTGCTTGTACTAGTCCGGACTCATGCCGATTTATAGTGCTAGCCCACTGAGATACCATGCCGCAGTTTTAACATGAATACCCCTCCAGACACAGTATACTGACTCCGAGCCGACCAGTCCTTGTTTTAGCGACTTAAAACCGGACGCTCTACCACTAGACCACGGAGGCGGTCTCATACCAAAAGACGTAAAAAGATGGTACTTGTTGTTACCCTGTCTGGCGCTCGGCTTATATGCGAAATTATATGCGAAACTCATCATGAAAATTATTGGACATGTTCATATCACTTACAACTTGTTGATGTTCAAATATTGAAAACCTTTTCATCCTTTTTTGACACATTTACATTTACAGCCACAGTTGTTGAAACAAACAAAGTCAAATATTAAATCGTAGGATCATATCTGATAACTTCCGAAGATTCTTCTCCACGCGTGCGCGCGTGGCTACTTGTGCTAGTCCGGACTAATGCCACCGATTTTACATTTCTAGTCCACTGAGATACCATGCCGCAGTTTTACATGAATACGTCACTCAGACACAATATACTGATACGAGCCGAATAGTCCTTCTTTCAAGCCCTTTATGTAAAGCGCCTGGTATGACGCGGCTGTTGATCGAACCACCGACATTCAGCTCTCCGACAGACGCTTTACCACTAGACCAAGGAGACATTTCCATGTCATCAGAGTTTATCTTACGACATACCAAATTATATTGCAGGTATGTCTTGTGCATACTTTGTTCAGAATCGGTAAGAATAGCATAGTTAAGCATTCATCAACTTCGTTCGTTTTCTAATCCATCGAAAAACTGCAGTCGACACAAAACAAACTTAAGAGTTATTCCCCTCTAGATACATTTCATTTGGAAAATATCGTAAGTATCCGGAAAATGACGTCTTACATGATTAATTCGAGATGTGCAATTGCGGTTGGTATGTTGCAAATGTAATACTTGCATTTCGCCGTATCGAGTACACCTTCCATGTTAGCGCGCAATTATAATTATAGAATGGGTCTCGGAATCCGATATTCACGTGTAAGGTAAGATAAAGCTAATTAATAACCTGATTTGGGGTAGGACAGTACGAAGACGTCGTCCTCCCTGACCTCCAAGTCCCGGATATCGTGACACTGTTTCTCGGACGTGACGTCGATGGGTTTTGGCGGGAACAGAAGGCCATCAAAACACTCGACCTTGATCTTCTCGCCGCCCTTGTCCGTGCAGTCGCGCCACGTGCAGGACATTGTCCACCTTGCTAGAAAGGAGACAACTCTGAAAGAAGAATAAGTAAATGAATGCTGCTTTCCCCGTACTCAGCAATACTACAGCTGTAACACGTCGGCGTGTTACCAACTAAAGATCACTGCCCTGGTTGTCAATTACGTGTATCTATGCGGTCGATAACGTACATCTGTGTGTTATAATGCCCGTAGCATACATAAGTGTAAAATATTATTGTAATTATAATAAAACATAAAGCACATTTATGACGCGCCCTATCCATGTCCATATTTATTTTTTTATTTTTTTATTTTATTTTTTTTTTACATCATTTATTCATGTTGATTGTCCACGATTTTACATGTCCATATGATCAAACCACTCACTCGCTCAAAGCACTACAATGGGAGTCAAACACAACGAACGAACCAAGCCTCAACTAGACAAAGGCCTGGAAAAGTGAATGGGCATTTTGGATAGTGATAAGATACCTGATGAAAATAGTATCTAACTCAAATTGTGTAAATAGATACGCTTCATGATAGTATGAATTATTTACTGATGAAAAAAATCAAAGGGAACATACAATAAATGACTTCAATCATTTTTTGTTGCATTTAAGGACGTATAAACATAAAGAGACGGTTTTCAACTCCATAAACCGTAAAATATAAACTTCAACAAACATTACTTCACAGACTGCTTATTTAATCATAAACACAACAAAAATCTGAAGCCACAATTCCAAGTCAACCACATCGTTAAACGCAATAATGCAACTCAATCCCCGACCATTGTATTATCGACCAATCGAAAAGCAGTAGACCATTAGCGGGCGTGGCATATAGGTCAGTTTGGGTTTGTGGAAGCATTAACGAAAAAAACACACTTACTTGCATAGCCAATCAAATGCAAAGGAATGACTAGCAATTTAGATACCATGTAATATTTCAGAAGGAGGCTTAAGTCTATATATGACTTATACTTGGCAAAATGATTAGGTCTGTGTGCCGTAATCTTTGCTACCCAGTATCGTGCCACAGGTCAGCGACCTGACCATTCTTCACATCTTACAGACAATTCAGCAAATTTAAGTTTATTATCCATTTCATGTTTGGAAAGAGTGCACAATTAGTTAAACATACGTCTTGAAATGGTTAATTTTCATTGACAAAGTATCATTATACTTGAGAAATTATTTCCAATGTTTTTATTATCCTTTCACAAAGGCTTACGTTTCCACGTGACAGACAACGGAAACATTTCGATGGCAAGGGGTACTTTGATGTGTTTGTTTGTTTGTTGTTTTACGCCGCACTCAGCAATATTTCAGCTATATGACGGCGGTCTGTAAATAATCGTTTGTGGACCAGACAATCCAGTGATTGACATCATGAGCATCGATCCACGCAATTGGGACCGATGACATGCATCAACCAAGTCAGCGAGCCAGACCACCCGTTAGTCGCCTTTTACGACAAGCATAGTCGCCTTTTACGGCAAGCATGGGTTGCTGAAGACCTATTCTACCCCGGATCTTCACGGGTCTTGATGTGTCAGGATATTTAGAGGTTATCATATGGAAATCGTCTTATTATGCCTCAAAGTGAAATTGACCAATTAGAGAGCAGAACTCTGACCCAACATGAGCCCGTCTACCGTCAGTAAAAATCCAAGATGGTCGATACTGACGTAATATGAGACCGTATAGCGTCAGTAACAGCCATCTTGGATTTTTCAACACCCATCTCACATATTACACATGGAATTTCTGGTACAGAAATTCGTTATTCGACACTGTTTTGTGTTTTAATGTCATTAATTTCGATGTGCAAGGGCGTTCATGTTTTTTTAATCACGTTCGTGACTTTTATAACATTATATAAAGTTAAAATTATCAACAAGGTTTGGCCGCGGAGGTTTGAAGAGTAGTCTCCCTTGACCCTTAACGTCTTAGGTTGTAAGTGTTAAGTTTTGAGTTTTAAGTTTCACATGACATTTGCATGTACGACAAAGATGCAATGTGTGAAGCCTATTTCTGGTGTCCCCCGTCGTGATATTGCTTGAATATTGCTAAAAGCGGCGTCAAACCATACTCACTCATTTTCACGAGAAAGGTGGACGAGCAGTCGGGCAGACGACGCACTAAGGGACGTAACTCTAATTTCTTACCACCCGGGCGAATATCGATCGCCCTTTCAAAATGAATTGACGAGCCATATCTGCAAGGGGTGCAATACGGATCTGGTTATTACACACCCTGTGATATGACCGTCTGGCTCTATCACACATGCAAAATGCCTAATGTCATTGATAGTTATATGATAAATGGTCGTACTCCACACTGTCGCGATTGTAGTAGAATATTTTCATTTGTGTACATGTGATCTGAATATCGCACTGAAAGACAACCATCAGCACAGATTTTTTCTCATTTCAGTTTTGGCGCGTTTATTTACAAAGAAATGACAAACACGGGATTAAATTACCTTGCGGTAGTGGTGTAATGTTAAGTCAGTACTGCATCATAAGCGAAATGAATTTTGGATTGAACACACGACCAGCGTATCCTGGCGTGAGTAGGGGGCGCAACTCTACACAATCAATGGCGGGGACTTAAGTGAGAAACGTGTCGTTAGTTGGGTAATCTGAATGTGCACCTTGTGCTACAAACACAGCGACCCGCAGATTCTTTAGCGGAACATTTTGATTTTTTATATTATACATTATTTACAAGGTTTGATATAAACGACTTTGGAGCTATTTTTACACGTTGTCAAAAATGCATTAATAACGACCATGATGTCAATCACTGGATTTTGGGTCCAGACTCGATTATTTACAGACCGACGTCATATAGCTGGAATATGGCTGAGTACGGCGTTAAACAACAAACAAACATTAATAACGAAAATATCATCATCAAGACGTCGTCGCTGTTAAGCCAATCCCTTCAGGTCAGTTTAACACAGATTGCTGATTGCCCTTTTCTCTTATAAATTAAGGGGGTAGCCTGGTGGTTAAAGCGTTCGCTCATCACGCCGAAGATCCGTGTTCGATTCCCGGCATGGGTACAATGTGTGAAGCCACTTTCTGGTGTCCCCCGGCGTGATATTGCTGGGACATTGCTAAAAGCGGCGTAAAACCATACTCACACACGCTCTCGTTAAATTAATGGGCGTTGGGGTAGCCTGGTGGTTAAAGCGTTCGCTCATCACGCCGAAGACCCGTGTTCGATTCCCGACATGGGTATAATATGTTAAGCCCATTTCTGGTGTCCCCCGCCGTGATATTGCTGGAATATTGCTAAAAGCGGTTAAAACAATACTCACTCACGCACTCGTTTACATTAAGGGGCGGTGGGGTAGCCTGGTGGTTAAAGCGTTCGCTCATCACGCCGAAGACCCGAATCCCACATAGGTAGGTTGCGTGAAGCTGTGATATAGCAGGAAAATTGCCAAAAGCGGCGTAAAACCGTACACGCTCCCTCGCTGACTCCCTACACACTTAACAGTAAGAGTTATGTGCGTATTCCGACTTCGCGAGAAAAGACCACGGTCAGTACACAATGCATGTATGTCAACAAATACCGCCATAACATCACCTTTGACCTTAACTCTCCATGTCTTGCTTGTAGTCCCCGCTAGTCGTGTTGTTGCGTTACTTGCTGGCACTGATTTCCCCCCCGTGAGCCTGATGTAGGTCAACTATTTCGAGAGTGCTCTCGTATCTGACAACTACAGGCAGAAGTCGCGCAGTCACTGAGCTAAACACCCCACGCTATAACCTACCTTCGTGTGTATGTAAATCGGGATCCGAAGCTCAAGGATCTCGATCACCTAGATACCATAGGGTGATTCAAAAGGTCTGAGAGATAAAAAGATACGGAACGAGATTCCTTCCACGGCTGTTGATCGGCCGGGTTGCAATCAATAATATAGTGATTGCCTCCCTTTCTTCTCGTCCAGACGACGAAGTCATTCTTTTCAAGACGTATCTTACATTTGTATGAACTGGATATTTCAGGAATTTGTAGGAGTATGGAAAGGGTTTTGATGCATTTATTTACATTGATCATTCATTCACTCAAAGGGATAGATGTGAAACAGTGGTCTAAGTGGATCCGTAAGCCATAGGTTTGGATCCCTGATTTACCCCGATTGTCTCCCTTGGTCTGCCAGCACCCTGTTCTGTGGGTGCCCATTGTGTTAAAATGTTTTCGTCACACCAGACTCTCCTGACACCGTAATAACGAAAACGTGTTTACATCGGCGTGAGACCCAACACGTTCACATATGGAGAGTTTGTTACTCACTGGGTTGGTTGGTTGGTTTGTTGTTTAACGCCGCACTCAGCAATATTCCAGCTATATGACGGCGGTCTTTAAATAATCGAGTCTGGACCAGACAATCAAGTGATCAATATCATGAGCATCGATCCACGCAATTGGGATCGATGACATGCATCAACCAAGTCAGCCAGCCTGACCACCCGATCCCGTTAGTCGCCTTTTACGACAAGCATAGTCGCCTTTTACGGTAAGCATGGGTTGCTGAAGACCTATTCTAACTCGGATCTTCACAGGTCTTTTACTCACTGGGGAAACTAGGAAGCATGTCTGGGATAGAAGGGTGAGTGGCTGAAAAATGCTGTAGTCAGCAACATTCACGACATATTCCTGCTGCATCGCGGCGTTCTGGAGTCGGTACCAGGTAAACCAGTGATTGATAGCATGAACAACATTCGTGACACGTTCCTGCGTTCTGCAACTACTCGAGTCGATACCAGGTAAACCAGTGATTGATAGCATGAACAACATTCGCGACACGTTCCTCTGTTCTGCAACTACTCGAGTCGGTACCAGGTAAACCAGTGATTGATAGCAGGAACAACATTCGCGACACGTTCCTGCGTTCTGCAGCAACTGGAATCCGCACCAGGTAAACCAGTGATTGATGGCAGGAACAACAATCACCTCATAAGGGTACGATGACACATATCAGCCAATTGAGATCGTTTAATTTCAGACAGGCACTTTTGCCCCTGGAACCCCTATGGGGGCTTGGGTAGATAAAAAGCATGCAGCCCCAACGGCTAGCGACTTAAGTGAGCAACTCTCTCTCTCACAGCAATTGTCACTGTTTGTGAAAGGGACGTGTAAGATTTAAACCATTATGATGGCGTCACACTATTGTTGTTGCAGCTGATTTTGAGCAAGGAATTCACTTGCCAATCTGAGCATGCATTTTAACAACTAAAACTGTCTATATCAACCATAACATGGTTTATGACGGAGAAATCACGCGAATCTGTTAGTTCCTGAAGTAGACTTAACTCGCCCATTTGGGGCTCGTTGATTCTACTTCCGTAATCAGACCCGTGAAGATCCGGGGTAGAATAGGTCTTCAGCAACCCATGCTTGCAGTAAACGGCGACTATGCCTGTCGTAAGAGGCGACCAACGGGATCGGGTGGTCAGGCTCGCTGACTTGACTGATGCATGTCATCGATCCCAATTGCGTGGATCGATGCTCATGATGTCAGTCATTGGATTGTCTGGTCCAGACTCGATTATTTACAGACCGCCGTCACATAGCTGGAATATTGCTGAGTGCGGCGTTAAACAACAAACAAACAAACAAACCCCCGGAATCAACATATTCTAGTCACTACAATCCCCGACCATCGAAACAGTTGCGAATTATGTACAACACTGATACCGACATATTTAGTATAAGGTATTTATTCTTCGTAATTTGGTGCTATTTCTCATTGTATGACGTCACAATTTCCATGACGTCGCATCTGCAACGTCTTCGTAGATGCATCTCCACACACAATGAGTCACAGGTAAGAGTTTTACACACGGACAACTAAAGACAGCCTTCGGGGTTTAGTGGATAGAAAGGGCGTCTAGTCGGAGAGCGGAAGGTCTGTGGTTCGATTCCCGGCCGTGTCATACCAAAAGACGTTAAAAGATGGCAGTTGTGGAAACGCTGCCTGCCGCTCCGCACGAATGGGGTGAAACAAGCGCGGAGTCAGTATACTAGGGATTATCTATGACAAAATGCGTTAGACATCTGAAAGCACACCGACATACACACACGTCGCCTTAAGGGTCGGTCGGGTAGCCTAGTGGTTAAAGCGTTCGCTCGTCACATCGAAGACCTGGGTTCGAATCCCGACATGGGTACAATGTGTGAAACCTATTTCTTGTGTACCCGCCGTGATATTGCTGGTGTGTGGCTAAAAGCGGCGTAAAAAACAAACATACTCACTCACTCACACGTCGCCTTATAAGTGCAATAATCCTGAACGCGGCGTAAAGCCCCATTTCACCCCACCTCATTAAAGACAAACGTTATGGAAACATGACAAAGACGTTAAACCACCAGTGTAGCTTACCACTTATTTAAGCTTCTGTTGGCTACAGCATTGTTGTAGCCGCATGTCAGAGACTGTTAAATGTCACTCTTTTGAAGTCAAGTAGGATTTGTTCATTTTGGTGTGTACAGGGTGATGTTTAGCTTTGATGTCAAGTGTGTCCGTCTGCCCTTAAAGGTTAGCACAGACACAATAACAAAACACCGAGTTGACCGAGGTTATCAGTCGATGGAGACAATGCATGGCTACTGGGATTATGACACCTTCTGTACTCGCGTTTCTATTATTAGGATATCATCATTTCCTACATGACCAAATAGAAGATGGCCATGCACATCAATTTGCACATTTGGGTCTACCGGACATGCCTGAGGTGAGTTTGTATACTAAGTTGTCATAGGGAGACGTACAATGCATCAGGCATAGGCATATTGACCTTTCTTGACAAGGCATCATTAGCGCCACTTGATAAGGGTTGAACGTTAAAGACGATCTGATAAATTATTATATTTTTTTTATTTTGAAGTTTACAGGATATGCGGCTTTTCGACGAGAGGTCGGTCACATGACCGCGAAACTGAAGTTAATAAGTGTATGAACGACACAATTTGACGTTCATACGTTTTTCACGAGACCGTGTTCTTGGAATGACGTAAACACTGACGGACTACTTCCACATTCCTGGGGAAACACCTGAGAATTCCCGAGCACGAAAACATACATATGCGTTCTTTCTGATCATTTAGAACCTTTATTCTTGGTCTTAGCGTTTCAGTATACATTGAGAAATGCCAGAGAGCGTGACTGCATGATTGTTCACGAATATCCTCTCCACGGCCCGTCCTAATGAACAAACGAAGAAATGCACATCTAAACTATCGTAGTGTCGACACGATCCGTGCCTAGGCTAACATTGACCGTCTCCAGCAATCTATGAATTTACCTTAGTGTCTGTTTGACGCTTCTTTAGTCACCTTTCAATGATCGGCCAGTTGATCAATGATGACTAACACATGTAACCGCCACAGGTTCATTAACAACTTCGGAAATCTCTCCCGTCACGTTTATCGTGTCGGCCATATAGGCGTTTTGTACTTGATCTAAATGTATTACGACGCGCTGTCATTGTGACTGACTTACTGAGGTAGTTTAGAGACCTTTCTCATCTAATGAGGAGAGGATTTCAACACATGTGCTTGCGTAAGATGTTTCTGAAGAGCAATTTGTGCATCCATACGCCCATGTCACCTCTCTTTTTGAGGAACTATTTTACTCCGCAAGCTCCGACGTTCATACAGTTTGGCCCTCACTCTATGAAGGTTCATACTCCAATGAACTCACACAAAGTGAAGGTCAATTCTTAAATGATTGGGGTCGAATTATTACAGGCATTATCGCGTAATATATCGTCATCCCCGTCGTTTCGAATGACTGACAACGCGATATCCCCACTAGTTCCGATATCCACTTTGTTAATTATCAACCAATTGGGTGAGATAATGCATACTAGGAGATATCGCTGCAATAAAATTGCACCATAATGCTTTGCAAACCATTGTGATGTCATCGTTTCCATGACGTCACAATCTAATGAATGTGGTCATCAGTAGATTTTACACTGAAGACAGCTTATAACTAATTACAACTGAAAGGGTTAGGATAATGTTTTTACATGATAAATAAAAAGAAATGGAGGACATTTCATGTGTCACGATAATATCATGTTTCTCTCCTCGAGTGACGGGGGAGAGGAGATATTTTCACGAGTGGAGAAGCCACGAGTGAAAATATCTCCTTTTTCCCTGTCACGAGATGAGAGAAACATGATATTTCACAAGACACACGGACTATCCTATCTATTAGATACTTTTTGTGCCGTTCTACAGAAAAAATGAATTATTTCATTACAATTGTAAAACCTTGAAACGTAAATTCTCCCTACCCTAGGGTTCACCACCTCTTGTATTTGCGACTTAAAAAGTAGTTTCGTGTTTGCACAATCTTAAAAATATAAACAAAAGTATCACAAAATATAAAGGGTCGTGAAAATTCTTTAACATACAGTTCGGTATGATTTATACAAAATCAACTTTAACAAAAAATATTCTTGAAAACTAGGAGACCGTTGTTGGAAGCGAAAGAATACACGCTGGTTAAGTAACCAAAATGGCGCTTTGCGAAACGAATAGTCTCGATTGAAGAGTTCAATGAGAACTTTTTATAACGTTCATAACATTTTCGAGAGAATAACAAACGTCAAGAAGTGATATTAACTCGATAAATGATCATCTGCCATTATTTTGGCTTGTCAATGCGGAACTAACGTTAAAAGAACTTCTATAGATTGTGCACGGGCGTGACACTTACGATAAAGGGAGACAATTTAAGGGGAGGCAACTCTTGTATTCAGTCTTTCACACTGAAGTATATAAGTAAAGCCTTGGAGTCTTGAACATTTATGGACTTGTTTAGATATATATGTTATGAATAGACACTATATATCTTGACAAAATTGTTTCAAATATATGAAATGTGTTTTTTGTTATATTTAAGAAATAATCCACGTGTGGGAGTTGTTTATCGAACACTTCAGGGAGAATAATCTAGACCAAATGTATCGTACTGCGCCCCTCGTGATTTATTCTCCCTGCGGTGTTTTATTGTTCTATTGTATCATAAACAACTCCCACTCGTTTATTTCTTAAATATACCAAAAAAACACATTTCATCAGCAAACGACAACAACAAGAGGTAAGTCTTACCACTATATCGTAATGGGTATAAACAGGTCGACTGAATTATACCGCTCACAGTGGGGCAGGGGTGGCCCAATCGTCTCGAGTCGCTGCGCCGAGTTGCGTCCCTTGGGCACGCCAGAAACCTATGAATGTGGGTTCGAATCCCGGTTCGCCGCGATTATGTTTCTAGGTTTGTTAGCACCATACCCGTGCTCGTGGGTTTCACCGAAGTGGTAAACGTCTGATACTGGCCTCACGTCGGGCTTTCCCTCCACGTTAAGTTGACACGCCTCGATATAACTGGAATACTGTTAAAATCCGCGTTAAACCCTTCTCACTCACTCACTATACCTCTCACTGTCTCACCCACGAAACATCTCTACTTGGCATGGGATGTATTTAGCACAAAATCAACAGTATGAGACACCTTCAAATGAGATAGGTCAGGCCACCGTTGAAGATTTAAAACATTCCAATGCTATCACATGAGCATGGTCAGTAAAATGTAAATAAGCATTGTAACGTTTACATTAACCATACCATGTTATGTGCTGAAAGTAACTCAACATTGTCTAACTGAAAAGCGAATCCATTATCCGTTCGACCTTTTCAGATAAACCTCAACAATGGATAAGGCAAGGCCACGTGTGTAAAGATCAAACTAACTTTAGGAATACCGACACCTTTACTAAGTGTTCAGTAGATTGTGGAGATTGCTGCGTCACCTTTCAACTCAAGCATAGGTGATATTTAAAAATGCCTACTCATCTTAGTCAGGGAATACCCGGTTGGACAATCTGTGACAGAAAACGGAGAGGCACAAAGGAAAATCTGATAATTGTGACACCAGGTGTTTGTGTAGTAGTAATAATTATTATTAGTAGTATTTTACGACCACCACCACCTGGTGGCAGTATTGTTAGTTGTTGTTATTATTATTATTATTATTATCATTATTATCATCATCATCATTATTATTATTATTATTATTATTATTATTATTATTATTATTATTTCTTCTTATTATTATTATTATTATTGTGTAATTAAATGATGATGATGATACTACTACTACTAATAATAATAATTATAATTATAATAACAACTACTACTACTTGTAGTACTATGAATACTAGCATAATTGTTATGAGATAATAAATGCATATCACGTCATAAAAATCAGCCAACCAGGTAAAATAATTCGAATCGTTGTTTCCAAAAGGTTGCAGAGGTTTTTAATGCATTTATTTAACACACGAGTAACGAGGAAAATAATTATGACTGATCAGCAGAATCCGTGACGTATAGTACGCAGGTGCACGTCAGGTGCAGGAAGAGAAGGGAATACACAACCATTCACAATGTGTCCGGACAAAACACGTGCTCGCCTTGAGCATTAATACAGTTTAACGAAACCAGCTTTAAAGCGATAGATTGTCATTCCTTGTAGGTAAAGTCACCGCGTAACGGTTTAATTGGCCCCTTGTATTTGAATATAGATGTACGGTACTTCCGTTGAGAGCTAATGATGAACAGAACACACATACCATTGTATAAGTGGGTTTACTTTGTACGAAGTAATTGTCAATTTGATTTAAGAAAAGAAACGCTTATCCTTTAGTTTGGCCGAAGTAAACATTTACCATCTCTCCCATAACGGTTCATTTTCAGGAGAAAAACAAGACGGCAAAGATGTCGCATAACAGTTTGCTCCTTTTGGGGATATTTATGTGTTTTTCGATATATGGCATAAACACAGAAATTAGCATAACTGCAGCGGATTATATTCGAGTAGTGGTGAGTCCTTTCCTTCACATGGATCAATTTACTGAGCGTGAATAATGTTTAATTTCTGTTTTAGAAATGTTCGTAAATGCTTCCCTGATATTGCCAGTATTGTCAGACAGTAATGACTGTTTAGTTTTTAACGATTTAATGCACATTATGCTACTTTCCCGATAATTGCATGTCACTGAAAAAACAACCTGCAGCTGTTAATTATATGTTTGTTCGTGCATTGTTCATGTTCCCGAGGCAAGAGAGTTAACTGACTATAAAAGTCCAGTTTTTACCCTTGCCGAACTAGGCTGGAATTATGGAGTTATCTTTTGGCTTGACTAATGAGTTGCGTAACGAAATCGACATCCGGTTTACAAAGCATGTGTACCGACAACTCGGCGTCAACAGATATTTTCCAAATCGTTTCATGTTTTTAATCAATGTGCTAACGTGATTTTGTGCACGTCGCGTTTTATTACAATATAGATCTATTGACTGGGCGCTGCATTTGTTTTCGAAGCAAATGCAGTTTATATGAGAGATAGAATCTGATTGGTCAACATGAGGGACATAGACGGGACATAACTCGTAATAGCCACTGGTCGAGCCCCGAAATTCCAGCCAGGTTCGGCAAGGGTGGAAACTGGACTTTTACGTTAAGTCAGTAAACTCCCTTGCCTCGGGAAGATGAGTTTTTTGTTTCATAGAGGTCAATAATTTTCCCCTTTCTATTTCGCCAAGAACTACCTCTATCACTATGGTTACCTGATGACACGGTTTCCATGGCTTCCTGGTTCATTCCCTGATGCTATAGCAGAGTTTCAGCGACGCGCGCATCTCCAGCTTACAGGTAAGTAATGTATATATGACTGATACTCATAAGGGTCCAACGACTGGGCGTATTAACTCTGATATTTGCACTTTACTAATTATCAAAGCTGGTTGGACAGGCGATCTAATCTGACGTCACAGTGTTAATGGTCAAATTGGTAACGTTACATCATTGGAACAATAAATTCAATGACGAGTTTTTATAGTCTTGACCTATCTAGCACTAAAAACTTACATGAGTAAGATATGGAAAAAACTACATGAATCTCGAATTATTATCAGTAAGGCTCACTAAATAAAGCGACAAAACCCTTTAAATATTCCTTAAGAAATCTCTGCCGAAACAAGGAGTCAAGTGTGCGATTCCGACTATATCATGAGCATGTGTTTATGAATCACTATCAAATAGTGAGGATACCAGGTGTTCGTGAAAAGGTGAGGGTATCCTGCCCCACCCGTCGCACATGCAAAGGCATGTCAATTGTTCACCTAGAAATGTACTCCACATGTCTATCTTTAAAAGTTTTGGAAAGCTTTACTGAGTCCTTGAATGTTGTGACCTTGATCGAACAATTTCTGAGCAAGAGTCGTATGACGCTCTTTGTAATATTGGTATGCATACTCGATTGTACCTCAAACGTTGTGAATTGTAGACACAAATGGCTGGAGCTGCAGGAATATTGCTCGACTTAAAGGGAAAGTTGATAATTGGAAAGTTGAAGTTATCCCTCTTGTCATGAAGTATGGAGAGTTTTGTAACTTTGAATATTCATGCAAAGATCTAACTATGAAACAGATTTGGCGGGCTCACTTGTCTCCTTTATATCTGGTTCATTTGGGTAAATCAAGGGAAGGGAATTGGCTATTTGCTGGTTATTGAGCGATACACCTGAAGCTAAATTTAAACTTCTTCGCAAAATTACCTTGTTTAGACTTTGCCTGTCCCAGCAGATATTCTGATTCATGTGCATAAAGAAACAGATCAGCAAGAAGGAGAACACAATTGGTGCCCATTGGATGCCTTCTTCTTGCCAAAATGTCTAACCCAAACATTTTACACAGACGTTATAAATTAGGAAGTCCAGCGTTTCACAATAAAAATTCTTTGTGAATTTTAGATGGCATTTGCTTTCATGTTTTGACAAACTGACCTGAACCTCTGCAGATAGATATGCAACTGTGTCTATGGTCACCACGTTTTGTAACAAATGCCCCAAGGATCAAGGACTTTATAAAGTTTGTCATGTTGGATAGTTGTGTACACAGTTGAAAAATCAAATGTGTTTTACAGAATTGATCCCGGTTTTTGTCTGAGATTGTGAAAACTCAAGCAAACCCTTTGAGAAATTGGCTACATCACGCAACGTTCTGCTGCTTGATTGCTTGCTAAACGATCCATTACAATAATTCTCATCACTATCTTGCCAACGAGGAATCTGTTTCAGCAGATAATCCAGTCTAACCATTCTCTGACGTTGACGTCTAATATATTGGAGCAAATTCTTGATATTATATATTTATGTGACCATGTATGGGTACAAATAAATAATTAATGATGACGTCATTCATTGTAATGACGTCACATGCGTCTCATGTTTCTGACCGGGAACCCACATTGTAGGTCAATCGATAATGGTTGGGACAGATACTTCGTAATGTCCCCTAGTTATGTGCATGTATTATATATTCAAAGCAGGATAAAGAATATTCATATATTGTTTCATCCCTTGCAATGATAATATTGCAGGGAATATACGACCCACCCCACCCCCATTCGCGACCCCACCCCATCCCATCCCCACCCCAAGCCCCCTTGGTCCTACGGGCCTGCAGTGGAAGCTAGGAACCAAGACATTAGTTATTATGACTATGTGACTATCTGTCTGACTGTGACGCTTTTGTTGGGTCCGGGTCGACTGACGAGGTTTCAATGCCTTGTTGCAGGTCGTCTCAATGACGAAACCCTCAACATGATAAACCGGAAGCGGTGTGGCGTGCCCGACATAATCCGGTTCGTTGTGACGTCATCGAGAATAAAGCGATATGTCCTAGATGGTACGTATAGAATTTTATTTTCTTTATATTAGTATGACGCAATCTCGTATATATGTGGCGTACAAATGACCTCTTGGATATCGTCTCTCAACAAACATGGGGCACGGGTGGGCAGTTGTCTCGGTGCTGCAATTCGCTGTACCGAGTTGCGCCTTTGGCCACCACAGTAACCTATGATTGTGGGCCCGAATCCCTGTTCGCTCTGATTATGTTTCTAGGTTTGTCAGCACCCTGCCCGTGCTTGTTGGTTTCACCAAAGCTGTAAACATCTAAGACCATCAATTTCCTCCCACATTAAGTTGACACGCGATTATATTACTAGAATACTCTTAAAAACGTAAAAGTTGTATTAAACACAACCCACTCACTCACTTGAAAATTAGTGATGGATGGTATAGATGGTTGACTATCATGGATGGTATACATGGTTGACTGTCATGGATGGTATAGATGTTGACTATCATGGATGGTATAGATGGTTTACTATCATCGATGGTATAGATGGCTGACTATCATGGATGGTATAGATGGTTTACTATCATGGATGGTATAGATGGTTGACTATCATGGATGGTGTAGATGGTTGACTATCATGGATGGTATAGATGGTTGACTATCATGAGAGGTATAGATGGTTGACTAATATGGATGGTATAGATGGTTGACTATCATGGGAGGTATAGATGGTTGACTAATATGGATGGTATAGATGGTTGACTATCATGGGAGGTACAGATGGTTGAATATCGTGGATGGTATAGATGGTTGACCATCGTGGATGGTATAGATGGTTGACCATCGTGGATGGTGTAGATGGTTGACTATCATGGATGATATAGATGGTTGACTATCATGGATGGTATAGATGGTTGACTATCATGGATGGTATAGATGGTTGAATATCATGGATGGTATAGATGGTTGACCATCGTGGATGGTGTAGATGGTTGACTATCATGAATGGTATAGATGGTTGACCATCACGGATACACTCGGAGCAGTAACCTGGCTGACTGTGCTTCATCGTCCCCCGAAATCACGGGTCAGTGCTGCAGACAGTCATCAGTACTGACCACAAGATATTCTACTACTTGATAAAATCTTGACGTAGGGTAATGAAGCAATGTTTCCTCTCGGCCCTCCTTTAAGGGTCAACATCGCGTTCTCGGTTTGTGCGACCTCGACCTTTCGTAAACATACAAATATGTTGAAAGTGCGGAAATGCCATGACCCATCAAATGTCGCGATCTTGTATCCCCGTGTTTTCACACTTTCTTCATCCTCTCAGTCACATGACAATGTACATAACAGTACTCCATAGATACGTATACACATCTTTAAGTCAAACTCGTCATTAGAAATGCCGGTATAATATAATAATGTACCTTACTTGTCGACCTTAATTGTCGAGTGGAAGGAGTGGTCGTATAAATCGTCGTCCTTTTACTGTCAGTAGTGAGTGCATGAGTGAATGTTGTCTAATGCCGTAGTAAACTATAACACATCTGGAATTAATCGAATCTGGACCAGACAAACCAGGACAGAAAGTATAACAAGTTACATAGGCAGTATTGCAACCATACAGAGATCAAGTGAACCGCGGGAGAACAGCAGATTCCCGTGAAGATCCGGGTTAGAATTGGTCTTCAGCAAGCCATGTTTGTCTCACAGGATCGGTTGGTCATGCTCGCTGACTTGGTTGATGCATGTCATCATATCCCAGTTGCGTAGATAGATACTCATAATGTCAATCACTGGATTGTCTGATCCAGACTCTTGTTTATAGATCGCCACCATATGTGCAGCGTTAAACAACATTGAGTGAGTGAGTTGGGTTTAACGCCGATTTTAACAGTATTCCAGTTATATCGCGGCGTGTGAGCCAGAAGTGATGCAAGTCTTCGACGTTTACCACTTCGGTAAAACCCACGAGCACGAGTATGGTGCTGACAAACCTAGCAACATAATCGGGGTGAACCGGAATTCGAACCAACAATTATAGGTTTCTGGCTTGCTCAAGGGACGCAACTCGGCACAGCGAATTGCGGCGCCTTAGACGACTGGGCCACCCGTGCCCCCGTTAAACAACAAACAAAGAAAGAAACAAAAAGAGTGAGCATGGTTTTACGCCGCTTTTAACAGTATTCCAGAAATATCACGGCGGGAGACACCAGAAATTGGCTTCACACATTGTACCCATGTCGGGAATCGTACCCGGGTCTTCGGCGTGACGAGCGAAGGTTTTAACCACTGGGCAATCCCACCGCCCCTAGCACGATGAAGAGACAGTATTTGAGGTAGATGAGGTTACAGTTATAGTAGTTGGAGACGTGATAGCACAGACAGTAGCAGATTGATTGAGTGAGTGAGTGTGATTGTACTCCGCTTTTAGCAATATTTCATCAGCAATATGTCGACCGGGGACACCAAAACGTGGATGTTGGGAATTGAGCCAGAATCTTGGGCGTGACGAGCCAACGCCTTAACTATACGCCCCAGGAAAGTAGTACACATAAACACATGAAAAATCTGCTCGATAACCAGCAATTATTGAATTATTTTGTTTCACATTGCCTTTTAAGCTTTTTCTTTTTTTTCGTATTTTTTTTTTTTTTACATATTGTTAATTCCAGAATACGTCTATGACCGCAAATCACCACATCACCGCAAATCTCTACACTTCATGATTCACTTAAATCGGAGCTGCATTGTGAAATACGTCACAATAAACATATGTTTATGTCAAAGCAATCAGTGTGTGATGTAGATGATATAATACCTATTAATAACGTCCGTAAACATTGCCATAGATACTCGATGGAAGCATACAAACCTGACGTACTGCGTGAGAACATACCCGCTCGCACCCGACACAACACATTCCGGGGTGGACCGGGTGCTGGCCAAAGCGTTTAAGGTAATGCGTCTTGCATGTTTAAGGTAAAGCGTATTGCACGTTAAAGGTAAAGCGTATTGCATGTTTAAGGTAAAGCGTATTGCATGTTTAAGTTCAAGCGTATTAAATGTTTAAGGTAAAACGTCTTGCACGTTTAAGGTAAAGCGTATTGCACGTTTGATGTAAAGCGTATTGCAAGTTTAAGGTAAAGCGTATTGCACGTTTAAGGTAAAGCGTATTGCATGTTTAAGGTAAAGCGTATTGCACGTTTAAAGTAAAGCGTCTGCATTTTTAAGGTAAAGCGTATTGCATGTTTAAGTTCAAGCGTATTAAATGTTTAAGGTAAAACGTCTTGCACGTTTAAGGTAAAGCGTATTGCACGTTTGATGTAAAGCGTATTGCAAGTTTAAGGTAAAGCGTATTGCACGTTTAAGGTAAAGCGTATTGCATGTTTAAGGTAAAGCGCATTGCACGTTTCAAGTAAAGCGTCTGCATTTTTAAGGTAAAGCCTATTGCACGTTTAAGGTAAAGCCTATTGCACGTTTAAGGTAAAGCGTATTGCACGTTTAAGGTAAAGCTTCTTGTACGTTTAAGGTGGTACATCTTGCATGCCTATGTGGTGTCTACGTAAATTATCGAGTGCGTGAGTTGGGTTTGAGTGTGTGAATGTCGTTTTACGCTGTAGTAAAGCCAATATGCTTGAATATGGACGAGTAAAAGCAGTGGCTAAAGCACGAGCATCGATCCATGTAATTGAGTCTGACCAAGGCACGATCGCGAAGTCGCAATGAACCAAGCAAATGGGTTTGACCACCCGATCTAGCTTCGTCGACGCTTGCTTCAAACATAAGTCATGGAAGCGATTCTCATCCCTATTCGGGGCAAGGTTACTGTAGTTCAGTTATATCAAAGCTCGAACTGATACAGGTCGTAAACGTCGTCCACAGTGGAGAAACCCATGAGCATGGGTATGGTCCTGACAAACCTGGAAACATTTTCAGGCCAAACCTGGAATGAAACCCGCGACCAAGGGTTTCTTGCTCTGCTGAAGCTTAAAACGATTTGGCCACCATGGCGCCCAAAAGCTGACATTTGTTATTTGGACTGTCTTTATTATTTTAAGTTTTCCATCCCGATTTAAAAGCAGAAAGAGAGGGAGCAGTTTTCGGGGTCAGTGGGAGGGGATTCAGAGATCCAGCTGATGAAGGGAAAGTGTTTTAGTTGACATTTGATAGACATGAACATCAAGGAGAAGTTGATCGGATGAACGACGTTGGTTCGCAGGACCATATCTTGAAGTCATGTCTTCAAGATTTACAGGACCAATACGCTTTACTGACTCATATGTTGGAGACGGAAGTTTGAAGTCTATCAATGACAACGCTTATCATGAAAAGCTCTACAAAGCGTTCGCAGCGTTACACCAGTCTTCAAACTAAACTAGTAATTTGATATCATTACTAACAGAGACACTACCATGATAGGCTCCGTGGTCTAAGGTAGAGCGTCCGCCTGGAGAGCGGAAGGTCCGGGGTTCGATCCCCAGCCGCGTCATACCAAAAGACATTTAAAGATGGTATTTGTTGTTACCCTGTCTGGCGCTCGACATTAAGGGTCTGAAACAAGGACTGGTCGGCTCGGAGACAGTGTACTGTGTCTGAGTGGGGTATTCATGTTAAACTGCAGCATGGTATCTCAGTGTGCTAGCACTATAAATCGGCATCAGTCCGGACTAGTACAAGCAGCCACACACACACATAGACGTGCATGCCCGTCGCTATATAAGTGCAATAATCTTGGACGCGACGTTAAACCCCATTTCACCTCACCTCACCTACCATGATAGGCAAGGCAGAGGTAATCAGAACGAACAAGATTCGTTTTGTTGTGGTCCAGTTTTATATTTATCTCACCCAGATCATTTATTTATTTCTCTCACATCATTATCATCTATGCATAATCATTGTTTCTGTCACAATGCTACTTACGCGTTTACTGTCTAATGAGTGGATGTATATCTACCTGTCTACTATAGATATGGTCCGACGTCAGTTCTCTGACCTTCACCCAACTGCCCCACTGTAACGTCGACATCGTCATCCAGTTCAACAGCGGTTACCATGGAGACAGGGCACCATTTGACGGAAAAGGAAACACTTTGGCGCATGCGTACTTCCCAGGTGACAGCAGACGTGGTCTCAACGGCGATGTCCACTTTGACGATGACGAGCCGTGGACGACTGAGGGAAACATTCCAAACAGTAGGTGGAATAACCAACATATGCCGGATCGAACAGTTTTTTGCGGAAAGAATCCATTACTTTTCCATGAAATGTTTGTACAATTTCTATCTTCAGGGGAGGACATATTCTGTGTTGGCGTCCATGAGATTGGGCACAGTCTCGGTCTACAACATTCCAGGGAGAAGGGCGCCATCATGTGGCCTTGGGTGCGACAGTGTACAGACAGTCCGCTCACACAGGACGACATCAGGGGTATCCAAGCACTCTACGGTGAGTGTACAGCTATCAGGGGCATTCAGGCTCTCTATGGTGAGTGTACAGCTATCAGGGGCATTCAGGCTCTCTATGGTGAGTGTACAGCTACCAGGGGCATCCAGGCTCTCTATGGTGAGTGTACAGCTACCAGGGGCATTCAGGCTCTCTACGGTGAGTGTACAGCTACCAGGGGCATCCAGGCTCTCTATGGTGAGTGTACAGCTATCAGGGGCATTCAGGCTCTCTACTGTGAGTGTACAGCTACCAGGGGCATTCAGGCTCTCTATGGTGAGTGTACAGCTACCAGGGGCATTCAGGCTCTCTATGGTGAGTGTACAGCTATCAGGGGCATTCAGGCTCTCTACGGTGAGTGTACAGCTACCAGGGGCATCCAGGCTCTCTATGGTGAGTGTCCAGCTACCAGGGGCATTCAGGCTCTCTACGGTGAGTGTACAGCTATCAGGGGCATTCAAGCTCTCTATGGTGAGTGTACAGCTATCAGGGGTATCCAAGCTCTCTATGGTGAGTGTACTGCTACCAGGGGCATTCAGGCTCTCTACGGTGAGTGTCCAGCTATCAGGGGTATCCAAGCTCTCTACGGTGAGTGTACAGGTACCAGGGGTATCCAAGCTCTCTATGGTGAGTGTACTGCTGCCAGGGGCATTCAGGCTCTCTATGGTGAGTGTACAGGTACCAGGGGTATCCAAGCTCTCTATGGTGAGTGTACTGCTGCCAGGGGCATTCAGGCTCTCTATGGTGAGTGTACAGGTACCAGGGGTATCCAAGCTCTCTATGGTGAGTGTACTGCTGCCAGGGGCATTCAGACTCTCTATGGTGAGTGTACAGCTACCAGGGGCATCCAGGCTCTCTATGGTGAGTGTACAGCTATCAGGGGCATCCAGGCTCTCTATGGTGAGTGTACAGCTACCAGGGGCATTCAGGCTCTCTATGGTGAGTGTACAGCTATCAGGGGCATTCAGGCTCTCTATGGTGAGTGTACAGCTATCAGGGGCATTCAGGCTCTCTATGGTGAGTGTACAGCTATCAGGGGCATTCAGGCTCTCTACGGTGAGTGTACAGCTATCAGGGGCATCCAGGCTCTCTATGGTGAGTGTACAGCTATCAGGGGCATTCAGGCTCTCTATGGTGAGTGTACTGCTACCAGGGGCATTCAGGCTCTCTACGGTGAGTGTACTGCTACCAGGGGCATTCAGGCTCTCTACGGTGAGTGTACAGACAACAGCCAGGCTCTATATGGCGTGTGTGCCATGATTTTTCAAAGGTAATTTCAGCACGAGGAGCTAATACTGCTACCTGATCTTGATTCCGTAGAATTAGTCTGAGGAACGTGTGCCTTTATCGCGTTGGATCCTCAATGAATTTTGGACATTGACATTTTTAATTTACATAAAACGAATGCCCGCAGGTCCCCCTCGCAGTATTGTCACGACAACCCCGTCTCCACCAGCACGTACAACTACGCCTACTCCATCCCTTGACCCTGACATCTGTAGCGGAAGGATCGACTCCGTCACTCTTGGAGCTGATGGGAAGATGTATGGTTTTAGAGGTAAATGCACTCATAGACATATACGGAGAATGACTTCGATAGCTAGAGTCATGGGGATCTATTGCACGTTTAGCGTGAACGGACGAACATAGCAGACTTTGATTAATTCTTATTAACATCACACTGTTACGGTTTGCGAGTTATTGCACCATTGTCAGATACACAAATTATCATTATAGTGATCTCTATTCTTCTCAGTCACTAACATTAATAGATAACACTATAGTTACCGGTATATAGTATTTGGAAGATCCAGAGAGGTGTTGACACACAGAAGGCGTCAATTAAATAGCAGCGTCAAAAATAACGTCAATATAGCTTTGAACTGAGCTCGCTGACTTGGTTGATGCATATCATCGATCTCAATGGCGTGGATCGATGGTCATGATATTAATCACTGGATTGTCTGGTCCAGACTCGATTATTTACAGACCGCCGTGGGTTGCGTCCCTTGGGCACGCCAGAAACCTATGATTATGGGTTCGAATCCCGGTTCGCCCCGATTATGTTTCTAGGTTTGTCAGCACCATACCCGTGCTCGTGGGTTTTACCGAAGTGGTTAACGTCTGAGACCTGCATCACTTCAGGCGTTCCTCCCACATTAAGCTGACACGCCGTGATATAACTGGAATACTGTAAGAAACGGCGTTAAACCCACTCACTCACTAACTACAGACCGCCGTCATATAGCTGGAATATTGCTGAGTGCGGTGTTAAACAACAAACAAAGAAATTGAATTGAGACCTTCTGTGGGACACAGTCGACTATAAAAGGGATCGGCCGATCAGGCTTTGTTCCCTGCTTGTCTTCATGCTCCGATGGTGTAATAAGAAGCTGTTTCTTTGAGCACTGGTTTGTCTGGTCCAACCCAGATGATTTAGAGAACACAGTGTTAACGCAGGAATACTGCTGACTGCAGCCTTATACAACGATAACCCATTCACTGAGTTGAACACTCGTACATTTATCTCCAGGTTAGGATTATTTCCTTGGGATATCAAAGGGAATGTCTTCCCAGTTGTCACACAGTCGGACGGTGGGGTAGCCTAGTGGTAACAAACGTTCGCTCGTCATGCCAAAGACCCGAGTTCGATTCCCGGTACCACGTGTGAAACCCATTTATGGTGACCCCGCCGTCATATTGCTGAAATATTGTTTAAAGCGGCGTAAAACCATACTTACAGACTCACTCACTTAGTGTCATCATTTAAGCACGTTAAAAGACATGTGATGCTATTTCAGGTAACTTTGTGTACCTGTTTGGGCGTCGCGGGGTTGTCCCGGGTTACCCACGTGTCATCAGCTCTGTGTTCCCAGATGCCCCCTCATCAGTAGACACTACCATAACCCTAACCCTGGCCACAGGAGGGCGTGGCCCCAAGACAACATTCACCTATCTTTTCACGGTATGGACTTGACCAATTAATGTTAGGTTATGTAGTAGCTGGAATATTGCTGATTGTACCAAAAAACAACATTCTCTCATCCACTCGTGAATACCCTAGTGGTTAAAGCGTACGCTCGTCACACCGAAGACACGGGTTCGATTCCCGACATGGGTACAATGTGTGAAGCGCATTTCTGGTGTCCCCTGCCGTGATATTCCTGGAATATTGGTAAAAGTGGCGCAAAACCATACTCACACTCATCCACGCGTAGACTGATACCTTTAGTATCTATAACATGCTTTTTAATGTTCTCTAATGTAAACCATGACGCCATCTATAACATTGGTTTTATTTCTGTATTTTGTATATAAAATTAGCAATGCTAGAAATTAAGATACATGTTTGTAAATGCGTACGCATAAATATTAAATCTGTATTTTGGGCTAAAGGCCTTATAGCGAATACATCTGTCTGTCTGTCTGTCTGTCTGATGGAATCATGCCTGTTGTCTCCAGGGTAACGTGAGCTACATCTACACATACGACGTTAGCCTGACCAGGTTCAGATTCTACAAGGGTCCTGTGTTATTCTCAGAGGTACTGCAGCTACCGACCAGGCGACTAGACGCCGCCTTCTACCTCGACAACGACAACACCTGCTACTTCACTCGAGGTATATTAATTCATTCATGTAAACTGCCGGGCAAAGGAAGTTATACACCCATGTTTGATGTGTCTAGAAATGAAACAAACAAGAAATGGTTACTTGATGGTGATGTATTTGATACAGGTGTCATAGTTGTGTTAGTCGACCTCAGGTTTGCCGCGTTGCGGCGACTGTTTTCAGCCAAGTAACGTTTTGACAACGTTTGTAATTTGGGGTTTAAACCGAATTTTCAAATGTATACTTTCTTTTGCCCGGTGGTCTAGTTTGGTCCTTGGTTTTATTATTTCAACATTTGCATTAATGTTTGATCATTTGGTTCACGGGACCCCTAATCCTAAAAATCAAGAATATGGAACATATTATTCCTGTTTAAATCTTCTCTGCCGAGCTAAAATACATGTACGTTCCTTCCATGCTTGATCAAGACAACAAAAGTGGAACAAAATACTTTCCATAATCACAAGAAATCTCTGCTAAAAACAGAGAACCCTTCTACGATTCTGACTATTAGTGATACATGCATGCTCAATGAGCCGTACATGTACACTCAAAACTTGGGATGGAGCTACGATGAGTACTGTAGGTAGCTTTGTTAGAGCTCCAACAGTGTGTGGCTTTGTTTCCATGGAAATACTAAACGTGTGTGCGTGCGTGCGTGCATACGTGTGTGTTTGTGTGTGTCTGGCTCTTTGTGCTAGTCCGGACTAATGCCGTTTTCATAGTGCTAGCCCACTGAGATACCGTGCCGTAGTTTAACATGAATACTAGTACCCCACTTAGACACAGTTTTCTGTATATATGTATGTATCTAAACTTTAAATTGATCGCCTTCACAGGGAAAGTGTATTGGAAGATGACTATAGACAAGCAAGGCGGCAAAAGAATCAGTTCGGCAAGGAAACTGTCCAACCTCACTCAACTCCAAGGAATACCACCTTTCCGCACTGCTGTGCGCATGCGTAGTGATTTGAAGTATTTATTCTACAACTCCACCTACTTCCGCCTTGAAGGTGAAGGTCGAAGGCGCCGCCTGGTGGGGCCTCTAGACACAGCTTACCGCTGGTTCCGGTGTAGGCGACCCAGCCTCTACCAGCTTCCTCTATTTCCTTAACGGGATCTAACTCCATGCTAAGTCTCGAATAGTTTAGTAGTGGGTTTTAAAAACGCGGTGCAAGACCTGAAGCAGTGGTCTCCGTGCTCGGAATAAAGGTACGGCCAAACCTTTGGTCCAGTGGAACCTTCTCATTCCTCAGAATTCTGTTTTAACATCTATATAAATACTTATGGACATTAATACATATCATTTATTCGTTAATCGGGACGATTCCGTCGGGGATGGTATCGGTCGGATTAATGGAGTTGCATTGTACTCAAAGGATGTATGCATTAGGTTTGTTTTTACGTTAAAGGGCGTGTCTGTTTATAAGACAGAGTAGCAGTCGTATAGACATCGTGTACAATACAGATGAATATCTAACACTATGGTCATGGTAACTTCCAGTTTTAAATTTTATTGTATGTGGAAAGTATGTTTTAGTCTAACCTGAGAATTGGGAAAATGAAATGTACGTGTATTTTTATATTAGTTTGATAGGATACATAGTCAATAAAACACATGAAACTTGAACGTATTTTAAACCTAATCAATAAACAGTATCTCATTTTTCCAAATACAAAACATGTGTTTTAATACTCATTATACCGCCGCGCACGCACCTTTAATTCGGTTTTCTGAGCAGTATAAGCGACAGACGTTTATGAAGGGAGGCGGCGGGGTAGCCCAGTGGGTAATGTGCGCCGGAGACCTGGTTCGATCCCCGAATGTGCGCAACTTTCTTGATGCCCCCACCGTGGTATTGCTGTAATACTGCTTAAGAGTGGCGTAAGACAACGCACATCATTCACTTTGCTCAATAAAGCCAGTAAAGCAAATTTTGAAATCGTTTCCGTCTGGAGACTGCCTAAACATGCTTCAACCAGAAGGTCATGGGGTCGAGCTACATATATGTCACACCCTGGCCCTTCAGTCTATGAAAGTCTCAGGGTAGCCTTGGATGTGCTGGGATGACTACTACGGTAAACTACGATTATAACGAACTCAAAGGGACCACTAACTTTAGTTTGTTATAACCGTAGTTCGTTATAAGCATATATACAGCATTACTATAGCAAATAGTCGGGACAAAAAATCGGTTCGTTATATCCGTCAGTTCGTTATAAGCGTGTTCGTTATAAACGTACTTCACTGTACGTATATGCACCTGGAACATGCATGTCAAATTAAATATGATTTTAATAACAGAGAGCCTATGAACACACAATGCCATTAAGAAAATAGTCAATTGTAACAACTGTTATATTTTGAATAACATTTTCAGATTCACGTACTTTTTTCGGGACGGAACTCAAAGCTTGGATAACTCAAAAGTTATCCCAAATATAACAATTGTAACGCAGAGCCTGTATCAATTTCCTTATGAGAGTCAAATCCTTCATTTTTTGAAATGGTGAAACCAAAATCGATTATCTCATGGGATATTCTGTAAGAGATCTGTGACAATAGTTCTTTGACTACCCTTCCAACTGCTTCATCTGCTTGAATGACATTGGATCACCTGAGGATATAGAGGATTCTTGAACCAAGTCAGCAGGTATTGGTGGCTTTGCAGACATTACTAAAAATTGTAAACTGATATCTATGTCTGACGTAGATATATACATGGAATTTCGGGAAATGCAAAACACAAAATGGCGGTGCTTTACTTTTACCCAGGTGTATATAATGAAGTGTTACTGCACGGCTCCGGGTCGAACAGTGGTTGATAATGTGAGTACAAATGTCAGATCCGGGAATTAAACTTTGATGACAAAGTCCAATTATGACCTGGATACTTGTGGTTAAAGCTGGCCGGTAGCAAAACGGGAAGGTGTGGTATTTCCTCAGAATACTATTTTAATCATTGACACACGTCAGACATGCAAAGTCGAGCGCTGGTTCTTGACATAGGCGTGATTATACATGGCCGGTGCAAGTCCCTGGTCTTACACGTGCCATATGTTCCCATGTATTTTCATGTGAACAATTCACTTGCCTTTGCATGTGTTTGTGACGGATGAGACCGAAGGGGCAGGATACGCTGACCTTTTCGCGAACACCTGGTATCTTCACTATTATAGTGCTTCATTATCACATGTGAACCGTGAAGATCCTGGTTAGAATAGGTCTTCAGCAACCCATGCTTGCCGTAAAGGCGACTATGCTTGTCGTAAAAGGCGACTAACGGGATCGGGTGGTCAGGCTCGCTGACTTTGTTGATGCATGTCATCGATCCCAATTGCATGGATCGATGTTCATGATGTAAATAACTGGATTGTCTGGTCCAGACTCGATTATTTACAGACCGCCGTCATATAGCTGGAATATTGCTGAATGCGGCGTAAAACAACAAACCAAACCAAACCCAAAAAAATCATTATCACATGTCAATGATATTATCGGAAACGTACAATGGACTTAAAACAGACATATATTTTGATTATGGAAATGGTTTTATCGCTCTAATCATACAAATCCTGAAAGATCATGTCGACAAAACGGGGCGTTTCAGTTTTATTGTAACATATACATGGTATACTGAAACTGCGAATGTCCACAGTAACTTATACACGTGAATTGATGCAACTGGTTTATGCAGAGTTAGTGTGGCATTTCCCTATCACTTCTTATCCCGTACCAGTACTAGTTTTAAAGGGGCCTGACCAGCAAACAAGTTTACTGTATTCACTCATCACACTTTTAACTCAGTTTGTAGGATGTATTTCAATCTAAGAGCCGATGGTTACCCACAAAACAAAGTGTCAATGTCCCAGCTTAACAATGCACTCACTACAACATCTAGGCAAGGGCACCACTGGCCGCCAGACCACAGAGCACATACCCCTCTAAATAGTTGGCAATCTGTTGTCAAAGATTAAACAAAACTTGGACATTAATCTATTTCGGAGCTCCTTGGAATTCTAGCACAGCATCGACGTAATCAAGAGCTAATCTATCAGACCACGGTTTCAGTGTCGATTCTTCAATGAAACCACAGTGACCTCCCTTATTTGTTGTCACTAGCAACCAATCGGAAGTCTCTCGAAACATGTTGAATGGTATATATTTGGCCATAAATATTGGATCATCCAAGCTGGTTATACACATGACGGGAACCGATATATTGAGAATATTTCTCATTGGATTCTGACACTTCCAGTACTCAAGGCTGTCCTCATACCCGTAGAATTTGCAGTAGACTTGCTTATCAAAGTCTCTAAAATTTGTCGCTCTGATCGCCGCCCTCATGTCAATTAAATGCGACAGCGTCTTGGCATGTTTCTTCAGAATTTTCTTTAAGGACGAAAGTAGAATAAACTCATAAACATTATTCATTGGCTTTGTAAACACGTCCAAAGCGTCATATCCAGGGCAAATACATACCCCTGTTGCTAGGAGACAATCCGCTCCGTATTCACTCAAATAGGACATCAAAAGGCACGATCCTGCACTGGAGCCTGCAGCGACAATTTTTGCTTCGGGATACTTGTCACGTAAATACTCCACACAGCGCCTCATATCCTTTGCATCGCCAAACCCTTGCAGTTTAGGTGTCGCCAATACGGAATCCCCGTGCCCACGTTTGTTGAATACCACAACTCGGTAACCTCGCTTTGACGCCGTGTGGCAGAGTTCGGCCATATCGTCCGCGCACGCTGATAGACTAGGCAACACAATGAGAATGGGACTTGTGTCTGTAAGAGAGTCCAACTGGTCTTGTGCCCAGTCCAAGGCAACAGCACCATCATCCTCCAGATTAATGTACTCCCTCTTAAAGTACATTTTCACTTTAGGAATCAAAGCCGCAATGAACGTATGCACATGGTTGTTCTGCAGCCAAAATGGCGGCCGGTAAGGGGAGGTAAATCCAGGTTTGGTTTCGATGATATGTCGATGGAGGTCCGAGTCAAGGTAATACAACTCTGGATGGTTGTGTTTGTTGCGGCGGTAGTACCAAGCGACGATTACGAAAACGACGATTACGCCGACGGTAACGACGTACATTGTCTGCGGCGTCAACTGCATTGATGGGCATCCAATCGTCAAGGGTTTAGAGCTGCCAACCCAACCAAAAGAGAATAATAAAGATTGGTTAGTGTGTAGGACGATTTTCGAAATATAGTTATACCATAAAGCTCAATATTGGCATAACACATTAAATGAGTGAGTGAGTGAGTATGGTTTTACGCCGCTTTTAGCAATATTCCAGCAATATCACGGCGGGGGACACCATAAATGGGCTTCACACATTGTACCACTGTCGGGAATCGAGCCCGGGTCTTCGGCGTGACGAGTAAACGCTTTAACCACTAGGCTACCCGACCGCCCCTAAAACACATAAAAAACACATACCCATAACTGATGCTATATATGCTTTGATTCCTGAATATGAAACAGTATCTTGAGGAGGTATCCTCAGCGACATGAAACAGCGTAACGTTTTGACAAGGGGGTCTCAATGGACCGCAGCTAGCATTCAGGTCAATAGGTGTTGACAACGATGAGCAGTGTACTGATGTCACTTATAGTGTGTACTTGTGGACATTTGTCACGTACACTTTTAAAGGTAACTGCAAAGGACATTTTACATGCCTAAACCCCTACTCGGCAAACACAGTTTTATTCATATTTTACGTCAAACATTTATCTGCAAGATCTATTGCACCGAAGACCTACGGCGACAGAGCTTTCCAGGAAGCCGCACCTGTTCTGTGAATTACCTTCCATTTGTCATCAGAAACTGTGACAATCTGAACTCATTGAAGACAAAATTTATGTATGACCGAAAGTGCTTAAGAGCATAAGTTTCGCTGTATAACGACATATTTCATAAAATGTCAACGAGGTATGTGAAAAAGTGCAGACAAGAGTATATTAACTTCAGTGAACTATATAACCTGTCGATCACTGTTTTTAAAGGGTTCACAACAATATTAGTGTTTTTTTTAGAAAATGCGTTACTTCTTCGGCAATCTTCATTAATTAAAACGCGGATGAATACGTATTTTCAAATTTGATTAAGGAATAATGGAGTTTATGTGCAGTGAGTTGAAAAGATTGTAACCCTGCAGAGCCCTTCGCTTGGATGAAGTCGGCTGGCAAGAAAAGTGAAACAGAAGGCTGTCACTTCCCACTCGAAACAGTGTGATTTTGCATCAAAATGTTAATACGAAATGTAGATTATGCAATGAATGTAATGAGATTGTCCAACACATTGTTAGTGGATGTCCAGCTTAGTGTCTTAAGCGATCCTTTTATTACCTTCTCCATGCTTGTGGTTTTAACACATCCATGGTACGACCCAGAATATGTAGAGGGTGCCATGGAAAATGATAAATATATATTTCTTTGGAATTGACCCGTATACAGACTCAGACCTACCCAGGACAACAAAACTGATCTTGTCCTTTTTGATAAATCCAATGGCATAATTTGTATAATTGAGTATTCTGTCCCTTTTGACACAAATGTGATTGACAAGATTCAGGAAAAACATGGCAAATATGCAGGAGGATGTCTCATCGTACCGGATGCCCATTCTCTTCTGGCTGACCAGAGGCATATTTCCAACAAGGAGACACCACATGTGCCACTTGTTGTTCAATGTGGGGCAGGACAGAAGCCCCAGAAACTCCTCGGAGCTGCCGAAAGAGTCCACCCGTCCAACTTCACTGTGGGCGGATGAGTGAGTGAGTGTGAGTAAATATTATTTTAAGCCGCACCAATTCTGTTGCAGCTATTGGCGCCTAGATATACTTGAATTGCTGACGTGTTCGATTAGTGACACGCATGGCCCATTGTTCCAGGTGCTGCATCTTATTCATACAGAGTTCATACATTTTCCCACCAAGACTTCGAATCCCGGTTCGCCCCGATTATGTTTCTAGGTTTGTTAGCACCATACCCGTGCTCGTGGGTTTCACCGAACTGGTAAACGTCTAAGACCTGCATCACTTCAGGCTTTCCTCCCACATTAACCTGACACGCCACGATATAACTGGAATACTGTTAAAAGCGGCGTTAAACCCAACTCACTCACTCACTCCCACCAAGACAACATGCTAGGAATCCTTTATATGGCTATAATCTAAAACAGTTCGACAATATTCCAGCCATAATATATTATTTAATATCTAAACTGCTTGGCAAAAGAATGTATACACTTTAAAAATTGAATTTAAACAAAAAATTACCAAAAAGGTTACTTCGCGGAAAAGGTGAAAAATTGTGATACACGTATCAAATATATCACCATCGAATAACCATTTCATTTTTGTATCATTTTAGCCACCATGAAACATGGGTGTATATTTCTTTTGCCCGGTAGTTTACTTTGATGAAAATACGTGGACAACAAGTAAAGATACCAACCTGTATCTGGAATAGACTGGTTTGGGTTCAGCTGTCACACCAACTGTTTATATCACTCAATATCTGGTGGTGTGACTCTCTTGACTTTGGCATCTCATTGACCGATGGACAGGCAAGAGTGACGACAGCATCAGATAGTATTTGGACTGTTGCTTGTGTGAGATAACACGAAACTGGGCAACGATTGAATGTGTTGTACCTTCCCACCAGGTTGTAGCTAGCCATCAGTAACTTAGTGTAGTGGTCCGCGTATCGTATGACGTTCAACCTTTCCCCCCTCATGATCACGACATATGCGGGGGACACCAGAAATGTGTTTGACACATTGTACCCATGTGGGGAATATCACCAAGGTCAAAAGCGTGACAGGCGAATACTTTAACCACTTGGCCACCAACGCCCCACTGTATTTGGAGATTACAAAGCTGAAATAAGTTTTTATGAGCATTAAAACTTTGAAAACAAGAGATTCAAAGTTGGAATAGGAGTTCACCCTGTTCAGCTTAGTCAACCTGTTCATGCATATAACCTATACGCGAGGTGAGATGAAATGGGAATTAAAGTCGCGTTCAAGATTATTGCTCATATACAAGCATAGCGACGCGCGCGAGTGTGTGTGTGTGTGTGTGTGTGTGTGTGTGTGTGTGTGTGTGTGTGTGTGTGTGTGTGTGTGTGTGTGTGTGTGTGTGTGCTTGTGTGCTTGTACTAGTCCAGGTGTAGTGTGCTAGACCACAGACATACAATGTGTCCATTGATACCCCACTCATACCACACTATATTGACTCCAAGCCGGCCAGTCCTTGTTTTCTCCTTTTTATGCCAAACGTCAGGCAGCGTCACAACAAATCCCTTCTTTTAACCTCTTTGGGCATGACGCGGCTGGGGATTGAACCCCAATGTTCCGAGTCTCCACTAGATCACGGAGGCGGTCATCTACACATGAAACAGCCTTCCTCATGAACAGGGGAAAAATTATAAAATAAATGTTTTCAGTTCAAATTTCAGTAATTTCCTTTCATAAATGTGGCAATATTACAGTTAGCTTTGAAGCTAAAACGACTTGTGGGGATGGACAATTTTGTTTAGTGGGACTCGGGGTTGGGTGTATTGGAGTCCTAAACCACGGCTTGGAGGAAAGCTCAGGTAATTGATAGTGTTAAGAACTGGAGGAGAAGCACATTGACTGGATGAGAAGCACATTGACTGGATGAGAAGCACATTGACTGGATGAGAAGCACATTGACTTGGATCAGAAGCACATAGACTGGGTGAGAAGCACATTGACCGGATCAGAAGCACATTGACGTGGGTGAGAAGCACATTGACTGGATGAGAAGCCCGTTGACTGGATGAGAAGCCCATTGACTGGATGAGAAGCCCATTGACTGGATGAGAAGCACATTGACTGGATGAGAAGCACATTGACTGGATGAGAAGCACATTGACTGGATGAGAAGCACATTGCATGGATGAGAAGCACATTGACTTGGATCAGAAGCACATAGACTGGGTGAGAAGCACATTGACTTTGATAAGAAGCACATAGACTTGGGTGATGGTAAGAAAAAGACAACATGTGGATTGTGGTATACTACATGTGTCGCCTTGTGTCTTCACAATGAAGAGCACCATACAGTTGTTCTACAACAGTTTACTGTTCATGTTTCATCTGCCAATCTGTCACCGTGTCCAGGTGTCCAATCAGGCAGCTCCATGAGTAGTAAGGAACCGTTATGATACCCCCTCTCTGAACTTTCCCTCCGACGTGAAATGATAAAAAGGTACGTATCTCAATTTTACCCTCCGCTGCGGCCAATTATGCCCGGTGATTAAAAAAATACGACTACAATTGCATATTCATAAAAAAAACTAAGGTCAGCTTGATCTATCTTCAGCTTAATTAAAAGCTCGTTTCCTAGGCAAAGTGTCTCGATCTACGTCATAAAGTAATTTAAAGATTGGTACCCAGTGTTTCACACTCTTTAACGTGTCATAAAATAAGTTCCAAAATCAGTGAAAAACATTTTTTGTATTTATTTATTTATATTTCATTTCGGTCGCCCCCTCTGTTGCTGGTTGAGCTTGGAGATGAGAAACACATATAAAAAAAAATGGATGGCCTAAGTGGCAACATCATCAGATAGCATTTGGACTGTTGCCCTGTCAAAACACGCGATACCTGTGAGGTGGGGTTGGTTGACGTTGACAAGCTCAGTCGATCGATAAGCAACACAGGACAAAGAAATATTTTCTATAATATACACGAGGAAAAGTAAGTATCAAAATGAAAAAGTCAGTTATTATTCACAATACATGGGCTGATAAGTACTTATCGATCGATTGGAATCAGGTGTATGCAATTTTCAACAGGGGCATAGGTTTCATAGGTTTGCCAGTCCACTGTGGTTGAATGAACTCTAAGAGGTGCCACTGCACGTGCCGACGGTTGAGGTAAATGTGCTCTTTAGCCTCGAGCACATGCCTTAAACGGGTTTTGGACATTCATCTCACACGATTAACTACACACACAAACACACACACACACACACACACACAAACACACACACACCATCCTTCTATCTCCCTATCGACTGTCGACTGTCCATTGTCTTCTCTTTTCCTTCCTTATATTTCAGTTTTTACCGAAAAATCCAAAACTATTTCTGTATTACAGTGTCGTATGAATAAAAAACAAATAAACAAACAAAAAATGTTTTCGGAATTCCGAGTAAGAATTACTCATCAACAGCTTATACTTGTCATGAGAGGCAACTGAATGGATCGGGGGGTCAGGCTCGGTGACTTGGTTGATGCATGTTATCGTATCCCAATTGCGTAGATCCATGCTCATGATGTCAATCACTGGATTGTCTGTAGGAACACAGAGTAAGCGATGCTTACCCTTCTTCTATTAGTATGCATACAGATAGATAGTCATGATGTCTAATCATCTAAATGGCTGATGTTTCATCGAGATGTGTAAATCCTTCTCGAATGATGGAGAGAGTGAAAGGCATTTTTTTAGCACAGAATGTCTCTCGCCCATGCTTACCATTTGATTGGATGGCTATTTATAGCGTCATGTCTTTATCATAATAGAATCTGAATGGAGATAAAAATGCTTGAAAATCGAGGATGTGAATGTCCAGCAACATCCTCTGTGACCGAGGGCACGGGTGGCCCAGTCGTCTAAAGCGCCGCGATTCGCTGTACAGAGTTGCGTCCCTTGGGCACTCCAGAAACCTATGATTGTGGGTTCGAATCCCTGTTCGCCCCGATAATCTTTATAGTTTTGTGAGCACCATACCCGTGATCATGGGTTTCACCGAAGTCGTAAACATCTGAGACCTGCATCACTTCGGGCTTCCCTCCCACTTCAAGCTGACCCACCGTGATATAACTCGAATACTAGTAAAAGAGGCGTTAAATCCAACTCACTCACTCATTTCTTTATGACTGCCTATTGTGTATAATGGAGCCTAGGCATGGCCACCCTGTGTTTTAGGGCATGATGACACACAATCAGCAGGTCACACATAGTACACGCTAAAATACAAGCGACAAACACCTTTCCATGGTCATAAGAAATCTCTGCTGGAAACAATTTACGATTCCGACTCTATATTGAACATGTGTTTATGAATCACTATCAAACAGTGGTATTTTAAGTTTACACGATCTAGGGCTCTTCCATTGGACAAGAGGTCGGTCACATGACAGCGAAATTGACGATCATGACTGTATTAACGATATAATTTGACGTTCATACGTTTTTGACGAGACCGTGTTCTTGAAATGACGTAAACACTAACGGACTACATCCACATTCTTGGGGAAACCCCTGGGAATTCCCAAGCACGAATACATACAGAAGCGTTCTATCTGATCAGTTAGACCCTTTAATCTTGAACTCAGCGTTTTAGTATACATTGGGAAACGTCAGAATGTTTGACTGCATGATCGTTCACGAATATTCTAGCTACGATCGTTCCTAGAGAAGAAAATGAAGAAATGCATATCCAAACTATCGTAGTATCGATTAGATCAATGTCTAGGCTGACAGTGACCGTCTCCAGCAATCTTTGAATTTCCCTTAGTGTCTATTTGACACATCTTTAATCACCTTCAATGATCGGCCAATTCATCAATCATGACTAAAACATGTAACCTCCACAAATAAGTTGAACCTTCTGTGCTCAAGTCCAGAAATAACAAAGAGAGAAGGAAAAGGGAAATAAAAAATAACAATTATCATATAAGATTTGACTCTTTTGCGCTTATGGAGGTGTAAACATGAAAAAGGTATGCACACTGTAAATTTGCGTATAATAAATATCTCAGAAAACAACACAAAATCAGTGACATCGTTCGTAATTATGCAACACAAGTCCCGTCCATTCCGTTATCAGTCAATCAGCTTGTCCGTTACTGGACGTGATCTTTACTTTGGCTTGTGAATGTGGTCCAACGGAATCACTTTAAATTGGTATATGAAAATTTCTTTAAACGTTCGTACATCTATCATGAAGCAGAGGACAAAATTAAAAAGAAGTAAAAGGTGCACTTTTTAAAGTTCAGAAAGTTGACCTATTTCACCTCATCTCAGCTCCTTGGAACTCCAGCACAGCGTCAATGTAATCGAGAGCTATTCGGTCAGACCAAGGCGTCAGTGCGGATTCTTCGAGGAAACCACAGTGACCTCCCTTGTTTGTTGTCACCAGCAACCAATCAGACGTCTCTTGAAACAAGCTGAATGGTATATTCCTGGCCAAAGCAATGGGATCGTCCATGCTATTTATGCACATAACGGGAACCGATATATTCTGAACATTTCTCAGTGGATCGTTATGCTTCCAGTACTCAAAAACATCTTTATACCCGTAGAATTTGCAATAGACATTGGTATCGAAATCAGTGAAACATCTTGATCTGTATGCCGCATCAAGATCCAGCAACGGCGATAAAACCTTGGCATGTTTCTTCACGATTTTCTTCATGGACGATAGAAGAAGAAATTCGTAGATACAATTCAACGGCCTTGTGAAGAAGTCCAGGGCGTCAAATGCTGGGCATATGGCGACACCGGTTGCCAGGATACAGTCAGCTCCATATTCACCTAGATAGGAGGCAAGAAGGCCCGACCCTGCACTGGAGCCTATAGCCACAATTTTTGCTGCGGGGTACTTCTCTCGTAAATATTCCACACAGCGTCTCATATCCTTCGCATCACCAAAGCCTTGCAGTTTAGGTGTGGCCAATACGGAATCCCCGTGCCCACGTTTGTTGAATACCACAACTCGGTAACCTCGCTTTGACGCCATGTTGCAGAGTTCACCCATATCGTCCGCGCTCGCCGTCAAACCAGGCAACACAATGAGAATAGTATTTTTGCCTGAAAGACGTTCTGAGCCGCTCTGTGCCCAGTCCAAAGCAACTACACCCCCGTCTTCGAGATCCATGTACTCTCGCTTGAAAGTAACTTTGGTCTTTGGCACCAAGGTTGCTATAATCGTATGTAGATGGTTGTTCTGTAGCCAAAATGGCGGCCGGTAAGGGGCGGTAAATCCAGGTTTGCTTTTCAAGATGTGTCGATGGAGATTGGAGTCTCGATTTTGGAGTTTTGGAAGGGTGTGCTTGTTGCGGCGGTAGTACCATACAACGACGCTGACGATGGCAACGACACTTCCTGAAACGACGTACGTGACCTCTGAAGACAGCTGCATTTTTCACAGTCGAGAGGTTTCAATCGCTATGATCCTTCAAGGCACGTAATTGCCTGCAAACAAAAGGTAAGACGTTCACATAATAAATATTTTCCTTTAAAACGGTTTTATAGTACTTGCCCACTGAGATACTCGGCTGCAGTTTCATATGAATACCCAACTCCGACACAGTATACTGAATCCCAGCCGACTAGTCCCTGATTTAGCTCCTTGGCTTAATGGCCAGCGCTAGGCAGGGTAATTACAAATACCGTATTTTAACGTCTTAACGGCCTATATATTCGGCTGTTCATAATCAGTCAGAGATGCAATACAAACATTATTCTCTGTAGTCGTAGTCGTTCGTATTTGTCACTAATTTTGCCTCTTTAAAAAAGTATGGCATAGTCGGAAATATATTTGTCTGGCCAAGTTCAGCCAACGTGGTCGGCGGTCGATGGCTCTGACGCACTCTCCCAGGTCATTGGCCATGGCATTCTATCGATGTTATCGGGCCACGGGTGGCCCAGCCGTCTAATGCGCCGCGATTCGCTGTGTAGAGTTGCATTTCTTGGGCACGCCAGAAACCTATGATTGTAGGTTCAAATGTTTCAAGGTTTGTGAGCACCATACCCATGCTCGTGGTAAACTTCGGGCTTTCCTCCCGCATTAAGCTGACATGCCGTGACATAACTGAAATACAATTAAAAGCAGCGTTAAACCCAACTCACTCACTCACTATGGATGTTGTGCTGCTGGAGGTGAGCATTGACGATTCGTGGACGGTAAGCACGGGCGTTGTCTTTCTGAAAGACAAAACGTCGATCCACACGACTTGAAAACGGGATCGACAGCAAAGGGTGTCAGTATGTTGTACCGATAGTACTGTCTAGTCACCTTTCCTTGCACAATATAGAGTGGGCTTCGCTCCGTCATGGTGATGCCACCCCATACCATAACCGATCCACCGCCAAATCTGTCATGAGGTCTCAGGTTGACATTGGCTTGACGTACATTTCGACGTCACCAGACACGACCAAGCTTATCAAGGAAGTGCAAAGTGAATCGGGACTCGTCTGAAAACATGACACGTGACAGACGATTACCCCGATGTCGAGGTTGTGTACATGGTTGGCGTCTGTTGGTAATGGGCGGCACAACACGTGGACGTAGAGCATGGAGATGAGCTGCTATAGACGATTTCTAATCGTCTGACCCGTAACCCGTACTCTAGTAGCCTAATGAGAGCGTGCAGCAATTTGATTCGCCGTTTGAGCTCGTTTTCGTAAGCCTCCGATCAAGCGATACTGTACTCTTGTCGTTGACCTAAACGGGGTCGATCGTCAACATTTTGGGTTTGTTGGTACCTGCTCCATTGCCTGCCAATCACAGACAGTGGAACATAGAACGTATTGGCCACTGCACGCTGGCTTCAGTTCCCAGCATGACAATAGTCCGTAGACGCCCCGCGCGCTGCAGCTACAGATGCCACATCACCAGTTATTACACACACATTGAATGACATCAAGTAAATCACAACTGTATGAATAGCACTATCTATACGAATGACAGACATTTTGATCCACAGAGAAAAATCGACCTTCCTCGAAAATGGCAAAATCAGGAATGACAACCTACGTACGTGTGCGGCTCTACTGCTTGCGGCACGTGCAAGCAATGGCATGTATTTTGGTGTTAAGTTTTACGGACATAAAAGATATTTTTGTCATCAGGAACAGGTCATTAAAAACCATCTAAAAGAGTACTTTACCTCAGTAATAAAAATATTGCACACCCAGAGGGATATGCTGGGTGTGCTGTCAAAATGTGAAAATAGAAACACCATTGTTTGACTACTTTGAGAGAAGGGGAAGCGTGTTGAAGCAGTGACCCAAACTATATTCTTTCTCAAACAGAGTAATCATAACAATATTGCATTAGGTGAAATGTCATGTTGAATAATTTGATATGCAGTAACTACGTTTATAACGAATACGCTTATAACGAACTGACGGATATAACGCAATGTTGTTTTTGTCCCGTCCATTTGCTGTTTATACGTTGTATATATGGTTATAACGAACTACGGTTATAACGAACTATAATTAGTGGCCCCTTTGAGTTCGTTATAACCGTAGTTTACTGTATACCTTGATTGGTTTTCGCTATGCACTGCAGAAAGTGCCCCGTGAAGAACTGTGTTACAATTGGTCTTTATCAACCCATGACTGTCCAGAGTCGATTATTTACAGAACGCCGTCTTATCGCCGAGTGCGGCGTTACACAACAAACAAGAAGAGTGGAATGTGCGATACGTGAGTGATACGAACCTGTATCTAGGACAGTAGCGCCGTGTTTCAGCCCACACCCTCACATTAACGTTTATATCAGGCAATATCGGGTGGTGTGACACTGTTCACTTTGGCAGCTCATTGACCCATGGACATGGACAAGTGACAACAACATCAGATAGTACATGGACTGCCAGCGGCACGCGTGAGGCGGAGTGTGTTTACATTGACAAGCTCGGTGTAGCGACTTATTTCAAGAAATAACTAACAAAGTTAAAATGAAAAATAGTTTCTATGATAAACACGAGGAAAAGTAAGCATCACAATAAAAACGTCAGTTGTGAAATCACCATATTATTCACCGACGATAGATTAGTACTTGTCAGTTATCAATCAACAGTAATTAGCCGTGTGTAATTTTTAACACATAAACTCCTTTGTTCTGCAAGTCGGGCGGATGAAATAGAAAAAAATCATTGCAAGTGCCGAGGTCTGACGTAGGCACTTGCCTGCAACTGGTATACGGTTTTGGACTCAATCTCAATCTAACATCCATGACCACATCGTCACTCTCTTCTCATTTCTTCCATCTCATAAGTTTAACTTCATCGTCACTATATTCGTGTTACATCCATCTCATAAGTTTAACTACATCGTCACTATATTCGTGTTACATCCATCTCACAAGTTTAACTTCATCGTCACTATATTCGTGTTACATCCATCTCATAAGTTTAACTACATCGTCACTATATTCGTGTTACATCCATCTCACAAGTTTAACTTCATCGTCACTATATTCGTGTTACATCCATCTCACAAGTTTAACTTCATCGTCACTATATTCGTGTTACATCTATCTCACAAGTTTAACTTCATCGTCACTATATTCGTGTTACATCCATCTCATAAGTTTAACTTCATCGGCACTATATTCGTGTTACATCTATCTCACAAGTTTAACTTCATCGTCACTATATTCGTGTTACATCCATCTCATAAGTTTAACTGCATCGTCACTATATTCGTGTTACATCTATCTCACAAGTTTAACTTCATCGTCACTATATTCGTGTTACATCCATCTCATAAGTTTAACTACATCGTCACTATATTCGTGTTACATCCATCTCATAAGTTTAACTACATCGTCACTATATTCGTGATACATCCATCTCACAAGTTTAACTGCATCGTCACTATATTCGTGTTACATCCATCTCACAAGTTTAACTACATCGTCACTATATTCGTGTTACATCCATCTCACAAGTTTAACTACATCGTCACTATATTCGTGTTACATCCATCTCACAAGTTTAACTTCATCGTCACCATATTCGTCTTACATCCATCTCACAAATTTAACTACATCGGCACTATATTCGTGTTACATCCATCTCACAAGTTTTACTGCATCACTACTCAGTAAATAGCAACAAGCACGAAAACAACTGACAACTGACTTTATTGAAATGAAATTGTATGTTACATCAAAATTTGTGTTTTTGTGAGATATAATTGACATTCATTGCTTCAAACATTCCAGCATTATAAGGACAGGTGTACACCAAGAAGGAACATCATGCAATGGACCAACAAAGATTGAACCTTGTGAGTTGAAACAGATATAACAAAGAGAGAAGGAAAGAGTAAATAAAAAATAACTGGTTCTCAAAATTTGATTTCAATATCTTTTGCATTTATCGAGATGTATACCTAATGCACGGTATGCACACTGTGTATATCCGCGTATAGAAACACTATTAATAGAAAATCAACCAAAAATAACTTCAGACAATAGCATATAATCAGTGACAACGTTTAGTGTAATAATGCCCAACAAGCCCCACCCATTCTATGATCAGCCAATCAGCAAATAAATTAAATCCCATTGAAATACTTTAAACTTGTATTTTTGAATTTCTTTGAACGTTTCTAAATCTAGTGTCTGTGAAGAGGAAGACAACAATTGACACATCAAAAAAGAAGTCAAAGGTGTACTTTTTAAAGTTCAGAAAGTTGACCTATTTCACCTCATCTCAGCTCCTTGGAACTCCAGCACAGCGTCAATGTAATCGAGAGCTATTCGGTCAGACCAAGGCGTCAGTGTCGATTCTTCCAGGAAACCGCAGTGGCCTCCCTTGTTTGTCGTCGCCAGCAACCAATCAGACTTCTCTTGAAACATGTCGAATGGTATGTTCCTGGCTACAGAAATGGGATCGTCCATGCTGCTTATGGTCATTATGGGAACCGATATATTCTGAACATTTCTCAGTGGATCGTTATGCTTCCAGTATTCAATAACATCTTTATACCCGTAGAATTTGCAATAGACATTGGTATCGAAATCCGTGAAACATCTTGCTCTGTACGCCGCATCAAGATCCAGCAACGGCGATAAAACCTTGGCATGTTTCTTCAAGATTTTCTTGACGGACGATAGAAGAAGAAATTGGTAGATCAAATTCAAGGGCTTTGTAAAGAATTCCACGGTGTCAAAAGCTGGACATATGGCGACACCAGTTTCCAGGATACAGTCAGCTCCATATTCACCGAGATAGGAGGCAAGAAGGCCCGACCCTGCACTGGAGCCTATAGCCACAATTTTTGCTGCGGGATTCTTCTCGCGTATATACTCCACACAGCGTCTCATATCCTTCGCATCACCAAACCCTTGCAGTTTAGGTGTGGCCAATACGGAATCCCCGTGCCCACGTTTGTTGAATACCACAACTCGGTAACCTCGCTTTGACGCCATGCTGCACAGTCCGCCCATATCATCCGCGCTCGCCGTCAAACCGGGCACCACAATGAGAATAGTACTTATATCTGAAAGACGATCTAAACCGTCCTGTGCCCAGTCCAAAGCAACTACACCACCGTCATCTAGATCCATGTACTCTCGCTTGAAAGTAACTTTGGTCTTTGGCACCAAGGTTGCTATAATCGTATGTAAATGGTTGTTCTGAAGCCAAAATGGCGGCCGGTAAGGGGAGGTAAATCCAGGTTTGCTTTGCAGGATGTGTCGATGAAGATTGGAGTCTACGTAGTGTAGTTTTGGAAGAGTGTGCTTGTTACGGCGGTAGTACCATACAATGACGCTGACGATGGCAACAACACTTCCGGAAACGACGTACACGACATCCGGTGGGAACAGCATTTTACACAGTTGAGATCTCAATCGGCATGAACCTCCGAGGCCTACAAACAAAAAGCAGGATTTGAAATCGTACACACATAAATGCATTTTTTCAAAATTGTTTTGTTATGACCCTATTCCGATTAACAAAAATAGATTGTTCCCAAAAATACTTGAAAAAATAATTATGCTTTGAGCTGTTGAATTTTTTTTTAAATAGACTGCAGCAAAAAGTACATTGTTGCAAGGTTTTCTTGACAAAACATTCTGCCTCATAGATGTATAAATATCAAATGATCTGTACCTAAGGAATCTGCTGGGACATTGTCTTTAAACTGGAAAGGTTTCATGAGTTTGAGAATTTAATAATTCCGGGTCAGAATTTGTCCAGAGTACGTCATGTCTGTATGAAATGGGACCGGGTGAGGCTGTGTGTCCTGGCTGGTTGTCATGGTACCCCCAGGGCGAGAGGTCATGCTATCAGCCACTAGTCAGCCTGCCAACTCATTGAAACACCTCGACATGACTAGCTTTTGAGTCTACACTTTGAGGTGTAGTTCCTGAATAATACACCATGCCTTGACGTAACAGTGACCTAGATCACAGCTATCTCATGTCAGTAGTCGATACCGATAAGTATTGTTAGACTAGTACAAATGTCAAGTCCTTTGGATTCTATTTTAGGCTGCGTGGCCACGGAATCGCTTTTAATACGTAACAGTGCACTTAGTTTTTACGACATGTATTTCCTCCAATTCTACAAACCATCCTACACTGACCTCGTTGTTGGAGACAGAAACTACAGTCTGAAGACATATTTCATAATCTGTCCACGTGGTATGTGAAAGTAGGGAGACATAAATATATAAACTTATATTAACTGTAAATCATTGTTTTTTGGATTCAGGAAAATCTTAAAAACGTTTTAACCAGCCGGCCATCTTAGTTAATTTCAAATGTGGGTGGACATGTGTTCATATTGACACATTTGAGTGAATGAGCGAGCGATATTAAAGATTGCTTCAGTGAGTGAGTATGGTTTTACGCCGCTGTTAGCAATATTCCAGCAATATCACTGCGGGGGACACCAGAAATGGGCTTCACACATTGTACCCATGTCGGGAATCGAACTCGGGTCTTCGGCGTGACGAGGGGACGCTTCAACCACTAGGCTGCCCGACTGCCCCTAAAGATTGCTTCAGGCCGCATCAGTGCTGTGGCTGCTAGTTGCATTGTTCGCGTGTACGTGTATAAACAGTGACACGCATGACCCTTAGCTGTTGGTTCTGCAACTTATTCACACAGAGTTCTTATTTTCGCTTCCACGACTTATTGTCTTGAATCCAGTATATGTTTACTGTTTGACAATTGTTTGAGCAATATTCCCGCCATAACAAGGCGGCCTGTAGATAATCCAGCCAAGATTAGTGGTTGATGGCATTAAAAAATCCAACGTTTTGCATTGTTTTGCGTCTGTAAATGTTTTGTTATACCTTATACAATCAATCTGTGAAATATTATTATGTTCTCAGTTGACGTGGTCTTATATATGAGTTAGAATTAGATTACTCAAAGTTTGCTAAGGATCAAGTTCAAATGATATTTTCAGAAAATCAAACAAATAAAGATTAAAAAAAACTGGTGCACAATGTTTATAGTACAACTATAGGGCCTCAGTTGATGAACGGGCAGAGGCATGCAGTCATGCCCACGATGTGCTTGAAAACCTGTGTTTGGATGTATGGTGACGGAATCATTGTACATAACTATCAGAGAGCATGACGTATGCTACTGAGGATCCGACAACTGGGTGCATTTGTGCCCCTCATCGTCAAAGGCGTCGTTTGACGACCCAAGAATTAGGCAGATGCATTGGTATGCTTGAAAGTAGGTCAATACGACGTCACGTTGCAAACGTCTTTGGTGTCAGCCAAAGTGTGATCAGCATGGCATGGAGTCGATCCCAGACGTTTGGATCAGGTACCAAACGCATGCAGTTGGTCGACAGGGTCAGTTTTCTCCTGATTGCAGCAAGATGTCCTCACTTTGTGACCGCCACCATACTCAGAAATGACCTGCGGAACGCCAGTGGCACTAACATTTCTACTCAGACAGTACGTAATCGTCTCCATTAGGCTGGTTTTCGGTCACGCTGGGAATGCATTCGCATCCTACTGACCCGACAGCATAGGCAAACACGTGTGGAATGGAATGAAGATCACGCCAATTGGACAGATCAGGATCCGGATCCAGTACTTTTTACTGATGACTCGAGATACTCTCTAGACTTCACACATCGTCGTGCTAGAGTATGGCGAAGACAAGGAAAAAGATTTCAGGATTCCAACGAAGCCGAACATGGCGGCAGTGGCGGGGGATCAATCATGATTTTGCGCGGGATCAGTAGAGCTGGAAGATCCGATCTCAATGTCCAGCAGAGGGGCACGATGACAGGGGTGCGCTACAGGGACGACATTCTGGTTGTGAGTGAGTATGGTTTTACGCCGCTTTTAGCAGTATTCCAGCAATATCACGGCAGGGGACACCAGAAATGGGCTTCACATGTACCCATGTCGGGAATCGAAACAGGGTCTTCGGCGTGGTGAGCGAACGCTTTAACCACTAGGCTACCCGATCGCCCTCATTCTTGTTATGTACGTGAGACCTATGCTGGTGCCATCGGACTGAACTACATCCTCACGGAGGAGTACGCACGACCTCATCGTGCCTGGGTCGTCGTTGATGCCTACTTCGAACAGGAGACCTTTGTCCGCATGGTGTGGCCAGTCCGATCACCAGACCTCAACCCTACTGAACACATGTGGAACAAGCTGCAGTTCACCCTCTCCTCAGGTAACTCTACAGGAGGTCGGCAATTCTCTTACCGACGATGGAAACAATCTTCCCTTGCAAACAATCTCCACAGTTACTAGAGGCATGAGACGACGGTGCCAGGCTGTGAACGCATTTAGTTGATCACATGTTGCTACCAAGTATTTTGTTTGTTTGTTGTTGTTGTTTTGGGGCATTTTTTTGGTTTTTTGTTTGTTGTTTTATTATTTTGGTTTTCGTTTTGTTTTTGGTTGTTTTGTTGTTGTTTTTTGTTGTTGTTTTGTTTGTTTGTTGTTGTTTTGTTTGGTTGGGGGTTTTTTTACGGGGGGGGGGGGGGGGGGGGGGGGGGCGGGGTCAATGAATTTGTTTTCGTGATTTTTTGTTTTGTTTTGGTCCGAAACTATCATTTTGATGGATGATGTGACTAATTATTGGTCACATGTTGTTCGTAGGCATTATCAACAGACTTTTGTTCACTAAACATGTCTACACGTAATATTGTCTTTGGCTATTTCAACAGATGCACACAAGTTGACGTATTACCTTTCGAAAATGTTGATCATTGCCACAAGTTGAGTTGTATATACTGAGGGGTACAAAACAAGCTCATGCATTCCTCATACGATGTTGATCACATTTACTCCAACGATCACCGTCTCTACACCGTCTGTTTTCGTAAAGAGATTGTTGTGTAATCAGGAACACCGACCATTTCCATCCATTTGTTCGGTGTCACCAAAGTGGTAAACATCTGAGGCGCGCATCACTTCGGGATTTCCTCCCACATGAAGCTGCGGGCCGTAATATAACTGGAATAATATTCAAAGCGGCGTTAATTCACAATTCACTCCTTTCAGCAGTGACCGAAGCTATACTCTTTCTCTAACAGATATTATGACAATACTTCAATTGTTTAAATTTTTGGTTGAATAAATTTATACCTCGATCGGTTTTCGTTATCATTAGTAGAACTGTCCCGCGATGAACCGGGTTACTGTTAGTCTCAAGCAAGCCATGCTTGTCTTAAGAGGCGATCAACGGGATCGGGTGGCCGGGTTCGCGAATTGGATGATGAGTGTCATCGAATCCCAGTGGCGGAGATCGATGCTCATGATGTCACCGGATTGTCTGATCCAGACTCGATTACATACAGACCGCCGCCATATTGCTCAGAGCGGCGTTAAGCAAGAAACCAACAAAAAATGAAAAGAAAGTGCAACAGACGAGGGATACCAACCTGTATCTGGGACGGCGCTGTGGAAGTTCACCAACAGCATCATATCACATGTTTAGATCATGTTTAGATCACGCAATATATGACGGTGTGACTCTTGACTTTGGCATCTCATTGACCCATGGACACACGTAAGTGACAACAACAGAAGATAGGATATGGACTTTTGCCCCGTCACAACAAGCGACTCGTGTGTCCGTGTGCGTGCGTGCGCGTGTGTGTGCGTGAACTGAAAAGCTCAGTACTCGTCGAGCTAGTTATTTCAGCAAATAAATAACAAAGTTAATTTAACAAACCTTTTGTGTCATATACACGGGGAATAAAAAGGATTAAAATGTAAAATGTTACGCCATGAACCTAAGGCACGGGCACAGCTGTGATGCTCGTGTTCAACACCGACAGGCCAGTCCAATAAATAGAAACAAGCACGAAAACAAGTGACAATTGACTTTATTGAAATGAAATTGAATGCGACATCAATATGCTGTGTTTTGATGTGATATAGTTGATAGCCCGTGAGCTCGTAAGAGTGGTGCTTTGTGCAATATTCCAATGTTATGGGGACGGGCGAACATCAAGAATGGTTAGAACACATTGCGCCCCCATAGGTTCAACCTTCAGTTCTGTAGTACAGTAATAACAAAGTTTTTGTGTATGTAGCTTAACGCTAAATTTGGCAATATTCAAGCTATATGAAGACGACCTGTCCATAATCGAGTCAATCCAGAGATTGATAACATGAGCCACGATCCATGCTGTCGGGGTACGATGACACGCAATCAACCGAGTCACCGAGCCCGGCACATTTGGACGACCAGCATAGATTGATGGGGACTTGTTCTGACACGGAATGGCCACGGGGCAGTTACAAAGACAGAAGGAAAGAGTAGATGCATATATAACGACAATGATAATATGACGTTAAAGAAGACATGAACAGGTAATAGATGTGTAAGCTTAAGAACATTTGAAAGACTACTTACATAATACATATGCAAATCTATGTTGAACTTAGAGGTAGTGGTCATCAGGAAAAAAATTCTGTTAATTTGTTTCAACGTTTGTAAATCTTAATATATATTGTGAAGAAGAGAAGAGAAATTAAAAATTAAAAAAAAAGTCAAATGTGTAATTGTTCAAATAGTTGACCTATAGTTCAATTTCAGCTCCTTGGAACTCCAGCACAGCGTCAATGTAATCGAGAGCTATTCGGTCAGACCAAGGCGTCAGTGTCGATTCTTCCAGGAAACCGCAGTGACCTCCCTTGTTTGTCGTCACCAGCAACCAATCAGACTTCTCTTGAAACATGTCAAATGGTATATTCCTGGCTACACAAATGGGATCGTCCATGCTATTTATGCACATAACGGGAGCTGATGAATTGAGGACATTTCTCATTGGGTTGTTATACTTCCAGTACTCAATAATATCTTCATACCCGTAGAATTTGCAATAGACATGGGTATCGAAATCCATGAAACGTGTTGATCTGTACGCCGCATCAAGATCCAGCAATGGCGATAAAACCTTGGCATGTTTCTTCAAGATTTTCTTCAACGACTTAAGAAGAAGAAATTCGTAGATAAAATTCATGCGCTTTGTAAAGAGTTCCAGGGCGTCGTATCCGGGGCATATACATACACCGGTTGCCAGGATACAGTCAGCTCCATATTCACCGAGATAGGAGGCAAGAAGGCCCGACCCTGCACTGGAGCCTATAGCCACAATTTTTGCTGCGGGGTTCTTCTCTCGTAAATACTCCACACAGCGTCTCATATCCTTCGTATCACCAAAGCCTTGCAGTTTAGGTGTGGCCAATACGGAATCCCCGTGCCCACGTTTGTTGAATACCACAACTCGGTAACTTCGCTTTGACGCCATGTTGCAGAGTTCGCCCACATCATCCGCGCTCGCCGTCAAACCAGGCAACACAATGAGAATAGTACTTTTGTCTGAAAGACGTTCTGAACCGCCCTGTGCCCAGTCCAAAGCAACTACACCCCCGTCCTCGAGATCCATGTACTCTCGCTTGAAAGTAACTTTGGTCTTTGGCACCAAGGTTGCTACAATCGTATGTAGATGGTTGTTCTGTAGCCAAAATGGCGGTCGGTAAGGGGCGGTAAATCCAGGTTTGCTTTTCAAGATGTGTCGATGAAGATCTGAGTCGACATAATGTAGTTTGGGAAGGGTGTGCTTGTTACGGCGGTAGTACCATACAAGGACGCTGACGATGGCAACGACACTTCCGGAAACGAAGTACGAGACCTCCGATGGGAACAGCATTTTTCACAGTGGAGACCCGTATCGCTTTGATCCTCCAAGCGACGCGATTGCCTGCAAACAAACGCAATTGCCTACAAAATCACAATAACATAACTCATTTTTGATTAAAAATGTCACTTGCTTATATCCAATGCAACCCTCTTAACACAAACCAGATGCGTTGTCTGTAGATGAAGCTAAGTTTCGATATTTAACCATAGTGTCCTGAAAGAATCTTGTGGGACATTGTACCTAACCAGGTTTCACGAGTTTAAGAACTTGAATCATTCCGGGTCAGAGTTTGCCACCAGGATGTAATGTCTGTCGCGAAAGCCGACTGAAAAGGGGATCGGATGGTCGGGCTCGGTGAAGTAGTTGATTGTTTGTTATCGGCGTGAGGTCACGTGTTCGCCTTGCCCAGATACGAATATTTACAGGACACCGTGATAATGCTGGGTTATTCCTGACTGCGGCGTAAAACAAAAAGGAAAGAAAATTATATCGACTGACGTCCATTTACTGAACTGACTGAGTATGGTTTTACGCCGCTTTTAGCAATATTCCAGCAATATCACGGCGGGGGACACCAGAAATGGGCTTCACACATTGTACCCATGTCGGGAATCGAACCCGGGTCTTCGGCGCCATTTACTGAATGTCCAGGACTTGCGTCACTGTGACCACTATTCACTGGGGTCAAACAGGTCTTAAGCAACCCATGATTGCCGTAAGAGGCGACTAACGGGATCGGGTTGTCAGGGTCGCTGTCATCGTATCCCAAATGCGTGGATCGATGCTCACGATGTCAATCATGGAATTGTCTGGTACAGACTCGATTATTTAAAGACTGCCAACATGTAGCTGGAATATTGCTGAGTGCGGAGTTTAACAACAAACAAACAAACAAACAACACATTGAGCTATCTTCACATTATGAGCAGGTACGCGCAGGCGGTGATATAAACTGTTCAAAATAGCCCAAACTCAGACTTCCCGCGCATTTACCTATCGCGTGGTCTGTGTCAAATAAATTTCCAAATATAGCCAAAGCATGCTTTTGTGACGTTGAACGAGGCAACCGTGCAAGGCAGATTTTTTGCAAGCTAGTAATCAGTGTTCTTTCCGATTGTCTATTTACATAATGTACTTTTTGTTTTGAGACATTCATATAAGCATGTTTTATTTGCCAAACGATGTAATTCTCTCAAGTTACGACACACAGTATCCCGTGCACCAGGATGAACTTGAAACAAGGCTTAACATGACTTCACTGTTGTATTGGCAATTGTAGTGGTTGTTATGTCGCTGAGTGAATGTTATTTTACGACACAGCAATATGCTAACTTGGCGGCTTGTATATTAACCAAAAGATAAGAGAAACTAGTGGTTGATAGCATGAGAACTACAATAAGGAGCACCGACAACACACACTCAAATGGATGACACATGGTAACCAACCAATCGGTTCGATCTGCGCTGCATAGGGGATCATTACTGCACGGACCCCCCCCCCCCCCCCCCCCGCGTCCAAGATTATTGCACTTATATAGCAACGTGCATGCACGTGTGTGTGTGGCTGCTTGTACCAGTCCAGACTGATGCAGATTTATAGTGCTAGCTCACAGGGATACCATGCCGCAGTTTAACATGAATACCCCACTCAGGCCCATCGGGCAGGGTAACAACAAGAACCATCTTTTAACGTCTTTTGGTATGACGAGACCGGGGATCAAACACCGGACCTTCCGCTCTCCGGGCGGACGCTCTACCACTAGACCACGGAGGAGGCCTGGGCAACATAGAAGCACACACAGTTTGGTATGACTGTTAAAAGGCAAATGTTTTCTTTGACATTACATACATTGGAGCTTCATTTGACAGGCAAGTAGGTAAGGTGACAGGTAGCTTCCACTCAAAGCGTTTGTTTTTGTTTGTAATAAAAATCTCAATGTGGTAAGTATCTTTAATCATCTTAAGAAAAGTGTTAAATGAGAGGGTCCCTTAATGCTAGAAATATTAATGCAAATAAAACATTATGTGATTATTACATTATACTTTGATGTATAAAAAATTTAAAAGTTCGGACGGCACAGTTGATATTATTGATAAGGTAGATATTCTTAGTCTCAGCAAATACACAAATAACAGTTTGGCTTTAAGAGAATGTGGCAGATTACTTTTGCAGTCCATTAATTTGTGTAGAGGAATGAAAATTGGTACAGGGTTGTTCATTTAGATACAGAGGGACTTCCACATTAGTCACATGTCATGTATTGAGTACGGTTTGGCATTGTTTGGATAACACACAATATTGGTGACTCAAATCTTTTACATGTTAAATTCAAACAAAGATTAAGAGACTGTCTTACTCAAAACTGGTACTCCACCATCAATGAATCACCAAAATGTAAACATTACAAAGAATATAAATCCTTATTAACCCTGAACCCCATCTTTCTTTTGACAAACCGATCCACTTAAGAAAACTATTTACAAATTTCAGATGCAATGATTTTAAACATATTGTTGAAACAGGTAGACATCTCAATAGTCCTCTGTATCTTCTGCAATTCTCTTGATAAATCTCTTATTGAAGATGAATATCATGTTCTCACTATACCCCAAGATATCAAACTGTCAGAAATCAAAACCTTGCACAATATTTAACACATTGCTCAAATTATTTAACATTCTTATCATTAATGTCATCAATAGATAGAAATATTATAATAATCTATTGGAAAGTTTGTGCTGAAAGTAAGAAGTATAAGAGAAGAACCTTTGGCTGTTTAAGCATAAGTATTTGACTTTATTTATTTATAAACATGTCATAATCATGGCTACATACATAGCATACCTACATGCATGCAGGATATATAACATGTATATATTTTTGTATTATGGGCTGGAGGCCTAGCTACTGAATAAATCTTGTCTGTCTTGTCTAAAGTAGATATAAAGAAAGGTTTCAAGGCATCACAGTGGAGATATCCTTGAGAGAGACTTTCGCTGTCAACTTTACAGAAAGAACAAATTTCATTATTCACCAAATTCATCAATTTCAATTCTTTTCTAGTGTGTATTAAGCAGTGGAATTTTTTTTATTTATATTCTAATACTCTTACATCTTTCGTACAATATCTTTATTTCAAAAATATTTTTAAGATGTACAATACCTTTAACTTGCCATATGTCACATACCACTGGGAGTGTGTTTATTTGTTATAGGTTGTAATATAATTATAAAATGGTCGCGAACATTTACTGAGTTTTAAGTAAATGGAGTTCTTCATTACTAATTCCCATGATCATGATGATGAATATCATTCAGTTTCTATCTAACTTAATAGTCTCCTTCAAACAAAGGGGTATGTATATATCGAGTGCAGCATTTGCTGATAATAACCTTAAAATTATAATACCCTCTCAAAGCTTCAAATTTTAGAATACCATTCTCATCACAAATAAATAGTACATTAACATAACACATTTGTTTTAAAATTGGTGATTAAGCCAATTCGCATCCCCAACAAAAACACTGAAATATGTTGAAAAAATGTTCTGTATTATATCGTGCCGCAAAACAATAAAAATTGTGTCAATTTATGCGTGCTTACCTCCCAGGGTATGGAAGAGTGTCAGTGATACAAACATGTACGCAGAGCAGTTTCTTCAATTATGTCATTTACGATTGTAATAACAGAAACACTGTTAGCAGATAGGTAAAATACAAATTTAAATTTATTTTCTCTTCCAAGTTCATAATGCAATTATGTATTTATTATTTTAAAGACTTTATAGTTTCATACACTGAAAAGTACATGAAAAGTCTTTTTCCCGAAAAATCCTGGCTAATATCTCTCTGTATATTTCTTCTTGGCTTGGAATTTCTGATACTGTAATGTAAAGCTATTTTATATAACAAAGCAATTTACTATCATTATTTTTTTACCCAAATAATTTCGTCGAGGTTTGAACCCATAGAAACGAGATCGTTATTTGTTCTGACAAATAACCGCCTATCAGTACTCCAGACAGAGTTACCTCCCTTCCATTGATTGTGTTTACATCGCGGATTTTTGCCGATCTAATTATTACTTTCCTTTGTGTATGAATGGGTGAAATTCTATAAAGGGTTTATACAAATAATTCCGACCAGAACAGTTTACTATTTATCAAGATATTGATGTAATGTCCATTGGCGTGGTATTTAAACCCAATCCGACGCAATCTGATGGCTTCCGCAGGCTTCGATCGACAAAGAAAATAATTTATATTTTGTGGAGATTCGGTGAATCCGAATTAGAAATGATAGTGAATTAGTAAGACTCACCTGTGTTGAGAGGGTCGGGTTTAGATGCACCGGTTATCTTCCAAAGTCGCGCTCATAAACAGCTGACATTTGACGCCCTTTGGACCCGTTACGAAAGCTTCCTGGGCTACCGGGTAAAGGTCAGAGGTCAGAGGTCAGAGGTTAAGAGGGTGGGATGAAAAGTATGGCGAATTAGAAAATGAAAAATGGTTTCGATTATGACATAGTTAAGATAGCGATAATTTCATCTGTAATCGCTGTATATCGATGTTTTGAACGGAAAATAATTCTTACATATTTCTGCCTTTTTGCTCATCTCATCAAATGTATATTTTATGTGCGCTTCATGTAGTCAGTCTCCAATGTGCATGTCCCTTGGGGACAACCTGGCGGCCTGATTTGTGGGAATCCTGAAAAAAGTGTGTGTGTGTGGGGGGGGGGGGGGTGTCGCCAAAATTATCATAGCTATCTTTTTTCTACAGAGAGAGCTGTCTCACTCTCTCTGTGTCTCTCTCTGTCTCTGTGTCTCTCTCTGTGTCTCTCTCTCTCTCTGTCTCACTCTCTCTCTCTCTCTGTCTCTCTCTTTCTCTGTATCTCTCTCTCTCTCTCTATCTCCATGTCGCCCTCTGTCACTCTACGCAGAGAGCAGAGCAATGCTTTATTCACCAAGGATCTGTAAACAAATTGAAATTTATTGAAAAAACAGCTTTAAGATTTGGTCGGAACATTTTTTCTTTGTTGATTTTTTTTTCAGTGTTCATTTTGCTGTATGTTGTGAACCTGTGGTGTGACTATTTTATTTCTCTCACTCACACACATTCATCGAAGAGTGAGTGAGTTGGGTTTAAGCCGGGGTGATCATTTTGTTAAGTAATATCACGGTATATCAGTTTACTAAGAGAAAGAAGCCTATAGTGAGACCGCCCTCAGACGGTTACGACTTTGGTGAAACCCATGAATATATAATTATGAGATCGCGCAAACATTCAGCGCACCCGGGCAACTGTGAACTGCGAAGTACTGCAAACTACTGCGAACTACTGCGAACATGAATACAGTTGGGACATCCGTGGTCCCTTCCTCGTGAACCTAACCCAACTTGGACATCCCCGTCTCCCATTGATGGGTCTGGACTTTGGAAGAGACAGGTTGAATATTTTATAGTAAGAGTGTTGATATTAACTTCACATTTCAAATTTATTTTCATAAATTACACTCGTTAATGTAAACGTTGCCAACATGTTCACACAAACTGTTCACACCAACAGTATATTACAACCACTGTAGCATGATACACACACAAAAACAATCAAACAATTAATTGCTTCCATTGCGGCAGATGGTACAATAATTATTACTATCACATATTTTATTATCGATGTTCTCTTTCTGTTGTCAACAGGACCTATTTTAATCATTTATAACCAAACATATATTTGATAAAATTGAGAGTCAGAAACGTTAATGGAATATAGATGTGGATCCTAACATTGTTGCGTGTGTTAAATTAGAGAAGAGGACAGACGTAGAAAAGTGCGCTCGCAGAGAGAAAAGATACAGTAGATACTCATTGACAAAAAACCCACAAACCATAGAAATATATAGAGAAGTATGTACGTTAAAAATGTTTTAATGACAAAACTAGCAATCAGTCAAGTGTTACCAAAGTGTCTTTATTTGATTTCCACACTTCACATACTAAAAATGCACGAGACAAATGGTGATACATGGATGTATGACGTCATATGTGATGCGTTTAAGAGCGTTGATTCACACAACATACCCTGTCTCTTGACTATGAGTAATTCTTTATATATCAACCAACATGTATGATATTCGCGTTTGTCGGTGAGTATATTTAGAGGTTATTATATGGCTGTTTTCATATCATACCCCCTATATCAACCCGAGGGTCGAAGGCCAGAGGGCTGATATGGGGGTCGAGGGTTGATATGGGGGTCGAGGGTTGATAAGGGGTATGATATGAAAGCTGCCATACAATAACTATTTATTCATATATCATAACATCAAATTGTAAAATGTATCCATTCATTAACCATCTCTAAATTCCGTGTATGTCCGTAAAAGCATGTTCACTTTCTTAGGAAGACATTGTTCCGGAAAAGCTAGCCGAGAAGACGACACTTTAAGGGACGTAACTCTAATTTCTTACCAGGCTGATATCTACAGTCCACTCCAAATGCATTGAACAGCCATATCAGCCTGGAAGGTGTGTAATACGGGTCTGGTTGTTACAGCCCTGTGATATTACCGGCTCTATGTTGTCACTATCGTATATCGTATATCGATAAAATGTTTATTTTATGGCATTTATTTTTATCACACCCCTTCTGCCCTCGGGCTGAAATGGAGGTCTCGGGTTGTTATGAAAACTGCCATAATGATCTCTAATCATCCTCGAGATATAGGGATTACATTTGAAATACCTAACACTTATCCAACTGGCTTGTTCAGATGACAAACGTGATCTGATCATTTTAGGATTATCCCCGAGAAGCTTCAGCTGAAAGAGTCGTATAATCACTTCAGAAGAATGTACACTGCGAGGCATCAGAAAGAATACACCTCAAAATTGGATTCAACCAAAAAAATTACAAACGTTATTAAAACGCTACTAGGCTGAAAACGGTCACCGAAACGCTGCAAACAAATTTATGATACTCATTTCTTGTTTCTTTTATTTTTAGCCACCATCAAACATGGGTGCATATTTCGTTTTTGCCCAGCATTTTATGTGTATAGTACAGTCAAAGTGCTTGCGTTTGTTGTTCCTCGACATCCTCTCAATAATCCAGCTAGATGACGGTGACTGGTGTTGTGAGAGACGATTCACGCCGTCGCTGAACCAAGTTACCGAGTCGGACAATCCGATCCATGAGGTCGCCTCTTACGTTTGTTTGTTTGTTTGTTTGTTTGTTGTTTAACTCCACACTCAGCACTATTCCAGCTACATGACGGCGGTCTATAAATAACCGAATCTGGACCAGAAAATCCAGTGATTGACATCATGAGCATCGATCCACGCAATTGAGATACGCACAATGACATGCATCAACCAAGTCAGCGAGCCTGACCACCCAATCCCGTTACTCGACTCTTACCACAAGTATAGTCGCCTTTTTCGGCAAGCATGGGTTGCGGAAGACCTTTTCTACCCCGTATCTTCAAGGGTACGCCTCTTACGAACAGCATAGGTTGCTAGGGAGCAATTCTTACCCGGATGTACAGTAAACCCAATGAAACTCAGTATTTTTGTTGGTATGTTAACCCTACAGGGTTCTCAGCGTTACCTACACAATATCAGAGTGAACCTTGCCATACAGTTTGACAGTGTTCTCGCACCTAAGAGACCCAGCTCCCGACAGTGAATTGTGACGCGTTAGATGACCATTGCATGAAGCAAATATGAATACAGAAACCTTTTTCACTATCGTCCGTTTCTAAATTCACGTTAGGTCATTATCAAAACTACCTTGTCAGTTTTTACAAGAGTAATATGAAACTGTAGATATGTCGAATCTACACGGAAATATCAACATTCATCTGTGACCTGTTGTCGTCCTTTACCCGAGGGAGAATATGACCTTCACCTTTGACTTCCTGTTTACTTGGTCCAGACTCAACATGTTTACAGCCAGCTGTGTGACACTGTAGATACGGACTCCACTCACTCACTCACTCACTCCATCTCGCGAAGCGTGGTAGTTTGTGTGTTTGTTCAGTGTTTATACGGACTCTAACCAAATCACACTCACCCCACCTCGTTAAGCATAGTATTTTGTGTGGGTTCTTTTTCAGTGTCAGTTCGGACTCTAAATAAATCTACTCACTCACCCCACCTCGTTAAGCATAGTATTTTGTGTGGGTTCTTTTTCAGTGTCAGTTCGGACTCTAAATAAATCTACTCACTCACCCCACCTCGCTAAGCATAGTTTTTTGTGTGGGTTCTATTTCAGTGTCAATTCGGACTCTCAATAAATCTACTCACTCACCCCACCTCGTTAAGCATAGTTTTTTGTGTGGGTTCTATTTCAGTGTCAATTCGGACTCTCAATAAATCTACTCACTCACCCCACCTCGTTAAGCGTAGTTTTTTGTGTGGGTTCTATTTCAGTGTCAATTCGGACTCTCAATAAATCTACTCACTCACCCCACCTCGTTAAGCATAGTTTTTTGTGTGGGTTCTATTTCAGTGTCAATTCGGACTCTCAATAAATCTACTCACTCACCCCACCTCGTTAAGCATAGTTTTTTGTGTGGGTTCTATTTCAGTGTCAATTCGGACTCTCAATAAATCTACTCACTCACCCCACCTCGTTAAGCATAGTTTTTTGTGTGGGTTCTATTTCAGTGTCTATTCGGACTCTTAATAAATCTACTCACTCACCCCACCTCGTTAAGCATAGTTTTTTGTGTGGGTTCTATTTCAGTGTCAATTCGGACTCTCAATAAATCTACTCACTCACCCCACCTCGTTAAGCATAGTTTTTTTTGTGGGTTCTATTTCAGTGTCAATTCGGACTCTCAATAAATCTACTCACTCACCCCACCTCGTTAAGCATAGTATTTTGTGTGCGTTCTTTTTCAGTGTCAATTCGGACTCTTAATAAATCTACTCACTCACCCCACCTCGTTAAGCATAGAATTTTGTGTGCGTTCTTTTTCAGTGTCTATTCGGACTCTTAATAAATCTACTCACTCACCCCACCTCGTTAAGCATAGTATTTTGTGTGGGTTCTATTTCAGTGTTAATTCGGACTCTAAATAAATCTACTCACTCACCCCACCTCGCTAAGCATAGTATTTTGTGTGGGCTTCTTTTCAGTGTCAATTCGGACTTTAACCAAATCCACGCACTCACCCCACCTCGCTAAGCGTGGTATTTTGTGTGTTCTTGTATTTTTCCTGTGTCAATATGGAATCTAACCAAATCCACTCACCCCACCTCGCTAAGCAAAGTATTTTGTGTGGGTTTTTTTCAGTGTCAATATGGAATGCCGATTCTAACCAAATACACTCACCCCACCTCGCTAAGCATAGTATTTTGTGTAGGTTTCTTTTCAGTGTCAATACGGATTCTAAATAAATCCACTCACTCACCCCACTGCGCTAAGCAAATTATTTTGTGCGGGATTTTTCAGTGTCAATTCGGACTCAAATTAAATCCACTCACTCACTCACCCCACCTCTCTAAACATAGTAGTGTGTGTGTGTGTGTGTGTGTGTGCGTGCGCGCGTGCGTGCGTGCGTGCGTGCGTGCGTGTGTTTATACGGACTCTAACCAAATCCACTCACTCACCCCACCTCGCTAAGCATAGTATTTTATGTGTTTTTTTTCAGTTTCAGCTCGGACTCTAAATCAGTCTACTCACTCACCCCATCTCGCTATGCGTGGTAGTTTGTGTGTTTCTTCAGTGTTAATACGGACAGTTTGTGAGGTAGTTGGTGTGTAACAATGCTGTCGCTTCCTCCCTACTCCTCCGTGAGGCCTCGTCCCACCTTCCTTCGTTTGGCGTCAAGAGTCGACGAAGCCTGAATCATACCAAGGACGGCGTGACCGGCCATCAGCTGCAGTGACCTTATCCCTTCTTCCGCTCCTCGTTATGTATACACTCTTCAAAAAAAGAAACGCACAGGTGGATTTTTGTAAATTTATTGTACCTAATAAAGTCGATATATTTAATTTAATTTAATAGATACAAATATGAAATTTTGATGCTCGATAGTCACATTTTGTCGTTGTGCAAAGGCATTGAAAACTGTTCATTGTCACGTCACATAAGGCCAAAAGGGTGCGCTGAACTCAGTATCTCGTGTGACCGCCCCGGGCTGCAATCACGGCTCTGCATTTCCTCGGCACTGACTGGATGAGTGTACGAATTCTGTCCCGCGGAATTCTGCGCCACTCTGATCTCGTGGTGTAGGATATGCTGACAAGTGAACGACAATTTTTTGGCTTATGCTTGACTTTTTATAGCCACTACCACGAGTTACGAATGTCATAACTTGCACGTGCATTTTGCTTTACTGTTTTCCTCCATGACATTTTTGAATAAGTGTGAAAACAATGCCGTTTAAGACATTGCAAATCGACAATGGCAGCGTTTTGACGCACCGTTTGTCGAATATCATTTTCCAGTAACACATATATCCAATTAAAATACCGGATTTTTTGTGTAGTCAGGTTCATTGAACTACATACTTTTTTGAAGAATGTATACACACACCATACATATATATGGTGTCTACGTATCGTCCTTTTAGAAATATTTAAATTTAGAATTACCCGCGCACTTCAACATCTCCGGTATTGTCATCGATTTGGAATCCTTATAAAAAATCCATTTTCGATGACATAAACTACGGGCGTTTGGAGGTAAGTGGTTAGTGGGGTCCTCTGTATCTTTCAAAACGAGTTTATGGTTTGTAGCCATTCGAAACGTAGATTGTCCTGTAAGTCCTAAATATTGGCAGACAGGACGATCCGTGGTCCCAAGCACTGATGCAGAAACACTGATATTACACGATGAGGATGAGGGATACGCTTCAGATCTAGAGAAGCTCGAAAAAATTCCTCTCAGTCTTTGCCAAAAAAATTGAAATAAATAACTAAAATGTGACTTTAATTTATTTATAGTAACGCATATCCTTATGGTATACGAACCTGTGGTTCTCAAGTACACTATATAGATTTTCGTGTGATTCGATATTGCTAAAGTTATATGTTGTAGTGAATGATCGAGTTAGTGTGGTATTGCGCCACCTTTAGCAATATCATCGGAATATCACAGCGGGGGACACCAGAAAGGGGCTTCACACATCGTTCCCACGTGGGTGCATTATCATAAATAATAGCTTATCTGTGAATGATCATTGAACGACATGTGCCTTTGTGTATGTGCATTATTTTATTTGTACATTCTCATGGAATTTCTGATGTTTCACCGTGAGTAGGTTTTCAAGAATACATTTGAGCTGAGTTGCGCTAACCGCAGCTGCGTCAGTCGTCTATCGGACTGCACTACAGTATCGATGCCGTGTGACAGCGCATCAAACAAAATACCACTTGTGACAAGTGCACATATCGATGTGGTATGACTGCGCATCACAAACGAAAGCCAGTTTAACACGGTCCCTGTTCCTGCCTGAATCACACCAAAGACGGCGTAGCCGACCTGTAGCCAAAGTGCAAGGGCGGATGCCTATGACAGCGCATCACAAGAGGAAAATTAGTTTACTAGTCACGATTATTGTAAGGGATATTCTCCACCTGACCACAATGATTTTCAGTTCCTACGTGTCGTGTCTTCCGAAACAGATCATACACGTTCTTGAATCATGTTCTGTTCCCGTACTGTGACGTCACGGGCTTACCACAACAGCGCTGAAGACAGTTGGATATTACTCGTGTAACTCTCTGTAGGGGAATACCGGCGTTAATCAACAAGTAAGTGTTGAGATGGGACATGGAATATATCAGGAGAATAAACTTTCTTTTCCACGCTGTCACGAAAATTGTTATAGACCCCTGTTTTCATCGGAGTTTCGTGTTTCTAGTGTGCACATTATATAACTATTTTCTTGAGATTGGAATGTTATGTGCAACCTCGTTAATCCGGACACAATGCAACCTGGTTAATCCGGACATTTTCTGTGTGACGACGACGTCAGGATTAATAAAAGACGTTAAAGAATGATGTCGAAAAACGATTGATATCTGCACATGAGATGCTCAAGCCGATAGTAAATTCCCCTGTCTCTGATTCGTGGTTATAAAGACCGCCTCCGTGGTCTAATGGTAGAGCGTCCTCCCGGTGAGCGGAAGGTCCGGGGTTCGATCCCCAGCCGCGTCATACTAAAATACGTTAAAAGATGGTACTTGTTGTTACCCTGTCTGGCGCTCGGCATTAAGGTGATAAAACAAGGACTGGTCGGCGCGGGATCAGTATACTGTGTGTAAGTGGGGTATTCATATTAAACTGCGGCATGGTATCTCAGTGAGCTAGCACTATAAATCGGCATCAGTCCGGACTAGTACAAGCAGCCACACACACACATATACACGTGCATAGATCGCTATATAAGTGCAATAATCTTGGACGCGACGTTAAACCCCAATTCACCTCACCTCACCTCACCTCACCTCACCTCACCTCGTGGTTATAAAGTTAAGTAAACATGATTAACAGGTTTGTTTGATATTTAACGACGCACATTCCAGCTGTGTGACAGCATTCTTTAAATATTTGTGTCCAGGCCAGACAATCCAGTCATTGATGTCATGAGCCTCGATCTACGCAATCGGGACACGATAACATGCATCAGTTAAATCGGCGGGATTGCCCACCCGATCCCGTTAACCACGTCTTACTGCAAACATGGGTCACTGAAAGCTAATTCTAACCGGGATCTTCACACGGTGATTAACATGGGGATTCGTGTCTAGTGGCGGAAACGGTATGCGTAACACACTGTGTTAACCTGGTGTCAAGTGTGTCGACAGTAACGTTTGCCGCAACGTGAACGCCTCGGAACAAATGAAAACGTGAGCGTGCTTAACTATTCCTACCTCGCTACACCTGGATGTCAGCGTGTTTACGATTGGTAAATAAAGACTATCCTGTTATAGACTTGCAAATATTATTTTCTTTGTTGTTTAACGCCGCACTCAGGAATATTCCAGCTGCATAACGACGGGTTGTACATAATCAAGTCGGACCAGACAATCCAGTGATTTATATAATGAGCAGCAAACCACGCAGTTCGCCCCGATTATGTTTCTAGGATTCGCATCACCATACACGTGCTCATGGGTTTCACCAAAGTGGATACACGTCTCAGAAAGCATTACTTCGGGTTTTCCTCCCACATCAAGCTGACACGCCGTGATATAACTAGAATATTGTTATAATCGCAGTTAAACGCAACTCACTCACTCACTGATAGTGACTGACAAACACATGCTCATGGTAAAGCTGAAACCATACAACGGACTCTGCTTTTAGCAGACATTTTTTTCTGATTATGGAAATGGTTATGTAATATAAACATTGTAAACAAGAAAAAAAATTTAGCAAGTCGACCCCAGATTTTCCTATGACATTATGCTAAGAATAACACGCCATAAATAACAAATTAAAAAAGACCATCACGTAGGATATATTCCTATGGTAAAGTACTAAATATTAAGCTCAAGGTCTATGGCAGTCATGAAATGTGTTGCCAAAAGAGATTAATTTTACTGATCTACACAATAACCTAATGCTTCCAAATACAATCGTTTCGTAGGACATTCATAAACAATGATGTCGGTTAGGATAGAAATATTAAACAGTATGTGAACAATAAAAAATGAAATATTTCCTAATGATAGTGAGTAATAAATTGTATTTCCGAAATGAAAAATTGATTTCTTTGATTATGTGAAACATTTAGACCATGTCATTCCATGTCGCATTTTCTAAACGTTACCTCAAATCGAAACCGTGCGGACCGCCTCCGTGGTCTAGAGGTAGAGCGTCTGCCTGGAGAGCGACAGGTTGGGAGACCGATCCCCGGCCGCGTAATGTTAAAAGATGGTATTTGTTTTTACACTACCTGGCGCTTGGCATTTAGGGGCTAAAACAAGTACTTGTCGGCTCCTTGTCAGTATATTGTGTCTACTGTGTCTGAATGGGACACACGCACAAGATTATGTGTATTTTGAACACCCACGCACGCACACGTGCATGCAGGTCGCTATATAAGTGCAATAATCTTAAACGATACGTTAGACCCCACCTTACCTCATCAAAAACGTTCGTTCGGAACATTCCTGCCAGCGTTTTGTGTAATGTTTTGGAAATTACACAGCAGTTTTAAGACTTCGCCACTCCTTAAACGCCGTGACAGGAAATAGTTGTGTTCAGTTTAAAATATCTGTGCAAGTACATGGAGCATCGTTGTGATGTAAACATCAAATACGGATTTGCATAGCGTGCGATTGGCTTTTCATTGTAACATAGCTGCCCGTGTCGGTAAATCTTTCATTTGACCGAGTCATATAAGTGTGTACACACTTCACGATTGGAGAGCTCCTAAATTCAGGGGGCGGTCGGGTAGCCTTGTGGTTAAAGCGTTCGCTCGTCACGCCGAAGACCCGGGTTCGATTCCCGACATGGGTACAATGTGTGAAGCCCATTTCTGGTGTCCCCCGCCGTGATATTGCTGGAATATTGCTAAAAGCGGCGTAAAACCATTCTCATTCACTCACTCACTCCTAAATTCAGTGCAACCTGGAATGGGACAAGGTAGCCATGCTAGATATAGATCCATTTGCCCACAGTTTTTTATTGTTTAAAACGTTAATATGAAACAAAATAAATAGTCGAAAATTACGAAATGACATTTGACATTAAACATACGTATTACATGCATGAACTAGGGCGCTCCCGTTTCTCTCAGACGATGTCCTGATAACCGGGGTTCCGCTTTATAGATAATCCACATCTGGGGGTTTCTTTTTCCATGGTTCGTGGTATGTATACATGTCTTAATGTCTGTACATGTGAATCATGAATTAATCATGTTAGCCATAGCATGTAATACGTCGAGTGAGTGAGTATGGTTTTTACGCCGCTTTTAACAATATTCCAGCAATATCAAATCGAGGGACACCAGAATTGAGCTTCACACATTGTACCCATTTGGGGTATCAAACTCGGGTCTTCAGTGTCACAAGTTAACGCTCTAACCACTAGGCTACCCCACCGCCCTATAACACGTCGACAGTCAGCATGTATAACATTGTGTAACGAACACGATCGACTTTAAACCTACATGTATATCCATGAATGTGAAATTCTATCATAGGTTACGTCCACTTTAAACCATGCGTGACAATGTCAGAGTGAAGAACTGAGTATGATTTTGCGCCGCTTTGAATTGAGTGAGTGAATGAGTGGTGAGTGATTGAGTTCAAATTCAAAGTCACATCGGCCGTATTTCATCCATATCGTGAGTGTAAAATGTTATATATAATAAATACATATAGACTTTATAACAAAATTGTCACCGTTTTAAAGAATATGCCCTCAATATTCCGGCAGGGAAAGCCAGTAAAGGGGATTCACATACACTGTACCGCTTTTGGACAAGTGGACATGTAGTCTAAGAAAACACACGTTTTGCAGCGCCTCGTCTCTGAGCTACCAGGCATAGTGATCGTGGGTTCGAATCCTAGAATCTTCCCGATTATGATCGTCGGTGGTCGACACAATACCCGTGCTTTTTGTCCTCACGAAACTGGTGACGTAAATGACCTTAGTCCGGACACCTCACTCAATGGACTATTATTGTTATGTAAGTAAAATGGAGTGAGTGAGTTGGGTTTAACGCTGCTTTTAACAGTATTCCAGTTATATCGCGGGGTGTCAGCTTAATGTGGGAAGAAAGCCCGAAGTGATGCAGGTCTCAGACATTTACCACTTCGGTGAAACCCACGAGCACGGGTATATTGTGCTGACAAACCTAGAAACATAATTGGGGCGAACCGGGAATCGAACTCACAATCATAGGTTTCTGGCGTGTCCAAGGGACGCAACTCTGCACAGCGAATCGCGGCGCCTTAGACGACTGGGCCATCCGTGCCCCCAAGTAAAATGGACATTACTACGTACCAGTGATTCGTTAATAAGTGTTTGTTTGTTTGTTTGTTGTTTAACGCTGCACTCAGCAACATTCCACCTATATGTAAATAATTGAGTCTGGACCAGACAATCAAGTGATTGACATCATGAGCATCGATCCTCGCAATTGGGATACGATGATATGCATCAACAAAGTCAGCGAGCCCGACCTCCCGATCCCGTTAGTCGCCTCTTACGACAAGCACAGTCACCTTTTACCCCAAGCGTGGATTGTCACGGGATCACGGGATGATTCGTTGATAAGGACACTGGTTTATCCGGACGATTTCAGTGGGAGCGTTACCGTTGTACCAAAGTCACTTGCTCATTTACCAAGTGAAGTATGTTTGATGCCAACCGGACATCGACAACAGCTATCCGTGCAAGTATCATCGTCCAGTCAAATGTAGAGTTCCTTCTGGATTCCCCCAACATGTCCGTGAGGTTGGACACTGCTCTCGGGATTACCTCACACATGACGTTTGTTGGACATGACCTTATCCTCAGTCACGTGGACAGGGTCTCATCGGAATACCCATATATAGAACACAGGAACACTCGCTTGTCAGCCATGATGCCAATCAGATACTGTTCTTTGTGTGCCACCGACGAAATTGCGTCTGTAATGCAGCAGCCGTCACAACGACATCTCTACCAACACAACTGCCATAACGACATCTCTAATAAAACAACAGCTTCAATGACATTTCTAACCAAAAAAAAAACAGCTATAACACCATCTTTTACAAAACAAAAGCCAAACGACATCTCTAATAAAACAACAGCTACGATAACATTTCTAACCAAACAAAACAGCAATAACACATCTTTTACAAAACAAAAGCCAAATGGCATCTCCAACAAAATAATAGCTATAACGAAATTAATGATATAACGACATAACCATTACAACAGAAAACTATAGCGACATCATCGCTTTTACAAATGACAACACACCAGTTCAAAGACACAATAGTTTCAAGACAAAACAGTATCAAGACAACAGCAAAAACGAATTCTAATCCCAAGAAGATGCAAGAAATGTCATTGTTTATGTGTATAACCTACTTTATTTCAGATGTGTGTGTGTGTGTGTGTGTGTGTTTGTGCGCGCACGCGTGCGTTTGTTGTTTAACGCCGCACTTAGAAGCACGCCAGCTATATGAAGGCAGCCTGTCTGCGAGTAAGCAAGTCTGGTTCAGTGATTGATATTATGAGCAGCGATCTTCGCCGAAAGGGTACCATGACACCCCATCAACCAAGTCAACGTGTCTGACCACACGATATTTTAAGTCGCCTTTTACGACAATCATAGGCAGCTGGGGACCAATTCTAACCCGGATACCTGACAGAGAATACAGGAAGTGCGCCACGCACGCTCCATTGACTCACGCGGAACTTGCTCCTTCTAGTTCGCTTCAGCATCCTCGCATCCGTCTAGTTGACCGGCATTCATGACCAATATTTCATTCACGAAAGCTCCAACGTAATTTTATGAATCAGTTCGACGAGGATGTACTGTTTAACCTATATGATGAAATGTTGTCTCTATTACTTTATTTATTAGTTATAAATTTGTAAGCGTAAAGACAACCCGCTGATGATAAAGATTGTAACGTATTCTGTAGTTAGTGTTGTCATATTTGAACCATTTGAGGAAACTTGAGCTGTCCACTTGTATCATTTAGCCTTGAGCATCGAATTAGAAATAGTTTTGCGTTTCTTGAAAGATTAGTTGTGCCTTTTTTAGCAATATTAAGACAGCACAAATTACGATGAAGACTATACGCTGTGTCGTCGAGAGAGCATGACGTCAGCAACTTTTTCTGATGGACGGGTCTACAAACAGCAAGACCATAGCACACACACACACACACACACACACACACACACACACACACACACACACACACACACACACTTGACTTTCCTTTGTTACGGGTGTCATCGTTAGAGCAGAATAATTTTTCGTGAAGATAGGGTGTCGTCACTAATAACTAGTAAAACATAGGCACGTGCTTCTTTATGGTCGGAATCGTTCAACGGGCTGTGCCTTTAACAGAGATTTCTTATGATTAAGAAAATGGGTTTTTTTGCTTTAATTTCTTCCAGTGAAACCTACGTTGAGGTACAGTCCTTGAGACAATATGGACTGCGTCAAGTAATCTGTACATGTAGTTTCCTTATAGACGTCATTGCGGAGATATAGAGTTATCTAAGGCTGTAACAATAGATCGAACTATCGATACATCACGATTGTAAATGCTAAGTTGGCAATACATCGATAGCAAGTCCAAAACACATTCGATAGTATCGATGCCGGTATCAATTATTAATAGTATCGTGTTAATACCCCGTATTGTCTTGAATAGAGTGCTCATTTATTTAAAAAAATAACAGTTGTGTAGACCAGTTGTGGGTGCGCATGATTCACGCCACAATGACTTTTGATGTTTTTTTCCTCGACGCACACACATTAACACTTAACGCAACACTGGAAATACCACGTCAACACCTCCGCACTGAGGTACGCAATTTAATCACGTTATTACACTGTCTGGCTGTATAAAGCGTTTATTGTATAGCCGACAATAGCAACCAGCTGTACCAAAGTGCTAGGATTATGGTTATGTAGATTTTAAATATATATAGTAACCGCTGAACTAAAATTACTCCATAATGGAATACTTTATTCATGATAAAATAATAGTTTCAGATACAATCCCCCGATCATTGCAACCAATTCTTTGAAGTTATATTATTGTGTATTTTGTAACCGAATCACCGGTTGATTCGGGAACACGTGTGCACACGTAATTGCTGTTTCCGGCTTTATTGCAAGTAAATAAGCACGGTAATCTTAATCCCTGTATATAAAACAATGCAGACCAGGAAAAACAATCTAAATGGTAATTCATCATGTCGTGTGATGTTTTATAGCAAAGTTCAAATTAATATTGAAAATGTTTGTTATCACCTGTTCGTTCACCTCAACCCGCTGAAGGGATACGATGTAGTGTTTTACTGCGCATACTGCTCGAAATTATTTTTTGATTTAAAATACTGCTTCACCGAAAGGGGTGCACGCACTATACTCAAGAAATACGTAGTGACAATTAGGTGTAGACAAAATTCGAACCATTTACTTGCTTCAGAAGTCGACATCGGCAATTATCTTTCGTAATGCATGAATGCATCAACGGTTTTAAGAGAATTCTATAAAGCACTCTTTACACTCTTTAAATATTATATACTCTCATCAGACAATAATTCTGATAAATGCTTCCAGTCGTAAACATTCTGTCCAATCATGGTTAACATATTTGTAATTGAAATACAGAAATGTTAAACTATTCTGTAAACTACGGTTATAACGAACTCAAATGGACCACTAATTGTAGTTCGTTATAGCTGTAGTTCGTTACAAACATATATGCAGCACATATACAACAAATGGCAGGGACCAAAAATTAGTTCGTTATATTCGTCAGTTCGTTATAAGCGTGTTCGTTATAAACGTAGTTTACTGTAACATGATTTGCCGATATTACAAACATTTTTTTGTTCATTGTTAGATCCAAGTAGCTAATACGAGTGGTCATCAATCAAACTGACATTCAGACATGATATTTTATAAAAAAAAATGCACGTCAGGTAGAAGGTGGGTGTAGTGACTCACACGTGTGCACACCTGGCGTCTTCAGACAATGAAACTATTTCCTGTTTTGATGTCACAGGCCACGTACACCCGTAGTTACACAGACACCGGTATCGCGAATGTGTGTCGCTATTCCTGGGAATGTTTGGTTAATTTGTTTTATGTTTCCACAGTTTAGAAACACATGATGCTGCTAGAACACTGGACGTTGATTCTGCCTGTATGTATGTTGGTGACGCATGTGTGTTCACTTTAGTGTGCCCTTTTAACTCAAGTTTGTAATTGTTGTCATTTTTAATCACACGTGTAATAATCTGCATGTTTGCGAGGCATGTTGAGTGCTTTGATGTTTTGGAATCACACGTGTAATTATAGGTTACACACAACCAAATGTTTTCCCATAGACTTCTATAGTAACGTTATATTTTTTTTTAAAATAACTAAGCATTCGACAGCTATTACCTGTACGCGTGTGCACAGTTTGGCCTCAGAGCAGCAATAAAAACATAAAAAATTACTAGCTTAGCCAACTCTTTTTCCGAGTACAGGAAGTTAAACACACCACCCCCAGTTTCGCACCAAATGTCACCTACTTGAAAATAGCTGTGGTCACATTCAGCATAAGTCATCATGTTGAAAAAGACAGTACTAAATATAGAAAAACATGGTCAGTTTTAATAACTGGATGGATGTACATTTAAAAGACATAAAAGTCTTACAGAATATCCTCCAATCACAGCCTGCAGATAAGTAATGAAGTAATGACATGTAATGACACGTGTAATTATATATATGCATGTTTGTGAAGCATGGTGAGTATTTGGATGTTTTGTAATGACAGTGTAATTATATATATGCATGCTTGTGAGGCATGGTGAGTGTTTGGATGTTTTGTAATGACACATGTAATTATATATATGCATGTTTGTGATTCATGGTGCGTGTTTGGATGTTTTGTAATGACACGTGTAGTTATATATATATATATGCATGTTTGGGATTCATGGTGCGTGTTTGGATGTTTTGTAATGACACGTGTAGTTATATATATATGCATGTTTGTGAGGCATGGTGAGTGTTTTGTAATGACATGTGTAATTGTATGCATGCATGTTGAGTGTTTGTATATTTGTCAACGACATGTGTATTGGGATAAGTTTTAAGCCACAAGAGCGAATGTCCAGGGTTTTGTGAGAAAGGGGTTTGTGTTTTGTGCTACATAGTAGTGAATATGATCATGTGTAGGTATGGGCGATCGTGTCTATTCATGATACACGTGAGTGCATACATGCTACACATTGCAGACAGACAGACAAATGTATTCGGTACTCCAGGCCACCGACCCATAATACAATGGAAATATACTGTATACATATTTGCATATTGAGTAGATTTAATAATGATTTACCGTTCAACACTGTGTTTCCATTCAAATGTTCAGAAGAGAAATTTACCTAAGTTTTTTTTTATAATTTGTTCGTTTTCAGCTGACATAAGTCTTATAAAATTCTCAACAGAGGTAGGGGTAACGAGACGCTTGGGAAAAGAGTTTCTTCTTGCTCTAGAATACTGGTCACAAATCATAAGAACATGGAATTCATCTGCAACATGGTTATGCCCCTTCGAAAAACAGACAGTGCAGACACGTCCATTATATGGGGCGTTGTTGTGACGCCCCAGTTCAACAGCAAGTCTAGCTACAGCTACGCATTGCACGTGTTCTTTGATGGACTTTTATTTGTAATTGTTTGTATTGGGCTGAAGAACATGTGTCCCGAATGTCATGCTTTGATCTCAAAGTGCCCAATTTAGTCAATAGGCCGCTCCAGCATAAGGGATGAATAGACTGTATGCAGTACATTAAAACGCAACCTCATCTTTGTTATTGTTTACTTTAAATCTTTCATACGAGCATTCCAGCTGTTATCGCGTCACTGCACACGGATGATAACACCATTGAGTGCACTGCCGATCCCTTGATGTTCAGCTCTACACAGCTACATGCATTGCATCATGCGCCTCGACCATGAAACTACTTAACGGCGTAATTCCAAGAATACGGATTCTATGTATTTCAGTGAAATGTTTCCATGTTGTCTTGAAGTTATTATCTTAAGCCAATCCAGACAAGAAAACAAGTCTGACGTAATAATTAATTATATCGGTTAATCCGAAATATGAATTTAATTGAGGACAATATAACTAGAAGTACATGGGTTGTGCGTGTTATGAAAATATTCAAACCTTTAACTAGAATTGCGTCCGGGTTTACTAAGCTTAGGTGAATAAAGATATACAACTCGTATTTTATAAACAAAGTGCACCATCACTTCAGCATGTACAATCTGGACATACACGTAGGCACATTACTCGTGGTCGTTGATTATTGTACAATAAAACACTGCAGGGAGAATAAAATATGAGGGGCGCAGCAACGTCTACGAGTCGTTTATTTCGTAAAATATTATGAAATATCAACATTATGTACAGCATCTTGAAGGATGATAACAAAATGTTCAAGCTTTAAAAATATTTCCCCGTATTTAAATACTCCCTGAATACAATTCCATCTGGGCAATATCGGACAAGACTTTTGGATGCGATCTTTCGACCATTGCGTTAATCTGGGTTGCCCAGCTACATCTGTGGGGAAGGACTAGACACTAGACACTTCCCTCTCACAAACAACCTCGTCCAATCTACGACGTCATCAAGTTGCGAGCGCATGTTCGAATCTCCAGAAATTACGTCATGATAGAACGATGTTTTATCGTGAAAAAAAATATGTTTTGTTCTTCACTGCTCTTTGCGATTTATCGCGTAGCTATCTTATATAATACAATACAATATAGATATAATGCAATGTAATAAATATGATACCAATTGACATGATGTGAATCATACGTAAAACCTAGGCTATTATTTTTAAAAAGTATATGAGTAGGAAAGAAGAAAGTGCGATTGTGTTTTCACCTGTGTGTTATTCATTTACAATCACAATCAATGATTACTGCAGTCATGTCTACAGATGTTAGTCGGCAGTCGGTGGTAAGTGCATTTCCCAAAGTCTCGATATGGTTGCAGTATAACGGTGGTTACACTATCACGACGATTAGAGTATAATGGTGATAACAGTTTAACGGAGATAAGAGTAAAACGGCGATTAGAGAATAACAGTGATAACAGTAAAACGGTGATTGGAGTATAATGGTGATAAGAGTAAAACGGCGATTAGAGTAAAACAGCGATTAGAGCATAACAGTGATAAGAGTAAAACAGCGATTAGAGTATAACGGTGATTAGACCATAACGATGAAAAGAGTAAAACGGCGAATGGTGTATAACGGTGATAAGAGCATAATGATGATAAGAGTAAAACGGTGATTAGAGTATAGCGGTCATTAGAGTATAACGGTGATTAGAGCATAACGGTACTTTCTTATACATTCCAATAGCTATTCTACTCAGGTATAATAATATACCACGCGCCGGATATGTTAATGTTTTCTTTGTCTCTTTATCTAACCCAAATACCACACCTTTTGATTGTAACCAGGTCACTGTGACCTACTCTAGCGCGGGGGAGGACGGTGTTGTCACTTTATGTTTACTCTAAGGACTATACAAATATATCATTTGAAAACATATATTTACAATGCAGCTCTTCTAAACTTCTGGAAAAAAGAATGCATACCCATGTTTGATGGTGGCTAAAAATGAAACACACAAGAAATGGTTATTCAATGGTGTATTTGATACGAGTATCAAAGTTTTGTTTTTAAAACTTAACTTAGTAGTGAGTCGGCGAGTTGTGCAGGCCTGGTAACGTTATGAGAACGTTTGTAATGTTTACGCTAAATCCAGTTTCTCAGTGTATACTTTCATTCACTCGGCCTTTTTAAGAACTGGCTCAGAAAACAATTGCCATTATTTTTTTTCATTATATCATATATGTAGTAAATGCGTTATAGCTGTTGTTACGTTGAAATTAGTCACAACATTAATTAGCAAGGTTTAAATTCAGATGTACCGAAGATATTTACATAGATAGACGCATGGATATCGGGAACGAGTTAGTTAACTCGTAAGCAACTCACATAACGCTCTGAATTATAGTGACGCGGTGGTGACATTGAACACGTAATTCGCATCACGCAAGTAATATCTACAGTCAGCTCCTGATATAACGAAGTTTGATATGGAGAATAGTCAGTTAAAGCAATCCCAAATACTAACCTAGAGAGAACGGTGATCACCAATATTGTTAATTCGAAGAACAGAATTGATTTAACGAACTAATTTTGAGATCGTTATAAACAAAGTTTATTGAAGATGCCGTGCTTGGATCTAAGCCTCGATAGCTCGTATGTGTGACAGCGTCTGTTCAAGTGCACTGCCAGTGTCACTTGTCTTGCTTCAGTGAATCCCCAAACCTTCGCCCCTCCCGTTTGACTGAACGCCGTGACGTCACAGGGACCGGCTGCCGCTGGACCGTATCACAACGTGATGACATACTCATACCTTATCATTAAGCCGAGGCATTTCGAAATTATCGACAAGTTCAAAGTACGACCCGGAAATTTACTTTCCTTCAATGAGTTTTTCCGGTGACTATGTCAGGATTTGTCGAAATCCCTTAGGCTAAATTTATCCCCATTTACCGGCTGATAGCTGCGCGAGGGTATATAAGGCGCTGATATGTGGGTGCCATCAATTCAACAGTGATCAGCCTCCGAGTTATTCACAGAGAAACGTAACTTACAGTGAAGACATGAAGATACTATTGCTCGCTCTCCTTGGGGTACCCCTGATATACGGGGCGACGTTACGAACAGAAGGGATGACTGAAGACGCTCATAGCATTGAAAAGAGAGATGCATTTGACATGGTGGTGAGTATCACCTGTCTATGTTTGTCAATTTGCGAAAAAGATGTTTTTTTGAGTTCTTGGTGTTAGTACTAGTTGTGGTTGAAGAAGTGAGTGAGTGAGTGAGTGAGTATGGGTTTTACGCCGCCTTTAGCAATATTCCAGCAATATCACAGCGGGGAACACCAGATATGGGCTTCACACATTGTACCCATGTCGGGAATCGATGTGGTTGAAGAAGCAGAAGATTTAGTTTCAGTTGTAGTTTTGTTTGTTTGTTTGTTTGTTTGTTTGTTTGTTGTTTAACGGCGCAATCAGCAATAGTACAGCTATATGACGGCGGTCTGTAACTTATCGAATCTGGACCCGACAATCCAGTGGTTGATATCATGAGCATCGACATACGAAATTGGGATACGATGACATGCATCAACCAAGTCAGCGAGCATGACCACCCGATCCCGTTAGTCGCCTTTTACGGCAAGCATAGTCGCCTTTCATGGCAAGCATGGGTTGCTGAAGACCTATTCTACCCCGGATCTTCTCGGGACTTTCAGTTGTAGTAGTAGTCTTAATGGAGCCGATGTAGTTTCCACAGCAGCAATAACAAATGAAGCTAAAATACATATCAAAGCAGTTTCTGCCGATCCGGAAGTAACTCCTTCAAGCGAAGTTCTTATACAGTGGAACCCTGTTAGTCTGGAAACCCCACATTATGGACGATTTCTATTTCAAAACGTTTACACATGGGCAAATGAATACTTTTCCGTATCCATTTCGCCTTAAGTTGGAAATCTGTTTAAATATTTTACTGTGAGCGATACTTTCCTTATTAACGGTTTTGTATAATCTGTTACTATATTTACCTCAAACAGGAATACCTGGAACGGTACGGCTACCTCAACACCGACTACAACACCGAGGAGGACGGGGGACCCATCTTCCACTCCGAGGTTGAGCTGGAGTACGCTGTCAGGTGAGGGCAAAGTATTGGTGGAACTATTCACTATTCAAAGTAACAATTGCTAAATAGTATACACAGACATGAGAGTCATAGCACTTACAGTGTACTGGTGTAGCGGATATCTCTTCCCGGTGTGTGGAAGATCGTAGTTCCGATCGACCTGGCCAAATTAATAATTAGTATTCTCTTCTACTTTTCATTCTCTGGCATCGCTTTTATTTGGCATTCCCAACATTCCCAACAATGATAAGCAAGTCTGCGACATTAACGGTATTGCCAAAGTTTTCGGTCAAATTATGAAATCATTACTAAAACTATACGCGTGTGTATTAAAACGTCATTAGATGCAGCTTTTGAATTAAAGTCAGGTGAGAATAGACCTCAGAAACTAATACTGTCGTATTAGGCGACTGAATGAATCGGATTATTAGGCTCAGTTTCTTCGTTGAATGCGTGTTATCGGCGGGAACCAATAATTTCAGTTATTGATTTGCTGATCTAGACTCGAAGATATATGCTACGACGTCGTTTAGTTGAAAATCGCTGAAAATCGCTTTTAACAACCAACAACATTCCCCCAAAATGAAACATATAAAACATACTTAAACCTTGACTTATCTTTTCAGAAAGTTTCAAGAGTTTAACGGATTTCCGGTGACGGGCATCATGAACAGAGAGACGTATGAGCAGATGACAAAGCCTCGTTGTGGGTTCAGGGATATTCTGAAAGATGCTGACCCAGATCAGCCGCTGAGTTATACCCATCTTGGTGAGAACGTGTTACATTTCGTTGTTTTTGTTCTTGTGACCGTTTTACCTGCCACATCGGTTATATCCCCTGATATTCACAAATATTGTAAATGTTTTGCCTGAACGTGATGGTGTAACTGTGCTTTGAACGTAATATAACGGTGTGTCAGGTAATTGTAGATCGGCGGACGGGGCTCAAGCTTAAACGTTAAAACCCTGGTTGACCGAGAGTAGTTGGCATCATCTTTTTCCAAGATGGCGTCATTTCCGGTTCCGATGTATCCCAGCATGCATCGGAACCGGATGTGCCGCCATCTTGGAACAACTCCATAGAGCCGATGCATACTACTACAGATGTTAGGGGATGACCCTAGGTCATAACCAGGGATGATCTTGGACTCGTTCCCGTGTATGCTGACCAAGGATTATAATCGTGTACATCACACATTAATTAAAAAGGTACCAATTGTCCCGTGAGTTTATATGGTTGTTTGTTCGTTTGATTACAGGAGGCAAGTGGCCAAATAAGGAAGTAACCTGGAAAACAGTGGCATGGACAAATCAGATGGGACAGTCAGTGCAGAGGTAAATATTGACCCTCATCCAGAAGAGATAACTGCAATACATAAGGGGAATAGTTCCGTGCAAAATGGCGAACATAACACATTTGATTACAATCAATTGACGATTACCCGACACTGAGCCTCACGAAGAAAATACAACGTCATGACCTTGACCGGAAGCTGACGTTGGATAATGGAGTGTAATACAAAACGTTTAATACAAAACGAGGTCCATTTGCTTACTAGGGTGTATGTTCGATCATATCTTCCGCTAATATGAATGTCGCCAATACTCTATGCTGAGAACACGGTTCATATGGATTCATAAGGTGCTGTTTTGACATTTTATAATGATTAAAAAACCTTCGTTACAGACGCGCCATGGAAAACGCTTTCAAGTACTGGCAGCAAGTGACCCCGTTGACCTTCAAATACACAGACGGGACCCCTGACATTGAGGTCAAGTTTGCACGCGGGGAACACGGAGATGGACGATACAACGCTTTCGATGGAAGAGGTAAACATTTGAAAATGAAACCATCGTTTTCATTTAAGACAGAACCAACAGAGCTTGACTCTACTTATCCCAACAACGTCACAGAGGGGATAAAAAAATTACCTATGTTAAGAATCAAACCAGGATCGCCAACACGACGAGCGAATCCTTAAACAACAATCCCATCCGCACCCCTCTCTTTAGCCTTGCTCCAAGGCTGTACTGGATGTGTAGTAGTTATAGCAAGTCTAGATATGTTGATATTTCAGTAAGTCTCTTATGGGGACAACTTGTTCTAATTGTTTACATAATCTAGAAATTATTATTTAAAATTATAATTATTGTCGTAGAGACTTGTTTAAGTCCATCCTCCGTTAAGATGATTGACATAATCGGAATAAAAGCGTCAACTATTCCATGAATTCGATATGTTATTTTCGTCTTTATCTGTTTTCTTTCTGATCCTGACGTTTATTACCATGCTGCCATCTTTACATTTCAGGCAAGACACTTGCGCATGCGTTCGGTCCGGGAAAACACTCAATCAGCGGCGACACCCACTTTGATGATGACGAGGAGTGGACGTATCACGAGTCACGTGGTACAGACCTAGAAACGGTTGCTGCTCACGAATTTGGCCACGCCCTTGGTCTTGGTCATTCTTCAGTGCCCGGATCGCTCATGGCACCTTATTACCAAGGATACGACCCCGACTTTAAACTACACAGTGATGACATCCGAGCTATTCAGACACTCTATGGTAAATATAGTCCCACTAACATGTCAAAGATATTATGATCACATTGTTGAACGGACCAAGGCCCACTTGCACAAAGCGATCTTAACGCAACTACTGTCATAACCCTTTGTCCTGAAATCCCCACATAGGGATTGTAATAGCAAGACTATCGTAAATGTTAGCGTATACTGATAACATCCGTATCATTGTTCTATGTTAATATGTCCTTGTCCTAATATACTGTGCATAAACAGTTAGAGAACATGAATATATTTTCAAATATCTTTTTAGTGAAGACACACAATTTCCCCAAACATATTCACGATCTCCAGCTTTTATTGTTCAGTATATGTATAGTCAAACAAACAAATGCTCTAGTCTGCATATGACGAAGTTAGATAAAGCGAAATACAGTAAAGTACGTTTATAACGAACACGCTTATAACGAACTGACGGATATAACGAACTGATTTTTTTGTCCGGACTATTTGCTTTAGTTATGCTTGATATATGCTTATAACGAACTACGCTTATAAAAAAACAAAAGTTAGTGGTCCCTTCGAGTTCGTTATAACCGTATTTTACTGTATACTGTTATGACGAATTCCAGTGTAATCCCTAAGTGGTATCATTCAGCCCTATTATTCAGCTGTATATCGATGTTCGGATATCACGAAGCTATCGTATAGGTCCTTACGGGTTCGTTTACACCGTGATAGTTACGATTAAACTATTATGTTGTGTCGCTACCGGTAGAGCAGGATGTGATGACACCTTCCGCCAACCCCTGGTGTTATCACAGCTTTTCGGTGCTCCATTACAGCTTTCACTGCTACTTTTCCTTTTTCGTTCAATTGAGTTTGTTTCTGTTGATAATCGAGACTGGTTTTTCTCTGGTGTTGACGTTTTAGATATGTTTTGTTTGATTAGGGTCTAATCCTCACCGCCCAACTTCAACAACAACATCCACAACAACATCCACAACAACAGCGACGACCACGTCACCAACGACTACTACAACAGAGGCTACAAGTCCATCTGCCGATTATTGCTCGACGAAACTGGACGCCATTGTCACAGGTATGATACGTTCTTGTCCACGAAGGTTGTCGCCATCAGGTCGTAATGATCCGATCACTCCTATGCTTGTTTGTCTTGATTCCTAAAAGTGATTTTTCCCGCAGTTTTCAGCTGTTGTAAAATCAGGGGCCGGTTTAACAAAACCGATATTAAGATCAATTGATTCCTGAGAGTGAACGTATGATCATGGGAGGGTTTAACAAAGCTATCTTAGTGCTACAGGTCTTAAAACCCCATATCGTAAGATCGATTTGTGATAGTTTTAGGGATGAATGGACCCAGGACACCAGCAATGGGCTTCGTGCCTTGTGTCTATACGTTTGACTACCCCACCACCGATTATTTACTGGCCACAGTCATGTAATTACTACCGCGTAAAACACTTTTGTTTTATAATTATCAGCATATTTATATAATATTAATGCAGTCCATAATTAAATTAAATCGTTGTCTATAAGCATAAAAAGAAGATTTTAAAAATTTTAACTAGGAAATTGACATCTTGGGTCCTCATGTGCATGACGTCATTGTTCTCTCTGCGCAGCTTCCGACGGCTACACATACGCCTTCCGGTACAGCCAGGTATACAAGCTAGGCAGCAGGGGTCTCGAGGCTGGCTTCCCCCGACCCATCAGGGACGTGTACCCCCGCGCACCCGGGAAAATCAGAGGCGCATTCTACATGCCCGAGGGCAGGAAAACCTACCTCTTCAAAGGTCAGTATTATGGATCTTCAAGGACACCTCATTATTTAGACCCGTCTCATTGTTTATACGGGGAAACATGTCTCCCTGGATCTCCTACGATTACTGTTGAAAATCTGAATTTGCAAAGATTGAAAAGCGACAATATTTGACTCCAATATATCAATGTTTACTTGTTCGTCAGGATCCCGGTTGTGGCGGTACACGGACTTCGAGCTGGATCAGGGTTTCCCCAAGACTATCTACACTGCTGACTTCCCTGAGAAGATCCACGCCATGCTCAACATGAAGGACAGCTATGGAAAGAGCCGCATCTTCATGTTCGGGGTAAGTTGCAGCAAGTAACAGACTGGTATGATGCTAAATATACTTGTTGGTCGGTTGTTTAACGCCGCACTATTCCAGCTACATGGCGGTCTGTAAATAATCTACTCTGAACCACACAATCCAGTGATTGACATCATGAGCATTGATCCACACAATTGGGATTGATGACATGCATCAACCAAGTCAGCGAGCCTGATCACTAGATCCACTTAGTCGCCTTTTACGACACAACGGGTTGCTGAAGACCTATTCTAACCCGGATCTTCACGGAATCTTCATGTTATTTGCTAACAGACTGACCCATAGTATCATGGACAATTGCGATCAGTTGAAGTATTGCTTGTCCACAGGGTCTCGCCTAGTTGAGGAGTGTAACTTGTAACATATTTATTGTACCAATGCCCCTTGATAATCCAGAATGTTCAAGGTGGACATGTTCAAGGTGTGGTGATGATGTGACACCCCACAAAACAGCATTACAGAGATATTTCGGTGAACGACACACGTATTATAGGTCTCCTATATCTAACACTATCTTGAGAATCGAACCACTGATGGCGAGACAACACTTTAACCACTAGGCTACCCCATCAGACATACATTGAGAAGGGATGAGATTCACTGCCCAAGAGTATACTGATCTGTGTCGCGTAGACATCATCACAGTTTCTAGTGAGTGAGTGAGTATGGTTTTACGCCGCTTTAAGCAATATTCCAGCAATATCACCCATGTCGGGAATCGAACCCGGGTGTTCGGGATGACGAGCGAACGCTTTAACCACTAGGCTACCCGACCGCCCAACAGTTTCTAGACGTTGTAATACACGTTTAGGGCATTATGATTAAACTCAAATAACGTGTATATTTTTTTACAGAGTGACAATTTCTGGGAGTGGAACCCCAACACCCTACAGATGGTGCCTGGGTGGTCTTATAGCATCACTCGTCACTGGCAGGGCATCCCTAGGGGGGTGGAGGCAGCGGTCACGTGGTATGATGGACACATGTACTTCTTCAAGGGTGCCAAGTAAGCAGCCATTTCAATTGTTTGAAGACTGTAAAGAATATCGGATATTGTTTTTAACCTTTTGTTAATAATATTTGAGACTCATCATATACACGATCCATAAGTTTAAAAAGAAGTAGATCAGATTTAACGAGGGGGTGGAATTCAGGGCGTCTCTGTTATTGGTGTACATATACATGTTACGTCATCAAAGAACACGATGTCACAGAGAAACCCCATTAATCCAGACCCTGTTAACCGAAAACTGTTAGCAATGCTACATTTACACAGACGATATACAGACTCGACAAACCGAACAAACGACGCCATAATCCGGATTAATGGTGTTTCGCCAGATAGATAGATAGATAGATAGATAGATAGATAGATAGGTTTAAATGTATTTGTAACAGTGAAATCACCTTATTGCGGGCCATCAATCCCCTTTTTCGGATGATTTCGGATGAATGCCTACAACATACAAAGGGAAATAACTCCACAACCCTAATTCGTTCATCCGGACATAAATTTTCTCAATGTGGTCACTGTGACTCAGAACGGTAACTTAGGCGAGACTGTATATCTAGTTGTAAACGTTAAACGAATAGGACTACACCATTGTTTAGAAACACAAGCTGCATTCATAACAGTTACATTGCTGACAATATGATGTGCTTCTAGTTTCAGAAAGTTCGACACTTATTACCGCACAGTACAGCAAGGCTTCCCCATGCGCTGGGCCCCAGTCTGGATGTCGAATGTGTGTGCAGGTGCATCGCTTCACGAAAAGGAGGCGCAAGTCGAGTTGGACGCGGGAAGCAGTACCGAGCTCGGTTGGGACATGGAGAGACAGCGCGATCCCTCAAACATTCCAATCTTCCTCCAGTAAACATTAAGTTGAGATTCATGTGTACATCTCGTCATTTAACTGAGATTAGAACAGCTTTATTTATATTTTTACTGTAGACTGTGAACTCGGGGAACTTATTTGAACTAGATTAGAAGACAACACGAACTTATATAAGGATCCTGGTTTAGGAGATGCATGCAAAATTGAGCAAATTTAATATGAAATTATTACAACGGTGTTTCAGTCGTCAGTTTTTCAGGCTTTTAGTAAGAAGCCCTCAAATATTGTAGTTTTTACAAAAGACGGCTTTCTTTATGTACCTCACAGAGATTGTCTCATGTTGATTGTATCGCTCGCAGCGTTAACGTGTAGTTTGTGACGTTCTCTATCGACTGTTTGTAAGGGTACAGTCCCATCCATACAACTGGGTTGTAGACAATCATTTTGAATATCGTATTCAAAATGTATTTATTTTTTACATTTTTATCTTTACCCCGTTTTTGTATTTATATTTTATAATAAAATGTTTTTCAAGAATATTTGCTGTTGAAACCTTTCACACTGACGACATTCACTCTGGACACTTTCACTCTGGACACTTTCACACTGAAGACGTTCACAATGATGACATTCACACTGAGACATTCACACTGAGGACATTCACACTGAAGACATTCACACTGAAGACATCCACATTGAGACATTCATACTGAAGACATTCACACTGAAGACATTCACACTGAAGACATCCACAATAAAGACATTCACACTGAAGACATCCGCAATGAAGACATCCACACTGAAGACATCCATACTAAGACATCCACACTGAAGAATTCACACTGAAAACATTCACACTCACGACATTCACACCGAAAACATTCACACTGAAAACATTCACATTCACGACGTTCACACTGAAGACATTCACACTCACGACGTTCACACTAAACACATCCACACTTCACACACATACAACTGGGTTGTAGACAATCATTTTGAATATCATATTCAAAATGTATTTATTTTTTACATTTTTATCTTTACCCCGTTTTTGTATTTATATTTTATAATAAAATGTTTTTCAAGAATATTTGTTGTTGAAACATTTCACACTGACGACATTCACTCTGGACACATTCAAATCGAAGACATTCACACTGAAGACGTTCACACTGATGACATTCACACTGAAGACATTCACACTGAAGACATCCACACTCAAGACATCCACACTCAAGCCATCCACACTCAAGACATAAACACCCAAGACATCCACACTCAAGACATCCACACTGAAGAGATTCATGTTAAAGACATCCATACTGAAGACATTCACATTGAAGACATCCACACTGAAGACATTCACATTGAAGACATAAACACTCAAGACATCCACACTTAAGACATTCACACTGAATACATTCACACCCAAGACATTCACACTGAAGACATCCACACTGAAGCGATTCATGTTGAAGACATTCACACTGTTGACATTCACACTGAGACATTCACACTGATGACATTCACACTGAAGACATCCACACTGATGACATTCACACTAAAGACATCCACATTGAAGACATAAACACTCAAGACATCCTCACTGAAGAGATACATGTTAAAGACATCCACACTGAACACATTCACATTTAAGACATAAACACTCATGACATCCACACTGAAGACATTCACACTGAAGACATCCACACTCAAGACATCCAAACTGAAGAGATTCATGTTGAAGACATTCACACTGGAAACATTCACACTCACGACATTCACACTCAAGACATTCACACTCACGACATTCACACTCAAGACATTCACACTCAAGACATTCAAACTGAAGACATTCACACTCAAAAGAAATTCACGCTCAACATAAACATTGAACACATTCACGCTCAACATAAACACTGACGACATCCGCACTGAACACATTCAACATAAACACTGAACACATCCACAATGAACACATTCACGCTCAATATTCACACTTAAAACATTCATACTCACGACATTCACACTGAAGACATTCACATTCACGACATTCACACTGAAGACATTCACATTGAACACATTCACACTGAAGACATTCACACTGACGACATCCACACTGAAGACATCCACACGGAAGACATTCACACTGACGACATCCACACGGAAGACATCCACACGGAAGACATTCACACTGAAGACATCCACACAGAAGACATCCACACTGAAGACATCCACACAGAAGACATCCACACGGAAGACATTCACACTGAAGACATCCACACAGAAGACATCCACACTGAAGACATTCACACAGAAGACATTCACACGGAAGACAATCACACTGAAGACATTCACACTGAAGACATTCACACAGAAGACATCCACACAGAAGACATCCACACTGAAGACATTCACACAGAAGACATTCACACAGAAGACATCCACACAGAAGACATCCACACAGAAGACATTCACACTGAAGACATCCACACAGAAGACAATCACACAGAAGACATCCACACAGAAGACATTCACACAGAAGACATCCACACAGAAGACATTCACACAGAAGACATCCACACTGAAGACATTCACACTGAAGACATCCACACAGAAGACAATCACACAGAAGACATCCACACAGAAGACATCCACACAGAAGACATCCACACAGAAGACATTCACACAGAAGACATCCACACTGAAGACATTCACACTGAAGACATCCACACAGAAGACATCCACACGGAAGACAATCACAGCATACAGCAATAAAAAGAGTAGTTGAAACAACCCGTTGACAAGAGAACGACCAGATGCGTAGACAGCCAATAAACCTGAGGTAATTAACTCAACACTCAAATGAGAAAATAACCTCCGTGTTGTTAAATAACGGGAAATAAACACGGACGGCTTATCCCTAAAATAAGTCACATGGACTATAAAATAGACGAGAACGTCTGAACACCAAACTAGTCTATTCGACTACAGATTCAGCCACTTTGACTGAACAAGGAAATACTAAAATTTCCAAAAAGCTAGGCAACAGGATGGATAATTAACCACGGAGTACCAGAAAAACTGGTATTCAAAAGCCCGAACGACTGTAGATTTGTATTAAATTAGTATTCAATTAGTATTCAATTTTGTCTTAAGCACTGATAATGACAGCCATCACAACAACAATATGTTGAATCAGTTTATGTTGAAGACTACTTTATTTACATTAAGGTAGTATTGTCAGACCAGAATAGTTTCAAAACTGAGATTTATTTAACTCTTGTAAACACTAATTACTTGGACAAGAAAAATGATAGAAATTCCTTTAGCGCACATTTCGGAATTACGTACAATGACACATGGGGATCTTGATCAGAAGGCTAGCTGTACTATATATACTACTCAAAAGAAGTTAAGGATCACCCGATTCTTTCATAATGGTAAAGTTAGTCTGTCATGACATGAAAGATTAACTATAGTAATATGAAAGAATCAGGTGATCCTTAACTTCTTTTGAGTAGTATATATAGCTGCTAACTCTTCCCGCAGTTTCACAAATGTGTTGTAACAAAATAGGGCAAGAAATATGATTACTGCATAAGGACTGACAAGCTAAAATGATGCATAAGGAAAATGTGTCAATGATAACAGAGACAAGACATTGACAATGTAAACCACCGAGTACCATTTTGCGTTAAGTATTGTAGGTTTCTGATATAATTCTTATATGTATGATCAAACTCTATTGTTATATTGTACCTCTCCTAATATTTCAAAATGAACAGACAAACTTTAGTGCATCGTTCTCTAAAAAAATGTTTTTATATTTAACTAAAAATGAAGGCCTAAATACTTCATGAACGTTATAGTAAAAAGCACAAAGTTCACATATACCTATCTAGGAACATATCTGAGTTGTTCATAAAAGTAAGCCCTTAAAATGTTCGTGTTTACTTGCATTTGATATACAACATTTCTGTTCATCTATTTCTTCATCAAAAGTTCCACGGTGAAAATAGCTTTATGTTCCGTATGTGTTCACATCGCCGGTTATTTTCACTATTTTGTATTACAATATCCATATAGAAAAAACACACTCAAAGTTCAAAGTCTCATAGTTCCTGAACAGCATTATGTTCCCTTCCGCCCAGCCCTTTCTGTATTGCTTTAGCCCTTAACGAAGCCGTTCTAGATTTCTTTAGGTTTTGAAACTACCATCTCATCTCGTTCGTCTAACTCAAACTGACAAGGTATCAATATTTAGCTGGTCCATCATGGGAGAAACGTTCTGAAGTTAATCTAAATGTCAATACACGTGTATTTCTGTATGCTCGCAGTGTTCAGGTATGTCAATGTGCGTTAGGGGGATTACAGGCATATCATAAACTTGAGGAGATATTCAAATAGGACGAACCATTTCAAGTGTAATTGAAAAGACATGACGTTCACATATTACTCGTATTTAAATCACTAAAATGTTTCCTTTTGAAAGCTGAAGTTATTCCGATCGTGAGCTGAAGTGTTTTTCAAGCAGGTCGTGTCTCACGCCCGGCGATGACACCGGCATTATTTGTGTTGACAAAAGAGAACATATTAAAGTTCTTGTGAGTTTTCACGCTTTGAAATGTAGCATGTTTGCAACTTTACACATGCTAATAGCCGTACCAAAGATTCATAAGAGCCATAAACGTGAAACCAAGACTATTATATTTCAATAATATATTATGTTTGTTTTGAACTGTGGCAACACCAGCCTATTGAAACACCGTAGTTGTAGATCTCCCATGACAAATGACCTTAAGGGAAATATATAAAGGGATTATATTCAGTAATGTTCTCAATACGAATTTCAACTAAATCATATTCCGCATATATATCGTCATACGTTTGGAGTTAACCGAAAGCATTACCACAGTAAACGGGCTTTTACGAAATTGTGGACTGTTTATCCCAGTTCTGCTATACATACGTGTGTGTTTCTGTGTGCTGTTAATCGTGTGAGATGGAAATCTCGGCACGTTTTTTCCTTTGGGTTATATTTGAATATGGCAAGAAACCTTCTAAATTTAACGAATACTGAATATTATCGTGTTGTGCATGACTAAGGTATTGGGTAAAACGATCATACTCACTTACTAATGTTCACTAACCACTGTGTGGTAAAGTATTCGGAGGTTAAGTAGTTGTAGCAACATAAGTCGTAGTTCTACACAATAACTAGTAGCATTTGTTGTAGTGAGTGAGTGAGTGAGTATGGTTTTACGCCGCTTTTAGCAATATTCCTGCAATATCACGGCGTGGGACACCAGAAATGGGCTTCACACATTGTACCCACATCGGGAATCGAGCCCGGGTCTTCGGCGTGACGAGCGAACGCTTTAACCAGTAGGCTACTCGACCGCCCCATTTTTTTAATTTTTTTTTTTTTGTAGTAGTAGTAGTAGTAGTAGTAGTGGAAGTAGCGGTTGTTGCAGTTGCTGCAGTTGTCATGGTTGTTGATTGTTACTTTTTTGTGGTAGATGCTGCCGTTGCTGTATCATTAGTATGTTGTCGTAGTCTCTATAGTAATGAGTGAGTGAGTATGGTTTTACGCCGCCTTTAGCAATATTCCAGCAATATCACGGCGGGGGACACCAGAAATGGGCTTCACACATTGTACCCATGTCGGGAATCGAACCCGGGTCTTCAGCGTGACGAGCGAACGCTTTAACCACTAGGCTACCCGACCGCCCCCTCTGTAGTGGTAGTAGTCGCAGTAGCAGTAGTAGTTATTTTTGTATTAGTTATTGTCGTAGTACCAGTTGTGATTTAGGCGTAATAGGAATAAAGGCGGTTTATATGACAATTTGACACTAATTAATATGAGTAACATAACCATTAGCATGGCTCCCTCAAACAACTTCAGCTTAGCGGATAAAGCATGAAAGGATACCCCACTTGGACTTCGTGCGAATAGTTTTGGTCAACAGGTCGACGTCCTGTGAACTTCCGAAACAGACAGTACAGGAGGCAGTGCAGTCATACAAGATGTATACTCAACAACAAAAGTTCCCGTGACACCAATATTTAAGTGTATTTTTCAAATAAGTAAAGTTTGGTTTTCAATATTGTAGTACATGTATGGAATCAAGTCATAAAAACGCAACCGCTACAGAAAAGTATGCATTCCATGCAAAATTTGACTTTTAAGCAAGCCCCATGCATTTCACTAACCAAGAATGGGTATAAAAAAAGGTGCGTTAACGGGATTCCATATTCATTGTTTACCATGGTGCTGACAACAACCACTCAGAAAAACAACAAAATTATGCAATGCAATTATTCAACATTACGAAATACCACGCCTGTTCGAAAATGAGCGTCTACGAGCCATTGGTATGCTTGAAGCAGGATCAAGTCAACGTGATGGTGCAAGACAATTTAACGTCCATAGAAACACCATTTGATGTTTATAGCAACGTTGGCAACAGACGAATGCAGTCAGAGACCATCCTGCCATGGCCCTCCAGTTCTCCAGACGTAAACCCAATCACACATTTTTGGGATGCACTGGATCAACGACTAGTACTGTGAGCACGTCAGCTACAGCCACAGAACTCCGACAGTTGGCACAAGCACTTCAGGCAGGGTGGGTGACCATTCACTAGGCCACAATTCAGGACCTGATTGTTTCCATAGGACGACGATGCCAGTCAGTTTTGGCCTTACAAGATATTGAGAACAGATACCTTCACCTTAAAAATATACTGTTCCATGTTAACCATATGGACCCTTGGCCAATGACGATGATGTGTGCCAATTTTGAACGATTGATAACCATCTGTTGATTATTTATATGACATATAAAATATACATCTCAAAATCACTGTAGCGTTTTTTTTGCAGGGTATATAATGACTCGTGTTATCGATACAATAAACCAATCCGATAAACTTGGTTTCGCGATTCGATAAATATGTAAATTAGGTCCCCTAGCAGGTACTACTAAATTTTATACATCGGGGTCAGCTTGATCAATGAATTATTGACTGGCGAGCCTAGAAAGTTTATACTTAGATACAGAAATCTATTTTGTTTTGAAGGAAGACATACAACACTGTTCACTATTATAGTATTGTCATAATAAGCGAATAACTTCTTTTGTATCTTATGCCCTACTCATTAGGGGCGGCCGGGTAGTCTAGTGGTTAAAGCGTTCGCTCGTCACGCCGAAGATCCGGGTTCGATTCCCGACATGGGTACAATGTGTAAAGCCCATTTCTGGCGTCCTCACTCACTCAAACCCCTACTCATTAGCCCAGACCAGATTGCCCACTGGTAAAAACAATGCTCAAAATGGAGCATCCAGATCATCCAGATGTCGTCAACTGGATACCCGTTAAGGCAGATCCTACACACAAGTCTGACGTTTGTGATTGTAAACCAGAGTGGCAGCACCCTGAGAAACCCCCGAATCTTTCTTCCCCTAAACATTCCAGCCTCGCTGTCAAACATAACCGAGGAGTCCTTTATGCTTTGCATACCCCGTCATATGAGTGATAAACACGCTTGCTTTGCTGGGGGTTAAGAGTCGTTTTATAAGAACGCAACATTGTAAAAAGAACAGATGTTTCCTCAATTTATTAACAATATCAAATTATATGATTATATTTCTCACAGGGATCTGCATACAAGATGACACGGAAGCATATTACGCCCCTAGGGCGAGCCAGACACCTATAATCATGGGTTCAAATTGCGGATTCGACACGATTATATTTCTTAGTGTGTCAGCAAGATCACTGGTCGGTTTCACCAGAATAATAAACGTCTATGACCTTCGTCACTTCGGGCTGTCCTCCCACATTAAGATGACACACCGTGATATAACTGGAATACTGTTCAAAGCGGCGTTCACTCCTATCCCTTACTCACTCGCTGGAAGAATACTTATTACATGTGTTATCAACAAATATTTACAATAAAAGTCACATATAAGTTAGCCATCCCAGTGAAAGGACTAATGAGGGTACACCCTACCAACATATATACAGTGTATCCCATTGTATGTCGTGGCATGGGTGGAATATTGAATACAGCAGTGCTAAACAACACTCATAGTTAAATGAACAGCCATGTTTATTTTCGACTGAAGCATTACACGCTGTAAACATGATCACCATTATAATCTGTGCCCACCTGGAGACGAGGGGTTTCCATTTGTTCCTAAGCAACCTATGTTAGTCGTAAAGAGCGCCTTGGTGTGTGAGGTGGTCAAGCTCGTCATCGTACCCTGACGGCCAAAATCGATATTCACAAAATCAAACTGAATCGACTTGTCCAAAATCGATTATTGATATGCTGTCCTTATACAGCTGAAAGTGTGGCGTAAAACAAACAAACTATAATTCGTTAATTATGACTCGATGTTTGCCTGATCTTGGTCTACAGCCTTTGGAGGATCTGTGTTGACCCTATTCGGTTTGAGTGTGTTGACTCTATTGGATTGGAGTGTGTTGACTCTATTGGATTTGAGTGTGTTGACTCTATTGGATTTGAGTGTGTTGACTCTGTTGGATTTGAGTGGACTGACTCTATTGGATTTGAGTGTGTTGACTCTATTGGATTTGAGTGTGTTGACTCTATTGGATTTGAGTGTGTTGACCCTATTGGGTCTCTGTGTGTTAATTCTATTGGGTCTGTATGTGTTGACCCTATTGGGTCTCTGTGTGTTGACCATATTGGGTCTGTATGTGTTGACCCTATTGGGTCTCTATGTGTTGACCCTATTGGACCAACTAGAGACAACAACACCGGCATGAGAAGCACTGCATGCGACACCCCAAACAGTATATTCAACACCATTATGCGGAAGAAGGATTGGAACACATAGGACTGTGAGGCCACCAACGTGCATATTCCTATAAATGTTGACAGACCACCATTGAATATAGGACCAGCAGCGTGTATGATTGCGTCCCTTGCACGGTCATTCCGTGTTTCTCCTTCACTTAGCATGTAGGCAGAACACACGTGGACGGTGAAGTCCACAGAGAAACCAACACTCATCACCAGGTGAATCATTGTGATGGCACTGAGGCTCAAGTCCCAGATAGCCATGAAGCCAAAGATCCCGAGAAGGATCATGAGGATGTTGAAGAGGACAACGGCGACAATGACGGGATGTGGGAGAAGGATAGCCGTGACGACGACCATGGCAGCTACAGCAACACCAACGGTCCTCAGCACCGTCGGTAGAACTGACACAAACTGCTCAAAGTAGATGAACATGGGGTGGTAGGCAAATGTTTGGAGAGGGGAGGAATTGGATATCTGCCTCATTGACAGCATCAGATTAGCCTGGTCCATTGAATCAGGCACGTTTCTTGAAACTACGTGGCACCGGGATGCCGTTATGGTTTCATTCGGACCAAACACTACACCATTTCTTAAATCAGGCCTGTCATTTAAGAACTTTTTCAAATTCTTAACAAAGGCTGAGTTTGAAGTTTTGTTGAATTGTTTAGAAGAAACATAGTCCAAAAGCCAGCATACTTGAGTGTCACTATTCATATTCGAAGATTGTCCGATATTATGAAGGAGTTCCCTTACATGCTTGAGCGTGGTCTCGTTTTTGTAATCAATATCTGTTTGGCTGAACACAAATTGGACAGGTAACCTGATCCCAAAGTAGTGGTAGTTAGATAAGCTATAACCGTGATAATAGGATGATGGAGGGACAAGCAAGTTTAGGAACAAACCCTGCTTTAAACCTGCTACACCCCAGACAGAAAAACATACATAGACCACAAACATGACAAGCGTTATCACCTTCCCAGGGATGGTGAGAAGAAAGTTTGTAAGACATAATGATGGACATTTCTCAAAGATGGAATCACGTCTTTCACGGGGCGGCTTGCCTCCACAGCAGCATATAATCAGGAATGGCCTCCCTTGTTCCCGAAGTTCCTCCCGACTTGAGATCTTGTGGCATGTGCAGCAATGGCGGGATGCTTCCACACGTCGTCCTTGAAGAGACATACACCCCGCAAAAAACGTCGTTTGAAAAAGGAAACATAATATTATGGCCGCAGCTGAAATAAAACATACGATACAATACAGAAACAAGAGAACATGTTAATCAGCACGAGTTCATTATTTCCATTATTTGAAAACTAAACGTTAAGTATTCATTCCCTTCGATTACTTACAAGAAGCTACAGAGAATGGCTACACTTATTGGAATAACACATAGTGTTATTTTTAATTCCGAAGCATATTGATATTATGCTAAACATATGCCTAAATTGAACATGGACTTATGGCTGGGTACTTCAGTTTATTACTGACACCTAAATTATATTCTTTTACATATCAACAACTGACAGGCGTCAATTGAATATTTAAACATAGTCCTTTCCCAATATATACTTTCAGAGCGTTTTGTCCTGCAGTACCCTGAGAAAAAACTTCATCACTCTACAATAAAATTTGCATCATTTGATTTGTTTAACGTCAAACCCATGAGATGTATAGCGCGTTGAGTTTTATTTGCCTTATTTGCATCGCACGTGAGCACGTACCCATGAAGATGCAGAAGTTTCTGATACTGAGGAAGTCGGAGGTAGCTCCGATCATGAAGGCGAGGAAGTCTGTTAGAGAGGTGATAGTGATGCCGATACCAGCTCTGCTGAAGGTGTGTCCAACACGTTTCGGGATATCCCACTCGGCGCCATGGACGTTAGTCTTGGCCCACGCCGACATCATCAGGAACATGTCGTCGACTCCTACAGCTGTAGGTAATACACAAAAGTAGCTAAAACTGCAGTGGCGAGTCGCGGTGAAATAGGGTTTAGTGAGTACGGTTTTACGCCGCTTTTAGCAATATTCCAGCAATATCACGGCGAGGGACACCACAAATGGGCTTCACACATTGTACCCATGTCGGGAATCGAACCCGGGTCTTCGGCGTGACGAGCGAACGCTTTAACCACTCGGCTACTCGAACGCCCGCAATAGGGTTAAACGTCGCGTGCAAGATTATTGCACTTACATAGCGACGTGCTTGCTGTATGTATGTCTGCTTGTAATAGACCGACTTTATAGTGAAAGCCCGCTGAGATACCCGATTCTGACACTGTTTACCGACCAGTCCTTGCTTCAGCCCCTTAATGCCGATCGCCAGGCAGGGTAACAACAAGTACCTGGGATCGAACCCCAACCTTCCGAATAGTTACATGAATGCATTAGATACACATTGCGAGGTTACGATTTGTCTCAAAGTGTCGAGATGGTTACTGAGTCTATTTAACAAAAATCAATATCTTATGTCAATTTTTGTGTCAATAACGAAATATCCCAAGCGGATTCCTTTGCTAGTCGTAAAAGGCGACTAACCTGACTTAGTTGATTGCATGTCATTAGCACCCCGACTGCGTGGAATGTTGCTCACGATATCAATCACTGGCTTGTCTTGACCAGACTGGATGATTTACAGGTCCATGTTATAAAGCAGGTATATTGCCGAGTGCGGCGTTAAACAACAACATATGTCAACGCAATATACTAAAACCTAGGTTGAACATTACGATTCCTACCTAGAACAACGATGGGCATTAATCCGACCACGTTCACCCACTTGACACCACAGAGACACACCAAACCAATGCCTGCCAGGATGCCGAATCCCGCAGCTAGGATGCCAGCTCTGGCCAGATGGTTCCTCGAGCCAACACAGTCTCCACTTGCAACGAGGCTTGCGTATGTGATCAGCATCGAAAAGGACAGAGAGAACCAGTATACATCAGCATCCGTATTTTGGTTGAGTTCATCACCTAAAGATTGGGACGTCGCGAAATGAACCCTTGGCTGCTTCAGGAAAGAGGACTGATTCTTCATATGTGAGACAAATGTGTCTTCCCAAGTGAGCGCTGACGCCAACATCGTGTCATTGTCCTGACGCAGATGGAAGGTGAGTTTCATCACTGACGCTGACTGGAGAACATCGCCCGAGACATTCACACCTGCCACAAAGAATGAGATGTCCACGTTGTTCCACAGCGGGTAGGTGACGTTCCCTTGCTCCAAAGAGGAAAGGAAACCATCTTGTAAGAGGAAGTCACCGCTGATAACACACATATCTGATGCGCGCGCACATAGATCTGAGTAGTAGAGTGTCCTGCCTTCAAAACCCACTATAAACTGTTTAATCTTGTCTACCAGGTCCCTTATCTCACAAATACTGGTATTGGAGAATACGTTTCCGTCTGAGATGGCGATGATCTCTCCGTACCTGTCCTCGGCGTTCAGACTGTAAATGTTGTAGTTTGTTCCTGTCTGATCTGGGAATCTGGCCTTCATCTTCTGTCTGTCCTGAGCAGCCTGGCTGTTGATGGGAGTGTATAGACGCTCAAGCTCCGTCTCCGTCTCCAGGCGAAGCAGACCCAGAGCCAGGAGACCAGTTGACACCAGCGCAGCGACGATGAATACAATGGGATGACGTCCAACAAGTTTGCCGTAGGACACAAACACTCCTCTATACAACCTCTGGGCCGATGTGTAAAACATCATCAGTTGCATGGTGGTGTCTTGAAAGGTATAAACTGATGAACTCTAAACAAATTAAAATATGTCATTGTCAAGTATTATTTATAAGATTTTAAGCGTTTCATAAAACTATTCATGAAACTTTACTCCTGGTAAAAATGTCAACCGATCAAAAACAAGGAAACACAAACACGCGAACGCATCAATACCCCTAAAAAACCCGAGACTAGCAACAACAGGACATTGTTATCATTTACGTTTTTTCTCTGTTTGTAATCACCATATGTTTACATAAAGACAGATCACGGATCTGACATCACTATATTATGAAACTAGAATTTATCTGTACATGAGTCTATTATCCTGTAATTTAATGACAGATTTCAAAATGTACTGGATCACTACTTGTGTTATGTAATAAACCATGCCTGTATTTACTTTTGAAAACATTGTGATCAGAAGTATTTTCCATGTGTATTATTGCTTTATATAATGAGTAAGTGAGTGAGTATGGTTTTACGCCGCTTTTAGCAATATTCCAGCAATATCACGACGGGGGACACCAGAAATGGGCTTCACACATTGTACCCATGTCGGGAATCGAACCCGGATCTTCGGCGTGACGAGCGAACGCTTTAACCACTAGGCTACTCGACCGCCCCTTGCTTTATATAAGCCTAAAAGAAATGATATTATGTAAACACAATAATTATATTAAAATAAATTGTTGGTATGCCGATGTGGCATAACAATTATCGCAATCAGTCTGGAATTGCAATTCTTTCTCATAACTTTGCCTTTCATTTTACAGTTGTTTTACTCACCGCGTGAGAAAGCTCTGATTTCCATAACAATCATTTGTTGCGTTGTGCGTAGAACCCGGCGTCACGCTCATACCAAGTGTTAGGATGTCTCACGCTCATACCAAGTGTTAGGATATCTCACGCTCATACCAAGTGTTAGGATATTTCACACCCTGGTCTCAGATTTCAAGTCTAACTTTTCATATGAATCTGTTCAATTTTCGACTGACGCTATGCTTATGTTGATTACATGTTGTCATGAAGGGGGCACGGGTGGCCCAGTCGTCTAAGGCGCCGCGATTCGCTGTGCAGAGTTGCGTCCCTTGGGCACGCCAGAAACCTATGATTGTGGGTTCGAATCCCTGTTCGCGCCGATTATGTTTCTAGGTTTGTCAGCACCATACCCGTGCTCGTGGGTTTCAACGAAGTGGTAAACGTCTGAGACCTGCATCACTTAGGGCTTTCCTCCCACATTAAGCTGACACGCCGCAATATAACTGGAATACTGTTAAAAGCGGGCGTTAAACCCAACTCACTCACTCCTGTCATGAAGCAAATGTGTCAAGGTGTAACATGCTATGGAAACCGTCAACTAACTGCTAGCAATGAAATTCTCAATTGTTCACGTCCTTTGGGAACATGTGTTTGTTCACTTTCTCTAACAAATATTGTCCTTGCATACGCCGTGTTGATTTCTTATACCGATAACCGATAATCAATGAATTGGCAATTTGCTGAGCTAAGATATTCAAAATATAAGTTTTACCTTGCCTATTATGTCCATATTGTGACTCTCTGTAAATTATCATGACGAAATGAAAGTCGTTTTAAATCACGTCCAGTTGGGGTTGGATTATATCAACTGTATATAAGTTACGAAACTCAATTTGACAGTAGAAAATTATAACAGGGTTTACGTATTTGTAAACACCTACCTTGTCATTTGTGTCGGGTGCTACCGGTAGATATAAATATATCTGAAGTCATGCATCAACCAAGTCAGGGAGCCGGACCACCTGATCTCGTTAGTCGCCACTTACGACAAACATGGGTTGCTGGGGACCAATTCTAACCCGGATTTTTAAGTGGTTAGTCTCAATGACAGCTTGCTATCTGATTGGCTGTCTCAGACAGATCTTCCCCGTAATCTCTAAAAGAACCATGGCATTTGTCCAACTACTGCATTAAGGAAGTTCACAGTCACATGACAATCTAGGTTATGGAATGTTCGTTGGTGGTAATGCTACCAGCGAGGAATATTGTCATGACTATTATTACCCACACGAAGCGCGGCGTCGCCGTACAGAAATATCAATACGTTGTATAAGTAATGACCATTCCTATACATGCCAGTAGCAAACCGTTTTGGCAGGAGATGTTGTATCAGTGATCACATATTATACAAGTTTACCTCACCTTGAACATAACTGTCTCTCTTAAAAGAAATATATTGTGTATAGGGATCCATGGGTTCCAGTATATATACAGGTAGGAGGCAGTGTTTATACAGGAGAGTAGATATCAGATGTAGTTACACCTACACTGAAACGTCGCTCCTAATTTTAATAAAGAATAAAGAAGTATTGATTATTACATGACACCAAAACCAGAAACGTACCTCAAATGTCTAGCATCAGTTTATGGCTTCTTCGGATGATCATATATAGGGCAGTTAATGACATGTGTGTTCTTTAGATGATCCTATATAGGGCAGTTAATGACATGTTGTTTCTTTAGATGGTCATATATAGGGCAGTTAATGACATGTTGTTCTTTAGATAATCATATATAGGGCAGTTAATGACATGTGTGTTTCTTTAGATGATCATATATAGGGCAGTTAATGACATGTGTGTTCTTTAGATGATCATATATAGGGCAGTTAATGACATGTGTGTTCTTTAGATGATCATATATAGGGCAGGTAATGACATGTGTGTTCTTTAGATGATCGTATATAGGGCAGTTAATGACATGTGGTTTTTTAGATGATCATATATAGGGCAGTTAATGACATGTGTGTTCTTTAGATGATCATATATAGGGCAGTTAATGACATGTGTGTTCTTTAGATGATCATATATAGGGCAGTTAATGACATGTGTGTTCTTTAGATGATCATATATAGGGCAGTTAATGACTTGTGTGTTCTTTAGATGATCATATATAGCGCAGTTAATGACATGTGTGTTCTTAAGATGATCCTATATAGGGCAGTTAATGACATGTGTGTTCTTTAGATGATCATATATAGGGCAGTTAATGACATGTGTGTTCTTTAGATGATCATATATAGGGCAGTTAATGACGTGTGTTCTTTAGATGATCATATATAGGGCAGTTAATGACATGTTGTGTTCTTTAGATGATCATATATAGCGCAGTTAATGACATGTGTGTTCTTTAGATGATCATATATAGGGTAGTTAATGACATGTTGTGGGCTTTTCAATGCACACATCTGTGACAAAATGATACATTTCATAGGGTAGGAGTTATGGGAAATTTTGAGAGTACCGTGTCAGATATGTCAACTTTAAAAAAAATAAATTGGTTATTAAAGTAGGACGGAGTACTCCGTCAGCTAAGATGCTTGGTAAACGTGGAAGTATTAGTTCAAGAGTTAGGGATTAGCTGTCGATGCATTCAGGCACTGATAGAATCCTTTAGATTGTGAGGTAAAACAGGATGATCATCATCTGAAAAACCATGTGTCATTTAGAGCCCTACATATAATCATCTGAAGAAAGGATATGTCCTCAAGAACACTACAGCTGATCATCTGAAGAAGCCACAAGTCATTAAGTGAACCTACATACGATCATCTAAAAACATATGTCATTAATTGTCTTACGTAATATTGTCATTATCTGAAGAAACCATATGTCATTAAGTGCCCTACATCTAATTATCTGGTGAAACCATAAATCATTAAGTGCCCTACAGCTAATCATCTTGAGGAACCACAGGTCATTACGACTTTTGTGTCTTACATCTAATCATCTTAAGAAACCCCATGTCATTAAGTACCTTACATCTAATCGTCTTAAGACACCAAATGTCATTAAGTACCATACATCTAATCATCTTAAGAAACCATATGTCATTAAGTGCCTTACATCTAATCATCTTAAGAAACCAGATGTCATTAAGAGCCCTACAGCTAATCATCTGAAGAAACCACATGTCATTAAGTGCCCTACAGCTAATCATCTTAAGAAACCATATGTCATTAAGAGCCCTACAGCTGATCTTTTGAAGAAACCTCATGTCATTAAGTACTCTTCATCTAATCATCTTAAGAAACCATATGTCATTAAGTGCTCTACATGTAATCATCTTAAGAAACCACATGTCATTAAGTACTCTACATTTAATCATCTTAAGAAACCATATGTCATTAAGTACCCTACATCTAATCATATTAAGAAACCATAGGTCATTAAGTGCCCTACAGTTAATCATCTGGAAAAAACACATGTTAAATGTGCCCTACATTGTATATATCATAATTCAAAGAAACCATGTGTCATTAAGAGCCCTACAGCTAATCATCTGAAGAAACCACTTGTCATTAAGTACTCTACATCTAATCATCTTAAGAAACCATATGTCATTAAGTGCCCTACATGTAATCATCTTAAGAAACCACATGTCATTAAGTACTCTACATTTAATCATCTGAAAAAAACACATGTTAAATGTGCCCTACATTGTATATATCATCATTCAAAGAAACCATATGTCATTAAGTGCCCTACAGCTAATTATCTGAAGAAGCCACATGTCATTAAGTACCCCACAGTTAATCATCTTAAAGAAAACACATGTCATGAACTGTCTTATATATGATCATCTAAAGAACACACGTCATTAACTGCCCTATATATGATCATCTAAAGAACTTAAGAATACCTTTTTTCATCTTCAATACCATATTGCAACTTTAAATCTTTATGCAACTGAACACCTCACGGAAACATGTATATATTATAGTAGTTTCAGACATATTTACACTCATTTTCCATTTTTGCCATAACTTTGTGTTTGCAGACCAAACACGGCATTTGAATGAGTATAACGTCATCTGCAAGCAGATAATGTTGCATAAGGTCAGGAAATAGACGGATAGAACGCATCTATGGACAGTGAAGACAGAACAGTTGTCCTGATGTGTAAACCAGCCTACTGGAGATATTGCTTCTCTATAATGACTCAAATACTCTCTGTAAATCTATCAATAGTACATTTCCCCATGTCCACAGAGAGATGTTTCCAAATGCCATCATGGGGAATATATTTGTGCACTGTACACTACCCAACCCACAAGCCAGCCGAACACCAGGTATCAACGCTTTAATAGCGACTTATTAACACAGGTACATGATATTGTCGGAATTGTACAGTCGACCCTGCTTTTTGCAAAGATTTGTTATGAAAATGGCAAGGGCTTTGTCGCTTTCATTCATCAGTTGCACCAGATGTACATGTACTTGTTCAGTTCACAAATAGTCTTCACAATTCTTCGATTGATAATTGTAATATATTTTTTACTGAAAAAGAAATCGGAAGGCGTTTGGGGTAGCTTTTCGAAATTGAACTAAGGTGCATTTTTTTTACGTGACAGTTAAACATTCTCTCATGATTTGTATACCGGATGACCACTTAATATTGACATATTGAATCTCTTTACATTTACTGTTTTATCCAAAGTTTAATTGTGTGCGTGGCGGGTGCTACCGGTACAGCAGAAAATGTTTACCCTTTTCGCGAACACTTGATGTCATTATTGATTTTCAGTGATCCAGTGATATGATTTTCAACAATATTTTGCCTTTTAAACAATGGAATATGTTTCGTTTGATAATCGCTGGCGTTGACGTTTAGTATTTTATTTAATGAAATTGTGCATTGTGTGGGAGGTATATTATGCATGTTACTGTGGTAAATCCTGCATATTAAAGGAGGTGATTTTTGCAGGTTACGGATGTATATCCTGCTTGCAATCGGTGATAAATCCTGTATGTTTCGGTGACAAATCATGTATGTTAACGAAGATATATCCCGCATTTGGCCAGAGACAAGTTCTGCATGTTAACGGGCATATTTCCCACATGATATCGCAGATAAATCCCGCATGTGGCCAGAGACAAGTTCAGCATGTTAACGGATATCTTTCGCACATGTTATCGGAGATATATCCTGCATGTGTAAAGAGACACGTTCTGTATGTTAACGGATATATATTTCCCACATATTAACGAAGATATATCCTGCATGTGGCCAGAGACAAGTTCTGCATGTTAACGGATATATTTCCCACATGTTATCGGAGATATATCCCGCATGATTTTATATCTGCATTCTCATGGTCGATAATCGAGAACTTGAAAGTTTCCAAACAAACACCACCGTTGATTGAGTTTCAGTTTAATCAATATTGCATACTTATGTTGAGTAAGTACTTCTGTGGTCACAATTAGACCAGATAAATCATTGCCTCATAACAAATCTGGGTTAAATAGTGCTTGAAAACTGAATACATTATGAGGTGAGGTGAGGTAAAATTGGGGTTAACGTCGCGATTATTGCACTTATATAGCGACGTGCATGCACGTGTGTGTGTGTGTGTGTGTGTGTGTGTGTGTGTGTGTGTGTGTGTGTGTGTGTGTGTGTGTGTGTGTGTGTGTGTGTGTGTGTGTGTGTGGCTGCTTGTGCTAGTCCGGACTTATGCCGATTTATAGTGTTAGCCCACTGAGATACCATGCCGCAGTTTAACATGTGAATACCCCACTCAGACACAGTATACTGACTCCGAGCCGACCAGTCCTTGTTTTAGCCCCTTAATGCCGATCGCCAGACAGGGTAACAACAAGTACCATCTTTTAACGTCTTTTGGTATGACGCGGCCGGGGATCGAACCCCGGAACTTTCCGAACGCTCTACCACTAGACCACGGAGGCGGCCTTAATACATTATGAATACTAAAGTCACACAAATAACAAAATAACTTTCAATACATGGGTGAATAAAAACAACTAAGGAGATTGAAATATAATATATTTATTGAAAATGTGGTAGAAATCATGAACAAATTGTTACAATCTGGACTAAATAAAGACCTTTTCGCAATAAACAGAAGCAGTCCCTTCACCGCCAGAGAAGACACGAGAAATCATGCTTCAACACATTTCCAGTGTGATAGCATTTCCTTCGGTCTTGTCAATTAGATGCCGAAACAAACCCAACAAGAAAAAACTTATCTCTTGTTAATATAACAATGTTTTCGCTCTATTGACATAAGAAACGCATGCTTAATCCAAGACAGCATTAAACCAAAAAACCCAAAGCATCTCGCTACATTAGTAAGAAAGATACTAGCACTTTCGCTTTAATTACTTCATTTCCAGATTGGGAAACACATGTTTATTGACGAACAAACTATAACTTCATACAAACGTTACATGCACGTCATCACTTCAGATGTGGGGGGGAAAAAATACTCAGTGGATTTCATTTGTAACACATGCCTGCAGCTACCATAATAACAAAGCTATATGCACTGGTTTAAATACATTGACTCGGTTCCAGCTCAGCTTGATTTGGTTTCTAGTTGAAAACTTGGGTGCTAACACTTTAAAGCACAAGGTGTTGGTGATTCAGTAAACAAAAAAACCTTACGAATAACATTTCCAGTGCATTTGACCTTAAATTAACGTCACTCAGATGCCCTACCCTAAACACGGTAAGTATCAGTTTTAATTCAACTACACAGTAATAAAGAAAGACAAGTTCTATGGATGAACAACTTCTTTATTACAATTAGTGCGACTTGTCTTTCTTCATCACACCAATTTCTTAATGCCACTGAAAGAAGTTACACAGTAATACTGAACAGTATCAATGTATGATCTTCACAACAATTTGCAAATATTTCCAGAACATGTCCAGGACATTCTATATATGAACCAAACACGATGTCCCCCAGGTGGAATCTAGTGTAACAAATAAGATATGTTAATTATAGAAAGATATTACATTCACCGTGACTCTGACTATCTACGTAGGCCAAACATAACCCTTCAATTCGCGGCAAGCCTATTGATATACAGTATGAACGCATGAATTATTGCTTAAAAAGATTTTTGTTCAAGTTATGACCCCGAGGATAACCTTAACCCTTGAAAACGCAATAAAACAGATTTCGCATGGTTTTATCAGTGATATTTTATGACTTTGGAAAGTGTTTTAATGCTTTTTCTTTTCAGAAATAAAATGCGGAAGCGTCGGCAGCGACCAAATTCTGCTGAATAATAGAGAAATTGAGCATAATTGAGTAGAATATTGTTAAATGTTTATATGATTACTTTATCATGCAAATACAAATACGATTGACGATTCAGAGGCTTCAAATTCAGATGACTATATCAGCAGTAGTCAAGCCCACATACATGTACATGATATTTACATGAATATATACAGCAAACTTCAACACATCATGGTAAACCTGCGTTTATTACGATCTGTTTCTTGGCACAGCTTTGCGATACAAATTTACATAGTTTCTTAACCAGTATTTCACAACTTCCAGATAGAAGCACTTGAACCTTATTCAGGGTCGGATATCAACATTGCATTTTCGGTAAGTAATATTCTCTGAGATTATCATAATAGTTACAGATTAAAACAAAATGATATTCGTCTTCTGTACCAAGTTTATATACAGGACATGTGCTGAGTGATGACACTTTTCCTAACCACATAGCTTCATTTACCATCAGTTTTAACAATCCGGCTCAAAGTCTAATAATCATGTTACGATGTTTCTTGTCTGAGATTACAGATACTAGTAAATAATGTCCAGGCTCTAATAACGTTTTGAATTCTATTCAGTACCTGGAACTATTTTTCAGGAACGAATATACATATTTATCAGTGCATCCTTAAATGTCTTAAAACGCTTCTTTATCAACAACCTATTGAGACAACAACACAAAACTAAGTCCGAGTGAAAATAACAAAGATCGAATATATGACACACAATTATTATATCCATACTTATCATAATATAAAAGAATATACATATACGCTTAACAACAATTGTTTTTAATTGCCTTTCGCGGCCATCCATCGGTCTGTCTGCTAGAGTAACTGCCCTTTGTCAAAGGGAAGCTACTCTGACCAAAGTCTATGAGACGTCACGGCCACGTTCAGACGTTGTTTACAGTCGGTCTGTCCTGTCATAACGTTAAGAAGTGCAGTCAGATGTACACACATCGACAAAACGAAAGACGGTAACAATTTAAACATATTTCGGCCAAATCCATCTATTCTAATTTGTGGAAAAGGATTCAAGCCGCAGAGGTCTACAAGCACAGACATGGCTTCTGATCCCGCTTGGCAATGCCTTGGGCCCTCGCAACATTGTTTCGCTCTTTGTATCTCCAAAGTTGCCAGAACTTATAACATGCCTTAGCTACGTCACAGTTAGACAGTGATTTTCAGTATATCAGACTTAAATAATGATAGCAATTATCCCTGTAGTTTATCCAGATTCCCGATGTTTAATTCTGACTCGATCGCTGAATGACGAGGGCGACGCCATGTTTGTTTATAAACCCTAAAAGTAGTCCCTACTTGACCTTTGATATTTGCATCTGTATCCGCATATGACCCCAACGGATATCGTTTTTATCCGCTGGCTTTATCCTGCTGAGAAACCTACCCATTATATGATAAAAAAGAATATTGTAACCTTTTTTCGGTATCCTACCATTATGCATTTCCATCCATTTCTGCCAATACCTTACAGCTGTAGCTTTTACACACAAAGGGTAACGACCCCTTTCACCTTATGCGATAATATTAAGTGTCTGGAGTTCAGCATTTAGAAATATCTTACATCCATTAAATGTACATATGCTGTCTTCTCATATATTTGTAGACCTCAGACTTCACTAAATATAACAGAATAGGGTTGTATTTGTGTATCAAATATTTTTTTTGAGTACCACAGAGTCGACTTTCAGTTTGACTAACTAGACAGCTACTTTCATTACATCTCGTTTCCCGCTTGTAGCTTAGTCTTTGTTGCATTTATTTATGTTTAGAGTACTCGAGAAAATAATTCCTAAATATTGATATACATTTACAGATACCATGTGTTCTCACACTTCTTTGTTTGTTTGTTTGTTTTAAACATATTTTCTTGACATATATGGTCAACGGGATTGGGCAAAAGTTATCCAACTTAGGTGGCCCTTTCCCTACTTTATATGTACAGACATTGATTATACATATATATACACATATAAATACACACATACATATACATACATATACACATAATCATATACAGTAAACAACGGTTATAACGAACACGCTTATAACGAACTGACGGATATAACGAACTTACTTTTGGTCCCGACTACTTGCTGTAGTTATGCTGTATATGCTTATAACGAACTACGGTTATAACGAACTAAAATTAGTAGTCCCTTTGAGTTCGTTATAACCGTAGTTTACTGTATACACATAATCATACATACACATACTCATATACATATGCACATATTACATTTATAGTAACAAAGAGAAATATATTTACACAAGGACATAAACATAATGTTTGCAAAAATAACATAGACATACATAAGAATTGCCTTTATAAACACAATGTACTTGTATATACACATTAATCCAAAATACATGCAAGACTACATATATAATTATACAATCATACATACACTTATATACATGTACATATATGCACACAAACACACACTAAATACATACACATAAACCCTTGTATACGCATGCATACATATATATACATACACATACACATATTTACACACATACACCAGGATATACATACCCGTTAACAAAATGCTTACAGAAGGAGGCAGAGATACCCATGTATTCATATACACGCATGCAGTTTATACACTAATGGCGTATTTAATAATAAGTGGTCGCAGAGCGATGTTCTATATTTATGATAAAGGGTTACTCGAATCTATTAGTCGACAGTAAATATTTTTGAACGCTGTTGAAGATGAGGTTATTGTGACTTTCAGCTAGGGATACATCACCGTAGAAAATATTTTTTATTGTGCATGTAGTTCCAGCTTTTATAATGTTAGCAAACATGATATTTCTGGGAATAGTGTAATTGGGACATTCAAGAAAAAAAGTATGTTGTTTTCACATCGGTTTCCACAAGAGCAGGACAAAGTATCAGATAAATTTACTTTAAAGAGGTCTGTATTTAGGGAACTGCAAGAATGCCTTAGGCGTGTATGTAAAATATTAGCTCTTTGGTTGCCGTTTGAGAAGTATGGAGGTGGAGCTGCAACGGTTGTTTTAATCACACTTCTTTTGCCGATAAGCGACCACTTCTTCTATACAAAAACATTTGCCTTTACGAAATTGACTGTTAGACCCACACATCTTCGTATGATTAAAGAATGTGCAGTTTCTTACGTAATCCTTGTATTGCGTCAGACACCAGAATGACATCATCAGTAAACATAAGTAGAAAGATTTCGAACATGTCCGGAACAAATGTTCTCCATACTTTCCATTTCTTAGGGTTTCTGTTGATAATTCGTTTATGAAAATAACAATGGATTTAGTATGCAGCAATTGGACACTCATAATAATCTGAACAACAATTGTGTTTATCTCTTACACATGTTTTTACTGATGAGTACATACTACTAAGTGCCTTTAACATTTTCCATTGAAATACAAGCAATGCCAAAGTTTCACACAATCAATTGTATTTCCTTAAATCAACGAAAGCAATAAAACAGTTTCTTTGTTTCTTTTTGCAGACATTTCTAAACGACTGTGCACAAAGACGAAATATAATTAACAGTGGAATAGCCCCGTCTGAAAGCAGCTTGTGTCTCTTGTATCATTCCCCGTATTTGTGCCCAGGTCGAAAATCGGTTATTTAGCATACTGGAATATATTACAGAAAGCAGAGGAATCACCTATAATTATCGGGATTATTTCGTGATCTTTTCGCATGAATTGGGACTATTGTTGCTTTTGTCAAAGAATCGGGAAACACACCAGAGTCGAGTAACTTATCAAACAGCTTTCCGAGAAAGGGATTAGTAATATTTACAAAATGCTTTAACATCTCAATCGTCACACAATCCGGGCCTTTTCCCATTTCTTAAGTCATACAATGCTCCATTTATTTCTACTTCTGTTATATATGATTCAAGTATACACAGATCAACATCGTATAATGGCAAACGATAATAGACAATAACGTCATTTAATAGTTACCTGAGTATAAACATTTGTAAATACATTCTTAAAATGATTAAACAAGGAACCTTTGACAAATTGGACAGTTTATCAGATCGTCCTGAAATACTTCCAATTTCTTTCCAAAATCTAGTCTTTAACTGCTAGTTGATGGTTTGTTCTTTTCCTTTTCTGCATATTTCGTTTTGCTTATCTACATACATTAGAAACATTTCTTACACGGCAGTAGATACGTTTAATGTTCATACATGTTATTACATCTGAACCGCCTAAGACATGTCCGTGCTTCTCGCGAAGCTTGTTTGCAATCAAACCCGCAGTAACTGTCATTAGGTGATTGGCTACAAACAAAAGGCCTGTTCGTACATTCAGCCGCACTTAGGATAACGTGTACATTTTTTTTCTAGATAAAGATAAAAATCCAATTCCACCATTTAAATGATCTCATCGAAGATGTACACATTTTGTTAAGTATGTCAGAAATATAGTAGATTGGGTATCATTCCATTCTTATCAATGTGTGTTTGTCAGATCCATTCGGTAGTCCTTTCTTTAAAGGTTTTACGTGGCTTACGTTCTACGCGTAAACAAACTGGCATATGTTTAGATTCCACTCTATTTTCTATCAATAACGATGTACAATATCTATATAAGCTTGGTGATAAAATAAAATGGTCTACTGCATAACATCCCTATTCGGGTGTATAGGGATAGCTACCATCACAATCTCCTGCAGTTCTACCATTGAATACAAAACGGTTATGAGTAAAACGCAGTTTATTTACAGTACGGTCCGTAAATACGCTTCATGAATCTGGTGTCCACTTTGGTTACGTAAGAGAAAACAAAGCAAGTTCATCGAAATGGAAATATTACTCTTATCATTGTTTTATTCAAAGAACTGATAATTGGACCTAAACATTTATCTGACAGTTGCATGTTGTGTCTCCAAGAAAACTTACAAAGTTGGACACCAATTCAAACTAATTTTCTCCGTCATGATGTATGCTATTTTATCAGACTGACACTTTATGACAATATTTAAACGAAAATATGAGGGTGAATTGCGGATGAAAATTTGATAATATGTTCCTATATTCCATATGGGTCTCGTCCAAATGTGTCATAGAGTTGCTATTAGTTTTGTTTATAACAAATATTATGGCATGCCACCGATACCCTTACTTGTTCGCGAACACCCTGTATCATCAACATTTGATAGTGATTCATAAACATATCATTTTGATGTGGTAGGTGTCGTAATATCGACTCGTCTTTTAGCAGAGTGAGTGGGTGAGTTGGATTTTACGCCGCTTTTAGCAATATTCCAGCAATATCACGGCGGGGGACACCAGAAATGGGCTTCACACATTGTACCCATGTCGGGAATCGAACCCGGGTCTTCGGCGTGACGAGCGAACTTTTAGCAGAGACTTTTTATGCTTATGCAGAGGGTTTTCGGTTGTCTATTCATATACTTTCCACCAATATTTTGCCTTTTGTCGCCTGTTTCGTCGGATAATCGAGACTGGTTGTTCTCTGGCGTTGACATTGCAACAAACTTCATTAAATCATTTAATAAACCAAGAAACCTAAAACAAACAAGTTCACGTTTTTCTCGCGGCGTGAACAGAGTAAGAACAGCTAGATGAATTAGGTGTCATTCAGTTCACGTGACAACTGGGGCGGTCGGGTAGCCTAGTGGTTAAAGTGTTCGCTCATCACGCCGAAGACCCGGGTTCGATTCCCGACATGGGTACAATGTGTGAAGCCCATTTCTGGTGTCCCCCGCCGTGATATTGCTGGAATATTGCTAAAAGCGGCGTAAAACCATACTCACTCACGTGACAACTGTTATATATTGTTTCACAGGTGATATGCCAGAGTATGTATTTAATATCTGATCACTTTTTAAGATAGTTCAACGAACAGTTCTCTATGTTTATAATAACCATAGACAATGCATTGTGGACAGCAATGGCTCAATTTGTGATTCAGGAATTAATAATGATGAATTGAACTGTTACTGTAGTATTTTTACATCAATATTAAGATATACAGCTTGTGATAGAGTTTTCTCAATTTCCATTCTTTCATTATAAACGTTACTTTTATATAACACTCCTTAGGTGAGATACATTATCAGCAACACGTGGAGAAGAAGTAAAAATCTGTTGTGAATACACGACAGGATATCTATACAAGTACAACAATTTAGGGTATGAATACAAAATGACGATTTTAGTTATTTTGCAAAAAGGAAAATAAAATATGATGTCCTGGCTATCATATATGTGTGTATTTTATGACCTTTATGATTACACCAAGGCCAAAGCCTTACCTCTATTCATACTGATGAAAAGAAACATACTCGAAACAATGGGGGCGTCAAATTCAAGAAACCTAAATTATATTTGCTTCTGAAACAAGTGACATGTGCTGTTGCAAAAGAAATATATGACAAATGTTCATCTTAAAGCAAACAAACAGATTCTGAGGAAGAGAATCTTTGGATGTCAACTTCTTCATTGTTATGAACACAACGTTTCAGGGTATATACTTACTCCTTCATCAGGTGAATGAATGTTATGATTCAGAGAGCCTATATATGTACATGTAAGAAAAACAAAAGTAATAAGATAACAAAAGGCAACTTAACAAGGGCAGTCTACAGATAATTTGCGCTGATAGGTGATTAGCGATAGACAAGGGAAGCCAACACTCTACGGAAAGTAGCGCCGATAGTTGCAACTGAAAGCGAGGACTTAAATTGTCACTGATTGGTTATTGGCAATGGGCAATGGGCAAACGGGAGGCCGGGGGTAATTAGCACTGATAGGTAAAAGAATGAACATAGTAATGGGAAAATGGAAGCCAGCTAGATAAATAGCACCGACAAGGATCAAAGCAATAAATCCCAAGCACTGGGCAGATAGACTCCCGAGTCACGGTTCATGGCTGGCTGTGGTCATGGTTAGCTATGACGTAATCGACCTCTTCATCAACATCCCTCTGCAAGAAGCAATTGATATTCTCCGCAAAAAGTTACATTACAGAATCGACGACCGAGAAACCAAACTCACTGTAGGTAGCATCATCAACCTCGCCTCCAGCTGCTTTGACATATCATTTTTTACTTTCAATGACAACATCATATCCACGGACTGCCTACGGGATCCCCTCTATCTCCAATTATCACTGCAATCCTCATGACATCCTTCGAAGGATCAGCCCCCTCAACAGCCACACTGCAGCCCCTCTGCTGGTACCGGAAAGACAACACATTCACCACCATGGCCGACCAGAATGGCCCCACAGAGCTCCTAAAACATTTCAACGCCCAGCACACACATTATAGATATACGTGCCGCTGGACTGATTAAATAGATAATTAACTACATATGTGGTGGTAACTCACTTAAAAGCGTCATGATTCTATGCATTTTGTACAGGATGGTATCTTCAGAGGCGAACTTCGGTTACCACTTGCTGCTTCAGATGTTGAAGTGTCGATTCAGGATGATTTGCTACATGAGATAAGAGCCTGAGGAACATTTGCATGATCTCTTCTCCTCGGGGATTAGGGAACATGTCAGATCTCAGATGCAACTCAATGTATTTTGAATTGTCTTTTTTGTTGTATACAAACATACAGGTTTCTGCAGCAGGGGCAAATGTTAGGTGGCTTTTACATTCCTCATCATTGAAATTCTCCTTATCTGTTTGATCTTCGTAAATGAACCGATTAGTTTGCATATGTTCCTCAGACAGCAAAGCTTTGATGTTTTTATACAGAAAGAGGCCATGCTTCTTGTATTCTTGAAGTCTTTTCTGGTTCTCAGTGAGGAACATTTCCACTGTGGTTGTCCCCAGATCTGGAATGTCTGCAATGACAGGGATGTAGTTTGTACATCTTCCCACACATTTGGCCAGTGAGGGGACATATTGACGCAAATCCACAGGGATTAGGATTGATGGTGAATTCGTATTTCCTACAAAGGCCACCATTAGTTGATGCACACTAATCATGAAGTCGAATGGTGTTAGGTTTTGTGATCTGGGCAGTTTATCAGTTGCTTTATCCTCCATTCTTCTCCCAATGCGTATGCCACTGCAATAGTGTCCACTGGGGGCTTTGGAGCGTTTTGAAAGTGTGGCATATGTGGTTTTATGCAGGGTTTTCTTCCAGAATGCCTCAAGGCGTTTGTACTTTGGAGCCAATACACGTTGTATCTCTATTGCAATATTTCTGTCTGGGTTTGTATGGACATCTGCCAGGGATTTTCCTTGCGCAAGAGCATCTCCAAAAATTTTAAGTTCTTCTGCCAGTACCTTAGCCCCGTTACGGTCAAACGCAACACGGTGTAGAAGAAGAACCAGCTCGAATGAATCCGACAGAAAAAAACATTTGATCGGTCCTATCTTTTCCAGGTTCACGAATTTGTGGGCTTCGCTGACTAATTCATTGGCAAGTTTTCCTTTGACTGTTTCGAAGCTGTCGGTAGATGTGGATTCTTCTCTTTTGATATCACTGTTCAGAAAGGCAAATGTCCTGTTAGCTATACGGTGTCTGGAGAAACATTCGGTAGCTATTTGTTCAATTTGGGTAGCATGCACAACATCTGGGAGAGGCAGTACATGTTTAAATATGAATTCAGACTTGTTCTGACTTTGCTGCTCCTCTTCTAGGATATGCCTTTCAATGGAGTCCTGGATATCAGTTTGACTGATAATACGTTCATATTCCTCTGTGTGAACTTCTGCATCTGTGACATGTTCATCCATCATACTTGCCAAGTCAGACACTGTTTTTACCAAAATATCAGCGGCTGAAATCACTACACCAAGTGTATAATCATGGATCTGTTCAGCAACACCCATGGCATTCATTGAGTCGAGTCCGTGTTGTACTAATGGAACATCATCTTCGATCTCACTTTCATTAAGCAAAGCCTGTTCACATATCAGGTTCCTTAGATAGTTTTTTAAGAGATGCAACCTGCTCCCTTGATCTAATGAACTTAATTCTGCAAAACGGAAATGTTGTGCACTAGAACTGTCCTCCAGTTGATTCAAAAAGGGTCCCAAGTAGTCACGTAGTCGGAGCATTACAATCTTCTCCCTGTCTCGTATTAGTTGCTTAGACATCCTCTTTCGGTCAACGTTCACAATAAACATCTGCACTTTATTCAGCATCAGGGTAAGCTCTAGGCAGCTGCTTATGTCTGGCTTCTGAATCACAAGCAATCCTTTCTCTTGTAAATGCATCTGTACAGTCTTCGCAGTACGCTCCAGAAGACCTGTGTCCAGTGGACCCCAGTTGATACTCTGACCATTCATTTCAAATCTTCTCCGCAAATGTGCAAGTCCATCCATGAAGCCATTTCCTGCACCGTAATTAGACTGACCAGCGTTTCCAATGCCAGATACTACAGATGAATGCATGACAAAGAAGTCCAAGCTTATGTGTGCAGTAAGGACATGCATATTCCACACCCCAGTTACTTTTGGAGAGACTACTTTACGAACCATCTCTTCTGTCATATCTTGGAGAAGACTATCATCAACAATGTCTGCACCATAGAAAATACCACGAAGTGGATATTCTGAAAAGTTGCGATTTATTTTTGCGAAAGCATAAACCAAAGCCGTGAAATCTGATACATCTGTTTGAATGGATGTCACCACGCAACCGAAGTTTGTGTTTAGTGATTGTATTTCCCTTTGCTTCTCAGGTTTAGGCGCACTCCTGGAGAGAATAACAATACATCCAGCTCCTTGTTTTGCAAGGTATGAGACGCACTCCCACCCAAGTCCCGTGCCTCCTCCAACAACAATGTAGGAACCACATCTGTTGAATAGATTGTTGACTTGTGTTTTCATGAACGTCTTGTCAAATCCATCTTTTCTTGACAAATCTAGGCATGTTGTCTGCATGAGCTCTGCTATGCTGATAGGTGTGCATTCATCTTGTGGAGACGAGTCACTTGTGAGGGACATGAAGAGGTCTTTGTTTTGCTTGTTATGTTTCCTAAGCCATGCAAAAAGTTTTGGTACATTTCTAAGCATTGAAGACGGAGAAAATATGTCAAATGGACGCACAATGTACACTGTTGGACTTGATTTAGCTGCACGAAGGGATTGGAGTGTTCTTTCTTTGTTTATTGTTTCAAATGTGATTACATTCTCCAGCTTAGACCATTGTGAAACAAGCGTTGTGAGAATGTCAGTAGATATCATAACTGTTGTGATTAGGGACCTGTGGGAGCAATTTCCATTTGTAGCCAATTCTTCTGGGGTGATAAGGGCAACGGATTTGGTCCCATAACATTTTAACATGCTAGAAAGAACTTTTGAAAGAGCTTCAGTTTCTAGGGAAAACAAGATTGCTACATGTTCCATTTTCACCACATGGATCAGATTCCACAGGCAGTAGAGCTTGATCATAAGACCAGGCTGGTACCATTGAAACTGAGCTGTATCGATGATGCACTGCTTGGGGATACTGACAGTCTGTTTAATAGGCGATGGAAAAAGTGCCAAGCGTAGAGGTTGCACAACTCCATTCCCAGTTGCATCCCTGCCAACAAACTCAAAACACAAGATCGGGTACATATGAATGTCTCTGAAGTGTTGATTGTTAATTGTGATGCTGTGTAAGCATGGTTTGTGAAGTACAGCTGAAACGACCGAGATATCCTTGCTATCTCTTTTAACATAATGCTGTGAGTCAATATCCTGGACAAATGATGGTTCAACAATTTTGCTGTCAAGTGCTGAACACAGGAGGACATCAGTTTGGTCTAGAATACTGCTGACTCTGTAGTTTGGGCCTTCTTCAGAAATGAGTTGCATTGATGATGTGTAAATGCTGTCGTTTTTAAACCGTATTTCTGGGTATTTGGTTGGAGGAATTGCTTGAAGTTTTGACAGAAAGTGTTTCATATTTTTCATCAATTCCCCACTTGTACCCACAACAACCTCCACTATTTGAATGATCAGTGCTTTGTGTTCTCGTATGATGCATCGTGCTGCTGCTGTTATTGCATCATTGAGACATGTCGTCGCTGCTGCTGCATCAGTTGCAGCCTTGGCTTCTGTTGCTTCTGACATTATTATCAAAGGTGTCTCTGCTTGTTTGCTAGAAAGATAGAGAACCATTAACCGCAGTGAAAGGAAGCGCTTAACCAGTTCTTCTTGGATAAAGTATCCATTGTCTATTGAAACATCAATTGTGCCAAATAGGAAGCATACTTTTGATACGCCTTCCATAGCTGATGCGAGTTCATTCTTTATCCAATCAGGTGTTAGTTTATCCATGCTATAAACGTTCTCAGTTTCATCCTTTACGCACACCCTACTATCTGTGAATACAGCAATTTTTGTGTTCATGGCATCATCTACTTTAGACACCTGGTCCATTATTGTCCAGTTTGGTAGAATAACGTCATATGTACCTCTACCTATGAACTTGATCTTGAACAGTCCAACCTCAGCCAGAACTCTTCCATTCTCAGAAAGAAGCTTCATATGAAATGACTGGTAATGGTCAGTTGAGTGCAATCGTTGCGTGTAGGTAAACATTTCTGCCTCTAAAGCTTGCTTCAAGTGGACATAGCTCATCTGAACAGGAAAGAACTCTTTATCAACTTCAATGGATGTTGCTGCGGCTGCTTGAAGCATTCCATCAAGGATAGCTGGATGAAAAAAGGTGTGATCCATTTCTTTTCTTAGCATCTCGGGGATTTTCATTTTGACCAGTGCTTCGTCTTGCCCTTTATGTGCTTCTTCAATTGTGGCAAAGTTGTCACCATATTTGAATCCAAGATTTGCAAGCTTTTGATATATATATTCCCCTTTGACCTTTTCTGTGCATCGTTTCAAAATATGCTTCGTGTCTAGCCTCTCCTCCGCAGGTTGCTCACTTTGGTGATCTATCTTTCCTTTTGCATAAACAATATCATTTCTTTTCACTTCAAAGTGTGTACAACTGCCATTGTGTGTAAAGTCTACAGACAAATCAGCTGGAAAACCCCTCTTCAGAATAAATGGATTTTGAAACACAACTGATACTGTTGATGCATAGGGATTTGAAAGCTTCAGCAGACGTATGATTGCAAATCCAGTCTCTGCATAGGCTGCTCCTGGAATAACGCTTTTTCCCTTGAATGTATGCTCATAGATGGAACCAAAAGATGATGGATCTATGTGCATATTTAGTTTGGTGTCTCTTGACAGGTGATGCATGGAGATAGATGTTCCCGAAGAACTACCCACTGGGAACGCCATGACATGTTTGTGCTCGAAAGCGTGTGTTGGTTCAGGGGTTGTATGTCTTCTCATTCCAAACAGTTCACACCAACATATGTTGCCATTCCATGCATACAGTTCACCCAGGGATTTCAAAAGGTTTTCATATTTCGAATTTGGTGTCATTGATGGCACAGTTTCTGCAGTCTGTGAAGTGTCTTGTAAGATATCGTCAATGTGTGCTTTCAGAACTGGGCGTGGTCCAATTTCTATGAAGACATTGTGGGCATTTTCTTTCATGGCAGCCTTTATACCCTCCCCAAATTTGACTGGTTCTCTGACATTCTTTGACCAGTATGTTGCTGCTCTCAATTCCTCCTCGGTGTAGTTTGAATCAACGGTAGAAATGAATGGAACTGTAGGTTTTTCCGTCTTCAGATTTTGTAATACAGCCTCAATTTGCTCTTTGCAAGAATCCATGTGATGACTATGAAAGGCAGATGTCACTTGCAGGTCTGTAAGTGTTATGTCTCCACCCATTTCTGATAGCTCATCTTTCAGCAGATTTATTTCAGAAGCATCACCACTCACTGTGCATGCTTTTGGACTGTAGTAAAGGCCAACGCTGATTTTGCCCTTATACTTCGCACAGTGATTTTCCACTTCCTTGGTGTCCACGTTCTTCACAAAAAGCATTTTGCCCCCTGCGGCCTTGGACAGGATATTTGTCCTGTGGTAGATGACACTCACAGCCTCACCCAATGACAGGATTCCAGCAATGTGTGCTGCAGCCACCTCCCCCACTGACTGACCTACCACAGCTGCTGGCTTCACTCCCCAAGACTCCCATAGGCGGGCTAGAGACACCTGGCAAGCAAATATGGCAATGGGACCAAGGACTGGATCTAAGACATCATCTTCTTTCAGTTTTTGGGTGAGGGACCAATCAACAAAGCGTTTCAAAGATGCGTCAATAGCTTCTATGGTTCCCCGGAACCCTGTGTTTTGTTCCATCAGATCTATACACATCCCCCTCCAGGCGGTGCCCATGCCACAAAAGACGAAGACAGGCCTAAAGTGCCCCTTATTTGGTTCTGCCCTGTTATCTGTCTTAATGAATTCTTTTAGTTGAACTACAAGACTCGACATGTCACTTGCAACAAACAGCTTTCTACATGGGAAATGTTCTCGCCTGACACATGATGTGTATGACAAAGCATGGACGTCAAAATCATGATTTTCAGTGGAGAGAAACTGTTCAATGCTTTTTGTCAGAGTTAGGTGATTAGAACCAGAAAAGCAAATAACAGTAGGTTTAGTGCAAGAACATGTGCTTTCAGTTTGTCTATTTGAAATGCTTTTCACTAAGGCATGGCTATTAGCACCCCCAAACCCAAATGAATTTAGACATGCTACTTTCGGTTCAGATAACCATGGAACTGATTCCGTTGGTACATGAAACTTAAACATGTCAAAATCAATCTCTTCATTGGGGTTGTCAAAGTGTAGGGATGGGACGATGGTGTTGTGTTTCATCATCAGCAGGACCTTGATTAGTCCGGCCACTCCTGCTGCTGACTCCAGATGGCCGATATTGGTCTTCACAGAACCAATATATCGTGTCTTTGGTTGTTGTTGTTGTTCCATAAAGAAATGTCCAAAAGCATTGACTTCAACTGGATCACCAATTTTTGTGCCTGTTCCTATTCAAAGAGCAGAGAAAAAGTCATTATGATGACTTTTATGGAAAAAGAGGAATATTGTCATACAATGTGAAAGAAGAAACTCATAAATGAAATACTTTACCATGTGCCTCTATGTAGTCGATGGATGCTGGGTTTATGCCATGTTTGGAATACACATCTTGGATCAATTGTGCTTGTTGCTCGCCAGACGGCGCTGTGAGAGGTTTTGATACATGTCCGTCTTGATTTAAACCAGTAGCTATCGTTCCCCAAATGTTGTCACCATCTTTCATTGCCTGAAACATAATTATTACAATAAAAACTTGATTTCAATTCTAATATTCTAAAATAATATGGAAATACAAATTAATGTATGTTTGTGTGGCGTTTGGAAGTCGGGAAGTCGGACATCTAAACTGATGATCAAATGAGTAAGGATGTAGCGACGTTTCCATCATTATGATCAACCATGTTATCTTGCCATCAGTTAAGACGTTACACACACACACACACCTACCTGTGTCATCACTTAAATACACACATTGTATATTGCACCTTATTTAATAGCATGTCACATTCTGTCAAATGTCACGTTTGTTCTTGATATAACAGTGTGTTAGAGAGTGAGTTTGGTTTTACGCCGCTTTTAGCAATATTCCAGCAATATCACGGCGGGGGACACCAGAAATGGGCTTCACACATTGTACCCATGTCGGGAATCGAACCCGGGTCTTCGGCGTGATGAGCGAACGCTTTAACCACTAGGCTACCCGACCGCCCCTATTGATATAACAAAAAACACTCCATAACTGGGACATGTTCTCAATGGTTCACCTGCTTAAGCGGCTTGATAATGACTATACCGCATCCTTCCCCTCTCGTGTAGCCATCTGCTTTGGCAGAGAATGCATGACATTGTCCTGTTGGAGATAACATCTGAGCTTTGCTGAGAGGAACAAATACTCCTCCATTCAGAAGAAGATTCACTCCTCCACATATCGCCATAGAACAGTCACCTGTGAATGACAAGCAGCTGATTAGATTTGTGACCATATTGAGTGACTGCACTGTCAAGACATGCAAACACGAAAACGTCGGGTTTTTTCGATATTGCTTATTTTAATGTTTATTAATGGTTTTAAGGTTCGTCCGCCTAATTGACGGGATTCCACTTTCTCATGTGTACATGACACTTAAGCAGTGTCCTGTTACTGTAAACAGATTAGTTTCAAATTCCAAACTGGTGATATCTATTCAGACTAATGCTTAATCTCTAAAACTGTATAGTTTTGGAAGAAACAAGTAATTCCATTTAAATTGAAGAGGATCCCCTGTTATATTGGAGCTTCCGAGATGAGCCATTTCTATGGATATCTAAGCTGCCGTGCCAAACCAGTCCAAACGGGACCTGAAAGCTTATTGTATGCTATATAGTCACATGGAAGTGCACCAGAATAATACTTTGTATTCCGGACGATTGTGTTCTTTCATTTATTTTTAAATCAGGAAAAAAGACTTAAAAGGAGAGTTGTTGAATTTAATTATTAAATGTTGCCTATACACTAATCTGGACGTACTACTCATTGTTCTATTTATGTCATCCCATATATATATCAGATATACATTAACGCATGTTACCGTTCTAAAGTCATACTCTCATATAACCCTATATTGATAGCATCAAAGTGTAATCAGCAATATCAAGAGCAGCAATTTAGACTACTGAAACACCCAAACACAAGGCTGTTATCAAGCACTAGTGTAGACGTGATGCATCGTAAAAACTGTATCGTGATGTCTCCAGAAATACAATTTCTTGCAACATTTATACAACGAGATAGTAGGCCTAACGCTTACTCACCGGTGGAACCTAGACATAATGCTAATACAGATATCACGTACTTGAATGTTAATACTAAAGACAAACACTCATTATTTTTGCAGTGACAATATATTTAACACTTATACACGTTTATTGGTGACTTTCATCAGTTTTGCTATTCATTTTAATAACTTTGTTTTCACATATACCAGTAGCACTACCCGACTAGCCTGTCATAAATACTTATGGGGCAGTTTTCAATCTTGCACTGACTTACTCTGGTGTTCCTGAGCGAAGCTTATTGGCTTGGGTGTTATACCCCGCGTTTCTGGTAATCCTATTATTACTTCATTTTTATCTAATGACAACCTGTTCTCTGGATCACGGCTCCGTGACTATCCATAACAATCAAGATGAACATTCAGATCAAGTACATGAATGAGTTTGTTTTGACGCCACAGTCAATCAAAGACCAATGCTGTGCGGTTTGATTACACACTTCTACCAGGATCGTGGATCTTTATTTTCTACATAAAGAGAATCTTTGTTCATATGCTATTCCATCTACGAAAACTGTCCCGCTCAAGATGGCCTTACTTGTTGTTAAATTCATCATCTATCTTCCCCCACTCCCCCCTTCTCCCCCCCCCCCCCCCCCACACACACATACACGCACGCACGCACGCACGCACGCACGCATGCACGCACGCACGCACGCATGCACGCACACACACACATAACGGACCTAAAGACCTAAATACTCTGGACAGGAAATACTGGTGATAGCCTCTGGTCAACACCGCCGCGCTACCACAGAATTTTCGTCCAACTCTGCAGGGGACATTCTCAGTAGCTTCAAACGCGCTGAAATGTTTTCGCCTTGTAGATGTAGATGTAGATGGTGGACAAGTGAAATCGTATGATATTGGGCTATTTTACGTCGCTGTGTCTGTTTTGGATTACCCAATAAAGTCAATTCATGGTTACACGGTTGTGAAGAAGCTTACAACTTTATAACACTTATTCATCTCCATCTTCAATAGAGCTACTCGTACTCACATAAAGTTGAAGTTATTATGTTTCTTTGAAAATATATTACGTGTTCATCAATAACAATTAAGATGAACATTCAATTTTCGATACAAGTAAATGAATAAGTGTGTTTTACGCCAAAATCAGTCAAAGACCAAAGTTGTCCGCTTTGATGACACACAATCTACCAGGTACCACATTATGGTCACCCGATCCCGGATCATCTGGCACCGTAGTATGTCAAGATTTAACTCTCGGTTGGTCTTCTTCGATTATATCTCACTAGGTGGCGCTACTGGCCTCGCTAGGTCGTTCATTCATCCACAGGGCTGTGTACATGAATGGCGGCACTTTCTTAAAGCGGTTGTCAAGTAGGGGGTTATGTCATGGGAAGTTCACCTCAACCGATTCCAACAGTCCTGCTTTTATCTGATCCATTGACCTAAGTTTGCGGCTCTGTGACAACACGTACAAAAGAAACGGGGTTATTCATGACAGGCTTTTACGGACTGTGAACCGGCCTCGCGATGTCTAATCCGTTGTCCTCGCATAGATATTAACATATTTTCGAAATCTGTCTGAATGAATGGCGTGACAACATTCAAGAAGTACGTTAACGGTTATGTGAAATATTACAATGATTCCACCACAGAAGCTAAATCTTTAAGTTGTTTGATTCTTCGGTAGCATTTTCAATAAATGTTGTTCACGAGAGGTTCCTGAATATATTAATCGAGATTACGCTATCCGCATGGATGACCTATTCCTGCATAGATATATCTAGATCGGTGACGCTAAGCCTGTGACCCGTACACCAGATCCGGACATACCAGTAGAACAGGCACTCACTCACTCACTCACTAAAACAATCAATAAAACAATCGATAAAACAATCAATAAAACAATCAATCAACTTCATAAAACAATACAATCAATATAACAAGTAAATCAATCAATAAAACAACTCAAGCAAACAATTTAATAAAACAACCCGATCAGCTAACTCAATCAATTAACTCAAACAATCTATTAATCAAAAAATCAATCATGCTTTTTAAAAGCTAGAAAATGGAAATCGAGTGACGGATGCTTGACTCATTGTAAGTCTTTGTACGCCATTGTATCACACACACACACACACACACACACACACACACACACACACACACACACACACACACACACACACACACACACACACACACATTCACATTAATTGTTTCATTAAATGTATCATCGAGTATCAGTAAGAAACTAGAAATAACTGCCTTTGTTCTGTAAATCTGTCTGTACCATCAAATTGTCCCGTCCCATATTGCCAAGCAGGCGGCCCACAAGGAGGAATACGGCCCTCCCTCAGTCCAGAATCATGAGTTATACTGTGCCCAGCACAATAAGTTGTGAAAACGTAGCCTTGCTGTGGCCAAACATTTTGTAACAATTTGGCAAACTTTGATATGTAAACAGCACATATAATTCAGTTTTATTTCATCTTAATATATCAGTTGAATCCCAATTGACCTTTGAGGATCCGGGTGAGAATAGGTCTTCAGCAAACCCATGCTTGCCGTTATAGGCGACTATGTTTGTCGTAAGAGGCGACTAAGGGATCGGGTGGTCAGGCTCGCTGACTTGGTTGATGCATGTCATTGTATCTCAATTGCGTGGAATATTGCTGCGTGCGGCGTTAAACAAAGAACAACAAAAACGGAAAAAACGGATCCTACTTATTTTGTGGATACCATAGCAATAAATCAAACGAATAGATCGTTTGAGCTAGCTAAATAGAAAAAATAGTCGATAGTCATAATTCCCTCTGTTGGTCCCACGTGAAATGTTCTTCATGAATACTGTAAATCATGAAATTAACGCAATAATAAGTCAGCACATTAATGCGAGTATAGAACCCTGGCCTACAATGCGTCATGATATTTATGAGAGTAGCCTTGCAAAAATCACCGTAGTATTGGCTGATAGACGTTCGACCGAATTATATCATTTGATAAATTCAACTGTCCATCTAATTTCCATTAATGTATGTTACATATATAATATGTTCGTGGGTTTCTTCACTGAACGTATAGTGTTGAGGACTACTTCAGTTGAGGATAAGTAACATAAATAATGATGATATAATTATGATATTATTGTCATTATTATTCCTTCAGATCATTAAAAAGAGTTATTATGTTTTCATATTAAACATAGAGAAAGAGGTATGTATATTGTGGAGATTATGTTTTAGCGTCGGCATTGTTAACATAATTCTTAAAGATATTATGTTTTGTTTATTGTCTAATGCCGCACTCAGCAACTTAAGGATATTTCAACATACATACATTTAGGTTCAGTTGTATTATTAAATTTGTTTTATTTTGCAAATGTTATAGAGACCTGATAAAGTGATATAAAAATGTATGGTCGCTATTCTTAAAAGAAAGCATATGTAAGATTTATCAACCAGAAATATTGCACATTAAAGGATAATCATATATCATGACACTATTCTATGTCGAACTCAACTATATTTGTGTGTGCTATTGCTACATGATTGCTTATGACACGGACATGTCATGATAAAGCAATGAGAAATTGACATTTGATGATATAAGACAGCAACGCAATAAATCGCAAAGAAGAAAGAAGAAGAAAGCGATATTTATTTCACGATAAAACATTGTTCTATCATGACGTCATTTATGGAGATTCGATGCAGCTGGGGAAGGTGGATAAATGCAATGCCCGAACAATCGCATCAGAAAGTGAGAGCGAAATGACAATCTTAATTACATGACCATATACACTGAAATTATATCTCATGTTTATCAGTTGACAAAAACGACATAAGCCGTTCCATCATCATAAGAAACCCTTGCCAAAAGTAGCGCCAACTGCACGATTCCGACAAAACCAGGAGCATGTTTCATTATTCGCCATAAAAGATGATGACACTGGGTGCTCGGAAAAAGGCGAGCTCATCCCGATCCACTAGTGGCACCCGCCACAAACACATGCAAAGGCAAGCCAATTGTTCACCCGAAAAGGCACGGAAACACACGCCACAAGTCAAAATAGAGAATTGCATCAGACATCATTTTTGTCATTCAAACGTCAAACCTGGAAATGCCGTCTACACGTCCAACACAAAGCCCAAGCCCAAGCCCGCCCAAACAACCCCCTGAGCTCGAAGCTTGCCGAAATCCAAAGTTCTGTTAATTACATACATTTTCTGCTAACCTAAAGTAATCTATACTAGTTCTGAAGTAAATCGTTTTTACCCGCATGAATCGCCTTATGTCATTTATTGCCAATAAACAGAATGTGCACACTTTCTGACAATAATGTGTGATAAGGCACGCACCAAACCAAAACTCTCGATATACATGTTGCTCTTACTTAAAACACTATTGGGCTTGCAAGATACGAATATTAAAGAGCCTTGCTTTCCTGGTGTGCTTTCATTCCAATTTGAAATAATGACATAAATAGTTACCACTCATCCTTCAATATTTTTCAAGGTCGGGTTAATCACAAACATATTTGAATATATACAACAGCTATACTTACTTATCTTTATATTTAAAAGCATTAGGTTTCTCTGTCATACAAACCCCGAAACAAATATGTCCAATACAGCCCAAAATTTGGCAAAATGAAGAAAGTCTCTTGGCTCCTTCTTATTATATTTTATAACTATTGTTTAACAACTGTGTTTTTTTTGTATATGTTCATTTCAGAGATTAGATGTTATTCTAGCATCATGTCTGTGGTACGTTCACTGCATCAGCGTTGACATAAAAACGATATTTACATATATAGATACATACAGAGGAAATGCTTAGCATTCATCTTTTAAGGAAGAATGTGGGACTTGATTAATACATATGTATGTGGACATATATGTATGGACATTTTGATGAATATAGATATACCTCCTTATAAGATAGTGATCGTAGATGATTGTAGAACGTGCATGAAGAAAATGGAATAATTATGTGAGTACTCGTGTCAATACCACGTTTAGCAATATTCAGCCGTATTGCGATATTGGTTTCCAACATACAAGACGGACCATGACATTATGACTTGAATTTGGACCTGGCTCTCTGGTGTGATGTACCACCCCATAATCTCATGTTGAAAAAGAGCTTAAAAGCACGAATAAAGATCACGAGATGAAACTGATGTATACATCTGGACATATATTTGTGTAGTATTACTACGTTAATTTATCAGTATACATGTATTTTGCGCAAAGGGATATTATAGGATCAATGCTGACATCCGCATATAATCTATTCACCAGTGCTGTAATATTTAATTCATTTGTCTTTTTAACACATATTGATAGGAAAATGGAGAGTCTGTCTCAAGAAATATAGACATGCATGGGATCTTTTGGATAGTTGTACTTCACGGTTAGACTAATGCTTAGTCTCTGAAAATACATTATTTTGGTTAAAACGAGAAACTATATTTAAATTTAAAAGGAGCCCAAGTGAGATGGAAATTTCAACCTGAACATCTAGGCTTGTTTCATTTGGGGCTATAGCATTGCAGTAAGGCCTGGGCGGAAGGGAAAACAATATGGTTCAGGTACTGTGAGACAAACTACTTCACGGTCTGTATCCCCGTCGTGATCTTCAGAGCTACGAAATAAGAGCCATCTGAGACAGCGACTCGACACCTGTTTGCACCCATCAGATACCAGTCACTACTGTCACTACTTCTCTCTCCAAACGAAAAAAAATACGAAAAATGTCGGAAGTGTATATTTTTAATACTTCTAATTTACTATTTACATACATAAATAACTTTAAAGTAATTATATGAATCTCATGTTCAAAAATGTATTATAGGTATTTGTCATGCTGGTACCGTTTTGTCGCCATTGTGTAGCTTTTGTGGAGTTATTATGAATATCAAATACATGTCTTGAAATATGGACGTGTAAAAGAGTACATCATTGAAGCATATGCAGTCTAACCCATTTAATTGACGTGTACGGATATTTTATCCATTTACTTATACACACTTATTATGGACATATACAGAATTTCATTGTACCTTATTATTAAAAAAAATGCCCGTGAAGATCCGGGTTAGAATAGGCCTTCAACAACCCATGCTTGTACGAAGGCGACTAACGTAATCGGGTGGTCAGACTCGCTGACTTGGTTGCATGTCATCGATCCCAATTGCGTAGATCGGTGCTCTTGATGTCAATAACTTGATTGTCTGACCCAGACTGGATTATTTACAAACCGCCGTCATATAGCTGGTATATTGTTGAGTGCGGCGTTTAACATCAAACAATCAAACAAAAACTATTACTAAACACCTTCCAACAATGAGAAATTAAACTTATATTTTTTATATATTTAGTTTTATTTATAAAATAATTTGATTCATAATTTAATCATTGCGTTGTTTTCTTGTCTGTTATTCAATGCACATGTTCAAACCCCTAAACTTTTAATACATGTATTTGATTTTTCACAAATGGTTACGTTAGTGAGTTGCCTCGATCTTTCGATACCTGCTCACAAGAACAGATTGAAATAGTTTGTTTGTACTATCATATTTCATTTTATTTAATTCATAATACGAAATTAATAATTCATTTATCACAGTAAAGATCATATTCGTTTAAATCACTATCTGATGTTAAAGTTTTATTGCAGAAATTATTATGAATTCAAAATGTAGAAAGAAACACAATTTGCCATTATTTGAAATGCAATATTTCTCAACTTTTAAACTATACAAAGTATAATATAATGATTAGAATGCCTGTAACGAACAGTGTGAGCCCTTGTTCTATGCAGCAAACAGCCCAAACCTGAAACCCCACAATATATCGGATTACACTGACCCAGGCCGGCCCCACCTGGAATCTCCCAAACGTCAGTTCTCCATGCCATAGACCATAGAGAATAAATTTAAAAGAACGTCTAGAACGATCTGGCAAGTCCAGATTGCCTCAATTCTATTAAGCATAAATAAAACAATATTGTTCTTGGCTCCTTTAGATTATCAATGACAAGTGAGGATATCGTATAGTAATCGTTGATACCGCGCTTCACTATAATAAACATTATAATCAAGTTAACTAGTATGGATATTACTACAGTGAACATGAACCTGATCATGCCCTTCGTAATATCAAATACTAATATGTTATTGTGTGATGAATTTAACTGGATTATTGGTGACATGTGATATTAATATTCCATCAATTTCTTTCCTGTCTGGTCTATCCATGTCTACAAAATAGAAATAATAAAATTAAAAGGGAGGACAGATCAATTCTTAATTTCAGGCTAGAGCTGTGGAAATCTAGACTTTCCCAATCATTGTAGCCTTGCATTGGTCTCATTTTTTTACTTTATTCTCTTGGGTCTACGTCACAGCTCATACCATACAATAACAAGATCAGTTTGCCCCCCGCCGGAACTCCTGGATTTTGGTTATATCATCTAACATGGCCAACTCTGCTCTTAAGGAAACAAGAACCTAATCAGTGAGAGGTCCTTTATCATCCCTATTTGACTGCTTATACAAATGTTATATCTCTCCTCACAGCTGGTTAATATATATTTTTGCTGCTGAATATTCGAAACAGAGTAATTGAGATGGTACTACACATGTATACGGTTCTATTTTAAATGACTGCGGCGCTCCATTATGAAAACAAATTGTTTTAACGCTGCTCTCAGCAGTATTCCAGTGATATATGACGGTGGTCTGTTGTATATGAAATAAATGCAAATTGAATCTTGAATCTTGAAAGTTGTAACTGTTCCGTAAATCAGTATCACATACAGTGTATCAACTGGAATATAATGTAAACAACACGCAGTATACAGTGTGTCGCGAGCTCCGCGCTGGGCTGGAGCACACATTTCCTACCCTCTCTCTTCGACAAACACCTCATGGGAGTGTAACGAGGTCACAGGTCAGGCGTGCACACGTCAGTTGTTTTGCACGGTCTTCCGGACGATCATTGCACTAGTGGAATATGGATTGTTGATGAGGTACTACGTGTTTGGAACTGGGAGTTGAACACTAAGCACTCTAAGCACTAAGCACGACAGTGCGACAACGCGACAATGCGACAAATGCTCAAAATGTCGAATTTCGCGCTTTGGTTAATTTTAACACGTTTTTGTTTGTTTTTGTGAGGACGTCAATGCGACAATACGACAACGCGACAATGTCACCTCCAACATTCCACAGTGATCCGTGCAAATTATGAAATAGACGTCTAACATGCCCATTAAACGATAAAGTGTAAAAATGCGCTATAGCAGCTTCTGATTTGATAGCTCTTTAAGAGGGATTATCAATAATTGGATAGGGGATGAGTTCGGACATCATTGAGTGTTTCCGTGCTTTGTTCAGGTGATCAATTGACTTGTCCTTGCATGTGTTTGTGCCGGTTGCATCCTGTGTGGCAGGATACGCTCACCTTTTCGCGAAAACCCATTGAATGGCCTGAACCACTTGGGTTTTTTATCCCACATCAGTCTGATACACCGTGATATAACTGAAATACTGTTCAAAGTGGTGTCCGTAGTGTGTTACTGCAACTGTCCAAATTTTGTGTAGTGATGTCGTAATACATTTACATCAAGTACAAGACGTCAAAATGGCCGACACGATAAACGTGACGGGAGATATTTTCAAAGTTGTTAATTAACCTGTGGCGATTTCAAGCCCTTGTAATCACTGATCAATTGGCCGATCATTGAAAGGTGATTTAAAGATGTGTCAAATAGATACTAAGGTAAATTCATAGATTGCTGTAGATTGTCACTACGATAGTTTGGATTTTTGGGGTTTTTTTTCTCTGGGATGGTTTGCACCGAGAGTATCCTTGAACGGGCATGCAACCAAACTCTATGACTTATTCCAGAGTATGCTAAGATGCTACGTTCAAAATTAAAGGGTCTAAATGATGAGAAACAACGCTTCTGTATGAATTCGTACTAGGGAATGCCCAGGCTTTTCCCCAGGAATGTGGAAGTAGTCAGTGTTTACGTCATTTCAAGCATACAGTCACGTGAAAAACGTCATGTGACCCACCTCTCGTCCTATGGAAAAGCCGTACATCGTGTAAACTTCACATTACAAAATTAGTTACTGTTATAACCAAATGAAACACAACCCGTTATCGGATAGAGGTAACTGTGCATAGCGGAGGGATATGTTATCTCATTAAACTTGGTAACATGGTTTGGTTTGACTTCTTGGCGCGTGTCGATTAACTCGTCAGCAAATCTCGCATGACTGCGCGCGACAGATACTAGAGTAAGGCATGCCAGAAATACGAAACCTAATGCTTCCGGAAGGAAGCCCTAGGCATCACGTGCGTTGGGGGACCAGCGCCATCTGATTGGCCGTTAACCGTTAGTGAAATCATATGAACACACACACACACACACACACACACACACACACACAGTGCTCTCAGTATAGGCCAGCTGTTTTGCTGTTGGACATGGTAACAGGCCACTCAGACAGCTATATTCTTTTACGAGTATTCATAATAAAGTATTCTGGACTAAACCAGGTGTTTCTGGATTTTCATTCAGACCATGTGTAGACAAATCTAAAATTATGGAGAAATATTTCTTACCTGCTTTCATTGCTAGCCCGGCCTGATGTATGGCCACAAGAGATGATGAACAGGCAGTATCTATGGTCATGGATGGTCCTCTGAGATCAAAGATGAAGGACACCCTGTTGGATACAATGCTGCTGCCTGTGCCAGTCACGGAGTGGTGGTCTATAAGGTGTGCGTGATTGTTGGACAGCTGTGTGAAGTCATTGTTCATGCAGCCGAGGAAGACACCTACTTTCTCTCCTTCTATTTGTTTCCTGGTGATGCCCGCGTCCTCCAATGCCATGAACGTGCATTCCAACACCTGGCGCTGCTGGGGGTCCATTTGGGAAGCTTCTTGCTCATTGATGCCAAACAGTTTGAAATCGAAATGAGCATAACTGCAAAAAGAAATGTACTCCAAATATCACTGTTAGACGGAAGGCATTTTGTGTTTTTATTTATCTCCAGGAACATTTATTATCAGAAAGACAGTTGAAAGTCTTCATGCTAACAAACCGATTGTTTACAAACGTATTTATCGAACGTACACATGCTTCCACTTTCTTGTTACATACTAATCAGTAAGTAAATATGAACATACTTCTTAATGAAACCAGCTGTGTTGGCATATGTCTTGCCAGGAGCGTGTGGGTCTCTGTCATAGAATACATCCTTAATCCATCGCTCATCAGAGATTTCAACGACGTGGTTTTCTCCATTCACAAGGACCTGCCAGAATTCTCTGAGGCAAGAAGCACCAGGGAAGCGACAACCGATGCCGATGATGGCAACATCATCATCTGTTGTTTCCACAGTGTCTCTACTGCCTTTCATAGACATCGTGAAGAATAATTGGAACACTTTGCTAAAAAATATAAACACCAAGGAAAAGTGAAGAGATCTCTTGTGTAAATGACAACTGAAAATACTTTGTTCACTGGAAGAAGATCTACAAGGAATCGGCCACTATTTAAACCACATTTACGCTTACGGGATTCTGTCGTTACGTTAGTCAATTACATCTGTTTAAGTAAAGCTGCTTAAAAGTTGAAGTCCTTTTTTACCGTTCTACACATGATACAATGTATACTACTCAAAAGAAGTTAAGGATCACCTGATTCTTTCATATTACTATAGCTAATCTCTCATGTCATGACAGATTAACTTTACCATTATTAAAGTATCGGGTGATCCTTAACTTCTTTTGAGTAATATATAAAGGTTGGTGCCAATCCATGGTGACATGGTCTCAGAATATGAAAATAGTGCATTACCATGTGTGACCTCACGTCTCAACTGTTTCCAGAGGGTTTGAAAGTGCTGCAAGTGACAGGTCTATTTTACATATAATCCAAACGTGATCATTTAACGGCGCAATTCACTGAGGGTCTTTGAACAACTTGTAATTGCCAAATAAGACCTGCAGATTCATCTTGTCTTCTATCGTTTACTACTGGGTACCAACATAATCACCATGAGATGTCAAATGTTTCACTGATACTGTAAACACTAATATTTAAGCTTCCCCTAACTGACATACACAGAAGGTGTTGTCTAACATACATGTTCCTCGACATGTGTCACCTATAACGGCAGAAAACATATTCTTAATTTTGGAGGTCATTGATAAATGAAAGAAATAACATTGGCGTAATAGTCTTTTATTACGATGCTATATGCCAACTGAAGTAGGTCGTATTATGTATTATGTATCCTACATAATAACATAATATTCACTTTATATGGTTTAAAAGACATCTGTGACGAATATCACTATTTGTTTTTGGCCCTATATTTGGTTACACAAAGGCGTAGATTTGAACATTTCCACCAAGATCCGTCTTGTCGGGGTATTCGCAGGACGTCGACCCGTTGACCATAAATATTCGTACGACGTCCCAGTACAATATTCTTTGATACTGTTGCTTGTTGTAATGGATTGAAACTGGGGGCCCTCTAGTGAGCGATGTCAGTGATTATGATAGTCATATTAATTAGTGACATTTTGTCAAATAGACCGGCTGGATTCGTAGTGTGTCTAAATCCCAGCTCGTACTAATAACATTTACTAATAATAATATTTAAAGAACGACAACCACTACTTCTTTTGCTACAGCGAGTACGGCAAAAACGCAACATCTACCACACAAGAAACTAATAATCAAGGACCATGACAACCACATCAACTGCTCCCACCACTAATAATACTTCAACAAAACATTTTACTAGTTCATGTCTAGAACTACTATGACCACGAATAGTACTACTGTATAATGAGAATCAACGTATCACCTCAGTATGGGTTGACGCAATATCACGCACAACTCTATAGTCTGGAAGGGAATTTAAGGTACCGATGTTTACTACAATATCTGAAAAACTATTGGACCTACTCCAGTCAAAGCTGGTATGAGATTATTAAACAGTCATACATAACTGGATATAATATTTAAAGACAATCGGTGCATGAATAAAAAATCTGTCTATTTAGTTATCACTATATTTCATCAACAACCAGATGTGTTCGTCACGGGTGGAACGAGCATTCATTGAAACAGCCAACTGCATAATGTTACCCCTGCGTCACAGGGTCATATGACAAAGTTGAACCAATCAACTCAACTCGAAAGGGTGCACGGGAATCACGCACGCACGAATACGGTGTTAGCGTTGGGCGTCTCAACGTGCGTGATTCCCGTGCACCCTTTCGAGTTGAGTTGATTGGTTCAACTGTGTCATATGGCCCTGTGACGTATTGTACTGCATACCACCAATACTTTGGATTTGGAGATTAGCAGACCAAGGCCGCTACTGGCAGAGCTGGCGGAACATACAACATTTCAAAGAATGAAAACTCAAAGAACTTCTATATGCTGTCCTTTGTCAATTCAAATATTGCTGGTGTCATCTGCGTTTGAAAAGGTAGCATTTGAATGATTGGTATACGAATTTTGTCTGACAGTGTTGTCCTTTCGGTTACATTTGGAATGCCTCATGCTATGTGAATAGTTTATTTATTGCATGCCCAAACAAACTCTCCACAAGACTGTATGACAGGAGGGACGACTTCAACTTTCCATTTATATCAGAACATTTCACTTGATCATGTTATAGTCGGAATCTTACAGATTTACATAGAAAGATTGTATTGTGAGTGTTAAAATATGTGTTATTTTAAAGGAAGAGGCGTTTATATAGATAACTAATTGTGTGTTCACAAATCCAATTCATATGATTAATATCTATTCTTGAATATAAGTTTAAATGGAAAATGTAAGGTATTTTTCACCTAAGTTGAAAATCAATAATTATAATACAGACTGAGTAACAGACTGAATAGTATAGATCCATAGCAATACGACTGCCTTCACGATAACAAAGAAAACAACAGGTGTTTGTAATGACCAACAGAAATGTATTTCGCAGGAGCTGATCTAAAACAATTGTGAGAAATGTACATGTATATTACGTGTTAGATTGACAACAGCTGAGTGAGTTGCACGTGGTATTGGTATTTACACAAACTTGAATACTATTTTTAACGAAAAGAATCAGGGACAGGTGTCTTATTTCACTTAATGTCCATGGCTTTTATGGATGTAACGTGATCGCTTTTGTGGCAATGATAATTTTCATTTGCTTTAAATTTGACAAAGAAAAGACGAAGGTTGTTTGAGCACACACACAAATATTGATACCAAGAATGTGCCTGCCTTTTTGACAAATAATGGTGACTACAAGAACATGAAACAAACATGTAACGAGTTTAATTATCTACAGTCGTTCAGACTTTTTGAACACTTCCGTGTAATAACCTATTCAGTTTGTCTTAATCACAGATAACGACAACCTTCACATCAACAATATGTTGAACCAGTTTGCGAATGAATCTTGGTTTCTACTAATACCTCAACGGACTATACCAATATCTTAGGCCCAGAGATGAACGGACGGCAATATAACTTGACACTTCAACATATTTGATGTTGTCGAAAAAAAAGGAGAGAAATTTGGTTCTGAGACACCCAGAAAGATTCTTTTATGTATGATCAACTGGTGGGTTATTTCCACTGCTATTGACATGGCGTGTGATTGGACTGGAAGGATACTATTCTTTATGACCTTTCCGTTGAGGAACAGGGTGTAAATATATCACTGTTGTTTGCCCGAGTACCGTGGCACCAACGGCTGATGATACAAGACATTTTTGGAACTAAATTTGTGAAAGTGTAAAGAATGTCAATGAGAAAAAGAGAGAAACAAAGCACAATGTGTTGGTGCATGATACACCTACAAGCTTGAGACAAGCGCCGGGCCTACTTCAACCAACCTAACACTTCTGCCAATGCCTGTACATGTATTTAATAGCTTATGTGACTACATGTAACTTGATGGTGGATAAATCTTGTTTTCTTTGCAATTCTCGATGTAAGATACAAATTATGCATTGGCCAGCCAAGTATTGACTAAATACACTGTCATTATATTCATTGTTTTTATGTCATGGTGGTTGTTGAAAAAACTTTGGGAAAAGAAGAAATGTCCTCCAAACATGGAAGAGGTGAATATGCTGTTAATGTGTATCATGATCACAAATAGAAGGTATGGGGATAGATATCAATATCTGGAGAGTCAGAATAGGATGTTTTTGTCAACAGGACCGACGAGTTGGCGCCACATATCAAGGCTGGGACTAAGACTGTAAGACTTCTGTCAGTAACCCTCTTATTTGTCGCCGAAAATGTCGTGTCGAACCCCCTGGCTCCCAAACAACAACCTGAATGTGTATAGACTAAGACAGATAAATAAGAGGTTCATTCCCGTCCAAATAATTTGATCTTTAACGACATACCCGACAAGAGAGGTGACACAAGAGAGAGAGAGAGCCAGAAGACAGTTTGAGAATTTATTACCTCAACACTCCATCTCGACTCTGCAGGTTCTATCAACATTGAAAGAGCCTACAGATTACACTCAATCTCAAATCTGAAGATTCTATCAACATTGAAAGAGCCTACAGATTACACTCAATCTCAACTCTGAAGATTCTATCCACATTGAAAGAGCCTACAGATTACACTCAATCTCGACTCTGCAGATTCTATCAACATTGAAAGAGCCCACAGATTACACTCAAAATCACCAACCAGGCCCATAATAGTGCGATTTCCATTTTACAAGTATAAATTATAAGGTTTTTGATGTTGTAAAGAAAGAGTTAAACTGAACAAAGACTTTAGAGTATCTGATGATTTTACATAGAAAGTTCACAAAGAGCGTTTGAAATTGCTTCCCTTTATGAAGCAGGCCAGAGGCGATGGTGAAACGGTCAACATTAGTTATGATAGGCTGGTGATCGAGGGATGTGTGTACACATAGGATCATCACTATTTGATAGTGATTTGTAATCACATGCTTCTGATATAGTTGGAATCGTACAATGTACGCTTTGGCAGATTCTCATGAATATGGAAAGGGTTTGTGTCGCTTTTGTTTATATAATCCACCTCACAAAAAAATGCATATCAAGATACCTGAACACTATGACTATACGTGTAATATACATTTAGTTTCACTCAGAAAGTCCCTTTCATGGTGGACCAGCTAACATCTTATATTTCTTTTGAATATGGAATGGATTTTATCGCTTTTATTTGATGATCATGGGGTCTCTGTAATGTGGGGCAAAGATGTCATTGGGTGTCTCACAGAATATCTAACGCGGAAACAGCTTCAGCTTGGGGTGTTTCTACCCAGACTGGGGGAGGCCAGGGGTGTGGCCATGGCTACAGTCGTACCCAGAGTTACACTGGTAAACATCATCATGATAAGAAAAACGCTTGCTCCACATGGGCAGATCGTAGTTTGGTTGGAACTACTGACAAGTGTACAACAATTACTATTAATTGCATCAGGTATTGTAAACATCGGGATAGTTACAGCATCACCAGTACTTGAAAGTACTACCAAGTCTCATCACACAAAGGGTCAGTCTGACCTAAGTGTGTCAACCAGGAATGGTCATGCAGACGATGTGGGCAACACAACTGGATTCTGCACATTAAATATTCACGTCTTGAGATCAAAAGATGAGTGATCTGATTCTGTTTCATTTTGTAAATCTTTTGATATAATTTCTCTCTCAGAAACTATTAGTGATTAGGCTGTATCTATGTTAAACAACAATTTCAGTAATTACAACATTTTCGAATATAAGGCTAAGGCATTTGTTAGCCGTGGTCGGTTCTCAGGTGGAATTTCTGTTTGTATTAAAAATCATTTGTTACAATATTTTGACCGAGATTACTCCCTATAGGATGGTGCTCTGTTTTTCAGAATCAAGGATGAACTACCTCCCTTCCAAGCATTCATGTTGTTTGTTTACATTAACCCCGAAGGGTAGAACGCCGACAAAGCCATATTATTCATGACTATGGAGACTTGTGTGAAATCATCCTTTGTGGAGATTTCAATGCGAGGACTGGTCGGGATTTAGATTACTTTATGAATAATGAGACATATTATCTTCCTTTTGATCAAGAATATACTTCAGAAGAATTGTATCAACAACAACGATAGTGATCGAAAATCAGTGATTTTCGTATAAATAATTATGGGGATAAATAGTTATGGTAGAGACATACTTGAATTACTTGGCGTTCACGTCGTTCATGGTAGGACAAACTCAGAGAGTCCAGGTAATCTTACTTTCATTTGTCACACTGGAAGTAGTACTGTAGATTATTATATAGTTTCACGCGAGTTTATTTGAAGCTATTACAGATATATCAGTGATCAAACAAACCAACTGAGATCACTTGCCTATTATCTGTCATTTCAAGACTTACTCCCTGTTCTCTTCAATCAAATAATAATGGCAAGATTGCAGCTGCCTCATTAACCCCAGTACCAAAATATAAACTTCCCCCTGAGCAAGTTGTTCCCTGCCACCTCTATTTGGGTAATACATTAAATGGAGAAATGTTCGATGTGTTTGCTATGGAATACTGTAAGGGACATTCTCGCGATCTCGCATTCTCGCGATCTCGACCTTTGGAAACGAGGTAAATATGCCAAAAACACGAGAATGCGAGATCGCGAGAACGCGAGATTTGGCCAAAATCTCGCGTTCTCGCGATCTCGCATTCTCGTGTTTTTGGTACATAGCCATTTTTGTCAAAAGTCGACAACGCGAGAATGCGACATTTGAACATGATGCAAAATCTCGCAATCTCGCAATCTCGACTTGTCAAATTAGGCAACAAAAACACGAAATCGCGAGAACGCGAGAATGCGACATTTCATTTTCTCGCGATCTCGCGTTCTCGTGTTCTCGCGTTTTAGACGCTCTCCGTGCGCATGCGTAATATCATAAGGTCAAGCGCATGCGCACGTTAGTAGTCCTATGGTCATGCTTCTTTCATGCTCTTCATTCTCCAAGTAGCATTTCGCAAACTTATGACTTGAGTTTGGAAATGCTATGTAATTTAAATACACAAAGTCTGAGTCATCTCCCGTTGTTACAGTTTCCTATGTACTTTATAATAAAACCCTCAACATGCTCAATATATTTTACAAAAGAAATTGTGTGCATGAATGTCCAATGATAGTGAAAATATTAATGTGTCTGAAAGCTTGAAACAAAACTATTACCGTCAGTGACTGAGTAATATTGCTTAAAGTCGCATCAGCAGTACTACAGTTACAGAAATATCACAGGCCAGTGAGTTTCTCCATGAGGCAATTTTATACACGGCTAGCATATTCATGAAAGGCAAAATTCTCATAGACCAATTTGTAATACAAAATTAACTTTCATATTTTCATATTGTAACCGGGGATTGTGATGGAAAATACAATTTCAAACATAGTCTACGGGTGTGAGTGTTTATTGCCAGAGTAGATAATGACATCTTTTAATGTACAAAACAATACTGCATAGGTTTCATTCATTCGTTTCATATAAACATACGTCTATATTCTGTACATGAACATGAACTTACTAATCAATGATATACAAAATCATTATATTAACCCTATAATGAACAAACAATTCATCAAGGGCGATAACTCGATCCCGACATCACTCATAAGATACAATATAAACCTGGTCCATGTTGTAAAACACACTTAACATTATAAATACAATTACCATTTTCTTGAAACTGCTGTATTTATTCAGTAACTCACATATATTTGGCACGATACACTATTTACAATTCATATTTCGAGACACGACAAACATGTAAATTACCCATACCCAGTGGGTGACACTGGGATGTTTATCGTCTTCATGCAACCGCCTGTTCAACGAAATTGAGTTTCTATATAGAGCCAGCTGACGGTCACTTCCCTCTCACAATTAACGTCATGAAACTCTCTGCGATATTAAAGTACATGATGACAATCAAATCATCAGAAATGAGGTCCTGATTAATCGTAAAATACACCCCGCTTCGTTCTTCAATGATTTTAGCGAGTAAACGTGTAGTCATCTATAGAGTAGGTGAGAGAGTTGGGTTTAACACCGCTTTAAACAGTATTCCAGTTACATCACAACGTGTCAGCTTAATATGAGAGGAAAGCCCACGAGAACGGCGAACCGGGATTCGAACCCACAATCATAGGTTCCGGGCGTGCCCAACTGACGCAACTCTGCACAGAGAATCGCGGCGCCTCAGACGACTGGGCCACCCTAACGAGTGTTGATATATTTGATGTCAGACCGCCGTCATATAGCTGGAATATTGCTGAGTGCGGCGTTAACAACAAACAAACAAACAAAATCTTTCTGAAAAATACTTTTAGGCATCCATGTTGGTTATTTGACTGTTAGTTGTTAGACAATATTTGTCAAATTCAGTCAGTTCACAGGCAAGAAACGGAGAGTGTTCTTGACTTTATAAATGTTACCAGTCTACATAAAATTTCTGTATAATCAAAAGACTTGGAACATTTGCATTCTGACATTGTCAAAAGTCACGTGATTTTGAGCAGCCATTTTGAAATAAACTTCGTTAATTTGCAAAGCAGAAATTTCTATGAACGTTGTGACTCATCCCGTCGTTTTGATGTTAAAAGACACGAGCGTGATATTTCATTCATCATCCAACATCATTCTTCCAACTTTTTCAGTTTGCAGACAGTAATAAGATGTTGGATACAATGGTTCGTGCGCACCTCAGTTCACGCCGCTGCACTCGAGTTTACCGTGAGTGAGTGAGTTTGGTTTTACGCCGCTATTAGCAATATTCCACCAATATCACGGCGGGGGACGCTAGAAATGGGCTTCAAACATTGTACCCATGTCGGGAATCGAACCGGGTCTTCGGCGTAACGTGCGAATGCTTTAACCACTCGGCTACCCGACCGCCCCGAGTTTACCGTGACGAATTACCTTACAAAATAGTTACATTTAACTGTATAGACAATTAGCACAAAACACGAGAACGCGAGATTGCGACACTTGACAAATGTCGCAATCTCGCGTTCTCGCGTTCTCGTGTTTTTGTGCTAATTGCCTATACAGTTATATGTAACTATTTTCAAAAACACGAGAACGCGAGAACGCGAGATCGCGACACTTGACCAATGTCGCAATCTCGCGTTCTCGCGTTCTCGTGTTTTTGTGCTAAATGCCTATACAGTTATATGTAACTATTTTCAAAAACACGAGAACGCGAGAACGCGAGATCGTGACACTTGACCAATGTCGCAATCTCGCGTTCTCGCGTTCTCGTGTTTTTGTGCTAAATGCCTATACAGTTATATGTAACTATTTTCAAAAACACGAGAACGCGAGAACGCGAGATCGCGACACTTGACCAATGTCGCAATCTCGCGTTCTCGCGTTCTCGTGTTTTTGTGCTAATTGCCTATACAGTTATATGTAACTATTTTCAAAAACACGAGAACGCGAGAACGCGAGATCGCGACACTTGACCAATGTCGCAATCTCGCGTTCTCGCGTTCTCGTGTTTTTGTGCTAAATGCCTATACAGTTATATGTAACTATTTTCAAAAACACGAGAACGCGAGAACGCGAGATCGCGAGATCGCGACACTTGACCAATGTCGCAATCTCGCGTTCTCGCGTTCTCGTGTTTTTGTGCTAATTGCCTATACAGTTATATGTAACTATTTTCAAAAACACGAGAACGCGAGAACGCGAGAACGCGAGATTGCGACACTTGACAAATGTCGCAATCTCGCGTTCTCGTGTTTTTGTGCTAAATGCCTATACAGTTATATGTAACTATTTTCAAAAACACGAGAACGCGAGAACGCGAGATCGCGACACTTGACCAATGTCGCAATCTCGCGTTCTCGCGTTCTCGTGTTTTTGTGCTAAATGCCTATACAGATATATGTAACTATTTTCAAAAACACGAGAACGCGAGAACGCGAGTTTGCGACACTTGACCAATGTCGCAATCTCGCGTTCTCGTGTTTTTGTGCTAAATGCCTATACAGTTATATGTAACTATTTTCAAAAACACGAGAACGCGAGAACGCGAGATCGCGACACTTGACCAATGTCGCAATCTCGCGTTCTCGCGTTCTCGTGTTTTTGTGCTAATTGCCTATACAGTAATATGTAACTATTTTCAAAAACACGAGAACGCGAGAACGCGAGATCGCGACACTTGACCAATGTCGCAATCTCGCGTTCTCGCGTTCTCGTGTTTTTGTGCTAAATGCCTATACAGTTATATGTAACTATTTTCAAAAACACGAGAACGCGAGAACGCGAGATCGCGACACTTGACCAATGTCGCAATCTCGCGTTCTCGCGTTCTCGTGTTTTTGTGCTAAATGCCTATACAGTTATATGTAACTATTTTCAAAAACACGAGAACGCGAGAACGCGAGATTGCGACATTGGTCAAGTGTCGGGATCTTGCGTTCTCGTGTTTTTGTTCCTGTTTGCCTGTACAGTCATCTTGTGGCTCAGTCGTCTGAGTTGTCGCAATTCGTTGTGTAGAGTTGCGTCCCTTGGATGTGCCAGAAACCTACAAAGGTAGGGGCATTGCCTAAAAGTCGGGCCGGGCCGGGCCGGGCCAAGGCGGGCCAAAGTGTTACTGGCTAATTACTTCATTATCGGCGATCATACCTACATATAATTGATGCAACATACAGACATGACATTAATGAACAATCACCAAAAAAAAAGTGCACCATAAATAAGTAATTCGGAGTAAATCACTTGAAAACCAGATAGTGGAGCTGTGTGCAAGCGTCGCTGATCTTGGTAACATGTAAAAGAGCAATCGTTAAACGAAATAAGATTTGAAACGTATCAAATACTTCTAGCTATCGTGATACAAATTTCCATCTGTCAGCATAGCGTTTATATTTATAGGAACGTACTATATATAAGTAAATACGACTTTATGATGTCACTGATCGTCGTATTTAAAGCAAACACGTTGGTTAAAGTAGACCTCTTCTCCCTATACTCTCAACAGTCACACAAGTGTTCGGTCCGACTTGGCCCGGGCTGTCAAAATCAACTTTAAACTCACATATGTATCATCAAATGGATTCACATCTATAAACTAGTATAATATCTACCTAAATACCACTTTATAGTGTCTCAGATCGCTGTACTTAAAGAAAACAAGGGGCTCAAAGTGAAGCCCTTTTCCCTCTACATTCTCAATATAGTCTCTATCAGAAGTGTTTTGCTTGTGTTGGGTCCGACTTGGCCCGGATAATAGAAGCATTAAGCAGGGTTGAGGGAGAGGTTTATCCTGAAATCCAAAGTGTCTCACCTTACCTTCTCCAAGCGTTACTCTGTAAGTATGATCCTTGAAAAAAACACGACGGAATAGGTAAAAGCAAGGGATTTTCCGACCAGACACAAACCATGAACAAAGGGCTTCACTTTAACGAGTATACTTCACTCCAACACATTTGGTAATACATCTGTGAAGTTTAAGATGAATTTGACAGCCCGGGCGAAGTCGGGACAAGGACATGTGACAGAGATTTTCTTGAGAAGATCTTTAAATGCGAAAAACTGTGACGTTATAAAGTGGTATGTAGGTAGATATAACACTAATCTATAGATGTAAACACACTTGAAGATACATCTGTGTGTTTAAAGTTGATTTTGACCGCCCGGGCCAAGTCGGATCCAACACAAGCCAAACACTGCTGATAGAGATAATGTAAAGGGAAAAGGGCTTCACTTTTGAGCACCTTGTTTGCTAGTGCAATATGAGACACTTAAGTGTAATATAGGTAGATATAATATTAGTCTATAGATGTTAAGTATGTGTTGTAACTTTAGAAGCGCTTTGACAGTTTTTAACACGTGTCGTGTCAGTCCTATGACATTCGCGAATATCCACTTGCAGAAAACATCCTGTGTTGGTTTAACACGAATTAGTGCCAAACACGTTAATTAATGAAAGAAGAGTAGTCAAAACACTGTCATTTCGAATTCCTGCCCAGGACATCACACCCCTGCACGCTAAGGTCGGTAAGAAACCTTCTCATCAAAGTCAAGACACAGTCAAGACACTGACTTTTCGGTATGGACTCTCGGTATGTAGCTATAATTATCATTTTATTACATTGCTGAAGATGCATTTTGATACAAACTCAATTAAATGAGCAAAACTATACGTTTCTGGACATTTGAGATCTGCCTAGATATGCACGTTTCGTTTTATTATTCTGCAATCCAGTTTTAGTATTACCCGCTGGCCCGGCCCGCCCCGACTTTTCTTGGCCCGACTTTTAGGCAATCCCAATGGTAGGTTTCCTCCCATTTAAAAGGGGCACTGATCTACAGCAATGCCCCGAGACTGGTTGTTGTCTTTGTTATTGTTTTCCCCCGTGAGTATCCGGATGATATAGCAGATGTCAAGACTTGTCGCGACCTGTGCTGCGCCATTCGTAAGTGCATGTATCGCTTTTATTAATAGTATTTCATTGTGGGTACATTGTTTAGACAAAATGTATAAAGTTTCACGAAGGCAATTTTTGCAACGCATAAATATTCAGTTATTTTACAAATTGACTGAAAATCGGTCAATTTATGTTATTGTTATTACGAATTCCAAACATTTTTATGTTTTAATTTCATCACCCAGTGACTGAAAATGATAGGATTAAATTAAAGAAAACGAAATTCAAAGTATGTTTTTATAGTTTTGGCTTCTAATACTAGCGGGGCGGTCGGGTAGCCTAGTGGTTATTGCTGAAATAGTGCTAAAAGCGGGGTAAAATCAAACACACTCACTCACTCTAATACTAGGATAAATAGTCTATTTTTAAGCCCTTTTGAACCTCTTAAAAGTTGTTAGTCAATCTGGACTTGGATTCAGTCAATTTCTATATTACTGATATATTTAGACATTTTATAAATTGCCTGAGTGAATCACATTTTACACATTTAGTGTAATATACATGTATACACGCCTACAGGTACAAGAGGAACAAAAATGATTTTGTCAAATGCAACAGCAAATGAATGAAAACAAAATGCAAATATCATAGTAACGACCCACCGAAGTTTTATGTACACATTTGGGCAGCTTCCTTGTTCGAGGAATGTATCCGTGAACATTCACATATAGGAACAATATCCCATACGTCTGCAGCTGTGCAAATAAATTTATTCGACTTCACATGATTCTGTTACATTCAAATGTTTTAAAATATATACATATAGCGTTTCTGGATATTATAACCCGTGTTCGTTTCTCAACTGATCACTAAGTTTGTTTCAGATCTTTCACAAAGGTGTCTAGTCTCATCGGTCAGCTGAGATAGCACGTGTGACAATTATGTTCATGATGTCCATGGTGCTTTATAAATATCCATGGAGTTAGAAAGCAATGAACAATCAATAAACGTATTATCGGCTAATCCTTTGAACCAAGTATGTTGTTTTTACATCGGCACTTCACGCCATGATATGAGTGTATTCCGTCTGCTTTAGTAAACCTACACATATAAACACTTACAAACCCACTGTGCAAGATAACAGTGATTAATCAATGAACGTATTTTCTGTGGAACTTTTGATGGCGAGGAATGATCCGTTTACAAAAAAGTAAATGAACTGATCACTCCTCTTGCTGGGCTGCGACGTGAACATTACATAACATACATTTCACCTCACTTCAAACCTGGATTCAGATGAAATAATTACCCCAGACACAAGACACAACAGCCAAATGGGAACCGTTGTCAGGTAATCTGAGTAGTGCTACCACTAACTATACCTGTAATAGGTTCATTAACTTAGCAAAGACACAGGTGTAGGGTTATGCCAGAAAACGTGGATAACAACAAGAGATAGCAATCGTATTATCCGCGCAATCCAAAATCCGAAAATGCTTTCACTGCTGGGATACCATTTTTTAAACTATAAAAATAAACTGACGGCCAAAAGAAACGTTACCAACGATATTTCTATGATAAAATATGACCAACACAAATTGAAGCAGCAATAACAATTAACACGTCCCATTTTAATTCTGGAAACCCTAACGGCCAGAAACTCTACGGTCTTTTCCCAGTGTCGGTCAAAGGTATTTACAAAAATAAGCATGCTGTTTTTATGGGAACATACTAAGGAAGAAAAAATGAAAAAAAAGAGTTCAAAAACTCAATATTTACACCATCTCGCCCATGGGCCAATTATTGTATTGTAGAAATTCATCATTCAGAACCGTAAAATTGCTAATTCAAAAACAAAGTCCTTGACCTCCAACAGGGACATTTCTTGACAATGGGGCATTCGTCCAGTATTCGATCAACAACATTGGTTACAACTTTAAGGTGACAACGGCCCAGACCGTTCAAAACAGGATATGACCTCCATGAGCGGCAATGCATCTTCGAATGCGGCGTCGAACTGAGTAGACAAGCGTCCTCACATCGACCGCAGGTATCCGATTCCATTCCTCACGGAGGGCAACGATCAACGCTTGTCTCGTGAAGGGAGGATGTTGACGTTTCCGAAGACGACGCCCCAGCTGGTCCGAGATGTTCTGTGGGTGACAGATCTGGTGATCGAGCTGGCCATGGCAGGACAGTCACGCTGTTGGCGTTGAGGAAGTCTCTAGTAATACGGGCTTTATGGGGTGTGGCGTTACCTTGTTGGAACACCGTCCGTTGTTGACGCTGGATGAAAGGAAGAACCACTGGCCGTACAATGTTGTCAATGTAGCGTTGTGCTGTCAGATTGCCTTCGATGATGAGAAGTTCCGTCTTCTCGTCCCCGCAAACGCCGCCCCAGACCATCACACTTCCGCCCCCGTAAGGTTCAACCTCCTGGACACAACAAGGAGCCGTACGTTCACCACGTCGTCGATAAACTCGCGTCCGCCCATCAAGTTTGAAGAGATGGAACCTGCTCTCGTCACTTAACAGCACTCGCCGCCAATCCCTTTGTTGCCATCGCTGAGTTTGCCTGCACCACGTCAATCTTGCACGTCGATGTTGACGGGTCAAGGTCATGCCCTTGAAAGGGCGATAAGCCCGGAGACCATAATGTCGTAGTCGTCTGGTCACTGTTTGTCTGCTGACCGGATGTCCTAAGCTGTTGGCAGCTGATGACGTCACAGTAAGAAATCTGTTCCTCGGATGAAGTACTCGTAAAAAGCGGTCATCCTGCGGGGTCGTGACCTTTGGTCTGCCACTCCGTGGTCTGTCTGCGGTTCTGCCAGTCTGTCGGAGACGTGCGACCAGTCTGGAGCAGTTCATGTTAATGGCAACCGCTCTCTGTGTCGCTCCAGCATACATATGGCTCTCTCCCTCTGGACAGCGGTGGGGCGGTCGGGTAGCCTAGTGGTTGAAGCGTTCGCTCGTCACGCCGAAGACCCGGGTTCGATTCCAGACATGGGTACAATGTGTGAAGCCCATTTCTGGTGTCCCCCGCCGTGATATTGCTGGAATATTGCAAAAAGCGGCGTAAAACCAAACACACTCACTCACTCACTCTGGACAGCGGTCAGTCTTGGCATGTTCGTTGGTGTTAATCATCGCAACCATTGATAGGGAACATATCCGTGCGTAATTTATACCCGGGATTGCACGATAATTTGGGAAAGAATGTTTTATAAAAATGCTGAAAAACACCAAAATTTCCCAAAATCCGTAAAGCACGTGTAAAGAACGACAGAGAACATGAAGGCTGTATTCGTGAAATAACCATCTGGGGTATTTCCAAATAACGACATCCGATGAGCTTCCATCGTTGTTTTTTTCCGTTTGTTTAGGCTGACGAAATTAATTAACATGCGCCCTGTGTCTGAAATTCAGAGATTACAGGTAACCAATCAGTGTTCTTGAACACAGTAGTCCAGTCTCTTGTCACACTCAGTTGCGTCAGCGAGCAAATCGGCAGATAGTGAACCCCAGCTGGCAGTGTTAGACAGCCGAGAAGAAGATTAGTGCCCCTTTAAACCTACAAGCCGGGATATAACTGAAATATAAATACTGTTCAAAGCAGTGTTAAGCCAAACTCTCTCACTTAATCAGAGCCATGCCGGTCCCCCAGGCTTGATATTGGGGGTACTTTTCCAGTATAAGCATGCCTGTCATTTGGATGTTATGGCCGCAATAAATTAATAGTTACAGTTTGATTGATTTTTTAAAAACATGGGAGACAGGAGACATTTAAATTTAACGTTTTATTTTGTTCTTATCGACCTACTTTAGGCATATGTGTACAATTGCTGTCGACGGATGCGATTCACATGCATCATGTGTGTTCAGTAGGGCTACGTGTTGCGGAGTATTTTATCAGGTAAAGAAAGTAGAAACACTCATATTAACGATACTTCTATTTCTAGGAATTTGAGGGCATTAAAATAATGTAAGGCAGGATGTTTTGTTGTCAGGCGGGCGCGGATGAACATCAATTTATTAAAGTAGCGAATAAGGTATCGTATAAAAACAAACAAAAAAAAACATCGGACAATATCATTTTATCCGAATGCTACAATTTGGTCTGTGAGAATTTTCTTTTAATGAATATTCTAGCCGTGTATAAAATTGCCTCATTGAGAAACTCACCGGACCACTGGTGATTATTTCTGTAACTCACAGTGTAGCCGCGAATAGCTGCAATACCGCTGATGCGGCTTTAAGCAATACTACTCACTCACTCACTGACGGTGATAGTTAATGTTTTCCCCATCATTGGACATTCATGCACACAATTTCTTTTGTAAAATATATTGAGCATGTTGAGGGTTTTATTATAAAGTACATAGGAAACTGTAACAACGGGAGATGACTCAGACTTTGTGTATTTAAATTACATAGCATTTTCAAGCTCAAGTCATAAGTTTGCGAAATGCTACTTGGAGAATGAAGAGCATGAAAGAAGCATGACCAAAGGATTACTAACGTGCGCATGGGCCTTGACCTTATGATATTACGCATGCGCACGGACAGCGTCTAAAACGCGAGAACACGAGAACGCGAGATCGCGAGAAAATGAAATGTCGCATTCTCGCGTTCTCGCGATTTCGTGTTTTTGTGGCCTAATTTGACAAGTCGAGATTGCGAGATTGCGAGATTTTGCATCATGTTCAAATGTCGCATTCTCGCGTTGTCGACTTTTGACAAAAATGGCTATGTACCAAAAACACGAGAATGCGAGATCGCGAGAACGCGAGATTTTGGCCAAATCTCGCGTTCTCGCGATCTCGCATTCTCGTGTTTTTGGCATATTTACCTCGTTTCCAAAGGTCGAGATCGCGAGAATGCGAGAACGCGAGAATGTCCCTTACAGTATTCCATAGTTTGCAGTTATTCTGAAGGATAACCTTAACGCAGCAGTTACTAAGCTCACTGACATTATGATATGCTGTGCTAGAAGTGCTGGTGCGGTTTGCTCTTGGTCCAGTAAACGTCAAGTCCCAGGCAGCCTGGTTTGACAGCTAGTGTCAGAATATGAAATCTAGAAAGTATTTACACCTCAAAAAGTTCAGAAATTATAAGTGTGATGAATCCTGTCTATAAATTATTCAAGAAATACAAATTTACCGGATTTTCTACTGAAATTTATATATTTGATGGTAAAATTGAACCCAATTTGATATACGACTTGGAAATAGGCGCCATTAAGTATTATGAATCAATTAACAGAGGTTCATACTTTGCATTGTAACCGATTTCTGTGCATCAAATAAGGCATTACATGGTGAAACTGATCGTTGTAGTTTATATGTTCATAGCTAGCTGCGTGTTGTTCAATATTGGATACAAATATTAAAAATGAAAGAATTCAGGTACCCATTTCAATGTTATAAAATGCTAAAGCAATTACATGATTAGGGGAAAACAATTGTTTCCTTTGTATGTATCTCAGAAAACGTCGGTAATGAAAAACTGTTTTAAATACATTTAAACAATTATATATTTTACAAAAACTGGCTCCAACGAATTTCCTCCTCCAATTTTCACAAGAGTAATGCGAGTATCAAATCATTGTTAAAACCAGAATAATATTTAACTGTATTACAAGATACATCTCTATTGAGAGATCTTTGTAAATTTAGAATCTCTCTCCATAACTTCCATGTCAATAAATGTCGTAAAGCCAAGGATATTGATTCTGTCAATTGTATATGTACTAACCGTACCAAACGAGTATCATGTTCTTTTGATTTGTGAAAAATATAAAACTTTGTGATAAACGTTTTTATCAAATTTGAATATTAGACACAAAGACGATAATGACAAATTTAAGTTCAAACAATGAAGATGTTATCAAATGTTTAGCAATGAATTTAAAACATGTATTAAATATATAAAGATAAATATATATATACTCTGTTCAAGGTCGAGTTAATTTTCATGTATTAATGAAAACTGATCTCTCCGATGGACCATACGGCATTACACTCAATAATTTGTCTGGTACTATTTTCTATGAGGACATTTCAACATTCGGAATCGTACATAGGGATCTTCATCACAAGGCTGACGATGCTATGTATCCCTTAACCTTTCCCGCAGTTTCACAAACATGTTGTTACAAAATATGACAAGAAATATGCTTACTGCCTAAGCACTAACAAATTAAAATGATGAATAAAAAAATATGTGTTAATGAAAAATCAAACATGATATTTACAATGCAAACCGACACATATTTATTTTGAGTATTGTATCCTTATATAAAAGACCTAACATTTTGTAATATTCAGAATAGTTACATCATCAAATAGTTTGATAATATATATACTTCAACAAAGTAACACCGAACCATTATACTTCATCGGTACTGCACACATGGGTACACAAATGACATTATTATTCATTACCGTCAATCTTATAGATAATAGTAAGTTCAAAATACAGAAAACTCTTACCTGTCACATGACGATGACTATGTCTTGCTATCCAAGGGGACTATTCTCTGATTTATATAGACGGGGTAACAACGCGACTTGTGCACGTGATCTCCTTGATTCCTAACAACGCTTGCTGGTGTGAAACGATTGGTTCCAAGAAGCACACTCCTTATACCCATATATGTATCTCATAAATATGAGTTTAGTACAATACATATTACTAACAACAACAGTTGTTGGCGTCTTCTGACATGTTTACATGTCTAGAAAAGAGAATTATGTTTGACATGAGAAACATCACAGGAATAGACGTAAAGTTTACAAAGGAAGTTGAAAATAAGCGAACGGATATCCACTTGTCTATATCAAGAGTATTCAACTTTTGTAAAGAACATGAGATACAAAGTGTGGAAAAATGGCCTGGCTAGCCAGTCGACGTCTAGCTGTAAGTACGGTGTATTTGTCCAGTGAGATACAATGTGGCATAGGTGCAAACTGATCGACGTTAATATGTAAATAAAATCAGTTTAAGCGATTGGGCTATTTGACCATTATTGAAACGATATCAGGTCAGGGATATACCTAAAACGTAAGTCTTTGCCAAATTTCCTTGTTTTGATTTTGCCAAACAGAGTAAAGCAAGGAGGGACACATTTAGTGATCGTTATGATGCCTACTTCTTGCTTAAATGTCCTGTCACGAAATGTCACATATACACTGTATGTTATCTATGATGAAATCCAGCAATTCACATGTTGCTTTCTCAGTAAATGTAAGATTTCAGACAAATTGTCCTGACCCTTCGACGATAGAGATGTATCACAATGTATTTTTAGTCCCATGAGATACAATGTGGCATAAGAGACATGACAACCTTCTCGACGTGTAATTGTAAACCTTGGTTACACGAAACGGGTCATTATATTTCCAATGTGTTTCATGTGCTTTGATTAAGTTTTGATGCCTGTATATGGTCATGAAAGGAAATATAATAACTAACTGATTAGCATTGTATTTCCTATTAGGTTATGGACCTGGGAATATAAAGGGAAATTTTCATTTCAAACGTATGGAATAAGGTTCGAAATAGTAAACTGTCCAAACAATTCCAAATGATATACACACACATGTAAATATCATTAATTTGTTTCTGTGTCCCTCCACCCTGGCATAAATGACACCTCCTGTGATAATGGATGGGTATGGACAATGATGTAAAGGTGTGCATTTCTACATCATGTTGTACACACAAAACTGCATGAAATAGTTCAGTTCAATTTGTGCCCTCATGTTTGGAATTGTTAGATCTATGGACAAAGACGACATCACCTATGGAAAAATGATGCTTCGCCATTATATTGTTATCTGTGTACATTAATCCCACCTTGTATATATATATATCAAATATGCACCTACTCAGCGTTCACCTGATCAAGGCGCAAGAAGTAACTCTGAAACGGCGTCACAAAGAATAAAATAAGTTGATATCCATTAAAAGTGTCCTGAAGTCACGATTGTGTTTATGTACATTGTATCGTGTTACCATCCACAAGTGGTACAGCATGACGTGGAGAGGGCGTAGTACTGGTGATTGTGGGCGTGGTGAGGCTACTTTATTGATGATTCCGTTGTTCTGAATCTGATGCATGTACCTATTAATGACACAGATAGACAGGGTCCAACCCAGCAGAGCAATGTGTATTTGGATTTATGTTTCCTGTTAACTCGTTTTAAGCCAAATGTATCCTGTTTCGGTGGATAATTCAGACTGGTTATTTATTTTCTTACATTGACATTTTATATTTACAGAATGTATCCAGGGATTGTAACCTCATAATATATACTAATTGATGAAACCATCCCCAGAGAGAGTCAGGCTTCAACTACTTATTGCCATATAAGACCTGCAGATTAATTTATTGTTCAACTGTTTACTCCGTGGCAATACGAAAAACCCACTAGACACAAATATGCATTGGAAATATATTTTTGCAATATCATTTAGCCATGTCTCAGAATTAGTCATAAATATTTATGAATCAACTGTACTTCATTTAATATTGTATCCTTCATTTCGTAAGTGACATAAATACGTATCATAAGGGTTCAATCGCCGGGCGATGACCAACATATTTTTCACAAATCATCTGCTGGGGCGTCGTGCAGTCATGCGCGCAGTGCATGCAGGTATCTTTAATCCGGATTAAGGTGGGCATCGTTAAACTTTCCAAAGTAAAATCAAATTAATTCAGTGTTCACCAAATTAGATGTGTTATTACAAGGTGCTATATTTAGCTAGTCCGTCATGGGCAAAACTTTCTGAAGTTAATTCAAATGTCAATACACGTGTATTTCTGTATGCTTGCAGTGTTCAGGTATTTCGACGTTGCGCTCTTACTGTTAGGGGGATTACAAGCACACCATAAACTTGAGTGGACATTCAAATAGGACGAACCATTTCAAATGTATTTGAAAAGACATGACGTTCACATATTACTCGTATTTCAATCACTGAAATGGTTCCTTTTTAAAAGCTGAAGATCTTTAGCTGATGTGTGTTTCTGTCAGATCGTGTCTCACGCCCGGCGATGACACCGGCATTATTTGTGGTGACAAAGGAGAACATATTAGAGTTCTCGTGAGTTTTCACTCTTTGAAATATTGCATGTTTGCAACTTTACACATGCTAATACCAGCACCAAAGATTCATATGGGGACTATTTCACCAACACCAACACCAACCAATTCAAACACCATAGTTGTATTTCTCACATGACGACAGAGCTTACTGTGCGTCTGTGTTTGTGTGAGCTCGAAATGTCCACCCGTTTTGTTTTCTTCCAGGTTAACGTTAGACAAGAAATCCTTGTGAATATAACGAATAATGACTGCCCTTACCGTGCTGTGCATGACTAGTATATTGCGTAAAAGTAACATACTCACTCACTCAATGACTCAGTCACTCACTAACCACTGATGTGTGTGTGAAGTCAATACTGGTTGCATGACATTGCGTAAAACCATACTAACGTGACCAGTCGACTCTCTATATACAGTAGTAGCGTTGGTAGTTATAGTAGTTGTAGAAGTAGTTACAGTCCTTGTAGCAGTCGTGTTGTGAAGTAGTTGTTGTTGTTGAAGCTGTAGTAGTTGTAATTATTGCAGTAGTAGTGCTTTTAATTATTGTAGTAACTCCATTTGTAATTTAGGCGTATTAGGAATCCTGACGGATCGCTCACAAGATTGCGATTTCCATATACTGAAGTGGTTGTGTAACACAAATGTTCCTCTAAAGGTGTCATCTATAACGGTATAAAAATATTCTTAATTTTGAAACTTAACAGATTTTCATTTAGATGTTGTTACTCTTCAACATGTCTCCGTGTATATTGTCTTCATTGTTAACACATATGATCTATCTACTGTGGCATGTGACCTTAAGCTGGTAAATTATGGTGACTTGATCATCTGACTTCACAGGACAAACATTCGTAAACAATAAATTAACCGCTAAATGATATAATATCGCGATCCCTTTATTCTGGCCATACTGGTGTCAGCCATACTGATGTCCAAAGCAAAGATCTCCCTTCCGGCACATGTCTCGCATTGCCTTGAAGGTTAAATAACCTGCTGTACGGAACAGAGGCTGTTGTTACCATGTGACCTCCATCAATGACACCTTGTCATTAGTCCAACGACAAACAAAATATCAGCACGCTTTCATTTTATTCACGATATGTTTTATCAGTTAATCTCACATCTCAGAGTACATACAATCCTTATAAACCTTGTTTTACAATAGCCATCTAGTAGAACCAGACTGTTTGTACAAACTTACCTGAATTAAGGATGAGCGAATGATTGCCTTTGTGGCAGTGGTTAGAAAACTACAGTCGGTCGGAATTTTGAAAACTATTCATTTTTAAACAGGAAAAATATAGAAATATCTTTAGCGGAAATTTCTGTAATCACAGGGATCTTTATTACAAGACTGGCTATACTAAATAGCCACTAGCTTCTCCGGCAGTTTCACAAATGTTTTGCAACAAAATAGGGCAAGAAATATGATAACTGTATAAGGACTGACAAACTAAATGATGCATAAGGAAAATGTGTCAAGGAAAACAGAAACAAGACAATGAAAACCGACAAAAAAACATTTTGCGTTTAGTATCGTAGGTAGTGTACCGTTTTAGATGTAGGTCTTATATGTATAATCATACTGTAACTTTGACTTACCGGGTAATATTTTTTAACGTAATAGCAAAAGAGTTCAAATTAAAGCTATCTATCCAGGAATATATCTGAGTTGTTCATAAAAGTAGACACTTAAAATGTTCGTATTAACGGACGGGACTCAACCCCCCAAAATACGAGAATCTGTACTTTACTCAGAAAGTGTTATACCAAATATGACATTTGTAATGGTTATATGTCCTTATATTTCCGATGTATTTCATATTGTTTGATGAAGCATTGATGCCCTTATATGATCATGAAAGAAAAAACAAATGACACAAAACTCATTGAATAGCCTTGTATTTCTCCAAGTATTTTTAAACATACAGGAGCCAATTTTAACTCATACATGCCAAACGTGCTTAAAACATTTAAAAGTATACAATTTTCTATTACTTTATATGGACATTGAGAGACTTTCTAACGTTTGAAATGAGGTTTGAAATTGTAAACTGTCTAAATTATTCCAAAAGGTATGCACACCCCCGTAAATGTCATTATTTGTTCTGTGTGTCCCAACACCCCGGCAGGTATGACATAGCACACCTGCCAGGATAATGGTTGGTTCGTTGTTTGTATGTTGTTTAACGCCGCAATATTCCAGCTCTTATGACGGCGGTCTGTAAATAATCGAGTCTGGACCAGACAAACTAGTGATTAATATCATAGGCATCGATCCACGCAATTGGGATCGATGACATCTATCAACCAAGTCAGCGAGCCTGACCACCCGACCCCGTCAGTCGCCTTTTACGACAAGCATTGTCGCCTTTTACGACAAGCATAGTCGCCTTTTACGACAAGCATAGTCACCTTTTACGACAAGCATAGTCACCTTTTACGACAAGCATAGTCGCATTTTACGGCAAGTATGGGTCCAGGATAATGGATGGGTATGACCAGTGATGTATATATGTGCATTTCTACATCATTTTCAAACATTCCAAATCTTGGCATACATGTAATAGAACCAAATTATTTAGAATACAACAGTAAGCCTACAATGGGCTTTTTCGTGCTGTGCCAACCTCTTCACGAAAGACAAAATACAAGTAGTAGCATTGGTCAGCTTATTTGTGAATTTAATATTTTTCAAATGTTGTTATTATATATAGGACCGCCTCTGTGGTCTAATAGCAGAGCGTCCCCCCGGAGAGCGGAAGGTCCGGGGTTCGATCCCCAGCCGCGTCATGCCAAAAGACGTTAAAAGATGGTACTTGTTGTTACCCTGTCTGGCGCTCGGCATTAAGGGCTAAAACAAGGACTGGTCGGCTCGGAGTCAGTATACTGTGTCTCAGTCAGTATACAGTATACGGTATTCATGTTAAACTGCGGTATGCATTATCTCTGTGTGCTAGCACTATAAATCGGCATCAGTCCGGACTAGTACAAGCAGCAAAACACACACATACACGTGCATGCACGTCGCTATATAAGTGCAATAATCTTGGTCGCGACGATAAACCCCATTTCCCATAAGGCATTGTCAACCATGAAAACCTATGTAAGCGCTTAATTGGGTGCACAAAACAACAGCAAATAGCATGAGCGTCAGTGACGTAACCAGTATACATTAAAACCTATCATGCTGATAACATAGAAACAAACATGTTTGAATTAAACCACAATTGTATTATTTCCTTTCAGCATCAAGTTATACAGTTTTTACATCTACCTGAACCATTGCTGATTTCATAACACAGAAAATGCTCTTATAAATAGGAGGAAATGTATGTCAAAATACAGGAAAATCTCCATCTCTGCTCTGAAGATAGATTGAAAGCAAAAGTTATGAATGTTCTTGGGGGAACTACACTAGAAGGTCTTCAAATGATCTGCCACACACTGGGCTGGAACTTCAAACACGGGTGAACTTCTGGAAAACAAGATAAAATTAATGTAAAATTCACAGGAAGGCCAACAGACTGTAACTATCAGATTTTGTGTGTTATAAACCTGATACATATATTAGAGTTCATTTATCCCAATGTGGGAGAAAGTTTTATGTTCAGTAAAACATGATATAAAACATGAAAATGAAACTACATACATGATTTGCTGATAAAATATGATTTGACAATTGTGCAGTAAACTGTCAGTAATTGAAGTGCTCATACAAACAAATATGGTACATGTTTTGAGTAATGCCATGTAAGTTGCACATGCAAAATACATGCTGACAAATTTCATGACAACAACATCAAACACAAACCAAACTCGAGACAAAGCACAATCATGAGAAGGGGCGGTCGGGTAGCCTAGTGGTGAAAGCGTCCGCTCGCCACGCCGAAGACCCGGGTTCGATTCCCGACATGGGTACAATGTGTGAAGCCCAATTCTGGTGTCCCCCGCCGTGATATTGCTGGAATATTGCTAAAAGCGGCGTAAAACCATCATGAGATTGTAAAATAAAATGTAACACAAGTAAAATGTGGCACACGTCTTCCCTACAACTCAACAATAATGCTTATAATAACAAAACAATACACATTCCATCCTTGACAAAGTGTGCAATCCTCTGTTAGTTGAATGTCAACTTCGACATGATTTCAGGCGGTGACAGTAAACAAATTACCAAATTTAAACTTGTCCTTCCCATTTCCCTTCCTTAAAGGTATGTTCAATTCGCTTTCCAACGAAGAGGGGCTTCTGGGGAAGTGCTCTCTCTGTCTGCCTTTTAGGGTCCACAACCGCTGCTGTAATTAGCTTCTTGAGATTGTCTGTGAGTGTCTGTATGCTGTGCTTTTGGCTTTTGATGAGAATGAGAACACTGGCGGATCAGGAGCAACTTGGTACAAGACTTTCTTTCTTAAATTTAGCTGAACTTGAAGAGCCTCTCTTTATCTAGGTTGCATTGGGTAATTCCTCAAGGTTCCGAGTAATATCTTCCAAAGGCCACAATAACTGTCTTAGTTGTCAGTTTCACTTTCCCTTCAAGTGCCATCCTCCGCTGGTTTTCAAGTTGTCTCTATTGCTCCCGAAGCATTGCTTTCCTCTTTTCTGCTATGATCTTGAGACGATTCTGGAATTTCTCTCAGTGTTAGTTTCCCTCATTCTTGGCCAGGTTCTTGTTTCTCTCATCTTCAGGCAAGGAGTTCAGCTCTGAGACTTGAAAATACCTTCACCTAGAAGTTGATCTGCACATTTTCTCTACAAGAGGGCATGCATAGCTTTCAAGAGGGTCTGTGTTATGATGACTGTTTCATCATCGAGGTCTGGTTACTTTATGAGGCTTTCATAAACTTCATCTTTTGATGGATCCATTTAGAAAGGCAATACGTTCTCAGGTATGGAATCTGTTACAATTTCTGCATCATCAGCTGATGTAAAGAAGGCGTCCAGACATCTGTCATGAGCATTCATAACCTTGCGGTGAATACCACTCTCCAGCAATTTACACAGTCTAGTACGATTCAGCTTTGATATATGCCCTAATGATCTACATCCAACACCATACATCCATCCTTAATCCACATCCATCCTTCATAATGGCTCTCATTAGGCCATGTGTTGTCCCATGTGTTGAATAGAAAATCCTTGATTCTGTCCACGTGTTCGTAGACATAGGATCCAAGCAGGAAGAAAATGTTAAATCTGTTGTCCCACGTACATTGAATAGAAAATCCTTGATTCTGTCCATGTGTTAGTAGACATAGGATCCAAGCAGGAAGAAAATGTTAAATCTTTTGTCCCACGTACATTGAATAGAAAAACTTTGATTCTGTTCATGTGTTAGTAGACATAGGATCCAAGCAGGAAGCAAATGTTAAATCTGTTGTCCCACGCAAATTGAATAGAAAATCCTTGATTATGTCCATGTGTTCGTAGACATAGGATCCAAGCAGGAAGAAAATGTTAAATCTGTTGTTCTTGTATCTAATAAACAAAACTTTTTCCTTCTTTTCTGCCAAGTAACTTTTTTCCGTTCACTGTACACCCCACTCCTTTATCGAGGCCCCTACCCGTATTCCGAGCCCTTGATCTCAAGAAGGAAAACGAACCAAAACCTGAACTGCTGATGCTAGTACTAGCACTAATAAATAAAGCGACATATTTCCATATTCAGTAGAAATCTACCATAAAACTTTTTGTAAGTTTTACTGATGCATTGACTTCTGAGCAAGAGTCGTATGGCGCTCTTTAAAATCGTGGTAGAAAGAGCATGCTCGATTGTATCCCAAAAGTTGTGAAAGGTAAAAAATAAAGGCTGGAGCTGATGGAATATTGCTCGACATTAATGAAAAGTTGACATTTGGAAAGTTGACGTCATCCCTCTTGCCATACAATCTTGGGGAGAGTGTTTTGTCACTCTGAATCTTTATGCATGCATCTAAATATGATGCAGATGAGGCGTTCTCACTAATCTCCGGGGTGGGGTGGGGGGGGTGGGGGGTGTATATCAGTAGAAAGAATTGGCTAATTGATTGCTTTTGAAATATATTAGATCATTGATATTCCTTAAGATTAAGATACACTTCCGGGCCATATTACCTTGCTTTGACTTTCCCAATCCGGACAGAAATTCCGATGCATTGGCATAAAGAAACAGATCCACGAGAAGGGGATGCCTACTTTTTGCCTAAATGTCTTACCCCCATGTTTTCACGCTAAGGACATTTACATTGAAAACCTTCACGTTGAGGACATTCACGCTGAAGGCATCCACACTGAAGACACCCACATTGAAGACATCCACAATGAAGACATTCACACTGAAGACATCCACACTGAAGACATCCACACTGAAGACATTCACACTGAAGACATCCGCACTGAAGACATTCACACTGAAGACATTCACTCTGAAGACATTCACACTGAATTTTGATGATATACTGTGAATCAAACTGTGACTTTTCTGATGTCGGAACATTTTTTTCGAGTGTTTTCTGATTGACTTTCAAATCCCCTCCTGGTTGACGGAGATGACAATGAACATCGATCACGGAAAGGTTTGTAAACAACATGTTGTCATGAAAAAAGTTTCTTCAAACACATTTTTATAAAGTTACATTTTACATTCATTGTCGGTTGTTGCAATGACGAAATTGCCTGTTCCGAGTCTGTTCGCCATGCAAAAGATATGCTTTCGTAAAGTTTTGTAATCTCATCATCGAAGCATCATGGTTTCGGCCTAGAACATCATATTAGCGGCGCTGAAAACACCCGATGTCAAACTAGCGCATTCCCCCTATTAGACGCTTTGCCGTCTATAAATTTCGCGAGAGCCGTTGCCCCGGCGTGTGTTAGAGAGCTGTGTCGTATTAGAGACCCAACGTATAATAGAGGAAATATCTATGCGTTTTACAGTTCCTATGGGTTATCGATCGGCAGCCATTTTTTTATGAATCAATATGTTGGCCATCGATGTATTCATGCGCACGTTGTTTGTGTGAAAAGGCTTAATATATTTAAATAGGGTCTCCATAGCAAAAAAGAAACCTCTTTTTAACCAATCAGAATCAAGCATTCTTCAATGCATGGTAGAATTCACAACATTTGAGGTTCAATCGACCATGCTCTTTCTACCAAGTTAACAAACAGCGTCACACGGCTCTTTTTAAGTTGTTTGATTAAGGTTGCAACCGTAAAGGCTTCAGCAAAGCTTTAAACACGTTTTATGATTGACATATAGAGGACATTTCCAAATTTGACGCATTGGTGACATAACTGATGTGCGAAGCATTTGCCTATTTTGACTTGTACCATGTTTTCCCGTTTTCATCAGGTGAACAAGTGAGTTGCCTTTGCATGCATTTGTGACCGGTGGGACTGGATACACTTACCTTTTCGCGAACACGAGGTTTTCATCAGTATTTGAGCGTGATTCATAAACACATGCTTGTCATACAGTTGGAATCGTACAGTTGACTGCTTTTGGTAGAAAATTCTTATGATTGTTGAAATGATTTCTGTTGTTGTTTATTTGCATCATATTGTTCTGAGTCTGATGGTTCGGGGAAAACACCGGTGTAGTGTTGACAATAACTCGGACCTATACGCCAAGCAAAACAAATGTTTTGGGCTTTAATTATAAGCCACAATCCTACAGACAGCCCGTACAGACTGATTGTACGGTCGCTTCCTACAGGACAATAGTCTTGTCGGCCCTTTCCCTTCATAGAAACATGCGAAATATATAAACAGGTTTATACCTATTCCATTAAGGGCATGCCTATTTCATATTCTGTGCAGAGTTGCATTTCTTAGTTCGACTCCTAGGTTGGCGCTGATTATGTTTCTAGGTTTGTCAGCACCATGCCCGTGCTCGTGGGTTTCAAGAAAGTTGTAAACGTCTGAGACCTGCATCACTTCGGGCTTTCCTCCCACATCCATCGGACACGCCGTGATATAGTGTTCGCTATTACTAGAAACTGGATGAAATATTATATGTCTGAATGCATGTCGCCGACTCACATAGTCAGATTGTTCATCGACATTGAACGCCATCTGTAATCGAGACAATCTTATGGTTGATATTGTGAGCAACGCCGTCCTGGGACGACGACGATCGAACAGTCAGCGATCAAGACCACAAGACCCACTTGGTCGCTTATCACGACCAGCACAGGTTTCTGGGGACCTATTCTAAACATGGATCCCCACGACCAGCACAGGTTTCTGGGGAGATATTCTAAACAGGGATCCCAACGACCAGCATAGGTTTCTGGGGAGACATTCTAAACAGGGATCCCAACGACCAGCATAGGTTTCTGGGGAGACATTCTAAACAGGGATCCCAACGACCAGCACAGGTTTCTGGGGAGACATTCTAAACAGGGATCCCAACGAGCAGCACAGGTTTTTGGGGAGACATTCTAAACAGGGATCCCCACGACCAGCACAGGTTTCTGGGGAGACATTCTAAACAGGGATCCCCACGACCAGCACAGGTTTCTGGGGAGACATTCTAAACAGGGATCCCCACGACCAGCACAGGTTTCTGGGGAGACATTCTAAACAGGGATCCCCACGACCAGCACAGGTTTCTGGGGACCTATTCTAAACAGGGATCCCCAGGACCAGCACAGGTTTCTGAGGAGACATTCTAAACCGGGATCCCCACGACCAGCACAGGTTTCTGGAGAGACAATCTAAACCGGGATCCTCATGACCAACACAGGTATCTAGGGAGACATTCTAAGCCCGGATCCTCATGACCAGCACAGGTTTCTGGGGAGATATTCTAAACCGAGATCCCCACGACCAGCACAGGTTTCTGGAGACCTATTCTAAACCGGGATCCCCACGACCAGCACAGGTTTCTGGGGAGACATTCTAAACAGGGATCCCCACGACCAGCACAGGTTTCTGGGGAGATATTCTTACCCGAGATCCCCACGACCAGCACAGGTTTCTGGGGAAGTATTCTGAACCAAGATCCCTATGACCAGCACAGGTTTCTGGGGAAGTATTCTGAACCAAGATCCCTATGACCAGCACAGGTTTCTGAGGAGACATTCTAAACAGGGATCCCCACGACCAGCACAGGTTTCTGGGGAGATATTCTTACCCGAGATCCCCACGACCAGCACAGGTTTCTGGGGAGATATTCTAAACCGAGATCCCTATGACCAGCACAGGTTTCTGGGGACCTATTCTAAACCGAGATCCCCACGACCAGCACAGGTTTCTGGGGACCTATTCTAAACCGAGATCCCCACGACCAGCACAGGTTTCTGGGGAGACATTCTAAACAGGGATCCCCACGACCAGCACAGGTTTCTGGGGAGATATTCTTACCCGAGATCCCCACGACCAGCACAGGTTTCTGGGGACATATTCTAAACAGGGATCCCCACGACCAGCACAGGTTTCTGGGGAAGTATTCTAAACCGAGATCCCCACGACCAGCACAGGTTTCTGGGGACCTATTCTAAACCGAGATCCCCACGACCAGCACAGATTTCTGGGGAAGTATTCTGAACCAAGATCCCTATGACCAGCACAGGTTTCTGGGGAAGTATTCTAAACCGAGATCCCCACGACCAGCACAGGTTTCTGGGGAAGTATTCTGAACCGAGATCCCCACGACCAGCACAGGTTTCTGGGGAAGTATTCTGAACCAAGATCCCTATGACCAGCACAGGTTTCTGGGGACCTATTCTAAACCGAGATCCCCACGACCAGCACAGGTTTCTGGGGACCTATTCTAAACCGAGATCCCCACGACCAGCACAGGTTTCTGGGGAAGTATTCTGAACCGAGATCCCCACGACCAGCACAGGTTTCTGGGGAAGTATTCTGAACCAAGATCCCTATGACCAGCACAGGTTTCTGGGGACCTATTCTAAACCGAGATCCCCACGACCAGCACATGTTTCTGGGGACCTATTCTAAACCGAGATCCCCACGACCAGCACAGGTTTCTGGGGAAGTATTCTGAACCAAGATCCCTATGACCAGCACAGGTTTCTGGGGAAGTATTCTAAACCGAGATCCCCACGACCAGCACAGGTTTCTGGGGAAGTATTCTGAACCAAGATCCCTATGACCAGCACAGGTTTCTGGGGACCTATTCTAAACCGAGATCCCCACGACCAGCACAGGTTTCTGGGGACCTATTCTAAACCGAGATCCCCACGACCAGCACAGGTTTCTGGGGAAGTATTCTGAACCAAGATCCCTATGACCAGCACAGGTTTCTGGGGAAGTATTCTAAACCGAGATCCCCACGACCAGCACAGGTTTCTGGGGAAGTATTCTAAACCGAGATCCCCACGACCAGCACAGGTTTCTGAGGAGATATTCTAAACAGGGATCCCCACGACCAGCACATGTTTCTGGGGAGATATTCTAAACAGGGATCCCCACGACCAGCATAGGTTGCTGCGGACCTATTTTAACCGACAATAAGTTTTTCGATAACAAAGCGTGCCAGCTGTGGAACCAATAAATGAAACAATCTTGTACGCGACTTTAAACCCCAATTTCATCTCACCTCACCTATTTATTTTTAGCATTTAATGACATTTCGTACATATTAATATTCACATTGGTACGTCTGTGGCGACATCATGGGGCGCCGTAATATAGATCGAATGTTTTTGAGAGCGACGACAGAAACCTTTAAAAGATCTGACATGTAAATAGGGGGTCAGTGATCACTAGCTTAGAGAAATATGTGAAATGGATTTACAGAGGTAAATATTATATAGCGACATATGGCCCGCGTTCAACGGTCTTTGTGTCGTGGTGCATTCCCTCATGTCTATGGATGTATCTTTACGTTTTTCAACTGAATTTAGTGAGTGAGTGAGTGAGTGACGCTGCTTTTAACAGTATTCCTGTTATATCATGGCGTGTCAGCTTAATGTGGGAGGAAAGCCCGAAGTGATGCAGGTCTCGGACGTTTACCACTTCGGTGAAACCCACGAGCACGGGTATGGTGCTGAAAAACCTAGAAACATAATCGGGGCGAACCGGGATTCGAACCCACAATCATAGGTTTCTGGCGTGCGCAAGGGACGCAACTCTGCACGGCGAATCGCGGCGCCTTAGACGACGGGACCACCCGTGCCCCCAACTGAATTTAGAATTGAGCGTTAAATGACAGTCGTGTAAAGAATACTGTGATGCTTGTGTTTCTGTTTCATCAGCCATCATGAATTACCTGGATGGGATCCACCGTAGTGGAGATGACATACAGTAAACTACGGTTATAACGAACTCGAGGGGACCACTAATTTTAGTTCGTAATAACCGTAGTTCGTTATAAGCATACATACAGCATATATACAACAAATGGTCTGGACTAAAAATATGTTCGATATATCGGTCAGTTCGTTATAAGCGTGTTCGTTATAAAAGTAGTTTAATTATCTCCCCTTATCGAGGCCTAGTCCCTACTTCCCTACTCGTCTCTGACGCCACACGTCTCTGTGCTTCTCTTTTCAACCCTCCCCAATCCCATCCTTTCGGCTGATTGCCGATGTGACGTTAAATATTAAATATTAACTCACCCATCCTTTCGGTCAGTAGTATAGTGGTCGCAACGTTCGCCTATAATGCCGCGACTGTGTGTTCGATTCCTAAATTACATACAACGATGTAACCCGTTCTTGAAACATTTTGACTTAAAGATATATCAAAATATGGTTACAGATTGTGAGGTGAAATGGTGTTAACGTCTCTTACATAGCGCATGCCTGCACGTGTGTGGCTGCTTGTACTACTCGGGACTGATGCCGATTTATAGTGCTAGCTCACTGAGATACCATGCCGCAGTTTAACATGAATACCCCACTCAAACACAGTATACTGACTCCGAGCCGACCAGTCATTGTTTTAGCCCCTTAATGACGAGCGTCAGGCAGAGTAACAACAAGTACCATTTTTTAACGTCTTTTGGTATGACGCAGCCGGGGATCGAGCCCCGGACCTTCCGCTCTCTAGTCAGACGCTGCATCCACTAGACCACGTGGACGAGGAACGTGACGACATCATACAAAATGTAACACAATCACACAAAAATAAGTTTTTTCTTTTATTGTGAAAGGTGTAAAGCGTCCATTCACTTGCACATACATAAATATATATATATATATATATATCAAAAAATATTTGTACAAAGATACATTTGAGCACTTGGTGATATTTACAATATTAACCTTCAATATAATACGTTTTCGTCATCTTTGAACCGCGTGTATTGTGATACTTTTGTTGTGATATACATTTGGTAAGTATATACGTTATATATGTATGTTAGTCTTCAGTCTGAATGTAAGAGTGTTCTTAAATGCACAGTTAATATCACAGCTTGTTGGTATCTATTTGCATGGAATGTTAATGTCATATTCTAAATAGCTTGGAGTGAGTGAGTTGGGTTTAACGCCGCTTTGAACAGTATTCCAGTTATATCGCGGCGTGTCAGCTTAATGTGGGAGGAAAGCCCGAAGTGATGCAGGTCACGTTCGTTTACCACATTGGTGAAACCCACGAGCGCGGGTATGGAACTGATAAACCTAGAAACATAATCGGGGCGAACCGGGATTCGAACCATCGATCATCGGTTCCTGGCTTGTCCAAGGGACGCAACTCTCGGAAATGGCCTCAGTTGTAATAACCAAGTTGAGCAAACGTTCAGACAAAAGGTTGTTCATACCACGTGGTGTTGTTTCGTATTCCGTTATGAAACTTAGATCAACCAAATTACGCACCAAAAGTAAATATTTACCATAGCGACACAGCAGACATGGGGAGATGTTTGTAGGGGTATCATCAACATATTCCCATCACAGAGAGAACAATAAATATACAACACACACACTCACACACTCCATACACACGCTACAACGACATACAACAGAGGTAACAATTGTTACTTCCAGGTTCATCCTAGAAAATGCTCTAAACATCTAAAAAGAATCTTTTCTTTGTGTCATTCTGAATATGGCAATAGGCCTGAAATAACCTAGAGTTGGCTATACCATTTCTACATAGAAGAGGTTGGTTTCTGTTTTCAATTACCATTGCCATTGACTGTTGATTTCGAAACTTAATGTTAGCCGAAGCAATGTAAAGACAGCCTGGGCCAATGATAATATGTTTATCGTGTTATGATTATCAACATACTCAGTTAACCAGTCATTAAACGAAAGAAAATCTCTCTGTTTTGGCTGGTATAAGTTGGAAGAACGAAACAATATCATCACATAATCTTTGTGCGACGTGAAAATAACTATTGACATCCTTCCAAATACATATAGGAAATCATATAATAAGTTATATCCCACCAGTTGGAATACCGGCATTTATACTCTAATCTTGGAAATATTCAAAGAGTATTCCATTATTTCCCGTTCCTGAGTTTTGTTTGGCGTTTGAAAGCACCATGAGAAATGTAGTTCGATAAGGCACAAAACGCTTGGTTATTTGCTTGCGTTGAGGTCCGCCTACTTTTGATCAGTCAGAGATGATACAAGATCTTGTGGTTCACTCGAGGATGTACACCAGTCTCGCGTCTAACCTCATCATCACATCAGAAGCCGACTGATCATCATGGTCACTATGGTGATGAGCGCCAATGGTTCCAAGTGTCCGCTGAAAAATGGCAAAATATATGTGAAACTTAATTTTTTGGTAGATCCAATGAGAAATGCCACAAAATATGTCAAAGTTTATGTTTCGGTACATCCACGTATACAGAATCACAAGTGTTGTATTACGAACAGTTAACCTCAAACATATGAAGATTAATATAATAAACTATGTTATACATAGACAGATATAAAGTCATATAAAGTGTATACTGTTATAAGTAACATAACATACAATGCATATGTGAGGTGTTACATCAAAATATATATCAGCTATAAGATCAAGTTCACATATATTCTTAAACTTCTATGATAATCATGCGATACGCGATAATTTACGAAAGTTCGCTATCATATAATTATCCTTAATATATTTTTAGACATTTTCTATTCTCTAGTTATGGGAATGAAATAAGACGAATTTTTTCTCGCTCGCTTTTGTCATCCTTTATAATCAATCAACCCTGCATTCCTCAATACCAGGGCGTGTTATTTTCCCAGAACATTGCAGACTATGGTTAACATACCTGGCACTAGGACTAGCCATGATAGCAACACAGGCTTTGTCCATCCATGGTGGAATCCCACTGACCAAACCATTCTGTGAGGCTACGCGTCTGTTGTGGTCAAATACCACGTGACTGAAACAGGAAATGAAGGACGTTATTAAAAATGACAGCAAAAATTAAATTTACATAATGTTTTTGTCACATCGACGCAAGCACGAACATAAGTACTTCACTATGGAAGTCAGGGGTACGTAAATATCAATTTGTTCTAACATCAGACATTCTAAAAATATCTTGTCCTAGAGTGAGTGATTGAGTGACTATGGTTTTACGCCGCTTTTAACAATAGTCCAACAATATCACGGCGGGGGACACCAGAAATGTGCTTCACACGTTGTACCTATGTGAGGAATCGAGCCCGGGTCTTCGGCGTGACGAGCGAACGCTAACACCTAGCCTAGAGTGGATTGCAGACATTTGACCATGGTCTGATATATTTGTGTTGAAATACATGTATGTCATTACAAACAATGCTTTATATTAACAAATAAGCTTTATATTGGCCAACAAAGCTTTACATTAACAGACAAACTTTATATTAGCAAACATCGCTCACCCATTGGACGTGATCAGGTAGTAGTTGTTGTCAGTCCACCTGACCGAGTACTGGACATTGCGAGGAACTCCGCGCCAGTTTTTCGAGATCTGGTAGGGAAATGGCCTCGAGTCCTGAACTTTGTCGAAATTGTAGAACCACCATTGTGTCGCCTGAAGGAATAAACAAGAACAACTGTTATCACCTAAAAGAGTGAGTTCAGTGAGTGAGTGAGTGAGTGAGTTGGGGAAAGGCTTTAAGAAGGAAAAGCCAAAATGAAGTAGGTGTTAGACATTTATGATCTCAGTGAACACCATGACTACGGATCATAATTAGGGCGTATCCTGGATTCGAAATCATTATCAGCGGATCGTGGTACGACTAAGGGACGCAACTCTGAAAGTTTAAACCTTAATCCATTAGTCCACGCGATTTATTAAAGGTCCAACAAGCAATCTGAGTGAAACAATACTAAGGTCTGTAGCTACTGCATTATCACCTACCATTTTACTTCCGTGTTGGGTCACGAAGACAAACCCCAATTCATGTATATCTCTACGTGTATTAGTTTCAATTCCCTTCTCTATAGATCATAACTCAGTTTAATTACACAGCTCAGGATTTTTTTTTAAAAGTAGGAAGTCAAAATCAAATTTAATTTTAAAACACACTCTTTCTTAATGACCTACTAAACTAGGATGAAATCAACATGCTGCTTTGAATGCAAACTTATACATATTGACATTACGTGTCTGACATACGACAACAGACAACATTTGTCAAAAACGGTTGGGTAGATATTTAAAACAAGTGATAGAGAACATACTCAAATCTGTTGGGAGACATTTGATGCATTTCGTAACTATGGTATTGGTCTCATGTCTTGAAAACGATATCAATATATAATTAATCGGATATGTTCGGGTCTTGAGGTGTGAACGTAGATTTGATTGTACCTACCCCAAACATGATGACCCTCGCCTTGCCTCTGTCATCAACAAGGGACATGGTGAAGCGGGGGCTTCGGGGAAATGTTCCCGTCGGAACTCAAATGGAAAGCCTTCGTCAAGGGTCAGGTCCGTGTACCGCCACACCTGCCTGTCTGAAACCAGAATATCTTGGGGTTAGTTCCAGTAGAATGAAACGTATGAGTTCACGCCGCTGTTAGCTATATTCTAGAAATTTGACGGCCCATTGTACTCAAGCCCACGCCCCTTGGTTGGAAGAGCAAACGCTTTATGTTGTTGTTGTTGTTTTTGTTGTTGTTTGTTTGTTGTTTAACGCCGCACTCAGCAATATTCCAGCTGTATGACGGCGGTCTGTAATAATCGTGTCTGAACCAGACAATCCAGTGATTGACATCATGAGCATCGTTCTACGCAGTTGGGATACGATGACATGCATCAACCAAGTCAGCGTAGCGTCGATCTTAGGCAATTGGGATACGATGACAAACCATCAACCAAGTCAACGTAGCATCGATCTAGGCAATTGGGATACGATGACATGTATCAACCAAGTCAGCGAGCCTGACCACCCGATCCCGTAAGTTGCCTCTTACGAGCAAACGCTTAACCATAACGCTACTCCATTGTTATGGTGGGTTGTCCTATACTCCATATTGCACGTGTCTGTCAGCTTCAGATTCAAACGTTAACGGTTTCGAACCAGTGTGGGAGATCGTCTTATTGACTGCTCGCTATGGACAGGCAACCAGGGAATATAAATTGTCAATGCAGGAGAATAACCAGCCTAGATATTCTGCCCAAACAGATTCCCTTGGCGTAAAGGGCAAATAGCTGTGGAAATAATATGAATGGATCACTGAAAATCAGTGATGACACCAGGTGTTCGCGAAACGGTAAGCATGTCCTGCCCTACCGGTATCACCGCCATTGATACATTTTGCATAAAAAGTATTTATTTCCGAACGCAGCACAGCAGTACTCCTGCCATGCGACGTCAGTCTGTAAACAAACCAGACAATCAATGATCGATGAACTAGAAGATCCAGTGACACGAGAGTACCAATACTGATTTTGTTGAAACTAATATACACGGTATGTTAATTTTGAATTACCGTCTGCCATGTACAACTCACCTTTAATGATGTAGATTTTTTCTGTTCTGTCACTGAGAAAGCAAGGTCAATCTGTTCTGGAGCACCCTTGAACACCTCATGCACGCGCTTGGGGTAGCCCTCCTCCATGCCGTCGTCATTGAACTTGAACACGGACCCCTCCTTGAATGCGTAGTAGAACCGCTCTGGACCTGGAACACGACGGAGCAGAACCTTGACAAGCGGGTCGTCATCCCGGGAGTGAGTGAGTTGAGTTTAACGCCGTTTTGAACAGCGTTTCAGCTATATCACGGTGTGTCAGCTTGATGTGGGGGATCAGTGAGTAAACATGTCGTAGACATTAAACAGAATTGTTAAACCAGACGCACACGAATAGATTTTGACAAACATGGGCTAATAACGGTGAATCTTGGAACTTTAAACCACGGGACTAATACAAAAACAGAAAACATGGTCTCGTAATTTATGATTTACAGTGCATGTTTTCCTTAACATTATCGTGAGGGTTTGGATTTTCATATCAAGTTTCTTATTTTGGTAAAATATATGCTATTTTTTCAGTTACAATATAGCGGCGTCTTCTGTGTGTACTCACCGGCTACGATGAAGTCGAAGTCTACGGTGCAGGGCTGTGACGGTGTAGTCGTGGTGGGGGCGGGAGTGGTTGGTGGGCGGTATGGGGAACGGGTTCGGGGTGGGGAGCGGGTACGGGGTGGAGGACGGGTGGCTGGCGGCGGGCGGGTCCGTCGAGGATTCACTGTATATCCGGGACGGGAACCTGGAAAATGACATAAGTTTACATACCGTTCGACAAATGTGAAACAGTGTACCCTCCTTATTAAACTGTTAGAAATATATGTACACACGAAAGAACAATTGTAACCAGATGCGAGTTTGTTTATATCGACGAAAATTCAGCAACCTAAAGAATACATTTCAGCACGCACAAAATCAGTTATAACCCTGCCCCCCCCCCCCCCCCCCCCCTTCCCCCGTCTCTCCACCCAATGCCCCTTTCAAAATAACGCCCATTATTCCCCAGCCCTCGACTCCCTGCCCTAACCCACGCTCCTGCACCCACCCACCCAGACCCTTGTACCCCTCAACCGCGTCCCTGTCCGAAAAGGCCCTTGCCCCCGAAACCACGTCCCTGACTCCCAAACAAAGCTCCTTCTTCCCCCCGTCGCCCCTTCAACCCGCCCCCCCCCCCCCCCCCCCCTAAAAAAAAAAACCAAAAAAAAACAAATAATAATAAAATAAGACAAAAACAAACAAAACCGTACCCCTTCACCTCCAACTTACCGTAAAGAATCTGTATTGCTCTGATGTCATCTTGTCCGAGAGTCAGTGCGTCCTGACCCCTGTACGCAGGGAACATAAGCGCCCCCTGGTCTCGTGAGTGTCCGAGACCGAGGGAATGGCCGAACTCGTGCGCAGCTACGACCAACATGTCCGACCCATGGTCTGATTTCAATGTCCAGTCCTCGTCGTTGTCAAAGTGTGCATCCCCTGAGATCTGCGCTTTGCCCGGACCAAACGCATGTGCGAGGACTCGACCTGAGGACATCATAATTTTCTTTAATGCTTTCATAAAATACAATTAAATAAGCAGAATAGGGTTTCAATTGTTTGAATGAATTTAACTTTAATCATAACAAATATTCAGTAAAAATATATAATACATTTATTTTACTGCCACTTAACTGACTTACACCATGAGGAGTATCATGTTCACATTATCAATCATTGGTTTGTGTAGAATAGATTTGCTCAGTTACAGACCGCGGTCATATTGCTGGAATATTGCCGACTACAGCCATAAACAACAGACACAACTTACAGCCTGTCCTGGTACATGTTACCACATTGTGAATTTCACATTATATCTCAAAATACAAACAGTAGATTCAAATCTGCCTTGTTGTCATTTCACAAATCAATAAATCAGGATATGCCTTACTTCTTCCATCGAACGAGTTGGCCTTGCCGTCTCCGTGCTCACCACGAGCAAAGAATATCTCCATGTCAGGGTTACCGGCTGTTTCCGTGATTCTCAGAGGTGCCACATTTTCCCATATCTGAAACGCTTCTCGTATCGTCCTTCTGAAAAACGAATCGGAAATGTTTCGTCAGATACATCGTCCTTACAGAAAAGTCTACACGTATGTGAGAGGTGCTATATCTTGGTACGTCATTTTTCCAAGATTATACACATATGTGAGAAGTGCTATATCTTGGTACACAATTTTTCCAAGATTATACACGTATGTGAGAAGTGCTATATCTTGGTACACAAGTTTTCCAAGATTATACACGTATGTGAGAAGTGCTATATCTTGGTACACAAGTTTTCCAAGATTATACACGTATGTGAGAAGTGCTAGTTCTTGGTACACAAGTTTTCCAAGATTATACAGTATGTGGGAAGTGCTATATCTTGGTACACAAGTTTTCCAAGATTATACACGTATGTGAGAAGTGCTATATCTTGGTACGTCATTTTTCCAAGATTATACACGTATGTGAGAAGTGCTATATCTTGGTACACAAGTTTTCCAAGATTATACACGTATGTGAGATGTGCTATAACTTGGTACGTCATTTTTCCAAGATTATAACACCCGGTATCGACGTTACATTTTGAGCCGAATTTGGTATCCGCTCCGGGTTCTGTACCACAAGAGAACAGTTGCTGAGCTGAGCCACTGTCAATAGTTCAATGGCAATTATTCGCTATTCAAGAATTCCGCTGTAGCAGTCAATTAAAATTGGGTAGTAACAATAAATGGATGACTGTTTTTTATAAAAAATTGCCGCTTTAGAATTACTGGTTGAAGTAATTATGACTGCATGACTGTAGGATCATAGTAACACTGAAATACACATTGTCAACGAAAAGAGACGTTGTGGTGTTGCGGTAGAATGTCCGCTCGGGTTTCGATCCCTGGCCGCGTCATACTAAAATACGTTAAAAAATAGTACTTGTTGTTAGCCTGTCTGGCGCTCAGCATCAAGGGGCTAAAATAAGGACTGGTCGGCTCGGAGTCAGTATACTGTGTCTGAGTGGGATATTCATGTTAAACTGCGGTATGGTATCTCAGTGGGCTAGCACTATAAAACAGGCATCAGTCATCACTAGTGCACACACACACACACACACACGCACGCGCGCGCGCGCGCATGCCCGTCGCTATATATGTGCATTAATATTGGACGCGACGTTAAACTCTATTTCACCTCCTCTCACCTCACAACGTACAGACATTTGGTAACAGTTGACTTAACCACGAGCAATGTCTCCACTTACTTCTGATCATCTGTTCTCAGCTTGTGGGTGGGCCTCGTCAGCTTCCAAGTGAGGAAAGTTTTCTCCCATTTCGATCCTGAAGAAAACCATCAACACTACTTAATAATTCATTTACAGTATAAACGGTGTATTTTTTGGTTTATTTGTTGTTTTACGCCGCACTCAACAACATTCAAGCTATATGACGGCGGTCTGTAAATAATCGAGTCTGGACCAGACAAGCCAGTGATTGATATCATGATGATTCCACGCAATCGGGATACGATGCCATGCATCAACCAAGTCAGCGAGGCTGACTACCCCATCCCGTTAGTCGCCTTTTACGACAGGCACAGTCACCTTTTACGGCAAGCATGGGTTGCTGAAGACCTATTCTACACCTGATCGTCACGGGGCAGTATATAGAGTGAAACTACTTCAGTCGAAATCCGTTTGAACAGCGAACACAACCGGTGTCCAGTCTTAGACACCGCGTTTATCTGGCGGATGAAGTAAGTTGCCATCTTTCAAGGACAAGCTGTGGCATTGTGGCATTAACATTTAACATTAAAAAAAACCTGAAAACCCGGGGTAGAACAGATCTTCATCAATGCTCATTGAGTCAATCACAGGATTGTCTGGTTCAGACTGGATTATTTACAAACCGCCGCCATAAAGCTGGACTATTGCTGAGCGCGGCGTTACACAACAAACACAATGTAAATAACAGTAATAACATTATCGATAGATGTGAGTGAGTGAGTGAGTTGGGTTTAACGCCGCTTTTAACAGTATTCCAGTTATATCGCGGCGTGTCAGCTTAATGTGGAAGGAAAGCCCGAACTGATGCAGGTCTCAGACGTTTACCACTTTGATGAAACCCACAAGCACAGGTGTGGTACTGTCAAACCTAGAAACATAATCGAGGCGAACCGGGATTCGAACCCACAATCATAGGTTTCTGGCGTGCCCAAGGGACGCAATTCTGCATACAGAACCTCGGCGCCTTACACGATTGGGCCACCCCTGACCCCCGAGAGATGCAGTAAATGTTAAAACATGGTATGATCCATACCGAGGTGCGTGTATCGGTAGGCAGTCGATCTTTTCCTGCGCATGTCAACATTTCTTTCCTTGTCAGGTACTCCGCATCTCGGTAACTTCATCATCCGCATCGTCTTATGGTCAACTTCACCGGTTTGTTTCAAACCATAGTAATACTGGAAGTCTCTGAAATCACACAACATACAATGAGTGACTTGTACATCAACGGGCTCCACCCCGCCATGGTAAAAAAAGTACACATACATAACGGCGTGTGGATATTTGACAAAACTTTTGTAATAATTCACGTGCGCGCAGGGGCGGTCGGGTAGCCCAGTGGTTAAAGCGTTCGCTCGTCACACTGAAGACCCGAGTTCGATTTCCGACATGAGTACATTGTGTGAAGCCCATATCTGGTGTCCCCCGCCGTGATATTGCTGGAATATTGCTAAAAGCGGCGTAAAACCATATTCACCCACTCACGTGCGCGCACAAACACCTACACCTATATATATTTACTATTGGTGTCATATTTCGTACATTTCTGTGGTTAAACTAGAAAGTCATCATCAGAGAATAACAAGATTCGATTATCCGCCCAAACCGACGCAAATGGCAGTAAAAGACAAAACTGAAAATTGTTTGTATGGATCAGTGAAGATCGGTAATGACACCAGGTGTTCGCGCAAAGTGTGAGAATGGCCTGTCCTACAAAAGAACATGGAACGAATCGTATTCTTCTAGAACTTCTATGAGGGCTGGACTATTGTTTCTGAAGGATAATATGACAGATTCCCTATTGCCACACCATAAGGGGCTTATTCAATACTTATAAATCAGATAACTGCATGAATAAAAACTATTTGGTAGTTTCACTATTTATAAACGTGCGCACGTGTTTTTGCAAATACTATAAGTCCTGAGAATTGCTTAAAAGAAACTACCATACCGTTTATGCTACAAATATTTAGTAGATTTCAAGAGACTGCTATTAATATTATTAAACTAAACCACATGTAAATTTCCGAGAAATATTTTCAGACTATAAGGTATTTAGATCTTAAATATAGTTTCAAAACTGATTATGCTAATATATGTTTTGTTTAAATTTCGAGGAAGCACACTGATATAATTCCAACATATTAAATCATCTTGCAACCGATAACATGGTTATAGTTGCCTGATATGTTAGGCTCATATTTTTGTGATATAGCTACTGCATTTATCACAAATATTATAGATCTTAGAAATATGTTTTTTTGTGAAATAGAAAAGCAGTTTGACTTGTACGTCGGCCATAGTGTCCTCAAACATCCACTTGATTTAAATAGGTTGTGCACACACGCTTTAATATAAAAACGTGTAGACGTGAAGGCGCTCCTTGCCGTATGCCGAGTTTAACTGCGCAGTGTTATGCATGTCTTGAATACTGCGGTTTTGATAGGAGTGACTGTGTGTTATATTCACAAAGGGATTTAAGGACCTAGGGGTAGTTGTTTTGTGCGAATTGGAATGCTGTCGGCTCGTGGGGTCGTTAAAGATACATTCTGATAGAGGCATAGCGTGACAAGGTTATAACACGCAAAAAGGGAGATAGTTCTATGGATATACAACTTCCTTAATGCTTTGGGTGCGACGAATATCTCACCGTAACGTCGCATTCATTGCAACAAAGACGTTGTATATCCATATAACTTTTTTCCTTGCTCATCATACCGCTTAAATGCCACGTAAAGAGAAAACAACTAAAAATATCATTTTGACAATATATTTGTTCGATCACATATGTGTGTATGTGCGTCCGTCTTAGTCTCTGCGTTCGTATCATTACGAATGACACAAAGGTACAGTACTTTCATCCATCCCGAATCATTTCCTTTACCCCTCGAGTTCAATACAGTAAACTACGGTTATAACGCACTCAAAGGGACTACTAATTTTAGTTCGTTATAACCGTTATTCGTTATAAGCATATATACAGCATAACTACAGCAAATAGTCGGGACTAAAAAGTTAGTTCGTTATATCCGTCAGTTATAAGCGTGTTCGTTATAACCGCAGTTTACTGTATTTCATTCAGAACGTGATTAAATATTGTTATCCAAATTATGAACCCATCTTGTAAGCCTACATCTGATACACGATAAAGATAATGAATTATTCAGCATGGTATTAGTGTGTTAAAGTGCTTCTGTTACAACACACAAGCCGACAGCTGACTCTAGTTGAAGTGTGAATCTAGGCCACATTCCGCCACCGCCGTCACAATGAACCACAGCACCAGTCATGCGAGAAGAGGGTTTATGTTCACAATCCCTGCTTATTATTTCATACAAGTGTATTCAAGCAAAGGTACAACGCTCGACCTTCACATTGATGTACTAGACAAACAGTGTCCTCGACCCACCTGCGCACGTCACTAAACATTACAGAATACTAGAAGAAGACCAGAGGCTGAGAAGTTAGACATTTAGACACTGATGGTGACGTTAGACATTTAGACGCTGATGGTGACGTTAGACATTTAGACACTGATGGTGACGTTGGACATTTAGACACTGATGGTGACGTTAGTAAAGCCCTGTTCAAACATACCAATTCATATAATATAAATAAGCATTATAACAACTCTACTGCACATGGTTGTAAAGTTATGACGATATTCACTATTATGTAAACGATTGAACACATCCACTTACTTGATCGCATCTTTAACCTGCAAATCTCTGTCAAATACTGAACGCAGCTCATCGCCCATGATTCCTGCTGGGATATTATCCATGTAACCGAAATCTTTGAGAAATCCCTGAAAATATCAGAAAATGCTCTTATGATTCATCCAGGCGAAGCAATATTGCTTCCAGAACATGGGTAAAATCGATAACCCTCCAAATGATGTGCCTCCCTATGTGACTGGGATGGTGCTGTTAATATATAAGCTAAATCACTGCGAACTCGCTTATGATTCATTGAGTCAATACGATTCATAGCTATATCAATTACCATGAATCATTGATAACGTAATATGCCTTTGTCAGGAGGATGTAGATGGGTTGGTTTAACCTTCCCTTATTACATATCTGTTTCTAACTCACTTATATTAATTACATCGAATAAAATTGATAGGTAAACATGAATACATTTAATAGTAAATCAGTAACAAATCGTTTAAGAGTCTTACCTCCACGTCGAAATCATGAACAAGGTTGATAGGTCTTCTCCTGGATCGTTTGTCTCTGTCGACAGAAAGTCCTTGCACAGTAACAACAACACATGTTACAAAGAGGCACGCACACTTAATGTATCCTTTCATATTGCCCCAGTGACACACATACGAATAAATAACGCGTTTTGTACAGCAGAATAGTGCCTGTGTGATACTGGTCGTCTTGTTTCTTCTGAGTCGGCGTGCGGTCGTCACTCTCTTAAGAAGGGTATCCCGTTGATGACTCACGGCTAACACGTACAGCCAATCAGAGCGTTGTTCAAGGAAGGGATATCCTTTCGTCATTCGTGTTGCGCAGGGACATACGAAATACGACATTAGTTAGCTAAGGAGTGTGGTGTGGAGGAAAAAACAGAAAAACGATTTAAATTTAAAGAAACAATGTTAAACTGAACTATCCTTTCGTTTAAACTCAACGATCCCATTGGGTTTTTTATTAACTGAAACTGGTGAACTCAGTGGCATTTTTTTTTTGCGTTGAATTTGTGTTTGTGTACTTGTACAAGTTTTTAAAAAGTCAGTTCTCATTCTAGGAACGAGAAATATTCAGGTTGATGGGGATACAGCATGTAATATACTTTAGTATCGATGTTAATGTAACATGTAATTATTTCTATGATTTCAATATCTTATGAACTATGACTAATATAGAGTCAAGCGGGATAATGACTAAGCAGGTTAGCAAGTGTTCATGTAATGATTACATGAGATAAACGTAAAAATAAATGCTTTTAAATGAGAAGTAATAATATATAGTTATTTAGAGAAATCTCCTTATCATCAGACAAGGAACTGTTATCATATTTTATATGGAGTTTAAATCTCTCTCTATATATATATGTTTAAAATAAATGCTTTTAAATGAGAAGTAATATATATACATATATATATAGACAGATAGATATATGTGTGTATATAAATACATATACAATATGATAACAGTTCCTTGTCTGATGATAATGAGGTTTCTCTAAATAACTTTTGATGTATTTTACAGACACTATCGACCTCTAGTCCAAGCAGCCTGTTTGACACTGCTGAAGAGTAGACATACTGGTTTGTGTACATATCTGGCATTAAATGTCTCTCACAAAACTGGAAGACACACATTCACCCAGATATAGGTGACCCTACGTTCCTGACCCTGAAACCTGAGAAATAAGTCATAATGCAATTAAACTTTATTGGATGTGGGTGTCAGTGACTGTATATCCAGGATGGGTAGTTACATGATCTACCCCCTACACTCGTTCTCAATCTCCACTCAACCATGACATTTCTATTTATGGAAGTATGTCCACGCTTGAGTACGTCTGAGACAGGCCCTGGACCACAATGTACGACAAATACCGTTCTGTTTTGTCGAAGCTTTGGAATATGAAACGTCAAAGGACGAGAATGATCAGTCTCGATATCTGCCAAAACAGATTCCATTGGGAGTAAAAGGAAAAATAGTGGTGAAAATTACACCACTGAATCCACTATGACACCAAGGTTCGTGAAAGGGGTACGCCTGTTCTTCTACACAATGTCCATAAAAATGTAAGTCGTTTGTCTGACGCCCTTCATCACCACTCTGTGATGTGATGCGGCCTGTAAACAAACCAGACAATCAAGTAATCGTTGGACAAAAAAACAAGTACAGTGATACCGCATTTACGGAAAGCATGACCCACAAACTAAACTAAATTTAGCTACCTTCAGATGAACATGTTTGAATGTCTTGTTTGTACAAGCACACTGAATTAAACCCGTGTTTAGAACGTGTCTCGAACTGGGTTCTTAACCCTTAAGCGTACCCGGGACAAAGGCAGACTGAATACAATACACGAAGACATTGGATACGCTATATAGTTTCTTAATTAAAAGTGATCATTTTTATCACAATGCGATTAATAGCGACACTTTTTACCTTAAGTCGGTCACCAGATTGAACAAGATATACGTGATTTTCATTAACCTGGTAATTCATTGAGTAGCATTCATGCCAGGCAAAATAAAATATACACTTGAAAATCCACACTTCACTCTGATCGTTACTGAGTAGTGTGAATATGGGAAGAGAGACGTCATCTGCACGTCACCTGTTGTGCGATACTCATTACTATGTAATATCGCATGTCATACCCGTATCAAATACATCACAATCAAGTGACAATTTCTTATTTGAATTGGAAATTGTTCGAATTTCACTGAGTTTCCAGTGTCACTCTACTGCGTGAGACATCCATTACGCCACAATATAAACAAAGCAACTTATTCACATCTGTACTACTTGTGTTGTTTTGTTCTGTCAACATTATTATACATAATGCATTTCAAATGATGTATATAACTGTTGCTATATATGTGCATACAAAATGGAAATAATTATTATAACTGCCAAACAATTGCACGTTATGGTAAAGTAAGAGATGGTCATCCCTTAGGTCAGTCGAGGTCATGTATTGACAATTCGGTGCAGGAAGTATGACCATCCTCGGTTGTCTCAGAACACAATGTCCAGGCGCTGTACTGGCTGACCATGTACTGGGATGCTATCTTAAACATAGTACTTAGTACCGGCCACGAGTGCAGTATGATGAACCGATGGTAGCCATGCAAGTACAGGTCCTTCAGACTGGTTAGTTAGGCACTTATACACCGTGAACCCCTCGCCTCGTGACTTCAGCTCTTGGTGCCTGGGTCACGAGAACGTTAGGATCAAATAGCCATGCACTAATGAGCAAAACCATACTTAATTCCAGTCTTAACTTCCTCCCAATTAGGACACCGTGACCCTCCCTGGTTTGGGCAGGGATATCGTTGTGTGGGAGGACAGCACGTAATATATCTCACGATCAATGATTTATACAACTTCTAAATTTATTTCATTCATTATTTAATTATCATCAAATGTGTTTCTATATATTTTTCTATGTTTGTGTTTCTGCGCTTAAAGGCAGTCATTTCATAAACGTCCTGGGTGTACACTGGGTGTCTCCTCCCTACCCCTCTCTCTGTCTCTCTCTGACTCTCTCTGCCTTTCTCTCTGTCTCTCTGTCTATCCCTCTTTCTCTGTGTGTGTGTCTCTTGCAGCCTTTTCGCGTTATTTGATGATTCTCTTAATAGCATGTAGTGCCTCTCTATGTCCCTCGCTGTCTCTCTGTCTATCATCTCTCTCCTCTCCCCATCTCCATCTTTTCGTCTGTCTCTCCGTCTCTCTCTCAATATCTCGTCTATCTCTCTCCATCTCCCCATCTATCGCTCTTAGGCTCTTAATATCTCTCCCTCCTTTCACCTCAATCTTTCCCTCCCTCTCCCTCCCTCTCTCTCTCTCCCCCACCTCTCTCTCTCTCACTCTCTCTCTCTCTCTCTCTGTCTCTGTCCCTGTCTCTCTCTCTCTCTCTGTTTGGTTGTTTATAAACCTACAGGGTAATATAATGTGTATGTATTGTGTAAGAATCCATCAGTTGTACATTGACGTTTGAGGCAAACGTCTGTACGAGTCAGATTCCAGCTCGGGGTCTTCGTCCTCAGTAGCCAACGACGACTCGACATTTTTTTCAACATAACAATGATAACATGTCATTTTCTGTGCTATACTTTTTAGTTGGACTAATTTTACAAAAAGGTCATTTGTTGTCCTCTTGTAATCACTGGCGGGAAGAGTATAGACAACAGAGGATACAAAGATGGCAGCAGTGATGACTTGATGATGCTTCTGAACCACGCTGGCAGCGGTGAGTCACGTTCATGTCGACATAGACGTATTGATTCATTGAAACCCGACAGGAAGCAAGAACAAGGAACTAGGCTTTAGAGCATTCGCATTGAGGGAGTTGTTTCATATGTGTTAATTGTTTCCATGTGTACGGCAGTTGGCGATAGGTTGAAAAGCATAGCGTGTCTCAAAACTCCTCTCTCCCTGTGTATACACCTCTCTCTCTCTCTCTCTCTCTCTCTCTCTCTCTCTCTCTCTCTCTCTCTCTCTCTCTCTCTCTCTCCCACTCTCTCTCGCTCTCTCTCTCCCTCTCTTCCTTCTCTCTCTCTGCCTCTCTTTTCTCTCCGTGTCTCTCCCGGTGTCTCCAGCTATTTCTCTCCATCTCTTCGTCTGTCTCTCCGTCTCTCTCTCAATCTCTCCGTCTATCACTCTCTCCATCTCCCAATAATAAGTAATTAAACACAACTCGCTTAGAATTATATATAAAGACAGAAAGTGAAACTACGTTAATCCACAAACTCTTTGTTCATACGCCCCACTTAAAGGGAACACAAATATACACAGTGCAGAGTGAGTGAGTGAATGAGTGAGTATGGTTTTACGCCGCTTTTAGCAATATTCCAGCAATACCACGGCGGGGGACACCAGAAATGGGCTTCACACATTGTACCCATGTCGGGAATCGAATCCGGGTCTTCGGCGTGACGAGCGAACGCTTTAACCACTAGGCCACCCCACCGCCCCACAGTGCAGAGATTCAGCTGCTTACAAGTTTAGAGAGGTCTTTTAAAGGCCTGTTAAAGATCGATACTTTAGAAACTTGAATGTCCTTTTGACGATGTTTATGTTTATCCTCTATCTGGTGGGACGTAAGTGGTTGACAAGCATCCTGTGTACACACATCCATCTGATCTGATGCGCACATGTTTCCGCTGACTTCAGTACCACTTGACATCACAAACAGACCAAGACACAACACTGCGACTATTAAATGTCGATATGTTGATATGGATATTCTGACACTGAGCGTTGAGGTAGCGTTTAGTTCATTGCTCACTTATATGCATCTTTTTACGTCTCCAACAGTTAAATTAAGAATTTTGATTTTAACGGCCTTGTACTGGCTTGTTTCATGTATAGATTCAGAGAGAGAGAGAGAGAAGGAGGGAGAGAGAGAGAGAGAGAGAGAGAGAAAGAGAGAGAGAGAGAGAGAAATTGGCGGAGAGAGATAGCTGAGAGACGGAGAGAGAGGGGTGGGAAATATTAAGGGGAAAGGAGGGGGGATATTAAGAGAGAGAGAAAGAGAGATAGCTGAGAGACGGAGAGAGAGGGAAGGGAACGAGGGGGGGCAAGAGATTGAGTGAGAGAGGAAACTGAGACAGAGAGAGATAGCTGAGAGACGGAGAGAGAGGAGAGGGAAATATTGAGGGGAAAGGAGGGGGGATATTAAGAGAGAGAGAAAGAGAGATAGCTGAGAGACGGAGAGAGAGGGAAGGGAAAGAGGGAGGGCAAGAGATTGCGTGAGAGAGGAGACTGAGACAGAGAGAGATAGCTGAGAGACGGAGAGAGAGGAGAGGGAAAGATTGAGGTGAAATGAGGGAGAGATATTCAGAGAGAGAAAGAGAGAGATAGCTGAGAGGCGGAGAGAGGGGAGGGAAAGAGGGAGGTGAAAGGAAGGAGAGATGTTAAGAGAGATAGACGGAGAGATTGAGAGAGAGACGGAGAGACAGACGAAAAGATGGAGAGAAATAGCTAGAGAGACGAGGGGAGAGGGGAGGACAGATTGAGGGGAAAGGAGGGAGAAATATTAAGAGAGAGAGAAAGAGAGAGAGATAGTTAAGAGACGAAGAGAGAGGAGAGGGAAAGATTGAGGTGACAGGGAGAGATATTAAGAGAGATATATGGAGAGGGAGAGAGAGATAGACAAAGAGATTGAGAGAGAGACGGAGAGACAGACGAAACGATGGAGAGAAATAGCTAGAGAGACGGGGAGAGAGGGGAGGGAGAGAGAGAGGTGAAAGGAGGGAGAGATATTAAGAGGAGAGAAAGAGAGTGATAGCTGAGAGACGGAGAGAGATCTTATTTTTCATAGTAATCTGCTGTTTTCTGAGTGTCCTAAACACGTATGAATGTTTTGCTCAAATCCAATTTTCAAGTGTATACTCTCTTTACCCCGGCGGTTTTGTAGGGTTAGGATCGCGATTGGTTGTTTTTAATCACAAAATCGGAGATCTTGTGATAGATTAGTAAATGAGTGAGTTGGTTTTAACACCGCTTGGAACAGTATTCCAGTCAAATCACGGCGTGTCTGCTTGATGTGGGAGGAAAGCCCGAAGTGATGCATGTCTCAGACGTTTACCACTTTGATGAAACCCACGAGCACGAGTCTGGCAAACTTGGACTGTAATCGAAGCGAACCGGGATTCGAACCACGATCATAGTTTTCTGGCGTACCCAAGGGAGGCAACTCTGCACAGCGAATGGCGGCACCTTAGAAGACAGGGCCACCCGTGGCCCCAATGGTGGTTTAGATTTTTATATGTGCAGATTACAAAATCACTGTAATTATTACTCATATGAGTATATGATGAGACCGAGCAATGGTTTTCTGCTAGAGGTTGTAACTCGTTGTTCGCACAGAAGATGATGTCACCTGCATCCCTATTTTGAGATCTCCGATATACTACAAAATATACATGATGAAATTCCCAGGAAAACTATAGGAACACACACATACAAGGAAGGATATAGCGGGCGACACACTGTCTAGTCAACGCGGATGGAACGGTCGACACAATGGGGATGAATGAACGTGTCGCCTGTTACCCACGGAGAGGGATATCGTGCTGACCAAAAAAGGAAAATTAAGAGAATTATCATAATCACACCGGATCCTGGCACGACCGAAGGACGTAACTCTTCACGGCGAAATGTAGCGCAAAGACGAATGGGATCCACATGCGCTAAGAGACTTGATTAGGGACAGACGGACAGACAGACAGACAGCCATGGCCCATAAAACAATCATACAAACGTGTACTTGAGTGCGTGAATGAGTGAGTTGTGTTTAACGCCACTTTGAACAGTATTCCAGTTATATCACGGCGTGTCATCTTAATGTGGGGGGAAAGCCCGAAGTAATGCAGGTCTCAGACGTTTACCAATTCCGTGAAACCCACGAGCACGGGTATGGTGCTGACAAACCTAGAAACATAATTGGGGCGAATCAGGGTTCGAACCTGCAATCACAGGTTTCTGGCGTGCCCAGGGGACGCAACTCTGCACAGCGAATCGCGGCGCCTTAGACGACGGGGCAACCCGTGCCACCGGTTTACTTGCATGAGGATCGAGAATTGACTCTAAAGGGCGAGTTGATTCTACTTACGGAATCAACAGATTTGACTAAAACTTTGTTATGGTTGAACTAATTTACATATAATTTTGCCCAATGACCGATATTTACGAGGGCCATCAGTTCCTGGTTCAGAAGCAACTGCAATTGTAACAATGGTGTGACGTCATCTTAATTGCTTAATACAGCACATATGAAACGTGAAAATCTCTGAAAACCCCTAAAAATACAAATTTGCCAAGACCATGTTCTGCAACACGTTCCTATAATTGAACAATGTGGCTGAAATTTTGTTCGTATAGAAAAATAAAATTTCGGTTGTTTCTGAAATCTGGAATATTGTGGGACTTATTTGTATGCGTGTGTGTGTGTGTGTGTGTGTGTGTGTGTGTGTGTGTGTGTGCGCGCGCGCGTGTGTGTGTGTGTGTGTGTGTGTGTGTGTGTGTGTGTGTGTGCGCGTGTGTGTGTATGTGTGTGTGCGTGCGTGCGTGCGTGCGTGCGTGCGTGCGTGCGTGCGTGCGTGCGTGCGTGTGTGTGTGTGTGTGTGTGTGTGTGTGTGTAGATATCAGATATCATGTCGCAGTTTAACATGAATACCTCACTCAGACACAGTATACTAACTTCGAGCCGACCAGTCCTTGTTTTAGCCCCTTAATGGCGAAAGCCAGGCAGGGTAACACAAAGTACCATATTTTAAGGTCTTTTGGTATGACGGGGACCGAACCCAGGACGTTCCGCTCTCCGGGCGGACGCTCTGCCACTAGAACACGGAGGCGGTCTAATTTACTTTAAAGACATGGCATTCGCTAGTTTCACAAGTTCTAATTTGAACATTTTCACGATTTTACAGTATTTTGTACCCCAAATATCTAAACCATCACATAAACTAGGTGTAAGATACAGCGCCGGAAATATAGTCTACACTTTGTATATATGTTAGTAGTCACGCGAGCTTTACGTGCGCGAGATGCAAGGCGAGATTAGGCATATGTTCAGAATGACGTTACTGTATTTGCAACATTAGTACATATCGTGTGACACAACCTCAAAAATTAGATATTCAATACAAATTCCGTTGTTTCACAAAACTACCCATAACAATATGGAGCTATGGTTTTAAGATTTTCTCAATCCGACCACAGGAACGTCAGGCCTGCAGGCTACTTGAGCGTTAATACGGTCGTCACTTTTTTACTTTAATATAAGATTATGTTGGTCTTAGCGCTAAGATCGCTTTGTGTAACTGGTAGTGGCAGTTTTGTAAACCTATCGGGACACTTTTCATCGTATTTGTAATGACAAATCTTGACATGGTGCCTTTTCCAGATTGTGAATTATCTTTTATAATGGACGAGAGAACACATACCACATGTCTGTGAATACATCTTGTAATGGATCAGTGTTTTACGCACGTACAATGCATAATGTCAAGTGTTGCTGATTGCTTCCTTCAACTTCATTTGTGTAACTTTCAGCTCTTTAAGAGCGAATATAATCCAGTTGCGGAGTTCCACCCTTTTGGCCAGCGCCTGGTGTCATCACTGATTTTCAGTGATCCATTCATATGATTGTTACCGTTATTTTGACTATTACGCCCTGCAGAATCAAAGAGTATCTGCAGCAGTCGCAGATGTGCCACTACACCCAGGAATATGTTCCAGTTCCGACTTTGTAGTTACTTTACTCCGTGTGAAGATTCCGCCTCGGTGGATGTAGCTTCAGTCCATTATTTGCAATTTAATATTGTATCATGACAAATGATGATGATAAGAAGCAGAGTTGTCCCGCTCTGTGTGAATTGAGTTGACATACCTTACTACAATATTCGTCTCATATCACAGGGCCTAAAATAGAAGTTTGTTTGTTTGTTGTTTAACGCCGCACACAGCCATATTACAGCCGTGTGACAGCAGTCTGTAAATAGTTAAGTCTGGACCAGACAATCCAATGATTGACATCATAAGCATCGATCCACGCAATTGGGATACGATGACATGCATCAACCAAGTCAGCGAGCCTGACCACTCGATCCCGTTAGTCGCCTTTTACGACAAGCATAGTCGCCTTTTACGGCAAGAATGGTTTGCGTAAGACCTATTTTACCCCGGATCTCACGGGACTAAAATAGAAGTACACATATTTGAAGGCAAATGATTTTGAAAAGGAATTGTGTTGCAGTTTTCGTGGGATTAAGATTCATGCACATTATGACAGGGTTATCAGGGCGGTTTGTTCCTAATCAGGGATCTATATGGAAAGCGGCGTGGAACTGCCCGTTGCTTGGTGTAGCGATTAGAAAAATGAAAATCGTTTACAGGAAGCATATCAGAGATGCGGTTACCGCAGGTAAGACCAGTAACACAAACACACTGTATTCACCCCTTCTGCATTAGTTCGAGAGTATGGTTTTACGCCGCTTGTAGCAATATTCAAGCAATATCAAGCGGGCTTCAATGGGCTTCATTGTACCGATGCGGGGAATCGAATCTGGGATTTTGGCGTGACGAGCGAACGTTTTAACCACTAGGCTACCCCCTCCCCTTTCCCCCTAGGCTCCTATGACAAGCATGGGGTACTGGAGGGGGGCATTATTCTTCTGGTCGCCACTGTGAAGATCGCTGTAATATTACCAAGGGCGGCGCAAAATCGCATTCATTCACTCGCGTGATGGCCCATTGTGTCATTGTTATTGAACAACTGTCAATACATTAAGTTTGATAACACGATAACGGATACAGTAGAAGACATCAATTGAACCGCATCGGTCATCGGCTGGCGCCGTTTCCTGCGTAGTCTCGCTGACATATGGTCACGTGGTCACGTGGTCAGGCGCACGGGGGACGAGAGTGCATATGGACCCAGACAGCCGAGCGAGCAATCGTTTGATGATGACGAAACACCATCACACAGAAGCCACAAACATCCTGGGCATGTTGGCTTGCGACTCATCATCTAGCTGGTTCATCTCGGGAGCATCTCATGGGGGTAGGAGCAGGAGGAGCACATAAAGACAGACAGAGACAGACAGACAGACAGACGATTTTTGAGAGATGATAAAACCACTCAGCCATAACATAAAACATAATTGATGAACATATTCAACTATAGATAGTTGAGCTATATACGCAGTAATTCACTTTATCTGTACCCTAAAGTAAAACATCGTATTGTTAAGGGGGCACGGGTGGCCCAGTCGTCAAAGGCGCCGCGATTCGCTGTGCAGAGTTGCCCCTAGGGCACGCCAGAAACCTATGATTGTGGGTTCGAATCCCGGTTCGCCTCGATTATGTTTCTAGGTTTTTCAGCACCATACCCGTGCTCGTGGGTTTCACCGAAGTGGTAAACGTCTGAGATCTGCATCACTTCGGGCTTTCCTCCCACATTAAGCTGACATGCCGTCATGTAACTGGAATACTGTTCAAATCGGCGTTAAACCCAACTCACTCACTCATATTGTTAAGGCGCCCTGGGGAGCCAAGTGACTTTATATTACGACCGAGGTCTTTTTTATAACTCAAAGGATGTGTACAAGCGCTAAATCGGCTGGCAATATCCGTGATGTACCCCGTGTTGCTCGGTGTTGCGACAAGACAATTCAAAATCCTTTATAAGTTTTAGCGTTGCAACATAGATCAATTAAAGAGTTTCCAATCATATCTAATCATGACAAACCTGTATGAAAATAAAGACAAAACTATTTCCATATCCAACAGAAATCTCTGCACAAAGCAGCGTCGATTGTCCCATTCCGACTATATCATGAGCATGTGTTTATGAATCATAATGAATCGTAATGATACCAGGTCTTCGCGAAAAGGGGAGCGTATCCTGCCCACTGGTGGCACAAACACAAGCAAAGGCAAGTCAGTTGCTTACCCGAAAAACAAATATTGACATCTGGTATAATTAACATATTGCATCATTTGTGTCACTTTTGGAAATGTTTGAAAGTTTTACTGAGTCCTTGAATGTTGTAAGCTTTTGGGCAAGGGTCGTGTACTGCCTTTGTAGAATGAGCATGCTCGACGGTACCTAAACAACTTGTAAAATGTACACATCAAAGGCTGGAGCTGCAGGAATATTGCCCGACATAGATGGAAAGTTGACCTTTTGAAAGTTGAAACCATCCCTCTTGTATTTGAACTGAATGATGTTTTAGTCCTCCATCTATGATGTATTGATAAATGGTTTTATGTCTTTCGTTGATTATGTATCAACTGTTCTCGTCAATATAATACTGATCTGGTGCCGTTATGACGTGAAATTCACTCACTCAACTGTCAGAAGATGACAAGTCTATACTCAATGGGTGTTGAAACGTCCCAGGGTGTTAGCTAGGGAGAATTTACGTTTCAAGGTTTCACATTTGTAATGGGAAAAAATCTGGTAGACAGCTTCACAAAAAGTGTATAATATAGAGAGGTCTGGATATTCCATGTGTCACGTGATACATGAAATATCCTCTTTATATTCCTTTATAATTAAACATACATTATATTCCCAATGAATCACCTGTTCAGACAGGGGGCACGGGTGGCCCAGTCGTCAAAGGCGCCGCGATTCGCTTTGCAGAGTTGCGTCCCATGGGCACGCCAGAAACCTATGATTGTGGGATCGAATCCCCGTTCGCCCCAATTATGTTTTAAGGTTTGTCAGCACCATAACCGCGCTCGTGGGTTTCACCGAAGTGGTAAACGTCTGAGATCTGCATCACTTGGGACTTTCCTCCCACATTAAGCTGCCACGCTGTGATATAACTGTAATACAGCTAAAAGCGGCGTTAAACCCAACTCACTCACTCACTTGTACGCTTTCTGTATGTTTTCTGTAACATATATAAACTTAGTATTTGAAAATATGAAAACAACGTGATTCCAGGGTCGGATAGGTAGGAACACTTGGATTAAATATCATTGTCTAGAACAAATCAGCACTGTTTAGTGTTCGAAGAAAACGACGTTTAAACATACAGTAAACTACGGTTATAACGAACTCAAAGGGACTACTAATTTTCATTCGTTATAACCGTAGTTCGTTATTAGTACATATACAGCATGACTACAGCAGGTAGTCGGGACCAAAAAGTAAGTTCTTTATATCCGTCAGTTCGTCATAAGCGTGTTCGTTATAACCGTAGTTTACTGCAGTGTGCAAGCATGCAACCCACCATCTGTTCACACGGAAGTGTTTAGTACAGAAACAATCATATACATCAGTTGAGGTTAGTAGTTATACATAGTATTACGTTGAGGATCTTGGTATGGTCAATGTGCGTATGATGCCAATAAGTTTAGAAAACTCGAAAAGACGTTCTCAACCGGATTTTCATTCTAACTAAATTATACATCTACAAAAACAATGTACGAATCGCTAACCAAATCCTAATGGTCTGAGTGAGTGAATATGGTTTTTCGCCGTTTTTAGCAATATTGCAGCAATATCACAGAGGTGGACACTAATGGACTGATGATAATGTTCACAAATTCTTATCATTTCAACAAGGTCACTGTCTATTCACAATGCAAATATGGAAATTATATGATCTTATTAGCAATGTGTCCAGAATACAGGTCGTAAGATACTACAACCGTACGTCACACGTGTGTCGTACAAGGTTGAACCGTTTTATTCGTTTTGATTGGATAACCGTGACCTCTCTCACACCGGAACTATTTTTCTTATTCATAAAAAAGCACGAGACGTCGTTCACCTTTACAACTTCAAGGCAGAACTGATGGAATCTCATGAAAGCGAGAGACAATTAGGAAAACTTTACTGAACCAAACACGATAGTCACACGTATCAAATTCGCTTGCATTCGATATTAGTTATTTATAGAGCTTCTACAGACATTATATGCTAGTAATCAAGCTATATCCATTTGCATTGTACGACGACCGATAGATCGAGGGTCCCTATGATCGTGACGCATCCGACTACTTTCGCGACTTTCAATTTTAACGTAAAAGGTTAGGCGTGGTGAACTGAACTCAGTTTAAACTATCTTGACAGATATCTACACTAACGTTGGATGCTCCGGTTGCGAAGCGTATTTTGTGGCATTCCGAAGGTGTTTGTTCATGAATGAATATACACGACTGCACGACCAGATCACTCGGAGTCAACAGTTCCAATACAAATCATTCGATAACTCCGTGGAAATGTGCCTAACTTCTGTTGTTTTTTTAGGCCCAAAACATCCCAAACAATTACATGTCCTATTGATCTCTAGCATCAAACGCCGTGAGTAGATCGCGGTTCTCTTTTTATTCCGATGGTGGCCTTGCCCTTCATTCAAAGCTGACGCTGACATGAAAGCAGACTTGGGTTTGTTGATTTTCACGTCTTCGGTCGTAGAGTTGACATAAACGTCTTTGGCGAGCATTCTGATTTCCCTCTACCACTTCAGCTGATAGAGGAAGGACACAGAACAAACTTGACTGCACAACTGGGACACCGTCGGTGCCGGTGACCAACACATTTTATTTCATTTTATATACACTCAAATACATATTTAACGTGGGTAATAAATAAGATACAACCCTCATTCTAGATAGATATCCTTTTTCGTGAACTTTCTATCGTATCTGTCTATCGTAAAAACGGGTATCCAACGAGAATGAGTGTAGTATTCTCTATTGCTGGCCCTCAACCTGTCGACATGGGTAAGACATAGTGAACAATGTTTACACAGCACTCATGATGTGTTGTAGGTAACGAAATCATATTGTCCATCAATTCTACTCTTTGAAGGGTGTCAATACCCACAGAGTGCGCTTGTGCCCCAAAAAGAGAAAAAAAAGTTATCAAAAATAAGTTTAAAATAAGTACAAAAACATTTAAAATATGAACATGGAGCGTGAAATGAACTATTTAGGAAATGTAACCATTCCTACGTCTATTTCAAACATTTGAAATACGTCAATTTTAGTTCATCTGTAGATGATCAATACGTCGGATGTAATAAATTTCCCTCAATGACTTGCCATGCATAATGACAGAGATTCATTAAATGGGACCGATGCTGAATATGTTAGAATATATGTGATCTGACTTACCCCTTTAAATGCCGTTTCATTACTTATGGACATATACGGGTATTAAATGCCTATCAAAGAAGAGGGTATTAAGACATGAGAAATCGACTGGCCTAATATGTCTCCATAGCTCTAAGTTGTTAAGCTCTGTGTGTGTTGTCTCTGTAAGCATGAACCATAGACACCAGAGAACATCTATCTCTATTATCTAGCGATACAGATTCTACTGGGAGAAAAAGGAAAAATAATGGTGAACATTACACGAATGGATCACAGATAAACAGTCACAACAGTCACAACACTATGTGTTCGGAGAAAGGATGTCCTGCTTTATCGGTATACCCGCCACTCTTACCGATTTCAGTAAAATAATACGTATTTGGTTGAAGCCAACAGTCCTTGCAACGTCTCACATGTTAATTAATGGAGACGAGATACCAATAGGCGAATATCTATACCGACGTCTTCGAAGACATACCACTTTTGCATCCGATGGAGATATTTCTTTCTAGAAATAACAGAAACGTCCATTTGCGCACACTGTCCAAAAGGTGTTTAGATCCCAAACACAAACTTAAACACGTCCCTTGTCCCAAAATATGAACATGTTTAGGTCTTAACATGTTTAGTATTATGTTTAACAGCTAAACATGTGTAGGGTCTAAATGTGAATACCCCGCTTGAAATTCATTGTAGGTAATTTGAAAAGGGGGTGTTCTTTATGTGTTGAGTAGCGTTTAATGGGGTTACAGAAGTGAGTGGGGGAGGGAGGGGTGTGGGTGGGAGGGGTACCAGCTATGTGGGTGTGTGTGTTGGTAACTAATATTAGTTAAGGGTTTATCGTAGTAATCAGGTATAACATCATTGTCAGCTTTAGGTAGGGGAATTGGTCATATAGCAACGTCATATTTATGAACACGTAGACTTATAAACCTCCACGGAATACGAACTTCCAACCTCATGATCTCTAGTCCTTCACGGGGTGGTCGGGTAGCCTGGTGGTTAAAGCGTTCGCTTGTCACGCCGAAGACCCGGGTTCGATTCCCGACATGGGTACATTGTGTGAAGCCCATTTCTAGTGTCCCCCGCCGTGATATTGCTGGGATATTGCTAAAAGCGGCGTAAAACCATACTAACTCACTCACTCTAGTCCTTCACGCTACCACCTAATCTACGGAAACTGTTGTCATCACAAGTGTCTCTTTACCAAGTCACGATTGTCCCAGTTTAGTTAAGTTGTACATTTTTATGTTAATATTGTCCTTAGTTCGTTTAAGACCTGGTGGTATATCTGTTATGACCTGACCTGTTATAAGTGCCTGACAGCGTGAATTTCATTTGCAGATCTAACATTTTATATTCTAAACATGTTTTAACTTTAAATGTGTTTGAGTTCGAAAAATGTTTCAACGTGTTTATATTCTAAACTTTAACATGTATAAAACCTAAACATGTTCAAATATGCGTATGATAAATCTTTAAGAAGCCAAGTCATAAAATACTTATTCATCAGGACGGATGGAATTGATTATTCTTTGAAGACTGTCATCTATTTTGTCAAGTCGACGTGTTACAGTTTCCAGAATGTGTAGTCTTTCTTCTATTTTATCAAGTCGCTGAGAAATGTCCACCTGTTCAAGTATATCGGTTTCAGGACCTGTTTCCCTTTTTACGTCCGGGACAGCAACGAACCAGCGTAATCCTGTATGTAGACCAAGATTTGTACCCAGAGGGCCGTGTTTAATCTTTCGTTTGATAACCATGTTCACCAGACAGGGCAAGCAAAGATGTAGATACACCCCAAGCATCAACGAATGACTTGCCCACAGATGTCTTTTGTGTTTGACCAGAGCCGAATATACATCGTTTACAACTGCTATTACAAAGTTGAGAAAGATAATAGTGCACAGTATCGAGTAGAAGATGAACATAATCTTCAAGTACACGACTGAACCCCCAAATTTTGCGATGGATGCTTCAAATTCATCAGAAAATATCGCATCTTCTCCAATAAGGGCTTGGAACAATTTAAACATAGAGGATCCAAAACTCATACCGCTTGATGTCAGTTGTATCTGCACGTGGAACGCACAGGTGAAGGCAAGAAGAAAGATGACACATACAAGCATAAAAATTACAAGCGAGAATACCACAAACCAGACTATGTCTTGAAAATAGTGGAACTGTTGAAAACCCCTCGCAAATTCCAAAGTCATCAACCAACCAAGGCACAGGGTAATTGAGAGGAGGATGTGTTGGTCGGGACCATCCTTGCGATATGTATCTAAAAACACAAATACCAGAACACAATATCCAAAATTGAAGACCGAGAAAATTGTTCTGCTTAACATTGGTATCAAACTTGAAGACCCTATTGAATATCGCAATGCCTGGATTGACAGGCTGATCACCGTGTGTATATACCAGATGAAGAATAAGGCAGGTTCTAGTGGCACAAAGAAATACAGAACGTCTTCCAGAAGAGTCCCTGAACCTGATTGGGTGTTGCCTGCGTCAAGCTTCATACCCAAGAGCGAAATACCAGCATATGTGAAGAAGCTGATGTGCAAGACATGCATGAGTGTCCAGGGCACATATATCCAGTATATCACTGAACCATAAATGCTGATTATTTCTTTCACGGGATCCAGATCTAAGGTTTTGAAGTTCATTAAAACGTGTAAGTGTTTTGGTCTTCCAAAGTTGGTCATGAATGACTGTGGGTCTTCTGGTTCAACTTTGTTGCTGGTGATTTCTTGCGATGGTTTCCAAGTTCCGAGCGGGAGAATGTGGGTCACATCATAGAACTTTCCTGTGACTCGTTTCCTATCTCTATATTCACGTATCTCCTTTTGAAAGTTGAAGCAGTTAATGTTCTCCATTTGAAGAATCTTCTTTGAAATGTCAACACATCCTTTCTCCAATGCAAGATGCAGAACTGATAGCTCCTCATTGTTCTCCACACCTGTGGTGATGTGCTGGATCGCCCTATACCTGACGTCTTCTGCACTGTCTTGCGTCTCACTTCGTAGCTTCCATTGTATGTAGGCTTCAAGTATTGTGTCAAATAGCTCTATGTAATATTGTTTATTTTCCTTCAAGACGGTTGCCATGGTTATACAGTGTAGAATCGTGTTTTTGTTTTTATTCTCTACTCCTGCATCAAACATGAATTGTACGTCTGACGACACGTTGACTTCACACAACACATCTATCTCATTTTTCTCAGTTGTTTTTCTCCACATTTCCTCGTCGAGAGTCTCCATGCTTGTAAGTTCCCCTACCTGATATTTACAACAATTCTTGAAAGTAATATTGAAATTATATCTATATATTTATAAACATATGAAGAAGAGATTCCACTTGTGACAAATTTCCAAATTACTTCCACAAGAAACTTTCAGAGAGGAAGGAACCTCTTTGATTTTTTTTACAGGAGATATACTTAACACGTATATTGAGCACATGTCTCGTTTCGTGCGCCACAATTCCCTATTCAGAGTTGCATGATCGTGGGTTCGGGTGGCAGTTTCGCCATACTTATTTTAAGATTAAATAATGCATCTATTAATATGTATTCATGAAGACTTCTCCTCGACTTGAAGGTTGTGATCTTCAGCGACAAGGCAACACCCATGACTTGCCACGCGCCGGTCGTCCACGTGGTACGACACGGCAACAAGACAACCATATTCCGTTGGTGCATGAATCGATACCACGCTGTGACTTTAACAGCTCAAACAATTCCAAGATTGAGACCAATTATTGGCAGAACAGTACGCAAAGGGTTGAGAAAGCACAACACTCGACCCCGACGCCCAGCAATACGAATGTTCGGACGAATCACCAAATAATGTTGTTAGTTTCAATAATATAACATTTACACCACTTTGAATGAATCAGGGTTACGTTTTCCGTTAGTTTATGTGTGTTCTGATACTTATGGTGTAAATGCCTAATTTTGTTCTGTATATTTCAAATGTTTCATGACGCTGGGAGTTGTCAGCCTGCTATGTATGGCAAATGCTTGTCGTCGTGTGGAGAGCCAATATAATGTTTGTAGGGAGAAGACCAAGGTACTTCTTGGTAGCAAATGTTTGTAGACCCGTGAAGATCCGGAAAAGGCGACTATGCCTGTCGTAAGAGGCGACTAACGGGATCGAGTGGACAGGCTTGCTGACTTGGTTAATGCATGTCATCGTATCCCAATTGCGCGGATCGATGCTTATGATATCAATCACTAGATTGTCTGGTCCAGATTCGACTATTTACAGACTGCCGTCATATAGTTGGAATATTGCTGAGTGTTTTAAACAACAAACAAACTAAACAGGAGAAGACCAAGGTTGTTGTCGTACAGTCGACCTGCGAGCCGTTATATTACAGAGGCGATAATGTTCATATGCATTGAATATACAGGTGTATGGGTTTCTCAGGCTGTGGAGCCGTTCTAATACCTTGTGTCAATGCCCCTGTATATCGTATATGCGTGTAGGCGTGTTATCCAGATTAGTGAGCGTCTTCAATTGCAAGTTGTTGAGCCTTAGTGTACACAGCTGATAATGCGACCATGTACTGTTATACTTGTATCGTGTAACCCAGATTGTGTTTACTTAGGCACTCGGGCGTTATGATCGTGATTTCGAATCCAGGTGCGCCCATATTACACATATTATGGTTCTAGGTTTGTCAGCACCATACCCGTGCTCGTGAGTTTCACCGAAGTGGTAAACGTGCAACACCACCATTTCGTCAGACTTTCCACACACATTAAGGTGGCACGCCGTGATATAACTGGAATACTTTTAAAGACGGCAATAATCCCAACTCACTCACTCACTCACTACACACACGGATATGACTGATTACCTTCAGACAGATGGTGATATCCTGACTATGCCGGATGCATATGGTCACCCAAAGACGAACGTGCGCTATGCCCACCACGCGCCAAAACACACATACACTGTTGGACCATCTGAAGCACAACAGTACACTTCAAATAGCAGGCCTTTGTCAGCCCTCGCCTTGCCTGGATAATACAGGCGTCAGTAGGACAGTGATCACCTGGGAACGACAGGTAACAACCACTGACTAGTGAATAGTTCAGAACAGATACTGTGAATGTTAACGAGAGGAGCATGAAAGAGTTAAGTCACATCAATACTTGTTTTTGACTACGGTTCTGGTTATGACACTGTTGCATGGCAGGAGCTACATGTGTTCTTTGAAATGGTCGCTCTAATTTTGTTAGGGTTCATGGTCTTTGTGAACCCAATCAAATCTGGACCCAACAAACAGATGACTGATAGTATTAGCAACGTCCTACACGTTGTAGAGAGAGAGAGGGGGGAGAGAGAGAGAGAGAGGGGGGAGAGAGAGAGAGAGAGAGAGAGAGAGAGAGAGAGAGAGAGAGAGAGCAACGTATTTTACTAAAGAAACGACTGAAGAATGTATTGTCAAATTAAGTAAGGTCATATATTTAGACATTTGCGCTTTTTTTATCACGAAAATGACGTCAAATTTACAGATTTACAGCTTGTGAAGATAATGATTTCATAACAGAGTTTGTATACTTTGGAGTGATTTGTGTTTCACGCCGCTTTGAACAGTATATCAGTTAAAGGCGTGTCAGCTTGATGGGTGAGGAAAATCGAAGTGGTGCAGGTTGTTAGACGTTACAACGTTGGCGAATGCCACGATATGGATATAGTGCTGATGAACCAAAACAAATAAGCATTGCAAATCTGGGATTCGAACCAAAGATCATAGGTTTCTGGGATGTCTAAGGGAGACAACTCTGCACAGTGAATTGCAGTATAACGCCAGGTTTTGACCCAAAACTAACTTCTCGATGGAAATGCTTGTTACTATGGGAAAAATGTGTTGTAAAGAACGTTACATTTTGACGCGGATTCCGTTCAGTGAGTGAGTATGGTTTCCCGCCGTTTTAGGATTATTCCAGCAATATCTCGGTGGGGACACCCGAGATAAGGTCTCACACATTGTACCATAGAGGAGAAACGAACCCGGGCCTTTGGCGTGGCACATGAACGCTTAACCACAAGGCCTCCTCACCGCCACATCCCTTTCAGAAACAAAAACATTTTATTGAAACAGTGATCGAAAATGTATTCTTCAAAACTGGGTGACAGGATACAATAGTTAATGGTAGAGACTGAGGCTGATGGACAAACAGATGGGACTTTTAAGAGAAGCAACGCCATTTTCTAGGATGCAGTCCGACGTCAAATGGCCCAGAAAACGGATATTGTGGTTGCAGTCTTCAGAGAAAGCTCGTGCAGTGTTCGGGTCAAGTTGATTACATCCTGTCGTGACTGCATTGTGCGGAGATTGGAGACGTGATACGTTGACACAGACCTCGCCATCGGGGCAGTTGCTTCCTTTTGCTGGATGTGAGTCAGTGGTTGCTGTAGGATGTGTATGTATCTGATCCCGGGTGGATGTGCTAGAGGATGCAGATGTTTCTGAACATAGGGGTCCGTCACAGTGTTCAAGGAACTTAGGGATGCATCTACATTAATGTACTTAAAGTCCTTTAGTATGTTCTTCTTTCAGTGGTTTGTTATAGTTATGTGATATTTTGTTAATTCACTGGTTGACCCGCCAGTTTCAAAATAGTCGTTCGATGTTGTTAGCTTGTTACATTTCCATTACCCCTTTCGGGAACACCTGGTGTCATCACTGGTGTCAGTGGTCCACTCATATACATTTCACAGCTATTTGCCCTTTGCGCCAAATAGAATCTGTTTCGGTTTCGTCTGTTTCTCAACTCCCACTGAAACTTGTCATCACGACCGGAAGGTCCACAAACAGTATGTTTGTTTATTTGTTTATCGCCGCACTCAGAAATATAACAGCCATATGACGGCGGTCTGTAAATAATCGAGTCTGGTCCTGACAATCCAGTGATTGATATCATGAGCATCGATCTACGCAATTAGGATACGATGACATGCATCGTCAGCGGTCTTGACCACCCGATCCCGTTAGTCGCCTCATGCGACAAGCATAGTCGCCTTTTACGGCAAGCATGGGTTGCTGAAGAATATTCTACCCCGGATCTTCACGGGTCCAAACCGAAAGTACGAGATCCGGCGTGTTACATAACTAGAACGATGCCACAGGCAAGTTACCTCGGTCATACTCCGGTTTCAAGGTCTGGTCACTGCAACGAAACAAGAAAAACGTTCGAGTTAATCATTTCCATAATGGCCGACCGAAGTAAAGAGCAAGTTTTCAGCGGCTAATGAAACAGTTACGCAAGAGTTGTCTCCCTTTGACTATGTTAACGACTTCGGTTAGCGGGCATCTGCTGAACTCTCTGGTGTTCATTATGATTCCCGATCTAAGTATCAAAGTGCTTGTGTGAAACAGTGGGGTTTGCACTGTGAAATCAATATTTGCTGGATTGATGCAGATTAACAACAGGTAATGCATGTGCTACAGACACACGTAATGTTGATGATGTTATTTGCATACACGTATGTGCAAGGGGTCGGTTTACGGTTCTCGGTAGGAATTGACAACATGACTGGACCACCCGTGCATATAAGTTTACTTTATCCAGGTAGATATACATACAAGAAGCACTATGTGCCAGCTCAGCACAGTGGCAGTGGTTGCTGTGTCTGTGCCATGAAGCACCTCGCCTACCCAACGCAGGCTAAGGGCGCACGGGTGGCCTAGTCGTCTAAGGCGCCGCGATTCGCTGTGCAGGGTTGCGTCCCTTGGGCACGCCACAAACCTATGATTGTGGGTTCGAATCACGGTTCGCCCCATTATGTTTCTAGGTTTGTCAGCACCATACCCGTGCTCGTGGGTTTATCCGAACTGGTAAACGCCTGAGACCTGCATAACTTCGGGTTTTCCTCCCACATTAAGCTGACACGCCGTTATATAACTTAAATATTGTTAAAATCGGCGTTAAAAACCCAACTCACTCACCACCTAGGCTAAGACCTAGACCTTCTCTTTTCGTCTCTGGATCTGGACCAAGGCTTATATTTGCAGTCATCTGACACGGATTAAGTCAAAAATATAAACAACAATAAGAAGTGACCTTGTACCACATACAGCTCGTTCAGGATGGCAGTCAATGTACAACACATTGGGGATTAATAATTGAGATTTGCATTTTGTAAGTGATAGCATAAGTGATTCTAGACATATACATGTCATGGCTACAGAGTAATTAGCCTTTGGAATAAATGGTCATTTAGACAATGGTTGTCCCAAATAAGTCGCTACCACGATATTATTAAATTTGAATTTGCAGGCAAACAAGATCGTTTAAACAACTGAAAGAACCTCCCTACGACTGCCAATTTCCGTGTCTTGCCACCGTTTACAGTTAATTAACACTTTCACTGTAGAGCAAACTTTAAATCACCACTATGTCTATAATGCATCATGCGGCAAATTCATGTGGGGGGATAGGGGTTAACGTCGCGTTTCTGGTTATTGCATTTAGGTAGCGACATGTGCATGTACGTGTGTTAGTGTTTGTGTGTTTCGGCGCGAGTGTGTGTTTGTGTGTGCGTCCGTGCGTGCGTGCGTGCGTGCGTGCGTGTATGCGTGCGCGCGTGCTTGTGCCGGTTTTATAGCATAAGTCCTGTGGCACAAGGCTGGGGGCAATCTTTTTAAGGGTTTACCCATAACGCAGAACATATGTATACGTACATATTAGGGTGGGTGAATGGCGTTTAACGCCGCAGCCAATAATAGTCCTACTTATCACGGCAGCCTGTAAATAACCGAGTCTGGACCAGACAAACCAGTGACTGAAAGCATGAAGAAAAGCCCCTGTCATCGAGGCACGACGGAATGTCATCAAAGTCACTGTGCAGGGCGTCCGTACTCTACTGCCATTACACGATTATCCACGGGGCATGTCCTTGCTACAGATCAACTGCTCCAATTTCCATTTCAAAACGTAGCGTTTTATACATACTACAATAAATAAGGATAAGGAAATTAAATCCAAGAACAGCAATTAGTTAGCATGTTGATGTTTTAGTTAAAGTACCATACCTGTAAATAATAGCAAACTGTTAGATAATTCCAATAAATTAATTATTCAAAAGTCGATCCAATCTTACAATATGCTATTTTAGGGGACTGATACCAGACAGACTGGCAGACAAGGCAAGTTTGATTCAACTCTTTGAAATACTGCAGCTGTATGATGTATAACCTACTGTTAATAATTATAACCAGTCATAGGAAAACAGGCTCTATGAGTGAAATATCATATTTTTTATTATATACTATTTTATATAAGTGTATTATTTGAAAAATACAGAAAATGCGTCTTGGACATTCTGTTTCCTTTTATTACATAGAAACAGTGAATCAGGTAGTACCCCTATCTCAAGTCATTAACAAGGCTGGATTAGGCGTGTCACACTCATGTGTTGTGACTGTTATGGAGTTAAGAACGAAGGACATCTAGATTGGACTGAGGTCTCGAATTCCATCCACATATCTGTGCTGCAAGTATCAAATTAGAATTAGCAAAGGGAGAGGACTCGATCAACAAGTGAGGTTTTACGCCGCTTTTAGCACTATTCCGGCAATATCACGGCGGGGGACACCAGAAATGGGCTTCACACATTGTACCCATGTCGGGAATCGAACCCGGGACTTCGTCGTGACGAGCGAGAGCTTTAACCACCAGGCTACCCGACCACCCCCCACGCTGGTAGAGATGATGTCAGTGACATCACATACTGAAGAGTGTCGGTAACCTGAGTTGGGAAAGCGTACACATTGTTTCAGTAGATAATAGATTATGATTTAGATTTTGAATTAATTGCACGAAAGCAGTTACCTAGATAATGTAAGCATGGCAATAATGCAAGCCTCACACTTACAGTGGCTGATTGATTATTGTTTTACGCCGCTTTAAGCAATACCCCAACCACAGCAGAGGGTACCAGAAATGGGGTCTCAAAATTTACCAATGTGGGGAATCGAACCAAGTCCTTCAGTGTGACGAGCGAACGCTTTAACCTTTAGGCTACCCTAACGCCCACTCAAACATAAATGTGAAAAATAGAGTTGTACCGGCGGATACATAATCGTTAAAAACATAAATATATATTGATAGACAACACAGAAAAAATAGCAGTGATGATTAAATGGGATTTTTCGCTTGGAATTTGATAAACACTCGCGCTATAAGGTCACACTGACGATTGGATTGTTCATGAATTGATGAGAATTTACACTCTGCCGTGCTAAATTCGTGATATGGTGACCTAAAGTTATTGTTTTAGTCTGTCTCCAGTTATTTACCAATGATTGGTGATTCTATTGCAGGCCATGCTGTCAATCAGAGAAATACTCAGCCAATTTGACATAACCATTTCCATCTGCTGTGTGACCAAGAGAAAACGAAATATGATTTGTTTTCTATAAGTGTCTAGTCAGTGAGTGATCCTTAGGTATGAGTGCATGACGGGAACAGTTTTCCGATTATAGAAGGAGAAGAAGAAGAAGAAAAATAGTTCATTTAAGTGTCCAGCGGTGTATACATAAAATTACATCAATTTACACAGGAGGTAAAATATATCAAAAGATATACATCGCCCGGCCAGCGTGGGCCTATTAGACACTAATGTTCTTAAAAGCACTGCAAGTGCTAAAATAGTTAGAGTGGACAGTGATGAATTTATTTATTAATGGTGCACAAAATACGTGATAAAAATAAAATACTCGTAAATTTATAACAAGCATTGCCATACAATGGCATGTTTTATAAAATATACAGAGGCATACAATACTAGAATGGGTTTATGACACGTTGTTATATAACCTACGTTTGTACATGGATTTAATTAGTGCAGCTACAGAATAGGATAAATTATCGCACTTCATAAGGAATGTGGTTTGATAGGGGTCATGAGACAAAAACTTGGGCAAAGAGACGAGGCATAACCCCAAACATATTCTCGTTGATCTGCATAAAGTTTACACATTGTTAAGAAATGAACCTCGTCTTCGATACTGTTTTGACAGTGTTTACAAATACGATTATGTAAGGGAATTTTTGGTTTCAAGAAACGACCAAGTTCAATTTCTAGAGGGAGGGTACCACATCTAAATTTAGCAAATATACTACGATGTTCTCTGTTGGCTAAATTAATGACATATTTGGAGGTACTTAAAGACGTTTTAAACAGTCGATATGTTCTTATGTTCTTATTATATCACGACGTGTCAGGGTAATGAGATCCAGAGACATGTAGCACTTTAAAGTCGACGACTTGACTGAATGCGTCTCGGACCCCTATTGATCATTGCTCATGCTTTCATTCACTGGATTGTCTGGTCCAGATTCGATTATCCACTTTGATAGCATCAGCAGCAGCCCATCCATCTCATGATATAAATAAAACAAAAAGCATACAGGAATGTGTTCAATTAAGAATCAGGTTAGACTAACATCTAGTCTCTGAAACGAACACATCGTACAGAAAAAAAACAGTTGTTCAGTTATCTCAATAAAAATATAGTAAAGGGAGCCCAGTGACTCTCTTCATTTTCAGATACTGCAGTGATCTAGACTTGCCAAACATTATAGACTTGCATGGGCTGTATTTGATATATTTGTATCAGGGTCTGTAAACAGGCTAGAATCAGGTGTACATTTAGAGACACATGTCATTCCTTTTTTTTAAGCAATTCGGCCCTTGAGGATAGCCCCACTCCATGTAATGAACCACAGATGAACAGATTGTCTCCCTTAGATAGGATAGGATACACGACTCTGCCAGTGGTTCCTACCACAGACACATCTGTTTGAAATAGTAGTTTGTTTGTGTTTGTTTGACGCTGCACTATTCTAGCTAGATGACGTCTGTCTGTAGTAAATAATGGAGTCTGGGCCAGACAATTCAGTAATTGACACAAGAGCACGCATTTGGTACAGATGACATGAAGTCTTCGTGCCTGGCCACCCGCTCCATCTTGTCGATCCCCACGACAAGCACAGGTTGCTGGAGACCAATGTTCTTGATCCAGATTTACAAAATGTATGATATAAAGTGAAATAAGATGTGCAAATCAGATTCACGGGCACTTGCATAACACAATTACCACGAGCGCAACGAACTTGGTACATTATTAACCCTAAGAATTTACTACGTAACCAAACTCGGTTAAAGGTGGCTGAGTGAGTGAGTGAGTTGGGTTTAACGCCGCCCTTAACAGAATTCCTGTTATATCGCGGCGTGTCAGCTTAATGTGGGAGGAAAGCCCGACGTGATGCAGGTCTCAGGCGTTTACCTCTTCGGTGAAACCCACGAGCACGGGTATGGTGCTGACAAACCTAGAAACATAATCGGGGCGAACAGGGATTCGAACCCACAATCATAGGTTTCTGGCGTGCCCAAGGGACGCAAGTCTGCACAGCGAATCGCGGCGCCTTAGACGACGGCCACCCGTGCCCCCTAAAGGTGGCTGAGAAAACTCATACTGGTACGACAACAGTTTCCACAGCACAGGTGGTAACGTGAAGACCTATAAATCAAGAGGTTGCAAATACGTATCCCCGCGAGCGTTAAAAATCTGACCACCCGATCCCGTTAGTTGCCTCTTACAACAAGCACAGTCACCTTTTACGGCAAACATGGGTTGCTGAAGACCTATAATTCTACCCCGGAACTTTACGGGTCAGCTGACAATGAAAGTATATCTGATCACTACGATAGACCCGTAATGTTTTTACTAAAATAGCTTAATAATAGCAGTCCCATCCCATCCTCACCCACCTTAACCCACCATGACCCATCCTGATCCAACCTAACCCACTATGACCAATCTTCACCCACCCTTACCCATCCTTCACCACCATGATCTACCCTCACCCACCCTAACCACCATGACCCATCTTCACCCAGACTTACCCATCCTCACCCACCCTTACCCACCCTAACCAACCATGACCCATCTTTACCCACCCTTACCCATCCTTCACCACAATCACCCACCATGATCTACCCTCACCCACCCTAACCACCATGACCCACCATGACCCACCATGATCTATCCTCATCCACCAAACCACCATGACCCATCTTCACCCAGACTTACCCATCCTCACCCACCCTTACCCACCCTAACCAACCATGACCCATCTTTACCCACCCTTACCCATTCCGCACTACCATCACCCACCATGATCTATCCTCGACAACCCTAACCACCATGACCCACCATAACCCACCATGATCTATCCTCATCCACCTAACCACCATAACCCACCATGACCCACCATGATCTATCCTCATCCACCTAACCACCATAACCCACCATGACCCACCATGATCTATCCTCGACAACCCTAACCACCATGATCTATCCTCATCCACCTAACCACCATAACCCACCATGACCCACCATGATCTATCCTCATCCACCTAACCACCATCACCCACCATGACCCACCATGATCTATCCTCGACAACCCTAACCACCCTAACCCACCATGACCCACCATGATCTATCCTTCACCAACCTAACCACCATAACCCACCATGATCTATCCTCACCCACCCTAACCACCATAACCCACCATGACCCACCATGATCTATCCTAACCCACCCTATCCCACCATAAATCATCTTTCACCACCCTAACCACCATAACCCACCATAACCCATCTTTCACCAACCTAACCACCATAACCCACCATAACCCATCTTTCACCAACCTAACCACCATAACCCACCATAACTCATCCTTCACCAACCTAACCACCATAACCCACCATAACCCATCCTTCACCAACCTAACCACCATAACCCACCATAACCCATCCTTCACCAACCTAACCACCATAACCCACCATAACCCATCCTTCACCACCCTAACCACCATAACCCACCATAACCCATCCTTCACCAACCTAACCACCATAACCCACCATGATCTATCCTCACCCACCCTAACCACCATGACCCAGCCTAACCACCATGACCCACCCTAACCACCATGACCCACCCTAACCACCATGACCCACCCTAACCACCATGACCCACCCTAACCACCATGACTTATCCTGACCCATCCTGATTCACCCTGAACCGTACGTATACGAGGAACTGGCTCTGTACAACGCTCGCAGTAAGTATTGGACAAGCATACTGCCTAATTGGCTTAATACAACTTTGTCGAAGCATCCAGGGCCGGTAATAGGAATCAGCCGGACTAATGACCGCTCTTATCTTCCGGCGGGCAGTATTTTGGTCAACCGTATGAACATCGACACAAGACCGCTCATTACACGCCGTTGACCTATGGCCAACGGTTCAAAAGATGGGCTACTTTCCCCCTTACCTAGACATATAACTCTACTTTGGAAAGGAATATGCAGGAGTGTCCGGTTGGGGACTGAACGTGACTAAATACTTAGAGTCGTTGTCGAACCTATACTATCTCTTTGAAACTATCCCTGTCATTACCGGACCAAATTGTCGGCTCCGAATTCACGGCTTCAATTTATCATCATGTAAAATCCGCCTAATCCAGACTACACCCATCCGGACTAATCCGTCACGTAACTGGCGTTCTGTGATCCGGATTAACTTTACAAACATCCGTATTACGCATCCTGTGAGCTGTTCTCATCAATAAGACAACGTGTGAAGCGGGAGAAGTTACTTTTACAAGAAACTCAAATGACAATTGATCAAGCCTGGTAAAGTTTTCTTCATTTCTAATCCAATACACACTATTTTAATGAATGACCATTTTGAAAACTGTATCTGTATTCCGATGATTTAGCGCCAATAAGCAAGGCTTGAAAACAACCATGGCTGAGCCCTTAATTTCTAAGGCGTTTGTAAACAATTACATTTTCGAAATTAGTGCTCCTATTTTTCACAAGACGTCAATTAAAGAGAATGGATTACGTGTTTCAGCAAAGGTCTGTAAAGATACTTCTTAATTTACCATTATAGATGCAGGCAAGGGGATGAGGCGTAATCTTAACTATATCGTGTATTCGATCTTGAGCGTTTCCATCGCGAGAGTAATCAAGAAACGTTAAAATCTTACTAATCCGGACCTATGTTTATTACGGGGCTTAACTGTTGGACCCACAAGGGTCCGATTTGAAAGATTCCACTGTACAATACGATTTCGCTATCAGCTGAAGTCACTTGTCTTTGTGGTCGCGTAATGCATGGCATGTTCAAATGTGTCACTATTGCATTTTAAGCATATATAATCAACCCATATCATGTTAAACTCTAGTTTGCCTTTTACGCCAGTGGAATCAGTTCAGCAGATACCCGAGTGTGACTGTTACCTGTCGGTTACGTTTAATAGTATGTTAAATATCTTGCCAAATGAAATATATTTTAAGGCATTTAGAAGTGTTACACATAAGGAAGAGAATTTATGGATAACTTCTTTATTATGAGGAACACAACGTTTCGGGTATATACTTACGCCTTCATCAGGTGAATAAATGCTATGAGAACAGATAACATTGTCCATCGCTATCAGCTATCAGTGCTAATTTACTGTTAAGTGTTGGCTTCCATGTGTCCATTGCTAGACACCTATCAGCACCAATTACCTGTTGGCCTTTGTTATCTTATCACTTTTGTTGTTCTTACAGGTACATATATATGTTCTCTGCATCACAGCATTCATTCGGGGGCACGGGTGGCCCAGTCGTCTAAGGCGCCGCGATTCGCTGTGCAGAGTTGCGTCCCTTCGGCACGCCAGAAACCTATGATTGTGGGTTCGAATCCCGGTTCGCCCCATTATGTTTCTAGGTTTGTCAGCACCCGTGCTCGTGGGTTTCACCGAAGTGGTTAACGTCTGAGACCTGCATCACTTCGGGCTTTCCTCCCACATTATAATTAAGCTGACACGCCGTGATATAACTGGAATACTGTTAAAAGCGGCGTTAAACCCAACTCACTCACTCACTCACACCTTTTATTCACCTAATGAAGGAGTGTGTACTAGTACATACTCCGAAACGTTGTGTTCCTCATAATAAAGAATCTGATATCCATGAATTCTCTTCCTTAAATATATTGTAGTTCAAGACCTGTGCTAAAGCATCCAAAGTAAGAACGCAATTATACCTCCCAATGGCTGCTGTCACAATTACAACTGTAGCGCCGTTATGAATGCAACCATTGCGTGTTATGAAACAGAAATATCCTGTTGTCATCGCATCTATACATCTGAGAATGCAATTAAATATATTGGTCATTGAAATTGAAATTACGAATAACACACAGACGTTTGAGCATGTAATTACATAAATACATCAAAGTCAGACTCTACAATTAATCAAAACATCATGAAACCGTTCTACATTGAAACTTGAATACTTCTGGCGGCTACGAATAGTGACGGCCTTCCCTGTTGCGCCATACGTTAAACAGGTTTGACATCTGCAACACTGTTTCCTCCTTGGGGGGAATCCGTCCACACAAAGCCCGGCGTAATTCGTTTTCTCCGGAGACTCAGCATGCCCTTTTCAACGCCAAGTCGAAGTCCATCACATCAGGAAGGCGGGGATCAACGTTGGTTTTTTTCAGTCACACAGGCACATTTGTTTTGGTTTGACTGTAAATATTATATCGATTGCCATTCTTGAATCCCATTACTGAGATGTTGACACTTGATGACGTCAATTGTGACGTCAGGAGTCCTTCGGGATTTCATTTAACTTGGTTAATAGGTTTCAGGTTGTTCGACAACGGACAATGCTTCTGGCTTGTCGTCTCAAAATCAATTTGTGTTGTGCATTGACAGGAGAAGGTTGATGCTGTCCACAAATGCCAATTAGAAGATGAATGTGTCGATTTATGTTGTGGTAGAAGGTACTACACTTCTAATGATGATGTTACGTATTTTACGACCATTGATCGAGGGGGAATGGATGACACTATGGACTATACCGATTGGTTTAAGTTAAGAATTGACGAATTGATGCTCTTGAAACATACCATCTTCATCCAAGAGGATATATTTGAAAGAATGATACTTGAGACTCATGTTAGGTTTGTAAGAAGCATTTAAAACCCCTTCCGGGTGATGTCTGGTGGGAACATCAATAAACACCACTCAAAAGAAGTTCAAGAACACCCGATGTGTTCATATGAACATCGTTAATCTGTCATAGCTGCTGAGTATTGCAACACGCACAATTCGAATGTTGGTGTTCTTTAATTGTTTTGGGTAGTATATTACCTAAATGGACACTAGTACATATATGTATCGCCATGATTCGTTAGTTCGAATATTTGTTAATGACTTATTTACGTGATCTAATTATACCATTTTCACTGCTATTTTGTCTTTTACGCCAAATGGAATCTGTTTCGCCGGATAATCAAGACTGGTTATTTTCTGGTCTTGACGTTCTATATTTACGGATTGGTTGGACGATATTGAAATGAACACGTTAGCCACGTTAAGTCATCATATAAAATGTTATGACGAAGAGAGGGGGGGGGGGGGGGGGCATGAGTGGCCCAGTCGTCTAAGGCGCCGCGATTCGCTGTGCAGACTTGCGTCCCTTCGGCACGCCAGAAACCTATGATTGTGGGTTCGAATCCCGGTTCGCCCCGATAGGTTTGTCAACACCATATCCGTGCTCGTGGGTTTCACCGAAGTGGTAAACGTCCGAGACCTGCATCACTTCGGCCTTTCCTCCCACATTTAGCTGACACGCCGTGATATAACTGGAATACTGTTAAAAGCGGCGTTAAACCCAACTCACTCACTCACTATGACGAAGAAAGAGGTAGCTCTTTACTACCAGGGTCCGCTGAACTATTATATACAGTCTGTCAACTCCACTACCCAAAGAGGTAACGTTTTCAGCCTACGTTAGGTTAGGCCTTTACAACTCCAATACTGTTGGAATCGACTGGTACGCCAACTCACACACAATCGATAGCAGCAATGTCAGCCTTTTTCTGAACAATACAATATTGCTGGGAAAGCTCAAAGTTACTTGTGTGGTGGACGGTTATCGCTTTGTTGAAGGCAACGAACACGGGTATACTAAGTATATGGCACAGACATGGATGTCATGACGTCATTATTAACATCATCATCATCGCCGTTGTTGTCATTCTAATTGAATTTTCTTCACTGTCGTTGTCGTCGTCATCATCATCATCATCATCATCATCATAATCTTCATCTTCATCATTATCATAATCATCATCATCAATTTACACTGATAAAAAAACTATTGTTGTGTCCCCCGCAGCGATATTGCTGGAATATTGCTAAAAGCGGCGTAAAACCATACTCACCCACTCACTCACTACACCCATAAGAAACCTCGATCCAAATGTTGTGCAGTTCCCTAGCGTGCGACATGCCCTCACATAACAGGATGGTCCCCGCGACGGGGGATTAATGAACATGTTGCAAGTAGAACGCATTACCAGACAGACGTTACGGTGGTAAATCTACAGAGATTCATAACTTAAACACTGACTGTCGTAAATCCAGGCCAGACAGATGTGACACGTGACTTATTGCGTCTAAGACATACTATGCTGGTCTGAAATTTATTCCAGGGCCTCACTGCCAGGTGGTATGCATTAAACCAGTATTTTGAGAACCCCTTCTTCCAAATCCAATATCTTAATATGAAGGTCCAACTTACCAGGTGGTTACTATAGAGATTACAGCAGAGCAATAGCGTATGTCACACATCCCCATGGTCATAACGGAACCAAACCCAAACGGCTCAAACTCAGAATAGGTCAAGGAGGTTTTGTCTGAAAAATCACATTTTTACTCTCTGTTTCTAATCGCCCGAATCACTGTATTTTGACTGACGACTAAAACCATTTTAAAACATTTTGTGTATTTCACCCGACCAAATCTCGAACCACTCCACCACGAAAAAGAAAAGCTACAGTTGCCTCTCTTTTCAAGGCAGGCTTCGACTCACGGTTCGCAGTTTTCTACGTCACCGCGATGAAATAAGACTAATCCCTTGTGTTTTATGTTCTTTATTGAAGGCATATAAAATACAATAAAACGTGTTTTTTCTTGCATTACTTTTACATGGTAGATTACCCTACACAGCTTAGAATGGGTACCAGGCAGGTGATGTGACAGATGTCCGGAGATATCGACTGAATGTGCATTAAAAAAGGGTCACTGCATGCAAACCGCCTCCGTGGTCTAGTGGTAGAGCGTCCGCCCGGAGAGTGGAAGGTCCGGGGTTCGATCCACGACTGCGTCATACCAAACGACGTTAAAAATGGTACTCGTTGTTACCCTGTCTGGCGCTCGGCATTAAAGGGCTAAAAGAAGGACTGGTCGGCTCGGAGTCAGTATACTGTGTCTGAGTGGGGTATTCATGTTAAACTGCGGCATGGTATCTAAGTGTGCTATCGCTATAAATCGGCATCAGTCCGGACTAGTCCAAGCAGCCACACACACACGTGCATGCACGTCGCTATATAAGTGCAATAATGTTGGACGCGACGTTAAACCCAATTTCACCTCACCTCACCTCACCTCACCTCACCTCAACTCACCTCACTGCATGCAGTCTGTTCATCATTAGTTCAGTGATTGTCATATCATGTTACCCATCTTCATCCGCTCTGCATCCCGCCGATACAGACTTTTGCTTCTTATGGAGTAGATAATTGATTGCTACAACAACTGCTTCCCGTGTCTTCAAGCGATCGATATAGAACTTCCAAGTTCGTTGGTGTGTTATACAAAAGAAGCCAACTTTGAAACAACGTCATTAGCCTACACAGCATACCATCGTGAGAGAGCATGGCCGCCAGCAGTAGTGGACGGTTTATAGAACTCGTGGAACACACCTGCTGTTCCGGTGACACTGGGTGAGTGAGTGAGTTGGGTTTAACGCCGCTTTTAACAGTATTCCAGTTATATCGCAGTGTGTCAGCTTAATGTGGGAGGAAAGCCCGAGGTCTCAGACGTTTACCACTTCGGTGAAACCAACGAGCACGGGTATGGCGCTGACAAACCTAGAAACATAATCGGGGTGAACCGGGATTCGAACCCACAATCATAGGTTTCTGGCGTGCCCAAAGGACGCGACTGGGCCACCCGTGCCCCCGCAAGCACACTGGGATACTGGTCGTTGCACAATAACTTATTAAGCTAGAGATAGCCTAGTCTGTCATACAAACCCTAAAACAAATATATTTAATACAGCCCTTGCAAGTCTATAATGTTTGGCAAATCTAGATTACTGCAGTATCGACAAACCTGAAAATGAAGAAAGTCTCTTATTTCCTTTTTATTATATTTTATAACTATAATTTAACAACATTTTTCTGTAAAATATGTATTTTAGAGACTAGATGTTAGTCTAGGGGTAGCCTAGTGGTTAAAGCGTTCGCTCGCGATCGTCATGCTGTAGGCCAGGTTCGATTCCCAAACGGACACAATGTGTTATTACTGGTGTCCTCTGTCGCAGCTGATCAGGAATGCTGGAAAAACACAGGAAAGCAAATTGACACCTTGATGAGTGAGTGAGTGAGTGAGTATGGTTTTACGCCGCTTTTAGCAATATTCCAGCAATATTACGGCGGGGGACACCTTGTTGAGCATTTTGGACATAAACTGGGCAGCAAAAGAAAGTATAGGTCGAGTTCCATGATCGATAAAAAAAATAACACGAAGAGGTTTTGTTGTGAATTATAATATAATCTAGGGAGGGGTAACAAATGATTGAATGAAATTATGTAATCACAGGTAATGTAAGTTCAAGGTAAACAATGGTGGGGTAAGAATTTCATTTTCAAAAGTTGTCTGAAATGTCACCAAAAAATTGTCAGACACACTACAAGTTCATTGTCGACACAGTTGCCTTCGATAGCGTGTATGACCTCCAGCTGCCCCAATGCATGCTGTGATACGCCGCCTCATCGATGACGTCAGTCTTCTGATGACGTGGACTGGAATCCGTTGCCACTCGTCTCTCAGGGCCTGCTGCAATTCTTGTCTGTTGACAGGAGGCTGATGACGTGCTCTAATCTGTCTGTGAAGATGGTCCCACAGATGTTCAATAGGATTCATATCGGGTGAGTGGGCAGGCCAGGACAAAACGTCAACGTTCTGCTGGTTAAGAAAGTTCCGAGTCAGTCTTGCAGTATGGGGCCTGGCACTGTCGTGTTGAAACAATGTCCCCTGCTGTTGGTTTTGTAAGAACGGAAGCACAACTGGCTGCAACACTTGGTCTCTGTACTGCACAGCGTTCAGGTATCCCTGTATAATCACCAAATCAGTCTCCTGATCTCCATAAATACCGCCCCACACCATGACACCTCCCCCGCCGAACGGATGGACCTCTCGAATACACGCCGGAGCCAAACGCTCCCCTCTGCGTCGATAAACTCGTTCTCTGCCGTCATTTCGAAACAAGTTAAACCGACTTTCATCAGTAAACAACACTCGACGCCAATTTTTCACTTGTCAGCGTCGAACCTGCCTCGCTCATCGCAGTCTCAGTCGTCGATGTTGAACAGTCAGTTCCATTCCTCGGAAAGGACGATACGCTCGGATTCCAGCAGCACGAAGTCGCCGTAGTACTGTACGTTGGCCAAATGGATGTCCCAACGCTGTTGCTGCCCTCGCCGTCGCCGTCGCCGTCGCCGTCGCCGTTACGAATCTGTTTCGCAGATGAATGAGCCGTATCTGATCGTCTTCCAGTGGTGTTGTCACTCGGGGTCGTCCGGTTCTAGGCCTGTCCTGTGTCCCAACTGTCTGTCTGTACCGTTGAATCAGCCTGGCCACTGTCAAGAGAGAGAGAGAGGAATTAGATGTGCAAATCAGATTCACAGTCACTTTGGAGTGCATATCAGTCAGTAAGTTAAATATGGATGAGATAAATATGTATACAATATATACCGCCAGGACTTACAACGATCTCTGTACAGTATATTACCCAATATGCACTAGTCGGGCGTTAAAAAGGTTGTTTTCAGTTGTTGTTTTGTAAAACCATCAGTAATCAATTATCATTCTTGACATTTGAAAATCATAAAATGAAAACCTCAAGAAACATCACGAAATGCATGAAACTGATTTAAATGCACAAAACTTAAGAACTTAACTTCAGATTATTAAGTCTTCAGTAACACCGCAAGCCCATTAAATCGACGCGAAATGGAAATGCTTCAGTGTTGAAGGATCGGGGTGATTTGTCTGCAAAAAGCGCAAATCATTAAACACTGAGTGATCACGGCTGCAAAGGTGACACTCATCTCTGGCATCTGCCCGTCGGCGATTTCGTCACACGCGATGACGCATCAGTCGCAGCCGTGTTTGTTTGGTATTAATGATCAGCACATTTCCCTGTAGCGCTTCCTCAAAACAACAATAACACTGACGTTACACCACGTCTTTGTGGAATGTATCGGGAAATAGGTTGGCATAATTTCGAGATAATGAATGTGTTACACACAGACAATGACTAGGCAGATAGGTTTGAATCTGTTTCCTGTTATTTTCCGGTGACGTATTTTTTCTATAGCACAAGATAAGATCTGTGTTATAATGCATCGTTACGTTACAATCATACATCGTGTTGTGGACAACCTCACAGCCACACATCATGTTGTGAGATAACGCCACAATCATACAGCATGTTGTGAGATAACGCCACAATCATATATCATGTTGTGACATAACGCCACAATCATACACCATGTTATGGGATAACCCCACAATCATACATCATGTTGTGAGATAACGCCACAATCATACATCATGTTGTGAAATAACGCCACAATCACAAACCATCTTGTGAAATAACGCCAAAATCATACATCATGTAATGGGATATCCTCACAATCATACATCATGTTGTGAGATAACGCCACAATCAAACATAATGTTGCGGGATAATGTCACATTCATACATCATGTTGTGAGATAACGCCACAATCATACATCATGTTATTGGATAACCTCACAATCATACATCATGTTGTGAGATAACGCCACAATCATACAGCATGTTGTGAGATAACGCCACAATCATACATCATGTCCTGAGAAGACGCCACAATCACACATCATGTTGTGAGATAACGCCACAATCATGCATCATGTTGAGAGATAACGCCACAATCAAACATCATGTTGCGGGATAATGTCACATTCATACAGGGTGTTGAAGATGACCTCACAATCAGTAATCGTGTTGCGAGACGTCACAATATTACTCATATTGGTAGAATGATTGTGTGTATTAACATACCAATATTTGCACATATGCATTGTAGCGATTCTCAATACTGATTGGTCAATTGAAGCCTTATAGCGTCACAGAGCTTTCATAGTGAGACAAATACGATATGACGTCATTCATTGTTCGTGAAGTCACAAATTGATAACATTACATCACCTGAACAATGGGGTCCCTTCAGTGACGTTTGTCTGTAGGGTAGATTTTTCATTCGTCTTTTTTTCTTCCTTTCCTCTCTTAAAATGTCAGTTCGTTATATATAGAACAGCCTACTCGAAACTCGTAGTAACGGATTATCTATCCCACGTGAATGATTGAAGTCCGTCGCTAATTAACGCCCGAGATTAACGGCATTCATTCACTTGGGACAGAGAAGCCGTAATTCCTAGTGGCCCGTTGTCTATTCCCTAAATCATACATGGGGTTACATACAATGCGGGTAAACGTCACTATCATTCATAACGTTGTGGGATAACGTCACTATCATTCATAACCTTGTGGGATAACGTCACTATCATTCATAACGTTGTGGGATAATGCCACAATCATACATCATGTTATTGGATAACCCGACAATCATACATCATGTTATGGGATGACCTCACTATCATTCATAACGTTGTGGGATAATGTCACTATCATTCATAACGTTGTGGGATAACGTCACTATCATTCATAACGTTGTGGGATAACGTCACTATCATTCATCGTGTTCCCTCATAGCGGCAAGCGGAAGAAGGCCAAAGGTGACGCTTTATGTGAGCGATGCAAAACGTTTTGCAAAGTTGGTCGTGCGTGTGTTTAAGCAATTCATTACAGAACATGAGTCACGTTGTTAAAAATAATTTAAAAGAAATCATTGTGCAAACATATACCATGGAAATCTATATTCATTTAGACTAGTTCACGTTTTCCCAGAGATTCTCCATAAATCGAATGTCAAGTTCCTGTTTATTCTGTCCAGGGAGAAATTATGGTCTCATTGTGGACGTAACAAACACACGAAAATGATGACCACTTGTCACTTTCAGCGTGTTGTATATACGACTGGTGCGTGACTAGTCATCTCCAATGTGGATCTTGAATGCTGTGAGACAAGACAGTAGTCATCCCAGTGCGGAGAGGTGATGTACTTATAGGATTAATATTTAGCCGGGTGTCCAAACAAGACAGTAGTCATCCCAGTGCGGAGAGGTGGTGTACTTTAAGGTTTAATATTTGGTAGAGTGTCCAGACAAGACAGTGGTCATCCCAGTGCAGAGAGGCGGTGTACTTTAAGGTTTAATATTTGGTAGGGTGTCCAAAAAGGACATTTGCATGTTACCATTCTTTTCGTGATTGTATATGTATTCACTGATTGTAAGATTCATGTGAATTAAAATTGAAATTGAATCATTTTTTTTTTGCAACATTAATCAATTTTGTGTGTACACGTTCACTAGACATGGCGCACTTACAAATTTACGATCTGGCATAAATGGAAAGACAATGAATCGTGAATATATACGTTTACTTCAATGAATGTGTTCAACTGTAATTCAGTTATGTTTGTAAACAGAATTTAATATACACAATTCCTGAACATTTTATTTTTTACGCTGTTCTTGAAAGAAGTATACACTCGTGTTTGATGGTGGTTATATAATGAAACAATGTCTCGGCTACTGTTTACAGCCCAGTAACGTTTCGATAACGTTTGTGTTTTTTGTGTCCAAACCAATTTTCAAGTGTATACTTTCATTTGCCCTGCAGTTTAGATCTGTGAGCATCGAGTGAAACAGTGATAGAAACTAACATGTGCAGTACTTCCTTTTATTTCTTATTGCTTCATAGGCAGCCACTGGATGAGTGAGTGAGTATGGTTTTACACCGCTTTTAGCAATATTCCAGCAATATCACGGGGACTCCAGAAATGGGCTTCACACATTGTACCCATGTCGGGAATCGAACCCGTGTTTTTGGAGTGACGAGCGAACGCTTTAACCACAAGGCTACCCGACCGCCCCGCCACTGGATGAAGGCGTAGTGACATCGTTATTTGGTGTCGTCTCGCTAAAAGATTGTTTCACTAGTCAGAATCTTTTTGTAAGGAAGTTATTGTGCGGCGTATTTGCCTTACGGTATGTACCAATATACCAACGTATTTTGAGGTATCCTACTTTGACGGCATGTGACGTTGTTCATGCTGTTAACCACTAGTTTGCCTGGTTCAGACTGGATTATTTACACACTACCTCTTAAAAGAACAATGCGTTAGTGGTAGCAAGTGCTAACAGTTTAACCATTTTCAACGCCACGTCTGTTTTAGTGTGGTTTTACGCCGCTTTGAAAATATTCCAGCAATATCACGGCGGGGGGACACCATGTCGGGAATCGAACCCGGGTCTTCGTCGTGACGAGCGAACGCTTTAACCGCTAGGCTACCCAACAGCCTCTGCTTCGGTGAGGATTTCCAGTGCCAAGCCTCTCGTCTCGAAGCTTCGTAGTCACATAATGTCTTCGTTTAATGAGGAATACAGTGTTTGTGTTGTTTGTTTGTTGTCTGACACCGCTCTGAGCCATAATTCAGCTATATGGAGGCGGTCGGTAAACAATCATGCAGGGTAACAACAAGTACCATCTTTTTATGAGGGGCCACGGATGGCCCAGTCGTCTAAGGCGCAACGATTCGCTGTGCAGAGTTGCGTCCCTTCGGCGCGCCAGAAACCTATGATTGTGGGTTCAAATCCCGGTTCGCCCCGATTATGTTTCTAGGTTTGTCAGCACCATACCCGTGCTCGTGGGTTTCACCGAAGTGGTAAACGTCTAAGACCTGCATCACATCGGCCTTTCCTCCCACATTAAGCTGACACGCCGTGATATAACTGGAATACTGTTAAAAGCGGCGTTAAACCAAACTCACTCACTCACTCACTCACTCACTCACTCACTCTTTTGGTATGAAGCCCTCGATGACGTTGGGCTCTCTAGGTAGACGTTCTATCCACTGGAAGACCGAGGCGGCCAAGTCTTTCAAGAATAGTTTCGCAAAAATGTTTATGCATTAAAATGAAATGAGTCAGAGACATTTCTTAACAGCCACTTCATCACTCCTGGATTGGGTTTTTACAAACTTAAGTCGCATTCTATGTCTACATAACTATGATTCAAGGACTACCTACGTCAACAGCTAACGGCTCAACAGTCAGAAAAAACACCAGAACACAAAAAAGGCCACGCTGTGTTGAGATACATCGTCAGACAGAAGCTCCTCTGACCTCTGACCTCTGACCTCAGTGAAGTATTCCGTTCATGTCCCACCTGCCGGAATACTTCATTCTCACGCTTCCGCGTTTCTGATTCGTCGAAGACACATCACGTGACCTAACTTACCAATGGCGGAAACAGGCGACATAATTTATCATCACAGCGCAAACATGACAGTTTAACGTCTAGTTAATGAAGCTCGTCTTATGCTGAGCTTAAAGGAAGTATTCGAGCTATCTGTTTGGAAAATAATAACAATAAGCAATGTGCTTTATAGCAAATGTATAGGATCGTCATGCTATAATCTTACCCACAGTTCCTTAATGGACTACAGCTAACAGTAAAATACTTTGACAAGACAAATACCTCCGCATTATGAACCGTCTGATAACATGATGATATATCAGATAAGAAAATGTTTTACGGAGATTTCTCATCGAAAGGTGCTTATTGACGCGGACTGTGGGTTTCCGGAAACGTCTACACGACACTAGCCAATGGTGAGGGTTCCTGTGGGCGATTTCAGGCGCCCGGTTGTACCTTCGTCAAATTCACATTAATGTCCAAACAGCAAATCACGTGACCATCTTGTGATCACTTAGCGTGAGGAATAAGATACATGACGTGTTGGGTGACAAAAGGCGCGTTATAGGAATGGATGGCTTTGTTATAAACAGTGTTTGTGAGTGAGTGAGTGAGTATGGTTTTACGCCACTTTTAGCAATTTTCCAGCAATATAACGGCGGGGGTCACTTAAAATGGGCTTCACACTTTGTACCACTGTCGGGAATCGAACCCGGGTCTTCGGCGTGACGCTGTAACCACCAGACCACCCCACCACCCCTAAAGTTTTCGTGGTTTGTACATGCATGATGATTATTATGAAGAATCACAACAACAATAATTCGGATAGCCAAGTTGTAGCAGTTGTCTGGTATACATAAATCAAGGTTCGAATCCCTACATAGGTAGAACCGGTCCTTGAAACATCCAACTGTTGTCTTGTAAATAGACAATTACAGATATGTAATCTGTAAAGATATACAGTCTCATCACAAATAGTATTGAAATTGCTGCCCAATTTTCAAATGCACATGACATTGAACTCAACTCTACGTTTTTAATAGAGCACAGAAACATACTTTCTTCCAAAGTGTGGTCAGGTGGAGTACACGTACATGCTGATAAAGTACTGTAAAGAATATAGTATATAGAGGCGTGAAACTCTCGAGCTTCGTGAAACCTGTACATTTCAGAATGACAGTCCTGAAACAAGAAACGCGTGACGCACGAACCGTACAGTTTATATGAAACCGTTCAATCTGCTTCGAATGTGAATGGTGATCACACGCAGCCATTGGTAGTATTCCTGTGAGTTTTGTTGATGGGAGAGGTGGGTGAAATGACTGTGGTGCAGGATTTTCAATCCTTTCTTCATAATAATAGTTCATGCGACGTTTTGCAACATTCATTCACTAACTTCTTCAAAGCGTCTGGTAAATCTATGTATACTCACCGTCAAAAGAAACGCGAACCATAGAAACATGCATGTATGTTAAGAGGAGATGTTTCCAATGTGAACCAGGTAATGACAAGACTAACAAATCAGTCAAGTGTTACCACAGAGTGTCTTTATTTTTATTGCGATATGCTGCATTACACGCTAATCCTGTACGAGGCAAATGGTGCTTCTGGAGTCATAGATCTATGACGTCACATGTGATGGGTTCAAGAGCTGCGGCTCACACAACATACCGGTATGTTCGTTTGTGCATCGAACCAATGTAATATCTCTTGAATGTGAGTAAGTCTTCATATATTAACCAACATGTATCATATTCGCGCTTCTTTTGGCGGTGAGTGTATATGACCATGCGAGGCCTGGTTGTGATGACATTTCATTCTCTTGTAATTTCAAAATTTACATTTCGCTTAATTTAACATTAATAGTATCATGATTACAACATAGAAATGTGGACAACGATTGTGAACAGTTAACATATTGGTGGATGTTAACAAACAAACCTACTTCCAAGATGCGTTACTTCGTTTACTTCCTGTGAGTGAGTGAGTTGGGTTTAACCCCGATTTTAACATGATTATTCAAGTTATATCAGGGCGTGACGGCTTAATGTGGGAGGAAAGTGATGCAGGTCTTAGACGTTTACCACTTCGGTTAAACCCACGAGCACGGGTATAGTGCTGACCGGGAATTAGTGAACCGGGATTCGAACCCACGATCATTGGACTTGGCGTGACCAAGGGACGCAATTTGAATTGCGGCGCCTAGGGCGACTGGGCCACCCGTTCCACTTTCCTGATAAGACATACACTCCAGGTATTACTGATGCAATGTGACGAGTAAAACGATACATTGCTGATAAAACGTATCTTCAGATTGCAAGTGTAAGCACATACACATTAACAGATACGTCTTTCATTTTTCATTTTTTTATTTCACAAATAACAACCTCAAGTTACCCACGTGGAGATCACAGCACATGCGCATGCGCAGGTGGCATCCTTGGTGTTTGATATTAAAAATAGACATTTCCTCCACTTGCTTTGCCAAAGACTGCAATGATCAAAGGAAACCGATCTATAGTCCAGTTTCTTTGTCAGAGCAAGGTTCTTTATATATGTATCCAAACAGGAGGCTATTTCGGGCATCTGTAAACAATTATGAAGAAACGTACATGGATTCTTGCATATTATTGTAAAATCACTATGTAAATGTAAACGTACTTAAAATAGTCCGCGGATTCGTTACTTTGTTTATCTGACATTTAGTGCAGTCAATATTCTTTTGCGACGGAATTGCCTCTCCGGCTGGGCTCCGTCTAGTATAGTCGTGGGATATATATGTGATCTCGGTGTGTTAAATGCGTGATGCTTTAACGACAACACTCAACAGCTACTTGGAGTGTGAGTAAGTGAGTTGGGTTTAACGCCGCTTTTAACAGTATTCCAGTTATATTCGCCAGCTTAATGTGGGAGGAAAGCCCGAAGTGGTGCAGGTCTTAGACGTTTACCACTTCGGTGAAACCCACGAGCACGGGTATGGTACTGACAAACCTAGAAACATAATCGGGTCGAACGGGGATTCGAACCCACAATCATAGGTTTCTGGCGTGCCCAAGGGACGCAACTCTACACAGCCTCTTGGAACTAAAGTGGAATGGTAATTGTTGTTGTGATGTTTTATAAACAATTTATTATCTGCGTAAGGTTACGGTCAGTGCAGGAAATGACACAGTCGATAATGGAAACAAGCGATCGAAAAATACGAAGAAAACTCAATGTTTGTTTTGTATACCGTAGTCTCTGTAATCATCGGTTCTTTGTAGCGCCCCAGTAATCATTGCATGCTTAACTCATGTTTGGGGCGATAGCATAGTGTGCGTAATTTGGGGGGAGAGTTGTGACGTCATTTACTACCTTTACTAGTTGTCGTTTAGACCTATCATTGACGTATATTTTGCAATATCCGGCGTTTAAGCAAACATGTGAATGGACAGTTGGAATCCCACGATCGACTCTGCTTTAAGCGGAGATTTGTTGTGGTTAGGTAAAGGATTTTATTGCATTTTGTTGATATTTTCAGGGCGTCACCTCACTTGATAATTACCGAATGTTATTTCACTCGATCTATTATTTTGTAACTTTGAAATATTTGAGGTCAAATTGGAAGCAAGATTTTTTCCTGTTATCACTGATTCCTCATTTGACCTTAGTTTCCAGTCATACAGTTTGGTGACTATTATAATCTCGTGACTCGACCAATTCTGGTTGGAATTCAGTGGATCCTGGTGCGTATACATGACGCATGCCAGAAAAGAGGATTGCGCCGTCTTGGATAGCTGATGTCTCAATGGACAATGGTTTGGTCTTGCTTGTTTGTTTGTTTACCGTCGTACTCAGCAACATTCCAGCTATATGAAGATCTTTAAATAATCGTGTCTGGACTAGACAAATCCAGTGACTGATATCATGAGCATCCACGCAATTGGCATACGATGGCCTACGTCAACCAAGTCAGAGAGTCTGACCACCGGATCCCGTTAGCCGCCTCTAACGAGAAACACGGGTTGCTGGAGGCCAATGTCCTACTCAAGGGTCATAGGTCAATTGGTCTCATCCCTGTCAGAACGGTATACTGAAAACACCAATAAATCTTTTCACTGTAATATACAGATAAATAGATTAATATTTAGGCTTGATGTAGGATGTTAGGCAAAGTGTGTCAGTATTAGAACTAGCACAACAGCAGCAAGTGTAACAAATGTATCAAATCAATGTTGACCACACGGGCGCCAAAGGTCATTGCACTCACAGCGATCCTCCGGTCAGGTTGATGACATTAAAACGAGGTGCGTTTTTATATTACCAAGACGGTGTACAACACTTCTGATGATCACATTCAGGTTAAATCTCTGTCATCTTGCAACATAAGACGACTGCCGGAAATCTGAAAAGATTTACAAGCATTATGTGGCCTTGAAGGGGACAGCGAAAGGTTAAGGGGAGTAATTGCATCACAGTATTCTCCCCAGGGCGTTGAGGGAGCCGCGTTCGTAAATTGTGCGTCGCAAAACGCAGACTCAAGGCGACTGAGTCTTGAAACGTGAGGGTGCTCCTCATTATTGTGATCGTAATTGGCACCAGAGGGCGGAGGACAAATTAGAGACGTGATCTAATTGTTGTCACCTAGTACAATGACCCACAGCATGACGACTTGCATCAAACGGAATATTTCAGGGGTTGTATCAAAACGTTATTTTCCATTTATAAATAAATATGACATTGTTTCTCTATTATCGATATGTTTGCATGATGAATATTAATTTACACCTCACGTTTTTAGTTGATGCGTTTCCTTCAATTTATGACTTTAATATGAAGGGATTAATCTTAATCCAAACAGCTGACACATCCCCCAAATATCATCCCGATCGAACCAGTACTCTTTTGCATGTAGTGATGACGTAGGAATTAAACACGTGTTTGACGCCAGTAATACACTAGCCATGTCTTGTAGCGAAACTCAGCGCACTGAATCTCTACTTGAGGATGGCTCTTGGGATGGTCTTTGAACATCTTTGATGAGGATGGTAGTGATGTTAGTACTTCGTCTGTCGCAATCCAAGACTGACTTTGACCAATATAGGTCACCAATCTTTCGCATGGGAATCAGACTAATAATGGTCTGCTGTTGCCATCAGCTCTAGTTTCCTTGCGACCTTCACATTCATAACATCGATGTGCTGTTATGTAATCACAAGTACCAGGCCTTAATACCTCAAGAAAAACCAAACGTCAGATGCATGTCGTTTTTACTCGGCGTGTCGTTTTTTTCGTGGAGGAATAATCTTTTCGCAGTGCAAACTCCCCATGTTGGCGAATCTGTCTAGAATGCTGACTATGGGGAATATTATATAACATACCACGTTCTTAAACATCTTTAGCAACGTGCTGGTTTTGTCACGTGTTTGTATAAAACAGACGCATCAATTTCAGTCATCGGAGCTTCGTGGCGTTACCACAGAAACCGCTGACCACCTAGGCACCTCGCGGCGCGATCACGTGTCCACTTTACTCTGCATTTCCATATGTGTTTATGGAATGTGAGGACAGAACAGTCTTCGGGGCGTAAAGATACTCATTTCGTGAAACAGAAGGTTTAAATATCATGTCATTTGTGTATGTACACGTCACGTGGACATTTCATCCCAATCTGACGCGGAACACGCACTCATGTCTGGATATATTGAGTATCTCTTTGCGATGGCTATTGACTGTTCTGAAGACGCCGACCAGTAATTTTCTTTTCCATTCGAACTCTATTACCTTTTCACATTCAATACAACTTGACATCCTTCTCCTAAATCGAATTTTCTCAAGATTCACGTGGCCAAGGGCGCTAACTCTAATTAACAAAAACATTGATACTGTATACACATGCAATATGAGTTCAATTCAATTTCCGGCATTTCAAAACTGCTGTGCTTAAAAGTAAATGTCTCTGTTTTCGTTTACGTTAATGCCGGTTTGCCTACACAGCAACATTTTCAATAATACGAGTGAGTGAGGGGGGTAGTCATGTAAGAATGGTTCTAGCATTTCGGTAAATCTAGAGAAACCCCTAGATCAATTCCCGTGGCTCTCGCGATCTCAAATTACCCGCAAATTTCCCGACCAATCAAACGTCGAGATACGGACCAAGGAAATAGGCAAAGGAGGCGGACATGCAGACATCCTTTCCACCCCAAGGACTTTTGAGGGCTTTCTTTTGCGTGTCCCTTAATCGTTTATTGTTAAATTTCTCGCAAACTTCATCGTAATCAATGGAACTGGCCGTCGAGTTGTTGATATAGCCAACCCAAGTAGTTGAGCAAATCAATTTGGCAAAAGACAACCAAGGGCGGGTAGTTTGAGATCGCTGTAACGACGGCACTAGATCCGGGGCTTGGTGTAGGTTTACCGACATGGGAGACCCGGAGATTCAGAGGATGGTTCCGAGTGTTCTCTCGTGTGTCCTTCGCCGTGATATTGATGGAATATGGATAAAAGCGGCGTAATACCATACTCACTCACCGTCTTTACTGTTTTGACAAGGTTCGTATACACACCTTGATAGTTGAACACATGATGCACAGGTGTTGGTATACCCGTGAGGATTCCAGGGTGGAATATGTCTTCAGCAACCCATGCTTGCCGTAAAAGGCGACTATGCTTGTCGTAGGAGGCGACTAACGGGATCGGGTGGTCAGGCTCGCTGACTTGGTTGATGCATGTCATCGATCCCAATTGCGTGGATCTATGCTCATGATGTCAATCTCTGGATTGTCTGGTAAAGACTCGATTATTCACAGACCGCCGTCTAACCCGGTCCTAACACATGCTGATTCTGATGTGTCGTTGGTCAGCACCATACGCGGATTTCACCAAAGTGTTAAATGTCTAAGACCTGTATCACGTGATGTTTACCTCCATAATAAGCTGACAGGTGATATAACTGAAATACTCTTCAAATTGCGTTAAAAAACTCACAACTGTTTAGCGTTTTTTTTAATCTAAGAAATGGTCAAAAGAGATTACACATCTCATGTGGCGATCGTCTGATTCTTTGAAAACTGTCATTGTTTTATTGAATATCTTTAATTAATTCGTAACTAGATTCTAGTTTAATACATGTACATCCGTGTTGTAGCCGATAGTGCACTATATCGCTTTCATCTGTAAATCTGAACGAACATTACGTGCTGGAATGTCATGACAACCATCCGCAAGGCTCAGGTGACGCATTTAGACAGAGTGGTCTCCCCTTAGCAATACCGCTTTGATGTCGCAGCACCAGACGACCAGACCGCTGTATGCCCGCTGGGGATGTCACAGGGGAGGTATCAGTGATGTTGTCAGACGTCATTCCCAGTGAGGACGTGATCGCTAACTTCCTCAGATAATGATGGTTGGTCGTGATTAAGTTTATTGGCGAGACGTCATCGGAACAAGGAAGTTATGCGTTTGTAGATATCGAGCGTAGTGACGTACCCTCACACATGTCTATCACTGTCTTCATGCCCTAAACTTGGTCTACATTATACAAGATACGAGTTAGAATACATGTAGGTCTTCAGCAACCCATGCTTGACGTACAAGGCAACTATGCTTGTCGTAAGTGGCGACTAACGGGATCGGGTGGTCAGTCTCGCTGACTTGGTTGATGCATGTCATCGCATCCCAATTGTGTGGATCGATGCTCATTTTGTCAATCAGTAGATTGTCTGGTCTAGAATCGATTATTTACAGACCGCCGTCAAATAGCTAGAATATTGCTGAGTGCGGCGTTACACAACAAACACAAAATTGATAACAGCAATAACATTATCGATAGATGCAGTAAATGTTAAAACATGGTATGGTCCATACCGAGGTGCGTGAATCGGTGGGCAGTCGATCAAACAAACAAACTAAATTAGAATTATATTATTTTATCGGAAAAGCGTATTTAATGAAATAGAAAAATATGAAAACGTATTTTACACATATATTTTTAAATTATTTTAAAAGATGTAAGTTTTAAAGTACAGCATAATATTTTAAAAAATATGCCTTTGAAGAGTGATATTAAACCTTTGTTAAATAAAAGCGACGAAATCTTTTCCATAGCCACAAAAAATCTTTTTGATTGTAAAGGCTGGAGCTGCTGGAATATTGTTTGACATCAAAGAATCGTTTAATTAAAATTATAATAATCGGAAAGTTGAAGTCATCGATATTGTCATACAGACTCGTGGAGATTGTTTGGTCACTCTTAATCCTTATGCAGAGATCTAAATATGAAACAGATGAGGAGATCTCACTGGTCTCGGCGAAAAATCAGCGGTAGGGAATTGGCATTGAACGATGTGTGATTGAGGTCATCGATATAACTGAAGATAAAGTTCAACTTCTTCCGAATTCACTTGTTCCGATCTTGAGTGAGTGAGTGAGTGAGTATGGTTTTACGCCGCTTTTAGCTATACTCCAGCAATATCACGGCGGGGGATACCAGAAATGGGCTCCACACATTGTACCCATGTCGGGAATCGAACCCGGGTCTTCGGCGTGACGAGCGAACGCTTTAACCACAAGGCTACCCGACCGCCCCGTTTCGATCTTGGAAACCCGAGAAGGTATTCCGACTCGAAGGCGTAAAGAAACTGATGTGCAAGGAAAGTAAGTGAGTGCGTTTAACGCCGCTTTTAACAGTATTACAGTGATATTGCGTCATGTCGGCTTAATGTGGGAGGAAAGCCCGAAGTGATGCATGTCTCAGACGTTTACCACTTCGGTGAAACCCACGAGCACGGTTATGGTGCTGACAAACCTAGAAACGTAATCGGGGCGAACCGGATCTTCTTCAGAATTAGTTATGGAGGTGGGGTAGCCTGGTAGTTAAAGCGTTCGCTCATCACGCCGAAGATCCGGATTCGACTCCGACATGGGTACAGTGTGTAAAGCCCATTTCTGACACGCCCTTACTACCCCATCCTGACAAGGATAACTCAAGCGGAATCAAATTTAGTTAAACTCGCTAATAATAGAAAACCGTATGGAGTATTAAAAAATGTTTTCTATATTCATTATTCCAAACAAAAACATCATTGCTGAGTGAATACACGTGCTTATTTCTGAAATACATTCCATGGCAAGTCTTATATAAACTAAATAAATATAAATAAAATAAATATACTTGAAATAGCAACGTCTGTACAGGAAATCTAGCATATATAACAAGACTCAATGACGTATACCAACAAGACACATCTACCCTTTTATCTCTCCAGTATTTGTTGTGACTGAAAAAATTGAATTCTGATATCTTCTGACGCAGCATCCGCGACTTCAAAAAGAAATACCTACGTCATCAAATTTCATCAACCATTCCCTAGCGCGACTCTCCTTGAACCAGGAATTTAAGAGTCGTGCAGTTCATTGCATAATCTTGTTCCTTAGTGATGACGTCTTCGACGGAGGAAATGGGCCAGCTCTGACGCACTTGGTGTAATGGTATGTTTCAAGCCAATATTCCAGAGATATTTTATCGGTTCCGCTGTAAATGATTCAATTATTCCGATCCTTCGTGACCCACCGACGCGCGCCCTAATCACTGGGTGTTTGTGCTTCAAACATCACAAACCGCATTGATCGTCTCTGTGATTTCAGTAGTGGATGAAGGCGGGGGTAATGACGTTACTGCCAGACCGGAGAACCGACGGCGACGAACATCTGTGGTAACTGATCGGAAGCTGCTTGAGTAGGGGACAACGCCGGAATATGTTCTCACATCGGGGCTGTTCATGGCGAATTCTATTACCGCCATGTTGATTTCGGAGCATTTAATCTAATATACAGAGATGTGAGAGCCGGCTCAAGGACGTTAAACAATCGCGAGTATCATCCTCCAGCCACAGTTGTGTAAACTGTCAAAAGATATCTTATTTGCATAGTGCGGTCAGGAAGCAGGGTGTTTAACGCGTTCACTCGTCACGCCGAAGGCCCGAGTTCGATTCCCACATGTCTATAATATGTCTCCCGTCGTCATATTGCCGGAAAATAGCTAAAAGCGGCATAAAACCAAACTCACTCACTCATACGTTCTAATTACCATATGGTGTATTATTTTATGTTTGTTTGTTTGTTTGTTTAACGCCGTACTCAGCAATATAAACAATGTATACACGACGGTCTGTAAATAATCGAGTCTGGTCCAGTGATTGACATGACGACGATCGAGGTAGGCAATTGGGATACGATGACGTGCAACAGCGAAGGCACTGACGTACCTTCACACGCGTACCTTCTTTTGGTTGAGAACCGGATTAAGGAATCCTCGGAACGTAGTGATGTTCAATATATTGGGATTTCTGTAGGAGTTTTCAGTGTAGGTAGCGTTAATAATCCAGTTTTGTTAAATCATGTAATATTGATACAAGACAAGCTAAATGAGAAAAAATATATAATGGTAAATTCTGTTTATAACGGCATATCTATGATACCATGCCACCAAACTAAACCGGAACAAAATAACACGCATGGTATCGTCTTTAGGGGAAGGGGGAAGGGTATATGTTTGTTAGCGCCTAATAAAACAAAGGCATGAAGGAAATGTTTACGTACAACAATTTTTGAAGTTTGAATCTGTTTCCCAGAATATCCTCTAAATTGACCCCGAATCCCGCGTACCAAACATACGCGCATCACATGCGTATAATGTGTGAAGTCCCCTTGTTGTATCCTTGGTGTTAGGGGGCACGGGTGGCCCAGTCGTCTAAGGCGCCGCGATCCGCTGTGCAGAGTTGCGTCCCTTGGGCACGCCAGAAACCTATGATTGTGGGTTAGAATCCCCGTTTGCCCCGACTATGTTTCTAGGTTTGTCAGCACCATACCCGTGCTCGTGGGTTTCACCGAACTGGTAAACGTCTAAGACCTGCATCACTTCGGGCTTTCCTCCCACATTAAGCTGACACGCCGTGATATAACTGGAATACTGTTAGAAGGGGCGTTAAACCCAACTCACTCACTCATTATTACCGTATAACCACGCTGTGATATGACTGGAATATTTCAAATGGCGACAGGAAACCTAACACGTTCACGCTGTATCATGGTACAAAGCATGACGTCTTAAACCTGCCCATGTCTACTGATTGTGTCTCTATAACCATACCATGTTGAGAATCAAACACGGAGATCTTGCGTGAAGAGCGAATGCTTTAACCGCTAGGCTACCTCACCACCCCATATCCAAACAGAAGTGATAAACGCAGTTTGTTTCCTTCAGATATACATGACCGCCTCCGTGGTCTAGTGGTAGAGCGTCCGCCCGGAGAGCGGAAGGTCCGGGGTTCCTCGACCGCGTCATACCAAAAGACGTTAAAAGATGGTACTTGTTGTTACCTTGTCTGGCGCTCGGCATTGAGGGGCTAAAACAAGGACTGGTCGGCTCGGAGTCAGTATACTGTGTCTGAGTGGGGTATTCATGTTAAACTGCGGCGTGGTATCTCAGTGAGCTAGCACTATAAATCGGCATCAGTTCGGACTAGTACAAGCAGCCACACAAACACACACACACGTACATGCACGTCGCTATATAAGTGCAATAATCTTGGACGTGACGTAAAACCCAATTTCACCTCATCCCACCTTCAGATATACATGATACAAATGATCCACACTGATTCATTCAGAACAGGTGTCTGGTTTCTAGCGGTATATTTGTTTATGTGAGGGTATACAGCATAAAGCTTGACACAACCTTGAAATAACACGAGATCTAGATAAACCTAACCTTTGCTCCCCATTTAACGCCTGGTTGAATGTAAGACAGTTGGTTTCCGGGACAGCCTGGCAGATAAGTGTGCCAGAACGCCCGGGTCTCTCTCCCTCATTAGACGAGACCTGGGTCAAGCGTTCCCCCAGGCCAGTCGGACAGGCGGATTAATCATCTTGTCTCTTCTGTTTGAAACCCCTCCAGCTATATAACAGCGTGTATATCAATGAATCAATCATATTCAGGTTCATTAATAAAATATACATTCTTTCATGTCGACATTAGTATATACATAGATGCGTAGGTACGCGCCCATTAATAGCTGTGTGTAAATCAGCCCCGTTAATCCAGGCTGTAGGGTTCCCCTTGACATCCTCCGGGGAGATGTTTGCCGGATTAACGAATCATTGCAATGTGTGTTGATACGAGATAAGATGACACTGATGAAATTTGGTTTACATCAGCACAAGGCCTCAGCTAACTGATAAACACACATACAAGTAATTGAGCATCAAAAACGTAATTAACATTAAATGTGACACAAAAGAATAAATGCTCAACAGTTATTTATCAATTATCCAATTTCATTTTGTGTACAGGAAAGTGTTCCCAGAAATGATCGTGTCCGGATAAACGGGGTATGGATAAACGAGGCTTCACCGTACATGGTTCCTGTTTCCTGTATTTGTTTTGTTTTTATCAGTTTGCATGAATGTGTTAATGTGAGTTTAAGCAGTATTTCAGTTTAACTTCTCCGTCGATCTCAAGCACATGTACATAATGAAAAAAACACAGTGTTAGGGTCAATGGTTGGGGGCAAACTTGTTTCCCTGATGGGCCGGCGGGATGTTGGGCTTTGTATTACGTAATGAGCTTATATATTTCTCGAACGGCTTGCGTTAAGCATGTCTAAAGTTCAAACTCTCCATGTCACTTATGTTAAGTTCTACCAGTTCGTTAGGGTCCGAAAATTCTTCTTTAACTGATTTTGTTATTAAACTATCTGTAAAATGTTCTTTCAACCAGCTCTCCGACCCATCTCTTTTTTCGAACCATGCATGGTGGTGTATCAAGGACACACGTTTCCAGAGTGCAGTCGACAGAGTAGAGACTGTCACGCAACAGCGCACTCAGGCGTGTATCCTTGCGCCAGCTACGTTAAAACAAAATAATCTCTGATTATTTTCAGTTATATCACCTGTGTATGTTAAGTATTCGAGGCAAATCCATGCTGGGCATGTATGACATGGTGAAACAAGCGAACAAGGGTTGGTAGTGACAGACCAAGGCATCTGGCACTTGACACATGGCTAGCAGATCCTGGCGCGACAAGGGGACGCCACTGAAGAGTGTTCCTCCACTACGTCAACCTTGACCCTGAGAATAAATGGACGGACATTGATCCTCACTCAAATGGTATAGAAATTCCTTCGAGTTAAACGGACTCAAAATATCTATGAACCTATCATTAGTGGAGTACATTAATGATATATACATCCATGCTAAAAAAGTATACGGGTAAGCGGACGTTTTCTTGTCTATACGTGTGTGTTGAATAATGCGTTTATGTTTTCTCTTTGTATATGCCACACGCAGCAATATTCCAGTTATATGACTGCGGCCTGTAAATAATCGAGTCTGGAGCAGACAAACCAGTGATTGATATTGTGAGTAGAGTCCCAGCCCGTCCGGGTACGATGACACGCAACCGACCGAGTCACCGAACTTGACCATTTTATCCATTTAACCGCCTCTAACGACCATCAAAGGTCGATGGGTACCAATTCGAACCCGGACTCCCACGAGTTGATGTGTCATTGAGAGTTCATTAGGTCACATCATGACGTGTCCGGCGGGCAGGTGACCCTTGGTCACGAGGTCAGAAGGTCAGAAGGTCATAAGGTCACTAGGTCATCAAAACTCTACACCAAAATGCCAAAGGTCAAAATCGGGAATCTTCTGCTCAGCGATTTCCGCGCCTTATACCTTTGGACCACCCGTACATGTGTACACTCCTTAAAAGGAATCACTGTACCCAGTCAGTAATATTATGGAATGTTTCGGGATGCTTCTGAAGATATTTACCAACGGAGGTAGGGTGGTGGGGTAACCAATTGTTAAAAGCGTTGGCTCGTCATGTCGAAAACCCGGGTTCGACTCTCACGTTGGTGCACTGTTTGATGTCCATTTTTGGAATCCTCATGTCTAACGTGCTAAACGTGGCCTAAAATCAAGCTCACTCACTCACTCCAAAACGGCGTCATAAAGACGGCAGAACATGATACGTGATGGTCATGTGTCTTGCTGTTTGATGTCCATTTTTGGAATCCTCATGCCTAACGTGCTAAACGTGGCCTAAAATCAAGCTCACTCACTCACTCACTCCAAAACGGCGTCATAAAGACGGCAGAGCATGATACGTGATGGTCATCTGTCTTGCTGTCGGAGGCAGCAACAGACAGCAGGCTGACACGTGTTGGCACCCTGTCTGTACTTCATAGACCAAGCGACTCCCAATCCATGTATACACCGGGAAGTCTGTATTTTAATTGTTTTAAGTCCGTGTTTTGCTGCTGCGTCGTGTTGAAGCATGTGTCAGAGCCCCGAGCAATTCTACACGGGCGGCGCGAAATACGCCTTGTATTTATAAGGACAAATTCCTCTTGCATTACCTCATCGCTTATTTAAAAGGTAATATATCAACAATAATAATACTAATAATAAGCCATACAAACAGCCAGCCACCCATGCATTCAACCACCCATGCATACATCGATTTAACAATACATGCATACGCATGTATGGTGATATGGCAATTCAATCTCCATTTTAACTCAGCCGAACATGGTTTCTGTGTACAAAACAGGTAGAGAAATGAATAAATGTTCGGGCTGATGTTCTGAGCCCTACATAGAAGGAATGGTGAAATAGTAAATTTTTATGTTGTGGACATCACAAGTGTTGGGGTTTTTTTAAGAATAGACAAACTTGAGGAACGTGCAGTGATCAAGTTCTGGCAGAAACGGCTTAACACCAAACACCATCCATGAGGATATGCGTACAACACTAGGGACACTCTTTCTATATCACCGTAAAGAGGGTGGAGGAGAGAGCGTGGACGGCGACCCCATCTTGGAAGGTTAGTCAGGTCAACAACACCAGAGATCCTCAGAATCCTCGATGACCGAACGGCGAATGACTGACTGAGTGTCATTTTGCTAGTTAAGTAGGCATTTCCCAGGAGAGAGTATATTCCATTATCACAGAAGTTTTGGCAAAGAAAGCATCAGCTTGTTGGGTTACAAACCTTCTTCCATCTGATCCAAAACACTCGAGACACATGTCAGGTGATAGTCTAGCCGTTTGAAGCTGATCCATGAGGATTCTTGCAATAATGTGTGACTCAGGGAACTCTGGGAAGGAACCTGGGTTCACCACTTCCAGCCTGAGTCCAAACAACAAACAAATGAGTGGAAACATTTGTCATTTGCCAAAGATTATTGCACTTATATAGCGACGTGCGTTTGTGTGTGTGGCTGCTTGTACTAGTCTGGACTCATGCCGATTTATAGTGCTAGCTATGAGATACCATAATCCATTCAGACATAGTATACTGACTCCGAGCCGATCAGTCCTTGTTTTAGCCCCTTAATGCCGAGCTCCAGACAGGGTAGCAACAAGTACCATCTTTTAACGTCTTTTGGTATGACGGGCGGTGACTCTATCACTAGACCACGGTACCGGTATATATCAAGGTAGCGTATATCAAGGAGAGAACAGTGTATATCAAGGAGAGGTTTGTATATATCAAGGGAAAGAACAGTGTATATCAAGGAGAAAACAATGTATATCAAGGGAGAGAGCAGTGTAAATCAAGGGAGAGAACTGTGTATATCAAGGGAGAGAACTGTGTATATCAAGGAGAGACCAGTGTATATCAAGGGAGAGAACTGTGTATATCAAGGAGAGAACAGTGTATATCAAGGGAGAGAACTGTATATATCAAGGAGAGACCAGTGTATATCAAGGCGAGAATAGTATATATCAAGATAAACAATGGTGTATATCAAGGAGAGAACAATGTATGTCAAGGGAGAGAACAGTGTATGTGAAGGAGAGAACTGTGTATATCAAGAGAGAACAGTATATTTCAAGAAGAGAACAGTGTATATCAAGGAGAGAACAGTATATTTCAAGAAGAGAACAGTGTATATCAAGGAGAGAACAGTATATTTTAAGGAGAGAACAGTGTATATCAAGGGGAGATTAGCATATATCAAGGTAAACAACAGTGTATGTCATGGAGAGAACAATGTTTATCAAGGAGAGGACAGTGTATATCAAGAGAGAACACTGTTTTTTATATGGAGAAAGCAGTGTATATCAAGGAGAAAGCAGTGTATATCAAGGGGAGAACAGCGTATATCAAGGAAAGAACAGCGTATACCAAGAGAGAGAACATTGTGTATCAATTGGAGAAAGTAGTACTAGTGTATGTCAAGGAGAGAACAGTGTATAACAAGGGAGGGAACAATGTACATCAAGGAGAGAACAGTGTATAACAAGGGAGGGAACAATGTACATCAAGGAGAGAACAGTGTATATCAAGGAGAGAACAGTGTATATCATTGGGAGAAAGCATTGTATTATGTATCAATTTATGTTCAATATTGTATGGTGAGAAGGTGTGATGGATTTATTAGCAGGACGAAGTGCCGCAGTGATTTCCTAATATCAAGGCTCCCGGTGGAGGTGTACGACTAGTCTGTCTTACAGACCCTGATACAAATATATATCAAATACAGCCTATGCAAGTCTATAATGTTTGGCAAGTCTAGATCACTGCAGTATCTGAAAATGAAGAGAGTCACTGGGCTCCTTTTTATTATATTTTTATTAAGATAACTGAACAACAGTTTTTATGTACGATATGTTCATTTCAGAGACTAGATTTTAGTCTAGTGTACGACAAGCTCTGCACGCTATTGCCATATCACCCATGATAACGGAACTCCTCTCGCCGCGCCACCTAGTGAACTGACCTTGTCTTGGACGACAGCGCGAACATCCGATGCATTACGTTAAACTCAATTCATCATGTCTCTTGGGCTTAATTACTCCGGTAGACTTTACACTCTTCTAAGTGGGACGCGCGCACTAGCCCTGGTTAGCTTCAGAGTACAAGACAACCGGGAAGCTATCAGTTCCACTGCCATCCAAAAACGCTACAATGACGTCACTTCCCGAAAACCAAAGCAAGAAATATGCGAAACTTGAACGTTGAAATCAAACGTAAATAAAATGCAATTTACAAAATAAATTCACATGTTTTTTCATGAGTGAGTGGGTTTACCGAATCAGAGATTATACAAGTTGTATTTCAATTTGAGAATCAGCGTAAAGCCGCGGTATTTCAGTTTGTCACGACGTGACATCTTAATGTGGGAGGGTTTAGGATTTAGACGTTTGCCACTTTGGTGAAACCCACGCGCATGGGAATGGTGCTGACAAACCAGTAAACAAAGTAAGGGGGAATCTGAGATTCGAACCCACAATGACAGGGTTCTGCCATGCCAAGGGACACAACCCACACAACGAATGGACGAAAGACGACTCGGAAAGCAATGCCTTGTCATACCATGAATAATTATTTCTATATCTAAATTTATAAACCCGTGAAGATCCGGGGTATAATAGGTCTTCAGCAACCAAATGCTTTCCTAAAAGGCGACTATGCTTGTCGTAAGAGGCGACGAACGGGATTGGGTGGTCAGGCTCGCTGACTTGGTTGATGCACGTCATCGAATCCCAATTACGTGGATCGATGCTCATGATATCAATTCCTGTATTGTCTGGTCCAGATTCGATTATTAACAGACCGCCGTCATAGCTGAAATATTGCTGAGTGCGGCGTTAAACAACAAACCAACTATATTTATAAGTAATTGGGTTGATATTTCATGTTGTAACCAGTCTATCACGGGATCTATCAGATAACGAACCGAAAATATTTTATAGCAGTAGCAGAGTATCTTTTAAACATTTCATGCTGGCACTCCTGATGATCACGTATCATATTTCACGCCAACGTATGTAAATGTTAATGTGTTGCCAAACTCACGGAACCGTTACTGATGGACGCTGTACTGACTGTGGATTAGTCGTGGTCTTGCCTTCCGTCAAGAGCAACACAAAGCAGCCTTTGGTTCGAACCGTTAAGTTAATCATTCTTTTCAGGATCAATTTATGTTATTGTTGCCTCTGTTGTGTCTTTTGCTCCTATGGGGTCTCTTTCGGCGGATTGTTCAGACCGTGTGTTGTCTGGCCTTGACGTGTTATATTCACAAATTATGCACGCGTGGAGTTCTCAATGTATAACATTATGTTAATGTTCTTGTTAAACATCGTACCACAACAGATCCACTGATAGTGTGTTATGAAAAAGTGCAATAAGAATTCTTTCTTGAATTATTTGACAGCCATATATCGTAGCTGTGATGGCCGTGTTTGACATGCAGGCCCATTAAACGGCTGACTGAGAAACAAGAAACATATATATGGTCATTAATGCATAAATGAGCAGTTATTAAACTGAAATTTGATACCTAAATATGTTTAAACAAAATTTAAATATATTCTGAATGAGAAAAAGGTTTGTTTTCTGGATTAATAGCTCTGTATCTGATTGAAGTATAAAAACATAATTATCAAAAAAAGGCGATAACGTCATATTCCAAAAGAGAAAAGAATTTTGTGTGATCATAAACATGGATATTTAGTTAATGACGACAGTTGAACGGAGAGGTGATATAGCTACCGCCGGGTATTAGGTCATTATTTGCTATTGACAACAGAAGGTCAAACTTTTTGCTCGCATGCTGACTGCTAATTCAAATTCCAAAAATCGCACATTTCGAGCTGTGTGAATCAAAACAAAGGGAAAAGGTTACAAGGACATATGACACAAGAACACACGCAATCTTTGATGGGCTCGACCGAGACATCTACCAGTCAGTGTATATGTTCGTTAATAGTTATAAAAGAAAGCTTGACATTTATCGGATATCAGATTGTCATCATTTGCATCATTCGGAAGAGCCTGCTCGTATTGTGTAACATATCACTGTACTAATCCTGTTACAGAACAACCACGGCTACGTTTGCGCAATGCAATCATGAAGTCAAATGGAAACATAAGACACGGAACCGGAAACTGTCATGTCATTTCACAAAAATGATACATGTATAAGTAGTTTGCTTGTTCGTTTGTTTAACGCCGCCCTCATCAATAATACAGATAAGACGACGGTCTGTAAATATTCGAGTCTGGACCAGACAATCTAGTGATGGATATCATGAGCATCGATCTACGCAATGTAGTACGCATATTGACCACTGAGCGAGACGTACGGGTGCTTACACGAAAAAGCAAGCGTAGTAAGCGTAGTATGTTTTATTCTTATTAAAACATACATTGAACGTTCAAACCCGTGAAATCCTACATAGGCGACGCCACAGTATCAAAATAAGGAACTGCAGACTATGCATTTATATATATATATATTCATAGTACATTCATAAAATGCAATGTAACACACATGTAGGAATGTTCTCTGATCTGATTGGTTAAAAAGTGTTGTCGAATGAGCACAACCTCACTGATTTGTTGTTCGCATCACCGTGTATGTGTACATGAATCAATGGAACTATGGATGACTTCAACTTTCCAATAGTCAACTTGTCGAGCAATATTCCTACAGTCCCAGCCCTGGGTGTCTACATTTAACAACTTTGAGGTACAATCGTGCATGGAATTCCAACCACAATTTCGAAGAACATCATGTTCAACTCTTGCTCTGAAGTTGTTTGATCAAGGTTATCAACATGCAAGGCCCCAGTAAAGCTTTCAAAACGTTTCATGGTAGACATGTGGGGGACATTGCTAGGTGTGACCCATCAGTGACAAAACTGATGTCCAATGCATTACCCTGTTTTGACTTGTGCTATGCTCCCGTGTGTTTTCAGGTGAATAATGTGTGTGTCTGTCTGTGTGTCTGTGCTTGTCTCTCTCGGTGTCTCTCTTTGTGTCTGCGTTTCTGTGTGTGTGTGTGTGTGTGTCTGTCTGTCTGTGTGTGTGTGTGTTTGTCTCTCTCTTTTTCTCTCTTTGTGTCTGTTTCTGTGTGTGTGTGTGTCTGTGTCTGTGTCTGTATCTGTGTGTCTGTGTCTGTGTCTTTCTCTCTGCCTGTGTCTCTGTGTGTGTCTCTGTTTGTGCGTGCGTGCGTGCGGAAAGCAAACATGTATATACCTCAAGCCATCGACTTGATGTCGTTACCGAGAACCCTACAAGATCCCCTGCATATAGGACTATGCAAGTGATGGGTTTGGGTAATTTGTGTGTGAAAGCCAATGTACTAGTTCAAGGTTCTAGTTCATGTATACAAGATGCGTCAACGGAGTTGAATATTTGAAAGGTATCATTAATGAATACACAAACTTAAATTACTTTAAATGAATACATTTCATAAAAATATACTATTGAGAAAGGAATTGAACGATTGCCTCGCGGACATAGGTTAAGGAAGGGACATGAATATGAGATCATGTTTTGTATACCACTCAAACTGTAAATATTTCACCACAATTGGTGACGGGCGGTTGAATATTATTTCAGCTGCAGCGTGTAGCTTAAAGTTGGAGGAAATCCCGAAGTCATGCAGTGATACGTTATCCAACTTGGTAAATCCACGAGTACGGATATGGTGCTGACAAAGTCAGAATCATTATAAGGGGTCGCTGAGATTCGAACCACGGAAAATAGGATTCTACCCAACCTCAAATTGATATCTTCTTAAATCAGCAAGGCTGCTACAGTATACAAGGCACGTCTTTGTAAATGTTAAGTGGTACGTAAATCCATATGACCTTCGTGTCGTCGTAAACTCCATACAATTTAAAACAGGTGTACGAACATGTGAGTAGAGACTGGTTATACATACGTACGACCTTCCTGGAACATGTTACACAATGTAACGGTTGTAGGACCTTGGATATGTCATGCTTCATTAGACAGAACCCAGTCTTTGCAAACTCGAAACCATGCTGGAATTTCTGTCAGACAGACGAACCGTTGTTTCGAGGACAGGACCCTGCATATTGTGTTTCTAGAGGCCTACTCATTATAGCTAGATTGGGTATTTTATTGGGATATCGATATCAAGTGTGATATTTTTGTCCAAAATAATTCGGCAACTGGTGATTCATGCTTGAACAAGAACACCATCTCTTTTTTTGGCCGGTTAAACATGATTTTGTTCTCAAATCAAAATTATTATTCGTAAAGACATGCGGAGGTGATTGTAATGTATGGATAGTTCCTATGATCTGCGACGACAGGTACAGATCCTTCGTCTACACAGCAAGCTCCAAGTGGAATGACCCCCCCCCCCCCCTTCCCCATTGAGACTTCCTCATCACCCCCCTTCTTCAAGAAAAACATCAAGATCCACCTGTTAAAAAATATTCTCACTGACTCTAAGTGTCATTTCAGCGCACAGAGCACTTATGCACAGTGAATGCTGCGCTATACAAATGTATTTTATCATTATTATCTATTATTTTACATACGTATTCACACAAACCTAGAACACGGGAACATTCATTTATTGTAAAACGGGTTGTGACGAGATCCAAGACGACAGCGTCGACAGATAATGCACACTGTTGGATTGTCGTGGAGTTTAGGTAATATCTATCGAGAACGAGTTTCACACATTGCAGCTACGTGTAATCCGGCGTGACGAGAGAACGCAGAAACCAACGTCACTCCCATGAACTTACTTAAAATACCCCACAAAGACGGGTTGGGGGCGGGAGTTAGAGAGAGTTTTGGTGATGCAGGACGGCTCCCCCTTACCCCTAACACACACACACACACACACACACACATACACACACGCACGCACGCACGCACACACACACTCACGCACGCACACACACACGCACACACACACGCACGCACGCACGCACGCACACACATACACACACACATGCACGCACGCACGCACGCACGCACACACACGCACACACACACTCACTATCACACTCACACACAGATATACACGCACACTCTCACACACACACAGAGATATACACACACAAAGATATACACACTCACTCTCACAAACACACTCACACACAGATATACACACACACTCTCACTCTAACACACACACTTTCACTATTACACTCACACACAGAGATATACACACACTCACTCTCACACACATACGCACGCACACTCTCACTATCACACACACACAGATATACACACACACTCTCACTCTAACACACACACTTTCACTATTACACTCACACACAGAGATATACACACACTCACTCTCACACACATACGCACGCACACTCTCACTATCACACACACACAGATATACACACACTCACTATCACACACTAACACACACACAGATATATACACACAAGGATATACACACATACACCCTCACTATCACACACACAGATATAGACACACACTCTCACTATCACACACAGAGATATACACACACTCACACACAGAGATATACACACACGCTCTCACTCACTCACTCACACAGATACACACACATTCACACACAGATATACAAACACACTCTCATTCATACATAGATATACACACACACTCTCACACAAACACTCAAACACATACATATATACACACACACTCTCACTATCACACTCACACACAGATATACACACACACTCACACAAACACTCACACACATACAGATATACACACACACTCACTATCACACACACACAGAGATATACACACACACACTCTCACACACTAACACACACACATATATACACACATGGATATACACACATACACCCTCACTATCACACACACAGATATACACACACGCTCTCACTCACTCACTCACACAGATACACACACATTCACACACACAGATATACAAACACACTCTCTCTCACACATGGATATACACACACACTCTCACACATACAGATATACACACTTTCTCACTCACACACTTCCTCAAACACACAAACTCTCATTCACACACAGAGATATACACACTCTCACACACACACTCAGAAAAAACAGATACACACTCTCACTCTCACACACACACTCACACACACACATATACACACTCTGTCACTCTCACACACACATATACACACACACACTCTCACTATCACACACATGCAGACATACACACACTCACACACACGCACGTACGCACGCACACACGCACACGCAGACATACACACGCACTAGCACACACACGCACACTCACACAAACACACATATCTCCATGCCCCATGCTCACACATACACTTCCTCTCTTACACACACCCTCACATTCACGAACATACATACACAGAGACAGAGACACTAACACACACAGACACACAAACGGACACTCACACACACTCACACACAGACATACATACACTCAGCAGCACAGACATACAGAAGCAAACAGACATAAACACTCACACTGACACACACACACACACACACACACACAGACAGACATACACGCACACAATCACACAGACACACACATAGACATACACACACAGACATACACACACAGACAAACACACACACACTCCCCCTTTGCAACAAATAAACATGTATACATTCAGAACTAGGTGTCAACTACAACACTCTAACTACAACATCGGAGTTATGATCAAAAGGGACATGTGTGAATTGAATACATAACGTTCTTCATTTTTGTCACGTTTTGATTTTTTTATCAGTGTCTATCCCGATTTATCAGTGTGTTTTCAAACCAGTTACCACCACAAACAAACCCACTTGTCATCACAAAGTAAACCCCTCCTAAGCATTTAGAAAAGAAACTCGCTTGTATAACACATACTGATTGACACACATCGATTCTGTTGCTGACCCCAGTGTATGTGGGAGCATACGCTCAGGACAGTGTTTTCATTATCTAATGGATCTAAATTAGTTTTATCTATAATACTCCTGAATAATTTACCTCATATGTCTGAATATAGACAGCTGTTTCATAGAAGGAATCCAATAACACAATTAACGAACTTTTCACAAGTTTAAACAAATTATGTCTCGTGACGGTATTCTGAGAAGATCGTAATGCGACCAACACTGTAGAAGGCGATCTTCGCGTCTGTCTCGATCAAGTAAAGAGATGGTATATTAGTCATTTGAATCAGATATAAATGAAAACGTGGTTTCAAGCATCAGTTTACTGAAGGAAGCTGGTTGCAATAATATTGATGTGTAAGATTGGGAAAAAGATGTTTTCTGTTTGCCGCAGAAGAAAGACTGGTCACTGATTATTATATACAGTAAACTACCTTCATAACGAACACGCTTATAACGAAGTGACGGATAAAACGAACTGTTGTTTTTTGTCCCGGCAATTTGCGGTAACCTTTAGTTGAAACGCTTACAACGAACTATCATGGATATAACGAACAAACAATATTTGTCCCAGTGAGTTCGTTATAACCGTAGTTTATTGCATTTTTAAAGCTGTTTCAATCACTTCGGTTATGGATCTTCTGGTGCAGTATTTCCAAATGTGACAAATACGTCAATAGAAAAGTCTTTCCCTTTTACTGTTGACAGTCTGTCACTCATTTCAATGATGACAGACTGCAAGGCAGGCCAAGAGGGTCCCATCCCTTTTTCACTTGGTTTGCTTATATTTCCCCAATAACGAGCAGTATTTTTTACAACGCGATTTGTATGTCTTTTATAAATAAATTTTGATTTTTTAAAATTCTTTTGGAACTGTGCTCAGCCAACCCTATTTCAGAGCGCATGTTTCTTGTTCCTTTATTTATAGCCTGCGTTCACGCAACATGGTAATTATGTTTGACGTCACTTCAAACAGTTGTACATGTACATAATCGTTTAGTTTAAATAAAAGAGATTTTTGGGAAATGAGAGTAATGCAATGTTGATATATCATTGGCTGCTCCAAGATAAGAAAGTAAACATTCTCAAAATATCCTGAAATTAATAATAATGTCGCAATTTGGCTACAGAAAGTTTTATACACAACGATGAAATGCTATTTTATCATTTCTGTAAACAGAATGACATATAAATATCTCTCTATTGTAAACATAATGCATTGTATCAGAGACAAATCACAGGGTTACAGATATTATTAATATATTGGGCATGTTTATATTTCCGGAGCGATACATTTCCTAGTTCACTCGCTTGTTTATAGCCATGGATCACTCGCTTGTTTATAGCCATGGATCACTCGCCTGTTTATAGCCATGGATCACATGCTTGTGTAAACCCCTGGTTCACTTGCTCGTGTATGACAGAAGGCAATGCATGAACGAAAAGCTCAAATATCGATATATAACATAGATAGCGTGCTTGACTCTGTGGCTGTGTGTGTATGTGTGCGTGCGTACGTGTTTGTATGTGTGTGTATGTGTGTGTGTGTGCGTGTACGTATGTGTGTTTGTGTGTATGTATGTATGTGTGTGTGTATGTGTGTGTTTGTGAGTGTTTGTGTGTGGGTATGTGTGTGTGCGCGCGCGTGTGTGTGCATGTGTGTTTGCGTGTGTGTGTGTGCGTGTGTGTGTATGTTTGTGTGAGTGTGTTTGTGTATGTATGTGTGTGTATGTGTGCGTGCGTGCCTGCGTACGTGTTTGTATATGTGTGTATGTATGTATGTGTGTGTGTATGTGTGTGCGCGCGCGTGTGTGTGTGCATGTGTGTTTGCGTGTGTGTGTGTGCGTGTGTGTGTATGTTTGTGTGAGTGTGTTTGTGTGTGTGTTTGTGTGTGTGTGTGTGTGTGTGTGTGTGTGTGTGTGTGTGTGTGTGTGTGTGTGTGTGTGTGTGTGTGTGTGTGTGTGTGTGTGTGTGTGTGTGTGTGTGTGTGTGTGTGTGTGTGTCCTCGCATCTTGTCATCTACCTGATCAAGGAGTAAGAAGTAGCAATGAAACCGTCTTTTTTTAATTTATAACAAACAGGTTGAAAGTGTTATCCATTTTCAAAATCGAAATCTACAGCATTCCTTGTCAAAATCTCCAATTTTCAAAAGTCGCACCAAGGAATATGGCGGTGTTAGACTTGACACCATGTGAAATCTTTCTCTGAAATATAATCGTTATATAGTGGCGTATGAATACTATTCACAACCCCCAATACTCGCCCTTAACACAGAGCTACCAGACACAGCTGTCCTACTGCTGGTCATAACTTGGCCTGGAAACACATTATAAACACTACCACGCTCCATATCTACGTTTATTGTGCAGACCACCCTTGTGCTGGCGCCGTGCGAGTATGTAGACGCATGGAGACGCATGTAGACGCATATATCTCTTGAAGTTCTTGGACGAACAAACATCAAAGCATTTCAATAGGCCAGTAAAACAAGGTTATGGAAGGGATGAGGGGGATGTAAGGATGTGGCGACCTCTTCCTGACCTCTTGGCCGACCGCTTTCTCTAGTAATGTTTTATAACTTACGGTCCACAACACGTTGTTAATGTTTCCAGATTATCCTGGTTTGTGTCATTGCGGGAAGAGCGTCTTATATCGTTGGTATTTTTTACATGATGAGTGAGTGAGGAAGGTTTTACGCCGCTTTAAGCACTATTCCAGCAATATCACGGCGGGGACAACAGAAATGGCCTTCACACATTCTACCCATGTCGGGAATCGAAGCGAACGCTTTAACCACTAGGTTACCCCACCGCCCCTATCTACATGATGTGTCAAGTGAATAGAAGTATGGAATGCTGAATTTGGATTTGATGAAATAAAGATGTGTGTAATGTGTTTCACTTCTTTCTTTGCTCTGTTCATTTGACATAGATGTGGCGTGGAAGCAACATCAATCTTTCACTCTCTTCCTAGGGATTCTGGGGTTGAATTGGCATCCAGCAACCCAGCAGCCAAGCACCCGAGTCGTTTCGGCAGGCTCGGTGACTTGGCTGGCTGCTTGGGTGGTGCTTATACTTTGAGTCACCGGCTTGTCTGGCCAGGCTATATTAATTACAATTTGCCGTCATATAGCTGACTACTTAATGCTGAGAACATTCCACTCACTCACTCACTCACTCACTCACTCACTCACTCTCTCTCTCACTCACTAACTCACTCACTCACTCACTCACTCATCCTCACTCATCCTCACTCACTCACTCTCCCTCCTCACTCACTCCCTCCCTCCCTCCCTCCCTCCCTCACCCACTCACTCACTCACTCACTCACTCACTCTCCCTCCCTCACTCACTCACTTGAGTGATTGGTGCAAAATCGGTTACGCGGAAATAACAATGGTGGTCAGGACATCTGAAAAACAATGTCGGTTGATATTGCCAGGATCTAATATTGCACCTAGCCCATGGATCCACGTAACCGCGACAAGCACAGTCTGTCAGCGGGTTGTGGTACACGTCGGGAAGTAGAAGCAGCAGATTTATAGTGTAGTTGTAGTTGTAGTAGAAGCAGCAGATTTATAGTGTAGTTGTAGTTGTAGTAGAAGCAGCAGATTTATAGTGTAGTTGTAGTTGTAGTAGAAGCACAGGCAGCTGATGTAGTAGTAGACAGGTCGGTAGTGACAGTAGTATTAGTAGTTGTAGTCGTGGTATTGGTAGTAGTAGTGGTGGTGGTGGTGGTTTTAGTGATAGTAGCAGTAGAAATAGTAGTAGTAGTAGTAGTAGTAGTAGCAACAGCAGTAGAAGTAGTAGTGGTAGTAGTAGCAACAGCAGCAGCAGTAGTAGTAGGTAGCAGCAGCAACAACAACAGTAGTAGTAGTGGTGGTGGTAGTAGTAGTAGTAGTAGTGGTGGTGGTGGTAGTAGTAGTAGTAGTAGTCGTAGTAGTAGTCGTAGTAGTAGTAGTAGCTGTGGTAGTAGTATTAGTGATAGCGGTAGTTGTGGTAGTAGTTGTGGTAGTAGTATTAGTGGTAGCGGTAGTTGTGGTAGTAGTATTAGTGGTAGCGGTAGTTGTGGCAGTAGTATTAGTGGTAGCGGTAGTTGTGGTAGTAGTATTAGTGGTAGCGGTAGTATTAGTATTAGTTGTAGTAGTAGCAAAAGCATCAGTAGTAGTAGTAGTAGTGGTGGTAGACTGATATTTAATCTCTGAAATCTTATATTACACAATATCCTTCATTACCCTAAGAATATAAAAATTCCCCATGCTGTTTTCATGGATTTGTGGAATAGAGCAAGCTAAATATAGAGCTGGCTAGACTTGGTTTTGTATGCGTTTCTCGATAAAAGAATCATAAAATAAATATATTCCACAGCCATGGTGCAGGACTATAGTAGTAGTAGTAGTAGTAGTAGTAGTAGTAGTAGTAGTAGTAGAAGCAGCACCAGCAGCAGCAGCAGCAGTAGTAGTAGTAGTAGTAGTAGTAGTAGTAGTAGTAGTAGTAGTAGTAGTAGTTGTTGTTGTTTTTGTTGTAGTAGTAGTAGTAGTAGTGGCACATGCGACGGCGGCCTGTATTCAAGCCAGACAACCAAGTGACTCCCAGTGTCAAGACAGCGCATTTAGTGATGTTGTAGGAACTAAAAACGATATGTTGATAATTGAATTCCAACGGCTGTGTACAAGTGCAGAGATTCTGCTGTTTATTAGTAAAAATATATCTCAGGCAAATATTTTATACATTTCGGCATCTTCATTATGGAAAAAATACTCGGTTGTTTTCTATCCTATATGCAACATGGTGTATATGTGGTGTGCTTCGATAAATAATGTATGTTACGAAGCACAAGATTTTGTATAATTGCCGTATCACGCGATGTTGCGTCGACTCGAGACATGGTGACGAAAAGTCCATCAAGATGGCGTCATAGATATCCGTAAATAGGAACCACGATCACATAGATAGTCTATTTCACTTCGCGAAGCTGGCGACATATGTTTACATATGTCCATAGATTTGTCCATTATCAACACAAAATCATGGACGTGTTAGCTGTTGGTATGTTCGGCGAGGAAAAAGATTCTGTTCCATTAGCCCAAGGAATTATTCGTTCAAGACATTGTCAGTTACTTTGACGTCCAGATCAGACTGACATGCAAAGGGCGACCCTGGCATATGGTTTTATTAGGTTATGGTTGAATGAATTATATTGGGCGGTGGGGTAGCCTATTGGTTAAAGCATTCGCTCGTCACGCCGAAGACTCAGGTTCGATTCCCCACATGGGTACAATGTGTGAAACCCATTTCTGGTGTCTCCCGCCGTGACATTGCTAAAATGCTAAAAGCAGCTTAAAACCATACACACTCACTGAATGAATTATTGTATGTTAACGACTGATATTAGGTGTATTGCATGGCTCTAGTGTAGGTTGTTGAAAGCCTATATGATGCAAGTATGTTGACATCGAGTAAACAGGTCGTGTGAAGGAGGTTGACATTGTGTATTCTGAGTGAGTGAGTTGAGTTCAAAGCCGCTTTAAACAGTATTTCTGTCATATCGCGGCGTGTCAGCTTAATGTGGGAGGAAAGCCCGAAGTAATGCAGGTCACAGACGTTTACCACTTTGGTGAAACCCACGAGCACGTGTATGGTGCTGACAAACCTAGAAACAAAATCGGGGCGAACCGGGTTTCGAACCCACACTCATAGGTTTCTGCCGTGCCCACGGAACCCCATATCGTGTGTAAAAGTTGTAGATCAAGTGTCAGTTATTGATATAGTCTGTACCGCCTCCGTGGTCTAGTGGTAGAGCGTCCGCCCGGAGAGCGGATGGTTGGGAGGTTAGATCCCCGGCCGCGTCGTACCAAAAGATGTTAAAAGAGGGTACTTGTTGAACCCTGTCTGGCGCTCGGCATTAAGGGGCTAAAACAAGGACTGGTCGGCTCGGAGTCAGAATACTGTGTCTGAGTGGGGTGTTCATGTTAAACTGCGGCATGGTATCTCAGTGAGCTAGCACTATAAATCTGCATCAGTCCGGACTAGTACAAGCAGCCACAGACACACACACATTCACGTGCATGCACGTCGCTATATAAGTGCAATAATCTTGGACGCGACGTTAAACCCCATTTCACCTCACCTCACCGGACTAGTACAAGCAGCCACACACACAATAACGTGCATGTACGTCGCTGTGCAGGTGCAATGATGTTGGACGCGACGACGTTAACCTCATTTCACCTCCCCTCACCTCCCCTCACCTCACCTCACCTCACCTCACCTGATATAATGTATAGGTTGTTGATCTGTAAGTTCATATCGTGTGAGGTGTCTTGGTACGTGACTTGGTACGTGACTATCTAGTATGTATTTAATCATACTATGGGCCATGAGAAGTGTTACCAATTACATATAAACATACATTTCAGGATGTTACGATCATAAACAGAGCCGCATCTTGTAAAGAGGGCCTCATAATTAGAATATTACGTGTCGTCCCTGGCCACGGCCAAACTGTTATTGTACAGCTCAATAACAACTGCATAGCAAACGCTGATGGAATGCACGTAGTCTGTGTCCTTTCAGACGGTATTTTTTAGAAGTCAAGCTATGTCATTACGTGCCCGGGGAATATTTTGTCTGCAACAGCCTGACCTTTGACATACAGCGTAATGATATCAACACGGCGGCCTTGACCGAGGCTTCTCGCACCAAAACAAAATAAGCATCCGCGAAAACAGAACCAAGTAACTACTATCGATCCGAAATGTGTTTTATGTTATATAAACGTGTAGATGTCATTGCTCTTCAAGAGATCTATACGTCTCTCCAGCTTAAAAGTATATTGTTGACAGTGAGAGTGTTTGTCAATCGAAGGACTCGCACGGCACTGGAGATGTCGAAGAATCAGATAGATGTAGGTCATTGCACTCCATTTCATCAACATATTGACGTGTGGCGTTATGGAAGCAGTCGGAATGATTGATTGTTCACTGCTTAAATACCCTCCATTTATCTTGTAGCATAGACCTATTGTATAACAAGAATACGTCAATATAGCAGAGAGTGTAGACATGTTTATGTTTGTACATGTAGTTCCGGTACATTCGGGGTCAACGCTGTTATGACTACAGTTAATAAGTATACCTGTTTCAAGGGCGATTTCAAGGTCATTTGATTGTGTTATGTCATCAAGTGTGAGTGAGCTAGGTTATGTCGCAGTTTTAGAATTATTCAAGCACATTTCGGCGGTTGAAACGAGTGAGTGAGTACGGTTTTACGCCGCTTTTGGTAATATGCCAACAATATCACGGCGGGGGACACCAGAAATGGACGATTGTACATTATAAACTACCGGGTGAAAAGAATATACCAGATGAAATTGGATTTTAACCTTAAAGTTAGAGTGAGTGAGTGAGTATGGTTTTACGCCGCTTTTAGCAATATTTCAGCAATACCACGGCGGGGGACACCGGAAATGGGCTTCACACATTGTACCCATGTCGGGAATCGAACCCGGGGCTTCGGCGTGACGAGCGAACGCTTAAGCCACTAGGCTACCCGACCGCCCCCTTAAAGTTAGAAACGTTACTAGGCTGAAAAAAAGGGTTGCCGAACCACTGCAAATGTAAGGTCCAAAACACATCTGTGGTATCAATTACATCCCCTTTGAAAACTCATTTCTTGTTTGTTTCACTTTTAGCAAACGGTAAACAGGGTTGATACTTCGTTTGTTTACACTGTGCCCATGTGGGGAATCGAAACAGTACGGTCGGCCGTGGTGAACGCTTTAACCACCAGGCTACCATGATGACGTTATGAAGCGTTAAAGATGTAGGGTGAGTGAATGAGTATGGTTTTACGCCGCTTTTAGCAATATTTTATCAATATTACAGCGGGGGACACCAGAACACATTGTACCCATGTGGGGAATCGAACCCGGGTCTTTGGCGTGACGAACGAACGCTTTACCACTAGACTACCCCACCGCCCCTTAAAGATGTAGGGTTATTCATTACATATAATATTGGCGTTTGGCTAGCCCAGTGGTTAAAGCGTTCGCTCGTTAAACCGAATCACGGGTTCAATTCCCCGCATGAGTACAATATGTAAAAAACACTCCTTTTGTAATTCTACGCGTTAACTTCATGTGTCAAGGACGCCCCAAATGATGTAGGTTTAAGATATTTGCCCCTTTGACAGACGAAAGATCGTTATTGAACCGAGCATACCTTCACCGGACCCTGTTATAGAGAATAGCACTGGGGCAACAGTTCCCTCGGAATTGCAGGAGTTCAAAATGCCAAAAAAACGGAGAGCATAATTTATTATATACTTCAGCGTGAAAAGTGTTGGGAAAAGTGATATTTTCATTGCAGTGAACATAACAATTGATATTTCACAGAGGTAAACATAACACTTGATATTTCACAGCAGTGAACGTAACACTTTGACGGAACTTTTGTCGTACAAGAGTTACCTCCCCTCAAATTGTCTCCCTTTATCGTAAGTGACTAGCCCGTACACAAACTGTTTACTTCCTTTTTACGTTAGTTCCACATTGTCAAAGTAAAATAATGACAGATGGTCGATTATGGAGTAATATCGCTTAATGCCGTTTTTGTATTCTCTTGAAAATGTTCTGCAAACACGAAGCTATTTTTTAGTCGCAAACACAAGGGTGATGAACCGTCCCTCTGTGTTAGGTAGGCAGAATTTACGTTTGAAGCTTTTACATTTGTAATGAAAAAAAATAATTCCTGAAGACAACAACACAAAAAGTATATAATAAAAAGGATATTCCATGTATCTCGTGAAATATCAAGTTTCTCTCTTCTCGTGACGGAGGAAAGAAGATATGTTCACTCGTGGCTATTAAAATATCTCCTTTCCCCCGTCACTCTATGAGAGCAGCATGATATACGCGACACACGCAGCATTATCTATATATACCCCCGACACTGCTTATCAATGTTAATAAACTGAAAAATTGTGAATGATGCTGGATAACAACTATAATTTCACTCTTATCACACGTCGATGTAGGTTTAAAACTCTTCGGCGAGCAGCGAAGTCTCAAACTTTTTCTACAAGTTTTGATATATTTGATGCCAAAATAGACTCGGCTGTGATTATCTGTATCCTATATCCATGACCCACATGTCGACATTTGTTATACAGGTCTGAGTTACTTGTTGCAGACATGTCTGAGACTATCGCCCAGAATCCCATCTTGTAATGATACGACAAGCCAGAGTTGAAGCATCTCTCGGTGTCGTGACTGCGGTGGATCAGCCACATCGCCGGGGCCAGTCTTGTGGCGGAACCTGGAAACGCTGGGCCAGCTAATGCCACATCAACTGGAACTACCACGGCTACCTATTGCAACAAACAGTTAGCACGAATAAAATTGACAATGGTGTCGGGTTAGCAGTTACGAGACGCTGGATAGTCGGTAATGTCGGAATCCTGGAGGTGTCAGGGATATCCGGAAGGTGTCAGAGTCACCACGAATGTATTAGCATAACCTTGAAGGTGACGTGGTCACCATGAATGTATTAGCGTTACCTTGAAGGTGACGAAGTCACCATGAATGTATTAGCGTTACCTTGAAGGTGACGTGGTCACCATGAATGTATTAGCGTTACCTTGAAGGTGACGAATTAGCGTTACCTTGAAGGTGACGAATTAGCGTTACCTTGAAGGTGACGTGGTCACCATGAATGTATTAGCGTTACCTTGAAGGTGGCGTGGTCACCATGAATGTATTAGCGTTACCTTGAAGGTGACGTGGTCACCATGGATGTATTAGCGTTACCTTGAAGGTGGCGTGGTCACCATGAATGTATTAGCGTTACCTTGAAGGTGACGAATTAGCTGGATAGTCGGTAATGTCGGAATCCTGGAGGTGTCAGGGATATCCGGAAGGTGTCAGAGTCACCACGAATGTATTAGCATAACCTTGAAGGTGACGTGGTCACCACGAATGTATTAGCGTTACCTTGAAGCTGACGAAGTCACCATGAATGTATTAGCGTTACCTTGAAGGTGACGAAGTCACCATGAATGTATTAGCGTTACCTTGAAGGTGACGTGGTCACCATGAATGTATTAGCGTTACCTTGAAGGTGACGAATTAGCGTTACCTTGAAGGTGACGAATTAGCGTTACCTTGAAGGTGACGTGGTCACCATGAATGTATTAGCGTTACCTTGAAGGTGACGTGGTCACCATGAATGTATTAGCGTTACCTTGAAGGTGACGTGGTCACCATGGATGTATTAGCGTTACCTTGAAGGTGGCGTGGTCACCATGAATGTATTAGCGTTACCTTGAAGGTGACGAATTAGCGTTACCTTGAAGGTGACGTGGTCACCATGAATGTATAAGCGTTACCTTGAAGGTGGCGTGGTCACCATGAATGTATTAGCGTTACCTTGAAGGTGACGTGGTCACCATGAATGTATCAGCGTTACCTTGAAGGTGACGAGGTCACCATGAATGTATTAGCGTTACCTTGAAGGTGACGTGGTCACCATGAATGTATTAGCGTTACCTTGAAGGTGACGTGGTCACCATGAATGTATTAGCGTTACCTTGAAGGTGACGAGGTCACCATGAATGTATTAGCGTTACCTTGAAGGTGACGTGGTCACCATGAATGTATTAGCGTTACCTTGAAGGTGACGTGGTCACCATGAATGGATTAGCGTTACCTTGAAGGTGGCGTGGTCACCATGAATGTATTAGCGTTACCTTGAAGGTGGCGTGGTCACCATGAATGTATTAGCGTTACCTTGAAGGTGACGTGGTCACCATGAATGTATTAGCGTTACCTTGAAGGTGGCGTGGTCACCATGAATGTATTAGCGTTACCTTGAAGGTGACGTGGTCACCATGAATGTATTAGCGTTACCTTGAAGGTGACGTGGTCACCATGAATGTATTAGCGTTACCTTGAAGCTGACGTGGTCATCATGAATGTATTTGTGTTACCTTGAAGGTGACGAGGTCACCATGAATGTATTAGCGTTACCTTGAAGGTGACGTGGTCACCATGAATGTATTAGCGTTACCTTGAAGGTGACGTGGTCACCATGAATGTATTAGCGTTACCTTGAAGGTGACGTGGTCACCATGAATGTATTAGCGTTACCTTGAAGCTGACGTGGTCACCATGAATGTATTAGCGTTACCTTGAAGGTGACGTGGTCACCATGAATGTATTAGCGTTACCTTGAAGGTGACGTGGTCACCATGAATGGATTTGCGTTACCTTGAAGGTGACGTGGTCACCATGAATGTATTAGCGTTACCTTGAAGGTGGCGTGGTCACCATGAATGTATTAGCGTTACCTTGAAGGTGACGTGGTCACCATGAATGTATTAGCGTTACCTTGAAGGTGACGTGGTCACCATGAATGTATCAGCATTACCTTGAAGGTGACGAGGTCACCATGAATGTATTAGCGTTACCTTGAAGGTGGCGGGGTTACATGCATATATTAGCATTACCTTGAAGGTGACGTGGTCACCATGAATGTATTAGCGTTACCTTGAAGGTGGCGGGGTTACATGCATATATTAGCGTTACCTTGAAGGTGACGTGGTCACCATGAATGTATTAGCGGTACCTTGAAGGTGGCGGGGTTACATGAATATATTAGCATTAACTTGAAGGTGGCGGGGTTACATGAATACATTATCATTACCTTGAAGGAGGAGGGGGCTAAACTATAACCCCTCTTTTAGTATGTTATGTCCACAAACTGTCGGTGTGTAATACACCTTGAACATGGGACTGAGCAAACAAAATACACTTTATAACAGGTTTTTATCAGTTCGGCGTAAAACCCAAATCGCTCAAACGATGTCTCTCGAGATTCTATAAAATATGACTTGTAAAATAGTTTAGTGCAATAAAGTTACATATAGAGACATGAAATGAAAAAATATCTATGTTTTGTTTAAAGGGGATAAAAATCTTCAAAATAATTTCAAAGGAAATACCTATTTGTATTATTCCCATAAGACTCATTTAAGTTGGCGGAAGTATCGACTTTTGTGTCGTAGATACTCAGTAGCGTCCTCGTTGTGCTGATAAATCCAATTAATGCTGTCAACTTGAATTTATTCGTATCTTTATAACTCCAGAATATGATGATAAAAATATTCGCAAGTGAGTTGTACACGCGAGTTGTATGAGTCGGTGCATTCTGGGTCGATAAAGTGCAGCATGTTTTTTAACAGGATGATGTGAAATGTCCAGGGAACAATCAACTAAGTCCAGACAGGATAAACTTTGTCCACCGTCACGTACACGTACGAGTTTTATGTAACAGGTGCCAAACAAATGTAAAAATACGTGACCAAAGTCACAAGGGAAACTGACGACAAATGTTGCATATTGACCAGTTGTAAATATTTTTCGGTATTATTTCTCCACCGATTTCATGTTTAATCAGCGCTATTTGCTGTTATCTAAACGCGGGGCTGTGACTTGTTGAATATCTAACAGTGGCAGGATTGTGCGTGCAGATTGTAACCAACGAAAAAAGAAATATTCAAATTGACGTCTTATTCAAGGGAGATTACTCAAGATGTCCCAATTTCTTTGTGTCGTCAGGATGTTACTTCAGGTTACACAAAACAAAATGATTTCTCACAGAGTTCTAGCAAACTTATATTTTTTAATAGCTATGCATTTAACAACCATTACATGTACATGTATGCACAATCGGTAATAAAAAAAACACACTAATTTTGGCTAGCTTAGCCAGTTCCTTCGCTAAAAACGCCAACCCTAGTTTCGCACCAAATGTTACCTGCTTGAACATATCTGTCGTTACATTCAGGACAAGTCATCATGTTAAAAAAGACAGCAGTAAATATTGAGAAACATGGTCAGTTTTTATTACTGTATGAGTAAAAGTGTAAAAAACATAACATTTTTATCATCAACAATATCATCCAATTTCTCAATCTACACTCAATATTAGAAGTAGTACAATCTTCAGGTACAAGAACTCTCTGAGTTGTAACACAGTATCATGCTACAAGTTCCAGTAAACGTCATCTGGAACTCCACTAGCTCGATACATCGGTTGAGTCAATGTAACCTAATAGTCTCGGGTAACTCGATACATCGGTTTAGTCGATGTAACGAAAAAACTTCGGTTTATTTGCTGCATCGTTTGTCATAATAACGAAATATTCTCGGTAAACTCCATACATCGGTTTAGTCAATGTAATGAAATAGTCTCTGTTAACTCGATACTTCGTTTGAGTGGATGTAACGAAATAATCTCGGTTAACTCGATACGCCGTTTGAGTCAATGTAACGTTATAGTCTCGGTTAACTCGATACATCGGTTGAGTCGTTGTAACGAAAGAGTCTCGGCTAACTCGATACATCGGTTTAGTCGATGTAAAGAAATAGTCTCGGTTAATTCGATACATCGGTTTAGTCGATGTAAAGAAATAGTCTCGGTTAACTCGATACATTGGTTGAGTCAATGTAACGAAATAGTCTCGGTTAATTCGATACATCGGTTGAGTCGATGTAACGAAATAGTTTCGGTTAACTCGATACATTGGTTGAGTCAATGTAACGAAATAGTCTCGGTTAATTAGATACATCGGTTGAGTCGATGTAACGAAATAGTTTCGGTTAACTCGATACATTGGTTGAGTCAATGTAACGAAATAGTCTCGGTTAACTCGATACATTGGTTGAGTCAATGTAACGAAATAGTCTCGGTTAATTCGATACATCGGTTGAGTCGTTGTAACGAAAGAGTCTCGGCTAACTCGATACATTGGTTGAGTCAATGTAACGAAATAGTCTCGGTTAATTCGATACATTGGTTGAGTCGATGTAACGAAATAGTCTCGGTTAACTCGATACATTGGTTGAGTCGATGTAACGAAATAGTCTCGGTTAACTCGATACATTGGTTGAGTCGATGTAACGAAATAGTCTCGGTTAACTCGATACATTGGTTGAGTCAATGTAACGAAATAGTCTCGGTTAACTCGATACATCGGTTGGGTCGATGTAACGTAATAGACAAAGTAGAATATTTATCGGACTCTACAGTGATCCGGGATAGAATTGTTTCCAAGCATTCTGTCACTTATCGTTAACGGCGATTATATTGGAGTGGGTAATCAGGTCCGGTAATAGAGACGTTAATTTTGAAATATTTAGCAAACAGCTGCTTAAACAGGTCGGGTGGACAGGCTTAGTGAATTGGATGGTTTAGTTTTGCTGTATGCCGACGGCGCTCGTATCAGACCGCCTCCGGAAGCACGCACGCACGCACACAAGCACGCACCCACGCACCCACGCACTCACGCTAACACACACACACACACACACACACACAGGTACATACACGTCGCTATATAAGCTCAAAAATTCTTGACACCCGGGGTAGATTAGGTCTTCAGCAACCCATGCTTTTGGTAAAAGGTGACTACGCTTTTCATTAGAGGCGACTAAATAGATCGGATGGTCAGGCTCGCTGACTTGGTTGGCGCATGTCATCGTATCCTAATTGCGTAGATCGATGCTCATGATATCAGTCATTGGTTTGTCTGGCCCGACATGTTTCTTTACAAACTGTATTGACAGATCTGGAATAGTGCCGACACCTACATCGGTATTTATGCCATATATCAACACTCTGCTTATCCCGAATTATGGATAACTCGCATATTTTACATGATCCACGGGACTTCCGGTTAATAAGGTTATGGTGAATATCACAGCTGAAATATATTTTTAAAAAACAAATTCCACAAACTGTAATGCACAACTTGATCTTGACGTTACATATGTTGTGACGAAAGAATATACGTTGAAATGAAGGCGTTCTTCCAACAGACAGTTCACCAGTCCTTCGTAGCTGTATGCCAACAATGTAATATGTTCTAGGTATAATAAAAACTGGTCCGGTGCGACCATAACCAGTCTAGACTGGTTAAGTGCCACTCTCTGTTCAGCTTCACCCGAAGCTATCCTGCTATCCCAGTTTCAAGGTTAATATGTCAGTAATAGGTGGAACGGAGTTCTTATCGCATTACGGAAGCAGTCAGTTGCAGTACCACCACGATTGATGGACATCGCAGACTGCTCTGACGTCATCGACGCGGGTAAACAGAAAGCAAGAATTGATGGCCGAAAACCCCAGCTGGGTTGTTTCCGGCCATTATGTGTGATTACACTTTCCGTCTCGGTGTAACAGCATACCTACCTCTCACTGAGGAGATGGAATCACGGCTAAACACATGCGCTACGACCACTTCTGAATGAAACGCATATAATTCATAATATCGCTTTATACTGTTGATTGAGAAAGACTGCATATAGAATATAATTCTATAGCTTGTCAAGAACGTTGCCTGATAAAATATAATTTCCAGTCTATAATATCAACGTATGATTTCATGATTATAATTCAGATACGATGTACCGTATTCACCCGTTGCCTGGTTAATAGCATGTCTTGCCGATGAGACCGCCTCCGTGGTCTAGTGGTAGAGCGTCCGCCCGGAGAGCGAAAGGTCCGGGGTTCGATCCCCGACCGCGTCATACCAAAAGACGTTAAAAGATGGTACTTGTTGTTACCCTGTCTGGTCCTCGGCATTAAGGGGCTAAAACAAGGACTGGTCGGCTCGGAGTCAGTATACTGTGTCTGAGTGGGGTATTCATGTTAAACTGCGGCATGGTATCTCAGTGAGCTAGCACTATAAATCGGCATCAGTCCGGTCTAGTACAAGCAGGCACACAAACACACACACACACACACGTACACGCACGTCGCTATATAAGTGCAATAATCTTGGACGCGACGTTAAACCCCGTTTCACCTCACCTCTTGCCGATGACGTCAATGATGACGAAGTCTGTTGGAGCTACAAAGGTTACTAGTGATGTATTCCATGCTGGAAATGAAAGAAGACCCGCAGCATCAGCAGAGTTTGAAGAATATGTAACAGAACAGTGGTCTTCGGCGCTCACAGATTGGGATTGATTGATGCAATTCGTTTAACGCAAAATGTACAGAACTTCAGTTATATCATGGGATGTTTGATGTGGGAGGAAATCCCGAAGCAGGTTTTAAACGTTTACCACTTTCGTGAAACCCACGAGCACGGGTAAGATGGTGACAAACGTGGAACATCATTATAGCGCATCTGGTATTTGAATCAATGATGATAGGTCCTGACACGTCTAAGGGACGCAACTCTGCACGACTGGAGCCACCGCGCCCCTCCCACAGTTCGCAGTAGTTGTTAACAGCAGCGTTCATTAAACTCACCCGCTGATAAACTACCACCATTTCACACGCACACTCACAGGTGAAAAAATTAGAACCATCCGACATAAACGTTATCGTATTTATAAATATTAGTTTTTTAAGTGAGTGAATGAGTGAGTTGGGTTTAACGCCGCTTTTAACAATATTCCAGTTATATCACGGCATGTCAGCTTAATGTGGGAGGAAAGCCCGAAGTGATGCAGGTCTCAGACGTTTACCACTTTGGTGAAACCCACGAGCACAGGTATGGTGCTGACAACCCTAGAAACATAATCGGGGCGAACCGGGATTCGAACCCACAATCATAGGTTTCTGGCGTGCCCAGGGGACGCAACTCTGCACAGCGAATGGCGGCACCTTAGACGACTGGGCCACCCGTGCCCCCTAGTTTTTTAAACCCGATTATTCCACACACCAAACTTCTGCATATCTGGGGTGCATTGTCTTTTAAAAATGATATAGACGAATTGCTAACTTGCAAATGTTCGTCACCTACATGTATGTCAGTGGGTCTTCGAGTCAAGACACCACCTTCTATTTCGAGATTAATCAACAACCGTAATCGGAAATCATGCTCTGTTTAGCAATTGATTAAGCCTCCGGTCCTGTCCTTGTAGGTCATCTTGCACGACACCATTGATTGGCTTACGACTAAACGACGTCCATTCTCCGGCTTCTGACGCCTTCACCAAAGGTCAGAGTGGTTTCCAAATGTTACAGCGATGGGACACAAAGAGACAACGACACCTAATTTAGGAGAAGCATCCATAGATGCTTCATCCACAGTAATTTCGTATCAGCTATTAAGGAAACATTTACTTTGCACACGTGTCATTATCTGAAAAGAGTAAGGTATTTTGTCTTAAAATTGTTCTAACCTTTACTCAATATGTTGCAACTATGTTCGTATTTTCGTAAGATTGCCTCAATCAATATGAAACCTCCATATTAACTGCTCGATATAGAGACTATGTCTTTCCTTGAAGTGAGTGAGTGAGTGAGTATGGATTTACGCCGCTTTTAGCAATATTCCAGCAATATCAAATGGGCTTCACGCATTGTACCCATGTCGGGAATCGAACCAAACCGGGAATTAAACCAAACTCATACGATCACTGTTAAATATCTCTACGGGATCTGTCTGTTGAAAGAGCGAGTGAGTGAGTATGGTTTTACGCCGATTTTAGCAATATTCCAGCAATATCACGGCGGGGGACACCAGCAATGGGCTTCACACATTGTAACCATGTCGGGAAGCGAACGCTTTAACCACTAGACTACCCGACCGCCCCTGTCTGTTGAAAGAAAGAGACGCGATGCCTAATATACCTCGGTGTGTCTGATGTATATATGTCAACATACGTATTGTGCAATATTAAATAAGATACTTTGCTTCAAGGTTGAAGGTGACAGGTTGTTTTGTATAAGAACTTATTTTCTGAAATGTTTTTTCGCGGAGTATTAGATTAGGGGACAACGGCTCTTAGAGTGTGTCGTTAATTAGATATGAGCTGCAAACATAAATGAGTTACTTGTTTGTATCAGGAGCGGGGTCGCTCTAACGCTGTCTGGAGCATGTCAAACATCTTATTGAGCGTTCATTATATGTCTATCACACACCACACCATAGCATGCTGACAGGACAAAATAATGTAATCTTATCAGCATGTCTCATATTTCATAAATAATATTATGCGAAACAACAACACTCTTATATTTGAAAGTTTGTAGAGAATCGTCCTAGGCAAGAATCATACCAGTCTACAACCTGTTTGAATGTCTCTATGTGTAGAGGTTAACGTCTTATATTGACCTTAATTGACCTGGGGTGTAACTCAAGTATTACGATACAGTGTCATACAGGAGACCTGGGGTGTAACTCAAGTATTACGACACAGTGTCATACAGGAGACCTGGGGTGTAACTCAAGTATTACGACACAGCGTCATACAGGAGACCTGGGGTGTAACTCAAGTATTACCATACAGTGTCACACAGGAGACCTGGGGTGTAACTCAAGTATTACCATACAGCGTCATACAGGATACCTGGGGTGTAACTGAAGTATTACGAGACAGCATCATACAGGAGACCTGGGGTGTAACTCAAGTATTACGACACAGTGTCATACAGGAGACCTGGGTGTAACTCAGACATTACGACACAGCGTCATACAGGAGACCTGGGGTGTAACTCAAGTATTACGACACAGCGTCATACAGGAGACCTGGGGTGTAACTCAGACATTACGACACAGTGTCATACAGGAGACCTGGGTTTGAACTCAAGTATTACGACACAGTGTCATACAGGAGACCTGGGGTGTAACTCAAGTATTACGACACAGTGTCATACAGGAGACCTGGGGTGTAACTCAGACATTACGACACAGTGTCATACAGGAGACCTGGGTTTGAACTCAAGTATTACGACACAGTGTCATACAGGAGACCTGGTGTGTAACTCAAGTATTACGATACAGCGTCATACAGGATACCTGGGTTGGAACTCAAGTATTACGATATAGCGTCATACACGAGACCTGGGGTGTAACTCAAGTATTACGACACAGTGTCATACGGGAAACCTGGGTTGGAACTCAAGTATTACGATATAGCGTCATACAGGAGACCTGGTGTGTAACTCAAGTATTACGACACAGTGTCAGACGGGAGACCTGGGTTGGAACTCAAGTATTACGATACAGCGTCATACAGGATAGCTGGGTGTAACTCAAGTATTACGACACAGTGTCATACGGGAGACCTGGGTTGGAACTCAAGTATTACGATACAGCGTCATACAGGATAGCTGGGTGTAACTCAAGTATTACGACACAGTGTCATACAGGAGACCTGGGTTGGAACTCAAGTATTACGACACAGCGTCATACAGGAGACCTGGGGTGTAACTCAAGTATTACGACACAGTGTCATACAGGAGACCTGGGGTGTAACTCAGACATTACGACACAGTGTCATACAGGAGACCTGGGTTGGAACTCAAGTATTACGACACAGTGTCATACAGGAGACCTGGTGTGTAACTCAAGTATTACGATACAGCGTCATACAGGATACCTGGGTTGGAACTCAAGTATTACGATATAGCGTCATACACGAGACCTGGGGTGTAACTCAAGTATTACGACACAGTGTCATACGGGAAACCTGGGTTGGAACTCAAGTATTACGATATAGCGTCATACAGGAGACCTGGTGTGTAACTCAAGTATTACGACACAGTGTCAGACGGGAGACCTGGGTTGGAACTCAAGTATTACGATACAGCGTCATACAGGATAGCTGGGTGTAACTCAAGTATTACGACACAGTGTCATACGGGAGACCTGGGTTGGAACTCAAGTATTACGATACAGCGTCATACAGGATAGCTGGGTGTAACTCAAGTATTACGACACAGTGTCATACAGGAGACCTGGGTTGGAACTCAAGTATTACGACACAGCGTCATACAGGAGACCTGGGTTGGAACTCAAGTATTACGACATAGCGTCATACAGGAGACCAGGAGACCTGCTGTTCTGTTTAGTTATTGTTGCGACACCATGTCAGAAGTATTGTCACAACAGGCGTTTGCACAAGTTAATGTATTTATCTAATCCATGGTGTACCATAAATGTGAATCGTCGTGTGTGGTTTAAATCCGCTTTAAGCAATAATCGAGTTCAATCAGGATGGGACACACAAGAAATGGGTTTCACACATCGTATCGATGTGAGGAAGCGAACACAGGCGCGGCAGGCGAACTATTCCACTGGGCTACTCCACGGCCGGTTTAATATACAGTAAACTACGGTTATAACGAACACGCTTATAACGAATTGGTGGATATAACGAACTAACTTTTTAGTCCCGACTATTTGCTGTAGTTATGCTGTATATATGCTTATAACGAATTACGGTTATAATGAACTAAAATTAGTAGTCCCTTTGAGTTCGTTATAACCGTAGTTTACTGTAATGAATTTTGGCAAGGGAACATATGTCAATAAGGTGATGACAGGTCACGTGTCCACCGACCCGTGAGCAGCACTCTGTCAAACGACTGTTATGGCCAGCCGTGAATGTATGAATGTATCCCCGAGGACATACAATGTTAGAGGACCACAGCAGTAAGCAGTATAAGTAGATATGGTGTGAGGGCAATGCGGGAAAACATCACACTTGCAAGTATCTCGCTAATTTCCCAGCCCCAAGCTACACTCTGAAATATTACTTCCTCTGCTAATGTGTTTCCAAATAAATCTTTACGACATAAAAAGTGTTGAAAGTAATATATTCACCTTGTGCAAAGTGTCAAGGCCATGTTTGCAATTAAGGTAATTTTAAGTCCTACTTAAATTACAAGTAACTGTGTTGCAGAAGGAAGCTATCATTTGAGCGTTCCACAGCGTTTACCATTATTTATCATGCAATGTATTGCAGACAGGGACCCCTGTTGTTCCGGACCCTGTAAGTGAGAAAAACCTCGCTTTTCCAGACGATAAAATGAGTTCATTCAGCAAAATTAACATTACAAACACAACGAAAACAATTTTAGTGGAAACTCATATCAAGTGTGGATGGTTGTAATAAACGTCTCCCTCCTCCCCTCCCCAAACCCCCATGGATTACAATAAAAGGTTTTGGAAACAGTTGTGGTCCATGCTCGGCAGCTGTAACCTCAAGGAGGTGGGGTGAGGTGAAATGGGGTTTAACGTCGCGTCCAAGATTATTGCACTTATATAGCGACGTGCATGCACGTGTATGTGTGTGTGTGTGTGTGTGGCTGCATGTACTAGTCCGGACTGATGACTATTTATAGTGCTAGCTCACTGAGATACCATGCCGCAGTTTAACAGGAATACCCCACTCAGACACAGTATACTGACTCCGAGCCGACCAGTTCTTGTTTTAGCCCCTTAATGCCGAGCGCCAGACAGGGTAACAACAAGTACAATCTTTTAACGTCTTTTTGGTATGACGCGGCTGGGAATCGAACCCCGGACCTTCCGCTCTCCGGGCGGACGCTCTACCACTAGACCACTGAGGCGGTTGTAACCTTAAGGAACCATGGGTCAGTGAATATCAGCATGTCATGCATGTGAAATTAACATCGCTGCTTTTATGTCATATAATACAAGATTGCCTTAAAACTGCCGATTAAAAGTCCAAATCTAACAGAGCCTGGTAGAATACGAAACAGTTCTTGGACCATGTGTCCCTGTTTCCAGTTTTGTTCACCAAAGAATTGTAATTCACTACCGGATGCAGGGAAGGTTCCTCCTTGGCTCTGCAACGGTCGCATAATACTTCTCCGTCCAAAGAAAGGTGACTTCACTGATCCCCAAACCTACCGACCTGTCACATGTTTAAGCACACAATATTTATAACCTCTTTACAGCGTGTTTGAAAAATCTCGTGTCATGGTTGGTTGGTTGGTTTGTTGTTTAACGTCGCACTCAGCAATATTACAGCTATATGACTGCGGTCTGTAAATAATCGAGTCTGGACCAGACAATCCAGTGATTGACATCATGAGCATCGATCCACGCAATTTGGATCGATGACATGTATCAACCAAGTCAGCGAGCCTGACCACCCGATCACTTTAGTCGCCTTTTACGACAAGCATAGTCGCCTTTTACAGCAAGCATGGGTTGCTGAAGACCTATTCTACCCTGGAATCTTCACTGGTCTCGTGTCATGGTACTGTTCCTACAATGATATCACTTTTCGGGAACAGAAGGGAGCGAGGAAGGGATGCTGGCGAGGCAATGATCAACTCCTTGTTTAGAATATGATGTTAGCAGAGGCTAAAACTTATCCCCGCAACCTTGTCAATGTGCTGAATCGACTACAAGAAAGCTTATGCTTCTGTCCCTCACGGAGGGATTCTGAAGTCTCTGCAGTGTATTGACCTATCTGAGCGACTACTTGTCTTACCCAAGTCTTTATCGAGCTGCTGGTCAACTCAGCTTGAGATGTATACGCAAGGGAAGGTAGACTTCGGAAACAATGAAGCTATGGCGAGGAATATTTCAGGGTGATTCGTTCAAACCTATGTTTTTTTTGTTTGACATGGAACCCTTGAGTTCCGTACTCAATAGGGAGGAGGGATACCATCCTACACCTCCGCAGCACCGTTTACTCATCTCCTTTATATGGGTGACATTGAACTCCAATTAAAACAATCATGTTCTCCTTGTCGAGTCTTTCTCGAGAGACAATGGTATGACCTTTGGATTCGACAAATGCAATACGCTCCTTCTAAAACATGGCAAGACCGTGCAAGGTGGAGGGGTAATTGAGAATCTTTTGGAAGATGATGCCTTATACTTATTTAGGAAGGCAAGTAAGAGACAAGCTCCAGAATGCCCATATCAAAGACAAACTTCGGGCAGAGTACAAATCTCGCCTATAGAAAGTCTGGAGTTCAAAGTTTAATGCTAGAATTAAGTTAAAGCCACAAATACTGAGGATGTGCCGTCCAATCTTATTCTCATGGTGTTGTTGGTTCTCATGGTGTTGTTGGTTGGACGAAGCATGAAATTCAAGGCCTTGAGACCCTCGCAAGAAGAAACATGTCGGACAATAGATCACACCACCCTCGCTCTTCCCTCAATCGCTTATATTTGTCAACCAAATCGAGAGGGCATGGTTTGATTATCGCGGAGGCTCTACATGACAGAATTGTAATATGCACTTTTGCACACATATATTTGACTGATGATCCTCTTGGTGAAAGCAAGGCATTCCACTGTTTTCTTAAACGAGCCAAGGGTATGGGACAGAATCTCTATGTTTGTTTTTTTTGTTTTTTTATTTGAATCTTTATTCACATTTCAAATGTAATACAATGTGTAACATTTCAACAATTACACATTATTCAAAATCTCCTGCCTTTACATCAAACATTCAACACATATTGCAAATATAGACAATCATAAAGTATGATATCATACCAATATTCTTTGCTAGGATTGAAAAGTCTGTTGAAGGAAGACCAGAACTGAAAGTAAGCTGTATAATTGCAATTTGAGAATGCAATCAATATGATAAGTAATACATTGAGAGAGATGTTATTCTTCCCCTTAATCCAAATAAAATATTCTCTTTACAGTAATAAAGTCTTCCTGCCACAGATGTCATAAACCAGTTGGGAACAAACTCCCACATCTGAGCAACATATTCACAATCATAAAATGCATGTACAATAGTTTCACTATATTTACCACAGAAGTTGCAACTTGGTGAATCTCTATAACAAATACTATGGAAGTGCTTATTTCAAGGTAATATGTAGTTGATAATCCTGAACTGAAACCATTTCAGTTCTACACTCTGGGTACACCTTGTTGCCATCAAATTACATCCTATCCACTGTTCATCGGTAAATACTTTCTGTAAAGTTTCTTCCAATTTAAGCATTCCATGATATTTTATAAAAGCTGGTTGTAAGAGTGTTATAGAAGAGTTTACTGCCTTTATTACACCTTGTGAGTAGTGAAACAATGTATGGCAAAATAGGTTGAAGACGTATTCTACCCCGGATCTTCACGGGTCAGATAGCAGGAGTAATTTCATCAGTGACATATTTAGCATCTGCCATCCATAATCTGTGAATGTTTGGGATAAAATTCAATGAACGTAATAACCATTTTGTGTTACTGCAAAGTAATTTTTCACTCTTTACAGAGCTTATATCGTAATCTCTTTTTGAACAAATCCATATCAGTTTGGTTTTGTCAGTATGAACTTTAAACCTGAAAACCTAGCAACAAAGTTAAGGGTATTTAACACATTGTAGAGGCCTTTTTAAGATCCATCTAACATCAAAGTGGTATCATCTGCAAATTGTGCAAGTAAATGTTCAATACTGCCAGTCTTTATTCCCTCAATGCTTTACGAATCTCAATGTTAATGTTGCTGCTGGACGCTACAGCAATGAGTGTCATCCAAGCAAAGTGCCATTTCAAATCCACTCAGACTCTGTTTTCTTTTCAGGGAGATGCTTTCTAAAACACCACTGCACCGAATGTATATGCCTTGCGTTGAAATGAACAGCAACCTTGCAGATTCCTTCGTTTGTATAAAGTCGGCTGGCTTGAAAAGTGAACCAGAAGGCTTTCTGTTTGCTGCTCAGGACCAGTCACTTCCCACTCGAAACCGTCATTGTGTGATTTTGCATGTAAATGTAATATGACATGTAGATTATGGAATGAATTTAATGAGACTGTCCAACACATTGTCAACTGATGTCCAGATTTGGCACAAACACAGTACCTTAAGCGACCTGTTGGAAAGCGATAATTTTAAAATTCTTTTGAATAGGCTCGTATACAGCCTCAGACGTTTCCAGGCCAACAAACCGAATCTTGTCCATTTTCCTAAATCCACTGAAGTCTTTTATATCATTGAATTCTGACTCTTTTGACGCGAATGTGATTGAAAAGATTCACGAAAAACATCACAAATGTACTTTGTCGACCTCGCTTACCAAATGTCAAAAGTACCAAGTTGTTAAACTGCCCATTGTTCTCGGTGCCTTGGGGAGGCTTCCTATTCTCCAGAGAGTTCTTGGTCGGTTCGAGAAGGCAGCGCTTCCTGGGAGAATTCCCATTCGCTGTTTGAGCTGCGTGTAGAGGGGGCAAGGGCCCTGAGCTGATGATGAGCCTAACCAGCCTGACTGCCAGGATCACCTAAACACTCTTGGCTGCTTTTATTTATTTTAATCTGTAAAACATGATCATTATCTTCATTATCAGAAAATACACTTATCAGGATATTCGTTTTACTTCGAAGAAGTATGTTTTCACTGTCAACATTTCTGCTAAATCTAACAAAATAATCTAAAAAAGCCATACGCGAGTTTACAAAAAATCACTTGCATTTTTGTTAAGCTTCGAATTGGAACATACAGCTCCCTGTCTTGTAGTTGTGCTGTTCGTTCGCTGAGAAAAAAAGACATGACAGATGTGTTTGAGAACGACCAAGTCTTGAGAACGAGGGAAACAAGAAGCCTTTCGAAGCTCCATCGACCGTCTCCTACAGGTCGTTTTCAAATTTAAAAATTCAGTTCGGAATGTCTTGAATGTTCCACAATTCCCGCTGTGTTCCCCGGCGCCCAGACACTGTCAGGTCTTCCAGATTAACGAGGTCATATTGGATGGTCTATAATGGCAATATCCTTTGTATGGTTTGACGGGTAAAGCACTGTTTTTTGTAGAACACTGGTGAACCTGTATGGTTTTGTAGGGCAATATGTGACTTTGTATGGTTTGTAGGCTAATGGTGGCTTTCTATGGTTTATAAGGTAATAGTGAATTAAAATGTTTATGCAGGCCACATGATGACCTTGATGGCTTCGCATGGCACGCCCTTCATTTATTTAACTTCATATTTTGTGTGAGAAATGAGAATGAGAAAGCATGTCGTGATATTTCATCATGTACGTCAACACGTCCAATATGTCAAGGTTTCTAATGAATGCAGAAAATGTAGTTTTCTTTGGTGACATGATACAGCATACATTATCTGTTGAGACAATATGAAAATATAAGCGTCAATTCAACTCAACTTTCACTTTGCTTCATTGACTTAAGCTTGATATAAATTCATCAATATGTGCGAACATGACATTACATCCTAGTTGGGATCGTCCTTATTACACGCATTGTTATAATGGTCCAAAATGCTTATAAACATTATATGGCTTGAAAGCGTTCAAAAAGAGGGCATTAAAATGAAAAGCTATTTATGGCAGACTGGTGTGAAGACGTAGACAAAGATTAATGTGTCTTTCTTTGTCAAGATTATACCAGACACGAATAACAAAATATCCAAATGGATTCACGAGTAACTTGGCCTGATGCTCAAAGGTCTTGATATGCAGAGATAAACATCCCCGGCGTAAACATCACAAAAGGTAAACGTCACAAATTAACATGAAATGCTGAAATGCAGGACGCAATTATTGCATGTTAGGCTTTCCTAATATCGTACTTCAAGTGTACCTCAAGTATTCTTCTTCACAATAAGCATTTTCTGCCTATTGAATTAAAATTTTATAACTGTCGTAAGTACAATCACGCGTACGTATTTTTAAAGGAATTCAGAAAAGAGAATTGTTACAACCCTTAATGTAGAAATATCTCTTTTTGTAAACAAATTCACATTAAGGGTTGCGTAAACCCTTATTGTAAACTACACTCAGAGTTGCAGGATAATCCTTAATGATAAATTGTTTACATTAAGAGTAATTTTTTCATTCAGGGTTATCACAAAGTACTTTTTATCGTTCTACGTGATGGAAGCAATCGAAGAGGACAGTAGCTCATTGACAACAATAGCTCCTGTTTATAAAATAGACACATTCAAAATGTATCATTGCATGCATGCGCCAAAAGAAATCGGATCATCGGCTTACTTAAAGAATAGTTCCAATTCTGCACAGCAAATGGGCCACTGCAGAATATGTCAGACATCTTCAAAGGATGGGAAGTATTTTTAAGACAAATGAAATCTCAAACAGACATCATACGCATTGTGGTGGTATTTTTTCCCTGTAAGTGTTGTAAACATCGGACAGCTTCCTTCCCTGCGTGGCATATATCACGCGAGGGCACACTGCCGGTCTTCCCCGATAGACTCTGATTGCTCAAGGCCGCGCAAAGGATATGTCTGACGTGGAATGACGTCACGCACAAACATGGCGGACAAATACTTCATGAGCTGGTGTTGACACTTCGTGTTTGTCCGTTTAGCAACAATGGGATATTCTTGTTAGTTTAGCTTCTTATCAGTAGGATAACTTTCCAACTGGCGTATGACTCCACGCGAGCTTATTGAGCCTAATGTAAATAGACGGCGAAATTAGGCCAAGGACGTGTGGGATTTAAAGAAAAACTTTCTGGCACAGAGAGCTTACATGGCCATAAAATTGTGATTGATGAACTGCCTGAAGGAAGTTTCCCACCAAGATACGACAGGTAGTGATTGCCTAACGTTAAACCCATCTGGATCGGCATTTTAATACATGAACTGACAGCTAGAACAGAAGAACAGAGATCAACAATGTAGAGTTCCTTACTCTTTCAGCAACTTGAAATGTTATGGTCAATTTCATCACCAATACATTGAGTCATTAGTGTACGTTTCACTTTGTAACGAGCGTTTCACGATCAGCAGACAATGGCGGATCCAGTAGATTTAAAGTGGGGGCCTAAACAATCAAAATCTACTCTGAGATCATGCAATTGGGGGGGGAGGGGGGGGAGGCAATGCCCTGGCTTCCCCTCTGGATCCGCCTATGGCATTTCTCAAAAGAACATTAATGTTGTAGTTCCTAATAATGTAAAGTTCCGCCGTCAATTTAAGCTTCTCCCAGGTCGTGATGTGGGTTTGTCAGTGACATGGAGCTGGTGGGGTTCGTCAGAACAGTAAACGTCCAAAACCTGCATCTCTTCGGGCAGTCGCTCCACTGAGGTGCATGCCGTGCTGAAACTGACCCGAACATACTCCCTCGAATTAGCATTATAATGCATGCAATACATATATTACAATTGCCAGTTGTCCTGGAATATGCATTATAGTGCATGCAATGTACATTACACTTGTCAGTTGTCCCTAGAATATACATTGTAACGCATGCAATATACATCATAACTGCTAGTTGTACCTAGAGTATGAATTACACTGCATGCAATACGCATTATAATTGCCAGTTGTCCTGGAATATGCATTATAGTGCATGCAATGTACATTATAATTGTCAGTTGTCCTGGACTATGCATTGTAATGCATCATATGTACAGTATGTATAACTGCCGGTTGTTCCGAGAATATATCTTCATTTTAACACGTATAACTCATAACAAGGCACACTTATAAGGAGGCATCCTGAATCTGCAGGACCCATCAAGATCCGGGGTAGAGTAGGTCTTCAGCAACCCATGCTTGCTGTAAAAGGCGACGATGCTTGTCGTAAAAGGCGACTAACGGGATCGGGTGGTGAGGCTCACTGACTTGGTTTGATGCATGTCATCGATCCCAATTGCGTGGATCGATGCTCATGATATTAATCACTGGATTGTCTTGTCCAGACTCGATTATTTACAGACCGCCGTCATATAGCTGGAATATTGCTGAGTGCGGCGTTAAATAACCAAAAACCAACCAACCTGAATCTGCAGATTAACACAGCCATTCTAGGTAGTAATCACCACCCCCATCACGTGTTTGTAACCTTTGTGTTACACTTTCCATTCTGCAGCACCAATGGCAATATAACACAATAACACAATAACACAATAACAGCATTACAGATAACATCTTCAGAAAAAGGGTAAGATAACGGTGTGACTCTAATATCCATTACACTGAGAATATATTTTCTCAGATGAATTTTATGTAATTTCCTCGAAACAAATGTCCAATAATTACATTGTTACTTTTTACTTATTTTCATGCGGTGTACGTGTATACGAATATCAACGAGTATTTTGATAACACGATCAGATATACCTCTATTTTCGGCGCTTCTCTATTTGACGATTTCAATCAAACGTTTTCAGGAGATACAATGGGTCTTTTCATCTTATTCATATGATGTTTTCGGATATTGGTTAAAATACTGAATCAAACAGATTGCCAGTTCAAATACACTGCGTTATACACTACGTCATTCATGAGAACAAACTACATGTGTGATTCGTGCGTGTCTGCTTGCGTGCGTGCATACGTGTGTGCATGCGTGAGTGCGTGTGTGGCTGCTTGTAGTCCGGACTATTGCCAAGTTTATAGTTTAACATGAATGCACCACTCAGACACAGTATAGTGACTCCGAGCTGACCAGTCCTTGGTTTATCCATTCAAAATACCGAGCGCCAGGCAGGGTAACAACAAGTACCACCTTTTAACGTCTTTTGGTATGAAGCGGACGGGAATCGAACCCCAGACCTTCCGCTCTCCGGGCGGGCGCTTAATCCACTGGACACGGGAGGCGACCTGCGCACAAGGGAGTTTAGATGTGTATATAATGAGATAACGTAATAGCCACAAAGGATTACAAAAGCAGAACCACACGTGGATAAGTAAGACCTGATTTCACTTTGTGTGAGTTCCGTCAAAGAATGAGGACCAACTTGTATGAGGTGAGGTGAGGTGAAATTGGGTTTAACGTCGCGTCCAAGATTATTGCACTTATATAGCCACGTGCATGCACGTGTATGTCTGTGTGTGGCTGCTTGTACTAGTCAGGACTGATGCCGATTTATAGTGCTAGCTCACTGAGATACCATGCCGCAGTTTAACATGAATACCCCACTCAGACACAGTATACTGACTCCGAGCCGACCAGTCTTTGTCTTAGCCCCTTAATGCCGAGCGCCAGACAGGGTAACAACAAGTACAATCTTTTAACGTATTTTTGTATGATGCGGCCCGGGATTGAACCCTAGACCTTCCGCTCTCCGGGCGGACGCTCTACCACTAGACCACGGAGGCGGTCTCCACATTGTATGAACGTCGGGACATGCGACAAAGTCACAAAATGCAAAAGCGAGCTACATGTATATAGAAATGGAAGAGACATGAAGCACAGGAAGGAAGTTTATATCATATAATGATATAACAGCGAGTATTGAAGTGTATAGAACAAAAAGCAATAACGAGGTACACGTGTACAGTAACATATGAAAAAAGGAAAGTGTAGAGAATATAAAGAAATACAGTAAACTACGGTTATAGCGAACACGCTTATAACGAACTGACCGATATAACGAACTTATCTTTAGTCCCGCCCATCGGTTGTATATATGCTTATAACGAACTACGGTTATAACGAACTAAAATTAGTGGTCCCTTTGAGTTCGTTATAACCGTAGTTTACTGTAACGAGGTACACGTATATTACACAGAGGTAAACAAGGGTGTTGTACAAACAGTGAAATAAAGAAGTACATGTACTAAGGACGATGTGGAAATAGGAAAACGTGGCACACAGTGAAACAAGGAATCACATATTCACGGGCCTTTGTGAAAAGTGTATATTGCACAATATAACAAACACGTATATGTAGTGGGCGGGCGAGTGATGTCCGATTGGGGGACAAAAGAAATGGAGCACCTTCAGAATACAGTACCACAACTTCTCGTGAGGACGATCTCTGCGTGTAGAGATGATAGATCACTTGGAGGAGCTTATGCACACACGATGACCCCTGACGTCACAAGGCATTGTTTCGCCGGTGTGACTTTCAACCAAATACTACAAATTACGTCAAAGGGTATTGTCACGTGTTTGAAAAGTTTATGGTACTGTAGGTACTGTAAAGGTAGCCCCCAAAAATTGGCTTCACGGACAGTGCTCATGTGGAAATCGAACCCCGGATTTCGGCGTGACGGCTCGGTGCTTTAACCACGACGCTACCCAAACACATTTCTATGATTATAATATGAACAATGACAAGTGGAGAACTGTTGAATCAGGTTTTTTAATAGATCAACAGCAAATTATGTCTCTATGTGAAATGCATAATCGTGTTTGCTTCCATAAAAAGAGCAAAAGGCCGGGTAAGCATTCAGAGGAATTTACTGAATATGACACTGCTTGACAACATGATGCGCGATGTTGCCAGATACAGATAGCCTCTTCGTGGAGTGTTCACACCTCCTTACGCCTACTTCAGTGGTTTTTGTGGTCAGGCTTGGTGACTTGGTTGATAGCGTAATGACGTGGATCATTGCTCGGGAATAATATCACTGGATGTTTCTGGACTTGGCAATATTGTATAGCACTTACTTTGAACCGAAAACTGTGTGACAGGTAGAGCATCACATGCTTACTCATTTCGAAAACATCTGATGTCATTATTGATTTCAGTGACTGTTGTCATCACTATTTTGCCTTTTACGCCCTGGGGAATCTGTTTCAGCAGATACGGGAGAGTGATTATTCTCTGGCGATGACGTTTAAAATTAGTTACCATGTTGGATGTCTTGTGTGGTGTCCACATTACAAAACTTTTAGGTACAATCGAACATCTTTCTTCGGGAACCGTTAAGGCCTCAGTGATGCAATTATCTATTTTGACTTGGACCATACGTTCCCCTGTTGTTTTCAGAGCAGTTGACTTGCCTTTGCATGTGTTTGTTACAGGTGCCACCGATGGAGCAGGATACGTTCACCTTTTCACCAACACCCCGTACCGTCAGTATGTGATACTGATTCTTATGGTATATATGAATCAAACTATGGACTTATAGAGATTACTACACGAGTGTCTGTCAGATACCATTGATCTTACAACGAGTTGTTTCAAAACGTATCTAACGAGCGAAAGCGAGTTAGATACGCTTTGTAACAACGAGTTGTAAGATCAATGGTATCTGACAGGCACGAGTGCAGTAATCTGTTTCTTACACACCCTAAAATCGCACCTTTTTAGCATCGAACCGATGAATTTTGTCTATTCTCATGATTGCAGTAGCGCATTAATACGTAACACCTCTGTCATAAGTGACGTCATCCTAATTGCTGCTTACTACTCATAAATAATGTGACCTTACACAAAAAGGGTTTCCGTCATATCTGTGGATTATCAAGGCGATGATGAAAATGCATACTAGACAAAAACCAAGAACACGCTGGGTGCCAAGTTGAAAGTTAACACCTCAAAGAAATTACCAAATATGTACAACAATATTTACTTCCGTATGACATCACTACCGGTGACCGACTTTTATAAAATGGCGTGTTCACTGACAACAGTACGCGGGATTTCCAGAGAAGGTTTTCGTTGATTGAGGGATCGTATACACATAAATGTGTCACGTAGGTAAATAGAAACATTCTGACAATCTGCGTACTGTTATTTGTTTACCATGTTTTCCAATGTATCAAAGAGAATTAGTCAGAAATGCAGACAACTACCGTCATCGTTGTGCGTGATTTAGCGTCAGTCATGGCGTCACATAGGACGGAAACTTTTACGGCTTCTGTTGAATTTACAACATCATTGTAATGTATATATGTGTAATTCCATAATTAGTGCAACGATACTCTTCCCATGACTATTCTCAAACGCATGATGGAGCCAATGTGTGCAACAATTAGTCGAAAGTACCTCTAAAAATGCTACACAGTGTAAAATCTGAAATTTGCTTTGTTTACATTTCAGCAAGTACAGTTTTCTGAGCACAGTTTTCGTTTCCATACCTAATTTATTTCGCATGATTTCATCTAGATAAATTGCATTGGTGACAAAGACCATTTATCTGTTGTTTCGAAAATGTATGAGGAATTCAGGGATGCATGTATAGCAGCTGAGTTTGAAATATACCTGATCAAATAGGCGTCTCATAACCGGCATTTTGTAAACAATCCAATATGGCGGAACGTACACTTCGGCGTTCGGATATGCGTATTTTCCAAAACATTCTAAACGATTCTAGTCTTATCAGCGACGTTTCAGAATTGTCATTAGTGATGTGATACCCGTGATCACTAATATGCTATTTTTCTACTTTAATTATTCGAGTTAATATCCGATATTTAGATTTCTAAACACACACGCCGTGAATTGTGATTTGGCGAGATTGTAATTACAATGTACCTAACTTTCAGTCACTTTCAGTAATTTTGAATTGCCTAAAATGACAGTAAATGATAAACAGAAGGGGGAATTCAAAACTGTGAAGATTCTGCGTGATGTATTGTGAAATTTATTCGATTTCGAAGTGAGGGTTGAAGAGAAGGGACATATGTGTCGCTGTGGCATCCAGGGGGTTTACACTCTGAAAAAAACGATAATGTTGCCATAAACACAGACAATGTAACTGATAATAATAACAAACAAACTCGCAGACGAAGACGAGTTTGTTTATTTTTATTATTAATTACACGGTCTTGCTGTTCAATACAGACGTAGGTGAACATTCGACTGAAGCACGAGCTACTTATGAATGACTTACACTCAGGAAAGTAGTCCGTCATCATCTGACCCCAGGTCATCACCATGGAGTAGCCAATCACGGGCCTGGAATTTGATCTCACACATATGTTTGATACCAGTTATCTCAAATGGGTTTCTCACCCACAGGTGTGTAAGAAATATTCTTCTTCCTATTATTATTATTGTTGTTGTTGTTGTTTTGTGGTTTTTACTTTCAAAAGTGTGGTAAAAACTATACACAATGACACTTCCCCCGAAATGAAACTCGGAGATGTAAATACAATCTACGTTTAGATGCTGCAAGGAATAAAGTTTATTTGTCTTTTTCGCTTTTCCGCTGTTGTTTTCCTTTCTAGAGAAACTGGGTGCCAAGTGACAAAGAACAGCGGCAATGGTAAAGCGTAATCGCCCTTTACACAAACTAATGAGGTAACACTTGTCAGGAAACAGGAAAACGGATTGGCCAAGTAGGGTATTTACCTTCAGTACACAACAGTTCGCTTGTAAATCAACGCCGACGTTAGGTTCACCGCGTGTTTTCATCAACATGGTTCAAATGACAAGATAATACTGACTATTAGACCCGCCATTACCATACCGTGCCGTATTATAACATAGTTTTAAAGTTCACTACAATCACCAATAAAAAGTCGCCTGTTATGAGAAGGGCACAGTGACCAACTGTTGGTAGATACAGTAGACCTTTGTTGTACTACCACGAGGAATACCCAGTGCCGAGCGTCTCGGTCACAAGAGTCACATGACGTCATAGTCTATTGATATAAATCTTGTTGAACGACCCCCTGTGGTTGGGAGACATAATTCATAAGGGGACACAGACCAGGGGGTAGATGCAACAGAAAACGGGAACAATACGGTTCTGTTCTTGGTTTAAGCAGATAAATACTTGCTTTATCAGTGATGGATACAGAGAGTCGTAGCTTGGTAAGTCCCACTCATCTGTCAGTAACGATGAGGCGTTTGTCATTGTGTCAGCGTATGTCATTGTGTCAGCGTACACAGACACATATGTCAAGTGGAAATAGTTCGCAGCACATTTAAGGGCCCGGAATGCAACAACCACCCTCAAACAAAAACAAAACTTTCAATAATTAAGGATAATAACATTAACGCTGCTAAGTAGAATAAATGAAGATAACGACTGCCTGTGATTCATACAGTCGCGGCTGACATTATCGACGTCGTGTTTGCTTCTATTCAGTCTTGTTATGTTTGTATTGAATGTCAAGGTCAATCTTCTAATTCAAACAATAACGGCCGCTTGTTGCGAACAAATACAACAATCTTAAGCCACAGTAAACTTCATTCAGACGCTAAACCTTCAAAAAGCGCTACAATAACATTTAAATCGAGATGCAAAAGGAAAGTCAAACATTTCCCGTTATCTTTTTAAAAAAAATGACGTAAACATTATTTTTTGTTGAAATAAAACAATAGGATTTCAAAGATTTTGGCAAAATTATTTTCCTTTGCTAATTTTCCCTGCTTGAATTCAGTTTGAAATAAACACCATCATTGTGTTTCTTCTGTTCATCCCCTTGTTCATGTCGTCAAACTTTATCATGGCCAAATCCGTCACCCTGACCTTCCAAAATTGATTACTCAATCCATAATGTTGCTTCACTTTATGTCGAAGACGTACATAAAACACAACCAAACCCATTCATACAATTGTTCGTAAAAAGAGTGCAAATTATTCCCATGTGTGAATTAAAATGGCATTTGATGTTTTTCGAGGGTCTTTTAAACGTGAAGGATAAGTTCAACCAAAACTCCAACTCCATTAACTCGAAGAACAAAGTAATTTTATGGCCCGACAGAACCCCTCAAAGAATTTGTGCCTGTTTCGAACAGCGGATGAGTACATATATCGTGTTTTTCAAAAATATTTCTGGGTACGATTAACTTCTTTGTTTTTTTATGTTTCAATCAGATTGTATTTTTGTTTGTTGCTTAACACATAATCAGCAATATTCAAGCTATATGACAGCAGTCTGGTATACGATGACATGCATCAACCAAGTCAGCGGTTATCCGTCTCCTCAGTCGCCTCTTAAGACAAGCATAGTCGCCTTTTACGGCAAGCATGGGTTGCTGAAGACCTTTTATACCCCGGATCTTCACGTGTCGTTTTAATAAGATGTGGTCATTGTGATTTGAAACTTATTATGGCCGAGTATTTTTTCAATTATTTCTAGAATCAGCATTTTGTTATTTAGTAAATGTTATTTAAAGCATCACTTCAGTAATATCCCAGCAATACCACGACGGTATGTAAATAATTGAATCTGGCTAACACATTTGTGATTGATATTATGAGTCCCAAAGTCCCTCGCCGTCAGAGCACAATGACACGCCAAGTCACCAAGATCATGTATATGATAATCATAAGATATCAACAAATACATAACGCGACAAAATCTCTGCATAAAAGAGCCGATTCCGACTGTGTAATTAGCATGTATTTATGAAACACTGTCAAATAGTGATGACACCAGGTGTTCGCGAAAAGATGAGCGTATCCTGCCACACAGGTGGCACCCGTCACAAACAACAAACACATGCAAAGGCAAGTCAATTGCAAATCGAGGTGCTGATGAGTTTCGAACTGTACTACATGCAAAATATCAAATGTTAATACCACTGCGATGAGGCTCGTGCTAACTTCTGATGAGCCTTCGTAAAGATCATGTTGAATGTTGAATGAATTTTTCCTTTTTCATCAAAGAAACACATTTTCCTTCAACTGAACCGACACATGAAAGGAGCTTGTCGCCACGTGTAACCTGCAATTGGTTTTATCCGTTTTTCTTTTATTGACATAAGAGATACATCAAAGCCTAAAGATGCCGTTTGATTGTATGAGGGGCGGTAGGGTAGCCTGGTGGTTAAAGTGTTCGCTCGTCACGCTGAAGACCTGGGTTCGATTCCCCACATGGATACATTGTGTGAAGACCATTTCTGGTATTCCCCGCCGTAATATTGCTGGAATATTGCAAAATGCGGCGTAAAACCTCACTCACTCATTGTATGGCCGGTCTTCTGGTAGCGTGTAGTATAATATAGACGGCCGTTAACAACGCCAGGATCTTTAAGTCGTGACATGTACTTAATTGCATATACTGACTAACATATACACATCCTATTTCTCCCAGGAGATGTTATTGTAGCAACAGATTAATTTCAATGGTATATTTTCGTTTGGCTCACGGACGACCAGTTGATAACAGTTTTAAGATCAGAATCAACAATCTCTGCAATAGTCGTCATCGTACTTTACATGGACGTATTGCAAACACTATAAAAGATGTATAAATGTTAAAAAGTTTTCCAAGGCATGTCGACCGCCTCCGTGGTCTAGTGGTAGAGCGTCCGCCCGGAGAGCCATACGCACTCACGCACGCACGCACGCACCCACGCACGCACGCACGCAAGCACACGCACACGCACACGCACACTCGCTCATAAGAGGCGAACTGAGGCAAACTCTCAGAGGCGAACAAGTACGTCCATCTTAATAAATGAACACCCGATGTCATCACATTTTAATGACACCCATGATATAAGTCGGAATAGTACAATCGACTGTTTTGATCAGACATTATTTATATATATGGAAGGAGTTTTGTCGCTTTTTATCAAAATGGATAAAATCACATTCAAGCATATAAATATGCCATCAGTGACAATTTTAGATTCTTTTATACACACACACAGCGGATATCCCTAACTTTATACTCCAATAGTTTGCGATTTGTAAGATAACGAACGATGCATTTAACAGACGTACCCACTTAACTTTCTTTTCAAACGACCAGTTCACATATTTCCATGATACAGTTCGCTTGGTGGGTATATAACGTAGCTATAAGCAAACATGCAAAGTCATTGTAAGTGTGTTGTTGATACGGAAGAGCACTTCAGGGCAAATATACACTTATCTAGGCAAGTAATCGTCAACAGGTACGTGTTAATATGTCGGATATGGCTTCCTGGTCAAGGTAATGATTTCAAGTTTACTCGGGAGTTGAGTGACTTTGAAGATGCCATGTCATGTTGGTTTTGATTCACTGGCTGCAAAAAAGAATATGTACATAAAAGCTACAAGAACATTTCCATAGACTTCAGGCATCAGTGACAAAAATTATGTTCGATGCAATTCCCTTTATTGACCTGTCCCACGTCTTCCCTTGGATTTTTTTAGATGGACAATTTGCTTGCCTTTGCATGTGTTTGTGATGATTGCCACAGGTGGGGAAGGATAGATTGCCTCAAGTTTTCGCGTACTCCTTGTATCGTCATTTTATATTTAATTGTAATTAAAAACACATGCTTACGATACAGTTCGGATCGTACAGTAGCAAATTCTTGAAATGGAAAGGGTTTTGTCGCTTTTATGTAACGACTTATATCTAATACAAGATAACGAACAGGAAATATACATACATACATATACACACATACATGTATAGAATCGCCCCACCACCACGGCTTCAGCTACATCATTACCATTGAAGTAACTCTAATATGAAGTGGGTTCTGAAATTTGTTCGTTACAATTAATCAATATGTATTTTCTCTTTAGATATCAGAAACTTATCCATAATAGATATACAGAAAACTACGTTTATAACGAACACGCTTATAACGAACTTGTGGATATAACGAACTGTTTTTTTGCACTGGACATTTGCTGTGTAACAAGAACACATGATTCTAACGAATTAAAATTATGGTCCCTTTGAGTTGGTTATAACCGTAGTTTACTGTACAGTAAACTACGGTTACAACGAACACGCTTATAACGAACTGACCGATATAACGAACTTTTTTTAGTCCCGCCCATTGGTTGTATATATGCTGTATATTTGCTTATAACGAACTACGGTTATAACGAACTAAAATTAGTGGTCCCTTTGAGTTCGTTATAACCGTAGTTTACTGTACTTTGTTTAGTAGTATAGATGTATGATCATAAGCATCATTATTCTTCCTTTCAAAGAATTGGCATTGGTGACGTACATGCAATACTGTACCTTCTGTAGTGTTGACGTGCTATCTGATGATGACAAACATAGGATGGCAACGTCACCACTGTGTCAAAAAATGACGTTATAGTAAGATGTTTACTTAATACATAGTGAATGGAATAATAACGATGAAACATAAAACAGCAATAAATGCGATTTTTAATATGCCATCAATGACGTTACATGAAAGCGACAAAAACATTCCATGAATATAAGAATTCTTTACCAGTGAGTGAGTGAGGTTTACGCCGCTTTTAGCAATATTCCACCAATATCACGGCGGGGGACACCAGAAATGGGCTTCACACATTGTACCCATGTCGGGAAGCGAACCCGGGTCTTCGGCGTGACGAACGAACGCTTTAACCACCTGGCTACCCTCCCGCCCCGAATTATTTACTTAAATCAGTCAAGTGAACGATTCCGATTATAAAATAAGCAAGTGTTCATGAAAAATAGCAATGAGTGACGGTATCAGGTGTTCGCGAAAAGGTGAGCACATCCTGCCCCAACGGTGGTAGCCGTTACAAACACATGCAAAGGCAAGTCAATTGTTCACCTGACAAAACACGGGAACCTGTGGTACAAGCCAAAATAGGAAATGACATCGGCCATAATGTTCGTCACTGTTGCGTCAAATTTTGGAAAGCCCCTCATCCAACAACTTTAGAGCAAGAGTCGTATGACGCACTTTGAAATCGTAGGAAGAGCATGCTCGATTGTAACTCAAAAGTTGTTAAAGGTAGACATCAAAGGCTAGACCATCTAGAACATTAAATATTGCTCGCCATACAGGGAAAGTTGACAACTGGAAAATTATATTTTATACAGGCAGGGACGCGCATGGCTTTCCGTCAAAGCTTAATGGGGGGCTTGTTATATGCTCCAAAACATGACATCATCGAATGCTGGTACTTGTGTAGCAATTCCGATACCTTTGCACGGACCAGCAGCTGATTGAGCCATCTTATACCATACATAATAACTACTAAATCAACACAGTAAGTGTATATTGATGCTACCAATAGGTTAGTAGACCCCTACTGTGAGCCTTCATGCATGTGTGAACTACAATCAAGAGCCCGAGGCGACGGCTAGTCGGTAAGATGACGTCGAGGGACCTTGACCTGATTATCGGGGGAGAAAGTAAATCCTGGCTTACCACGGTTCTACCACACAGCTTGCATTGAGGCCTTGTCACATATCCCCCATCACTCATTCGGGACGCAGTGCTGACCATTGACGGCTCATACAGCTGCATTCTGACATATACAACTGTGTCACGGGCATCAGGGCAATTGACATCAGTCAATCACAGCCTCCTGTTGTGTGTATGTATCCGTACCTTCTCTTTGAACTGTCATCTACAACAGTTAGTGTGAACTTGGTGAAATTGACTTTGACAGAAGGTGCATCGTTTCAGTTCATGGTTTCTTCCATATTGCACCTCTGTGTTCAATGGAACAGGTTATAACGTGCTCAGAAATTACAACCGGCCATCTGTCATTACTGCAGTCTACCGTTAGATGACGAGCTGAAACTGATGACCACAGCCAATTATCAGAAGTAGAAGTTGACCTGGTCCTTCACAACCTCATCAATCTCAGACTCGACCGTCTTGCCCATTTGGGCGATAGCTGTTATACATGTATCGACGAACATGGAAGCCTGACTGTTTATTGTGAATTGGGATACACTGAAGATATTAATTATCAGTACAGTGAAGTCACCTATTACCAGAAAACAGATTGTACTATCGTTTGAAATCAGATTGATAAGTGTACAACACCTGCTCATAAGAGTCTGTGAGATCACACATCGGAACTGGCGATCCGCTCAATTAATATTATCCTGTTATATTTGACGCGTCAGATAATCAACCCTCCCGTTGATTTACACCTGTACGGGGGAACGTTGAACCTAACGTTGTCCGTGCTACGGGAGTGCAGGTGGAGCAATCATCGCACCTGGCGCAGATGTTGTCATAGTCGAGTGTAACAGTGTGAAGCCAAGCCCTAGCTCGGTCACATCCTAATATTGACGCCCGGGCCTACTGCTAACACAGAAACATCCACACTACTACCGTTTCCTCTACCAATTGTCAACACCGTCGGTGGCCCGTCCACTTCCCCGCCACAACATCGTGAGAAGACGTGCAAGACCCCGGCACTCTCATACCTCTCCTGGACGATTGCACAGGTAGGACACACTTTCACCTGTGTTGTGTCACAGGCTGTGGTTAGAACTATATGAACAGGATTTAGGAACTTTAATCCAAATCTAACTGTAGCCTTTGGCATAAATGTATCGTTTCAAACAAAATCAACTAACCCTTTGTTGGAAGTGTTCTTCTTCGTGTTGTTACATTTGAACATTTGAGTTTATATTTCTTGACCATGTAAATGCTGCAGTCGTGATATCTCGCCTGCTTTGTAATACGTCAATGCCATCTGTTAAACAGTGTTAAACCTACTGCTGTGTGTACATTGCAGGGTCTGTAGTCAGACATCGGACGATAACATGGTTACTTTTATTGCATTTTTATGACATACACGAAGACCAATGTTATTGTTTCGCAATAGAGGTTTGTTCTGTATAATCAGTTCAGGGTTTAATAGCCGTCATAGAGTTCAACACAGTGTAGGTTTCGCTGCTGTAACCAATACATGTGCCTGGTATGGGTGTGTTTGAACATCTTGAACTCATTAAGATACAGAGGGTTTCGTGTAGCTGTAGCTCACCAGCTAAGACAATGACGTTAGCATACAGCTCCAATCCTCAGAGATTTGTATATATATGTCCGATCGTGCCAGCGTGACACTGTCGAGATGTTAGTCCATCTTTCACGCTAAAAATATTCACAATAATCAAAAGATAGAGAATATTTTCTGACAGGACAACTCTCAAAAGTTACGTTCAATATCTTCTATGTGGGATATTTCTGTTTTGTTTATATTTTAATTTCTTGAATCTTGATAAAAATCTTTATAATTTATTTCAAAATGTATTAGCAAATAAATATGAGCCGTTACCTAAACCTATATGGATAAAAGTTAACGTCTTAAACCTATCCTTAATTACGGAAGGCAAGGTGATGTTATGTGTCCTATTGTTTTAACATCAAAGTGACATTTTCTCGTTACTTCCCCATACCAAAACTAATGCTTGTAATAACACAACAAATTCGTCCTCCAACGCATATCTTCCTAATTACTAACTGACCACCTCATGCTTGAGGTCAAACAATCACAATGACAAGAGTCGCTGATCAAAGGTCCACGTAATTATATTATAGTTTATCAGAGTAATTAGCGCCGAGGACATACCCTTGTTTGCATCAAGTGGAGATTGTTTAGTCCACATTTTTTTCTAAAACTGTGGCTTAAGTTTCTTGTAATAAGGATAGATCCTCATTTCACAAATGTGAATAATATATACAGGTATATATCCTCTCGCGCTGCACTTGTTGGTGTAATATTTAAAGGGCGAACCAGTTGTTTTATGATTACTGTGTTTGGCTATGATCATTTTCATGCCAATGATAATATGTTACAGGGCGTTTGAGGTCATAATTATTGATGGTTATCATAGGACAAAGAACGAGGTTGTGTGTTGTTGGACAACACTTCCGCTCACCTCTTCCTGTGTTGTGAACAAACACTTCCTGGCTCACGCCCACTGTCATATAGTGCTTATTAAGAATGACAAATCTTAACAAGCATCATTTATACTACATTGTGTGCAAAGAATAGTAAAAAATTAGTATTATGTTATAAGCGTTAATATTTTTACCAAAAATGACAAACTCAATATTGCTATACTTAAGACCATATAAACTATTGTAGATTTTCGCAGAAAAAAGGACAAAATTTGACCGTTCGGTTTAAAGAGGTTTTATTGTACTATTTAGTCAATATCATACACTGGAACCATAATGCTCCCGGAATCGATATCCCCAGCAATCAGTGGTAAAACTGTTATTAGAACTTGATTCCAACAAAGAACGGTAAATATGCTGTTTGTTACCGTCCTACGGATAATCTTGGGGGCAGTTTCACTTTAAGACATGTTAAACTTCTACAAACTTTTTATTCATTGTGACACGTTAATGATAGCCATGGTTGGCGGTACAGATTTGTGGCAGAGGCTTTGAAACATTAACACTGGCGTGAATGCCTCCACATATGACAAGATTTAACCTAAAATATCTCCCTAAACTATGGTTAATCCGTGACCCTCCTCAGCAACAACTTGGGAAGGCCAGAGGACTTTTCGACAGCCTTGGAAGGGGATTTCCTCCGCCTCGCTTCAGCATCTGTGTGCCACATTCCCCCCGTCGAGTTCCGCGTTGTGGGGAGGAGGCAATGGTCAACAGGGCCGTGTTTGAAGAGTGTGAGACCAGTTTGCTCCTCATATCGTTACAACGCTCCCGTGATGTCCCGCAGGTGATCACGTCTCTCCGGACAGGGACGTTGTAGTCACTGCCATCATCGTACAAGGTTCAGGATGTCGCGATATCTGGACCATGACGTAGTCGTGTCGATGTCGTCGCTGGTGGCGCTGGTTGGCGTACATGACATACTTGCGGTGAGCCGGCGGTGACTCACTGAGAACATGACAGTGTGAAGAGCCTGCGACTCTTGTCACGGACCCACACAAGTTTCTATTGTCTCGCGCTGACCTGACGGGGTGCTGTCTTACACCGGACCGCTGACTCAGCACTTGCAGCACATTGCTTTCTACATGTGGAGCACGCGTGACATACAGATGATCACAGGTCATCTTTCACAGTAAATTCAACCAAAGACATATTTAGATACACCAGCATCGGTGGAAACACGAGAGTCTGATAAACAGGGAATCTGAATCTGAAGTGATGCGGAGATGGATTGTTAATAGACATCCACATGGATGATGGTTGGATGGTGGGTCGATGGGCATACAGACGGGTGGGTGATTGGGCTAGCGGGTGGGCTGGGTGGTTGGCTAGGTTGACGGGTGTGTAGGTAGAATTGTACCAATAGTCAGTGGATGTATAGGTGTGTAAATAGAAACGGGTATGTGCACCATTCGGTAAAGTAGATCTGTCAGTAGACACTTGCCCGAGGGAGTAGTGAGGAAGGGACGGACAGAAGGAGGCAGATAGGTAGGGTTGTTTGGGAGGGATGGTAGATAGGAAGGGAGGGTAGATAGGTAGGAGAGGTAGATACGGAGGGAGGGTAGATAGGGTGGGGTGGTACTTAGGGAGGGATGGTACTTAGGGAGGGATGGTAGATAGGGATGGGTGGTATTTAGGGAGGGAGGGTAGATGGTAGAAAGGGAGGGATGGTAGATGATGGATAGAGAGGGGATGTAGATAGGGAGGGAGGGTAGATGATAGGTAGAGAGGGGGCGTAGATAGGAGGGATGGCAGATAGGTAGGCGTGGTAGATAGGTAGGGATGGTACTTAGAGAGGGAGGGTAGTTGGTAGATAGGGATGGATGGTAGATGTTAGATAGGAAGGGATGGTAGATGTTAGATAGGAAGGGATGGTAGATGATGGATGGAGAGGGGATGTAGATAGGGAGGGGGTAGATAGGTAGGCGTGGTAGATAGGTAGGGATGGTAATTAGGGAGGAAGGGTAGATGGGGGCTGGGGTGGTAGATGGTAGATAGAGAGGGGCGTAGATAGGGAGGGATGGTAGATAGGTAGGAGAGGTAGATAGGTAGGGATGGTACTTAGGGAGGGAGGGTAGATGGTAGATGGGGGCTGGGGTGGTAGATGGTAGATAGAGAGGGGCGTAGATAGGGAGGGATGGTAGATAGGTAGGAGAGGTAGATAGGTAGGGATGGTACTTAGGGAGGGAGGGTAGATGGTAGATGGGGGCTGGGGTGGTAGATGATAGATAGAGAGGGGGTGTAGATAGGGAGGAATGGTAGATAGGGAGGGGCGGTAGATGATAGATAGAGAGGGAGTGTAGATAGGGGGGTAGATAGGTAGGAGAGGTAGATACGGAGGGAGGGTAGATAGGGAGGGAGGGTAGATAGGGAGGGATGGTACTTAGGGAGGAAGGGTAGATGGTAGATAGGGGTGGGGTGGTAGATGATAGGTAGAGAGGGGGGTGTAGATAGGGAGGCAGGGTAGATAGGTAGGAGAGGTAGATAGTGAGGGAGGGTAGATGATAGGTAGAGAGGGGGGTGTATATAGGGAGGGAGGGTAGATAGTTAGGAGCGGTAGGTAGGGAGGGAGGGTAGATGGAAGAAAGGGAGGGAGGGTAGATAGGGTGGGAGGGTAGACAGGGAGGGAGGGTAGATATGTAGGCGCGGTAGGTAGGGAGGGAGGGTAGATGGAAGAAAGGGAGGGAGGGTAGATAGGGTGGGAGGGTAGACAGGGAGGGAGGGTAGATATGTAGGCGCGGTAGATAGGGAGGGAGGGTAGATAAGGAGGGGTGGTAGATATGGAGGGATGGTAGATAGGTGGGGATAATAGAAAGGGGGGGGGCTGTATATAAGGAGAGGTGGTAGATATGGAGTGGTAGATATGGAGGGACTATTTCATCAGCATTTGTTTATGGATCACTATCAAGTAGTGATGATACCAGGTATCAGCCAAAGTTTAGCATATCCTGCCCCACCGTTGACATCCATTACAAATACATGCAAAGGCAAGTCAAATGTTCAACTGCACAAAAACGGCATCAAAGTAAAACTAGCGCGTCGCGTAACGCATAAACGTTAGATACACCTGGTCATCCCACAATTCATACTGGATGCGACAGATGCATGAAGCGTCCTCGCCCACTCATGACATCGTCGTGGGGTAATAGCGAAGACGTCAACAGTGAACCTGCCGAGATCAATACCACACCTGTCATCACAGCCATTAATTGCCACCGCTCAATACTAATATGATACCTGTCACGTTTACTTATAGCGCAGCACCTGGGGGGCAGTCAGTGGGTGCGTGGACGTACTTCAAGGAGAGTGTACAGCTTTTAGGCCAGGAGTGAATGAAGTGTCAGGGAAGTTACCATAACAGATTAGTGGACGGGATGGGGCAGGATGCCTTCAGGGGGACAATGAGCAGCTTATTTATATACTATGATAAGTAATATAGCAGGTTAATTAGGTGTTTTTATTGGGTAAAATCCCTTCGTCATGTTTGTGATGTTAGATAAGATAAGAATTATGAGGGTGTTTATGAAGTTTTTGATAGGTGTTTATGTTGCTTTCCTTCACAAATATCGGGTTATTGAATTATGTAGTTTAATCAGTAGCTCGGTTGATACCAGTAATTCTTAAATTTATTTATTATTAGTATATGTGCAGAGTTGCGTCCCTTGGGCACGCCAGAAACCTATGATTATGGGTTCGAATCCCAGTTCGCCCCGATTATGTTTCTAGGTTTGTCAGCACCAAACCCGTGCTCGTGGGTTTCACCGAATTGGTAAACGTCTGAGACCTGCATCACTTGGGGCTTTCCTCCCACATTAAGCTGACACGCCGCGATATAACTGGAATACTGTTAAAAGCGGCGTAAAACCCAACTCACCCACTAATAATATTATTAGTATAATACCTTTAAAAAGATATTTCGAAAAAACAAATTGAGATTTTACCGGTGTGCGCATGTATCGAATGGTAATCAAAGTATTTTTTAAAAAGTGTTCTTGGATATAACAAATAAAATCGGTTCACTGTATAAAACCTACATTAGCATGGACCTGCACTGACCTGGAGAATGTGAGACTTACTCCTTACTTTTGGAGCGGATACAGTGACCGCTTACAATTACCGCGGCCCACTTTCTCCGTGTAGCCATGCATATACAAGCGCCCAAGCAGGTTCAGCGTCCACACGCTGACTCAACATTGTGCAACCACCGGGGTTCAAGTCACAGCTGTCTGTAGTACTAATGCTCTGAGTCTATCTTTGGCAGAGTATAGATTAGCGAGTGAGTTACAATTTAACGTCGCATCGGCATTATTTCAGCCATATAGCGACGAGTACAGCGTTAGAAACTAACAGTTTTCGTCCACTAGTCCTTATAATGATAACATACAGCAAAACCCTTAAACATGGCAATTTTCTACTAGTCCTTATGATACCTTTACCATTGAGCAGTTTGGCAAGGACTGTAGGACTAGTGCCAATTTCTAACCCTGGAGTATAGATTAAAGCCAGTTTATAGCAAACAGTGTGTATATCAATGTAATAAATAGAATATGAAATTGTATTATTTATAAAGATGTAGATGACGAATTCAATTTCATATTTATCCATATTACTGGAATATGCCCAACAGTGGTCAAACTTATACAACTTTTACGTTTAAAAAATGTCAAACAGTTTCGTACTCATTGAATATTTTATATAAAGCCTGTTGTTTCGAAATGAACTCTAAAGTGATGATATATTAAATATTAAGTACATTCTTCATACATACACAGTCCATTGCTACTGATATTAATTAACAGTCTACCTATATCAAGTTGTCTGCATGTGTCAGCAGCCGCCGATTGTCTGTAAAGATAATGGTTAATTAAGAATTGAATTGAACTGTGTTCGTACGTCAGGTGCATATATGTAGGTCATCGCCATATGTTAAAGACGAGGCTGCTATTGTTCCATCTACTTCGTGACAACCTTTGACGTATTACCGGCCGTGTTTCATAGCAATTATAACATCTAAAGGGTTATTAAGAGCACAGGTCATTGCTCTACGCTGACCTTGGTGCGTGCTCTCTTATGGTCATGTAAATACGTAATAATATTTAAACAACATATTTTAAAATGAATACAGACAGGTCAATTGCACTTGAAGTCAGAATATAAAATATATATATATAAAATATAAAATATGTATGTACGTATGAGTATGTTATCTCAGTGTGCTGATAACAGCTTTATCTTCATCGATATAGCGTTATATGACGTTATACTTAATGAATTCAGTTTTAATAGACTTGAAAATATGAGCATGGGGCGTTTTGATTACAGATTTCATTCCATCGAGATATGTTTTTACAAAATTAATTAAGAAATTTACAATGACTTTTAAACATATTTTATTACAGAAATAGCTAAAAATGTTTCTACCTAGATGTGCACCTTGCGCGACGTTCTAACTTAAATAGGTAGTTTTATCGAAATGTGAAAATATATGTTATGAAATGTTGTCATTCAACATCCATATTAAACTATTCATATTTCATATTAGAATCGACTTTATAAGATAGTGTACCTTTAACTACATTTGTTTAAAATGGCTGAGCAGCTATTCTAAAACATGCACACAATACAAATAAAAAAAACGAAATATGATTTTATCAAAAGAATATCCCCCTACATTCAACAATAGAGTCTGTGAATGTAATCGAAGCACGAGGCCAGGGTGGGTCGTCCCTCGGATCCCTTCAATCAATTTTGATTTCAAGTTTTAATTCTACTTAATTCTACGTCAAGTGGTACTCAGCATAAAATCACCAAAGCCCTTATCGTAAGTAAGAAACCTAGTTTCCTACTCCTGTGTTTTAACAAGTAAGACTCGGCAAATATTGTCTTTACGTTTACGCCAAGGAGGAAGGGAAGACCCCCCGGAGAGCATACCAAGTGACGTCACCGATGGCTGTGTTTGACCAATGAGGCACAAGCAGAGGTATGCCGTTTGGAGGGAGGACAAATAAAAGGGAGACTTCACATGTCAACAAATATCAAGAAACTTCAGAAATTTAAAGAGAATCGGATTCCTTGTTGGTTGTGACGTCAATGAAGTTCAGAGGTCATGAAATGTGGATCGCGAAGCTGAATGGCAATCTCTCTGCACACATGCGAATTTTCAAATTTCCCCTTCAAATGATTTTGTCCCCATTCGAAACAGTTATAGACCGTCGATATGTAGTTTAGAATGTTTGTGCTATATTTCGCTGTAAAGAAATATGTATTTTTTGTTAAAATTATTGTCTTGGTGGTAGGCATTGTCTGTTGGATGCATTATGTGAGTCCGGGCGTAATGACGTCAATAGCCTACAAAGGTCCCGTTGAAGGCACGTTTTTCTCATCACAAACCAGCTCCAAGGTTGTTTTTATCTTACGCCCAGAAAACGACCGTGTTAAAAAAAATAACAGCCGCTTCCAATTCTAACCGTTCTCCAAGAAATGAATTTTAACTTGGTCAATTTTATTTTGATTTAATAAAAAACGCAGTCAAGTAGGCCCAAAGGGTTGACATCTACACTGTGTTATCTATAGTATATTCTCAGCATTGCCGTTTTTTAACAATTGTGCCTTGGTGTAACAGTGGAATGTTCGGTATTCGTGATACGTTTTCCACAAAGCTCTTGCCCCAGATCTGTAGATGTAATTAACATAATGTACGTGTCTTGTATGTAATAAAATATGAACTAAAACTAAAGTTAAACTTAAACATCAATCGTACGTTTCGAATTGTATCTTCTCTCGCATTGCATCACGGTACAGTGTTTATTTACGTGGAAGTATGTCCCGCGTAATGTTTATCAAAGTAAATCCTTATCACTCTGTAATACACGTCTGTGGTAATGCGCTGACAACCTGCCTTATTTTTGTACAAATTTAGAATTAAACAGACTAAAATAATCTCATGCAGATACAGCACACGGACAGTGGTATAAGCATAAGTTTAATTAAATCAACATGAGGATGTTTCGTACTGTTTCACTTTCTTCATAGTATTAGAGTGCGAGCGAACTCATTCATGAAAGGGGCGGTCGGGTAGCCTAGTGGTTAAAGCGTTCGCTCGTCACGCCGAAGACCCGGGTTCGATTCCCGACATGGGTACAATGTGTGAAGCCCATTTCTGGTGTCCCCCGCCGTGATATTGCTGAAATATTGCTAAAAGCGGCGTAAAACCATACTCACTCACTCATTCATGAAAACCTACCTAGGCCTAAGATCAATTGCGTTTACACAAGATATATATGGTTTCTTTCAATACACAACTTTTGATGGCGTCAATCGAAATAATTGGCATCTTAAATGACTGGTTTCTATGGAGACAGTTGGTGATACATAGTTGTGCCTGTGTCCACGCAGTGTATTTATCCTCCATTTAATTTCTTATTGAATTTAGTAAAACAATGGTTAGACTAACACACGCCACCGGAACATGGTGTAAATATTTTCCCCGTAACTGTTTCTTTCATTTTCTACTATATGTTCATTTCATTATCATTGCCACGTCCTGTTTTAAATGTTTTTCAATTATTTCAATTTAATAAGTTTCAAAACACAAATTTGATTACTTATTGTCAGGGTTTAAAAATCTTTTTATAATTTTCTCATCTGACCTGAATCAAATCGAGCATCTGTCAATCTTTTTGTTTGTTTGTTTGTTTGTTTGTTTTGTTTGTTGTTTAACAAAGCACTCAGTCATGTTCCAATTATATGACGGCGGTCTGTAATTAATAATCGAGTCTTGACCAGACAATTCAGTTATTGATTCCCACTCAATTGGGATACGAAGACATGCATCAACCAAGTCAGCGAGCCTGACCAACCGATCCCGTTAGTCGCCTCTTTCTACAAGCATAGCCGCCTTTTACGGCAAGCATGGGTTGCTGAAGACCTATTCTACCCCGGATCTTCACGGGTCACCTATCAATCTGGACAATGCCGTTTGCTATGATGTCTTCCAAATTAATTAAGTACGAGAACGTATTAACGATTTTTAGTTATAATTAGACACATCGGAATAACGGTGCCAGACTAAAAGGGTTGAGCTGTATTTGAATGACGTCATCAACGCAATCGGTTTCCGCCATGTTGTTTTTTGCGGAAATATAGACTCATTGTGAAACATTCATCACCAAATTATTGACCGCTGTCTAATAACGGGCACATTATATTATCACGTGAGAAGAAACTCAGAAGCATGACATTATCGTTAGAACATTGTTCCTCGTCATATGATCAATAGGTTTCTAAATAGTCATTGCGTGAATATAATCAATCCTGTCGTATTTCTTGCGACCGATAGTGCCTCATAAGAATATATTGATCATAAAGCCACACAACAACGAATTCGTCCACTGTTTGGAATTATTTTATGGTGATATTATTTCGTTTTTTGTTTTTTGTTCTTATTTATGCTTTTTTATTTAATTAATTTTCAGAGATGTTATCATTGTTCTATAGTTTTCATTTTTAATCTATTTGTTATGTCATTCTTTATATCTTCTTTTGTTACTTGTTTTGAGAGTTAGGTTCATCCTTGTTTACGTTCTACTTCACTCGAGACTTTAAGGAAATGTTGAAATAAAGCAACAAAAAATATCGCTATGAAAGCGCCATTCCCATATTTTACATTGCAAAACATTAACACTATCAGAGGCGGATCCAGGAAATTTATGGGGTGGGGGTGGGAGGTTGTGTCGGAGAAAACCCCGGCAGAATAATTGAATTCGCATAGGTGATACATATATGACGTCAAAGCTCTTTGTTGTAACAACTTCATACGAACATCGTTGATTCCCTCCTGGCGAAGCAGTTAATTGATTGATCTTGGTTCAAAGTGTTCACTTTCAACCACACCTGGTGGCCCCCTGCACTTGTGTACGTATGGCGCAGGTTCCATGCGAGACCACATGCCGCTTGCGGCCTCTAGAACCTTGTCAGTGTAAGTCGCCTTATGAGTTGTCATCACAAATGACTCCCTTGCGTTGTAAATGCCAACTGAATATTTCTGAATATCGTATGAATCAGTAAATTTAAACTACCAGAGCAGGCTTTCTGTGTTATCATCCTTTCAAACCGTACCTTGTTTGATGTGTCTTGTTGGGAGGTACGGCATCAAACAACATTCAGTCAGTCACTTACGCTTTGTTGGTGTGAGCTTGGGCCATGTCGTGTCCCCGACTGTACTTAAAGCTTGTCTGCAGGCAGCCATTTAGACTTCGGTGTTGGAAGTTGGGATACGATGACATGCATCAACCAAGTCAGCGAGCCTGACCAACCGATCCTGTTAGTCGCTTCTTACGACAAGCATAGTCGCCTTTTACGGCAAACATGGGTTGCTGAAGACCTATTCTAACCCGGATCTTCACTGGTCTCGTAGTGAAAACTAAATTTTGCGTTCTTCTTGTTTTTGACTTCCTCCGACGATAGCTTAGTAAATTGTTTGGTCCTTAAAAATTGAAACTTCCGATTACGACGAATAAGAATATTTACGTTATTGAATAATGTTTATTACTAACGAGTCTCATGCAATAAACTTAGGAACGAACACTTATGAATAACAACACTGCGTGGCGATGTATTTAATACATCATGACATGAGGCAGATGCCTTATCAGGTCATCGATGCCACGAACAACATCTACAACCCTACTACGACATTAAATGACCAGGACATCACATCCCCAACAACACATCTGCATGTGAAGGAGTACGGCTTCTTCGCTGCGAGTTGCGCATTCGATCATATAGATAACGCCAGTTTATTGCAAAGCACCCACTCCACATGTCAGTGTTTTGCCCGCAAGCTGTCAACTATTGAGGGAATCCTAAAGTAGGATGACGGTGACGGGGTTGGGAGAGGCTGCAGACGTTGTACTTTCCGCACACTTCGATTTTTATAGAAGTTCCGAAGGTTTGAAGATTAACTCATACCTAAAAAACCCGTGAAGATCCGGGTTAGAATAGGTCTTCAGCAACAGGCGTAAAAGGCGACTACGCTTGTTGTAAGAGGCGACTGACGGGATCGGGTGGTCAGACTCTCTGACTTGGTTGATGCAAATCGTATCCCAATTGCGTGGATCAAAGATCATGATGTCAATCACTGGATTGTGTGGTCCAGACTCGATTATTCCATACAAGCTTTCTTATCGAAGTATATGGTTGGTTTGTCTCGATACTGGGGCGGTCGGGTAGCCTGGTGGTTAAAGCGTTCGCTCGTCACGCTGAAGACCCAGGTTCGAATCTAGACATGAGTACAATGTGTGAACCCCATAGCTGGTGTCCCCCGCCTTGACATTGCTGAAATATTGCTAAAAGCGGCTTAAAACCATACTCACTCACTCACTCACTGTCTCGATACCCCGATGTGGAAGTACATGCATGTATCGACGTACCTCTTTATCTCGACACGATAACAGTTCAGGGAATAGTAAAACACATTTATACTCATCCTGATATAGTTTCCGCTACTTTATGTCTCCGCTATTAGGGGCGGTCGGGTAGCCTAGTGGTTAAAGCGTTCGCTCGTCACGCCGAAGACCCGGGTTCGATTCCCGACATGGGTAGAATGTATGAAGCCCATTTCTGGTGACCCCCGCTCACTCTCCGCTATTATATTTTTGTGTAACTATTCCACGTGTCTTTTTTTCTATTTCTTTTGGTTTCAACATTTTAACATATAAGAAACGGGCTGCGCATATTGAACCCACGTGGGGAATCGAACCCTGGCTTTCGGAGTGACGAGTGAACGCATTAACCTCATGGCTACACCACCGCTCCCAGTGGAGGATAGCTTCCCTACTACATCCGGCTCGGTAAACAAAATTGCGTAACCGGAGAACGTCAACACGAATGACTTGTCGCTATTCTTGTAACAGAGAAAACATCGTCATCGATTGGCTTTTCCAAAACTATTGTTATTTATTTTGCATTTAGTGACGTAACACTATATTTATCTTAAAGTATGAAATCGAAATTTCATTCCAGTGAAATATCATTTTAGCGGGAAACAGTTTGACAAGATCAGACAATATTCTCCACAACAAACAGCAACAATCGTAAGTGAAGCGTAAATCCTAAGAGATAGTGGGTCAGTCAGCGCTGAACTAATGAATACAAATCATGTACCGTGTAAAAGGAGGTGTAGGCGTCACTCCCCTGTTTTTAACTACCGCTCACGGGGGTAGATCGGACCCTTTCTAACAAATCCCGCCAAACACCCTTAAATATATGTCATTGTTGTCCATGACAACCACCTTTCACTTCTCTACGAGGGAGTGCTGTTGTTGACAGACATTCACGGATCTTCCTTTGAAAGGACATAAATAACGAGTAGCCATTAATCACAATGTTACACATATTCATAATCATAGCTTCTTATAGGTTCACTCGCTTTGTCCGTTGTACTATGCACGGGTATGGCACCAGATCGCACCGAACGGCGCCTTTAAGACCATATCACACGGACTTAACAAATACATGTATAATCAGTGTGTGGTATTCAGGCTGCCATCCCCTTTTGGTACGCGGTATTCGGGGGTGTATAGAGAGGGTATTCGACCTATAGCAGTGTAGTACACAGAACGCAAATAAAATCGTGTTTGGTACGCAGGTTCAACGTTTTATAAAATATATAAGGTGTATGTAAAAATTTCATTTGTGTAGTTTATTATTTTGATATATTATTTCGATTTTTTTTCGGAAATTCAACTTCAAATCCCACACTTGTCTCAATGCTTTTGGGATTTGTGTTAGTAGAATTCGGTATTCAGGAGATGGGGTGGGGGTAGGGGGGTGGCACCTTCAACAAGGATATTGATGCAACCACATGGAGATTGGAAATTAGTCGCATAATAGAGTTATTATTATCATCAGCATTATTATTATTATTATTATTATTAACCCAAACTCATATTCTTATTTATATCAGTGTTGTAAAGGTGTCACGAAGTTTCCATTTGCAAAACATCATTTGTTATTGAAGTTCAGGTACGCAGACAATCGCTTGATATCTTATCAACACCTTTTCACCAGCTGATATTTGGCGAATGTCAGAATTCCACCAGATATATATCTCACCGCAGAGTTCGCATTGTTCGGTTCAGTGGGTAATCGGTTTAAAATATCCGAGAATTTAGTACATTGGTATTCGAGCAGTAGATAACATCGACCCCGGAGCAGGGAAGCGGTGTGGCATGAACCATGTCTCCAGCCCGGACTGGCTCGCGCTGTATATTCGACGGCTTTGCGAGATAGCATTTGTAGCGAGCGCTGTCCGCTCTGTTTGCTTGCATCCCAGCTCCCGTCAGAGCGTGTCCCGGAGCGACACCTATCAAACGACCAGACTGCTGTAACTGTCAGGCACAGCTCCTTGCTCCTCACGACTAACAGCCTCAATTAAATCTCTTACAGGACCAGAGCGGCGCGCGCCGGGTGTGACGTCACAAGCTCTAGCCTAGTTAACGGAAAACACCGTGGTGCAACTAGAATCTTTCTTCCGACCGAGCACTTGCGAGGTAGGTTTGTTTGCCTTTCTCACTACTGTAGATAACTGGCAGTGAATTTCATACGATGTCGCAACCGTTTTGCTTAGCTATAAGTACCTTTAGATTTAGATTTCACTAATTTTATCATAATTATACATATCTGCCGATACTGTTTTATTAATAGTTATAGTTTACTTGTACAAATTGTTGTACGACTATTATTTTAATTGTATTCTATTTAATATTATAACAATGTTTCGAAAATCCTATATTGTGTATGTGTAAAATTAATGTTGATCTCAACAGATCATTAATGTATTTCATAATATTTTGAATATCTAATTAATGGATTTATTTTAAATTAAATTTTAAATTTTTCAAATTCTGATTAGTTAACCACTTAATGGTTCCTTTTATAACATGTATACGTTTATTTAGTTAATGGACTCAATTAAAATGTGTCACCTAATACACTTAATTAACAGTGGAATAAGGTGTGCAGTTGTGATAATCTCCTTAAGCAAACTCAACAAAAAGCAGGAATTATTGTAAGACAAAATGATTAATAAACATGCGAGATACCACAGATTTCGAGATTACTCTGTGATAATCTCATAAATAGAGGGTATTAGGAGCCTTAGTAAAGCTTAGCCTGTGACGAAAGCTCCGACACCTATGTCTACTGACGTTCGTAACTTGTAAGAACGAGACAATCTCTTCCGACTGATTATGTTTTGACTGACATGATGGTATTGAAGATTAATCAGACTTGACTAACAGACCCTGTCTGGGGAAGAGGTTGACTTAGGTACAATTATAACTAGGTCGGATGACATGCGATGTGATTTGGACCATTTAGTTTGAGAGATGAAATTGACACACCTGCGCGCGGACGTCGGAGAAAGCTGAAGGCTTTCTTTACAAAGCTGACTTTCACAGTGTCGGTCTATTTTCATTTCCTGAAACGAGTAATGACACTTTGTACGTGTCTCTTTTTCTTGCTCGTGATGAGGTAGTGGAACGGAAATGTCTTCCTGGTTTAATCCGACAAAAAATGAACGGTAATCAATAGCAGCCTGAGCAAATACCATTTACGACATGCTTGAAAGAACAGCTTTTGTTAATGCGAACAAGGATGTTTACAAAGATCTACATCTTTACTCAACCACGGACTAAAACCATGAATTAAGGACGTGACAGCGCTATGTTCACGTTGACACGATACGTTTAAGATGAAATTGAGATATATGTCTGGATGCAGTGTATGAAAGAGTCATAATTATTTAATACAAAAGAGATATTCAGGTTTTTTATTTACATAGGAATATCTGAGAAAATACTATTTCAATTAATATAAAATGCAATGGTAGTGCACGAAAATCACGACTGTGAAATGTTACTGCAATATTATTGCATCATGCCATATGTCGTGTAGGACATACTGTTCAATACTATAGAGTGGGTGGGATCGCCTCTTCACAGTTTCCCGACAGATGTCATCAAAACGATCAATTTGAAATGTCTTTTTGTGTGTTAACGTCGACAATGTGTCCATAAACACCCCTGGACGTATCGACAGCTTCGGCTTTGAGTATCGACAGGTGCTAGTTATTTCATTATTATATATATTGATATGTTTTATTATGTGTGGGCAGCGAATAACGGATACAAATCACTGAAATCATCCGGAAAGCACTATAACCCACGCATTAGTTGGAATATGCATGTGCCTTTGATGAAATACGTCACAATAAAAAAAAGAAGTTTAGGCTTGGCAAACTTGGCAGCAACCCAGATGCAGATCAAATACGAAAATGATACGTGTTAATGATACGGAACAGTGGTTCTCCCTCAAACCTACCAGAAATGTCGTATACAAGGGCGCCGTATTGTCAAAGCCGAATTAGTTTGAAGATATTAGTCACGGTGCGTCTCTGATTACATGTGCAAGATGCGGCCACACGGCCCCACAGGGTCGTTCAACTCAGTTTATTAAACTCAAATTATGTATCTGACTCTGTGGATATGCAGCCCGAAAACCCAAACCAAAATAATCTTCCCAACGTTGACTGCAGCTGTGGCAACGTGACTGGGTGCTTTTGTGTCACTCTCGTCTTAGTACGTGACTTCAAGAACTGAGGGTGAGCTCGACCTTCCTACAACATGACTATCTTCTACATCTAATTCAGTTGTAGTGTCATGTAATACTATTGTGTTGTCTAAACTATGTATAGCAATAACACAATCCAAATAATACTTTCACAAAGATTTACATTAAACAAATGGAATGCTTCCTCCTTAAACTAACCTCTTTCTCCTTAAACTAACCTACATAATCTGATAATCTTTATAAACACGATAAACGTGTTTAAGTTTCTATGAGAATATGCTCATTAAATTACATATTATTTAAAGATAGAAACAGGTTCTAAATAAAAAGGGGAGATGGGGTAGTCTAGTGGTTAAAGCGTGCGCTCGTCACTCTGAAGGCCTGGGTTCGATTCCCACATGTGTGAAGCCCATTTCTGGCGTCCCCCGCAGTGATATTGCTAGAATATTGCTCAAAGCGGTTTAAAACCATACTCACTCTAAATAAAAAAGCAAGAGTGGGTTCTTGTGCACATTTTTCAAGGCAATTTTAAAGAGCCTCAACAAAGTCAAGGTGTCACGATTATCCTTTTTAATGCAACCACGGAGTCCACATACGATGTATATACACAGTCTTATCTAGACTCCCTTATGTAACAGAATTAATATAAAGCTCGCTCTGTTGTTACCAGGGCTAAACACTTTACCAGCCTTTGACAGCCTGGCAATCTCCGACGTGTCCTAAAAGCAGACCACCTTGTTACCTTGTCGTGGCTGATTCACTTCAGACGCCATAATGTCGCTTTGGCTGACTGCACAACTTTACACCCGACCTTTCCTCGTCAACCGTCTTACTAATCATCCCATCCTCTCTTTCAGGCTTCATCCACCGTCCATGATGTTGATGTCAAGTGTTTTCTGGATGATGCTGTCGTACCCTTTCACCGTCGTGATGACGTTCCTCAGCACTGTCGTCCTCACCGCAGTCGTCTACGTTAAGACACTCTTCAGACCCAAAGAATCGATTCCCAGGCTGTACTTCCGGGATTCCGCCATGGCGCAACACATCGTTAACAAATGCACGTCACTGCGCCGACCTATGAGACTTCCGGTCTGGCTACAGAATGCGCATGTGCAGACACTTTGTGGCTTCTTTTTAAAACTTTTCAGAACTCAATTCCGTAGAGAATATGTGCAGCTCGAAGATGACGGAGTTGTCGCCCTTGACTGGACCGCGACCTCGCGGTATATGGGCAACGCTACGGCTATTATCATCATTGTGCCAGACCTTAATGGCGACGCCGCCAGTATGGCGCAGTACTGCAGCGTCTTTACCTCCAGAGGCTACCGCTCCGTTATCTTCAACCGTCGTGGTCACGGCGGGTCCTTCTTGACTAGTGCTGGACTCGAGGCTTACGGCTGTTGTTCGGATCTCCGCGGTGCCATACAATCTCTCCGACACCGCTTCCCTGGGTCCCCCATCGCCGGACTCGGGGCTGGAGCGGGCGCAGATCTACTCATGTCCTACTTAGGGGAATTCGGCTCTTCATCCCTTCTATCCTCAGTCACGTGCATTTCACCAACATATGATTCTGAGGATGTGTATATGAACAAAATTCCTAAAATATACGAAATGACATATCTAATGTATTTGAAAAAGATTTTGGGACGCCATGCGGAGAGTTTTTCTAACGTTGTTGATGTTGACGCTGCCCTCCGCGCATGGAATTTCAAGGACTATGATTCACACGTGTACAGCAAGCTCGGCGGATATCCGGGACTTGAAGAATACTGGGAAGAAAATTCGCCCATGCGAGATGTGGACGAGATTTCAGTTCCGGTGTTGTGCATCAACAGCATGGATGATCCAATCAGTGTTAAAGAAAACATTCCTTATGACTTGTTCAGATCTTCTCTCAATTTCTTCCTAGTCACTTTAGAGAGAGGCGGACATTGTGGATTCTACGAGAAGGCCACGGGTTCTGCATGGACAGTGAAACCAGCTCTTGACTTCATCGATTCTGTGTTCAGTTTCCCTTCAGCCATTCCAGCGACGCAAAGGATTGTTGGCGAAAGGGCCTGGCAAAGATGAACTACCCCCCTTGTCGCTGACGCAGCGTGATCTAGTCACATGACACGACTCTTCCCGAGTCGTGTCACAGTCGTTGAGCTCGGAATGGCTTCTGGGGAAGTACTGACGAATTCCTGTTTGACAAAACCGCACAAGACCAAAGACAGACCGTGAACTGCACAGACAACTGCACACGCAACTGCACACGCAACAGTTGAAAGCAGAGAAGTCAGATCTGGCGAAGTAGTTGCGTGCAGGACTGTTATCTGTTTCTCTCCAGCTGACAGTGGCGTATGACGTCATGAAGGTGATGACGTGCGCTACAGAGGAACATTCAGAACTGTTCGATGGTGGCGTTGGCATTGGTCAGAGAGCACAACTTTGTATTTCGTTTCCTCGGCTTTGACAACAGAAAGTGTCACAAAGCTTGTCTCAAATGACGATATGTTTCGTAAAATTGAAGCCATCAAGAAAATTGTTAATTGGAGATATAAATTGCAGTAGCGCTTGGTTGCACCGAGGTGATTACTTGTATTTCACCAAGCAAGGATCTACCCTGTTGACACTAACGCTATGACTGACCATTTGTGTTCTAGCGAGTAAATTCACAGAATGGGACATGAACAAACTACGACCAAGTCCAGCGGGTGACCATCGATGGATAGATGTCATGACAGATCGGAGCCATGAAAGACATTAGCCTGAAAGGCATTGTTTTGAATACCACAAGTCCATGAAAGTATTTGATGATATACTAGCTGTAGGCATTTTGTATTGTCTAAAGAGAAACGATCAGCCGCCATTAATTATATATTGTTTGTCTTTAAACGGTTTCAGAAAAGAATTGATCGGGTCTTATACAGTGTTTCGGTTTAATAGGAAGCTCCGGTACATGGTAACCATGGTAACTTTAAAAACTGTGTTCCTGCTTTGATGATGCTTTGATAAGGCAGTTCGGTGAAGATGAGTGGCAGGCTGAAGCAGCTCTGCGGTGTACAGTGACCTCAAGGTGACCTCTGAGAGTAGTGTGCATGGCCAGGCTGGCCCTGGTTACATGTAGTTACATTTTGTTACATTTATAGAAATGTTATCTTATGGTGTAATGTTCGCTGTTATTGCTGCAATGCCGACATTCCTGTGAAAAGTTTGATTCATCTGTGATGTACATATTATAATAAATTATTATATTACATAACTTTATAATAAAACTGAATTGAATTATAACACCGATTTGTGTTATATATTGGAATTGTGCATTTTGATTGCAACGATGCATACATATACAATATACGTAGCTTGACAGTGAAATTGGGTTTAACGTCGCGTCCAAGATTATTGCACTTATATAGCCACGTGCATGCACGTGTATGTGTGTGTGTGGCTGCTTGTACTAGTCCGGACCGATGCCGATTTATAGTGCTAGCCCACTGTGATACCATGCCGCAGTTTAATATGAATACCCCACTGAGACACACTATACTGACTCCGAGCCGACCAGTCCTTGTTTTAGCCCTTAATGCCGAGCGCCAGACAGGGTGACAACAAGTACCATCTTTTAACGTCTTTTGGTATGACGCGGACGGGGATCGAACCCCTGACCTTCCGCTCTCCGGGCGGACGCTCTACCGCTAGACCACGGAGGCGGTCCGTATGTTAACGAGAGGACTGGTGCTGATATGTGTCTTAATAGTAAATTACGACGCGTATCTTGACCACAACCCATGCTTGCCGTAAAATGCGACTTTGCTTGGTCCAGACTCGATATTTACTGACCGCCTTCATATAGGTGGAACTTTGCCGAGTGCGGCGTTAAATAACAAACAAACAAAGGTATATACGAACACGATACGTATAACGGTATACATATCGATAGTAAAATACATACTTTATGTATCACAGTGTAAGGTATAAACTATACGTATCTCGGAAGTAAGGTATATACTACACGTTTATCATATAACGGGTAGGTTTCTCGGCAGGATAAAGCCAACGGATAAAAACGATATCCGTTGTGGTCATATGCGGATAGAGATGCAAATATCAAAGGTCAAGTAGGGACTACTCTCAGGGTTTATAAACAAACATGGCGTCCCCCTCGTCATTCGAGTCAGAATTTACCATCGGCGATCTGGATAAACTACAGAGATAATTGCTTTCATTATCAAAAGAACAGTCTTATATACTTAAAATCAGTGTCTGTGACGTAGCAAAGGCATTTCATACGTTTTTTCAACTGTGGAGATATAAATTTCGACACAATTTTGTAGACCTCTGCGGCTTGAACCTTTCTCCACAAATTAAAATAGTTGGATTTGGCCGAAATATGTTTGAATGGTTACCTTGTTTCGTTTTGTCGCTGTGTGTACATCTGACCACATTTTAACGTCATGACATGACAGACTGACTGTCAACAACGTCTAACCTTTGACAAAGGGCAGTTACTCTAGCAGGCAGACCGATGGATTGCCGCGAAAGGCAATTAAAAACAATTGTTGTTTTGCGTATATGTTGCTTCGCCACTGTATAAGAAACAGATTTGAGTTGGAACTATATTGGCTACTGTCACTGTCACTTATACCCTGTGACGTAATAAATATTAATGCGCGCATTCCAGGAAAACTCGCAATGTTTCGGTAATGTTTGTGAGAGAGGGAAAGCGATTTTGAAGCACAAAATTAAAGAATGACATTATATGATAAAGAGGTTATCACGCTTGTGTGTTTGGGGATGGCAAATGTCCCGTATTAGGAATAAACACGATGTATTTAGCTAAATACAATGTTTATTCCTAATGCAGGATATTTACCATCCCCAAACACACTCGCGTGATAACCTCTATATCTCTACAGCTGGTATACCGTTCTTCCAAACTACCTTAGTATTTTTAGATAAATTAATCTACCAATATCATGACATGGACTAACATAGGAACAAGCAAAAAATGAAAGAAAAGGGGAGTCTTGTGAAAGAAATGGAGTCCCGGATGATTGAGACTCATGAAATAGTCAAGGAAAATCTTCAAAGATCATCCCAGTGTCGGAAGCAGTATTATGATCGCAAAGCTCAGGCTAAACCATTTTTATCCATTGGTTTTATCCAACAATTTGTTTGTTGTTCAACGCCGCTCTCATCAATATACGGTTTTGTCCTAGAGCGAGTGAGTGAATGAGTTGGGTTTAACGCCGCTTTTAACAGTTTTCCAGTTATGTCAGGGCGTGTCAGCCTAATGTGGTAGGGTAGGAAAGCCGAAGTGATGCAGGTCTCAGACGTTAAATTACCACTTCGGTAACTTAGAAACAGAAATAGAGAATACTACATTCATGGTGTATGGTTGATACCATAGAAAGTTCACGAGTTTCGTTAAAATGGTATCTAACGAGAATGAGTGTGGTATTTTATTTATTACCCACATTAAATATATATTTGAGTGTAAATACTTAACAACTTTCGTTCGTTGACCGACCAAACTGAAACCGGTTGCAAAATCTGGTTGCGCATGAATATTGATATATGCTCAAATATGGGCATTGTTGACAAACAAAACAACACCGACACTCAAGATCCTTATGGACGAAATTCTTCAACTTAAGGTAATTCAAGCGCCATGTTTTTAGTACGAAGGACACCTTTATGAAAATTTGAAAAGTCACATAAGCCCCGCTTTGAATATCGGACTAACAGTCGGCCACTCGCGCTGCCGGTGTCCCGTCTGTGCAATCAAAATGGTTCGGTTTCCTTGATCTATCAGCAGAATCTATATCATCGTACCAGAGGGAAATCAGAGTGTTCGCCAAAGACATTCATGTTAACTGTACCACCCTATACTCAAGACGTGAAAATCAACAAACTCAAGTCTGCTTGCATGTCAGTGACAGCTTCGAACGATCGAAGGGCAAGGTCACCACCGGAATAAGAAAAGACAACCGTGATCTGGGCCTGCTCACAGCGTTTTACGCTAGAGATAGGGAATGTTATTGTTCACATTTGGGATGTTTGGGGCCACAAAATCAGAAGTCAGGCACACTTCCACGGAGCTTTCGAATGATTTGTATCAGAATTGTTCACTTTTGGTGATATGGTAGTGCAGTCGTGTACGTTCATTCATGAACAACATCTCCCGAAACAGCGCCACAAAATACACTTCGAAGGGAACACTGATGGCACAAACGGATCATCCCAAGTAAGGCTAAATATCTGTCCAGATAGTTTAAACATACTCCATTTCACAACGCTTATCCCTTTACGTTAAATCAAATTGAAAGTTGCGAAAGTGGTCGGGTGCGTCACGCTCATGGGAGCCCTCGCTCTATTGATCGGTAGTCGTACATTGTAAATAGGCCTAGATATCGCTCGATTATATAATGTTTGTAGAAGCTCTATGCATAACTTATATTGAATGCAAACTGAATTTGATGCCTGTGACTATTTTGTTTGGTTTAATAAAGTGTATGTAAATATCTCTCGTTCTCATTAATTTCTTCAGTTCTGCCTTGTGGTTGCAAAATGAATGACGTCTCGCAATTTTTATGAATGAAAAAAGTAGTCCCGGTGTGACAGAGGTCACGGTTATCAAATCAAAACGAATAAAACAAGGTCAACCTTGTACGACACACGTGTGGCGTACGGATTTAGTATCTTACCACCTGTATCTTCACCACGTGGGTAATAATCTGGGCGAATCCACAATCATAGTTTTCTGGCGTGCCAGAGGGACGCAACTCTGCACATCGAATCGCCTTAGACGACAGGGACCCCCTGCCCCCCTTATCCTACAGTTGTTTGGTGGGTTTGTTGTTTAACGCCGCAGTCAGCAATATTCCAGCTATATATGATGGCGGTCTGTAAAATAATCGAGTCTTGACCAGATAATCTAGTGATTAATTCGCGCAATTGGGATCGATGACATGCATCAACCAAGTCAGCGAGTCTGACCACCCGATCCCGTTATAGTCGCCTCTTACGTCAAGCATACTCGCCTTTTACTGCAAGCATGGTATGCTGAAGACTTATTCTACCCCGGAACTTCACAGGTGGATTAAGATAATAAAAAATCGGACAAGAAAGTACCTAATGTATCGAACATTTTTCTTTTTCTCAGATATAGGTTTTAGATTCAAACAAGGGGGAAAAAACGAGCGTTGCCGTTTTGTCTAAAAACTGTGTTGCCTTAATGGGTACATCCGTTTTCGACTGTTGCCGTTCACAGTGTAAACACTGATCATATTTGTAACAGTTCAGGAAGTAGCAAGCAATGGAGAGGTTGTGGTCAACTGTGGAGAAGTTGTTGTCTCCGGAGACGGCGGGGGTTATAAAAGAGAAGGCAGGAGAAGGGCTTGAGTTAGTTGTCAGACTGTCAACGGATTACAAGCTCGTCCTTGTCGGGGCCGGGGCTGTCGTTGGGTTGTATTGGTGAGTTGTCATCTCATAGTATCAATACTATCATACGTCTGTTGCATCGTTAAGTCGAAATTTCACCTGTTTTGGAAGCAGATTCTATATAAATTGCTGTGGGTACACCTGCAAAAAATGAAATGGTGTGATTATAATTTTACTTCAATAAGCAATAAATCCCTGTATATTTTCTGTGCAGTGACCAAGAAATGTTATTGTGTAGGCTTGCGCAAGTTCACACCCGATTTCACTACAGCTGATATCAGAGACCATATTTGGTCATTTTCTAGGTTGGTTTAATTATGCGTCATATATATATATATAAATATATATATATATATATTAGCTTGCAGATAAATGAAATAATTTAAGTTAAATAGCACAATTCTAAATAGGCTACACCTCAATAAATATTTAGAGGTTACAACACAGCAACTTTCATATCCTATCCTGTATTCACCCTTGACCCCCGTGTCAGGCTGAGGGTAGGACATTCCAAACGTCTCGGATCGATAGGGGTGTCTCGGGTTGATAGGGGTGTATCGGGTTGATATGGGGTTCTCGGGTTGATAAGGGGGTCACTGTTTGATATGGGCCTGGCTCTCGGGTTGATATTGGGGTCTTAGACTGATATGGGGGTCTTGGGTTGATATGGGGGTCTTGGGTTGATATGGGGGTCTTGGGATGATAAGGGGGTCACTGTTTGATATGGGCCTGGCTCTCGTCTTGATATTGGGGTCTTAGACTGATATGGGGGTCTTGGGTTGATATGGGGTTCTCGGGTTGATATCGGAGTCACAGGTTGATATCTGGATGTCAGGTTGATATGGGGTCTCTTGTTGATATGGGGGTCTTGTGTTGATATTGGGGTCTTAGGCTGATATGGGGGTCACTGTTTGATATGGGGGTCTTGTGTTGATATTGGGGTCTTAGGCTGATATGGGGGTCTCGGGTTGATATGTGAGTCACAGGTTGATATGGGGGTCACTGTTTGATATGGGGGTCTTGGGTTGATAGAGGGTCTTGGTTTGATAGGGGGTCTTGGGTTGATATGGGGGTCTTGTGTGGATATTGAGGTCTCGGGTTGGTCTTGATTTGATAGGGGGTCTTGGGTTGATATGGGGGTGTCGGGTTGATATGGGGGTCTAGGGTTGATGGGGGGTCTTGGGTTGATATGCGAGTCTTGGGTTGATAGGGGGTCTTGGGTTGATAGGGGGTCTTGGTTTGATACGGGTGTCTTGGGTTGATAGGGGGGTCTTGGGTTGATAGGGGGGTCTTGGTTTGATAGGGGGGTCTTGGGTTGATAGGGTGGTCTTGGGTTGATAGGGGGGTCTTTGGTTGATATGGGGGTTTTGGGTTGAAATGGGGGTCTTGGATTGATAGGGGGTCTTGGTTTGATATGGGGGTCTTGGGTTGATAGGGGGGTCTTTGGTAGATATGGGGGTCTCATGTTGATATGGGGTAGGATATGAAAATTGCCATATAGCAATATTTTTATGATATTCCATAATAAAATTTAAAACAAAGTTACATGAACATAAGTCATTTTAGGAGGTCTCCAATAGTGGACGACATCCTCCATTACTGAGATAATTTACAGATAACCTCCACTAGTTCAACCTCCATTAGTTGAATAATTTACAGTACATTAGTAACGCACAAGCTCTGCGTTTTCAGTCAACAGGGTCAGCCCATGCAGGTGGTTGGTTCGTTTCGGGAGAGACAAACTGACAGTCTACGTATATTATAAGACAAAGACAACAAAACAAATGATTTCACAAATCAATAAATATTTAGAGGTTACAACACAGCAACTTTCATATCCTATCCTGTATTCACCCTTGACCCCCATGTCAGGCTGAGGGTAGGACATTCCAAACGTCTCGGATTGATAGGGGTGTCTCGGGTTGATAGGGGTGTCTGGGTTGATAGGGGTGTCTCAGGTTGATATGGGGTTCTCGGGTTGATAAGGGGGTCACTGTTAGATATGGGCCTGGCTCTCGGGTTGATATTGGGGTCTTAGACTGATATAGGGGTCTTGGGTTGATGGCAAGTTTTCGGACATTCTCCTTCACGTAAAATGTATTTCTTTTGCAAGAGAATGCAGTACAGTCTTACCTTGTTTGGAAGACTGTCATGGGAAAGCTTGATGAGCAGACAATGCACTAAGGGACATAACTCCAATTTCTTACCACCAAGGCTGATATTGATTGCCAGTTCAAAATGCATTGACAAGCCATATCAGCCTGGCAAGAGCTGTAATACGGGTCTGTGTAATATGGGTCTGGTTATTACACCCCCTGTGATATGACAGTTTCTATCTTGCCTTCGCACATGGAAAATGCAAATGCACTGACAGGCATATTATACAATTTCACTTTATGGCTATAGTCTACTGCTATGGCCATCAGGGGTTGAAAAATTATTTAAAATGTTACTTGACCAAGGGCAAGTATGACCAACATTCTCACTTGCCCTATTTTAAAATGTACTAGCCTCAAATCAAGCTAATAAATTCAGTAAAATGTTACTGCTGCAGGACTGAGAATAAAATTCAGAAATTTGAACATCCATCAATAAAAGTTCTCTTACGATTGCAAGCGTGTATGTTTGGGTACTTGGAACAAATGGTGCACTTCATGACATTCGCTGTGTCATCATACGCAACCCAAGGAAACTGGTCTTTCCACCCAGCGATGAATGTTCGTTTTTGTTTACATTCGTCATACTTCTTATTCTTTACCTATATACAACTTTCGGAATTTCCCTCTGCCTTCCTTTAAAGTTCGTCCCCACCGCCAAAGAAACTTAAAATAGACCGCTGAGACATGATCGGCCATGTGCGGTACTGGCAACATAAATTGTTATTGCAGATACCCCTCTGGGTGCCAATGAGGCAAAGGGAGGCTACTCTGTCCTTTACTAGCTTACTCATTTGAAACAACAGATTTACTACAGTGATCCCTCGCTATTGCACTCTTCAATATAGCGCTAACTCGGTTATTGTGTTCGGTAACACGTGGTTCCCCAAACTTATATACACCTTTAGTAAACTCAAGTCACTGACACGATGTCATTTCCCCATCGCAAAAACATTACCACCTGCACGCAACACCGGAAATACCAATCAACAAATTCCGCAATTAAATCCTATTATTACTATCTGGTTATAAAAAAAACACGTTTGTACCTTGACATATGTTTGTAGCATATTTTATTAATTTTATTTAAAATTTCATTCAGTACAGTTTAGATCAATTTTGCCGAAATCGTGCGTAAAGGGGTCGATAGATCGCACAACTCGCCATTATTTACAGCAACCACGGTCAGCGCCTCGAATAAACTTTAGTTGACAACGAAAAGAAACACATATCAAATAAATGCCATACTTTCACTCGTTAAAAGTCCCGTTTGTTGTAGTTCGACAAAAGTATATTTCATCAAAGCTAGGCCTAACGAAGCATCTAAAGTCGGAAAATGTTTCAACCTCGCGTTACAATTTCCAAGAAATTCCATTTCCGAGAAACATGTGCCATATATGGAAGTGTTACTACGATTTAACAATGAAACGAGCCTGGTTTTCGTTGTTGACCTGCCTGACATCGAAATGTATTAATCCCATTGGTTGACTGGCGTAGCTGTATGCAAATTACATTGTCAGTCTGGGATACTAACAAAATATTAGCCAATCAAATACCGTAACATGATCACATGATTACATTCGCGTGAAACTTGACCCAGTTCATTTTGTGTGCTCTACTTGTCCACGGGCATGCTAGAAAACGTATATTACACGCCCGACATCTAAACCTTACTTGGCACGGGCGTCGGGCAATGGTATTTTTCAAGCCCTGGCCATACCTGAAAACACAACCCGTGAAGATCTTATGATAATAAAATAGGTCTTTAGCAATCCATGCTTGCCCGAAGCGGTATCTAGGCTTGTATCCCTATTCCGTAGATGGATGCTCATGATGTCAATCACTGAATTGTATGGTACAGATTAATCATTTACAAGCGGCCGTCACATAGCTGGAATATCGCTGAGTAGGGCGATAAACAACAAACAATCAAACCTAAAAAAACACTGTCCACTCACTCACACAGTCCACTCACTCACACAGCCCACTCACTCACACAGTCCACTCACTCACAGTCCACTCACTCACAGTCCACTCACTCACACAGTCCACTCACTCACACAACCAACACACACAGTCCACTCACTCACACAGTCCACTCCCACACACAGTTCACTCACACAACCCACTCACACAGCCCACTCACTCACACAGTCCACTCACTCACACGGTTCACTCACACAGTCCACTCACTCACACAGTCCACTCACACACACATCCACTCACACACACAGTCCACTCACACACACAGCCCACTCACACAGTCCCCTCACTAACACAGTCCGCTCACTCACAGTCCACTCACACACACAGTCCACTCACACACACAGTCCACTCACACACACATCCACTCACTCACACAGTCCACTCACACACACAGTCCACTCACTCAAACAGTCCACTCACACACACACAGTCCACTCACACACACACAGTCCACTCACACACACAGTCCACTCACACAGTCAACTCACTCACACAGTCAACTCACTCACACAGTCCACTCACACACACATCCACTCACACACACAGTCCACTCACACACACAGTCCACTCACATACACAGTCCACTCACTCACACAGTCCACTCACACACACATCCACTCACTCACACAGTTCACTCACACACACACAGTCCACTCACTCACACAGTCCAGTCACACACACATCCACTCACTCACACAGTTAACTCACACACATCCACTCATTCACACAGTCCACTCACACACACATCCACTCACTCACACAGTCCACTCACACACACACAGTCCACTCACTCACACAGTCCACTCACACACACAGTCCACTCATTCACACAGTCCACTCACTCACACAGTCCACTCACACAGTCCACTCACTCACACAGTCCACTCACTCACACAGTCCACTCACTCACACAGTCCACTCACACAGTCCACTCACTCACACAGTCTGTTCACTCACACAGTCTGTTCACTCACACAGTCTATTCACTCAAACAGTCTGTTCACTCACACAGTCTATTCACTCACACAGTCTATTCACTCACACAGTCTGTTCACTCACAGTCTATTCACTCACACAGTCTATTCACTCACACAGTCTGTTCACTCACACAGTCTATTCACTCACACAGTCTATTCACTCACACAGTCTATTCACTCACACAGTCCACTCACTCACACAGTCTATTCACTCACACAGTCTATTCACTCACACAGTCTATTCACTCACACAGTCTGTTCACTCACACAGTCTATTCACTCACACAGTCTATTCACTCACACAGTCCACTCACTCACACAGTCCACTCACTCACACAGTCCACTCACACAGTCCACTCACTCACACAGTCTATTCACGCACACAGTCTGTTCACTCACACAGTCTGTTCACTCACACAGTCTATTCACTCACACAGTCTGTTCACTCACACAGTCTGTTCACTCACACAGTCTGTTCACTCACACAGTCTATTCACTCACACAGTCTATTCACTCACACAGTCTCTTCACTCACACAGTCTGTTCACTCACACAGTCTATTCACTCACACAGTCTAATCACTCACACAGTCTATTCACTCACACAGTCTGTTCACTCACACAGTCTATTCACTCACACAGTCTATTCACTCACACAGTCTATTCACTCACACAGTCTATTCACTCACACAGTCCACTCACACAGTCTATTCACTCACACAGTCTGTTCACTCACACAGTCTATTCACTCACACAGTCTATTCACTCACACAGTCTGTTCACTCACACAGTCTGTTCAATCACAGTCTATTCACTCACACAGTCTATTCACTCACACAGTCTATTCACTCACACAGTCTATTCACTCACACAGTCCACTCACACAGTCTATTCACTCACACAGTCTGTTCACTCACACAGTCTATTCACTCACACAGTCTATTCACTCACACAGTCTGTTCACTCACACAGTCTGTTCAATCACAGTCTATTCACTCACACAGTCTATTCACTCACACAGTCTGTTCACTCACACAGTCTGTTCACTCACACAGTCTATTCACTCAAACAGTCTGTTCACTCACACAGTCTATTCACTCACACAGTCTATTCACTCACACAGTCTGTTCACTCACAGTCTATTCACTCACACAGTCTATTCACTCACACAGTCTGTTCACTCACACAGTCTATTCACTCACACAGTCTATTCACTCACACAGTCTATTCACTCACACAGTCCACTCACTCACACAGTCTATTCACTCACACAGTCTATTCACTCACACAGTCTATTCACTCACACAGTCTGTTCACTCACACAGTCTATTCACTCACACAGTCTATTCACTCACACAGTCCACTCACTCACACAGTCCACTCACTCACACAGTCCACTCACACAGTCCACTCACTCACACAGTCTATTCACGCACACAGTCTGTTCACTCACACAGTCTGTTCACTCACACAGTCTATTCACTCACACAGTCTGTTCACTCACACAGTCTGTTCACTCACACAGTCTGTTCACTCACACAGTCTATTCACTCACACAGTCTATTCACTCACACAGTCTCTTCACTCACACAGTCTGTTCACTCACACAGTCTATTCACTCACACAGTCTAATCACTCACACAGTCTATTCACTCACACAGTCTGTTCACTCACACAGTCTATTCACTCACACAGTCTATTCACTCACACAGTCTATTCACTCACACAGTCTATTCACTCACACAGTCCACTCACACAGTCTATTCACTCACACAGTCTGTTCACTCACACAGTCTATTCACTCACACAGTCTATTCACTCACACAGTCTGTTCACTCACACAGTCTGTTCAATCACAGTCTATTCACTCACACAGTCTATTCACTCACACAGTCTATTCACTCACACAGTCTATTCACTCACACAGTCTACTCACCCGTGTTTCAGGTACACCACCTGGACACATGGATTCTTTAAGAAGTTGGGAATTCCCGGTCCAAAGCCAGGAATATTTGGAGCAATGTCTCAATTCAAGAAATTTGTGAGTTAAACCAACACCTTCTGATTTCTAGCTTTGCACATCTGTGAACTCCCAGTGGGGAAAGGCGAGACACTGAATAGGTATTCAGAACTACTTGTGGGTTATCATAAGACATACATATCCTGAAACACTGGTGCCAATCTGATACCTATCATGATATTCACACTTATAGTGATCAAGTCACAATTATGAGTTTCAATTAACTTGTCCTTTGTTATCCAAGATGTAAACATCACAAAGAATCCAAGATGTTTACAGTAAAATGTTTCTAAAATGTCAACAACACTCGTCTTGTAGTCTTTGCCAAACTGCCCTGTAGTTAAGCTCTCATAAGGACTTGTAAAAACTGACCATATTTAAGGTTTTTGCTGTTATCATTATAAGGACTAGTTTCCACTGCTGAATATACATTACGGTATTCGACGTAATAAGCGCCCCGCTCTAATAAGCGACCATGGCGATATTTGCTAAGATATTGGCTAGTGAACAATCCTAATTAGCACCCCTTCCGATAGATCAATGTACATAAGACTTATTTATTCGTTTAAAATACGCACTCGTGTGTGATATGCACCCTTAATTATGGGCAATTAAATTTTGGAAAAATATATCTGTCGCATATATAAACATTTCAGGCTGTCAGCAAAAACCACGAAATTTATCTTTTAACTCTTTTTTTTTTCACCAATATAATATTCTAATAAGAGCCCACTATTTCTAATTTGGAGAGCACCCTGGGCGCTTGTTATGTGGAATACGGTAATAACATTATTAATGCAAGGTGTAAACAAGATAATGAATCCAAGAGGTAAACAAAATAATGAATTCAAGGTATTGACAATAACAATGAATCATTGGTCCATCCTTCATGTAAGTGAGTGAGTGAGTGAATATGGTTTTACGCCACTTTTAGCAATATTCAAGTATTATCATGGCGGGGGACACCAGAAATGGGCTTCACACATTGTACCCATGTCAGGAATTGAACGTGGGTCTTTGGCGTGACTAACGAACGCTTTAACCACCAGGCTACCTGACCGCCCGTATCATGTAAGTACTTGATACAAAAGATAACCAATACCAACATGTCTCACTTAAACCGACTTTATTTCACTTTTGAACATTTTTAAAAAAAAATTTCAACTTAACATTTTCAGTCAGATCTACGAACCTCACTATTGACACATCCCAAAATATCAAAACCGTTGAACCCCCCAAAATGTGAAAAAGTATCAAAGAAAATGCATTGTAGCGTATTCTGAAGCATTAAAAACGTGTACTAGAACTGTTCAGAGAATTGAAAAATATCAGTGGAAAAACATTGTAGCATAGTTTATTGTATTTTTAGCCGACCATCTTCACTCATGTTTTATTTAACTGAATAAAGGTGAGCTTCTATACCTCTAGTAATCAGGTTCATATTAAACTAATCAATGTTTTTGTTTTAAACAATTTGCTTTCCATTTTAGGGGTCTATTCCAAAATATGACCAACACATTATTGAGAAATACGGCAAGGTTGTCGGGTAAGTAGCATGTTCAATAGGTCATTAGTTACAAACGTTCATTGCACCATACATTGGTGATTGTTTAAATAGAATGCTACTGAATATTAATTGAAGAAAGACCTGCAAATCGTATGTAACTCAATAATCTTTCCTTTGATGGAAGACAAATCTGTTCTGACAGAAAAGAAATATTTTACAACAAATATCCTGTATATTTACTTCAGACAGATGATGTGTTGAACCCTGTGATACGGAAACTGTCAGTCTGCCTTTAGATCAGCCCTTTCTGCATGTGTCATGTATATTTGATATGCAATTAGCATGGGATGTATATTAACATTTGTTAAGTGTTTGGGCATACTATATTTTTTACCCTGTTGTGACATTTGTCCGTCTCATACCCTCTTAAACTTCACACATTCCTCCCCACACCATAACACTCCATCCACCACCTGAACACAGCATGTCGCCGTTCGTTCTTCCCTTTGGCAGTAAACACGCTGTCTTCCATCAGCTCTAACCAGAAAGAACCGACTCTCATCGCCGCCGGTCACATCACTGACAACGATTTACCCATCTCAATCTCTGACAATGATGTTGTCCTGTCAAAAACTGTCTTCTGTAAAGTCTGTAAGCCCAAATTCCTTGAGCCCTGAGTTGCCTTGCCATTATCTGTCTACTAACCATATGCCCTTAGGCATTTGTCGCTGATGAAGTCACTCTAAGGAATCAATTCCAGAGATGCAAAGTACACAAATACCGGTCTTCATTGTGCATAGTTACCTTGGGTCTGCCTGTTCTTGGCCTCTCTTGGCCTCTCTTGGCCTATCTGTCTGGTCTGTTACAGCAACACGGGAGAAACCAAAAGTTCTAGCAATGTGGGCATGGGTGGCTCCAATCCGTGTCATACCCGCTTTGCTCGGGTGCCAGTCGTGGCATTTCTATGGTAGATTTTTATCAGTGTCAGTATCTGACATGCCGTCTACATCATTTGTATACCCTTATTGCATGTGTAGTTTCGGCTGTCAAGCGGCACTTGTTTTTCACCTTTTTCACATTTTATACAAAACAACATACCATGGACGTGTATCATTTTGGCATCGAGCATTGTTGTGTTTGGTTGATGTGTTTTGTGCACTGATTTAGTTTGAACTTGTTTTTTTAAATTGTTGCAATTGTGTTTATAAAGATTTCTTTTGGCAGTCAGTTTACATCTACTTCCACTGTGTCATAAATCTAAATTTACTGAAATAATATGTATTTTTATATATATATATTTATATGTATGTTTATATATATGTTTATTTTTTCCAGTCTTTTCCATATGCGCAAACCGATATATCTCATTGCCGACATCGACATAATCAAGCAGATCACGGTTAAGGAATTTTCATCATTCATTAACCGCTCAGTGAGTAAGATATTCATTCTCAGGATAGACTGGTCCCCAGCACTGTATTGCTAAGCTTGTTTGACTCCTTGTGTTGCCTTGACTGTTGTACTGCTATGACTAAATTAATGTACTGGTTTTCCTAGTCTACTGCCTTGAATGTCATACTGGTTTAACTGTTGTATTGATTTGAATGTTGCAGTGATTTGACTGTCAAACTCGTTTGACTGCCTCTACTAGTTTGACTGCACTGATTGACAGAATCTATTGCTTTCTTTGCTTCTTTAACTAGTTTGACTGACTACTGGTTTGAGTGTTGCAGTGTTTGACTGTTGTACTCGTTTGACTGTTTGTACTGGTTTGACTGTTGTACTGATTTGACTGTTCTACTGGTTAACTGTTTGTACTAGTTTGACTGTTGCACTGGTTTGACTGTTGTACTGGTTTGACTGTTGTATTGGATTGACTGTTGTACTGGTTTGACTGTTTGTACTGATTTGGCTGTACTAGTTTGACTGTTGTACTGGTTTGACTGTTTGTTCTGATTTGACTGTTCTACTGGTTTGACTGTTTGTTCTGGTTTGACTGTTTGTACTAATTTGACTGTTTGTACTGATTTGAATGTTTGTACTGGTTTGACTGTTGTACTGGATTGACTGTTGTACTGGTTTGACTGTTTGTACTGGTTTGACTAAACTAGTTTGACTGTTTGTACTGATTTGACTGTTTGTACTGGTTTGACTGTTGTGCTGGTTTGACTGTTGTGCTGGTTTGGCTGTTTGTGCTGGTTTGAGTGTCATGCAGGTTTGACTGTTTGTACTGGTTTGACTGTTTGTACTGGTTTGACTGTTTGCACTGGTTTTACTGTTTGCACTGGTTTTACTGTTTGTACTGGTTTGACTGTTTGCACTGGTTTGACTGTTTGCACTGGTTTGACTGTAATAGGTTGTACTGGTTTGACTGTTTGCACTGGGTTTACTGTTTGTACTGGTTTGACTGTTTGCACTAGTTTGACTGTTTGCACTGGTTTGACTGTTTGCACTGGTTTGACTGTAATAGTTTGTACTGGTTTGACTGTTTGTACTGGTTTGACTGTTTGTACTGGTTTGACTGTTTGTCCTGGTTTGACTGTTGCACTGGTTTGACTGTTGCAAAGGTTTGACTGTTGTACTGGTTTGACTGTACTGGTTTGACTGTTGTACTGGTTTGACTGTTTGTAGTGGTTTGACTGATTTTGTGGTTTGACTCTTGTACTGCTTGTAGTGGTTTGACTGTGGTTCAAATTTTACTGCACTGTTTGACTGAATCTAGTGCTCTGTTTGCTTCTTGTACTGGTTTGACAGTTGTCGTGGTTTGACTGTCGCTATATCCAAGCTGCACCAGTGCAGGTAAAACATTGCAGGTGCAGGTAACTTTTATTGTCAGGTTGCACCGAGTGCAGGTAACATTTCCCACCACAAGTGCACAGCAGCAGTCAAATTTAACAAAAATAGAAAACTGAATTCTTTTAAAACTTGCCGTAGATCTTTTAGAATCCAGGAAACAAAAGTTCATGAAAATAGTGAAATACACAGGTGGTCTGAATACTGCGAATTTGCAGAACTAAATCTTCCTGATTAGCACTGGAACAGTCATTCATGCAGTTACAATCACAACAAACAGACACTTTGAAACGTCTGTTTAAGTTTTTTTACTGGATATCAAGATGTGAAAAGCCATATACAGATTTCCTCAAAATAAGCACATTCTAAAGTTTATTTTCTCTTTGAATTTAATTTATATTCAAATAGCTGAACATACAGTGTTTCAAGGTACTGGTATGATAAAATGGTGCAGCCAATATTTGGGTGTGCAACCTGATTACTTCACTTGGTTGCTCCTGGAGCAGGTGGTAAAACAGACTGCATGTTTGCTTCTTTCACCTTTATTTTATGTGATTGGAATTAAGTCAGTTTGCCATTTCTCCATTTGCAGACAATCACATTGCCACATCTCCTCTAAAGGCGTCATACACATGAAAGGTTGTGTGAATGGTGCGAGCCATGGTGTCTGTAAAGTTCCTCACGGAATTCTGGTCTGACTTGATAAATATTCACCATCCAAAACTAAATGATCTCGCAGACAAGTCATCATTGGCTCAACCTCTTTGTGCAGGTATCCCAAATTCCTGTCTGTGGTCAATTTTATAAAATTCAGCTGCTATTTTGAAGCCACAGCTACCAGCTACCACCTGTTCAGATGTAAAAAGTAGATGTTTCTTCATGCCAATCAATTGTTGTGTATTGCACCTCCTCCTCAACAACCCTCATTAGGTCCCTCTCCTCCCCCACCCCTCCTCAACAAGCCTGGGGAAATGACAGTGTTACCCCTCTCTCAACAGGTCCTCCTGAACAACCCTCCTTGGGTCTCTCCCCTCTCTCCCCCACCCCTCCTAACCAAGTGTAGAAGCAGTCATTCTGGGAATTCCCCTTCTGCGTACTCCCATACATTTTTCTTTCGTACAAATCAACACACAGAAGGCAGATGTACAGTCCCTGAGTTGTTGTGTATTGCATCAATCATATTCAATTTAACATTTAACATTGTTGCACATGTCCAAACTTTTGGCTCAGTGAAGTTTTATGCAGGAAATATTTGAACATCATCGCTGACAGTAAATGTTCTTAAATGGGTGTCAGAGCTACAGTGCTGTTGCAATCTTATTTAAACTTTCAGAAAAGCTCCAACTTTCCACGAGACCCACTGTTAAAGGAGTCGCTTGTTTTCTTGGTTGATGATCACTGGAAGTTCATTCGAGGCATCCTGAGTCCCACGTTCACAGCAGGCAGGATGAAGGAGGTAATGTCATGCTCAGGTCATGCTCAGGTCATGTCATGTCCTGATTGTCCTGAGTCCCACGTTCACAAGTACAGCTGACCCTACTTGAATCAAGAGAGAAAAAATATAATTCCCTGACCCTTAATACACCCTCAGCTTCGTCATGTAGCAGAGCACACAATGTTCTTTTTGATCATACTTCAAACAAAGGAACTATACTATGACTGGAATGATTCAATGGTTATAGGACTGAATGGAGGAATATTAATTGACAGATGATACCGCTGATGCAGACTTGCATGGCTTCTCTAGTGACAAACCTCTGGAAAACTACAGAGGAAGGCACGAAAACAGTCAAAATGAACGAGTAAGTTAACTTAAAACTCATAGGTTGAGAGTCCCTGTGTAGATTCTGGGGCTGAAGATGTCCCCAGTTGCTCATGCTTGGTGCAAGGGTCAGTAACATTGTGTCGGATGGACAGGCTGATTTGTGTCATCATTGCCTGATGGTGTGGATCGTTGCTCATGCTTGGTGCAAGGGTCAGTAACATTGTGTCGGATGGTCAGGCTGATTTGTGTCATCATTGCCTGATGGTGTGGATTGTTGCTCATGCTTGGTGCAAGTGCCAGTAACATTGTGTCGGGTGGTCAGGCTGATTTGTGTCAATATGGCCTGATGGTGTGGATCGTTGCTGATGCATGGGGGAAGGGTCCAGTAACATTGTGTCGGGTGGTCATGTTGATTTGTGTCATTATGGCCTGATAGTGTGGATCGTTGCTCATGCTTGGTGCAAGGGTCAGTAACATTGTGTCGGGTGGTCATGTTGATTTGTGTCATCATGACCTGATGATGTGGATCGTTGCTGATGCATGGGGGAAGGGTCCAGTAACATTGTGTCGGGTGGTCAGGCTGATTTGTGTCATCATGACCTGATGATGTGGATCGTTGCTGATGCATGGGGGAAGGGTCCAGTAACATTGTGTCGGGTGGTCAGGCTGATTTGTGTCATCATTGCCTGATGGTGTGGATCGTTGCTGATGCATGGGGGAAGGGTCCAGTAACATTGTGTCGGGTGGTCAGGCTGATTTGTGTCATCATGACCTGATGATGTGGATCGTTGCTGATGCATGGGGGAAGGGTCCAGTAACATTGTGTCGGGTGGTCAGGCTGATTTGTGTCATCATGACCTGATGATGTGGATCGTTGCTGATGCATGGGGGAAGGGTCCTGTAACATTGTGTCGGGTGGTCAGGCTGATTTGTGTCATCATGACCTGATGGTGTGGATCGTTGCTGATGCATGGGGGAAGGGTCCTGTAACATTGTGTCGGGTGGTCAGGCTGATTTGTGTCATCATGACCTGATGATGTGGATCGTTGCTGATGCATGGGGGAAGGGTCCTGTAACATTGTGTCGGGTGGTCAGGCTGATTTGTGTCATCATGACCTGATGGTGTGGATCGTTGCTGATGCATGGGGGAAGGGTCCAGTAACATTGTGTCGGGTGGTCAGGCTGATTTGTGTCATCATGACCTGATGATGTGGATCGTTGCTGATGCATGGGGGAAGGGTCCTGTAACATTGTGTCGGGTGGTCAGGCTGATTTGTGTCATCATGACCTGATGGTGTGGATTGTTGCTGATGCATGGGGGAAGGGTCCTGTAACATTGTGTCGGGTGGTCAGGCTGATTTGTGTCATCATGACCTGATGGTGTGGATCGTTGCTCATGCTTGTTCAAGGGTCCAGTAACATTGTGTCGGGTGGTCAGGCTGATTTGTGTCATCATGACCTAATAGTGTGGATTGTTGCTCATGCTTGTTACAAGGGTCCAGTAACATTGTGTTGTGTGGTCAGGCTGATTTGTGTCATCATGACCTGATGGTGTGGATCGTTGCTCATGCTTGGTGCAAGGGTCCAGTTACATTGTGTCGGGTGGTCAGGCTGATTTGTGTCATCATGACCTAATAGTGTGGATTGTTGCTCATGCTTGTTGCAAGGGTCCAGTAACATTGTGTTGGGTGGTCAGGCTGATTTGTGTCATCATGACCTGATGGTGTGGATCGTTGCTCATGCTTGTTCAAGGGTCCAGTAACATTGTGTCGGGTGGTCAGGCTGATTTGTGTCATCATGACCTGATGGTGTGGATCGTTGCTCATGCTTGGTGCAAGAGTCAGTAACATTGTGTCGGGTGGTCAAGCTGATTTGTGTCATCATGATCTGATGGTGTGGATCGTTGCTCATGCTTGTTGCAAGGGTCAGTAACATTGTGTCAGGTGGTCAGGCTGATTTGTGTCATCATGACCTGATAGTGTGGATCGTTGCTCATGCTTGGTGCAAGGGTACAGTAACATTGTGTTGGGTGGTCAGGCTGATTTGTGTCATCATTGCCTGATGGTGTGGAATCGTTGCTCATGCTTGGTGCAAGGGTCAGTAACATTGTGTCGGGTGGACAGGCTGATTTGTGTCATCATGACCTGATGGTGTGGATTGTTGCTCATGCTTTCAGTCACTGGTTTGCCTGGTCCAGTTATTTACATCATGTTGTAGCTTGAATACTGCTGACTGTGCATTAAACAATCACTCACTCACTTATTCTAAGCAGGAAATGTCCCTTGTCATAGAAGTTGACAAAATAAATGGTGGAGTGGATTGATGTCGTTAGACAATCACCTGTAACTTCAGAATCATTTGTAAGGCCATTTTCACTTTGAGATACTACAGCAACAATCCCACATAATTTTGGGCAGTGGGGTAGCCTAGAGGATAAAGCGTCGCTCAGCACGCCGAAGACCCAGGTTCGATTCTCCACATGGGTACAATGTGTGCATGAGGCCCATTTCTGGTGTCCCCCGCCGTGATATTGCTGGAATATTGGTAAAAGCAGCATAAAACCGTACTCACTCACTCACCCATATGAAATAAATATTTGAAGAAGTGAATAAAAGCATCCAATTTGAAATTGTGAAGAAAATATATTAAAAAAAGTGAAAAGAAACATGTTGACACTGTCCTCAAAGTTTAAAACTTGACATTAATTTGTTCCAGTGTATTTGGACTGTATTCTCTGGATGTCATCGCCTCTACAGCATTCGGCATTGAGGCTGACTGCCAGGCAGACCCTGAAAATGCCTTTATAATCAACGCTCGGAAGATGACAGAAAGAGGACTCAAATTGATTGTTGTTTTTATGCTCTGCAGTAAGTTTCTGAACATTCACTTTCCTTTCATGGAACCTTGGAAATACATCTTAGACTTTGACTTCAGCGTGTATCCCCATTCCTTCAATTTTACAAACATTTGCTACCGGGGATTTTTTTATTAAACAGCCTTATGTAAACGGTGATGCCTGAATTTGACCACCTCCAGTGCTATGCTTTGTCTTTGTAAGCACTGGGTGATTGGTCATCTCATGTCATATCAGGGAAAACTCTAATAATATCGCTTGGAAATATTTGTGACAAATTCATATGTCACGTCAAAGGTCCGGACCATATGCTGAAAAATGTTTGTTTTCCAGAGAGAAGGATTAGGTGAAAGTCAATAACACTTAGTCTCTGCATTCCTTTTGGTCGAGATGCGGAAAGGTTGTAAGTGAACTATGTTTAGGGTCAAGGTCACATTGAAGGCCATTCATCTGTATGTATCACTGAGATGCTGATTTTTGCAAATATTATACATGTAGTTTTTATGTAATTTGATAAGAAATTTGAGATGCACAGTATTACCAGTATACCACGATTTGGAATAATAATTAACATGTATCACAATACATTTGAATAATACCGGTGTATTGGGTTTGCGACTGAATGTGACTTGAAATTCTGAAATTCCGAAGTTAGATTTCAGTGATCGAATTCAAGCGAAACTATTAGCAAGTAGCTACCTGTACGTCATGTTTGACGGTGGACGACTACAAATTTGTCAAAAACATCCTGGGGAGGTCCAATGTCAGACTTAAGAAAGAAAACATGATCAGAAAATTGATTATTATATCTTTTTTTGTCATTTGGGTTATTTTTTTTCAGGGTTCATAACAAATTACACACACATGCAGTATATTGTGGTACATACAGGAGTCGTTATTGCAATACGAAAGTCCAGCCAATATCCATCACTGGCCATCACTAATACAGATGTATGACAAGTGATGAAAGGTCACGGTGACCGACCTTCAATAAGGAGCCATATTTTTGTTGTTACATTGAATTCCTCCTCGGGACATTCGATTTGGTTCTTGGTTAGCACTTTAAAATGTTCTTGAAATACTTGTCACAGATGTTGAAGGTCAAATTCACTCTCAAGTTCATATGCTAAAAAAAATAATATGTTTGAGATAACTCAACTGGTCATTGTTGGTACTTATGATCCTTAGGGTTGGGCCAAAATTGGTTAGGGTTTAGTGACCTTCATTGAAGGTCAAGGTCACTGGAATGATCATTCTGAATTTATTTCTGCATCTTTGTGTACAGATCCAAAACATGTTTGTATGAGCGTATGCCCATGTTTTCAAACAGAAATAATCGAGCATGTGATTGTTTGAAATCGGGACTTCAGTTAAAAATGCCATGCAGAGAGGATATGTTTTCCTTAGATGAAAGTAATACTAGTTTCTGGGGCCAATATTTTTGTGTGTGGAGATATGGCTGCTTCTGTTAGTCCATGTAACGCAAACACCATTCTAGTTTTTGAGGCATTTCCATGGAGAGAAGTAGGAATAGTTTAGAATGTCTCGCTCAGGAAATTAAGAACTCTGATACTCGTTGTGTAAAATCAGTATGACACACATGCTCATATACTTCTATGCATATGGTCTCTGTCAAGGAGAAGCATTGTGTCTAGCTTAGATGCCAACAAATAACAATCAAAGAATCAATTTGAAAAATATGTGAAATATCGAGGAAAAACAAATATTGGTCGGTTTGGCCCCACTATATACAGCAGCTGTCTCGACCAGGGCCTGGTCAATTTCACATGTGTGATATATTTCATGCAACAAGTTTGTATCACACATCTGAGGCACTGTCCAAGGATATGGCCCTTGCTATGCATATACATCCCAGAAGCATGACCAATGACTTTCAGATGTCCCAGCAAGCATCAAATACCCCAGTACAACCATCTTTGGCTTTTTGAGTCATTTTGTGTTGCTCTAATGGACAGACCCTTTGGTATTCTGTGCGTGTCCGCAGGTGGGAAGGACATCATTATACACTTGTTTTAGGATGTCCAGCATGTCTGGTGAACAGTCATTTTTTTTTACCTGCTGAAAAAATGTATTGTCAGGAACAAATAATGTTAATTCCAAATCCCAGCCTCCTGATCTGGTGTATGCCTTCTTCTGATGACTCTGTAGGACAGGACATGTTTTAACCACAAATTGAATAAGTTCTGGCTAAAACTGTCAACAGTGATCCCTTGATAACCCTGGGTTCATCCTTGACAAAATAAATCCAATGATCAGTCACTTCTGTAAAAGCAACAGATGCTGTGCTTCCATCAACTCCCTGCCACTGTTGTAGGAAAACTTTCTTGTTGCAGCTTTGTTTCCCTTCCTGACCAAATTGTTGGAAGCTATTGGTTTCAAGATGATTGATGCTGGTTGTCGAGAATTCTTCACCAAGGCTGTGCTCCAGACCATATCAGACAGAAGAGAACTTAACATTGTGAGTACTACTTTCATGACGCACAGAATCCTCAAACAATAAACTGATTTGTAAAAACTTGTTAAAGACACATAAGAATGCTGGATTCTTATTGGTCAAAGTAGGATCAAAATCAGGTATTGAATTCCATTAGATACCTCTAAAGTAACAAACCCTTTCACACTAAAGGCTTGCAGATGAATACATAAATCAATGGATAGCCTACATATAGATGCATGAAACAATGGATAGCCTACATATAGATGCATGAAACAATGGATAGCCTACATATAAATGCATGAAACAATGGATAACCTACATGTAGATGCATGAAACAATGGGTAGCCTACATATAGATGCATGAAACAATGGATAGCCTACATATAGATGCATGAAACAATGGATAGCCTACATATAGATGCATGAAACAATAGATAGCCTACATATAGATGCATGAAACAATGGATAGCCTAAATATAGATGCATGAAACAATAGATAGCCTACATATAGATGCATGAAACAATGGATAACCTACATGTAGATGCATGAAACAATGGGTAGCCTACATATAGATGCATGAAACAATGGATAGCCTACATATAAATGCATGAAACAATGGATAGCCTACATACAGATGCATGAAACAATGGGTAGCCTACATATAGATGCATGAAACAATGGGTAGCCTACATATAGATGCATGAAACAATGGATAGCCTACATACAGATGCATGAAACAATGGATAGCCTACATATAGATGCATGAAACAATGGGTAGCCTACATATAGATGCATGAAGCAATAGATAGCCTACATATAGATGCATGAAACAATAGATAGCCTACATATAGATGCATGAAACAATGGATAGCCTAAATATAGATGCATGAAACAATAGATAGCCTACATATAGATGCATGAAACAATGGATAGCCTACATATAGATGCATGAAACAATGGGTAGCCTATATATAGATGCATGAAACAACGGATAGCCTACATACAGATGCATGAAACAATGGGTAGCCTACATATAGATGTATGAAACAATGGGTAGCCTACATATAGATGCATGAAGCAATAGATAGCCTACATATAGATGCATGAAACAATGGATAGCCTACATATAGATGCATGAAACAATGGGTAGCCTACATATAGATGCATGAACCAATGGATAGCCTACATATAGATGCATGAAACATTAGATAGCCTACATATAGATGCATGAAACAATGGATAGCCTACATATAGATGCATGAAACAATGGGTAGCCTACATATAGATGCATGAACCAATGGATAGCCTACATATAGATGCATGAAACATTAGATAGCCTACATATAGATGCATGAAACAATGGATAGCCTACATAAAGATGCATGATACAATAGATAGCCTACATATAGATGCATGAAACAATAGATAGCCTACATATAGATGCATGAAACAATGGATAGCCTATATATAGATGCATGAAACATTAGATAGCCTACATATAGATGCATGAAACAATGGATTGCCTACATATAGATGCATGAAACAATGGGTAGCCTACATATAGATGCATGAAACAATAGATAGCCTACATATAGATGTATGAAACAATGGATAGCCTACATATAGATGCATGAAACAATGGATAGCCTACATATAGATGCATGAAACAATGGGTAGCCTACATATAGATGCATGAAACAATGGATAGCCTACATACAGATGCATGAAACAATGGGTAGCCTACATATAGATGCATGAAACAATGGGTAGCCTACATATAGATGCATGAAACAATGGATAGCCTACATATAGATGCATGAAACAATGGATAGCCTACATATAGATGCATGAAACAATGGGTAGCCTACATATAGATGCATGAAACAATAGATAGCCTACATATAGATGCATGAAGCAATAGATAGCCTACATATAGATGCATGAAACAATGGATAGCCTAAATATAGATGCATGAAACAATAGATAGCCTACATATAGATGCATGAAACAATGGATAGCCTACATATAGATGCATGAAACAATGGGTAGCCTACATATAGATGCATGAAACAATAGATAGCCTACATATAGATGCATGAAACAATGGATAGCCTATATATAAATGCATGAAACAATGGATAGCCTACATATAAATGCATGAAACAATGGATAGCCTACATATAGATGCATGAAACAATGGATAGCCTACATATGAAGCATTAAACAATGGGCCCCAAAAACCCTTCAAACTTGAGGAAATCTATTTTTGAACATGCACAGTTAAGTAAAACATACACTAATCACTGTGTCACGTGACACTTCTTTCACATGCTGCTGCTGAAAGCAGTTAAATCATGAAACTGAACATGTACTGGCACTGAAGAAATAATCTCAAGTCATGACACGACATCACTCACTAACACTCTTCCATATCACTCACTCATCTCCTGTATATAACTCACTCTCATCCATTAAACAAACTCACTATCCATTAAATCTCACATAACTCACTCACTCACTCTCACCCATATCGCTCTCTCCTCCATATCACTCACTCACTCACTCTCAACCATATCACTCTCTCCTCCATATCACTCACTCACTCACTCTCAACCATATCACTCATCTCCTACATAACACTCACTCACTCACTCTCAAACATATCACTCATCTCCTACATAACACTCGCTCTCAAACATATCACTCGCTCTCAAACATATCACTCATCTCCTACATAACACTCACTCACTCACTCACTCTCCACAATATCGCTCTCTCCTCCATATCACTCACGCACTCACTCACTCTCAACCATATCACTCATCTCCTACATAACACTCACTCACTCACTCTCAACCATATCACTCATCTCCTACATAACACTCACTCACTCACTCTCAAACATATCACTCATCTCCTACATAACACTCACTCACTCAGTCTCAAACATATCACTCATCTCCTACATAACACTCACTCACTCACTCTCAAACATATCACTCATCTCCTACATAACACTCACTCACTCACTCACTCTCCACCATATCGCTCTCTCCTCCATAACACTCACTCACTCACTCACTCTCAACCATATCACTCATCTCCTACATAACACTCACTCACTCATTCTCAACCATATCACTCATCTCCTACATAACACTCACTCACTCACTCACTCTCAACCATATCACTCATCTCCTACATAACACTCACTCACTCACTCTCAACCATATCACTCATCTCCTACATAACACTCACTCACTCACTCTCAACCATATCGCTCATCTCCTACATAAAAAACACTCACTCACTCTCAACCATATCACTCATCTGCTACATAAAAGTCACTCACTCATGCTCCAACATGTCAGTCACTCACCTCCTACATAACTTTTACTTACTCACTCATTCTCAACCATATCACTCTCTCCTCCATCTCACTCACTCACTCACTCACTCACTCACTCTCCACCAGAGCCGGAGAGACTTCCTGCAGCTCATGCTTAACTCCCACAAGCTGGAGGTGAAACAGGAGGAGAAGGATTCCGATTCCTACGTGGAGATGGACAAGTCAATGAGAAGAGGTGAGCTATGCAGAGGAGATATAAGGAGGAGTTTCAAATGTTTGTTTGTTGTTTAACAATGACATGCATCAACCAAGTCAGCGAGCCTGACCACCCGAATAAGTTTTTCGCCTTTTATGACAAGCACAGGAAGAGTTTCAGTTGATCTTTAATAGGTGAATATCTATTGACGACTATCAGAGGTCTGTTCAGGGTAAATATCTATTGAAGACTATCAGATGTTTGTCCCAGGTGTATAGATAGTGTAGACTTTCAGATGTCTGTCCAAGGTAAATAGGTAGTGTCAACTTTCAGATGTCTGTCCAAGGTAAATAGATAGTGTAGACTTTCAGATGTCTGTCCAAGGTGAATAGATAGTGTAGACTTTCAGATGTCTGTCCAAGGTAAATAGATAGTGTAGACTTTCAGATGTCTGTCCAAGGTGAATAGATAGTGTAGACTTTCAGATGTCTGTCCAAGGTAAATAGATAGTGTAGACTTTCAGATGTCTGTCCAAGGTGAATAGATAGTGTAGACTTTCAGATGTCTGTCCAAGGTAAATAGATAGTGTAGACTTTCAGATGTCTGTCCAAGGTGAATAGGTAGTGTAGACTTTCAGATGTCTGTCCCAGGTAAATAGGGAGTGTCAACTTTCAGATGTCTGTCCAAGGTAAATAGATAGTGTAGACTTTCAGATGTCTGTCCAAGGTGAATAGATAGTGTAGACTTTCAGATGTCTGTCCAAGGTAAATAGATAGTGTAGACTTTCAGATGTCTGTCCAAGGTGAATAGATAGTGTGGACTTTCAGATGTCTGTCCAAGGTAAATAGATAGTGTAGACTTTCAGATGTCTGTTCAAGGTGAATAGATAGTGTAGACTTTCAGATGTCTGTCCAAGGTAAATAGATAGTGTAGACTTTCAGATGTCTGTCCAAGGTGAATAGGTAGTGTAGACTTTCAGATGTCTGTCCCAGGTAAATAGGGAGTGTAGACTTTCAGATGTCTGTCCTAGGTGAATAAGTAGTGTAGACTTTCAGATGTCTGTCCAAGGTAAATAGTTAGTGTAGACTTTCAGATGTCTGTCCAAGGTGAATAGATAGTGTAGACTTTCAGATGTCTGTCCTAGGTGAATAAGTAGTGTAGACTTTCAGATGTCTGTCCAAGGTAAATAGTTAGTGTAGACTTTCAGATGTCTGTCCAAGGTGAATAGATAGTGTAGACTTTCAGATGTCTGTCCAAGGTGAATAGATAGTGTAGACTTTCAGTTGTCTGTTCAAGGTGAATAGTTAGTGTAGACTTTCAGATGTCTGTCCAAGGTGAATAGGTAGTGTAGACTTTCAGATGTCTGTCCAAGGTAAATAGATGGTGTAGACTTTCAGAAGTCTGTCCTTTTGTGTATAGGTAGTGGAGACATCTTTAAGGCATCTGTCTCAGCACCCTGTCAGCATGGACTGTCTCTCATGCAGTCAGTAGGTTCTTTGCCAGACCCAGTCTGAATTATTTACAGGCTGTCATGATGAAGATTGCAAATGGCTTCCTGTGGCATTAAACACATTCACGCAATCACTCTATTACACAATTATGAACTATAAAATGTGCAACAAAATGTAAGATGATATTTTTACTTTTTCACAAAGGCATGACAAACGATGAGATTCTGGGCAATGCCATCCTGTTTCTTTTTGCTGGATATGAAACTACAAACCTGACTTTGGCGTATTTCTCCTACAACCTAGCAACCAACCAGGACTGCCAGGACAAACTGATAGAGGAAATTGACCGCGTTCTCAATGGGGTAATTAACAGTTTGGTTTAATTTCACATTACGTTGATGGTAGTGACTATTATGTGTTCAAAACCAGAGAAGTTTTTATCCGAATTCACAGGGACCATTTCATCAAGCTTTACTGCATTTTTGACGTCACCTCTCATACCTATGATCTGATATTTGCAAGTCAAGCCTAAAGCTCTAGTGGGGCCTGACAGTGTGATCCATTTTTGTTGTGTTGTCATCATTGTGATTTTGTAGCTAGTTATTTTGTTTTAAAGTCTTATTCCTGTGAACCACAAGGCAAAGAAAGCTGAAACTTTGTTCAAAAGGCCGTCATAATCAGCCTTCTGCTTAGGTGGAGCAGACGATGGTGCTAAACTACTTCTCTCTTTTGGGTTCACATGACTGAGATATGCCTTGACATGACTGAAACTTTTACATTTTCCACTTTTCCTCTGGAACTGCTAGGTCGATGAAGCATGAACGATCCCAGCTGCACTGTCTCTAATTTGATCTCAAGATCCTAATTGGAAATGTTATCTTTGCAAATTACTCATCCTTTTCTGCATTTATCACTGCAAGTATGCAGAGTACCATATAGTACTTTTGGTAGGCATTTTTTGCATGAAAGCGCCGTTTAGCGCTCACAGAATTTTGATGCAAGTTATACATGGCTTCCAAGTGCGTTTTTTAAAGTTACTTTGATCCCATTTTGCAGCAGCCCCCAGATTACGAGAGCATGTCAAAGTTGGAATACCTGGACGGTGCCTACCTGGAAACTCTGCGACTCTTCCCACCAGCTATAAGGTAGTCATCGGTACACGCACGCACGCACGACATGGAATGCATCAGATTGTCTGGTCCAGACTTGATTATTAACAGACCACCGTAAAAAATGCTAGAATATTACTGAGTGCGCTGTTAAACAACAAACAACTAACAAATACACAGTTGCCAGTGAAACCGAACTTCAGATGTTTACAAGTTAGCTTGGCCCCACAATACACTTGTGGAATGTTTCGACTCAGGTGATTAAACTGAAGTAAATTATTATAAAAATCTAAATCTAAATCCTTCTTATTGCTGCATGAAATATCCTGTCTTATGTTCCCTGCAATGGAAATAACATTTTTCCCGACTTCAGAACACTCAGTCTTTCACAAAGAAGTAATTAATAAATGCTTCTGTTATCTTACTCCACACACTCGACACTTCTCGAATATCCGGGGCAGCAGGGTAGCCAAGTGGTTAAAGTGGTCGCTATTCATGCTGAAGACCCAGGTTCGATTCCCCTCATGGGTGCAACCTGTGAAGCCCATTACTGGTGAGCTCCACCGTGATATTGCTGGAATATTGCTAAAAGTGGTGTAAGACCATACGCACTCACTCTTCAATTTCAAGAGTAGCAGAACAGAATGTCATGATAAGGTGTGATTCGAGTCTGATTAGGGTTGAAACTGTTCATTTGAGGATTGGTGATATAATCTCAAGAGAGGTTTCAGATATCTTATCATACATGCTTGGCCATTCCAGGATGTCCAGAATAGCAGAAGATGATATCACGATTAACGGTGTCCTCTTCAAGAAAGGAGTTGAAGTGCACATTCCTGTTGGTGCCATACACAAAGATCCTGAAAACTGGCCTGATCCAGAGACTTACAACCCAGAGAGGTAAAATAGTTCATCGTGTTCATCTCAGTTGGCAGTGGTCAAACATTCAATAACTCCTTTTGAAGAGTTGTGAGGTTTGCCTTGTTTTCATTATGAGTCTAAATAAAGAGGGTTTAGGTGATACGTCTGAGGCTGTAAACGGGCCTATTCCTAAGGATTTTTGTATTGATCATTTTCCGTGACGCTCTGTACATATTCGGGGTCGTACCATGGATGGACCTCTGTGTCAAAACCACAAGCATGGCGAAGACGGTAATAAAATCATCATGCCACCCCATCATGTCACTTAAGATACTGTGTCTGTGCCAAAGCTGGGCATCCACTCACAATGTGTTGGACAGTCTCATTAAATTCATTACATAATCTACATTTCATATTCATATTTTGATGCAAAATCACACATTGACGGTTTCGAGTTGGAAGTGACTGGTCCTGAGCAGCAAACAGAAAGCCTTCTGTTTCACTTTTCAGGCCAAACAACTTCATCCAAGTGACTCTGCAGGATTGCTGATCTTCTCAACACACTGCACATAAACTCGATGCAGTGGTCGTGGAGAAATCCTCTCCTTGATAAAGGACGATTTGATATGGCACTTTACTTGGTTGACACTCATCAGACAAATCAATGTGTGCAAAAGTGCACAAAACAATTCATGAAGAGCCTCCACATTAATCAAACCATGCCCTCCCATCATATTATCATTATTATTATTATTATTATTATTATTATTTTGTAGGTTTCGTCCAGAGAATCGCCCGGAGAATTACAACTATGTGTTCCTGCCGTTTGGAGCTGGTCCTCGGAACTGCATCGGGATGCGGTTTGCTCACCTGACTGTCAAGATGGCCATTGCAGGAATTCTCCAGAAGTACCGTTTTGTCCCCGGTCCGGAAACAAAGGTAGCAGTCTCCTTGACACCAGATTTGAATTAATCTTTACATTTATACTGACTGATAGGACAAATGTTGGAAATTCTGTGACTGAGTCATACCATAGATTTGTGGTTATGTAGACAAAGTGCCCAACCTTGGAGCAGAATGTTTTGGTTTGAATCTCATCACGAGACTCGTACAGTTTATGGCCTCAATATTGGCCCCCATCTTGGGGCTAAGCATGTTCATATTAAATGTGAGCAGAACCTTTCTCAGTACCCTACCCTGTGACCAGTCACGTAGATGTTGACGGAATTGGGCATGGATTCATCTGACAGGTGACATCCTTACCTTGTCAGCTTGCTTCAGTCTTGTGGACAAGACATCCATTATCTTTTCAATCCTACCATAGGACTGCTACACTGATGTAGCTGGAATATTGCTGACCCACTCCTTGTATGGCAGGGGATCAGGCACCAGTGGATGAGGAAGCAGTTCACTGTGTGGAGTTGCGTCCCACATCTTTGTCTTCCTGTGTGAGAACCAGGGTTTGATGTGGCTGTGAAGAGAAAACTGCTGACAGGGTTGTTATTCTAGTGATTTTCTTTCTTTCATACAGATACCTCCAGAGACGAGTGTCTTTGAACCAAAGCCATTGGATGGAATGATGCTGAGAATTGAGAAAAGATAAAAGGGGAAGTCACTCAATTTCATTCATGAAAGGGAGATCACTCTGATATATATGAAAGAGAACAAACTCTTCCATTTTGATCCAAAGGGACATCACTGTTGTATTCTTCAAAGGGAGATCACTCTGATTTTTTCATGAAAGGGAGCAAACTCTAATTCATTGACTAAGAGGCTTTTCTTACATTGATTCATTTATCAAAGGGAGGTTACTCTGATTCATTTTAAGAGGAAGTTAATCTGATTGGTGATGGATTGATATTGTGCAGCCCAGCAGCCTGTCAGTGGGTACAAGCACGTGGTCTTGTTCACAGCGCACAGGTCACAGGTCACAAATCAGGTGAAGTCAGACACAGTTGGTCGTGGAGAATAGTTGAAGCACATGTCGTGTCTCCTGAGGCAGGGTCGTTGTTCACCCAGCAGTGAATGGGTACCTGGTAGGATGAGATGGTAATGTGACTGTTAACCTGATAGTGCCTCAAAGGCAGCCAGGAAGCTCAGAAAGGAAAATCGAGTGCACACTGATCAATTGACTTGGGTAATATGGTAGGTCTTTGAGCATGCTCGAGGGCACGGATTTCACGTAAAATAGATGTGCATTATTATTATTATTATTATTATTATTATTATCAGGTTTGTTGGCCTGGATACGTCTGAGGCTGATTCAGGCCTATTCCCAAAAAATTTGTATTTACTTTTTTTCCATGACGCCCTCTACATACTTCAGGTCGTACCATTGATGGACCTCTGTGTCAAAACCACAATGATTATTATAATTGTTATTATCAACTATGTAAATTCACGTCTTTCATACAGCCATTTTGATGTTACAGCAATACATATTTTATAATTTCATCATTGTTTTGATTATTTGTTTCATTTACATTTTCAATTTACACATTTACATTTATAATCCACACTCATCAATATTCAAGCTATGAGTATTTTATTTCGTGATTCAGGCGGTTGTTGTATGGCTGACATGAAGTCCCACAAGGTACTAAATCAAATTGTGTATAGATATGGACCTACATCCTTCAAAGTAAAAAATAGCTATATAAAAAGGAACCAGAAGAATTGACTTTCACTCTGTGGGTGTTCATTGGTGTATCATGTAAAGCTGTTACCATCAAAATTAGTAATCCCTAAGAGTGAGTGAGTGAGTTGGGTTTAACGCCGCTTTTAACAGTATTCCAGTTCTATCACGGCATGTCAGCTTAATGTGGGAGGAAAGCCCGAAGTGATGCAGGTCTCCGACGTTTACGACTACGGTGAAACCCACGAGCATGGATATGGTGCTGACAAACCTAGAAACATAATCGGGGAGAACTGGGATTCGAACCCACAATCATAGGTTTCTGGCATGCCCAAGGGACACAACTCTGCACAGTGAATCGCGGTGCCTTCGACGACTGGGCCATGAAGCATGTGATTCCTATTGATACCTAGGTATATAACCTACTGTACACAGCGAATATGAATCAGTGCTCAGATTGTGCCTGGTGGCTTAGATTGTTTGATCATGCCTTCAGTCACTGGTTTGCCGGTCTTATGTCCGACTGGACAGACAGCAGGAATACTGTGTCTGAGAGGGGTATCCATGTTTGACTGCGGCATGGTATCTCAGTGGGCTAGCACTATGAATCAAAGACGGGCAGATTCGGAGGCAGTACACTGTGTCTGAGAGGGGTATCCATGTTTGACTGCGGCATGGTATCTCAGTGGGCTAGCACTATCAATCAAAGACTGGCTGATTCAGAGGCAGTACACTTTGTCTAAGAGGGGTACCCATGGTATCTCAGTGGGCTAGCACTATGTATCAAAGACTGGCAGATTCAGAGGCAGTACACTGTGTCTAAGAGGGGTACCCATGGTATCTCAGTGGGCTAGCACTATAAAAAACAAAGACTGTCTGACTCAGAAACAGTACTCTGTGCCTGAGAGGGGAACCCATGGTATCTCAGTTCTCAGTGGGCTAGCTCTATAGAACCGGAATAAATCAGACGGCGGGGGACGTTGCTCATTATTCCAATCACTGGATTGTCTGACACATACTCGGTTCTATACAGGCTGGCCATCCCAGAAACCAAGTCAGTTTCCCTGCCTCCCTCCCTCACTCACCCGACCGTATGGTCCAGGCAGGTGGCGGCGGAACGAAGCTGAGATTACAGCTATCATGAGCAAGCTTAAGGCAACAGCATACAATCTGACTGAAACGTGCCCAATTCTGTCAACACCCTTGCAAGCCTGTGATGCTACGTATCTTCTGTACATAGTACGTAAACATTGTCATTCCACGCGCAGTCTGGGAGATGAGGTCAACAGTCACGTGGTTTAGGGTACAGAGTCTGGCACAAACCCGCAATGATCCAGTTCTGGCTGGTATGGACAAGCTCGTGCGTCGTGAAAGTACAATGTCACGTGGGTGTGTAGGAGGTCGTGCGTACCGGAGAAGTGTCAGAGAAGCACAGCACGGGCCATCTGTCTCAATACTCTCCTGAAAAAGACATTTTATTTGGGTTTTTTAAGTAAATATTCACTGAGCGAGATTCGTGTGGTAATGAGAATTTAACCTAGGATCAAAGTTGTTTTTGATCGTGGCCCTACCCATAGACAGGGTCTTGTATCACAGACATGGCAGTTACAAGATCCGTGGTCACAAGAAGAGTCAGTACTAAATGAAAGGGAGATAGCACTGGCAGCGGTTGTATCAATATATCCTGTATTTGTTATTTGCGTTACAAGCGCCTATGGACCAATGGTCCATATGCAAAAGGGGCGGTCGGGTAACCTCGTGGTTAAAGCGTTCGCTCGTCACGCCGAAGATCCGGGTTCGATTTCCGACATGGGTACAATGTGTGAAGCCTTTTCTGGTGTCCCCTGCCGTGATATTGCTGGAATATTGCTAAAAGCGGCGTAAAACCAAACTCACTCACTCACTCCATATGCAAAAGAGTCGAATCGCATTTCAACTCTTGTGAAAATGGCCGATTAAAATGATTCAAAATTATTTTTCTTACATAGCACGTGCATATGTGTGTATGTGTCCGGACGAATGCCGCCTCTATAGTGCAGGTCCACTGAGATCACTATGGATACCGACTCCGAGCCGGCCAGTCCTTGTCTTATCCATCAATGACGAGCGCCAGGCAGGGTAACAAGAAGACATGGGGAATTCAACCCGGAAACCTGGCTATACCACCTTCAGGAAGTGTACGAACCAAGGGAATGGGGAAGTTGTCCGTCGGTGTTTGCTTCATTTCAAGAATACAGTCTCGTGAAAAACGTATGAACGTCAAAATGTGTCGTTCATACACTTATGAACGTCAGTTTCGCGGTCATGTGGCCGATCTCTCGTCCAATGGAAAAGCAGTGTATCGTGGAAACATCACATCAGAAAATATTAAGAACTGACTTTCAGTTTGTGTGAGTTCATTGGACTATGAACCTTCATAGAGTGAGGGACCGCCTCTGTGGTCTAGTGGTAAAGCGTCCGACCGGAGAGCGGAAGGTCCGGGGTACGATCCCCGGCCGCGTCATACCGAAAGACGTTAAAAGATGGTACTTGTTGTTACCCTGTCTGGCGCTCGACAATAAGGGGCTAAAACAAGGACTGGTCGGCTCGGAGTCAGTATACTGTGTCTGGGTGGGTATTCATGTTAAACTGAGGCATGGCATCTCAGTGTGCTAGCACTATAAATCGGCATCAGTCAGGACCAGTACAAGGAACCACACACACACGTGCATGCACGTCGCTATATAAGTGCAATAATCTTAGACGCGACGTTAAAACTCAATTTCACCTCACCTCATAGAGTGAGGGCCAAACATAGCTCCACGCAATTGTTATACGATGACTTTCATCAACGAAGCTAGAGAGTCGGACCACCCGATCACAAGGAAGGAAGATTACCCGAAAACTCGAGAATGAAGAAATTCTCTGATCTTCTTTCAAGTGTGAATAGAAGACAGCTAAACAAAAAATCTTAATGTGTTTCATTTCAGATACTTAATGTTAGACAACAAAGAGAATTGTTTGATAGGCATTACTTTATATAAAGAAGTTGACGGATGACAAGATAGACAAAGCTTAGGCTTATGATACACCTTCTTAATCATAATATCCCAATATTGTAGGACCTGTGATGATGGTCCTACAATGTCTTCAGCAAACCATGCTTGCCGTAAAAGGCGACTTTGCTTGTCGTAAGAGGCGACTAAAGGGATCGCGTGGTCAGACTCGCCGACTTCGTTGATGCATGGCATCGTATCCCAATTGCGTGGATCGATGCTCATGGTGTCAATCACTGGATTGTCTGGTCCAGACTCGATTATTTACAGACCGCCGTCATATGGCTGGAATATTGTCGAGTGCGGCGTTAAACAACAAACAAACAAAATCAAACCCAATTGTGTATATTGGTCCGGATTCGATTCCCCACATGGATACAATGTGTGAAGCATGTTAATGGTGTGCCGCGCTGGAATTTTGCTCATTTTGCTGGAACTCACTCAGACGGTATAGTTTTAAAGACGTTGTTATTCATAACATCTGCCTACTTTACCTGTCGGGTCGGATCACAGCACAAAGGTAAACTGGAATCTTCACGGCACTAGAGTCACATGTTTCGTTGGTTATAGTGAGTGAGTGAGTTGGGTTTAACGCCGCTTTTACCATTATTCCAGTTACATCGCTGCGTCACGTCAGCTTAATGTGGGAGGAAAGCCCGAAGTGATGCAGGTCTCAGACGTTTACCACTTCGGTGAAACCCACGAGCACGGGTATGGTGCTGACAAACCTAGAAACATAATTGGGTCGAACCCACAATCATAGGTTTCTGGAGTGCCCAAGGGACGCAACTCTGCACAGCGAATCGCGGCGCCTTAGACGACTGGGCCACCCGTGCCCCCTTCCTTGGTTATAATTATTTGCCAGTTACTGTGATTATTTGCCGATGTACGGTTGTCGGCAAGAAGTTGGTACAGTATATAGGTAAATATATTCAAGAAGTATTTTCCCCATTTGGCCAGCCAATAACCTGTTCGTAATAATTATGATCTTAATCACTTGTAATGTTTGTGTAGGGTAGTTATAGGTACCACTGCGGGCGCTTGGGTAGCCTGGTGGTTAGAGCATCGCCGGTCACGCCGTTGGTCCGGGCTCGAATCCAAACAAGGGTACAATGTGTGAAGCCCATTTTCTTTATCCCCGCTGTGCTAGAACGTCGCTCAAAGCGGTGTAAAGCCATACTCACTCACTCAAACGTTGTAGTGAATCGGTCGCTAGAACAATACGCTTGCCTACAATCAGCCCCGACTGCTGGATCCGGGTTTGTCGGAGCTACTACTCACGCCATCAGAATGCAAGGATGGGCGACATTTTCCAGAGCAGCATACACATGCGTGTGAAATAATTCGCCTATTTTTTAAGTTTCAATTTCAGCCACGTGTTTTCAAAGGTCATACCACACGCGAGGTCACGTGTAGCGGCGGCTCTAACAAGTACAATTTTCACTTCGAGACTAACACATCTTAAAATAATGAAGAGAAAAACCTGTTTTCAAAGACTTCTTTGTCTTCTTTAGCAAACTAACGTGTCTCAATTAGGTCAATTGTTTTAAGCTAAATCTAGATCTGCATCTCTTAGTGTATGCGTAAATTGTATATTGTGTAGGGGTTTTAAGTACCGTAAAGAGCTTTGTATACTAAGATCAGCGACCCACAAAGCGATCGTAGCGATAAGACGATCGTAACCCCCATACTTCAGTTTAGACTTATGACAGGCTTAACGCTGTCATTGCTTTGATGAACGGGTCATTAATAACACTTAGAGGTTAAAACATCAATACATCAAAGATATATATTACAACATTTAGACAGAAGAATTGATCATGCCGCTTTGAGATCAAAGGCTTCATGGACGCTGTCCTACTACAATAATCACTGTCATTGCGTGAATGAATGTTGTTTCCTGCCGCAGTATTGCAGTATTACAATGCGATCTAAATAATCGAGTCTGGACCAGACAAACTGGTGACTGGGAGAATTACCAATGACACACGTCTGTAATTAACGTGTGATTGAGAGTTTGATTGAGCGCCGCTGTAAACAGTATCTCAGTTGTGCAAGGATGTGTGGAAAGCAGCCTGGCCCTTGTTCACAACAGGGTGATAACTCAGTCTGTTGTTTGTTTGTTTGTTTGTTGTTTAACGCCGCACTCAGCAATATTCCACCTATATGACGGCGGTCTGTAAATAATCGAGTCTGGACCAGACAATCCATTGATTGACATCATGAGCATCGATCCACACAATTGGGGACCGATGACATGCATCAACCTTCTCGGGGTGGCACATCCATCAAGCCTGCACCAGTTGTCATGGCAATGAATTAACAGTAACTAACGGCTGAGGTCATGGAACCTTGTGAAACGGCACAATGAAAAATTATTTCGATTATGGTTTTTTTAACGCCGTACTCAGCAATATTCCAGCTATATGACGACGATCTGTAAATAATCGAGTCTGATCCAGGCAACCCATGGAATGACATGACCATGGATCCATGCAATTGGGTTACGATGACATGCATCAACCTGGGCCCACTTGCACAAAGCGATCTTAGCGCTAAGGTCATCGTAACTCCCATACGTTAACATAGGCATACGGTAGTCTTAGCGCTAAGATCGCTTTGTGCAAGTGGGCCCAGGTCAGGGAGCCTGACCACCCGATCCCGTTAGTCGCCTCTTCTGACAAGCATGGGTTGTTGAAGACCTATTCTAACCCGGATCTTCACGGGGGCATACATCTACTACAAATTAAAGTACTAGCTCTGTATGCCATCTCCAGACATGTCGGCTAGGAGAAAACATCACTCGACAATATCGGGGTGCGGGGGGATCGGTTTTTAGGAGTCTGGGTACTGCTCGTGACTTGACCTTTCAGCGTCACATTTGGAATGTGTGCAGGATGTGTACGGGGCCTCGGCACAAATAGGTCAGGGTTTATTTAGTTGAGCAGCAAATACAATTAAAATTGTGGCGAGGAAGAAGTAGCTGAGTCAGCAGTATCACACGCACCTTTCACGCGTCACATTTGGAATGTGTGCAGTATATACCTATATATATATATATATATATATATATATATACGGGGCCTCCGCACAAAATAGGCCAGGGTTGATAGCGTTAGAAATTGGCACTTGTCCTGTAGTCCTTGCCAAACTGCCCAATACTTAAAGTATCATGAGGACTAGTAGAAATTTGCCATTTTAAAGGGTTTTGCAATACGTTATTATAAGGACTAGTGGACTAAAATGTTAGTTTCTACCGCTGCATGGGCGGATACAGAGGAGGCGTGCGTCTACCACCAAAGACAATAAATAGATCTTAATTGTGCACCCCCCTCCCCCACCCCACCCCCCTTTTCAAAAAAGCTGTTTCCGCCCCTGCGCTGGTTTATTTGGTTGAGCAGCAAATACAATAAAAGTGTTGGCGTGTGAAGTCGCGTAGTCAGCAGTATCACACGCACCTGCTCGATCCAGGCCATCGATCCAGGCCAAGGTTTAGGAAAAATTCTTTCACTGAGATGGTTTGCCTTTAGGACCCTGTGTTCATGAACCTGCTATTACTGAACTAGACTTGCACAAGTCTCTAAGGTAATAATTATCAGTTTAAATAATAATTCTAGATTATATAAATAACAAGAAAAAGATTTCCCTATAAGTGAGTGAAAATGTGGTTCTCAACACAACAACACACCCCCCCCCCCCCCCCCCCCCTCCTTCATCCTTTCCTTTTCACACTCTTAGCCTCTGCCTGAGGCCTACCTCCATCTTCCCATCCTTCATGTGTCCCTGTCCCTTATCCATCCCCACCATTCAAGTGGTCAAGTGTAATCCCCATTTTGTAAAAAAAAAACAAAAAAAACCCAAACATCTACCCCAAAAAAGTCATGTTGCATAGTCCACATTTCACCTCCATTGGAAGCACTCATAAAATCCCGCTCAGTCATCTGCAGTCGGATAATGCCAAAAATGTGGTAACAATGTCGCTACATTGCCACGAGTAGGTCGCCACCAGTCATGCCTCAAACCAACAGAGAAACATGTGTAAAGTATGGTCGTACCCCACATAGTCAATAGGTGTCTCACACTGAACGGTTATAGGAGTGAAGGTTTTACAAGCACTTCTTCCAAGGAAGATTGGGCTAGAATTAGTCACTAGCAACCCATGTTTGTAAGAGACAATTAACGAGATCGAGTGGTCAGGTTCACTGACTTGGTAGATGCATGTCATTGTGTCCCAAATGCGTAGTATTGCTACTCATAATGTCAATCACTGAATTGTCTGGTCCAGACATTATTATTTACAAATCACCATCAGAGAGCTAACAAACATATGAAAAGAGTTAAACAACAACAACAACAACAACACAAACAATAAAAGGATATATGTGTAGTGCGCTTTTCCATTCTGCTCAAAGAACACCATTATAACCCCAGTCAGTGGCTCAGTGTACACTCGAGTTTCGTTCTCGGCTCCCTGGGCAGTATGCAATATATAACCAAAAAAATAGAAGGAAATAATTTTATCATCCAAAACTGGCTCCCACAGGAGATATCGCTTGGATTAGATCAAGCGATATCTACACTGTAGATATCGCTGCAATGAAATTACATCACAATGCTTTGCAGACCATTGTGACGTCACTGGTTTCCATGACGTCACAACCAAATGACATCACTAATGGCTCTGCTACTGAAGCTGTTAGCTGTACTTTTTACACTGAAGACGCTGCTAATTACTGTCTACAAATTGAAAAAGGTGGAAGAATGATGTTGAATGATAAATAAAATCTCACCCTCGTGTCTTTTGATATCAAATATATCAACACTCGTTGATAAAAGTGGCAAAAATCCTCGGCAAGCCTCAGATTTTTTCCACTTTTATCAACTCATGGTGATATATTTGATATCAAAAGACACTCGGGTGAGATTCTCTATGTATCCAGAAAACAAATTATCTCAATATTTAGTTACATCCACATTTTGACTTTTTGTTCTGTTCGACTGTCTCACGCAAAGACGTCTCCTGAAGAAAAACGATAATCAAACACAATGAAACAACAACCTGTAAGTATTCTTTACAGAAGAAAATATGGTAATGACGAATGCTGTTACAAATTTAGCAATTGAAATTTTATCTTCAATTTTTTTAAACAAATATATTTGTCTCTCCTGCCTACAGCATGTTCAGGTTTTATGCAGATAAAACTGTAAAACAAGTAATGAAATTGGCATGACCTATATCGAGGCCAAAACAACCCACCACTGAATAAATGATATACTATACTTGATCAACACCCAACACAATTTCCTGTACTTTGAATAGTGAATAGAAGATCAACATCCAACACAATTTACTGTACTTTGAATAGTGAATAGAAGATCAACACCCAACACGATTTACTGTACTTTGAATAGTGAATAGAAGATCAACCCAACATGATTTTCTGTACTTTGAATAGTAAATAGTTTATCAACACCAAACACGATTTAGTGCACTTTGAATAGTGAATAGTTGATCAACACCCAACACAATTTCCTGTACTTTGAATAGTGAATAGAAGATCAACATCCAACATAATTTCCTGTACTTTGAATAGTGAATAGTATATCAACATCCAACACAATTTACTATACTTTGAATAGTGAAAAGTAGATCAACACCCAACACAATTTACTGTACTTTGAATTGTAATTGTAGATCAACACCCAACACAATTTACTGTACTTTGAATTGTGAATTGTAGATCAACACCTAACACGATTTACTATACTTTGAACAGTGAATAGTTGATCAACACCCAACACGATTTACTGTACTTTGAATAGTGAATAGTTGATCAACACCCAACATTTTTCTTGCATAAGGATACCCAGTCTGAGCACAAACACATGAATGCAAGCTTTCTTTTTAATAATTCAATCACTCCATATACTGTGCAATACAAAGACTCCCATTTGTACCTCCAAACCCAAATGAGTTGGTGAGTGCCACTCTCCGGACCCCATTTCCTGTCCAGGTCACGCTCCTGTCAGCCACAATGTCAAGGTGACATCCTTCATCGGGTGTGTCAAAGTTAATGGTTGGGGGTATACACCCAGTCTGACATGCTAGAACAGTGAACACCGACTCCACACTCCCGGCAGCACCTAACAGATGCCCCACGGCACCCTTTGTTGAAGACACAAGGACGGCAGAGTTATCTCCCTTAAATGTTTTTTCAATTGCTTTACTCTCCACAGCATCACCAATAGGGGTCGACGTAGCATGGGCATTGATGTAACCTACGTCCTTCGGAACGAGACCAGCATCTTTCATGGCTGCTTTCATGCACCTCTTCGCCCCTGAACCATCCTGACAAGGGGTGGTGATGTGGTACCCGTCCCCCGAGAGGCCATACCCCAGGACCTCAGCGAGTATCGGGGCACCCCGAGTCTTTGCATGTTCCAGTTCCTCCAACACAACCATCCCTGCTCCTTCTGACATCACAAACCCATCGCGGTTCTTGTCGAAAGGTCGAGAGGCTTTGTTTGGGTTTTCGTTAAAGTTTGTACTTAAAGCTCTCATCCTGGCAAAGCCTGCGATAGCAACTGGCCCCACGCAGGCCTCAGTGCTCCCTGCTACCATGACATCAGCATCTCCATGGAGGATGAAGCGGGTGGCGTCTCCTATAGCATGTAGGCCTGTTGTGCAGGCAGTGGACACGGCATGGTTCGGGCCCTAAAAATATACAAAATATCATGATATTGTTTGTCATGCTTAACACAGGCCATTTGCTGTGCAGAGTTGCGTCCCTTGGGCACGCCAGAAAACTGTGGTTGTGGGTTCGAATCCCGGTTCACTCCGATTATGTTTCCAGGTTTGTCAGCACCATACCCGTGCTCGTGGGTTTCACCGAAGTGGTAAATGTCTGAGACCTGCATCACTTCGGGCTTTCCTCCCACATTAAGCTGACACGCCATGACACGTGGGTCTACTACAGATGTTTCAAATTGGGACCCTTAAACCTATATTTCCATACAAAAAGCCCTATCCTTACTTTCAAGTAACTGGTAATTCTATCCTTAACCGCACTTGTGTACAAAATATAGTCATCTTGTAACCTTTAATGCCAAAAGACATTAAAAGATAGTACTTGTTGTTATCCTGCCTGGTGGAATAAACAGGGAATGGTCAATTCTGTGTCAGAGTGGCTTATCCATGAACAACTGTACAGTGTCTCAGTGGGTTAGCATTGTAAAACAGCCATTCTGGACTAGTACAAGCAGCCACACACATGCATGAACGTCACCATATGAGTGAATTGATCTTGACAGCAATGTTAAACCCAGATTTCAGCTCACCACAACTCAATAAGATCTTTGCGCCAATACTCATGCAATGACTTTAATTGACCTTTACTAAGTGACCTGTCAATTTCACTGAAAAGCGTACCTTCAGCTTACACCTGATACTGACATGGCCGGCCGGCATGTTCACAAGAATCTTGGGCACGAAGTGCGGACTGACACGCTTGTATCCACGCTCACGGAGAACCATCCCCGTCTTTGTGACTTCCTCAAGGTCAACCATCCCAGTTCCTATGGCAACGCCTGTGTAATTGATGAAATTAAAGTCATATCAATTCAAAATTATATAATGAGCACATAATGAGTACACAAAGGATGTCCTTCTTCCCCACAAGTGTCTATTTACTCGATCTCTTCTGGCTGTATCATACCCAAAGACGTTAAAAGATGGTACTTGTCATCCTGCCTGATGCTCGGCACTAAGTCCGTATACTGTGTCTCAGTGGGGTATCCATGTTCTACTGTTGCAAGGTATCTCAGTAAGCTAGCACTATAAAACTAGTCAGGACTTGTACACATGGTATAAGCAACCATACATACGTTGATGTGCATTGCTACATAGAAAAAATAATCTTGAATGCGACGTTAAACCAAGTGCTTAAAATACAGTCTATTTTGCTGATCTTATTTTTAAAAGTTGTACGCCAAATGGTTGGGCTATTTTTGTATTCCCAAAATTTCCTTAGCGTCTAGGTTTAATTCAATGTCAGATGACAATCAACTGTAAACGTTAAACACATTATTCCGTCACTTTCGCGTATGTTGATATCAAGTGTCTGTCCTAATGCTATTCTTATGTGTACCCTTTTGTGACTTTTTTTTCGTTAATCAAAAAACTCTGCAAAGTTGCCAGTCCAGTTGTCTGACTGAAATTTTTGGGGATTTAAAACACTGTTAAACTCCATTTTACCTCACAACACCGTTGTTACTGAAATACACATCACCATACAATAATTCACATACATCTGTCGTGTATAATACGCACAGACTTTTCTTTTGTATCATTTCATGCAGTCAGCATAAAACACAAAATTTACAATCTTTCAACTCACTTTCTCTCACCAAAATTTTATTCTAATAAGAGCCCCCTATATCCACTTTTGTGAGCGCCCTGGGCGCTTATTACAGCGAATACAGTATTTGTGTTTTCAATGGCCTGGTTCAACTTTCCAGAGCAAAAGTGTCACCATATGAAAATAGAATGGCAATACTCTTGCAGCACAAACCTGATCTGTGTTCTTCCTCCTCACTGCAAGGGGACCATCCTGCAGATGCCATTGCTTCTTCTGCAGCCAGAACAGCATATGCAGCAGACAGTGGGATTTCTCTCAACGTGGCTGCAGAGAAGTGGTGGTCAAGGTCAAGGTTACCCTCCCCAGGTCCTCGTGGAACTTGACCTGCTACTTTACACGGAATGTTGTCATATTCTGGAAAGAAAGAACTATAATTGCACAACAAAATAATATCTTTTATGGATAAGAATTTCTGGAGGAACAACTTCTTTATTACAATTAAGAGCGACGTTTCGGTGTAGGTACTAACACTGTTATCAAGCAAGTGATATACAGAGTATGGTTGACAAGTATATATACAGGTAGGAGGCAGTTTCTGTACAGTAGAGTGGATGTCAGATGTAGTTATACTGGAGTGGAGAAGCCAGTTATGTACACACAAGGGTAGTAACGACAATCATCAGTCAGTGACATAAACAAAGGATGAAGCGAGTAACATAAACAACCGAATTAAGGCTGATTGGGGTCTTTGATGAGCTCATGGTATGCTGGGGGGAAGGGAGGTATTTAATAGCCTTGGTCATGGCTGACTGACAGTTGGAGTCTTTTGATGTTGATGGCTTCTTGTTGTTTTCTGATTTTAAAGTCTTTGAGGTTGGTGGTGAGCAACTAGTGCAACAAACAATACAGAATATCACCAAGAAATCACAGAAATCTCCCCTTACTTAGTACTCCACTTCTAAATGGCTAGCAAAGAAGAAATATCTTTTATGAAGAATTATAACACTTGAAGTCAGCACTAACAGAGCCCCACATCACTAGATGCATATGGTTCAGTTGAATCATGGTGAAAACTGACATTTTCATCATGTCCATGATTGCATTCTGGTTTTGCTAGGCCAGTTATCTGTCCATCCTTTCCTGTTTTAAGGTGGATTCCTACTGGTTCCTTGTCTTGGGCATTGGCTGATCATGCTGGAGCCTCCTGAAAGCCTTCTCATGTCGCTCAGTCCATACCAGGCTGGATATCCAATATGTAAATTCCTTCAATGGCCCCATTGTGCTGGACAGACAAGATAGAAACTTGAACAAATAGTTGACAAACCCCGAAAACCTCTGAAAACCTTCCACATCGTGCTAGGGTCAGCCCCACAAGTCTTTGATCCAGTCCCGTGGTCAGTCGCGAAATGTTTTGCAGAAATGCCCACTTAGTGCAGCATCTTGCAAAAAAACACACATAATGCAGAGCGTGTGCAGAATTTTGCATTTACCTGCTGCAGAATTTGTCAAATGCACTGCAGAATTTCACCATGTGAGTTGAAAGCTGATTTTAAACGTGTAAACAGATATTTATTTCATTATCAAGTGAAGTTGACCTTTGTATTTTTGCTTACCAAAAGTGCATGTCTGTATGTTTACACCAGTGGTTGGGTTCACTTCAATAACCTATTCTTGCCGTGGATAAGTTTATCATTAAAATGCCTACCACAAGTCCAACTGGTGCAAAATTACAGAATTCACAAAAACTAAGCTTAAAGGTTTGCAGAATTGTGTGCACAATTGTCAAAAGTTGGTTGCAGAATTTAGAAAGATTTACCGCACAATTTTGATTTTGTGGCCACAGAATACCGTGAGGACTGTTGATCTATAAAGAGATGTCCCAGGAAGGACCCTTCCATTCTGTACACATGGAGTCTCCCTTGTTCCCACTCAATACATTGCTTCTGACAATGCTGAAAAAAGCCTTTGAGATTCTTGTCATATCTCTCTGTGCCTCTGTCTTTGTGATCTATATATCAGTGCATGATCAACACTATACTTCACACCAGTCTACAGCCTGAATCAGTCTGATCTGGAATATCTCTCTGTGTAGTCTTCTCCACCCAGTCCAGTGATATGTGAGGTGAGGTGAATTGGGTTTAACGTCGCATCCAAGATTATAACACTTGTATAGCGACGTGCATGCACGTGTGTGTGTGTGTGTGTGTGGCTGCTTGTACTAGGTGTATGGCTGCTTGTACAAGTCCGGACTGATGCCGATTTATAGTGCTAGCTCACTGAGATACCACGCCGCAGTTTAACATGAATACCCCACTCAGACACAGTATACTGACTCCAACCGACCAGTCCTTGTTTTAGCCCCTTAATGTCGAGCGTCAGACAGGGTAACAACAAGTACCATCTTTTGGTATGACACGGCCAGGGATCGAACCCCGGACCTTCTGCTCTCCGGGCGGACGCTCTACCACTAGACCACGGAGGGGGTCCTACTGATATGTACTGATTGAGGTTCCAAAGGTTCACATATACAAGAACCCATTTGACAGATCACAGTTGAGAATGCTTTTGCCTTACTCAAGTCAGACAGTACATTATTAGTTGCCAGCAACTGACAATGTGTAGTAGGTACTTTGGGTCATGGCAAATCCTCATCTCACTGGATTTCTTTCTATGGGCTTGTCAACCTGCTCAAATACCGGAAGACCGGAACATTAAGAAATCGACAATCGCCACTCAGATCTATTTACTGATGGTAGCTATACCGTCAGATCAACTTGTAGGTCTATCTTGGTAAGTGTCTAGATCTACCAGACATGGGAGAATAAATTATAAATTCATAAATGTATCAAACTCTACATGCTCTAAGTCTAGAATTATTTGGCAGAGTTAGATTGCGTGGGCTCTTGGAATTAAGCATTGTTCTGGGTTCCATTTGGATTTTATTTTTTATTTTGTAGGCCTAGATATATATTTTGAAATAAAATAACTTTTTTACTGGGACAAAATGCGAGTTCACTCTGTTAGGTAATGTTCCAAATCCTCCATAAAAATCTCATCATTGTGCTTCACTATTTGGTCAGAAGTAACATAACTCTAGCTGTCTTACCTGAGCCTGTCAGTTTACTGATCCCACATTCTCCATTGGTTAGTCTCCGCCAGACGTGCTTCACCCCAACACCTAAAGATGTCACCAGCCCTACTCCAGTCACAACAACGCGCCGGCCGCTCGGGCTGATGCCAGACATCGTCCCACGCTCGTCTTCACCGTCTTTCTCCAACAGTATCTAACCCGTTAATCGTGTTTCCACAGAGGAGTCAAAAGCAACCCGAGGCACATCGGGAACTGCCAAGAAATAACATTAATCGGGTTAATGTTCTTGCTGTAGTGATGTCAATAATGCGCTATATGGGCGCAGACATATTGAAGCTTCGCAGCAACGGGGACATACATAATTTGGAAGCGGAATGCGAAACGAAGAAAATACCACATTCATAGCTCGCGATCACAGTTTCCAAATAACACGTGAAAAACATTTGACAGACATTTGATAAATGCAGAGACAATATTACTTTTATTTGGACATTTTGAACATATTTACGACCGTTACGTCTAGCCCCTACAAGCACTGCACATCTTTCAAGAATGACATGATTCTCTTTGAATTATTTAATCAAATTATGAACTTATAAAGAGGCACTGATCTACAGCAATTCCCGGGAACGGGTTGTTGCATTTGTTATTGTTTTTTCCCGTGAGTATCCGGATGATATTCCAGAAATCTGGACTAGTTTGCGATCTATGTTGCGCCAACAATAAGCACATTTGTCACTTTTATGGATGGTATAAGGGCGTATCATCACATTGATCAACAAAATGAAATATATTTTTTTAAATAATAAGGCAATGTAGTATCTTTTGTGGTAGCGTCGGTATTGGTGACGACGTTTTGATACGTCACTTGCTCGATATTGTGCGATTTTCGTTTACACTATTTTGACTTGTAACACAAACTAACTATTTCAACTGAGCTCTGTCTATTCCATTGTGTGTATGTTATAATAAACGTATGACATGACAAAACAATTCACTTGAGCAATTCATTAAGCGCCAAAATATTCAATTATTTTACAAATTGACTGAAATATCTGTCAAATAATGTTATTACGATAACGATTTCCAAACTGTTTGATGTTTAATGTCATCTTCCATGGACTGAAAATGATAGACTTAGACGAAAGTCAAAGTACATTTCTATATTTTGTGGCTTATTATCCTGCCGTAATTAGTTGATGTTTAAAGTCCCTTTGAACGTCTTGATATTTTTTTTAGTCAATGGACAGATTTTTCCGTCAGTTTTTAGAATTACAGAAATATTTAGAAATTTTATTAATTGCCTGAGTGAATCACATTTTACACACTGACTGTAACATATACACGCTTACAAACGAAAGGGCTGTGAAAACAACGACTTAGTGTTGTCTGTCTCGCATCGAAGAACTTCCCAACGAAAACGTGGAGGAACAAGAAAGATTCTGTTCAATGCTACAGCAAATGAATGGAAACCAAAAATGCAAATATCGTTATTACAACCGGCCAAAGTTTCTAGTATATGTAAAGTATAAGTCAGTTACCTTGTTCGAGGAATGTATCCGTGAATATCCACATAAAGGAAAATATCCCATATATGTCTGCAGCTGTACAAAGAAAAACTTGTTCGGTGTCACATATCTTTGTAACAATCTAACACAGTAAAGTTCTAACTCTCAGGCACAATATAGTAATAATTAAATAAGTTGAGTAGGATTGAACACAGTCTTTACTGGCTAGCGTTTCTGGAAATTATAACTGTCCGATTCTCAGCTGATCACGTTAGCGTGTTTTAGGTTGGTTGGTTGGTTTGTTGTTTTACGCCGCACTCAGCAATATTCCAGCTATATGACGGCGGTCTGTAAATAATCAAGTCTTTAAGGGGTCTCACATGGGTGAAGTATCATAGGTCAGCTAAAAATATTTTTATGGCTTTTATTGACAAACGTAGCCATAACGTAGTCAGACTCTTCGTCAATTCTATGTAGATCTACTTGGTCAGTGCAATAAGTTCTGTTTCGTTTTAACACAGTATTATTCAATTTGACATTTTAGTATCAACATTAGTTGTTTTGGTTTAGTTTATTTCGGAAAAATAAGTCAATGAAAGAAAATATGATAAGAATTATCGTTGATTAAGTTTAACACTAATTTCTGGGAATCATAACCAGTAAACGAAACTATTGTCCAATCAAGTTTCGCCATAACCCGTTACTGCGGAGCATGAACATCGACGCAGATAGTTTACATGGAGGCAAGGTGACGACACGGATCAATAGGAACGCTCGGTTTCCTTGTTTTATTTCCAGCTGAGGTTACAGAGGTTATCATTTCCATTTCCAAGATGATGAGTGAAAGACTTCAACGTCCGATGAGCGCGGCATCTGACGCCCTTTCCTACATGACCGAAGCTGGTCTTAGTGATCATGGAAGTCAACGAAAGACCGGCCCATACTTGGAGGGAAATATGAAATTGCTGGACACAATGTAAGCAATATTTCTTCAGCTTCTAGTGATGGAGTTTGTGGGAAAATCTGTCACAGCTCCACCATGATCATTTCATACTTTCCATTTTCTAATATCTACTTAAAAATATAATCTCGAAAATTACTTCCGATTATATTACTAATTAGAATAAATAACTAGAGCGGGTGGGGCAGTACTCCGGACACTTATTTTTCTTAACGGCATGCAAGTTGAACAAAAGTACCCATTGGCTTTCATTCGGTTTTTTTTTGTGAAGGGAGTTAACTGTTTTGTTGATTATTGTCGGTAGTGGTCGTGTTTGTGCGCTTGTTTTAGCAAATTCTTAGAGTATTTCCATGACCACTACTCCAGTAGTAATCAGACGCCTGAGGTTGAAGTCGCACACGCTTGCGACAGTACCCGGACACTTTAAGAATTTTTTAGAAAATGTCTTACCCGAATATAATATAATTTCAATTTGATTTATCTGTAACAATTGTTTTTCTTATTGTATCAATGAGAACATCAAAATAATAACAAAATAAATACAACTTAATTGGTTTGCCTCACTCGTTTTTGTATCACTGCACAGATAGATGTGTTTTCTCATATTGACGGTAGTTTTCTTCTCTGTCACTAAACCCAAACGTTATCACCGCTGAATTGGTCTTTCTTTTATTTTGAATAAAGTACAAAGTTGTGGCCGCTGCGTTACGCATGGAAGTTGGCGAAATAATAGAAGAAAAACGCGTTATAATGTTCCTCAAGCATTTGCGATTATAATGATATAAGTTTTATTACAAAATTCAACACATGAAGTTTGCAGTTACCAGTTGAAATTACCCTACTGTTTTGCATGATTTTCTTTTAACATTTTCCCTTTCTAAGTCAAGATTACTGTTAAATTGTTTTCAAAAGTACATTAATACAAACATAATGAATGTATGTTACTATTGGTGTCTTTCTTCGTGTAAGTTAATACTTTTTTGATAGCAAAAAGGGGAAAAAATCTAAAAACAGGCCAAATTGAATTTCTACTCAGAGTTATGGGAATTGAATTGCCGCGAAGGCAAGAGACCACCCTGACTGTTAAGTCAGATAACATTGTGCAATCAATCAACGTATTATCGGTTAACTCTTTGAACAAAGTATGTTGTTTTCACATCGGCACTACACTCCATGATATGAGTGTGTTCCCTTATGTTTAGTAAACCTACACATGCAAACACTTAGTTTTGACATATCCACTGTGCAAGATAACAGTGATTAATCAATCAACATATTTTCTGTTATCCTTTAATGGCTAGGAATGATCCGTTTGATTTACAAAAAAGTAGGCTCTCTTGCTAGGCTTCCTCGTGCATATTACATAAAACACATTTCACCTCACTTCAAACCTGGATTTAGATTGAATAATTACCCCAGACACAATAAATGCCAAATGGGAACCTTTATCAGGTAATCTGAGTGGTGCTACCACTAATTATACCCATAATAAATTCATTAACTGAGCATCAAGTGAATGACAACAAATACACAAGTGTAAGGTTATACCAGAAAACTCGGATGACAACAAGGGAGTAGTAATCGTATTATCCCCGCAATCCGAAATCTGAAAATGCTTTCACTGCAGGGACACTTTTTTATTATTAAACTATAACCATCAGGGGTAATTCCAAATGTCAACATCCACTGCACTTTTTGTCTGTATGTTGGTGCTGAAGAAATTAATTAACATGCGCCCTTTGTCGAAATCTTCATAGATCACGGGTAAACAATCAGTGTTCAAAAATGCATAAACAAATGTTGCCTCCAAGTTTATTTACGCTGTCTTTACAGATGGTAGCTCAGTCCCTTGTCAAGCTCAGTTGTGTTAGCGAGCAAATCGACTCACGGCAGCTAGCGGCCAGTGTCAGACAGCCAAGAAGAAGCCAGAGATTAGTTCCCCTTTAAGATTCATTCAAATACTAACACATTTTTACAAAAAAAGGCAACTGCTTAATATTTTGTGACATGGATTAGAAACGAAAACAGCAACATATTTTCATTAACCCTTTTCATTGTTAAGAAATTATATATCTATTTTAATATGGTCATCTTCCTGAGGCAAGGGAGTTAACTGACTATAAAAGTCCAGTTGCCAACCTTGCCAAACTAGGCTGGAATTTCGGGGCTTGATCGTAGGTCCACAACAGCGTTAGAAACTAACAGTTTTCGTCCACTTGTCCTTATAATGATAACATATAGCAAAACTCTTAAAAAGGGCAAATTTCTAGTAGTCCTTATGATACCTTTACCATTGGGCAGTTTGGCAAGGACTACTGGACTAGTGCCAATTTCTAACACTGCACAATGGCTATAACAAGTTCTGTCCCTTCTATTTCCCTCCTATTGACCAATTAGATTCCACTTCCATTTGCTTCAAATGGCGGCACCCAGGCAAGACAATCTGATTGATATTAAAGATCTATATTGTGCTAAAATGGGTCTCACCTTGCATGCGGGCACCATGATTAAATGCGGGAAAAGATAATTAATTAAACATAGATCATCCATATTTAATGTCAATCTTAGAAATGACATTCATTACTTTCCCTGAGGAACCCCTCACCCTGTACTGAACTAACAGTTTTGTCTTGATACAGAGATTTCTCTCTTCCTGAGGTACAACATGGTATACAAGCCTCTTCCATAGGTAGAGAAACACCATGGTATACAAGCCTCTTCCATAGGTAGAGAAACACCATGGTATACAAGCCTCTTCCATAGGTAGAGAAACACCATGGTATACAAGCCTCTTCCATAGGTAGAGAAACATCATGGTTTACAAGCCTCTTCCATAGGTAGAGAAACACCATGGTATACAAGCCTCTTCCATAGGTAGAGAAACACCATGGTATACAAGCCTCTTCCATAGGTAGAGAAACACCATGGTATACAAGCCTCTTCCATAGGTAGAGAAACATCATGGTATACAAGCCTCTTCCATAGGTAGAGAAACACCATGGTATACAAGCCTCTTCCATAGGTAGAGAAACACCATGGTATACAAGCCTCTTCCATAAGTAGAGAAACACCATGGTATACAAGCCTCTTCCATAGGTAGAGAAACACCATGGTATACAAGCCTCTTCCATAAGTAGAGAAACATCATGGTATACAAGCCTCTTCCATAGGTAGAGAAACACCATGGTATACAAGCTTCTTCCATAGGTAGAGAAACACCATGGTATACAAGCCTCTTCCATAAGTAGAGAAACATCATGGTATACAAGCCTCTTCCATAGGTAGAGAAACACCATGGTATACAAGACTCTTCCATAGGTAGAGAAACACCATGGTATACAAGCCTCTTCCATAGGTAGAGAAACACCATGGTATACAAGACTCTTCCATAGGTAGAGAAACACCATGGTATACGAGCCTCTTCCATAGGTAGAGAAACACCATGGTATACAAGCCTCTTCCATAGGTAGAGAAACACCATGGTATACAAGCCTCTTCCATAGGTAGAGAAACATCATGGCATACAAGCCTCTTCCATAGGTAGAGAAACATCATGGTATACAAGCCTCTTCCATAGGTAGAGAATCATTATGTTATACAAGCCTCTTCCATAGGTAGAGAAACACCATGGTATACAAGCCTCTTCCATAGGTAGAGAAACATCATGGCATACAAGCCTCTTCCATAGGTAGAGAATCATCATGGTATACAAGCCTCTTCCATAGGTAGAGAAACATCATGGTATACAAGCCTCTTCCATAGGTAGAGAAACATCATGGTATACAAGCTTCTTCCATAGGTAGAGAAACACCATGGTATACAAGCCTCTTCCATAGGTAGAGAAACACCATGGTATACAAGCCTCTTCCATAGGTATAAAAACACCATGGTATACAAGCTTCTTCCATAGGTAGAGAATCATTATGTTATACAAGCCTCTTCCATAGGTAGAGAAACACCATGGTATACAAGCCTCTTCCATAGGTATAAAAACACCATGGTATACAAGCTTCTTCCATAGGTAGAGAAACATCATGGTATACAAGCCTCTTCCATAGGTAGAGAAACATCATGGCATACAAGCCTCTTCCATAGGTAGAGAATCATCATGGTATACAAGCCTCTTCCATAGGTAGAGAAACATCATGGTATACAAGCCTCTTCCATAGGTAGAGAATCATCATGGTATACAAGCCTCTTCCATAGGTAGAGAAACATCATGGTATACAAGCCTCTTCCATAGGTAGAGAAACACCATGGTATACAAGCCTCTTCCATAGGTATAAAAACACCATGGTATACAAGCCTCTTCCATAGGTAGAGAATCATTATGTTATACAAGCCTCTTCCATAGGTAGAGAAACACCATGGTATACAAGCCTCTTCCATAGGTATAAAAACACCATGGTATACAAGCCTCTTCCATAGGTAGAGAATCATTATGTTATACAAGCCTCTTCCATAGGTAGAGAAACACCATGGTATACAAGCCTCTTCCATAGGTATAAAAACACCATGGTATACAAGCCTCTTCCATAGGTAGAGAATCATTATGTTATACAAGCCTCTTCCATAGGTAGAGAAACACCATGGTATACAAGCCTCTTCCATAGGTAGAGAAACATCATGGTATACAAGCCTCTTCCATAGGTAGAGCAACATCATTGTATACAAGCCTCTTCCATAGGTAGAGAAACATCATTGTATACAAGCCTCTTCCATAGGTAGAGAAACATCATTGTATACAAGCCTCTTCCATAGGTAGAGAAACATCATTGTATACAAGCCTCTTCCATAGGTAGAGAAACACCATGGTATACAAGCCTCTTCCATAGGTAGAGAAACATCATTGTATACAAGCCTCTTCCATAGGTAGAGAAACATCATGGTATACAAGCCTCTTCCATAGGTAGAGAAACATCATTGTATACAAGCCTCTTCCATAGGTAGAGAAACATCATGGTATACAAGCCTCTTCCATAGGTAGAGAAACATCATGGTATACAAGCCTCTTCCATAGGTAGAGAAACATCATTGTATACAAGCCTCTTCCATAGGTAGAGAAACACCATGGTATACAAGCCTCTTCCATAGGTAGAGAAACATCATGGTATACAAGCCTCTTCCATAGGTAGAGAAACATCATGGTATACAAGCCTCTTCCATAGGTAGAGAAAACATCATGAGCACAACTCAAGCCAGCTGTTTAACTTGTTCATTTCTGAATTAGCATAATCACTCAACATACTGATTAATCAGAGGCGTCTTCAATGTTTGTACATAGTCCTTGAACGGGGTTGTTTCCTAGCTGAGGAACTATCTGTATTATTGGACAAACGTGGATGACTCTTTACGTAAGAAGTCAAATACTCTGAATCTGTAACCATGGTAACACTTGATCAGGGTTCACTCTAGGACATTTCTGACATGGACCCTTTATGTGAAAATCATGTTAAAATGCCCTGTTGTCCCTGAAAATGTGGGCCTTTTAGTTCTGTTCAATTAAGGGGCTAAAAGCATGCGGCCCCACCCTAGAATTATCCCTGCGTGATTAACTCACTTTTGGTAAATGTTGACCTTGTGTTTTCAATTATTTATTGTGTTATAATTTTTAATTGGGTAACCAATATTTTTTCAATCATCTTTTCATCACTCTATTGGATTTTCCCCCAAAATGAGTAAACATTTTAAGATTTAAAAAAAAAATATACCGGTAATAATATTTTAGATGTATTTAACGGTTCTAACTATAGGCTTGACTCGGAAAATAAATTAGCTCTTAATTGTGTTTGAGAAATTATCTCTGTCTACACATGCTGAAAAAGCTTCATTTATGCATACTGTTTTTATACATTAGAGTTTTTCATTTCATGCATGCTTTTCTGTACGCAAGTTAATTGAAAGTAATTGGGTTGACAATCCTACTTGACACTATCTTCCAAAGGCAAGAGAGTTAACTGACTATAAAAGTCAAGTTTTCACCCTTGCGGAACTAGGCTGGAATAGCCACTGGTGACGTGATGATCAAGCCACGAAATTCCAGCTTAGTTCACCAAGGGTGGAAATTGTTTTTACAGTCAGTTAACTCCCTTGCCTCGGGAAGATGGTCATTGTATACCGTGATGTTGATGTCTCAATAGATATTTAATGTCGATACTGTATCAATACATATCTATGAATATTGATACTAAATTAATTCACTGTCACAGAAGTGTTTACATGTATTAGATTACCCTGGTTAAGATGGACAATGAAAGGGCAGATCATTCTATTGTATATATTTAATGGATCATATTTTTATATATATCGGTATCCCGCTAGGGATGCATTCACATGTGCAACTCGCAGTAAACACAAAATTCATTGTTAGAGGATTTATTCAGATGCATGTCAAATACGGGAGCCATCACACATCACACAACAAATATAGTTACTCAAATACACATCGTAGAGTCCGTGAACACCATGGTTCCTCTTCCTTTACATCGAACATCGCAGTTTTCCCAATTCTCAACCACATGCTTTCATCACAACAAATTGTTTTTTGTCTACTAAGGGAGATAATTCTATAAACACATGTTCTGTGTATACCACTAAGAATATCTGGTTCCACCGCTTTGTCCTACCGCTACAATATTCATATTTGCATTAAATTGATAATTGCAGGTCTACAAGGTTTATTTACACAATAGCTAATGTTATTATTAATTGATATTTTGATATATCGTGAGACTTTTAAGGCAGTATACAAATGTTTTGAAACAAAGATTTCCAATCAATGAAACCCTTAATTTAAAGACATTAAACAATTTACATATAAACATGTTACATGTAGTAATCTCTCTGAAGTACTGTGTAAGGCAGTTCACCACTGGAACCAGTGATTTGGTTACAGTACTGGTTGGTTTTATTACCTTCAAGTACATGTATAATTTCTGTTTGCGTGTTGACATAAAACTCTATTTCAAGCCTTTGGTCCTGTAATCATCTATTGATCTTGTATTTGTTTATGTCTTCATGATCAATCATCTGATTGGATGTTGTGTTGCAGCGAGTGCCCGATTGACATCATGTGCTGTCGGTTCAGTGCAGACGGTGCTCACCTTGCTGTTGGACTTTGCGACGGATCAATAAAAGTAAGATTACACAAACATGTTTTCCAAGTAATTAACTCACACAAGAGAATTGGCAGTTAAGAGGAAACATTACATTTGTTTCCAAGGGAACAACAAACATTGACACATGGCTGTGAATAGTATTAAGGGTGGAAATCATAGGACCCTAGTCCTAACCCTTATGTTCAGGATTAAACACTTAGGGGGCCCTTGACATGCTAGTAGGGCTGGGACGAGTCCAAATTTATACCCACACCCTATTACCTGACCCTACCTGGGTACCCACTGTAGGTCTCAGGAGATGTTTCAATATGTCCGATTGGGAACATTTTTAGCATAGCCCTGGCAAAACGTATTTAGATACATGTATTAAACAATCTGGTCATTCATACGCTGAAGTTGAATTAAGTTATATCTTTATTCAACCATATGAAAAATCAGAAGGAATGGGTCCATAGAAATGTGAACATTAGTGACTTGTAGTGTAACCATAGAGCTCTAGATAATTTTTGTCATTAAACAATATATCACGTGACTAACCAAGGGTCCGAGTAGTCCTGTGGGTACCTGGGTTCTACTCAGTACCCACCAAACCTGGGTACCCGAGATACCCGTCCCAGCCCTACATGCCAGATTGATGTAGGATGACAGGAAACCTTGTGGACACCACGATGGCTTTGTAATTTCTAACACAGATAGGCATGTCGTCATCATGCTGATTTGTAAAGTGACACATTTCTGAAGTATACCCAAATCATCCATGGTGTTGAAACTTGAGATTTACAGGGATAACTGTATTGTCAGATACCATGGTCATTATTTGGTTGGCAGTGTATTTTTTATTTGGTCTTGAAGTGTTAGAAACGGGCACTAGTTCTATAGTCCTTGCCAAACTGGCCAATAGTTAAGGCAGTGTTAGAAATTGGCACTAGTTCTCTAGTCCTTGCCTAACTGGCCAATAGTTAAGGCAGTGTTAGAAATTGGCACTTGTCCTATAGTCCTTGCCAAACTGGCCAATAGTTAAGGCAGTGTTAGAAATTGACACTAGTTCTATAGTCCTTGCCTAACTGCCCAAAAGCTAAGGTATCCTAAGGACTGGTAGAAATGTGCCCTTTTTGAAAGGTTTTGCTGCATGTATCAAATATGCTTGTGAATAAGGGTGTCATTTATGATCATATTGTTGTTAAGCAGGGTTGTGGAAATATCAGACTTGTTCATGAGCTTGTCCCAGACAAGTAAACAGTTCAAATTCATTTGTCCACAGACAAATCTACTTGTCCAGATTATAGGCACGAAAGGGTTTGTTTTTTTCACAAAGTTGGTTTCTTACAGCCTGTGTTTTTTGTTTTGATGCTGATGAATCAGTTTTCGTATCTCTGTAGCTTTTCCCATCCAGAAAATGAATTCATCCATTTCTAGGTCGTATGAAGACCATAAATTTTAAGCAGCCAGTACAACCTGCCTTGACTTTTGTAAACAGTATGTTGTGCTATTGGCTACATGGCACTCTAATCAACCAATCAGAGAGTGTGTCTAAGGAGTGATTGAAATCAGAACAAGAAAGTAAACAATGCTGTTAGCAGGGTCAGAGAGATTCATCATACTCACGATGTTTACAGTATGTCGGAGCTATAATAAGTAGTACTTGTTACAAACATTTTATCAAAATTGACTAAGATCTTCTAAGTTTTAGGGCAGTGGATATGATTTTTCTGTTTGTTGAGCAATCTCATAAAACAAGTCTGGCAGGTTGGGCATTGATTTTCCACACCCTGCCTCAATACTTCTGTGTAACTGTGTTTACTGTACCCCCAGCACGCACAAGTGTAGAGAATGGACAGGGACAAAAATATATTGCATCCCAGGGGACGCTCAATTGTATTCATTGTGTCTACAGCGCAACAAGAGCAGTAATGGCGTCTGTTATTTCATTCATCAATCATGAACACTGTCCACATGATCATTGACTCATTTCAGGTTCTTGGTCAACAAAATGTACAGGACCTCATATTGCCCGCAAGGACCATTAAACATGTTAAAATTGATTAATGGGGGTCACCTACTTTTGTAAGTCAAGGTAAAACCCTTCTCCCAGGGTTCATCATATATCTTGGCCAACGAGACAAATACTTCTAACATTTAACGAGCACCAGTTTCATTTAGGTGGTCTAAATGTGGGAAACCCAAATCATCAGTCTCCAGATTAATCAAAGACACCGTGTTGAAATTTACTTTGAGCATGTAACATGATGTAAGGTAACTTGTGTCACAGCAGATTTCAGCAGATAATATTTGAGTTTCAATGCTGAAAATCTATTTTGACTGTCTTTGTTGAAACTATTGACAACCTATCCAGGTGAGCTACGGTCCCATGGCACCATGTTTTCAGTGTTGTCTCTGTCATGCTCACAGTTCAACTGTTGGCAACTCATTCCACTAACATCAAGCCTGATTTGTTTGGACACGTTTTAGACAGAAAATGTTACACTGTATGTCTATATCTAGCATGCCTAATGTAGAGATGTTTTTTATCCAACTTCAATGATAATTATCTAATAATCTGTTATGTTCTATGAGCAGTGCGTTACGACTGTATCACTTGATGCCAGACCCATGAAGATCTGGGGTAGAATAGGTCTTCAGCAACCCATGCTTGCCGTAAGAGGTGACTATGCTTGTCGTACGAGGCGACTAATGTGATTGGGTGGTCAGGTTTGCTGACCTGGTTGATGTATGTCATCATATCCCAATTAGATTGATGCTCATGATGTCAATCTCTGGATTGTCTGGTCCAGACTTGATTATTTACAGACCACTGTCATATAGCTGGAATAATACTGAGTGCAGCGTTAAACAACAAACAAACAAACAAACAAACACTTGATGCCCTTTTCAGCCCCTACTGCCTGTTGGGTTCGTTTAATTATCGCACTGTTTACCTCAAGGTGTCACTGCCCAGAGAAACTCAATACACACAGAATATGAGACTGGCTTCTAAGGAAGGACTGTTAATCTTTTATCATTGTCCTGAGTCACTGGCTGATCTGGGATATAAGTGTCCCAGTGTCAGTTAAACCCATGTAATTAACTGTTTGATATCCATTGTGCTGAAGACAGCCCAGTCAAGTATACACTGAATGTGGATTAAACTACCCCCTGCTGCCCTGACTGTGTGTCCTGTCTACAATGGTCTAAGCCCCATGTTTGTCATGTGTAGGTTGTTCATTGTTTGTGAAAACCCACTAACAAGCATTCTGTATACATTTCAGTTTAAATTCTTTGGCAACTTGCATGAAAGCATGGCTTATATGTTCTTAGGATTCTCTTTCAAAAAGACGGTAAATTCTTCTTTATTTGTAAATGATATACCATATTTGACTTAATAAGCGCCCAGGCGCTCTCAAAATTAGAAATAGGGGTCTCTTATTAGAATATTATTTTTGGAAAAAAAACCAGAGTTTAAAGATCGTAAATTTTGTGGTTTATGCTGACAGCCTGAAATGTTTATATACAACATATCTATATTTCCAGGACTTCATTGCCCATAATGAAGGGTGCATATAACACACGAGTGTGTATTATGCATGAATAGATAAGTCTTGTGTACGTTGATCAGTTAGAATGGTTGCTAATTGGAATTGTTCACCAGCTAATATATTAGCTTATTAGAGTGGGGCACTTATTGCGTCGAATACGGTAATACTGGCTAAACTCATCAGCTGCATGTTTATAGAATGACCTTGATCAAGGAAGTACTGAACGTCTCATTGCCCAGTCTTTTGTGAGAAACCTCCAGTATCAACATGATGACTTCATGAGGGACAGATTCTGTCATCCCGAGTGACAAGCCTGTTTATGTCACCTATAGTCTTTTCTTCTGAGAAAATGTACGAAAAATGTGTTCTTTAATGATTACAAATGGAGGCATCAGCTCAACTACAGTAGTCTATTTCTGGAACAGGAAATCGTTTTTTACTCCGTGTTCAGTAGATAATATCATCTTCAATTGTAGTCAAATCTATCCTAGTGACGTCACATGAGTATTGTTAATCAGCATGATTGTGAACATTTGAGATAATGATTAATCGTTCTCTACAGGTCATACTTTCATCGATGCCATGTACAGAGTACCCAATAAATCTTGTGTCTGATATTCCTCCATCATCTAAACATTAGAAGGATGGTCTGTAGACTTAAAGATTCAACTCCCTTAGTCAGTAGGCAGTAAAATCAACACCCACAGGTTTTGAAATGTTATCTTGTCAGTTAATGTCCAAATAAAACAATGTTTATGTATATTGTATTCTGGGGTCAATTATTTTTACAATAGAACGAGTGTTCACCAAACAGACTCTATCGACCACTGTGTAATGCTGTTTCTGTAATGATGACAATACAATGTACAATGCCTATTTGGACAAGGAACAGGTCTAGTCACTTTTTGCTTTACCATGTTTACACTGATTAGCATAGATAAGCAGTGAATTATTTTTTTTCTGACGGAACAGTATTTCGTTTTAAGTTCTCTTGGATTTCTCTACCATATTCTTTAAACCAATCGATCAATGAAGAGTAATGAGTCCAGGGCAATGTCATTAAAATCAGATTTCTGGCTGCCGTTAAACAAAGATTTGAGGACATCCTATTACAGGTCACGTCAGAACGACCTTTCGTAAACTTTTACCGACCGCTGAAACAACTAACAAGAAGTCGACATCAGCCAATTAGAAAGCAGCTTTCACGAGCTTTACGGCACTTGTTTCAACCTGGCAACTTCCATTTCAGACTATGCTTGAAAAACATGTCTCGATTTAAAATTTTGTAAAACTGAACAAACGAACATTCCGGAATGTCTAATGTATGAGTGCGTTTCTATGGCATTGCTTCCCACGTACTATGCAACGCCTTCTCCGTTCAAATGTTTATCCCACAGAAGCGAGAGATAGACGATAATTTCGACGGAATCAGTCGTACGGGCCGTAACTGTCGTTGGGAATAACCCGTGTTAACGTTTTCGAGGTTGCATGATTAGAAAACACATTCCGACTGTCACTTTCATGATCTAGTAAGCGAAGGTTTGATTGGTCGGATGAAAGGTTGTTCTGATGTGACCGTAAATGGGTTGTCCTCAGATCTTTGTTAGGCGATGAGATTGGAGTCGAGGGTGCCATTGTACAAAGGGATCTTAGCGCTAAGGTGATTGTAACTCCCATACTTTAACATAGGCTTACGACAGTCGTAGGGCTAAGGTTGTTTTGTACAATGGCACCCTGGTCTGCAGTGATACATGTGGACTTCCTGTTGGCTTTATAAACTTTTCTGGAAATATCTTATGTATGATAAGCAATAAGTGTCTGATATATGATCTAAATCAAATTGTTGAATATAATAAATCAAATATAAACAAGAAATGTATATATCATCAGTGTTTGAACTAAGCGCATGCCCGTAGGCCCCCTCAACCCGGGGTCCATATTTTCAAATTTGTATGGGTCCTTAAGGCCGGCAGTAAATATACATGTTGATTTTTTTTTCACATTAAGTTGCAATTTTTTAAATGACAGCTTGAGAGTTGAGTCAGGGACTGCAGATTCTCAAGTCTGTGGGTCCTGATGGCAGCCTGGCAATTCTCTTTATTTCAAACACTGTATGTCATGGTATGTCATGGACGATGCCAGGAAATCCAGCCTAGTTCTGCAAGGGTGGAAACTGGACTTTTAAAGTCAGTTATATCTCTTGCCTCGGGAAGATGGGGAATATTGTAAATGATAGATTTATTGAGTTATAGACAAAGAGATAAGTTTGTCCAACAAACACTGCTTACATGGTCAGACCACCTCTTTTCCAAAAGGTGACTAAATTGAATTAAGTGGTCAGATCCAGTGTTGTAATCATACTTACTCAAGAAGATACAAGGTTCTGACACACACACACAAGTCCATGGAATGTTAGGGGATTATGTTTGTTTTGTTTGTTTTGTTTGTTTGATATCTTTCACATATGATATTTACAAATTACAGTAAACCACGTTTATACATGTTATAACGAACTTATTTTTTAGTCCAGGCCAATTGTTCTCTATGTGCTGTATATATGCTTATATTGAACTACGGTTATTGAGAACTAAAATTAGTGGTCCCTTTTAGTTTGTTATAACCGTAGTGTACTGTACCAACTGTTTTGGGACTACTGACAAATAAACACCTATTTTGTCAAGTCTTGGCATTACTATAAACGCATAAATATCTAGACAGTATCAACCCACTTGAACATCAGTAGTACGAGAAACATCTGGCTTAATCTGGCTTACATTAAAACAAGCCAAAGAAAGTTGTAGACCTGGGTGCCATTGTACAAGCAATCTTAGTGCTAAAGTGATCGTAATTCCCATACCTTAACATAGACTTACGACAGTTGTAGTGCTAAGGTGATCGTAATTCCCATTCCATAATATAGACTTACGACAGTTGTAGTGCTAAGTTGATCATAATTCCCATACCTTAATATAGACTTACGACAGTTGTAGTGCTAAGATGGTTTTGTACAACGGCACCCTGTTTGTTTTCTTGGTGTGACAAGTGTGACGTTTGTGTGTCAGATCTACAGTCCAGGGACCGGGCAGATGCTGTACAGCCTCACTGATGAAGATACCCAGTGTCACCGCCTCCCCGTCACACAGCTCCGCTTCCGCCCTTATACCAGCTTTGATAAACCAGAGTACACCCACATCCTCATTGCTTCATGTAGGTACAGCTCTCTTGCTTCCCTAAGAAGCATTGTTTGACATGTTCCAGTTGTCTGGGAACTTTCTCAGGACGATGGGGGCATGTGAGGCCCAGTTGTCAAAGGTGTGCAGAGTTGAATCACTTAGGTGTGCCAGAAACTGCTGATTGTGGTTTTGAATCCTGGTTCACCCTGTTTCTTGGTTTGTCAGCTCCATATCCATGCTCATTGTTTTGAAAGTGGTAAAGGTATGCATGGTATAAGATCTGCATTACTTCAGGCTTTTGTCCCCATGCTTACACACCGTGACATAGCTGAAATAGATTCAACATGCTTAAAGCGGTGTTAAACCAAACTTACTCTTTGGGTACCAAGCAGGAACAGTGCCACAGGAAAAAAAGATGAAAAGAAAGAATACAGGGCAAAGGCACAAGAGTGATGAAGACTGTCAATAATCTGCATCACTAGATTCTTTCCTCCCACATAGAGCTGATGTTCCATTTGAGTCTATGAGTCAACACATCACTTCACAACCCATGCTTGTCGTAAGAGGCAACTAATGGGATCAGGTGGTCAGGCTTGCTGGCTTGGTTGATGCATGTCATCATATCCCAATTGCAAAGATCGGTGCACATGATGTAAATCACATGATTGTCTGGTCCAGATTTGATTATTTACAGACTGCCACCATATAGATGGAATATTGCTGAGTGCAGCATTAAACAACAAACAAACAAACATTAAAATCAGATCTTTTTTCATGACACAATCCGTGTAACTCCTCCCATCAATAGGTCACTTCAGGTGGACTATTTGGGCCCTAAGTGAACTTTGACCTCTCAGTCTAGGTGAAGGATGTGTGGATGCCTTTCACAAAGATTCAGCTTCATTTCTTTACTTCCTAAATTCAGCAGTTTTGGTCTTTACAAAGGAAAGCCCACACAACAGAAACATTCCCTGGGTGTAGATGCTGTAGCGCTCCCAAACATCAGGATGTGTCAAATATCCACAGTAACAATACAGTGTGACCATTATTATTTCTTGCCTGTCTCTGGTCGTTTTCAAGATGCAAAAATCAAATATGCCTTCCTTGAAGGCTTCACCTGTTCGCACAGAGAATTTAGAAGCCTCAACACTGATTGGAGGATGAAAGTGAGTGAGTATGGTTTTACGCTTTTAGCAATATGCAAGCAATATCATGGCATGGGACACCTGAAAATGAGCTTCACACATTGTACCCGTCTGGAGAATCGAAAAACCCGGGTCTTCGGCGTGAGGAGCCAATGTTTTGACCACGAGGCTACCCCACCGCCAGTGGAGGATAAGAAATATCACCTGAATCAACCTCTTGTGGAGTATCATACCAATAGATCTGATTTCAGTGAGATTGACTTGACTTTCTGCCTGATACATATGTCTGCTGCTGTACCAACAGATGCTTCTGGTCACGTCAAGTTCTGGCACTACACCTCCGGTAAGTGTCTTCACACCATCAACGAGATCCGCCAGGTCTTGGCTCTGGCCCTCAACCCCGACGGAACGCACTTCCTCACTGCTGGAGCCGACCCGGAAATACACCTGTATGATATCGAGACAAAGAAGCGGAAGAAAACGTTTGAACCCAGGTAAAATTGTCCACACATAAACATTGATTGAGAGCCTTGTTGTTACCTATAATCATGATAATGATCCATGTCAGTACCCATGCTTGTGTGGTGTCCCCCCAAAAATAAACTTTGATCTTTACTTTACGAATATAATTTGAACTTTTCACACACATTTGGCATGACACCTGAATCTGTTGAACATGTTGAAGAGGTTCGAATCTCATTTTCAATATGGTCATTATGGCAGCCATATTTGGCAATATTTTGAAGTTTGTCCTTGCATGTATGTCCTGCATGTTTTCTTGCTTTCTTATTTGTGTTTTCATCCCTAACACAAGGTCATGGGATGTAAAAGTGGTAGCATGGTATTATATTATCACGGTAGTTAATTTATGATGGTTCGAAATGGCGTTCACTTGCTAACCCATTAAATATGTCATACGGAAAGTGTTGCTTGTTATTTGTTCAACTTTTATCTTTTATCAGATCGATGCTGATTTTCTTTAGGGAGATCTGTCAACAAATTATCTGCCATTAGCGACTCAAGGGGGGTAACTCAGTATTGCCATTTTGCTGTATGATATGTGTGGAAAATGTGCTCTAAATCACTTCCTATTTTGATTATGCATAATCAGTATGCATACGACCTAGGTTTGGTCAACATGGTCAATGGACATTGTCCAAACAAACTGATTGTTCTAACCAGTTTTGAATGGAGGCTGGGGTAATCATGGTAATGCCACTTAAAAGACTTTCCAGAAACTGTTATAAAAAAGTTGATATGTTTACTTACAAGTAGCTGTGACATCTTGCAACGAGTCCTGTATTCGATCAACCAATGAAATATTGTGCTTACATTTGCAGTCGACAGGGTGGGAGGGATTACGAGATTTTCCACAATAATATAGAGCCAGCGATAATATAGAGTCAGACTATATAACCCTGTGGCGATGCCGGTTATGCCCAATAACCCAAGCTGGTCGTAAGAGCCGGATTAATAGATCGGGTGACTTTGTTGATTGGGTGCCTTCTTACCCAGCAGCGTGGATCGTTGCTCACAATATCAATCACTGGATTTTCTCAATAATTTACAGGTTGCTGTCTTAGCTGAGTGGGGTGTTACTCAACAAACATACAAAACATCAGTGTTAAAAAAACAACTCACTCAACACTGACGTGTGTGGCTTTTATTTATTTATATGAAACCTTTCAGTGATGCTCGAGACATTATGGATGGTCATCGGTTCCGTGTATTTGCCGCCCAGTTCAACCCCAACCATCCGGACCTGTTTATCACTGGTGGATGGGACGATACCGTGCAGGTACTGTTGCAGAGCCATAGATAAGCTTTTGTTATTGGGGTATTTTACCCAGAGGTTTAATTTTGATTAAGTATCCACAATTTTTAGAGGGTGTTCACATTTTTTTACCCACCTGTTTCTTAACATGTGGGTATTTTAACTTTCATTTAACACTCATTTAAACTATGTGAATAGTAGTATACCAGCCTGAGCTTGCGGCTCCCTCTCCGGGATGCCATTTTTGTTTGCAAAACCTAGCATTGTAAGAAAGGCACTATTTCTTTAATCACCAATCAGCAACTGTTTAAGATACAACATGTACAATGACTAGGCACGATGTGATTTTCAATTAGCATCTATCAGTAAGTTTGTCAACAAGTTTTTCCGATTGTAACTGTCGATAAGTGAATTTCGTGATTGGGTGATACACAATCATTTTATCTAACAGTTGTAATATATGCAATCATTTTATCTAATGGTTGTAATATACGCATTAGTTTTATTTCAAAATTGTATTTAAAGTTTTTGTTGTGTATTTGATACGCTAGAATTTGATTTGTCTGGGTATTTCTGTTTGTTAATGTGTATTTTGCGGAAATACGCAGCTTCTCTCGAGCTCTGCTGTAGCATAGAACATAGAATAGAGTAGTTTCATGGAAAGGATGTAGCTGCTAACGTTTGCAGGGTTGAAAGTCTTCTCTTGTCCACAACAAATGACATGTGATAGAGTTGTAATCTACCTAATGGCAAAAAGTGGTAGTCCACAATGTGTCTCAGACTAGTGGACTCATGTTAATTTTGAACCCTGGTTTGAGTATGTGGACTGTGTTGATGATTATCAAGTTGAGCCTTGTGCTGCAGTGCATACTGATGGAGAAGTTGTGCTTCATCAAGGTCAGACTGGATGTGTGCTATTGTAGATTTGTGTTCTGTGTTTCAGTACTGGGATGTGAGAGTTCAAAATGGACATGCCGTCAAGTAAGTTGTGGTATCAATAAATACCCTGCCCCCCATACACACACACACATTAATCAATCCACCACCATCATCACATCCAGCCATCCCTCCATCCATCCACCAACTTCGGCCAGCCATTCACCAATTCCAGACATCAATTTCTACCAACCTTTCATCAACCAACCCAAATCATCCTACAACACATCTATCCACCAAGCAAATCATCCTACAACACATCTATCCACCAGCCAAATCATCCTACAACACATCTATCCACCAACCAAATCATCCTACAACACATCTATCCACCAACCAAATCATCCTACAATACATCTATCCACCAACCAAATCATCCCACAACACATCTATCCACCAACCAAATCATCCTACAACACATCTATCCATCAGCCAGATCATCCCACAACACATCTATCCACCAGCCAAATCATCCCACAACACATCTATCCACCAGCCAAATCATCCCACAACACATCTATCTACCAACCAAATCATCCCACAACACATCTATCCACCAGCCAAATCATCCCACAACACATCTATCCACCAACCAAATCATCCCACAACACATCTATCCACCAACCAAATCATCCTACAACACATCTATCCACCAGCCAAATCATCCTACAACACATCTATCCACCAACCAAATCATCCTACAACACATCTATCCACCAACCAAATCATCCTACAACACATCTATCCACCAGCCAAATCATCCTACAACACATCTATCCACCAGCCAAATCATCCCACAACACATCTATCCACCAGCCAAATCATCCCACAACACATCTATCCACCAACCAAATCATCCTACAACACATCTATCCACCAACCAAATCATCCTACAACACATCTATCCACCAACCAAATCATCCTACAACACATCTATCCACCAACAAAATCATCCTACAACACATCTATCCACCAGCCAAATCATCCCACAACACATCTATCCACCAGCCAAATCATCCCACAACACATCTATCCACCAGCCAAATCATCCCACAACACATCTATCCACCAACCAAATCATCCTACAACACATCTTTCCACCAACCAAATCATCCTACAACACATCTATCCACCAACCAAATCATCCTAGACCCAATCCATCAGCAATTCTTTACATCCATTAACCATCCTTCCAATTATTCACCCACCCATTTATCCATCAGCCAATCCATCCGTCTGCTCACTCACCCAATCCCATCAATTCATCCATGAATTAATCAATTCCCCCATCAATGAGTGTTGCCTCCTAGCAATATTTGACTAGATACAAACTAGATTTGGGCCGAAACAATTAGTGAGGAGACCCGCGGGCATGTGTGACCTTGATATATCTGACCCTGTGTGTTTCTGTACAGGAAGTTCTGTGGGCCTCACATCTGTGGCGACGCCCTTGACATCGACCCACTACACAACCACATCCTCACCGGCAGCTGGAGGAAGCACTCGGTCCTACAGGTACCATCTTCTTGTGGCAGGGGCATCTTGTGGCCTCAGGCACTGTCTCCGTGTGTGGTAGACATTATGTCGGCTTCTAGGGGAAGACATAATCTTTAACTTTCATGCTTCACTTTCAATGGTCATTTTATTTTAGGATGTGTTGGTCACATGTTGGAAAATGTTTATGTTTTTAAGACATCCATATTTTTCACTGCTGCGGAGGTTGGGTTCTATCCCATCTTTCAGATGTCCCATGTGTTAGACACCCAGTTGTTAGACTTTAATTAAAAAAGAACGTGGGCTTACCTATGTCATTAGGTTGACAGGATTGCAACAAGTCGAATAAATTCATTTTAAGTATTTCTAAGTACTTTTGACTTAACTAGCTGAGCGGTCGGGTAGCCTAGTGGTTAAAGCGTTCGCTCGTCACGTAGAAGACCTGGGTTCGATTCCCGACATGGGTACAATGTGTGAAGCCAATTTCTGGTGTCCCCCGCCGCGATATTGCTAGAATATTGCTAAAAGCGGCATAAAACCGTACTCACTCACACTCTTTTGACTTCACTAGCTGGTTCAGAAACCTGTCTGTTTGAAAATCTGTAACACGGTGAATAAAATCATTGGCATCTTTCCCCTGGACTTCGCCAATATTTATTAACAGCAAATAGTTAATCAGTAATAGGAGCAAATAAAATATTTGCCAATATTGAGAACAGTATTGAGAATTCATGCCAGCTAGTACCAGGTTTTATGATAAGTATTGTGATAAACAATTGTTGACCTTTTTTTAGCTAGTGTCACATGTAACGTTAATTACATTTGTGATACTCTATTTATTTGTATGAGGGTTTATCACTAATCTGAGGCCTTGTGCTGATGTAACACAAATTGTCTTTCAGGATAATAAAGTGTTATCTTATATGTTTATGTGTGTTATATGTTATAGTGCTTAGTGCTGATATTGACTGAAATTTTTAAACTTATCCTATCTCACACGCTTAATGCCCACTCAACCATCCGCATCACAGTTACACCAGCCTGTACACTCTTGATTGAAAATGAGGGTGCTGGATATGTCAGGTCAGGTCACTGGGGTCGTGTCGCACGGGATTTTAGTGGTGCGTGAACCATGATCACAGTGGTGATTGGTGATGTAAAGGGTGTGTTTGGGTGAGTGGTGTTTTTTTAAGCTGGAAACTTTGTTCTAGAACGTTTCCACACCAAGATCGAAGAATAAGAAGAAATGAATTGTGTGAGATAGGATAAGTATATAAATTTACAATTTTGTTGAGATGACTTATGTTAGTTGTTGGTGCTAAAAATAAACATGAGTAAGAGTTTGTGGTGTTCGTTTCTTACTCCTCACTGTCTGACAAATGGGTGGAAAGAGGGTGGAGTCCACTTCAACTGTAGCTGATTAATTGTCAATCAGCCACTACTAAAACTGTCTTACAAGTGGGGTGTCTGACCGATGGGAGGACACAGGAAATTGTACAGTGTATTTCCAGTTTCTCCTTGCATTGTCAGGTGCATGAACTGATTGTCAAGTTGCTGATTAATATTTGTTTGACTTTGGACAGATCTGGGATTTCTCCCTGGCAGCTAAGATCAAGGATGTTCCGCAGGACACCCTCAACTCTAGTCAGGTACGTCTCTCGGTCACTCATACCCACCAGTCACTCAGTGTGATCCCTAGTGTTGCAGCTGTATGTTATCCTATGCATGTTATCCTGTGCACCTGTGAAGATCCGGGTTGGAATAGGTCTTCAGCAACCCATGCTTGTCGTAACAGGCGACTATGCTTGTTTTAAGAGGCGACCAACGGGATTGGGTAGTCAGACTTGCTGACTTTGTTGATGCATGTCATAGTATCCCAGTTGCGTGGATCGATTCTCATGATATCAATCACTGAATTGTCTGGTCCAGTGTGTTGAAGCTGTTTGTGTTATCCTGTGTGTTGCAGCTGTATGTGTTAATCCTGTGTGTTACAGCTGTTTGTGTTATCCTGTGTGTTACAGCTGTATGTGTTATCCTGTGTGTTGCAGCTGTATGTGTTAATCCTGTGTTACAGCTGTATGTGTTATCCTGTGTGTTACAGCTGTATGTGTTTTCCTGAGTGTTACAGATGTATGTGTTTTCCTGTGTGTTACAGCTGTATGTGTTTTCCTGAGTGTTACAGCTGTATGTGTTTTCCTGTATGTTACAGTTGTATGTGTTTTCCTGAGTGTTACAGCTGTATGTGTTTTCCTGAGTGTTACAGCTGTATGTGTTTTCCTGAGTGTTACAGCTGTATGTGTTTTCCTGAGTGTTACAGCTGTATGTGTTTTCCTGTATGTTACAGTTGTATGTGTTTTCCTGAGTGTTACAGCTGTATGTGTTTTCCTGTGTGTTACAGCTGTATGTGTTTTCCTGAGTGTTACAGCTGTATGTGTTTTCCTGTATGTTACAGTTGTATGTGTTTTCCTGAGTGTTACAGCTGTATGTGTTTTCCTGTGTGTTACAGCTGTATGTGTTTTCCTGAGTGTTACAGCTGTATGTGTTTTCCTGTATGTTACAGTTGTATGTGTTTTCCTGTATGTTACAGTTGTATGTGTTATCCTGTGTGTTACAGTTGTATGTGTTATCCTGTGTGTTGCAGCTGTATGTGTTATCCTGTGTGTTACAGCTGTATGTGTTATCCTGTGTGTTACAGTTGTATGTGTTATCATGTGTGTTACAGCTGTATGTGTTATCCTGTGTGTTGCAGCTGTATGTGTTATCCTGTGTGTTACAGTTGTGTGTGTTATCCTGTGTGTTACAGTTGTATGTGTTATCCTGTGTGTTACAGTTGTATGTGTTATCATGTGTGTTACAGCTGTATGTGTTATCCTGTGTGTTGCAGCTGTATGTGTTTTCCTGAGTGTTACAGCTGTATGTGTTTTCCTGTATGTTACAGTTGTGTGTGTTATCCTGTGTGTTACAGCTGTATGTGTTTTCCTGAGTGTTACAGCTGTATGTGTTTTCCTGAGTGTTACAGCTGTATGTGTTTTCCTGTGTGTTGCAGCTGTATGTGTTTTCCTGAGTGTTACAGCTGTATGTGTTTTCCTGTGTGTTACAGCTGTATGTGTTATCCTGTGTGTTGCAGCTGTATGTGTTAATCCTGTGTTACAGCTGTATGTGTTATCCTGTGTGTTACAGCTGTATGTGTTTTCCTGTGTGTTACAGCTGTATGTGTTTTCCTGAGTGTTACAGCTGTATGTGTTATCCTGTGTGTTGCAGCTGTATGTGTTTTCCTGTGTGTTACAGCTGTATGTGTTTTCCTGAGTGTTACAGCTGTATGTGTTATCCTGTGTGTTGCAGCTGTATGTGTTTTCCTGTGTGTTACAGCTGTATGTGTTTTCCTGAGTGTTACAGTTGTATGTGTTATCCTGTGTGTTGCAGCTGTATGTGTTTTCCTGTGTGTTACAGCTGTACTGTGCCCAGTGGCTAGGCAAGGACAGCATCATCTGTGGAGGCACAGACCAAAACATGGCCAGGATCATAGACAGAGGAACACTCAATGTAAGTATGTCATATCTACCTCAGATGTTTCCAGAGCATAGCTCAAAAGGCCATTCAATATGTCTTCATCAAACCTTGCACAGAGACGTATAAGTCAAGCTATGTACTTGTGCCTTTTGGTCTGGAGGAAGTTTGGAAATTTTGTTCTTTTCAAAACAATAACTTATCAAGTTGTCAGCTGGTGACATTTCCTTTTTGGCAATTCAATTAGATTCAATTGGGTCCTGGATTCCTTTCTGGAGTTTTCTTTTCTGCAGTACCCATCATGTCCATGATTAAGATGAGATTCCCCAAACAATGCAACACATAGTTTCATGAAACTTTCCTTATGTGTCATTGAAGTGCTTAATTTGTCCCCTTCAGTTTTTTAGAAATATCCATATGTGACTTGTCAATATATAATGTCATTAAGAGGCTGATACTGAAAGGAATGTCTCTGTGCATGTATACTGTTTGCTGCAGTATACAGAACTCTGGAAACTATTGGATGTGGGATGTGAGAATTTCAGGATTGTTATGTTTAGAGAGTACATGTACTACCAACAATTTGCTGTGAGTCTTGTGTCAGATGTGTAAAATGCGGATTGTCATTCTTATGGTGCTTCTCATTGACAGAAGTGTACATAAAATCACTCTAAGCAAATCAAAGTGACACCAAAGTTCCATCTGCTTCATATTTACCGTTCCATCTGTAATTGTCTTGTAATGTAAGTTTCCCTGTATGTTGCTTCCGTCTTTATCAACGTGGACATACATTGGTCATCCATTCTCTCATCTCACTCAGACCACCGGTCAGCTTGTGGACCTACCTCAGGGGGTCTACTGCATCGACAATGACCGCCAGAGCAGCTACCCACGCATCGCCATCGGCAGCAGTCGCTACATCTTCCTCGTCCGCAGCGACAAGAAAAGTCACTACAGAGGGGACTGATTACTCCACAACATGAAAAACTTGAAGAGCCTCTCAGTCTGTGATCAGAATTATTTTGGAACTAGTTGAACCAGAACAGATGACTTTTATTTAGGCTAGATATCACCGTAAGTTTCTTGTTTTTCTGAATTATTTCAGATACTTAGAAGTCTCCCAGCCGAAAGGGGATGACCTGACTTTATGGGCCTGCAACAATATGAAGTCTTTTCCCTATTTGGCCAGCCAATAAGCTGTTCTCAAACATAATATGGTCATATTTTCTTATAATGTTTGTGGGGATGAAATGATACAACAGTGCGACCATACGATACATGATACATTTTTTTCTGTATCAATACAAGACGATACACTTGCTGAAATAAATTACTTACTACTCGTTTAATGAGCCTCAAGTATTTTTGTCAGTGAAATATCTCAAAATGGGTTGTAATTAGCATTTCAAGTTCATTACTAAAATAGCTGCTGCAAACATGTGTCTTCAGCTTTTCCTTTTGAACTTGCTCTGAAATATTAAAAGGCAAGAAGTTTCCATACAATTTGACATAAATATCCACATCGTGATATGTATCGTATCGTGACCCATGTATCGTGATACATATTGTATCATGACCTTGCTGTATTGTTTCACGCCTAATGTTTGTGTTTGGCAGTTATGTATGTCACTGGGAGCAGTGGGGAGAAACTAACATATGTAGTCCACTAGTCCTTATAATGAAAACATATAGCCTTCAAAATGGCAAATGTCTACTAGTCCTTAGGATACCTTAACTATTGGGAAGTTTGGCAAGGACTACAGCAAGTTAAGTGCACAGTATATCAACCATATCACCAGAGTATTTTGAATATTTACACTGCTGTATTTTACACTTCTCTTGATAAAGGATAGCAAAAACAACTACAACATATCACAGAGTTTTATTCAGCACTAGTTTGAGAATGTTAAAAACTTCTACACAACATAAAATTAAGACAATAGAGTGAGGCCACCATTCAAGAGAGTTAACTGACTTAAGAAGTCTAGTTTCCACCTTTGCCGAAGTAGGCTGGAATTCTGGGGCTCGATCGTAGCGCCACCAGTGGCTATTACGTGTTAAGACCCTTCTAAGCCTCTCCTATTGACCAATCAGATTCAACCTCTTGTATCACTTGCATTTGCTTCGACCAAAATGGTGGAGCCCAGTCAGGATGATCTGATCGATAATCAAGATCTATATTGTGATAAAACGGGTCTTACATCGCGAAATGCATCAAATCACGTGAGCACCTTGATTAAAAACATGAAAAAATTTGGAAAATATCCGTTGACAACGAGCTGGCAGTGCACATGCTTTGCAAATCCTGCAATCAACCAAAATCTGCACGACAGTTTACAAACCGGATTTCGATTTCATTGTGAGATTTTGATTGGACTTTGCATAGACTCGTTAGTCCAGCCAAATTGTAACTCCATAATACCAGCCTAGTTCAGCAAGGGTAGAAACTGGACTTTTATAGTCAGTTAACTCCCTTGCCTCGGGAAGATGGGGCACTGGGGACTCTCATTCCTTGCTGTATTTGCACTCTGACCTTTGTCACTTGCAATTGGTAGCAAGTTTAGCTGGCAATTCGAAACAAGCATTAATGTATTTTTCACGACAAAATACTGACTTTTTTTAATAGGGTTGAACATCAGTGTAAATAGTGTTAATTTATTATTATTATTATTATTATTATTATTATTATTATTATTATTATTAACTGACCTTACCTGACACTATTACTAGACTCAGACTTCAGACCAGTGGCTGGAGTCACAGACTGTTTTTGATGTTGTTATTTGTTTCTGTATCAAAAGTGTTCCTAAAATTATCCAGTTTTAGATTAGCATTTTTGTTGGTCTAAACATGACTGTGTTTCCCATTGTATTCAACTCCTGTGTAACAAACCGCTGTGGTTGACTAGAATGCGGAAAAGCATTACAGTTAGAATATGGAACCACAAGAAATATATTTTACATATTATCACAGGCTTCTTTGTTCTGAGCGACCTACAGTGAAATATTGCCGACTTGCTGCCTTTGATTTGGATAAGGAAAAAAACTGGAACAGTTTTAGGGTCACTTTCAGGATTCTTTCGTGATAGAAAGTCAGAATGTTACTTTTTCAAATTGTAGAATTTGTTCCACGGCATCCTTAAAGATATATTTGTTTCTTATGAGAACATTCGTGACACTTGACAGACATGTTACTTAAGACTTACTTTGTACACACCTTGTGACGCCCTCGCTCTGTCTGGACACTGCCAACTTGTTCTCCTTACTTCACAACTCTCCAGCCATCAACCAGCACAAACACTGGTCCCTTGTGTTCTGATTGTAATGGTACGATAAATGAATTATATGATTTTCTTCCAAGTTATACAAAAAAAGTGAACAGGACGGGGGTTTTTTTCGGGTTTTTTATGTCCGTTGGACCCTATGCTCAGGACGTGTTTACAGGACCTGCTGACTGGAGTGTGAATGTTTGGTAGGATTAGATCTTGTAAAGAAAGATGGCAAAACTTGAAGCAAGTTTCTTCATCTGTGGACACTTTCGTATTAATTTATTCAAGTTTGTTATCTGCTTATTTAATTCATAACATGAACAATTTCGAAACATTAAGACAATCACACATATTGAAATCCACCAGTGTTCTTATTTACATCAATACTTTGAAACATGAAATCATTCTGGAGCCATTATACTGAACTTTCCCGTTATATCATCCCATGTTCAGTCCCAGGGATTATAAAGATGTGCCAGATCATCCATAGCCAATGGCATGTATCGACGGTTCATATGTTGACAGGGGCGGTCGGGTAACCTAGTGGTTAAAGCGTTCGCTCGTCACGACGAAGACCCGGGTTCGATTCCCGACATGGGCACAATGTGTGAAGCCCATTTCTGGTGTCCCCCGCCGTGATATTGCTGGAATATTGCTAAAAGCGGCGTAAAACCATACTCACTCATATGTTGACAAGTGGTCATGTGATCAGTGGAAGCAGTCATTGGTAGTTAGGGCAGGCTAAAAAATCGCTTTCTGTCTTCAGCAATTGACATGACTGACAATAACAAGTCTGCCTCAGTAAATTTAAACTTCATTTCATCACAATAGTTTTGTAAGATATCATCAATGACACAATTTTCATATCGATAATCATTATTTATTCCCATCGATGATCATTCCGATTATCAATCTTTTTAGCCTGCCCTAGTGATAGTCTGACACTAATGGATGTCTGCTGTGTGTGATGTGGTGACTGTGAAGCTCCCGGTGTTCTCCTGACCCAGTATAAGTCAAGCTGTGGCTGACATGAAGCCAAGACTCAGAGTTTAATGTACAAAGATACTGTGATTAAATCAACAAAACAGTCAGTCCCATTTTAGGACATGAGACATGAGACATGAGACTTTATTTTCGGTACTTGGAGTGTAGATGCAAATGCAAATCAACTTGATACTTGTTTTCAGATTTAACAAACAAATAGAAGTTAAGTACACCAGAAACTTAGACAGAAGTATCTCACTGGCTGTCTGCATTGTTTGCCCCCAAAACACCTTTTAGAATAATCTTGTCACTGTGTGAGTCATGATGGTTCTAACTGGTCCAACAGACATTTCTAAATTAGTTCTGATTCATTGTGTATTTTGTTTGAACTTAATATCACCCGGACAAAATGTGATTTCGATTTCTAGTTGTGTTATAGTTTGTTCCAATTCACCATGTTCACTGTGTTGTTATGTAGTTATGAATATAACTACAATAAAATGGCATTGGACCCTCTCACTCACTCACTCACTCACTCATGAACCAAGTGAACCAAAGTACAGTAAGTACTGTAGCTAGAAACGTGTATTGTCCCTTACGTTACTTATTATTATGTAAAAAACAGTAAATGAGTGTTTTTGTTATATCTGTTTATTTGTTGCTGTCTTTGTTGATAGTAATTCCTTGCTTAGTACTCTGTGTGATAATTATTAATGGAATAATCTGAGAGAAAAAATAGTCCACATATTCTTGCCACGAGGTGTTTCTTTCTGTAAGATGGAATTGGGCAAGAGGACCAGTTGCCTTGAACATTCCACTAGCCCTTGAACAGCTAACTAGCCATGAACTAGAGGGCAAGCCTTTATTTCTGTTTTTTCAGTACACTGACTATTCACATTTGTTATGAAACAAGTTTACTAGTGTTATTTGATGTCTAACATGTGAACAAGCTGCATAGCCATGACAGATTATCTATAGTAGTAAGAAAGATTTGGGTGGTCCTTTACTTCTATTGAGCATTAAGACATTGAATAAGTCAATTTGTGATATTTTAATATGTTTAATATCTGAGTACTCATTTTTCAATCCCTCAAATCAAAATTGTCCTTATATTTGATGTTTATTTCCTGGTATTAACATATTTACCACTTTTTCTACAAATCAAAGATTAGAATAATCATAAGGCAGAATATTGCTGCAAGAGATTACAAATCTTCATGCGGTATTGATACACACAGCATACCTCTAGAGGCAACAACAAGAGCTGCTGAGGAGTTTCACCTTTCATCACTGTTGTGATACTACTTGTACCACTTTCGTAACCCGTGAAGATCCCGGGTACGATAGGTCTTCAGCATCCCTGCTTGCCGTAAAAATCCTATGCTTGTCGTAAGAGGCGACTAACGGGATCGGGTGGTCAGGCTCGCCGACTTGGTTGATGCATGTCATCATATCCCAAATGCGTGGATCAATGGTCACGATGTCAATCACTGGATTGTCTGGTCCAGACTTGATTATTTACAGACTGCTGTCATATAGCTGGACTACTGCTCAGTGTGGTGTTAAACAACAAACAAACAAACCACTGTGGTAGTGTGAACATTTCCTGTTTTTTGTTTGTTTTGTATTGTCAAAGTAGTGAACAACCTCCTTTTGAGATTTAGTAGGGACACAGTTGGCCCGGTGGTGTATGCCATGTAATTCATGAGTACTGTTGATACCCCTCCAGGGAGGCCAAGTATATACTGCAAAAATGGCGATTTTCAACACAATGCCACCTACAACAAATATAAAAAATGACAGTGCCCCTTGCAGCATGCACAAAATAGAAGATCTAGTTCAACAGGAGTTATCCCCCCTAAGAGTAGGTTACACTAAAACATATCCAGAGGAATTAGTAATTAACTTTACACATATCTATTCCCTAGATATACAAGCGTCCCAGCAGTTTCTTGTAGGCACACAGTGATTGTGTTATTTGTTTATTTGAAATGGAATGCTTCAATTATTTTAGGTAGATTTTCTCACATTTTGATTAAATCTGTGATTGTTTATATATTGATACTTTAATGGATTGATCATGTTGATTATATTTTTGTTACATGCAAAGTTACAGCATCGTCTGATGTATTGTACCATTGCCCTGATGGATTAAATATATTTTTGATCACACCTGTTGTCGTTGTGCATGCTTGTGAGGGAACGAACATCTACTTTTTAGTAATGACAGAAACAGAGGGAAGTGTTTTGAAGACTTAATCGGTAGGATGGTTATATGTGGTGACTTGGTTGATCTGGTATCATAGTGTTTCTCTCCATATCGAACATTGCTCATACTATCAATCACCGTTCCAGTCACCATTAACTACAGACCTGCTGGAATGTTGCTGAGAGCTGCTTTATACCAATAAATATGGACAACACAGTAAAAAGCCTGTGAAGATCCGGGATAGAATAGGTCTCCGGCAACCCATGCTTGACGTAAAAAGCGACTATGTAAGAGGCGACTAATGGGATCTGGTGGTCAGGCTCGCTGACCTGGTTGATGCATGTCATCGATCCCAATTGTGTGGATTGATGCTCATGATATCAATCACTGGATTGTCTGGTCCAGACTTGATTATTTACAGACCGCCGTCATATAGCTGGAATATTACTGAGTGCTGCGTTAAAGAACAAACTAACCAACCAACCCAACACAGTGTAAAGCCAATACAGGGGTACTATTGACCATCTTCCCGAGGCATGGGAGTTAACTGACTTTAAAAGTCCATTTCCCACCCATGCCGAACTAGGCAGGAATTTCTGGGCTCAATTGTAGCGCCACCAGTGACTATTACGAGTTAATTCCCTTCTATGTCCCTCCTATTGACCAATCAGATTCCATCTCCTGTCTCTTGCACTTGCTTCAAACAAAATGGCAGCGTCCAGTCAAGACGATTTCATTGATAATAAAGATCTTTATTGTAATTAAATGTGTTTTACCTCGCGAGGTGCATCAAATCATTTTAGCACATTGATTAAGGACATGAAAAGATTTGGAAAATATCTGACGACGCTCAGTTGACGGTACACATGCTCTGCAAATTCTGCAATTGAACGAATTTGGCACAGCGGTTGCCTTGTTGCTTATGAACCAGATGTAGATTTCTCTATGGGATTTTGATTGGAATATGCATATACGACTCAGTCCAGCCAAAACATAACTCCATAATACCAGCCTAGTTTGGAAATGGTGGAAACTGGACTTTTCAAGTCAGTTAACTCCCTTGCCTCGGGAAGATGACTATTGATTTGTCGTCCCCGTATTCCCGATCCCAGAAACACCCCAGACTCTCCAGCCTTGGCTCACCACCCTGGACACCAAACCCAAGTCTCCCCTACCCGGACTCCCTACCCGGACTCCCCACCCTGGTCCCCCCATCCCGGACTCCTCACCCCGGTATCTCCAGGCCATGAAGATACGTGTTAGAATAGGTCTTCAGCAACCTGTGCTTGCCGTAAAAGGCGACAATGCTTGTCATAAGGGGCAACTAACGGGATCGGGTGGTCACCAAAGACGAACTCTCCAACCTAGGCTCTTCACCCCGTGTTCCCCACCCCCGTCTCTCCAAGCTGAACTCCCCAGTCCGGTCTCCCCACCCCAGACTCCCCACCCCGGACACCACACCATAGACTCCGCACCCCATATACTTACAATAACACCCTGGTGAATACTTCAGCCTGTTTTTTTATATTGTAATCTAAGAGTTAATGTCAAGTCAAGTTTGATGGATTTACTGCTACTCGGGTAAGGCAACTTACAAAATAATTTTTTCGTCACTTTATTTTTATTATTTCACTTTCAAACTAAAATCAGAATAATACAAACTCCGAACGTAGACATCAACCACGACACCAAGTGTGACATAGTAATAAGTCGATCTCTTCTCTTAAAACAAGCATAGGTACGTATTTTAACCTGGACCTTTCCTCCAACACCATACCTCTCGCATCTTCCCGAGGCAAAGAAAGTTAACTGACTTTAAAAGTCCAGTTTCCACCCTTGTCGAACTAGGCTGGAATTCCTGGGCTCGATCGTAGCGCCACCAGTGGCTTTTACGAGTTATGTCCTTTCTATGCCTCTCCCATTGACCAATCAGATTCCACCTCTCGTATCACTTGCATTTGCTTCAAACAAAACGGTGGCGGCCAGTCAAGACGATCTGAATGATAATCAAGATCTATATTGTGATAAAACGAGTCTTACATCGCGAAGTGCATCAAATCACGTGAACACCTTGATTAAAAGCATGAAAAGATTTAGAAAATATCTGTTGACAACGAGTTAGCGGTGCACATGCTTTACAAATCCTGCAGTCGACCGAAATCTACATGACACTTTACGAACCGGATTTCGAATTTGGTGCGCGATTTTGATTGGACTATGCATAGACTCGTTAGTCCAGCCAAAATGTAACTCCATAATACCAGCTTAGTTCGGCAAGGGTGGAAACTGGACTTTTATAGTCAGTTAACTCCCTTGCCTCGGGAAGATGTACCTCTCACCGTGACGATCCGAAGACACGCTTTGATCAAAATTGGTATGTGGGTTCTTGAGTCTATCTGATATCAGCTACCAGAATTCGGCTTCATTTCTCTACCACTTCGATCGGAAATACAACCTCGATGGATGTAGATGCCATGGCGCTCAGAAACGACTGTCGGCTCCCAATGAAATGCCCGGGGATGGAATACCCAGTGAAACGCGTAAATCTGAAAACGCAATGTTTACCTCCTGACCACTATATTGGATTATATTTATGGACATATATCCAAATGACCCTGTTGTGATTAGAAGAGAATATCCCTTGATGTCAAGGTCGTACGATGAGGGCACGACAGGACATGACCTAGGACTTGATTGACACCGTCCCGCACGTGGCTCGCCCGGCGTTCTTTCATTGTCCCATTAAGGTCACTAAACACCTGCCGCACGTCGCCTCTCACTGCAAGGCATAACTTTGATGAATGACGCGACACAAAAAGTAGACATGGTATAGATCTATACCTGTACGTGTGTGACAGCAAGGATTTAATCAGATTTGTGTAGCGAAGTAGCCTTGTGGGTAATGTGCTCGATCGGAAATTCCCACTATTGAGATCAACTCACTTTACGTTTAAATGAAAGCTATCTCACCTTAGTTGTGTAACAAGGTGTTTTTGTACCGATCCCGAAATTCCAAAATGTGGAATGAAATTATTATTTTGAGACGTTTTTTTCAAACGAAACGAAACGAACTCCATCTTGTCATAACCCCTTTTTAAATTTATTTCATGCGCCTAACAATTCCTTTCAGAAATCATTTAAATTGTTTGAGAAATACCTACTGTGTTAAATGAAACCATTACTTAACTTGATAAGATAAGTCGTTTGATTCGGGTAAAATAGTGAGTGAGTATGGTTTTACGCGGCTTTCAGCAATATTCCCGCAATATCACGACGGAGGACACCAGAAATGGGCTTCACACATTGTACCAATGTTTGGGGGTAAAGTAGGAATGATTTGTTTACAAAATGCCTGTTGGTTTAATTTCATCGCGACGGTATGGGTCACTACAACTGACCAATAGTTCTCACTCACTCACCCACTCACTCACTCACTCACTCACTCACTCACTCACTCGGGTTTGAATGGACCCCCGGCAGTCTACGCTTGTCGTAAGAGGCGACCAAATGGACTGGGTGGTCAGGCTCAGTGACTTTATTGATTCTATGTCATCGTTCCCCGACATCGTGGGTCGCTGCTCACATTATCAATCACTCGTTCCTGACTCGACCATCATAGACCGCCGTCATATACCGGGCATATCACAGAGTGTGGCGTTAAACAACAAACAAACAAACAAACAAACAGTAACACGTCTGCCTTGTCAGAGTCCATCAGAACCCGCAGTGATGTCATCACATCATTGCTGACTACGGCATAAAACAATAACCACTTACTCTCTGATACTGATAACCACTTAATGGTGTCAGGTGCCCATGTACCGAGCACCATCCAATACACTGATACTACGACCATCTAGCAGTGATCACAACCTTGACTGTCTTCAGCAATCATGCTTGCTGTAATACGCGACTATGCTTGATGTAAGAGGCGACTAACGGGATCGGGTGGTCGGGCTCATTGACTTGGTTGATGCATGGCATGGTATCGCAATGGCGAGGATCGAGTCTCATAATATCAATCACTGGATTGTAGACTCGATTATTTACAGACCGCCGTCATATAGCTGGAATATTATTGAGTGTGGCGTTAAACAACAAACAAACAAACAAACAAACAACGTGTTACTTTTGTGTCATCGCATTCCAACGATATTAACCATGCTATCAACCACTGGTATGCCTGGTCCAGACTCGATTATTTGCAGACCGCGAAGACAGTGTTAATAATAAAATAATAATAATAATAAGTGCATTTATAATGCGCCAATTTCATTCACCAAGTGGATGCTCACAGCGCTACACTATTATTACCCCGGTCAATGGATCAGCGAGTACTCGATTTTCATTCTCAGCTCCCTGGGGAGTATGCAATAGTTGAACTATTGTTGACTGTGGTGCTCGTAAAACAATATTCACTGACGCCTGTTGATCCACGGCTTGCACCAGCCATTATGTTGGCCGCCTTCCTATGGTTGATTGGGTTCACCTGCTCCATTTCATCTGAAACGTTCTCACCCAGCACAAGGAAATCCAGACAGATCACAGAAAACGTTACAAGCTTCCTCAAAGTATTGACAGTGTATGTAATTGAGAATGAAAAATGGCTTTCGTTCGTTTGTCTTTAGTTGTAAGGTCATTCGTTTAATGGAAGGATGTGTCTCCTTTGTGACAAGACGAAATCCCGCCCAGTGCATGATGGGTGAGCGGCACACATTTCATTCCTGTCACCTGTCAGTCAGGCATGGAATCAAACACAGCTGATATCAGAGCGTGGCTCCATTTCCCGCCATCACTGCCATGGACGTCCTCGTCTCCCCGCAACGTGAGTACTTCCACGCCTCATGTGTTCTTTGTTTATTTTCATTTCGTCGATATTCTATTGTGCGCAATGTAACTATACATTCAAGATATCAATCTGACACATTTTATGAGTTATTGGTTCAGATTAGTGTGTTCTGTCACATAATGTAATATGATATAATGTAAATTTATCTTAGCTGTTAATCTATACTGTTGCCGGATGGGTTTGTTGGGCACATGCAAATCATTTACAGTAAACTACGTTTATAACGGACACGCTTATAACGAACTGATTCTTGCTGCCGTCCATTTTCTGTGAAGATTCCGGAGTGGAATAGGTCTTCAGCAACCCATGCTTGCCGTAAAAGGCGACTATGCTTGTCGTAAAAGGCGAGTAACGGGATCGGGTGGTCAGGCTCGCAGACTTGGTTGATACATGTCATCGATCCCAATTGCGTGGATCGATGCTCATGATGTCAATCACTGGATTGTCTGGTCCAGACTCGATTATTTACAGACCGCCGTCATATAGCTGGAATATTGCTGGGGTGAACGTTAATCAATAAACCAACCAACCAACCATTTTCTGTATAGATGTTGTACATTTGCTTAAAACGAACTACGGTTATAACGAATTAAAATTAGTGGTCCCTTCGAGTTCGTTATAACCGTAGTTTACTACTTTTTTGTTGCTGGTTTGTTTAGAACTGATCGTCCAGGTACAATTGTAGCTCAGTGCTAAGAACAGTTGATGTTACTTACGTGTATGTATCATTTTAACAGTGAAAACCATGTTACATGCCAGTTCGCGAGTTCGTGAGTGAGTCGGCTTCTACGACACTGTTAGCAATATTCGAATATTCACATATTGAATGCTTCTAAAAGGGATGCGACTTGTACACACACACACCATCTTCAGGACCACCTCTGTTAGCGAACCGAGAAGATCCGGGGTAGAAAAGGTCTTCAGCATGCAAATGGCGACTTTGCTTGTCGTAAGAGGCAACTTACGGGATCGGGTGGTCAGGCTCGCTGACTTGGTTGAGACATGTCGCCGTATCCCAGTTGCCTGGATTGATACTCATGATGTCAATCTCTGGATCATCTGCTCCAGATGCAATTATTTACAGATCGCCGTCATATAGCTGGAATATTGCTGGGGGGAACGTTAAAGATATAAAAAGCCCTTTGCCATTGACTCTGCAACGCACGAGTTTATTATTGAGCTGCGTATCACGAGTTATATCTGAGAGTGAGTGTGTGAATGATTACGCCGCAATCAGCTACAACACGTTAAACCCGTTAAAACGCATCGAACAATTATCTAATAAACTGTCACAGTTTTATACATTGTTTTTTCTATTATCAAGCTTGCGGTAATTTTAACCGTGTGGTAATTATGATGTGATTTTATTAAACATTGTCTTCTTTCATCTCAAAACTGGATTACATTAGCCCGAGCCCCGATAATCTGGAAATCCCGCTTTCCGGACGATTCTTTTGGGCATACGTATACATGGATTTTACACGTAACCATTCATTCGTTAATCCGGACATGTGCTAATCCGGACTAGTTCGGGGGAACGACCCTGTCCGGATTAACGGGGTGTCAGTGAATGTGTATTCTGGGTAATCTTACATACGAATTCTCGACATTAGACAATTTACATCTGTTTCTTTAAATTTTATTTCTAAATTTCATTTGTGTTTGTTAGAAGTATACACGTTCACGCTGACGTCATTGAACGAAGGAATATGTCCGCTAAGGTTATCAATATACTAGTGGTCAGTGTCACTGTCACTGCCAAGTCTTGTCACACTTTCACAACAGCATTTTGCTTTATATCATCATCATTAATATTCTAGAAGTATAGGCCATCGGCCCATAACATATTGCAACCGTGCTACAGCCAATTTTTAACATTTCTTTTCTCAAAGTATAAGCATAGAAAATAAACATTCCCATATCTTGTAAAGTGTTCAAATTGTTTTCGGACATTAACATGTTAAGTTTGTGTAAACTAAGACATATGTAATACTTTTTGCGGACATACAATTGCCGTAGGTGTTCATATGCACTACATATCAATATAAAATGGTATTCACTTTCAACATATGTAACGGTTGCTACACAAATCACATCTTCTTTGGTTTCTTCTATGGCTAGCATCCAATAGAAGTAGATTGTAACATTTTGGGGGAAACGAGAGGTTGGCATACACTGCTTTATGAAGAAATTGGTTGTGTCACCAACGTCACAACTGCTGTATTGTCAGTGTAAGTCTGACGACAAGCTTCCATTTGATGTGCACTGTAGTCTTTTAGAAATGTTGATATGTTCACATTGATGATAAGTTGAATTGGTTTACGTCTTCCAAGTTTTGAAATAATATAAAAACACTTTTAATGTAGAATCAAGTGTACAATATCCCTCAAACGCTGATTTCGTTTTTATGATATTTGAACATGAACAAGTCTTCGATCAAAGCTGATTTTCATAAAACAAATGCAGATATAGACAGGACAAACATTAAAACTGCCGAACAAAGGAAATTATACACTTGAAAATTGGATTTGACCAAAATATAACAAACGTTATCTAAACGTTACAAGGCTGGAAACAGTCGCCGAAGCACTTCAAACTTAATGTCCAAAACACAACCATGATATCAGATATACATCACCATCTAATAACCTGGTTTGTTTCATTTTATCCACCGTTAAACATGGGTGAATACTATATATTATCTGGCAGTTTAGTTAAACTTCATCACGGATCGTGAACTTGCTCATAGTTAGATAATCTTATGAAGTTCGAAAAAAGGCCATTTTCACCCATTTTAGCCATTTGTACTTGATAACATCAAAAGTTCAAAACTGTTCTGTAACGTTTTAATTTAGCACTTCCAGTGAGCCAAATTGGACCCTCGTCCTGCCTCGTTCTCATTACGTGAAAATCCGTTCACTCACTCACTCACAACGGAATCGCCGCTATTGTAAATATCCTATCTGTGTGAGGGATGGAACTCTGGTCGTTGGCGTGACAAGCAAACGCTGTAACAACTAGGCCACCTCGCCGCCCTTCAGTATGTGTCATCGCCTTTAGGGGATGCATGCCTTTTAGTTTTAGGATTTTTTCCTGTATTTGCCGGGATTTGTATGTCAATGGCTAATTTCAAGCTGTCAGTCACGAGATGAATGCATCATGCTTCAATTGGTTTTATTATGGCGTCCCGCTGACATTAATATACGAGGGTTTGTGCTCACGTATTCTCAACACGGTATTATCTAACTACACGAGTTAAAGTTTTGTTAGTTATGCTACACCCCAAGCATCCTATAACTGCTTCGGCGGATGCGACTTTTCGGCTTAGTCATTTCAGACAGATCAGACAAGTCGTTGATGGTGGTGGGTCGTTAGAATAGTTCATTAAAAGAGTTTTAGGCATAAAATGTCGTACATTTTGAAACAGTATTACGCATATGACACCATAACCATTTGTGAGCATGTTCGACCTAATAACGTGGAAATATATACAATCCAGTTTGTACTTCCAGTGCAGATTTCAGAACCTTCATTCTTTAAATACTATTTACGTGTTAACTGCGGAAGCAAGCGTTAAACAGACGTAAACAGCTTTATATAAATCAAAGAATATTGCTGACTGCGGCGCCAAACAACACTCACTCATTCAACTGCACAGTAGATGTTTATTGCCTGGCTTAATGCTGGTTATAGTCTCAATGCAAATCAAACAGTCATGCCTTAATATGACGGAAATTAATCTAAACAGAAGACACACACTCTCTTTATTGTTGCCTAAATTCCTCTGGATATGTGAAAAACGCCTCAAACTAAAGTCCTTATGTCATGTTTACTATGTTTGATGCGTTTTTTTTGCCTTTGTACAACATACATAGCTCGTCTAGCCAGTATACTACTAGAATAAATAAACTATTGGTGCAGACAGTAGACATGCTCACTGACCTCACCTGACCTTGCGATGACCTCCCTTTACCATTCGGTGACCTTCAGCCAGACATGTCAATCAGACGTAGTTACATTTGCGATATCTATCTGTTGTTTCTCGATATCATATTGACGTAACAATAAATAGAATGTCGAATACGCCAAATGTCTAACAATACGGTCATATGGTGTTTTACAGTGCATGTTATATGAAAAAAATGTATTTGATTGATGAAACGTTAGTAAATCACAATAGGTGTTTATATAACATAAGGTGAGGTGAGGTTTAACGTCGCGTGCGTGCGTGCGTGCGTAGCAGTTCTGACTATTACAGGTCTCATAATATTACACCACAAAGTCTTAGATACGAAGCAACAGTTTTACATGAATATCTCACCCAGGCCTTCTCCAGCCGACCAGTCCCTGACCTTCCGCTCTCCGGACAAACGTTCTGTCCACTAGACCACGGAAGCGGTCAGTCAAGTCATACCCCAAGTTAACATTCCTGCTGACCAGAGTTGCCCGTAAACAAACTATTGGCACCAACGAGTCATTTTCCATTTCAGATTTTCCAGCTATGCAGATAATGTCCTCTTTGCTTTTGTGGATTTTCGTCACTCTGACGTCATCAAAACACGTGATTCCCTCTCTGCCAGAATACACCCCTCACCACGCCTTCCACGCAGGACCAGTCCTTGGTTACCATGGCAACACCAACGACCAAGCATCCTATTTGCACGGACGTCCTTCAGGAGGTCGAGCTATTGGAAAGGTCAGAGGTGGGTCTGAAGGTCACTCTAATCATTGAGACCACATCCGTTAAAACAGAACACCGGGACCTGGAGCTCAACCAAATTCTTCAAAATGTCCAACATAAGCTGTTTTAGTTCCCTATACAAGAGTCAAAAGTCAAACTAAAATACGATACATAGTTCGGGGATTCTAAACACAAACGTTAAGCTCCTTAAGCCTGTTGTTTTATAAGAGATGTCTGAGCTGCAGACAAGTTATATACGTGTTATATACAGGTAAGAACATCCAATCAAATACGTGCATACATTGTACGAAGGCGGTCCGATGTGCAGAGTTGCGTCCCTTAGCAGCGTCAGAAATCTTTATCGTGGGTTCAAATCCCAGATTTGATGTACAGATTCTGGGTTTGTCAGCACCATACCCGTGCTCGTGGTTTCTCCAAAGTAGTAAACGTCTCAGACCTGCATCGTTTCGGGCTTTCCTCGCACATCGAGGTGACGCGCCATGATACCTGATATAAACAAAACTCGCTCACGGAATACTAATTGTGAATTGAAGTTCAAAATGACAATGCAGAATGGTCACAGCAACACAAGTTACAGTTCCAATAAGGCAACCATTGCGGCAACGTTTGATATTCTGTGATCATTTTGTAGAGACACGTGTTGGGTTTAATACAAAGTTTCACTACGATAGACCGTGTTGTCTCGGGTAATGATCTAAAAACACCTTTCCTAAACCTTTGTATAAAGAAATAATACATGTTCTCGAAAGGGTTAATAGGAAGCAAGCCCCTGGCACCCTGTGCATGTCGTATAAGGCGACTCAATACATCGAGTGGTCAGGTAATGTTGGTTGATGTGTTCAACACTCTTAACTAATAACATCTCTTCGTGTGTTTCAGTTCGCCGCCTGGCGTCCCGATCTACGTCTAGAAAACAAGGTAATGAAGCATGAGTGAATTTAACGCCGCTTTCAACATTGACTAAGTTATATCACGGCGTGGCTGCTTGATGTTGGAGAAGATGCCCACGCGATGGAGGCATTAGATGGTTACCACTTCGGTGAAACCCACGAGCACGGGTATGGTGCTGACAAACCTAGAAACATTCAGGGTGATCATACCTTTCTTGTTCAGCTAACTACGGAGCCTTAGATGATAAACACAACAGGAGTAAAATTCCGCAACTTTAAATTGGGTGTTCGTAAAAAAAAAATCTTCCTGGCTTTTCTGGTTTGTGTTTTTGTTGTTTAACGTCGCACTCAGCAATATTTCAGCTATTTGACGGCGGTCTGTGAATAATCAAGTCTGGACCAGACAATCCAATGACCAGGCAACATCATGAACATCCATCTACGCAAATGGGATACGACGACATGCATCAACCAAGTCAGCGAGCCTGACCACCCGATCCCGTTAGTCGGCTCATACGACAAGCATGGGTTGCTGAAGACCATTTCTAACCTGGATCTTAAGAGGTCGACTTTGTAATAATTAGGCATGTTATAACAATTTTATTTTTCTTTCAGCGAGATACATGCAGATCCCAATTTATCGTCCCGGAATGCCTGGTAGTCGTTCTCCCGCCGCCATCAACATCAACACACTTCTACCATACCGCCGGAACTACTTCGACAGCTTCTTAGGTAATCTTTTCCTTAGTATCCGGAGGACATTAGGAAACACCGAACCATCAAACACTGTAGTAGAAACAGAATATCATTAACTGCTAGAATAGTCTTACAATTAGTGACGTAGAGGAGACAGAAGGTACAATTTCCTGCAAAATTTCCAGATTAAGAATTTTCGAGATTACCGAACTAAAGGTACGGTGTGATATTATCTACAATATGAATATATTGTTCTTGACTAAAAGGGTCCGGTTTTACATGGTTAAACTGTTTGTGAATGCACCAAATATCTGTAGGTTATTATATATATCTTAGATAATGTGTTTGACCATCACATCACGCCATCTGTTCATAGTCAACAAGGGGAGGAAGGATTACTTTATGGTAAGAGCATAAGCTTGTCACGCCATAGACCCGGTTCGAACATCAACAGGGGGTAAAATGTGTGAAGCCTTTTCTTGTTCATCGGAGTCATTTCAGTGGAATAGTAGTTAAAGCGATACACAGATGACATCCTTACCTTGTCAGTGTAGCAGGGCGTGGTGTCATCCCACAGATGGCATCCTTACCTTGTCAGTGTAGCAGGGCGTGGTGTCATCCCACAGATGACATCCTTACCTTGTCAGTGTAACAGGGTGTAGAGTCATCCCACAGATGACATCCTTACCTTGTCAGTGTAGCAGGGCGTGGTGTCATCCCACAGATGACTTCCTTACCTAGTATTCTACCATCACTGGTCACGTGGACAAGGCGCCTGACCTCGGATGAGAAAGTTCGTGGTTCGAATCCCAGAAAAACGCGGGAACTGTATGGGCGCTACATTGTATAGGTTGCGACAACATTGATAACTTAATGGACTATACCTTTATTAAACTTGTTTTCTGTAAAAATACATACAATTCGGTTATCGGTTATTATTTATAGATATTTATAGATATATGGATGAACAACTTCTTTATTACACTTAGGATCGACGTTTTGGTGTAGGTTCGAACACCGTGATGTTTATCCATATATCGTATCCTCACCGACTACTCCAACTTCTAAATGCCTCCCAAAAAAGTTATTGTTTACCTTTCAGCATCCCAGTTTTGGATCAGTCCCAACCCAACAGCAATCAACCCCGTGGCCCCACCCATCAGGGCTCGCTTCACTTCTCCACGGGCCAGCAAGCATGTTGAGTCTCCGCCAATCATATCACCCCTAGCAAACGCAATTGACAAGGACCTACCAGTGATGACGAAACAAAGCAGTAAGTGGGTATGGCCTAACAGTGACGTCACGGGTCCTTTGAGTAGTTTTACAATTAATGTCAATAAACTGTAGATGATCCTATATCGTTGTGTTCGCTGACGAAACTAGATACAGATTAGATTTGACATCGACCCCCTAGCCGACTGGCTAATCGCTGCAATGATAACCTATAGTGACGATTTGAAGAGGCATGGCTCAGCCCAGCAGGGTTAGCATGAGCGATGGACAAACAGTTATTATAACACTACAGACAATGCCCTGGCTTCACATAGAAGAAATCACGTCTGGATCTGGAGTGAGTGAGTTGTGTTTAACGCCGCTTTTAACGGTATTAACGGTCATATCACGGCGTGTCAGCTTAATATGAGATGAAAGCCCAAATTGATGCAGGTCTCAGACGTTTACCGTTTTGGTGAAACCTACGAGCACGGGTATGGTGCTGACAAACCTTGAAACATAATAGGAGCGAACCGGGATTCGAACCCACAACCATAGGTTTCTGGCGTGCCCAAGGGACGCAACTCTGCACAGCGACTCTGTCTCTGACGACTGGGCCACCGGTGCCCCCTGGATCTGGACAAAATATTGGGGATCATACTGTAGCATAAGGGCCCTGAAGATCCGGGGTAGAATAGGTCTACAGCAACCCATACTTGTCGTAAAAGTCGACCATGCTTGTCGTAAGAGGCGACTAACGGGATCGGGTGGTCAGGCTCGCTGACTTGGCTGATGCATGTCATCGTGTCCCAATGGCGTGGATCGATGCTCGTGATATCAATCACTGGATTGTCTGGTCCAGACTCGATTATTACAGACAGTCGTCATATAGCTGGAATATTGCTGAGTGCGGCGTTAAAAAAGAAACCCCAAACCCCCCCCCCCCCCAAAAAAAAAACCAAAAATGGCGTGGATCGATGCTCGTGATATCAATCACTGGATTGTCTGGTCCAGACTCGATTATTACAGACAGTCGTCATATAGCTGGAATATTGCTGAGTGCGGCGTTAAAAAAGAAACCCCAAACCCCCCCCCCCAAAAAAAAAAACCAAAAAAAAACCATGAGCCTCTTTGTCCGTAATACTGTTGTTTAGGTCAGTGAAAGGCATGGGTAGGAATTATTACCATTCAAATCTAATATAAAAAAATGTGTCTACCAATTCAGTCCCGGTTTGTTTACGAATTCACGGTAAGGTGAGTTGAGAGTGGCTATGAAATCACCGTTTCCCGCTGAAAGCGAGGTAAACAGTAAACACTCTGATGTTACAGGTGGTAAAAGTATTGAAACGGACATAAAATATTCACAAATCTTTTTCATAAAAAGCAGAGTTTCTGAAAGATTTCTCCTCCACTCAGACACGTGGTGGAGAGGTAATGGCGGCGATGTGACAGTCCAGGGCCCACGTACACAAAGTGATCTTAGCGCTACGACTTCCGGAAGCTTACGTTAAAGAATGGGAGTTCATCTTAGCTCTGGGTCAGTGCTGGAAAACAGGGGCACTTGTTGTCACCCTGCCTGGTGTTCGGCATTAAGGGACTGCTGGGTCGGAGTCTCGGCCTCGATGGGCTGGCACTATAAAATCGGCATCATTCCGGACTTGTACAAGCAGCCACACACACGCTATAAGTGCATTAATCTTGGAAGCGACGTTAAACCCCATTTCACCTCACCTCACCTCATACTGAAGCAATCAGGAAAGATGGGAGCTGACTGGAAAGACAAAAAGGTCCACCACCTAAAGATGATCTGTAGAATTATCAGGTATTTATAGGTTATGGGCACACACAATTTTCATCTGCTACGTAAATACATAGGTTTCATCTGTTATGGGAACATTCGTTCTTCTGTTATGTGAACATGTGTTTCATCTGTTATGGGAACATTCGTTCATCTGTTATGGGAATATTCGTTCGTCTGTTATGGGATCATATGTTTCATCTGTTATGGGAACATTCGTTCATCGGTTATGGAAACATTCGTTCATCTGTTGTGTAAATACATAGGTTTCATCTGTTATGGGTACATTCGTTCATCTGTTATGGGAACATAAACCTCATCTGTTATGGGAAAATTCGTTCACCTGTTATGGGAACATATGTTTCATCTGTTATGGGTACATTCGTTCATCTGTTATGGGAACATAAATCTCATCTGTCATGGGAACATTCGTTTATCTGTTATGGGAACATATGTTTCAACTGTTATGGGAACATTCGTTCATCTGTTATGGGAACATTCGTTCATCTGTTATGGGAACATATGTTTCATCTGTCGTGGGAACATTCGTTCATCTGTTGTGTAAATACATAGGTTTCATCTGTTCTGGGAATATTCGTTTCATCTGCAATGTGAAGACACACGAGTCATTATGGACTGATCCCAGAAGAGAGCCTAACTGTCAGTTATGCTACGTGCACGGTGGGTACGAGCGTTATCGCCTTGAAAGACAAAACGTAGACTAGCGTGGAGCGTCCCTTGGGCACATCAGAAACCTGCGGTCGTGGGTTCGAATCCCGGTTCGCCCCGATTGTGTTTCTAGGTTTGTCAGCACCACACCCGTGCTCGTGGGTTTCACCGAAGTGGTAAACGTCTAAGACCTGCATCACTTGGGGCTTTCTTCCCACTTTAAGCAGACACGCCGTGATATAACTGGAATACAGATATCTGACGTGTTACTATGAATAATAAATGTCAACAATACTATTGGCTCAAGGCGATTTGACGACCTTTCACTAAACGTGTCACAATCAAGAAAGACCCACGAGTATATGATGAAAGAATAAGATGATACCATTTAAAAAACAGTCAGGAACCAACATGGAACAGTCACAGAACATAACATCAGATCATCTATAACAATTGACAGATTGTGTGTTGTTCAACGCCGCACTCAGCAGTATTCCAGCTATATGACGGCGATCTGTAAATTATCGAGTCTGGACCAGACTATCCAGTGATTGACATTAAAAGCATCGATCCACGCAATTGGTATACGATGACATGCATCAACTAAGTCAGCGAGTCTGACCACCCGGTACCGTTAGTCGCAAATTACGACACGGAAAGTCGCCTTTTACGGCAAGCATGGGTTGCTGAAGACCTATTCTACCCCGGATCTTCACGGGTCTATAACGTAACAAATGTTATATTGGGATAACATTAACATTCTTTATTTTGTATTTAAACGTGTTTCTTCAGAAGCATCAATACATAAAACGATGCTCAAGGGGCAAGGGGGCACGGGTGGCCCAGTCGTCTAAGGCGTCGCGATTCGCTGTGCAGAGTTGCGTCCCTTGGGCACACCAGAAACCTATGATAGTGGGTTCGAATCCCGTGCTCGTGGGTTTCACCGAAGTGGTAAACGTCTGAGACATGCATCAATTCGGGCTTTCCTCCCACATTAAGCTGACACGCCGTGATATAACTGGAATAATGTTAAAAGCGGCGTTAAACCCAACTCACTCACTCACTCACTCACTCAATGGGCGATTTTATGGAGAAATGTACGGAAGCCTAGTAGGGAATCTGCTTTTTTCATTTTTTTCTTGAAATGTCAAGGTGCTAATTTGAGATTGCAAGATGATATGTTGACATTCAAGATACGAATTTGAAGGCTTCCGTAGAACTGTAATGCTTGAGGTGCTAACTGTGTGTCGTGTGTTCGACACAATGAACCAGTCAACTTAAACTATTGTTGCGTCCCGAGGTCACGGAGGGGCCCAGTCGTCTCAGGCGCCGCAAATCGCTGTGCAGAGTTGCGTCCCTTGGGCACGCCAGAAACCTATGATTGTGGGTTCGAATCCCGATTCGCCCCGATTATGTTTCTAGGTTCGTCAGCACCTTACCGTGCTCGTGGGTTTCACCGAAATGGTAAACGCCTGAGACCTGCATCACTTCGTGCATTCCTCCCACTTTAAGCTGACCCGCCGCGATATAACTGGAACACTGTTAAAAGCGGCGTTAAATCACTCACTCACTCCCTATTAACGCGTCCAACGTTTAATAAATGTTATTATCTCTTTTCACGAAAGCATTTCGGGACATGTGTTGCCTATAATGAAGTCGTGGACTGATAATTGACAATGGCGACCTGTTTCTTTACAGGATATCATCATCAATGTTCATATTAATTTCGCACTGTATATTACCAGATGAAATGCCGCCTGCATAAATGCTTTGTAGTTCTTGCTGGGGATGGTAATCAACCAGAGCTATTGGACAAGGGTTTCATCATTTTCAGTTCTGTGCGGATCCAGAATCTGATATGCATGAGACTAGCATATCAAAACGGGCACATTCACTAACGAACTATTGTCTGCCAGGTAGGTAAACAGAGCATAACAGATCGTTGCTGAGATAAGTTTAGTCGCCAGACAATTCGTTGCAAAGTTATATGTGAATACAGTGTATATGGATAGCTATACATACATGCTTATACATGTTCATACAGTATATTCAGTGTCACATTGATTATTCCTTCGTTAAAATCCGGGTTAGAAATGGACCTCAGCAACCAACGCTTGTCGCAAGAGGCGACTAAAGGGTGGTAAGACTCGCTGACTAAGTTGATGCATGTAATCGTACCCAAATTGCGTAGATCGACCCTTGCGATGCCAATCACTTGATTGTCTGGCCCAGATTTGATTATTTGCAGACCGCCGTCATATAGCTGGAATATTGCTGGGTGCGGCGTAAAACAACAGCCATCAATAATTCATGAGCCTGTATGTGTTCATGGGTTGGTTGCCGGTAGGCAGTGAACGTGTGGCAATAGTGTAGTCGATGGTGGTATATCTATAATAACACGACCGCTTCCGTGGTCTAATGGTAGAGCGTCCGCCTGGAGAGCGGAAGGTCCGGGGATCGATCCCCGACAGCGTCATACCAAAAGACGTTACTTGTCTGGCGCTCGGCATTAAGGGGCTAAAACAAGGACTAGTCGGCTCAGAGTCAGTATACTGTGTCTGAGTGGGGTATTCATGTTAAACTGCGGCATGGTATCTCAGTGAGCTGGCAGTCCGGACTAGTACAAGCAGCCACATACACACACATACATGCACGTCGCTATATAAGTGCAATAATCTTGGACGCGACGTTAAACCCTATTTCACCTCACCCCACCTATAATTACACTGATGGATGAAAATATACAACACGTTTTCCCATTAGTGTTAAAGTTAAAAAGTGTTTGTATGAACCAGTAATGAGTGAGTATTGTTTTACACCGCTTCAAGCAATATTCGACCGCCTCCGTGGTCTTGTGGTAGAGCGTCCGCCCGGAGAGCGGAAGGTCCAGGGTTCGATCCCGGGCCGCGTCATACAAAAAGACGTTAAAAGATTGTACTTGTTGTTACCCTGTCTGGCGCTCGGCATTAAGGGGCTAAAACAAGGACTGGTCGGCTCGGAGTCAGTATACTGTGTCTGAGTGGGGTATTCATGTTAAACTGCGGCATGGTATCTCAGTGAGCTAGCACTATAAATCGGCATCAGTCCGGACTAGTACAAGCAGCCACACACACACATACACGCGCATGCACGTCGCTATATAAGTGCAATAATCTTGGACGCGACGTTAAACCCAATTTCACCTCACCTCAAGCAATATTCCTGCATGGCGGGGTACAATGGGCTTCAAACCCGAACTTTCGGCGAACGTTTTAACCACTAGGCTACCCACCGTCACTATGATCCATATAAACCATGAGTGGTGTTGTAGTATCTTGTTAACTAACTTGCCAAAATTCGCTGGTAAACACACATCCCTCTATAACCGTTCCCCTATTTCTTCATTGGCATAATACTCAAAAAATGGTTAAGGACTTTCTGGAATGACAGATTAACTATAACTAATAACTTTTTAGTAGTATATACAGCACCCCGGAGAAGTTATACATTCGAGATAATCCTGTGATACTGTGTTTTTCGGATATTTATTATTTTTCAAGTTTAAAATAAACATGGCGGAATGAAAATAAAACTTAGGAAAGAGAAGATATTTACTCAAACAAGATCACACACGTTTGACAATAACGAGTGAGCGAATACTGTTTTACGCCGCAGTCAGTAGTATCCAACTGTATCATGTAAGTAATCGAGTCTGGACCAGGCAAACCAGTGACTGCAAGCATCTTCATCAGGCCTCTGACAAATCAATGAAGCAGATAAACGCGACAAAACCCTTTTGACATCCATAAGAAATGTCTGCTTAAAGCAGAGTCGATTGTACGAATATGATTACAAACATGTGTCTGTGAATCACTGTCAAGTAGTGGTTATGACAGGAGTTCGCGAAAAGGTAAGTGTTTGTCGCACCCGTCGAAAGTTATCCTGTAAAAACACGGGAACGTATGGTACAAGTCAAAATAGGGAATTGCATCGGGCATCTTTTCAGTCAGTGATGCGTCAGTTTTGGAATGTCCCCGACATGTCTACCCTAAAACTGTTTGAAAGTTTTACTGAGGCCTTGAATGTTGTAACCTTGATCAAACAACTTCTGAACTAGAGTCGTAAGACGCTCTTTGAAATTTTCGTTGAAAGAGCCTAGTACCTCAAAAGTTGTGAAGACACAAAGTAATACCATGCTACCACACATTACGCATCGGGCAAAGTTATGCCACGGTCGGTGCTGCAGAAATCGTGTATCTTCTTGTTCTCGTCCGGACTAGTGCCGATTTTATAGTCCAAGCCCACTGAGATACCATGCAGCATAACATGGATACCCCACTCAGACCACGGACCTATATACAAGTCCGTGCTCAGACACAGTATACTGATTCCGAGTAGACCAGTCCTTGTTTTAGCCCCTAATTAATGCCGTATTTTTATTTTTATTTCAATAAAAAATAGAACTGAAGTTTTGATACATTCTGGCGATCTTTCGCTGTGTCATTTGTTCACGACCGCTCTCTTTACCTTTGCCTCTCCCCATCCCCCAATAAAAAATGACCCGAACTCTTTTCCGCCTTCATCCAGATCCTAAATGACAGAACTGTAGCTGCTCGTATGTTGTATACGGGCTTGCATACTGTGTTAACAGTACATGGCGGTATTCCTTCACCTACCGCTACGCAAGGCACACATGAGAGATAACAAGCCTGACTTACATATTCCGGGTCAAGGTTCACCACACTCACCCGACTGACAGGTTACGAGCGCGTTCTGTGTACAAGCTGTGTTGGTGGATAGCAGACGGATACAGGCAGACATGTAACAACCAGTGATGCAGTTTCAGTAAGCAGGACGACACGGAGCTGACGTTGTTGAAGTGAGATTCAATTTCATGATCAAGTCTTACCTGCCGTGACAACCTTTCGTCTCATCCCATATTCAAGTATATGGGGTCAAAGGTCAAAGCGTGCAGCGGGCGAGTCCTTTTGAGGCAAGGGATGTGAGGGTCGTTTTTTCTGGATCAGTTCAATGTTTACCGACCAAGAACAGGTTGTACAGGCCTATGTGTAAGTATTTATAGTGATATTTGATTTATGAGTGCATTAGAATAGACCTTTTTCTAATTGTTTAGATTCTTTGGGATTCCGATTGTGAACAGTGACTAGTGAATAGTGTTTTACGCCTCTGTAAACATAAGTCCAGTTATATCACGGTGGGGACTCTTCAAGTTACCAATGTGGATAAGCGAAAGCGGGTATTCGGCTTAACGAGGCAACCTTTTAACTACTACCCAACTGACCTCCGGGAGAGAATAAGTCCTAAGGAATTCATTTTTTTCGTTACTGTGGACTAAAATGAGGATCTGATGGTCAGTATGTGGAACCTGGTTGTGTTTTATCGTAAGTATAACCCATCGGCGTTGGTCTTCGTTGATCATGCTATCAATCACTGGTTTATCTGGTCCGGACTCGATTATTTACAGGCCGGCGTCATTTAACTGTAATTTTCCCCCAAAACTGATGCCATTGTAACAAATGAGTTTGTTTTGATTCTCATAACTTGGATTTAGCCACATTTAAAACATAAAATAATATCAGTATGTTAATATTCAATACAAATTTCCGCCACAACTGTGATTTGGGATACCAGTTTCCCTCCAAGATTTTACCGAGTTGCATCCTTTAGTTGTCACAGGATCCGCTGAGCCTAAGTTACAATCCATCAAAGGGTTTGCTTGTAACCTGATGTCCTCCCCCCTCAACCAAAGTCGTTGTTTGACGTTCATATTTATATATTGGATTAAAATGTGAATTTTGACTTCAATATTTCTTAAAACACCAGTACAATGAAGTCAACAAGTTGTTTAGTTTAACTCAGTTGTCATTGTAGTCGCTATTTTTTATCATGTTTACCAGCTGCCTGGGTGACTCTACTGTGTGACTGAAGGGGTATCTTGATACAACATAAATCACTGGTGTATGAAGTTGTCTTGATAACACTGGGGGCGAACTGTACTGTAGGCGAACTGCACTGAAGGCGAACTGCGCTGTAGGCGAACTGCACTGTAGGCGAACTGCACTGTAGGGGAACTGCACTGAAGGCGAACTGCGCTGTAGGCGAACTGCGCTGTAGGCGATAGTAGATGACTCAGGTTTGTATTTTGTCCAGTTAATCCCTCTATTGTATGTCAACTCCGATAAACCTCTCCGCGTGTCCAGTCAACCGGCTTACGCAGGCATTGTTCTCATAAACTGTTAGTTTTACCCCCACCCAACCCCTGCCAGCCTGTCCCAAAGAAAAGTGAGAACAAACCCTTTTCACGTGTCATTGTAAACTCCATATGGAATACAGAAGAAACATTCGCAGCTCACCCGAGCACCCTGTCTTTATTCTGTGAACTAACCCACTGTTAGAGACCCTTCACAGGGGTCACTGGCCTCGACAGCTGACCTGTCCAGGTGAGCTTATTCCCGGTGACGCCAGCTGCAGTTGAAATAGTGCTGCATGGCTGAGTTCCCATTGTTAATTACATTTTGTTGGTAGTTAACACTTTTATCTTGTTTGACAAAGCGGTGGCGACAGCTTAACAGAACACGATATTTTTATAACCTGATGAAACAGGGCTGCGTGAATGATTTGAAATATGCCTACCATCAATCTGGACAGCGAAACAACGATCTTTTGTCATGGATGTATTGTGATGGATATTATAAGGGTAACGCTATTTTTCAGGGCATTATCATTTTCAGAAGCCAGAGGTGTTCCATTAACTGCTCCACAAAGGACAATTGAGAAGAACGAGGGTTTCTGCAAATGATAATGCCCTGAAAAAGAGTGTTACTGTTATTAAGGCTAAAATGGATGGAATTTGTTATCAAATTAAAGGAAACAACAATATCGGTTTTGAAACATTTACTGCAATCAATAAAAATGCCACTGACCCACTTTTACAAATATGGAAACGTCATAGAACAAACCAGATGACGTCACTATTGAACGCGACGTCACCTCACAACGGGCTTATAATGGCCCGTCGTCAAGCTATATGAGGGCATTATCAAGTTACAGTGGCCCGCTCATTTCTGATAACAGACGACGGGTGGCCCAGTCGTCTAAGGCGCCGCGATTCGCTGTGTAGAGTTGCGTCCCTTGTGCACGCCAGAAACCTATGATTATGGGTTCTAATACCGGTCGCCTCGATTATGTTTCCAGGTTTGTCAGCATACCCGTGCTCGTGGGTTTCACCGAAGTGGTAAACATCTGAGACCTGCATCACTTCGGGCTTTCCTCCCACATCAAGCTGACACGCCGTGCTATAACTGTACACTGTTAAAAGCGGCGCTAAACTCAACTCACTCATTCACAGTCCGTCCTGATATATACTGCTAGGCAAAAGAAAGTATACACCCAGGTTTGATCGTGGCTAAAACTGAAACAAAACGAGATGGATGTTCGATGGCGATGTATTAGATACGGGTATCATTATTATGTTCTGTGTCATAAGTTGGAAGTGTTTCAGCTTCTGGTTTCATCCTAGTAACGTTTTGTAATTTTTTTTATCAAATCCAATTATCAAATGCATACTTTCATGAAAATGAAAACAAATATAGATTATCTCATTTTGATTTCACCTTTCAGTTCACTCGTGAAAGCGCAAACAACCACCCCTACCCAGGTTTTGGTGTAGAGAGACAGTTCCCAAAGGCGTTATGGCGCCGCCAGTAAATTCAGAAAAGACAAGCCTTATTCCAAACAGCCGAGACGCCGAACGGCAGACGACAATAAGGACAGTCCGACAGAACCTAACCGCGCTATGTGTTGTCTGGATGTTCACGTTTACAGCGTACTCAGGATTACAGAACCTGGAAGCAAGTCTCAATCTCGATCTCGGAATCTACTCTTTAGCCGCCATAACCGGAAGTGGCCTCATCACGTGCATCCTTGCTCCCGCCATCATCAAATTCACCGGATGCAAAGGAGCTCTGATTATATCCTGGATATGTTTCTGTGTGTTTGTCGGTTCCAACTATTACCCGAAGACCTATTCCTTGATTCCAGGCTCCATAATTATCGGTTTAGGAACTGGACTCCTATGGACCGCTCAAGGTGTATACGTGACTACCTCTGCTCTTGATTATTCCGATGTTACAGGTGAAAAAATAGATTCTGTGGTCAGTAGATTTTTTGGAATTTTTTGCATGGCGTTCCAGAGCACTCAGATATGGGGTAATCTCATTAGCTCCCTTGTTTTTCGTGATGTTAATAATAACATCACAATCGATGATGTAACTCATTGCGGAGCAGACGACTGTCCTGTGAATCTCCCGCCATTTTCGAACCAGACGTCACCGATATCAAACAAACCAGACGACACGACGGTGTATGTTTTACTGACGATCTATCTCGGTTGTGTTGTGGCTGGACTTGTTATAACTGTACTCTTCCTGAAGCCAATCAAATCCCGTGGATCTGAGAGGGATACGGGCGCCATGACACTTCTGACGTCAACACTGCGTCTTCTTGTGACCGACCTGAACATGGTGTTGCTGGTGCCATTCTGTCTCTACACAGGCATGGAGCAGGTGGTTCTGTTTGCTGAATATACAAAGGTGGGTGCAAGGGGACTAGTGTCTTAACTATTGAAACATTTGCAACATAAAGACATATTTTCTGTAACACGAAGCTTTGAAATGAAGCGCCACCTTTGTCAGCAAATTCCTGAGACATTTGGTAGAGACCCAGATTTCGTGTCTTCCACTATTTAACGGGGCGGTCGGGTAGCCTAGTGGTTAAAGCGTTCGCTCGTCACGCCGAAGAGCCGGGTTCGATTCCCGACATGGGTACAATGTGTGGAGCCCATTTCTGGTGTCCCCCGCCGTGATATTGCTGGAATATTGCTGAAAAACGGCGTAAACCATACTCACTCACTCCCACTCCACTATTTACTGACAGTGTTTAACTAATCAAAGGATAATGTAATCAGTTCCATGCCAACTTCTTGCTCCCTCATCGTGTTCAACGTTGCACGGCTATGTATTTTTATCCTTCATAGGCAAGACGTGGCCCCGACTCATCCTTAAAAAACATAATACAGAACTTGTTATCCATACAGATTGTAATATGTCTTAATGACAACCATGGACTTCACATGTGCTCTATATTATGCCCCTAACACAGTTATCTTTGGGTAACCTTTTGTTTACTTGTTTACAATTTAAACGCTACTCTGTCTGGGAGGTTAAAGGCGGGATCACTTTTGGCTTCTGGGTCTCTAGCAGTAAAGGGCGTACAGGACGACTAAGTGGATCGGGTTGTCAGGGTTGTAGACGTTGTTGTTGACGTCGTGTCATCGTACCCTGGCTGCCCGGCACGCTGCTTTTTGTATCAAGCTGTATGTGCTCCAGGTATGTGCCGAATGCTTAACTGAGTCAGTAGCGCATTAGCCGCTGTCAACAATGATCTAGCTTCATCACGGCGGCATTTGGGTAACTGGGTAATTGAGGGTGGAATTGGAGACACGTTTCTTCTTAAAATATTCAACTTTTGTTTCAGTCGTTCGTGACGTGTTCTCTTGGCATCGACTGGGTCGGGTACACGATGATCTGCTTCGGGGTGTGTAACACCATCGGCTCCCCCATCGTAGGCTGGCTGTGTCGATACGTCGGCCGCGGTGTCCTCTTCCTTTTTGCGGCTGTGATGAACATCGCTCTAATCATAACCATGTTACTTTGGCATCCGTCGCCTAGCAACAAGGTGATGTTTTTTGTGGTTCCAGGGCTATGGGGTATGGCTGACGCTGTCTGGCAAACACAGAGCGCTGGTAATTGTTTTGATTTTCTTGGATCGTTATTCAATATTTTCCACACTAATACCGACCAGATTCTTTTCCAAAGACGAAGAAGGTACAAAGTCTTTACCAAATGCTAAAAACGTGTATCATCAAAATTGGCTGGGTTAACGGCGCCAGGTTGGAACACTGTAACGACGGTGTGTGTGTGTGTGTGTGTGCGTGCGTGTGTGTGTGTGCGTGCGTGCGTGCGCGCGCGTGTTTGTGCGTGTGTGCGTGCGTGTGTGTGTTTGTGTGTGTGTGTGTGTGTGTGTGAAGGTCTTGAATTTGGCACTGAAATTCTGTACAAACACTGGTAACGTGTATACTACCCAAATGAAAATATTTTCACATGACAATAGTCAATCGGTCACGACATCAGTATATAGAACAACTTATCTCTCTTTACAGCTCTTATAGGTGTTGTGTTTGCGCACAAACAAGGGCCTGCCTTCGGTAATCTCAGGATGTTTCAAGCGATGGGATTCACTATAGCGTACATCTATAGCAACCAACTGTGTCAATATGTAAAACTCTACCTGATTGGTGCGTTCCTCGTTGTGTCCCTGACTCTGGTTGGTGTAGTACACATCAGACGTAAAAATCATCCGAACTCGAACTATACCCGAGTTGGAGATGTCACCTAGAGCCATTACGTCACTATTCTGAATTGGGTGTGTCCAAGGGAGACAATTCAGTCTGACGTATCTCCACAATGACCAGACGACCAAGGACAATGTGGATTCAGCTCTATTCTTGTATATGTGCGACGTTTATAATTAATTTTAATACAGACATTCAACTAAACACGCAGCGTTTTTTTTCAGAAATATGTGGACTCTATGATGAGTAGACCTACACATGATCACACATCTGCACATCCTTTTCTGAAAAAACAACAAACCCGATTGAGTCGAATATAAACATGTCATGACATCGACTTAAGCAACACCTTAGAGTTTAACTCAATCGAAACAGTGATATAATGAAGTAGACAATACGTCAATGCGTCTTTATCAGAACATAAGTCTGGGAGTCTGAGTTACAAAACATAATCCAACAAAATAACTCTAAATTGCGGAACCGGAATCAGAGCCGAAATAAGATTTAGCTTTCCAAAAAGTATTGAAAACTTTAGGGTCTGTCGAACGTGAGATACCAGTCTTTCATTTTTAGCGGTCATACATGCGTTTGTCTTTAGTTATGAACATTGTATGTTACTAGGTGGAGCAGGGGTCTTTTTATGCTGGTTTTCAGTGACCCCTTCATATAATTGTCGTCCCTAGTGTGCCTGATTGTTTTACTCGAGACTGATTGTTTGCAGGGGAAACCCGTTAGAAAACTCTGCCATTATCGCTCGAGGATATGCATCGTATTTGACTTCATGTCATTACTTACTTTAAGAAAAGCTGCACGGCTTATTTTTAACACTTACTTCAATATGCGAATGCTTCTTTGATCAAAAATGAACTTTTGAAAAAGCTTTCTTGATTCAAACGAAAAGCGATAGCAGTCCCTTGGGAGTGTCCTCTTAATGTTGTCATTTCGAGTGAAAATATCTCCTTTCCCCCTTCACGAGATGAGTAAACATGAAATTTCACGAGACACAAGGAATATCCTATTTATTGTGTACTTTATGTGTGGGGGCACGGGTGGCCCAGTCGTCTAAGGCGCCGCGATTCTCTGTGCAGAGTTGCGTCCCTTGGAAACGCCAGAAACCTATGATTGTGGGTTCGAATCCCGGTTCGCCCCGATTATATTTCTAGGTTTGTCAGCACCATACCCGTGCTCGTGGGTTTCACCGAAGTGGTAAACGTCTGAGACCTGCATCACTTCGGGCTTTCCTCCCACATTAAGCTGACTCGCCGTGATATAACTGGAATACTGTTAAAAGCGGCGTTAAACCCAACCCGATCACTCATTCACTCACTACAGAATTAAAAACATATTGATAAATCAAAACTCATACCCTAGCATCCGGCTATAAAACCCCAGAGTATTGTTACACTGCTATACATGCTATATTTCCCTGTTTAACCCTTTTGCTGCTCTGTTTTGTTCTCATTTGGATCTTAGGAGACCGTTTCCCAAAGCGATCTCAGCGCTAAGGTGATCGTAACTCCCGCACTTTAACATAGGCCAACGATCGTCGTGGCGCTACGATCGCTTAGTGAAGCGGGATCCATTGGAACGCGGAGCACAGTGTACTTAGCATCGCACTCTTAAACATATGGCATCCTACTACACCCTATTCACCAGCTTATATGGGAAGATAGTCTAAGAGCCATGCTGTGGTTGTTGATTTTCCTTTTATTGACTCTACTACTTTCTGTTGTTCTGAAACAAGTGGGAAGTGCAATCAACAGACAATATACTCTAAAGAACTCAACAGTACCGTGTACACCCAGATTCATTATTATACAGCGTTTCCATCATTCATCCATACTTTAACTTCAGTTCAGTTTATATTTCTTTTACATATACTTCCAAGTTACGCTATATATTGTTTTCATTCATGGGCAATATCATTTTTTATACATTTTTGAAAAAAAAAACAATAGGGACACATAGACATTGATGGAACAGAAATGTACAAATCAAACTTTGAAAAAGCTAATTATTTATTCAAAAATAAGAAACTAAGAAAATCAAATTTACTGACAATATCATTTCTTTTACTTCCCTTCTTTAGTCTTACTACAGACGCTGTTAACATAACACGTATTAATAATACCTACAGGCTCAATAAGGATACCGAATTTTACAAAATCAGTCCTATTATTAATAAACAAGTGCGAATAAAGAAGTGATATACAACTAACAGCTACATGAATGGAGTAAATGAAAATAAATAACAAACTCAGAAAAGTTCTTTCAATACGTTTACGTGAAATACAATATGGCTGCAAAATGACGGATTATCCCGTGTTGACAAGTGTGGCCTTGTGACGTTTACAGTCATGGATATGACGTATAATCCTCAACAAATACAAGAGGCGACAAATGGGATCGGGTAGTCAGGCTCGGTGACTTGGTTGATTCATGTCATCGTACTCCTATTGCGTAGATTATGCTCATGATGTCAATCACGGTATTGTCTGGTCCAGACTCGATTAAATTCAGACCGCTGTCATATAGCTGGAATATTGCTGAGTGCGGCGTAAAACAACAATCAAACAATATCAACAAATGACACTTGTTTCAATACCGGAACGCGATGTCTGTATTCAGGTGAAAAGTGTCCACATGTATTTATTAGTAGTCAATCAAACAAGCTGGTGTACAATATTTCCTCACCCCGTGAAAGGTGTCAAAATAAGATGTAAATTGTGGGGAAAAAACACGGTAAAAAGTCTGCTGAACTGACACTTTACCATAAAAAATGATAACATTTGACGATAGAACCATATATAATCATTACCATGGCCACTGTGTCGACGTCCATCTGCCTGTGTGTGGGCATCTTCAGTGCTGGTTTACGCCAACCCCCCTCCAACTGAAATGGACCCCTCCATAATACTGTATAAAGACCTGTGACCTTAAATGTCCACAAACTGGTGCCTTCGAAGACACTTTATTTGGACAATTTCAGAAAAGCAGCCATGATGATTGTGGGGATCCTTCTGTTTGGTGCAACCTTCAACAACGCAGAGCAGGCCTACCATGTGGATCTTGTCGCACCACAGACTGACCAACAGATCGCGCAAACATGTGTAGGTCTCGAGAACACGTTGAACACCACGACAGGAGTCACCGTCAACGGCCACAAACACATTATCAACGATCGTTTGTATGTCAGGGTATGACAAGGAACCGCTTTGGCCCAGAACTGTTTACTCTAAGATACGAGCAAAGTCTTAAGAAGTCGTTATCAAGGTTTTATGGGCGGTAATTAGACGGCGTTCTATTCAACAGATGCTTTATCACATCACCATATATAGTGGTGTTCATCAAATGTGCCTGAAAGGTCTAAATATTTACAAAAAGCATTTTCCGGTATTTGGTAAGTCCAACAGTTGTTTTAATTTTGTGAGGTAGACATATTATTGCTGTAAGAAAAAATCCCGAATAACAGACTCATATTTCAATTTTCTGTTGAAGTTCACCGACTCAGCCTTTTTACTGTTTCTATCCATACGTTTGTCCTTGATCATATCTTAAGTTTAAAACTTGATAGAATGAAGCAATTAGTTATGAACGCGTTTAATAATCCTCATTACAATGTTAAGTTTAAAAGTTGAACATTCTCGTGAGCCAATACGGGCGCTTTACACACGTCGTAATTTATAAATGACTAATTTCGTCTCACATTGGGCTGGCACGCGGAGACATAAATGAACGAAGTATTGTTTCAAACGTTAACCCTAACTCACTCACTCACTCACTCTGGTTCCTAGTTCTCAGTTTGGTCCGTCTGTGTAGCTGGCGCTCGCTGGAAAGGGCGCTTTCACCACTCAACCTCACTATCAAGGCGAAGACTCTAGAAGACTCTGACACAGTGGATCTCGCAACTGATTTGGCCATCAGCAATCAACTCGAATGAATGAACGAATGAATGTCAACAGTAACAAAATCGATACTTGCTTGGACACATTTTTATGCTTAAGTGTCAATTCACGTATCATTCATTCCACGTGAGGTGATGTGTGGGCACGATCTACTCTGATAACGCATGGCGGAACTAGATATATGACAGTATGTTACTTCCGTGACAGTTCAGCCATAAGGGGTTTCTAGTGTACACGTGTCCTTCTGACGGAGAACTGAGTGGGGGGTCTATTCCTTATGGTTGTTCTGAAGTATGCACTTCGAATATCTGAATTCAAATGTAACACAATATACATATATAAATACAAATTTGGATACACTTTCTTTATATCATTTTGCAACTCAGATTGACATTTTCATATCAACTAATTAACTGACAGGCAAAATAAGGTTTCACCCATGTGTGTTGGTGGTTAAAACAATAAACAAATGATTATTGTTGGTGATACGGATCCGTATTTGATACGGATAACATAGGCGATATTACGTACATCACGGGCACGGGGGCCCAGTCGTCTAAGGCGCCGCGATTCGCTGTGCAGAGTCGCGTCCCTTGGGCACGCCAGAAACCTATGATCGCCCCAATTATGTTTCTAGGTTTGTCAGCACCATACCCGTGCTCGTGGGTTTCACCGAAGTGGTAAACGTCTAAAACCTGCATCACTTCGGGCTTTCCTCCCACATTAAGCTGACACGCCGCGATATAACTGGAATAATGTTAAAAGCGGCGTTAAACCCAACTCACTCACTCACTCACTCATATCAATATGTATCTCACAACAGGGCAACATATTAGCGTTTTTATCTTGTTTAAGAGCAATACGTGTAATAGTCTGTCAACTTATTTGCCGCACATTAAACGTTTCTTTAACATATTTTCACCTTGCGGAGAATTTGTCTTGAACGTTTTCAAGAGTCATTGCTACATGTGCCTGACTCTATTCTATTATATATGCTCCTCTTTCAGAACTTAAAAGTTAACTGTAGATTGGCGGGTAAAACCAAAAATGGGAATATGGGATTATTAACTTTTAATAAAGAGGACATCCATGGTGACGACAAACATGTGCTTATTCTTATATTCAAAAAGGAATATTTGGAACATGTTTGGAATCAAAATTGTTCCTTCTGGTGAAAATAAAACTCGTCACTTGGTTCTGTGTCCGTTGTCCGGCAATTCTGTATGGATGCCGGTGTTTTTTTGTCAAAGATTTAAAACCCTCTTACTGGTACACATAAGATACAAAAGTTAAAGCAATAAACAATAGAAAATCACAATAACTCTTGTCCTACTACAAAGGTCTAGCAGTTTGATCTGAAGATCTACTGATGTCTAGTGGAGACGTCGCTAAAACGTCTCCTGGGTGAATGTAGACCCTTGCACGGCCATCAGAGCTGTCCAGATAAAACCTGGACTCGTCTGTGAACAGTAAACTGTCCCAGTCTTGTCTTCTGAACCTCAGACGTTGTCTATACCAAGCTTGACGGTGACGTGGAATAAATGGGCGTATCGCTGGACGTCGGGCCGGATGTTGTGCTCCCTCAACCGGTTGCGTACGGTTCTGTCACCAATTGGCCTCAACCCAGGAATTGTCCGAGTTGTTAATCCGGCAATTTGGTACTGATTACGTAGATGCACCAACCGAATACGGTGGTCCTGTTGACGTGACGTAACACGTGGACGACCCGTGACAAGTCATGAGTGTTGCCCTGCTAAAGAGATGATATTGTGTGGCAACCTTGCTTTGCGCCATTCCTGTTTGCAGCATACCCACTTTAACTCTTTAGCAAGCCGTGCCATTGCATAAGCGATATTTATGATTAAGCAAAAGTGTTTTTTTAACATCTTATCGCTAAACAATCATTGTGTTCTGTTCACATTAAAAAACATGTGTGTAAATATCATGCTCCCAACAAACACGCTTACATTAAAATTGTGCGCCGTGCATGCGTAGATACGGGACTATCAGAGAACGAACACTATTTTTAAATACAAATTGAAGTGTGATGGAGATCGTAAACGATCTATTGAATTCTACCAAAGAAAATACCCAATCAATGAATATATATTCTATTCGTTATTGCATATTCGTCACACGAATTGTATTTGACACTTATTGTATTCGTTATGTCTCAAGAAAATACACTATTTATATATTTATTTGTTGTTTAACGCCGCTCTCAGCAATATTACAGCTTTATAACGGCGGTCTGCAAATAATCAAGCTTGGACCAGACAATTAAGTGATTGACATTATGAGTATCGATCATGCAGTTGGGATACGATGACATGCTTCAACCAAGTCAGCGAACCTGACCACCCGATCCCGATAGTAGCCCCTTACGACAAGGATAGTCGTCGTATGGCAAGCATGGGTTGCTGAAGACCTATTCTACTCCGGATCTTCACGGGTCGAAAAAACACTAATGTGTCCAAAACCAGTGGTGGCACGTGGTCCTATGCACAGCGCACATTTTACAATTGAGATGTAGTTAATCCACGTTGGTTGCGGGGAGTCACTGGATGGGTGACCGTGTCTGGCAGCTTGGCTCTGGGGAGATTAAAGTCCTTCGGTACTGCCCCACACTGAAGCACATATAATACATGTGGAGCCTCCTTGGGTAAATGACTTGTTCATAATATGCCTCTGTTCTATGCCTCACCCAACAGTGAATGGGTACCCGGTAGGATGAGTTAGAATGTAGCTGTTAACCTTCTAGCGCCTCATAGACAGCAGGGGTTGTATACTTACCAGGGAGCTGAGACTACCAGGAAGCTGAGACTAAAACCCGCGGTATGGTGTTCAGCTTGGAAACAGCGCTATACAAATGTACTATTATTATGAAACCATGTTGGGTTTTTTCAGGATGTGTGTGTTGGGCTGTACGACCGGCGCCTTCCAGCCAGGATGTTCGGTTGCAGCACCAGCAAGGCTTGCCAACAGCTCGTGCAGAGTCGGAGTTCCCATGGCAACCTGTTCGTGTTCTGTTGTTCAAGAAATCTCTGTAACTGGCACGCATAAACTGTGATGATAAAAATAATGTCGACAGAATGGAGTTTTGCAGTCCTTTATCACAGTATTCCTCGCAGTAAAACCACAACAATTTTTTTTGTTTCGGCCGATTGGCGCCACAAAGCGATGGTGAACTAGACCATACCATATAACATCATCGGACTTTATTATATTTGGCAGACCTCTAATTTTATGGATTAGAAAAAAAATAGTCCAGCGAATGTCAGCTATAACCATTCACATATTTGATCAGGTGCACTGTATAGAAAATCTAGCCAATGCATGTAATGATGAAAGCATAACCTTCTATGACAGAAGTCAATACACATAAATGCTACTTTTAAAATAATAAAACATCGTGCACTTTCAGCAGAATCAACTCTGATTTTCTTTTGAAATCCATGGTCTCGCATTATTATCCCCCGCCACGGTAGAAGGGGGATATAGGAAGGGTTGCTGTCCGTTTCCGGAGCAGAACAAAATAACCGATCCGTGAAGATCTGGGGTAAAATAAGTCTTAGCAACCCATGCTTACCGTAAGAGGTGACTATGCTAGTCGTAAGAGGGTACTAACGGGATCGGGTGGTCAGGCTCGCTGACTTGGTTGATAGATGTCCTTGTATCCCAATTGCGTGGATCGATGCTTATGATGTCAATCACTGGATTGTCTGGTCCAGACTCGATTATTTACAGACCGCCGTCATATAGCTGGAATATTGCTGAGGGCGGCGTTAAACAACAAAAAACAACAACAAACAAACTAAATAACCATGAGAGTTATCTTAATCAAACTTGGCACATAGATAGGTATAATGGTGAACTGGTACCTTTTGATAGTTTGTGATTTTTGAAAAATGTATGGAAACGACTTTGACTTCGAGTGAAAGTGGCGGCAGTGCTCGTTTCCAGAGGGCTTATACCATTGCACACAACCGGACAAGTCATATTGGCGGGGGATATGTGTATTTCATGCTTATTATGACCATTGGTTTGTCAGCACCATATCTGTCCTCGTCATCTTAAAGTCCAGTTTCCACATCTTCCCGAGGCAAGAGAGTTAACTGACTATAAAGTCCAGTTTCCGCCCTTGTCGAACTAGGCTGCAATTATGGAGTTACATATTTGGCAAGACTAACGAGTCTATGCATAGTCCAATCAAAATCGCGCAACGAACAAGATATCCGGTTAGTTAACAACAGAAAATTTCAACGTGCAGATTTCGGTCGACTGCAGGTTTTGCAAAGCATGTGTTCCACCAACTGGGCGTCGACAGATATCTTCCAAATCTTTTAATGCTTTTAATCAAGGTGCTCACGCGATTTGATGCACTTCGCGGGGTAAGACCCGTTTTATTACAATATAGATCTTGATTATCAAGCAGATCGTCTTGACTGGGCGCCACCCGTTTGTGATATGAGAGATGGAATCTGACTGGTCAATAGGAGGAACATAGAAGGGACATAACTCGTAATAGCCACTGGTGGCGCTACTATCGAGCCTGGAAATTCCAGCTTAGTTCGGCAACGGTGGAAACTGGACTTTTATAGTCAGTAAACTCCCTTGCCTCGGGAAGATGGTCCTCGTGGGTCTGACACATTACGTATTGGAGAAAACACGCTCACGAGGTTTTGGTAGACAGAGCATGCCCTGGGGAGAGGGAAAAACCAAGGGGACCAAGGCCCCCGCGGTTTTTGCCGAACCCCAGGTCTTAGCTCTGTCTACCAAATCCGAGGGAAAGTGTTTTTCCATGCTTATAAACCGAAAAAAGAAACTTAAAACAAGATTTTTCAACATTTTTATGTTTCGAACATACTTTCCATGAACCTTAGGAAACGCGCGTAAAATATCTGTTGCTGGAGTACGGATCTTGAAAAGGACATTCTAAAAACCAGTGAGACTTATCAACACCTCTGTAGCCTCGTGGTACACACACTGGGCTACAGATATGAAGGTTGCGAGTTCGATCCTCCGGAATGTAAAGAAAACATTTGTCATTTCATTACATGTTACAATCAGAACGGAAGTTACATTAATAAAATACCCAGGATATTATATAAAATCCCTGGGATATTATAGCAAATATGACTAGCATATCCTATAAACTCCCTGGGATATTATATAAAATCCCAGGGACATTACGATGTCCCTGTTTATGAGATTTAACCCGACTGGAAAGTAAAACCTCACAATAGATTTTAATGCCTATAGAAAGAAGTCTCTTACTTAATAGAGATCCCAATGAATAGGTTTATAAGGTGACTGAAATACTGTTCAAATGAGTGAGTGAGTGTGTTTGGTTTTAGAAGTACACCGGACACACCAAGGTGAAGGACAACCGAAATGATGGGATTCACACATAATAACCCCCCGGGGGAGGGGGCAAGCGAACATGCCCTTGGGCCAGTAGGATTGTTGGTGAAACACCTTAGTCCCCCGTGACGATTGTTTATACGGGTCAGATGTGGTCTAATGGTAGAGCATCTGCCCGGAGAGCGGAAGGGGTTCAATTCCTGGCCGCGTCATACCAATAGACGTTAAAAGATGGTACTTGTTGTTAGCCTGTATGGCGCTCGGCTAAAAGAAGCACGGAGTCAGTACACTGTGTCTGAGTGGGGTATTCATGTTAAACTGCATCATGGTATCTCAGTGTGCTAGCACTATAAATCGGCATCAGTCCGGACTAGTACAAGCAGCTAGACACACACGTGCATGCACGTCGCTATATAAGTGCAATAACCTTGGACGCGACGTTACATCTCATTTCACCTCACCACCTTGTACGGGCCAAACATTGAATCTACAAGGGAACGGCGGAAGTCAAACAAGACACGGAAATAATGACACCAGGAGAGACCATAAAGATTAATTTATTAGCAATGAAATCGTCGCATGGCACAGGCAGTGTGTGCGACTTTTATAAAGCGAGATTAAAAAAATAAAATGATTCACGAACATGTTTTGTTGTACATACTTGTGTCCAAGGTAATTTTAGCGCCTTAAAGACCGGTGTATATTGTTGTTAATTACCAGGGTATAGCCAGTCGCGTACCTCTTCTTCTGAACTACGGTAATCCCCTCGTTCTTTGGTGCTGACTGTCTGGGATGGGCGAGAGGTACAATGTCAGCACTCGAGGGCTTTGGACTTTTTACCGTAGTTCCTCCATCAAGCACAAAGAGTGATCTTCGTTTAACAGCTTTTATTCCCACTTTGTGTTGCCGGTCAACCCACTCTATTTGTCACTTAAATACGAGACTTCGGCCGCAAAGCTTCAGTCTCAGTCGAAATGCTGGTGCCTAGGTTTGGTTTCTGGTTCGAAAGATCATGACAACAAGCCGAGAACGGAGCACCAGTCAAGATGCAGTCTCCCCAGCCGCTCTCTAGCCGTTGTCTAGCCGTTCTCTCGATTTTTGGGCTTTTGCCCCTTTTTAAACCGGTACCTACGTCACAGCTCTACTCATTTTTCAATCTATCATTGGTCAACCACCTTTTCTCCCTACACTAGATCATTTTAACCCACTCTTATCTAATAACCAGCACCTTATTCGGACTTGTTATCATGTAGCTTCTCACCCTTTTGAATTTCGAACTAATGAATTGTTAATTACTTTAATTAGTTGTTAATTTCTGTATTTTTATGCCTATAATACGACCCCCGTTCTGGCAAAGAGTGTGTCCCCACACTCTAAGATGGTGCCAATTCTTGTTATAATACCTGGTATACATTCCTTCTTAACTTTATGACATTGATTTAACTTCCCTTTTATTATCTAAACATGTATTGCTCTTTCATGCCTATAATACGACCCCCGTTCTGGCGAAGAGTGTGTCCTCACACTCTCAAGTCGTGGAGATCCACGTTGGTTCACTTTTTGAATTTGGAATACTTTGAGTGATAACCATCGTAACCATAGGCTGGTTGAACGTGGACAGTTTCACAGAGTCATTGTTCAGTATACATTATACATACAATTTCAATATATGTGGAACATTAATATCTCCACATCGGTTTAACAACAGCATGTTCAATGCCTAAACCGAAACGACTCATCAAGGAGGTAATTAATTTTATTGTAACATTGATATCATTCTCATAACGAGAAGTTACATCGCCACATCGACACATATGTTATGCTTAATGTAATTATAACTATAGATACTACTTCTATAATAACAATACATAAACACTTCTAATACAAATATATCAATTCACCTGTAACAAAACGCTTCTAGTTTGACTAAAATCAATTCATATGTAGTAACACTTCTTTCTACAAATATTATCAATTCCTAAGTAACACGAATCTTCCAATACAAATAAAAGCAAGTTACCTGTAACAAACACTTCTAATACGAATATCACTTCGTATGTAATAACAACATTTCTACTATAATAATTTGTAAAACTATTAACGGAACAATATACGTGGATTGTAACATCTTGATGGTCATCCTCCAGTTACATGTAACTCCCCTTGAACGATTACTTTAGTCGCAATTAGACTATTTTGACTATCGTTTTGTCTTTTTTAAATTTTTTTTTAAATATATATTTGGGTTCCTGATTCGTCCGGACTGATCATTAACTATTTGAATTTAATTTGCGCCCCGGTCCGGGTCATATGTGTCTTTGGTGACGGGTTCAATGCCCCCGTTATTCCACTGTAACTCGTCCCAAAAGGTCGAACTTTGGGGAGGGTAAAATAGGCGTATTTGCGCCTCTCTCGTCTCCTTAAAACTGCATTGTAGCGGAAGTACGAGGCGTTTTGTCGCGCCTATTACTGCCTTTGAGAGTTCCATGGGGGGGGGGGGGGGGGGGGGGGACTAGTTGCCGTGGTCGTACACTCGCACCGACGTTGGCCTGAAGTAATTAATGAACGTCCTGACGTCGAATCTATTTAGTGCCCCTGCGTCAGGCGTTACTGTACGGTAGGATATGCCGGACAGTTTCAAAAGGGCGACAGCTAACTCCGCATGCTGCACCCGACGGCACCATTTACAGAACGTAATTGGTGGGAAATTTGTTCCCGAATCCGCAAGCGAAAATGTTTCATCCGTACGAAGGTATCCCCAATTGCCACGTCAGCATCAGGTACGCCTAGCTTTGTACTGTTTCATCTAGTAAGCTCTGGTGGTCGTGCAAAATACATACTTAGTGAATATTCATAGAGATAGGAATGACGCATATTAATGATATTTGGCATTCAGTGTGCTCGTCAATATATACATATGATCCGTCAGCTATTCATATGTGAACACAATGCCTGTTCCCTCAAACTTTCGGTCTATAACGGCATCGAATCTTTCGTTTTGAGCAACTGTTATCCAGTTCTTCCAATCCCCGACTTCACCTGAAACAATAACACCATGAATCCATAAGTACTTCAGTAAGTAATACATGATTAACTTCCTTAGTAAGTAATACAGGATAAACTTCCCTAGTAAGTACACAAAGATTAACTTCCTAAGTAAGTAATACAGGATTAACTTCCTAAGAAAGTAATGCAGGATTAACTTCCTAAGAAAGTAATGCAGGATTAACTTCCTAAGTAAATAATGCAGGATTAACTTCCTCAATAGGTAATACAGGATTAACTTCCTAAGTAAGAAATACAGGATTATGTTCATTAGTAAGTAATACAGGGTTAACTTCCTTAGTAAGTAAACCGGGATTAACTCCCTTAGTAAGTAATGCAGGATTAACTTCCTTAGTAAGTAATACAGGATTAACTTCCTAAGTAAGTAATACAGGATTAAGTTCAGTAGTAAGTAATACAGGATTAACTTCCTTAGTAAGTAAAACGGGATTAACTTCCTTAGTAAGTAATGCAGGATTAACTTCCTAAGTAAGTAATGCAGGATTAACTTCCTAAGTATGTAATACAGGATTAACTTCCTAAGTAAGTAATACAGGATCAAGTTCATTAGTAAGTAATACAGGATTAACTTCCTTAGTAAGTAAAACAGGATTAACTTCCTAAGTAAGTAATACAGGATAAAGTTCATTAGTAAGTAATACAGGATTAACTTCCTTAGTAAGTAAAACAGGATTAACTTCCTAAGTAAGTAATGCAGGATTAACTTCCTAAGTAAGTAATACAGGATTAACTTCCTAAGTAAGTAATGCAGGATTAACTTCCTAAGTAGGTAATACAAGATTAACTTCATTAGTAAGTAATAGAGGATTAACGTCATCAGTAAGTAATACAGGATTAAGTTCATTAGTAAGTAATACAGGATTAACTTTCTTAGAAAGCAACACATGACCAGGTCTTAAGTAAGTAATACACCAAGGACCTACTCTGACCCGCGTGTGTCCTCTCAACAAGCAATATAATACTTGGGACCAACTCTAACCTGTCGTGTCCTCAAAACAATCAATACAGTACTTGGGACCTACTCTAACCTGTCGTGTCCTCACAACAAGCAATATAATACTTGGGACCAACTCTAACCTGTCGTGTCCTCACAACAAGCAATATAATACTTGGGACCAACTCTAACCCGCGTGTGTCCTCACAACAAGCAGTATAATACTTGGGACCAATTCTAACCTGTCGTGTCCTCACAACAATCAATATAACACTTGGGACCAACTCTAACCTGTCGTGTCCTCAAAACAATCAATACAGTACTTGGGACCTACTCTAACCTGTCGTGTCCTCACAACAAGCAATATAATACTTGGGACCAACTCTAACCTGTCGTGTCCTCACAACAAGCAATATAATACTTGGGACCAACTCTAACCCGCGTGTGTCCTCACAACAAGCAGTATAATACTTGGGACCAATTCTAACCTGTCGTGTCCTCACAACAATCAATATAACACTTGGGACCAACTCTAACCTGTCGTGTCCTCACAACAATTAACATAATACTTGGGACCTACTCTAACCTGTCGTATCCTCACAACAATCAATATAATACTTGGGACCAACTCTAACCTGTCGTGTCCTCACAACAAGCAGTATAATACTTGGGACCAACTCTAACCTGTCGTGTCATCACAACAATCAATATAATACTTGGGACCAACTCTCATCCGCGTGTGTCTTCACAACAATCAATATAACACTTGGGACCTACTCTAACCCGCGTGTGTCATCACAACAATCAATATAATACTTGGGACCAATTCTAACCCGCGTGTGTCTTCACAACAAGCAATATAACACTTGGGGCCTACTCTGACCCGTGTGGTCATGTGATTTACGATTCCAATGAAGAGACAATGGCAAATCTAAGAATCATCTCACCTTTTCTGTACATCCCTTCGTGTCCTTCCTTCCAGGCTTCGGACCAATTGCTATTTGGTAATTCCTCCTTCACCTCCTTGGCTGCAACCTTCAGCTTCTTAAAGCTGCACGCTTCCGCTATTTGCTCACAGAGTTCATCAGTGACTGACTCTCCGATGAACTCGGCAACCGCTTTGATGTTTTTAACAGGATCCTAAAAAGAAAACCACCAGGCGACATCACATGCCTCATATCAATGACTATATTACAGCACATGGCGAGGACATGACGTTCCCTTGGAGTGACTACACAGTACACAGGAATGAGCAGAGTGAAGTTTGAATTTTCAAGTGTTCAGACAAATCTTCTAACTGTATACTTAGCAGACCATGACCTCCTGTCGACACAGGTCATAGATCAAAGAAATACAAACCTCTTTCAAGTTTTCATAAAACAATGTTAGGAAAGGCAAGTCCGGGTTGTCCTGTTTCACTTTCTGCCAATCATTCACGTAGTCGGCATAACCACCACCGGGAACTGAAACATTGGAAGTAATTAAATGAAACACCATAAACATATATTTATATGTAAGCATATGTCTACAGGAAGGCCAGCGCCTACTGAAGTAGCGATGAAACAGGGCAGAACTTTATGTATTTATTTAAGCAACATATAAGTAAATCTTAATCCACACTCAGGGAGCAGCACATCGGAGCATTTAATATTAACCCACATTCACAGAGTGCGTCTCATTGGAGTGTTCACACTCAGCGCAGCAGGTCAGAGCCTATAACCCACATTCAGACGGCGGAGCAGGTCAGAGACTTTAACCCACATTTAGACGGCACAGCAGGTCAGAGACTATAACCAACAATCAGACGGCGCAGCAGGTCAGAGACTTTAACCCACATTCAGACGGCGCAGCAGGTCAGAGACTATAACCCACATTCAGACAGCGCAGCAGGTCAGAGCCTATAACCCACATTCAGACACCGCAGCAGGTCAGAGACTATAACCCACATTTAGACGGCACAGCAGGTCAGAGACTATAACCAACAATCAGACGGCGCAGCAGGTCAGAGACTTTAACCCACATTCAGACGGCGCAGCAGGTCAGAGACTATAACCCACATTCAGACGGCGCAGCAGGTTAGAGACCATAACCCACATTCAGAGGGCGCAGCAGATCAGAGGATATAACCCACATTCAGACAGCGCAGCAGGTCAGAGACTATAACCCACATTCAGACAGCGCAGCAGGTCAGAGCCTATAACCCACATTCAGACACCGCAGCAGGTCAGAGACTATAACCCACATTTAGACGGCGCAGCAGGTCAGAGACTTTAACCCACATTCAGACGGCGCAGCAGGTCAGAGACTATAACCCACATTCAGACAGCGCAGCAGGTCAGAGGCCATAACCCACATTCAGACAGCGCAGCAGGTCAGAGGCTATAACCCACATTCAGACAGCGCAGCAGGTCAGAGACTATAACCCACATTCAGACAGCGCAGCAGGTCAGAGCCTATAACCCACATTCAGACAGCGCAGCAGGTCAGAGACTATAACCCACATTTAGACGGCACAGCAGGTCAGAGACTATAACCAACAATCAGACGGCGCAGCAGGTCAGAGACTTTAACCCACATTCAGACGGCGCAGCAGGTCAGAGACTATAACCCACATTCAGACAGCGCAGCAGGTCAGAGGCCATAACCCACATTCAGACAGCGCAGCAGGTCAGAGGCTATAACCCACATTCAGACAGCGCAGCAGGTCAGAGGCCATAACCCACATTCAGACAGCGCAGCAGGTCAGCAGCTCAGACAAAAACAGTCAAAGTGATTTGACATTGATACGTTAAATCAGTCATGCATGACAATATTACCGTAGAACCTCTGGTAACCTTGCCATACAACGGAAAGAAACAGGCCTCTATGCTACAGTGTCTCCAGCGAAGAAAAATGAAAAGGGAACCTAGATGAACCTGGGGAAAAATCTAGACTTCTTTGTTTTGAGTTAAAGCATTACAGTAATTGATGGGCGAAAGGGAAATAAAATGGTTCAGGGACTGGGAGACAGACTACACGGCGTGTTGCCTTAACGTGGGAGGAAAGCCTGTCATGTCCCAGACGTTTACCATCTTGGTCAAACACACAAACCAGGGCATAGAACTGACACAGCTAGAAACGTAATTGGAACCGGGATTCGAATCCATGATAATAGGTTTCTGGCATGCCATGCCAATTGCGGAACCTTAAACGACTGGGCCACCATGAACTGTATTTGGTTGAATAGCTGAAGAAACGTTAGTAAACGTATCATATTAATTGTTGATTTGAAATCAAATAAATATAAAAAACATTTCTGCCGTTGGATTATTATAAACATATACATGCATGGTAATAACCATATTAAACTATCAGCCTTTGTTAAAATCATGAGGCTTGATATGACCATTGAACATTTCACTCACCTTTTCCTTCAAGAAACAGATCCAGAAATTCTGAATACGTCCCGTCATACATAAACGCCTTTTTGAGTCCGCTGACATGATGATAGTGAGATACGCTGACATCTTTTGGATTTCGCATGATGAAGATGGTTTTAATCCTCTTCTCCACCAGTTTCTCCGGGAGATGACGGAAGTAAAGATGTGAGTTCAGAACCCGCGGGGAGGGAAGTTCATCAGCCCGCTGAAAATTCGGCACCTCCAACATGGCGATCTCCTTCGGCTTCTTGTGGTACTCAGAGTTACCGGCCCTGAGCATGGTGACGATTTCCCACAACCAGTGGGTACCTGGGAGGATCAGAATAGACAGAATTGTGTCAGTTGGGTTTAACGCCTCTTCACTGCGGCGTTGAACAGCATTGACTCATACTAGAAATCATTTTATTCATTTTAAAATCATTTATTGAGTAAATCGTCTATCTCATGTTCTTACCACATTTGGGATATGCCGCTATCATGACGTCATCGTCCCTCAGCTCGAGCTTCTGAACATTTCGGATATTTTCCATTTCATTCTCAGGGGTGTTGCGAATGTGCAGGAGGACGCCGTCATGTTTGTAGAAGGACCACCCATGACCATTTTCATTCCGGTAGTCCAGAATCTCGGGAGTTCTAGGAAGAATGAATGAGTAAGGGATTTGGGGCAGTTAAGAGCCTATAACCCACATTCAGACAGCGCAGCAGGTCAGAGGCTATACCCCACATTCAGACAGTGCAGCAGGTCAGAGGCTATACCCCACATTCAGACAGCGCAGCAGGTCTGAGAGTAAAAAAAACCCATTCAGACAGCGCAGCAGGTCAGATCCAATAACCCACATTCAGACAGCGCAGCAGGTCAGAGACCATAACCCACATTCAGACAGCGCAGCAGGTTAGAGAGTTAAAACCCACATTCAGACAGCGCAGCAGGTCAGAGCCCATACCCCACATTCAGACAGCGCAGCAGGTCAGAGGCTATACCCCTCATTCAGACAGCGCAGCATGTCAGATCCTGTAACCCACATTCAGACAGCGCAGCAGGTCAGATCCAATAACCCACATTCAGACAGCGCAGCAGGTCAGAGACCATAACCCACATTCAGACAGCGCAGCAGGTCAGAGCCTGTAACCCATATTCAGACAGCGCAGCAGGTCAGATCCTGTAACCCACATTCAGACAGCGCAGCGGGTCAGAGACCATAACCCACATTCAGACAGCGCAGCAGGTCAGAGAGTTAAAACCCACATTCAGACAGCGCAGCAGGTCAGAGCCCATACCCCACATTCAGATAGCGCAGCAGGTCAGAGGCTATACCCCTCATTCAGACAGCGCAGCATGTCATAGAGTTAAAACCCACATCCAGACAGCGCAACAGGTCAGAGGCTATACCCCACATTCAGACAGCGCAGCAGTTCAGAGGCTATACCCCACATTCAGACAGCGCAGCAGGTCAGAGGCTATAAACCACATTCATACAGCGCAGCAGATCAGAGGCTATAAACCACATTCAGACAGCGCAGCAGGTCAGAGGCTATACCCCACATTCAGACAGCGCAGCAGGTTAGAGGCTATACCCCACATTCAGACAGCGCAGCAGTTCAGAGTTAAAACCCACATTCAGACAGCGCAGCAGGTCAGAGGCTATAAACCACATTCAGACAGCGCAGCAGGTCAGAGGCTATACCCCCACATTGAGACAGCGCAGCAGATCAGAGGCTATAACCCACATTCAGACAGCACAGCAGGTCAGAGGCTATAAACCACATTCATACAGCGCAGCAGATCAGAGGCTATAAACCACATTCAGACAGCGCAGCAGGTCAGAGCCTATAACTCACATTCAGACATCACACACACACACACACACACACACACACACACACACACACACACACACACACACACACACACACACACACACACATATTCCAAGTGTCTTACAGTATGTTTTTTGTTTTACAGCTGTATGGCTGCAGTCTGTGGTTAATCGTGTCTGTACCACACAATTCAGTGATATGAGCATCGATCCCCGAAACTTGGATACGATGATCTGCATCAACCAAGTCAGAGAGCCTGACCACCCGATCCCGTTAATTGGGATTGATGACATGCATCAACCAAGTCAGAGAGCCTGACCACCCGATCCCGTTAATTGGGATTGATGACATGCATCAACCAAGTCAGCAGGCCTGACCACCCGATCCCGTAAGTCGCCTCTTACCACAAGCATATAGGTTGCTGAAGACCTATTCTAACCCAGATCTTCACGGGTCCGTCTTACAGTATTGAAAGAGTAGTTGAAATGGTAATTTGTTTGAGGACGTACTTGGCAAGAAGGATTCAATCTGTGAGCCAGTGTCAATGTAACACGCTTTGCCTAGTTTCACCAAAGCGTACCTCAATCGTTCCGTGCTACGGACGTATGAAGCCGAGAGGTTGGTTGGTTGCTTTGTTGTTTTACGCCGCACTCAGCAATATTCCAGCTATACGACTGCGGCTTGTAAATAATCACTGGACCAGACAATCCAGTGATTGGTATCATGAGCATCGATCCACGCAATTCGGATCGATGACATGCATCAACCAAGTCAGCGAGCCTGACCACCCGATCCCGTTAGTCGCCTCTCACGACATCGTCGCGTACGGTGTCAACTAATTAAAAACACTGCAACAGCGATGAAGGATGAAGCCTATTTGAGGAGAATATGTACTTACTGCTGACTTTCCATGTTGATCACTACTTGTTATGATGTACGTTTCAAATGTCCTTCTCGCGTGACTTCGCTACTTACCTTATCACGTTCCTGCACAGTGTAGATTACCTACATATGAAAGTACATGTACTTTTAGGTCATTTTGACCCATCGTTGGTCATACTGGTTCACGCTGACTGTTGCGTTAAGACAGTCGCCCAGTTAACTGCGCAGGCGTTGGGGTCCATACAGATTAAACAGCGACGCGAGTCAAGAGTTCGAGTCCCAGATATGTTTACAAAAGGGTTGATAGTTAAACGTCTACGACCTGCGTTATTGAGCTTTCCTACATACTAAGACTGTTTTAGGTGCTGTGAACTGAAATAGAAATCAAAGCGGCGTCAAACCCACTCTCACACACTATCAATAAGTATTCCAAGCTTGTTTAGGGGTACACTACACATCTGTAAGGAAATCAATACTCGTTGCTTGTCAACCTCTTCAACTTGACGTCTGTGTCCAGTTAACCCTTAAAATCCTACAGTGTTAATTCTATGTTTATTAGGGGGACGGATGGCCCAGTCGCCTAAGGCGCCGCGATTCGCTGTGCAGAGTTGCTTCCCTTGGGCACGCCAGAAACCTATGATTGTGGGTTCGAATCCCGATTCGCCGCGATTATGTTTCTAGGTTTGTCAGCACCATACCCGTGCTCGTGGGTTTCACCAAAGTGGTAAATGTCTGAGACCTGCATCACTTCGGGCTTTCCTCCCACATTAAGCTGACACGCTGTGGTATAGCTGGAATAATGTTAAAAGCGGCGTTAAATCCAAATCACTCACTATGTTTATTAACACGTATGACGCAAGCCCTGGCGACTACACAACAATGAAGGAAGCGTCCCAACCAATGTCACCGGTGAGACACAGCCCTGTTTGTTTCGAGGGCTGCTGGCTTGGACTGGTACAGTCTTGGCTCAGTAGACAAGGAGACAGTAGACAGGTCTTCACACTGTTGTCACTACCCTAGTGTGTCACCCTTTGCATTCCAAAAGACCCCACTCCTCCGGTGGAACCACGAATAAGTCCAAATACCCGGAACACAGGTCTCAAAACGTGTTGTGCCACCCTGAGCAAGTGACAAAGCTGAAATGTGCCTCTGTTTACCCAGCAGGAAATGGGTACCCGACAGTTGAAGTGGGTGTAAAAACCCTCTAGCGCCCATGGGTTGTATACTCCCCGGGGAGTTGATAATGATAACTGGGACTGAAAGGGATCCACTGGTCGGGGAACAAATAAACCGCATTCGAGAAGATTATCCACTGGATAAGTGTGGTATATAAATGTAAAAGATAATAGGATAATATGAAAAAGGTCTTGTAGGTAGCATGTCAAGGTCAACGTTGTGCGAGGAACTCTAACCTAGATGCACGGGAGGATATCTTACAGCTATTTCTGTCAGCCCGACACGCTCACACCAAGGCTGAACAGTTTATGCAAGTCACAGATCTGAGAGACAAGGTATGTTATAGAGATAACAACCACGTGGTTTATAACGAAAGTGTCTTTAACTTTACTATACCGCGGCAAATGGTGTTCTCATTTTTGCACCTTGAGTTGCTTGATATGATATCGGATATTAGTTATACCAAATTGCTCCCCCTCCTAATTTTACCAGATTGCTTCCCCTACTAATTATGCCAGATTGCTTCTCCCAGTAATTGTACCACATTGCTTCCCCCACTAATTATGCCAGATTGCTTCCCCCACTAATTATGCCAGATTGCTTCCCCCACCTCGTCTGTTTCCGGCATAATCCATGACATTCGTGACTTATTCGTGACCAACTCGTGTCTATCCGGGACAAGTCGTGCCCCTCTCGAAGGTTTGCATATGGGCCTATGAACACGAGATCGAGTTCAAACAAGAAGGATAACTCTTACTGTACCCATGTCTCAGTGTTCAATATAGGCGTTACAGCAGTGCTTGCTTATTCCTGTTTTCAAAGTACTGAACCTCTATTACAAACCTTAAAATAAATATTACTCTTAATGTAAACATTTTTACATCAAGGGTTGTGGGTTAACTCTTGTTACAGCAGGTCAGAGTTTAAACCCACATTCAGACAGCGCAGCAGGTCAGAGGCTATAAACCACATTCAGACAGCGCAGCAGGTCAGAGTTAAAACCCACATTCAGACATCATGCACACACACACACACACACACACACACACACACACACACACACACACACACACTCCCAAGCGTCTTACAGTTGTTGTTTTTTTGTTATACAGCTGTATGGCGGCAGTCTGTGAATAATCATGTCTGGACCACACAATTCAGTGATGTGAGCATCGATCCCCGAAACTTGGATACGATGATCTGCATCAACCAAGTCAGAGAGCCTGACCACCCGATCCCGTTAATTGGGATTGATGACATGCATCAACCAATTCAGCAGGCCTGACCACCCGATCCCGTTAATTGGGATTGATGACATGCATCAACCAAGTCAGCAGGCCTGACCACCCGATCCCGTTAATTGGGATTGATGACATGCATCAACCAAGTCAGCAGGCCTGACCACCCGATCCCGTTAGTCGCCTCTTACCACAAGCATATAGGTTGCTGAAGACCTATTCTAACACGGATCTTCGCGGGTCCGTTTTACAGTATTAAAAGAGTAGTTGAAATGGTAGTTTGTTTGAGGACGTACTTGGCAAGAAGGATTCAATCTGTGAGCCAGTGTCAATGTAACACTTATCTCGCTTTACCTAGTTTCATCCAAGCGTACCTCAATCCCGTACGTTCCGTGCAACTGACGTATTAAGCCGAGATGTTGGTTGGTTGGTTGTTTAACGCCGCACTCAGCAATATTCCAGCTATACAACTGCGGCTTGTAAATAATCGAGTCTGGACCAGACAATCCAGTGATTGATATCATGAGCATCGATCCACGCAATTCGGATCGATGACATGCATCAACCAAGTCAGCGAGCCTGACCACCCGATCCCGTTAGTCGCCTCTCACGACATCGTCGCGTACGGTGTCAACTAATTAAAAACACTGCAACAGCGATGAAGGATGAAGCCTATTTGAGGAGAATATGTACTTACTGCTGACTTTCCATGTTGATCACTACTTGTAATGATGGACGCTTGGAATGTCCTTCTCGCGTGACTTCGCTACTTACCTAATCACGTTCCTGCACAGTGTAGATTACCTACATATGAAAGTACATGTACTTTTATGTCACTTTGACCCATCGTTGGTCATACTGGTTCACGCTGACTGTTGCGTTAAGACAGTCGCCCAGTTAACTGCGCAGGCGTTGGGGGTCCATGCAGATTAAACAGCGACGCGAGTCAAGAGTTCAAGTCCCAGATATGTTTACAAAAGGGTTGATAGTTAAGCGTCTACGACCTGCGTTATTGAGCTTTCCTACATACTAAGACTGTTTTAGGTGCTGTGAACTGAAACAGAATTCAAAGCGGCGTCAAACCCACTCTCTCACACTATCAATAAGTATTCCAAGCTTGTTTAGGGGTACACTACACATCTGTAAGGAAATCAATACTCGTTGCTTGTCAACCTCTTCAACTTGACGTCTGTGTCCAGTTAACTCTTAAAATCCTACAGTGTTAGTTCTATGTTTATTAGGGGGCACGGTTGGTCCAGTCGTCTAAGGCGCCGCGATTCGCTGTGCAGAGTTGCGTCCCTTGGGCACGCCAGAAACCTATGATTGTGGGTTCGAATCCCGGTTCGCCGCGATTATGTTTCTAGGTTTGTCAGCACCATACCGTGGGTTTCACCAAAGTGGTAAACGTCTGAGACCTGCATCACTTCGGGCTTTCCTCCCACATTAAGCTGACACGCCGTGATATAACTGGGATAATGTTAAAAGCGGCGTTAAATCCAACTCACTCACTCTGTTTATTAACACATATAACACAAGCCCTGGCGACTACACAGCAATGAAGGAAGCGTCCCAACCAATGTCACCGGTGAGACACAGCCCTGTTTGTTTCGAGGGCTGCTGGCGTTGACTGGTACAGTCTTGGCTGAATAGACAAGCGGTCTGAATCAGCAATGTTTACAGGTCTTTACAGTGTTGTCACTACCCTAGTGTACAGTACATTCCCCCAGTGCATTACAAAAGATGCACCACGAATACGTCCAAATACCCGGAACACAGGTCTCAAAACGTGTTGTGCCACCCTGAGCAAGTGACAAGAATTTTACCAGATTGCTTCCCCCACTTAGTTTTCCAGATTGCTTCCCACATTAATTTTAACAGATTGCTTCCCCTCCTAATTATACCAAATCGCTTCCCCCACTTATTTTAACAGATTGCTTCCCCCACTAATTATGCCAGATTGCTTCCCCCAGTAATTTTAACAGATTGCTTCCCCTCCTAATTTTACCAGATTGCTTCCCCCAGTAATTTTAACAGATTGCTTCCCCTCCTAATTTTACCAGATTGCTTCCCCCACTAATTATGCCAGATTGCTTCCCCCACTCATTTTAACAGATTGCTTCCCCTCCTAGTTTTACCAGATTGCTTCCCCCACTAATTTTAACAGATTACTTCCCCTCCTAATTTAAACAGATTGCTTCCCCTCCTAATTTTAACAGATTGCTTCCCCTCCTAATTATAGCAGATTGCTTCCCCCACTTATTTTAACAGATTGCTTCCCCCACTAATTATGCCAGATTGCTTCCCCCACTAATTATGCCAGATTGCTTCCCCCACTCATTTTAACAGATTGCTTCCCCTCCTAGTTTTACCAGATTGCTTCCCCCACTAATTTTAACAGATTGCTTCCCCCACTCATTATGCCAGATTGCTTCCCCCACTAATTTTAACAGATTGCTTCCACCACTTATTATGCCAGATTGCTTCCACCACTTATTATGCCAGATTGCTTCCCCCACCTCGCCTGATTCCGGTATAATCCATGACATTCGTGACTTATTCGTGACCAACTCGTGTCTATCCGGGACAAGTCGTGCCCGTGTCGAAGGTTTGCATATGGGCCTATGAACACGAGATCGAGTTCAAACAAGAAGGATAACTCTTACTGTACCCGTGTCTCAGTGTACAATATAGGCGTTACCGCAGTGCTTCCTTATTCCTGCTTTCAAAGCACTGAACCTCCATTACAAACCTTTACAAAAATTACTCTTTATGTAAACATTATACATCAAGGGTTGCGGGTTAACTCTTGTTACAACCCTTAATGTAAAATATATTCTTTATGTAAAACTTGTGTATTTCTACACACAACAAAATAAGAGCAGTTTAATATTCAAACTCAGTGAGTAATCCCAAGTAGCATTTAGCTTACCGTTCTGAGTGTGGTGGTCAGACTCGGTGAACAGGTTGATTGTATACCATCGAACTCCGACGACGTGAATCGTTGCTTACAGTATGAACAACAGGTTGCCCTGGTCGAGTCTTGATTATGTATAAAGTAAAGATAAGTAAAGACATATGGCTGAATACAAAATACATGTATATGCTTGATATAAAATAAAAGCTTTCGTATAGTTGGTATTTAACTAAAGAGTGAGTAGTTGAGTATTGTTTTACACCGCTTTTAGCATTATTCCAGCAATATCATGGCGGGGGACACCAGAAATGGGCTTCACACATTGTACCCATGTGGGGAAACGAACCCGGTTTTCGGCGTGACGAGCGAACGCTTTAACAGCTAGGCTACCCGACCGCCCTTTAACTGAAAGAAATGTGTAGGAATATCATGCATGTTTCATAAACCAGAATATATTGTTTAGAATATGTTGTTTAAAACCCGTAATATTTATTCCCTTAATTTTCCATTAACAGCATCTGAAAGTATTTAATACTGATATTTATACGACATCCTTTCAGTGTACTGTACGCTTTGGCTTGGGTTTTCTTTGACAAATTTCTAAATAATTCGTTTGAATAGTTTGATTAAATTTTTTAGGGGAACTATTTTATTGTAAATCTAATTTGACTGACAGAGTTGCCACCGTGTTGATGCATCGTTTCCTTGTTGCCTTTCCATCGGTGCACCCCCGCAATTATACTTGTCCTTTATCAAGTGGAAGCTACTATGATCTGTGAATAGGCACGTTTGTTTGTCATAACGTTACTTAATGCAGTCAGATGACCCACATATTGACGTAATGAAACAAGGTAACATTTCTGACATAAATTATTTCAGCCATATCAGTCTGTTTAGGGTTAAGTCCCGAAGCACTGGTATTGCAACCGATCCTGCTGGTAGCTTCGCTATAGGTTGCTTTGCAATTTCTATCTTTAAAATTGCTTTAATTTGTAAAAGGTTTTACCTACGTAAAATTATTTTATTTTACATATAATTTGACGAACAAAGAGTTGCCCCGCGTTCATGCCTCGCATCAAAGGTTTCAGCCGTTCATCAGTCTTTGTTTAGTCTGGACCAGACAAGCCAGTGATTCCAAGCCGTCAAGGTACGATGACGATGACACGCGTTGAACCAAATCAGCTGGCATGTTATGTTGTTTGTTGTTGAAGGCGACACTCGCATATTCCAGCTATACGACGGACGTTATAGTTGTAGTTGAAGTAGTACTTATTGATGTAGTAGACGTAGCAGTTCGCAATGTAGTAGTCGTAGAGGTACTCACTGTCGTAGTAGTAGTAGTAGTAGTAGTAGAAGTAGTAGTAGTATAAGTAGCAGTAGTATGTAGTACTAGAAGTAGTTGAAGTAGTAAGTAGTTGAAGTAGTAGTAGTAGAAGAAGAAGTAGTAGAAGTAGTAGTTGTAGAAGTAGTATGTAGTAGTAGTGGTAGTAAAAGTAGTGGTTGTAGAAGTAGTAGTAGTAGTAGAAGGAGTAGTAGTAGTAGTTGTTGTAGTAGTAGTAGAAGGAGTAGTAGTAGTAGAAGTAGTTATTGTAGAAGTAGTATGTAGTTGAAGAAGTGGAGGTAGTATAAGTAGCAGTAGTATGTAGTACTAGAAGTAGTAGAAGTAGTAGTAGTTGAAGTAGTAGTTGTAGAAGAAGAAGTAGTAGAAGTAGTAGTAGTTGTAGAAGTAGTATGTAATAGTAGTGGTAGTAGAAGTAGTGGTTGTAGAAGTAGTAGTAGTAGTAGTAGTAGTAGTAGTAGTAGAAGTAGTAGTAGTAGTAGTAGTTGTTGTAGTAGTAGTAGAAGGAGTAGTAGTAGTAGAAGTAGTTATTGTAGAAGTAGTAGTATGTAGTTGAAGAAGTGGAGGTAGTTGTTGTAGTAGTAGTAGGAGGAGTAGTAGTTGTAGAAGTAGTATGTGGTAGAAGTAGTAGTAGTAGTAGTGGTAGTGGTAGTGGTAGTGGTAGTGGTAGTGGTAGTGGTAGTAGTAGTATGTAGTTGAAGAAGTGGTAGTAGTTGTTGGATCGTTGCTTACAGTATGAACAACAGGTTGCCCTGGTCGAGTCTTGATTATGTAGTCAAGTAAAAACATCTGGCTGAATACAAAATATATGCTGGATATTAAATACATAGAGGCTACTTCATGCTTTTTGTCGAATACGATTTATATTTCGTCGAGTGAAGCCTCAAACCCCACATTGTTTCTCGATCTTCGATGAAGCATGAAGTAGTCTATTTATTATATACATCTCCCATTTTTACATATTTTAAATTGAAATTTAGTCAGATCTTTCAACTACGAGAACGACGATATTTCTCGCGTCTCGACCTGCTCACGTATACTCATTATAAGCTTATATTTTCACTGCAGTTAAATATCATTTTTCAAATTTATTTCACAATACCATTTATATTTTCACTATACATCTATATATTTCATACCTATACAATAAATAGAGGCTACTTCATGCTTTTTGTATAGACGGTATTTAACTGGAGAGTAGTAGTAGTAGTAGTAGTAGTAGTAGTAGTAGTAGTAGTAGTAGTAGTAGTAGTTGTTGTAGTAGTAGTGGTGGTGGTGGTGGTGGTAGTGGTGGTGGTGGTGGTGGTGGTGGTTGTAGTAGTAGTATTAGTGCTGAAGTCAAGCTGCAACACTGTCAAACATCATACAGGATTTACAGAACAGGAACGAACAACCTGAATGCATGCGAACTGTCCAAGTGCCTGCCACTGCAATGAACCAGTTCCTCCTGCCGGAAGTGATTCACAACCTTTCTGACCTCTTAGACCTTCTACGTGAGTATTGACGGATGCAGGAGGTATTACTAACCATTTAACCATCAGTTAGTCATATCATTACGCTGACAGGCTCTGTATCTTAACTGAGGGACAATGGGAAGTATACAGAGATGTTCTTTTGCGTAAATGAATGATGTTGCATTTGATTATGTCTGTTTAACCACGACCCATTCCTGCAACAGCTTGTGTAAGGTGATCTATGGCTTGGTAATATTTTGTTCAAATAAATTGGTTCAATGAAGACTGGGATAAGAAATGAATTTGAATCCACTTAACCCTTCCATGTTTGAAATGTTGTAAATTTGAGCCGAAAAAAGCACTTTATTGATTTCTAAAATATCCATCAACAGTTGCTTATTAGGCGAATCCATGTTTTAATTTTTTAAAGTTTTTAATCAAATAAAATCTTAAAAAATAAACCATGTAGTAGTATTCTTTGAGTGCTGACTAAACGTCAGCACAGTTTATTGTTTTGCATATAACATCTCTATCTTAAGATATTTTAAAGTTATAATCAAACATATGATAAAATCAGCCGAGAGGTATGGTTTCTTTTTCTCCTCAGTTTACTTTGATCTTGACGTATCTCGTGTGGAGGATGAATTCCATGTACCGAATATGAGTGAGTGAGAATGGTTTTACGCCGCTTTTAGCAATATTCCAGCTATATCACGGCGGGGGACACCAGAAAGGGGCTTCACACATTGTACCCATGTAGGGAATCGAACCCGTCCCTTCGGCGTGACGAGCGAACACTTTAACAACAAGGCTCCCAGACCGCCCCTGTACAGAATGTATGTATACGGTATAAAACGAGGTGAAGTGAAGCTCCACACTGTATAAAATGTGTTGTATCTAAAGGCATTTAGGTCTATACATGAGTGAGTGAGTGAGTATGGTTTTACGCCGCTTTTAGCAATATTTCAGCAATATCACGGCGGGGGACACCAGAAATGGGCTTCACACGGTCTATACATGAAATGAACTATCACCTCACAGTCTAAACACCACCTATACGCAACATACCCATTATTTGTTCAGAATATAAAAAAGTCAAAACATGTTTGAACATGTTTAAACTTTTAAAAAGTTTAAATATGTTTTGAATTTATACATGTTTAAAGTTAAAACGTTCAGAATTTAAAACATTATATATGAAAACATGTTTCAATAAAGTGCATATCATTAGGCAAAAAGACAAATATGGATAAGATCAGATACACATGCACTTGCATTACATATATAACTACTCGTACAATATTAACATTAAAATAAACAACAGAGAAACAAATAAAGCAATGAGTGAGTGAGTATGTTTTTTGCGCCGCTTTTAGCAATATTCCAGCAATATCACGGCGGGGGATACCAGAAATGGGCTTCACACATTGTACCCATGTCGGGAATCGAACCCGGGTCTTCGGCGTGACGAGCGAACGCTTTAACCACTAGGCTACCCGACCGCCCATAAAGCAATGAGACGTGGCAGGCCTAAAAACGACACCAAAACAAAGCCGTCTCATTACATCACTCTTACTTCGCAACAGATTCATATCTGTTCTTGTTATCAATAAATACGCCACACTCAGCAATATTCCAGCTATATGAAGCAGGCTGTAAATAATCGAGTCTGGATAAGACAGTCCAGTGATTGACATCATGAGCATCGATCCACGCAATTGGGATACGATGACGTGCATCAACCAAGTCAACGAGTCTGACCACTCGATCCCATTAGTCGCCTCTTACGACAAGCGTGGTCGCTTTTTACGGCAAACATCGGTTCCTGAAGACCTTTTCTGACCCTGATCTTCGCGGGTGGGCAAAGATTGAATGTACGGGCGGTGCGTGAATCATTTTAGACCATGTTTACAGACGATACAAAGTTTTGCCTCCGATTCACAGATGGCAGAAAACATTGTTGGCGACGTAGCCGCGAGCAAGATCGGTTTTGGGGCGGTAGTGTCATGGTATGGGACGGTATCACAAACGACAGGCGACCTGATTTAGTTATTGTGAATGGACATTTCACTAGCGGTGTGGGTACAAAATGTTGCGTCCATTCACTGAAAGTATCGTTAAGAATTTTGAATTGCAGGATGACAATTCCAAACCACATCGTACCCAGGTCTTCGTGGATTATTCCCTGGAGAATATGGACTTTGGACTGGTCCCTTGACATGTCCCCAATAGAGCATCTTTGGGATTTTCTCGGGCATAGGGTGTACTCAAGAAACCCAGCACCCGCCAACGTGGCCCAGAGGTAGCTCTTCAGGCGGAGTGGCGGGCAATACCAAGGGCAATCATACACAAGTCACTGAACAGTATGCCATGAAGGTGTCGCGTGTGTGTCGGCCAACATGGTTGACACATCAGATATTGGTCCACACGCCCGAAATAATTTAACAGACATTTATCGTCATCACACCTCCACTATTTTCTCATCAGTTCCGTTACTTTTTGTTGGTAGTATATAAAAACCTTTTCGCGAGCAAGATCGGGAAATCAGCCTGAGTATGGCCTCTGCAGCTACGATCTTTTCCATCGTTATGAACAGTTGGATTTGGCCGCAATATGTCCCGGAAGTCTTACCTGTCAGACCAGAGAAACTCCAAATAAGCGTGATGTTACATAGGCTAGAGTATCTTCCCTTTCATAAAGGGCAATGACTCCAACAGTGGACCGATGGATTTCCGAGAAAGGCGATAACTGACAAAATTGAATTTTCTCTCTTTTGCCAACATGAATGGGCGGCCATTCGGCTCGATGCCAACTTTATTATATCTATACATGTATATGGTATATCTGTATATAGTATGGGTCGGTGGCGTGGTGGAGTAGCCTAGTGGTTAAAGCGTTCGCTCGTCACACCGTAGGCCCGGGTTCGATGGCTCACATGGGAACAATGTGTGAACCCCATTTCTGATTGCTAGAATAGTGCTAAATGCAGCGTAAGACCTTACACGCTCACTGTATGTCAGTAGGGAATACGGGGAAACACTACGGACAGATATCAGCATAAATCTGTCTGATTTTCTTCTTTTCTGACCTGGATGGTTGCATGTAAGGGACATAGCGCTTAGGGCGAGAAACGTGTGCGTTTGTGCCAAAAGGTTTCTTATGGGTGGGATGGCAGGAACACGCCCCCGTATATTCTACCGAAACATTGAAGATTGCTTGATTTTGATTGGTAAAATACAGGTTTCATTTTTGCTTGGAAACTTCTATTAAATATATTAAGCCTTTTCACACAAAAAACGTGCGTATGAATACATCGAAAGCGTATATGTCGATTCATAAAAAATGGCTGCCAATCAATCACCCATAGGAATTGTAAAACGTATGGATATTTCCTCTATTACACGCTGGGCCTCTAATACAAGCCAGACCTCTAATACACGCCCGGTTAAATTCATAGACAGCTTAGTGTCTTATACAGGCTATACCGTATGTTTTTGGCGACGATAGGCTATGACGTTCTAGGATGCTCATGATATCAATCACTAGATTGTCTGGTCCAGACTCGATTATTTACAGATTGCTGTCATATTGCTGTAATATTGCTGAGTGCGTAAGAGAGCACCGTTTTCAAAGCAATCTTGCAGTCAAGGTAGACATAGAGATAAACTAACTGTGTTTTTTTTTAATTTGGAACCGAGCACTATAGCGATATCTACTCTACATTGGGACAACATCAAGTTTCAAAACACAGCAGGTTTAGCTCCTATTTGTGAACACTGATCATACATGCTTACCTTTGATAAACGCTTGTTATGAGGAAACCTCTTTTCATGGCATTTTGTTATTGTTTGTTCAGCATGTTTGTGTCATGTTTCACAGCATTATCCACGCGGATGTATTATAAAGAATATCGGGATGTTTTCACTACTGAACATTTAATCAGAATCAATCCAATATTTATTCATTTACACGACTCCAGAAGCAAGCAACATGGGACATGTCTTTGTGTATATCATTTTCCTGAAGGGTTACCTCGTTTACATACAAATATGGTGAGGTGAGGTGAGGTGAAATGGGGTGTGAAATGGGGTGTTGCATAATTAAGATCTATTTATTGTCTTTGGTGGTAATTTATACAGAAATAAAGATTTTTTTCGAATTAAAATAGGGGGGTGGGGGGATGGGGTGCTCACTCACTCTCTCACACAATCACTCACTTTTTCACTTTGAAGATATCTAAAACCGGGATCTGAAAGAGACGTTGCTGACGCCTTTCACAGTATCTAACCTTGGATGGTGAAGATTTTATCGATGAAAGTCGGGACATCAATTCTCAGACCTATGCATGTTGACCTCTGCGGCTGAGGGTCTTTTGGCGAAGTATAAACAGTTTGATTTTATTCATTTACACCTTTTTACAGCCAACCGTTCTTCCTCGTCTCATTTCACTTAAATCATGCATGTCATTTTCCCGAGGGTCACCTCGTGCGTTATCGTGATGAAGTAACCACACCATCCAAGTTGTTGAGGGCACGACTGCTCTCGTTTAGGTTACAGATTTACTCTTTGAAGCAAAATCATCACCTAATTGTGCCTAGTCACTGACACGTTTGTCGCTGTTCTCAAAACTAACATGTCGTCATGAAAGTTTAATGGTGTCGTGTATTCACACAGTGTTTAATAAATTCCATATTTGGAAGTATGTCCGTACACGTGACCAATAAGGAAGTGAATTGTCACCCAAAGGTTGGTCAGGGGGCACGATATGTTCAGATGACACATTGCACTTCAGTTAACCGGACAGGTGACAGGAAACAAGACGGCTAGCAGTATTATATATAACACCAGGGACAACGATTCTTACCAGACCAGATTTGTGATGATGATATTCAGCATGGCGTCTACAAAGTTTGCCTCTTTTCTCGCCGTCATTTCATTTATACAGGTGAGATTAGTTTCACTAATGTAGAAATTGTTTATATGTAGAATACATTTTCAGAAAAGTGATATTTCACTGCAGTGAACATAACACTTTGAAGGAAATTTTGTCATACAAGCCCGGAGTGAGGAAGGTCCGGGGTTCTATCCGCGGCCGCGTCATACTAAAATAGGTTTCTTTTTTTGAAGAGGGTACTTGTTGTTTTAATGACTCGTAACAACTGGCGAGGGAAAGAAGATATTTTCGTTCCCCCGTAACTCGATGAGATAAACGTGATACTTCACTCGACACATGAAATTTCCTCTGTATATCACAGTACTTACACTAATAATTTTGTAAATAGCAATATACGCTGCGATACAATTATGGTTCTATGTTTTTTGTCATAAAGTTTGTTTGTTTGTATATTTGTTGCTTAACGCCGCACTCAGCAATATTCCAGCTATATGACGGCGGTCTGTAAATATTCGAGTCTGGGCCAGACAATCCAGTGATTGACACCATGAGCATCGATACACACAATTGGGATACGATGACATGCATCAACCAAGTCAGCGATTCTGACCACCCGATCCCGTTAAACGCCTCTTACGACAAGCATAGTCGCCTTTTACGACAAGCATGGGTTGTTGAAATCTATTCTATCCCCAATCTACACTGGTCTTTTGTCATAAAGGGGAGGGTGGAGTGATGGTGGGATGTGTACGTGAGGGGACGTGGCATAGATGCCCCCCCCCCCCCCCCCCCCTCACACACACACACACCCGAATCTGTGTTCAGCGTTGTCCAGCGTTGTCAGATAGATGACAACCTGAATACTTTTTTGTGTTTACATTCTGACCATTGTCTCTTCCAGATTCTGAGCAGCGTGTCATCCTTGACCGTGGATCAGATTATTCAAAACGCAGCTAATTCAAGTAAGAAATCAAATTTCACAATGTCCCTTCTATGTACCTCTTGTTAACTGATCAGATTCCGCTTCTCATATCTATTGAAATTGCTTCAAACAAAATGACGGCGCCCATTGAAGACGATCTGATCAATAATCAAGATCTTTATTGTAATAAAGCGGGTCTTACCTCGCGAAGCGCATCAAACTACGTGAACACCTTGATCAAAAACATGAACAGAATTCCAAATATCTATCGACCCCCAGTTGGCAAATCGTTCAGTCGACCGAAATCTCCACAGTGAAAGCCATGTTGTTTATGAACCGGATGTCTTGTTCGTTACGCGATTTTGATTGGACTATGCATAGACTCGTTAGTCCAGCTAAAATGTAATTCAAGCCTAGTCCGGACTTTTACAGTCAGTTATTTCCCTTGCCTCGGGAAGATGCTTGGAAGTTGACGGCTGACAAAATAGACAAAATACATTATGGATAAGAACTTCTTTATTAAACTGTGATAGGATCTGTACCGAAATGTCGCTGTTATAGTATTATAGAGTCCAAAATCTTTGTCCAGTTGGTAGACCCGAATGATTACCCTACTCTCACCCTGTCAACATCATAGTGTCTAAATCTACCGCTTATCTGTAGTTTTCCTATTAACATGGTCCCGAGTTCTGAATAATTAATGAGGACTACTTTGCTATACCACTCAGACTCTGTATGCATTGATCAAACAATACCTGTCCGTAATGCAAGGTTTCCGATTTGGTGAAGTTTACTGTATATACAGTATATACAGTAAACTACGGTTAAAACGAACTCAAAGGGACAACTAATCTTAGTTCGTTATAACCGTAGTTCGTTATAAAGGAATACGGCATATGTACAGCAAAAGGTCGGGACAAAAAAATAAGTTCGCAATATCCGTCAGTTCGTTCAAAGCGTGTTCGGTATAAACGTAGTTTACTGTATATTTAAATAAGTAGATAATATATACCTAATGCCACCACAAATGATTTCAGGTGGACATTTAAGCACATGTAGGGCTTTCAGAATTTAGTTTACTCTACTTAAGTTTGGATCGACCCAACACGGGAGGTATCAGGGCTCAGGGGGTCCATTCATCTATGCCCATCGGAATCTGCTGTGAAGAATCTTGTCCCTAGGCGTGCCAGAAACGTATGGCCCTGTGTTCGAATCCTAGATTGTATATTCTGGTTTGTTAGCACCACATCCTTGCTCGTTCGACACGCCTTAAACAACTGAAATACTGTTCAAAGCAGTGTCGGCCCCACTCAATCACCAATGCATTCTTATGAGGCACGGCTCAATCTTCCATGAGTTCATCATATAAGTCGGGGCGAACCGGGATTCGAACCCACGATCTTAGTATTCTGGCATGCCAAAGGGAGGCAACTCTGTAGAGAGAATTGCGACGCCTTCAACGACTGGGCCACTCGTGCCCCGGTGATGTATGGCTCTCACGATCACTCCCTCCCACGTCTTTGCAGGTGCGCAGTTCGAGTTCATGGATGAGGCCAACGGCGTGGTGCAAGTGGAACTGGACATGAAGTTCACGTTAGAACAGTGGCGGGACCTAATCAAACTGTAAGGGCATGCGATTTATTATGTTATTGATTAAAACAATTCATATTTAATTCATTCGAGCAAATGTAAAAACTTTTTTTTACATTTTTTGTTGTTACTATTGTGAAGTGTTTCGGGGTCATAGAATTACGCTCGTGTGATGCATGGTGTTATGTATTCCGGGTTTACTTGCGAGAAGGAATAATTTGATGGTTATTATGATTAAGGTTATGATTATTGTTATTGTTGTTGTTGAGTCATAAGGATTATGGGGATTGTAGGGGCAATAACATAAAGTAGATTATTTTAACATTTGAATCCGTTTCTTATAAAATATGACAATTAATATCAGTGTTAAGGAAATTATATAAAATCATTCCACCGCCTGGTGTCTACGTTAAAACTGAGAATATGCTTGCAAATACTAGGGGAAATTTATTTATAGCTGTTTGTTCTGACTATTGCTACTCTCTGTGTGTCAGAAACAAAACCAGCGGAAACAGCCGAGAGAAGCGGAAAGCCGTTCGGAACGCGCGACTGCGCTGGACATCGAAGGCAATCCCATACGAGATTGCGCCGAATACATTTAGTGAGCGTTTATGCTGCCATTATCTATGATATAGTACTGTGTGTTCGCAATTAAGCAGAATTTCATTCAAGAACAAGTGGGCGTAATATACCTGACACTCATAATATGACACATGAGTGACCCAGTCTTCTAAGGCGCCGTAATTCGCTGTGCAGAGTTGCATCCCTTAGATGTGCCAGAAACCTATGATCGTGGGTTCGAATTTCTGTTCGCCCTGATTATGTTTCTAGGTTTGTCAGCACCATACCTAGGGTCGTGGGATTCACCATCTTCCCGAGGCAAGCATGTCCACGATCCTGTATCAAAGCCTAGTTTCTAGTGGAAACAAGGCTAGTGGACGCTCTTGCCTCGGGAAGATGCGGTTTCACCAAACTGGTAAACGTCTGAGACCTGCATCGCTTCGGGTTTTCCTCCCACATCAAGTGACACGCCGTGATATAACTGGAGTATTGCGAAAGGCGGCGTTGAACCCAACTCACTCACACACAACTAAATGAAAAACAGCAACAGGTGTTTCGTACTGGAAATGACCCTTGACCTGACGAATACTTTGATTGTTTGTTTGTTTGTTGTTTAACGCCACACTCAGCTGTATAATGGCGGTCTGTAAATAATCAAGTCTGGGCCAGACATTCCAGTGATTGATATCATGGACATCGATCTACGGAATTGGGGTACAATGACATGCATCAACCAAGTCAGCGAGCCTGACCAATCTTGTTAGTCGTTTCTTACGACGGCAAGCATGGGTTGCTGAAGACCTAATCTGACCCGGATCTTCACGGGTCGACCCGAAAAGGTACAGTGTCCACCTTTGGGGCCTATTTTTTAGTTTCAGACTCTGTAACTGTGTCTGAAACCTTGTGTCTGTGTCATGATGGCGGTTGGTTTACATTGAGTTGCCAGACAAACAAAGAGGGTGTTTAAATACCTAGAACCAATCGTGCCATGACAGTTGACCGGCCTGAAACTAGTTTATAAAGAGTCTGTGACAAGTTAGGACAAATCACCTAGTCAGCGGGTAGTTTCAGTTGTGCTTGCTATACTTGTGTCGTTACGAAAACCATGAAATGTGTTGTTTGTTGTCAGATACCGGGGAGGAACAACAGATCCGGAACGCGATTGATGACTGGGAGATGTACACGTGCATCACGTTTCGTACCAGCAGGACTGGGAACCGAGTCAGATTTCAAGATGGCGGCGGGTAAGTAACTCAGTTGATGCGATATGCGGCTTTAAAGATGGCGTTGTCAGCTCTTAGACTTTTCCAATGTGGACCCAAGTTGTAGGTGTTAGGATTCAGGTAATATATCACAGTTGTCGGTGAATGTTAGTTGTCGGTGAATGTTACAGTTGACGGTGAATGTTACAGTTGACGGTGAATGTTACAGTTGTCGGTGAATGTCACAGTTGACGGTGAATGTTACAGTTGACGGTGAATGTTACAGTTGACGGTGAATGTCACAGTTGTCGGTGAAAGTTACAGTTGACGGTGAATGTTACAGTTGATGGTGAATGTTACAGTTGACGGTGAATGTTACGGTTGACGATGAACGTCACCTTTGTCGGTGAATGTCACAGTTGACGGTGAATGTTACAGTTGACGGTGAATGTCACCTTTGTCGGTGAATGTCACAGTTGACGGTGAATGTTACAGTTGACGGTGAATGTCACCTTTGTCGGTGAATGTCACAGTTGACGGTGAATGTTACAGTTGACGGTGAATGTTACAGTTGACGGTGAATGTCACAGTTGATGGTGAATGTTACAGTTGACGGTGAATGTCACAGTTGACGGTGAATGTTATGGTTGACGGTGAATGTTACAGTTGACGGTGAATGTCACAGTTGACGGTGAATGTTACAGTTGAAGATGAATGTTACAGTTGACGGTGAATGTTACAGTTGTCGGTGAATGTTACAGTTGACAGTGAATGTTACAGTTGAAGGTGAATGTTACAGCTGTCGGTGAATGTCACAGCTGACGGTAAATGTCACAGTTGTCGTTGAATGTCACAGTTGACGGTAAATGTCACAGTTGACGGTGAACGTTACAGTTGTCGGTGAATGTCACAGTTAACGGTAAATGTCACAGTTGACTGTAAATGTCACAGTTGTCGGTGAATGTCACAGTTGACGGTAAATGTCACAGTTGACGGTGAATGTTACAGTTGTCGGTGAATGTCACTGTTGACTGTAAATGTTACAGTTGACGGTGAATGTAATAGTCGTCGGTGAATGTCACAGTTGACGGTGAATGTTACATTTGTCGGTGAATGTCATGTTTCTCGCCGAATATACAATACTCATCGGTGAATGTGCCACAGTTGCTGATAGATATGGCATAATAAGTTGTCGTGGATTATGCAACAGTTGCGGGGTGAATGGTAGAGTTGTCCTAGAAATGATGTCAGTTATCGTAGACGAGGTCCAAAAGATGTTCTCTTAGGAAATGTATCACAGACGTCGGGATCCCATTTATTCGTTACGAGAGCACAGTTGTCCTTCACGAGATCAGTTAATCTTTACGGGATCACAGTAGCCTTTTCCGAGATCACAGTTGACCTTTACGAGATCACAGTTGTCCTTCACGAGATTACAGTTGTCCTTCACGAGATCACAGTTGTCCTTCACGAGATCACAGTTGTCCTTCACGAGATTACAGTTGTCCTTCACGAGATCACAGTTGTCATTCACGAGATTACAGTTGTCCTTCACGAGATTACAGTTGTCCTTCACGAGATCACAGTTGTCCTTCACGAGATTACAGTTGTGCTTCACGAGATCACAGTTGTCCTTCACGAGATCACAGTTGTCCTTCACGAGATCACAGTTGTCCTTCACGAGATCAGTTGTCCTTCGCAAGATTACAGTTGTCCTTCACGAGATCAGAGTTGTCCTTCACGAGATCACAGTTGTCCTTCACGAGATCACAGTTGTCCTTCACGAGATCACAGTTGTCCATCACTAGATTACAGTTGTCCTTCGCAAGATTACAGTTGTCCTTCACGAGATCAGAGTTGTCCTTCACGAGATCGCAGTTGTGCTTCACGAGATTACAGTTGTCCTTCACGAGATCGCAGTTGTCCTTCACGAGATTACAGTTGTCCTTCATTATAACGTATATGTGGTCTTCATTTCAGTTGTTCCTCGTTTGTGGGAATGCTTGGGCGTGGTTCTCAGGCCATCACTCTCGCGAGAGGTTGCAGACAGGTTCGTTGTGTTAAAGCTCATTTTTCGAAAAAAACAACACGAAAAACGTAACGTAAAGTTTGAAACATAAACGGTGTTCACATTATAATATTGAAAAAGTAACTTATACGTGTTTGACCTCTTGACGCCAATTGACCTGTGAAGATTCGGGGTAGAATAGATCTTTAGCACTCTGTAAAAGGCGACTATGCTTGTCGTAAGAGGCGACTAACGGGATAGGGTTGTCAGACTCGCTGACTTGGTTGATGCATGTCATTGTATCCCAATTCCGTAGACCGCCGTCATATAGCTGGAATATTGCTGAGTGCGGCGTTAAACAACAAACGACGCAACCTGACGCCAATTGGCTTTGTATAACAGAATTTTCCTGTAAATTAAAACCCCACTCACTTATCAAATGTATGAACGCCGACGTCCACCCTGCTGTTTGTACCCATTGAAACCAAATTTACATATCACAGTCTTGTTACAATGAAAATCCGTTGGTATGGAAATCCCCCAAACATGAACTTACGGGGCCCTCTACATTTTTATATACATGTTGGATGTTGGTCTGGAGCGTGCTTTCATGATCCGAACGATTTCACTTGGATCGGCAGTGTCCAGATTAACCGGGTTTTCTTTAATGGAAGAAAATAAATAATTTGGATATAATTTCATATTGGTTTCCATACAATTCCGAACAACACCCGTGCTAAATACTGTTAAGTGACACGTGCAATAAACGTTGCCCGATTGGGCCAAGAAGAGTCCAACAAAAGTACAGTAAACTATGTTTATAGCGAACACGCTTATAACGAACTGACCGATATAACGAACTTTAGTCCCGGCCATTTGTATGTATGCTGTATATATGCTGAAAACGAACTACGGTTATTACGGACTTTTGTTAGTGGTCCCTTCGAGTTCGTTATAACCGTAGTTTAAGGTAGTTATTTCTCTCTTCCAGAAGGGTACAATTATTCATGAGATCGGACACGCCGTCGGGTTCCACCACGAACAGACGAGGCCAGACCGGGACCGCTTTGTGCGGATTCTGCGGGAGAACATTCCCCCAAATGTGTTCTTCAACTTCCAAAAATACTCCACATCAGTCATTGACGACTTCGGCGTCCCTTACGACTACAGCAGCATCATGCACTACGGCAGCACGGTAAGACGTACCCACGGAATGGCACGTCATTTGTCTGTTGCATGCTGTTTTACGCCTCTCTCAGCAAGATTCCAGCTATATCACGGCGGTCTGTACAAATCGAGTCGTGCACCAGACAGGGGGTTGATATTATGAACACGCCGTACAATGACACGCACAAGCCCATCTGGGAAGTCCCACGGGGTAGATCAAGTCATACCCTCATTACAGTTAATCGAATGTAATTCCGAGGGCCTGTGTTGGGGTAGTTGGGTAGTGTGGTGATTACGGAATGAATGCAATGGTGTGCTCGGGGATGATCAGTGACGTTTTACCTGACGGATATTATGTCACAGTCAGCCATAGCATATCTATATAAGTGGTTCTTACGTGTTCGAATCCGGACAAAACACCGGTGGTCCATATCATGGGCATTGGTGAATGCCGGGACACGATGACCTCACTCACTCGATCACTCACTCGATCACTCACTCGATCACTCACTCACTCACTCACTCACTCACTCACTCACTCACTCACTCACTCACTCTCCTTCAATGTTTCAGGCGTTCACCGTGAATGGTCGGCGTACCATTGAGACCCTTGATCCGCAATTTCAGAACAGGATCGGCAACCGACGCGGCCACAGTTTCCGAGATATCAAACTCGCCAACAAAATGTACAGTTGCTCAGGTACATAGCTTGGACCTCGGCCAATGCAACACGATGAATAGTGCATGCGTCATTCACAATAGTACGTCCTGTGAACTTCAGCCAGTGCAACACAATGTGCGGTGCATGCGTCATTCACACCAATACGTCCTGTGTCAACTATACGATACAGGAAATGTGGGAAGCAACCTATTGCATATTGTTGGGGCAATGTATGGTTTAAACAGCAATATACAGTGAACTAATTGTCGAAATACAATGACACCCTTTGAAACCGGACTCTCCCCAATAAAATATGCAAATTGGGGGATTAACGACACATCGCTAGGGAGAAACAAACCGCAGGGCAAAAGAAAGTATACACCCTTGTTTGCTGGTGGCTAAACTGAAACAAACAAGACATGGCTGTTCGGTATATACGGTTTGATAGTCATATGATTGGACCTTAAGATTGTAAATTTATCCAGGACTGTTTTCAGCCAAGGAATTATGAAATTTTGATAACGTTTGTAATTATTTGGTCACATCTAATTTTATACTGTATACATCCCGGGCTGTTTATATCGTTCTGTGTTTGTATAATATACAGTTATAACAGTAACTGTCCACGAGACGTTTTTTCCAGATTGACAGGGTCTGACTGTATATCCTTCCGCATCATGAAGTGCATGCCTGACTAAATCCAAACCTAAAAATAATTTTGTTCAAGAAAATAGTAATTTGGCCACAGGTCGTACAGATAATTGTTGAATTAATGCCCTGAAAGGAATGTTGAGGGCACGATGACTCACTCACTCACTCCAAGTCGTTTGGCTCCCCCTTCCAGAGAAACATACGTACGTTCGAATAAGTGACACAAAGATATTCTGTGCCCCCCAAAAACACATTAAATGTAGCAATTGTTAGGATGTAGTTCCAGAGAACAGCCAGTCTCCATCACCTACAGAAACATATTCCATTGATTCAAGAGGAAAAACACTGATTAAAATTAAATAAACGGATCACTGAAATTCAATAATGTTCCACCGGTAGCACCCGCCACATGCACAATTCGCATCTTAAGGTCATCTTCCTTTTTTCAGAGTCTTGCACGGGCATCACGGACGCTGACTGTCCTAGCAGTCGCGAGGGGTTTGTTGGCAAAGACTGCAAGTGTTGGTGCCGTGGCACTGGTAACAGCCCTGTTCAACATTGTGACGGCGGCAGCATCGGCAACGGCGGAGACGGTGGAGACGGGGGAGACGGCGGCAGTGTCACGCAAGCACCAGGTGGGTTCAGAGGAATGGACCAAATATGACACTTTGCTGGTCAACAGGCAATCTCAATACAATCATATCTTAGTTCCGGCTTCCGCTATACAAAGGTCAGAGGACATCCAATTATGGGTCATGTCAGAACGACTGGGAACCCAGGCGACGACACACGGACGCCAAATCTAGCAGACCCACGTACGAGGACAACCAGCGTCAAAAGCGTGCATCTGCCGAGATATCATCATGTACTGCACTCGTAAATATCCGGGATAGAATAGGTCTTCAGCAACCCATGCTTGCCGTAAAAGGCGACTATGCTTGTCGTTAGAGGCTAACGGGTGGTCAGGCTCGCTGATTCGGTTGAGGCATGTCATCGTATCCCAATTCGGTAGATCGGTGCTCATGATATCAATCATTAAATTGTCTGGTTCAGACTCAATTATTACAAACCGCGGCCCTATAGCTTGATTATTGCGGCGTTAAACAACAAATAATAAACAAATGAACAAACATCATATACTGTGTTTTGTTTCAGTGACGGGGACGTGCGTGAACATGAACGCCAACTGTGAGGCCTGGGCCGGCCGTGGGGAGTGTCAGCGAAATCCCAGCTACATGACGGTGTACTGTCAGAAGGCCTGCAACGTCTGTGACAAAGGTGAGTGTCAGCGAAATCCCAGCTACATGACGGTGTACTGTCAGAAGGCCTGCGGCGTCTGTGACAAAGGTGAGTGTCAGCGAAATCCCAGCTACATGACGGTGTACTGTCAGAAGGCCTGCGGCGTCTGTGACAAAGGTGAGTGTCAGCGAAATCCCAGCTACATGACGGTGTACTGTCAGAAGGCCTGCGGCGTCTGTGACAAAGGTGAGTGTCAGCGAAATCCCAGCTACATGACGGTGTACTGTCAGAAGGTCTGCGGCGTCTGTGACAAAGGTGAGTGTCAGCGAAATCCCAGCTACATGACGGTGTACTGTCAGAAGGCCTGCGGCGTCTGTGACAAAGGTGAGTGTCAGCGAAATCCCAGCTACATGACGGTGTACTGTCAGAAGGCCTGCGGCGTCTGTGACAAAGGTGAGTGTCAGCGAAATCCCAGCTACATGACGGTGTACTGTCAGAAGGTCTGCGGCGTCTGTGACAAAGGTGAGTGTCATGAGTAAGTTATTACAAATCTATTTAAAAAACTTCCACCAAATGCAAATGTACTTGTTCGCCACAAGAAGGTCAAGTTTTCCTGGAATGTACACATTAATAGTTTACGAGAGAATGTCAGTCGGACAATATAGTTTCATCTGAAACCTGTATTTTAGACATTAGCGTAACTACCATATAGGCTATAAAGACGATTGCCTACACATTAGACCCGTGAAGATCCGGGGTGAATAGGTCTTTAGCAACCCATGCATATGTTTGCTGTAAATGGCGACTATGCTTGTCGTACGAGGCGACTGAAGAGGTCGGAGGGGGATGCAGGCTCGCTGACTTGGTTGATGCATGTCATCGTATCCGAATTGCGTAGATCGGTGCTCCTGATGTCAATCACTGGATTGTCTGGTCCAGGCTCGATAATTTACAGACCGAAATCCGAAAATGAGCAAACATAAGTAAATATGTTCTATGGGTGGTGAGGTGAAATGGGGTTTAACGTCGCGTCCAAGATTATTGCACCTATATAGCGACGTGCATGTACGTGTGTGTGTGTGTGTGTGTGTGGCTGCTTGTACTAGTCCGGACTGATGCCGATTTATAGTGCTAGCTCACTGAGATACCATGCCGCAGTTTAACATGAATACCCCACTCAAACACAGTATACTGACTCTGAGCCGACCAGTCCTTGTTTTAGGACCTTAATGCGGAGCGCCACACAGGGTAACATGTACCATCTTTTAACGTCTTTTGGTATGACGCGGCCGGGATCGAACCCCGGACCTTCCGCTCTCCGGGCGGACGCTCTACCACTTGACCACGGAGGCGGTCCAAATATGTTCTAAGCTGAGGACGATGGCCTACAGTTGGTTGGTTCGGTTTGTTTGTATTTATGTTGTAGGATGAGTTAAGTGTAAACATAACATGAAACATCCCCTCTTTTTATTCAGTGGCAACGTGTGACGATATGAACACCAACTGTAACTACTGGCAAGGTCGAGGTTACTGCACTGACATGTTTGTCAATTACATGCGCGAAAACTGTGCAAAGTCATGCGGCTACTGCAGAAGCGATGGTAAGTAAAATTGTACATATACTGATCGAAAAAGGTTAAGGATCATGAATATTTGGGGACAGCTTTTTTCCAGAGAAGACTGAGCACACAGTTTCATAAAAATATCCCCAATAATATTCATGATCCTTTACCTGTATATTATAGTATAAATAACATTTTCAGTATTTGCACATCCTTATATTATATTCGCAGATGCATTCCATTTCTATATAGTAGACATAAAATAGTCCTTACCTATCAAATAAATGAACCATCAAGTTTGAATATTTTTCATTAAAACACTAATTGCTTCTAATTTAGAAAATTCAGAAAGTGGCTCTAACGGACAACCCTCTTTGCACCTTGGAACATCAATCTTCACCATCGTCACGAGCGGTCTGGCGGTGCTGGTTTCCTTCCGCCATTGATCGACTGTTTCCGTGAAATCTCGAAAGCCGACGGAAGATGACGCAGAGACGAGACGACGTGGTTTTGCTTTGAACTTTTGAAGTTGGGTTTATCGTACATATGAGTGAGTGAGTGAGTGAGTGAGTGAGTGAGTTGGATTTAAAATGAAATGTTTATCAGTCATATTATATGTTAGCATGTCAGCTTGATGTAAGTGGGAAGCCCGAAGGCTCATCGAATACGTTATGGATACCGAAGTCTCTGAGGCGCGACAAAACTACTTCTCTCTCGTGTGATGTCAGTATCGATTATTGCAAGTGCCTCCTTGCAAACATCAAACCAGATCAAGTTCGTCGTCCTCAAGTACTTCAGTACACCGCTTGAGAACCATCACCAGAACATACGATGATATCATACCGGTCCTTCGGGCGTCACACGGGGGGCCAATATCTCCCAGGGTCAAGGTCGACAATTGTCTCAAGTACCCGACCTACCTTTCTGAGTTGCTTCCCTTGTATCAAACCACTCGTTCACTAAGGGTCACGTGATCAGTTACTCCCAGCTGTGAAATCTTTGTTTGACAAAATAACTTTTTCTTACAATGAAGCTGTCAAGTGAAATGACTCTTTCAATCAAGAACCTACGATTCATAACCCACTACTGGTGACATCTCACAGAAGTGCACAGAGAATATATAGATAAACGATGAGCTATATAAATACATCTGCTATTGTCATCATCATCATTATTATCATTATTATTTTGTGATGTAGGTCTTAGGCCACTTTCGTAAAACACAATCAGTGCGTATCCTGGATTCGAACCCACGATCACGGGTGTCTAAAGGACACAACTCTGCACAGTGGGCCACCCGCGTTCCCCTCGTAGCCAACAAGTATATCGAAGTCAGCTTGAAATAAAACAAGATGGTTTAACACATATACTATTTATTGTGTTAATACTATTATGGATATGACGAACATTGCTACCACAAGTGTATTCAAGCTTCCGCTATCATTCGTCAAATTCCGGTATGGAACGGAAGGTCACGAATGTTTACGGTTCAATGTTTGCGGAACTCATTCAAAGTGCCCGACTGCTGAGGGTTTCTTCAGAACAGATATATATATATGTATATATTTGGACATAGTTCGGTGTAAATGGGACATATCGATAATAACAATTATCATTGATTTTGCGTATGTGTTAATGTTGTAAAATACTATATTGATGTAATTTTACATGTATGTTACTTTTTTATATTTGAAATAACATGAACTATTCTGAGCTGAGCTATGGTCTCTTCATTGAATAAACATCTTAAGACTAAATGTATTTCCGAGGTGCACTTCTTCAATTTTCACTGTGGCATTATGACGTCATGTTGGTTGCCAACCACGACGGCTGAGTAACTTGATAGTCGATGCCGCAGCCAATGCAACCGTTGGAAACTATACTGAACAAAAACCGTTCAGGCTCATGAATATGTTTGGAGATATTTTTATGAAAAGACAAGACTTTATTATCTCAAGGGAAATTCATAATGCACAGTTGATGAGCACGAAAAACTAAAATATGAAATATGACATATTAAAATATGAACTTAAGAAAATAAGATACTATTCTAACCACAGGTAAAACATGTAGAAAATTGAACACTATCACAGTAACGACAAGGCATGGTATTTAAAATCATATATATATAAAAGCGAACTATTAAAAAGTATAAAACAGACAACCTTTTAAAAGACGAATCCTGGCTGGTATGAGTGATTTATGGACCTTGTTTGTTATCAGCATCGGCATGCGCAGTCGGCAGCCAGGAAGTAGAAACTGATACACATAATGATGTATATGACAGCCGTTATTTGACAATTCGCTACTCATAAAATGTCGCCGTTGTTTTGAAATTGGGTATCAAAAATCTTGCTTTAGGAATTTATAAATGTATGTCTCTTAGATTAATTTCAACAGACAGTCTCACATATCAGCAGTAAAAATTAAAAACTAAAATGTTTTGAATAAATATTCTGTAAAACAGTGTGAGTTTTGTATTGTCAAGTTTAAAATACCCAAGACACCGAAAGAAATACAATCGCCTTTGATCCTTTTTATAAATATGCTCCGCGTTGGCATTCCAAGTGAGTCTCGAAACAATAATAGTGCCAAGATACTTATATTGTTCAATCAAATCAATATTTTCGTCAACAAAGAAATCTATGATCATTGCCTTTGCATTTTTAACGTTTAGAGTAAGAAAATTATTACAATTGTATAACCGTTAAGTTTGCAGATGACACAGATGCTGGCTGTGTCACCTGCAAACATAACGGTTAAACAATTGTTAAAACTACTGACACAATTATTTGTGTGTAAAATAAATTAAACAGGAGAGAGCACACGACCTTGGGGAGCACCCGTAGATGTAAAGGTCACAGATGATATGATACCATTTAAGTCACAAAGTGTGGTCTGTGTACAGGAAAGAAGACTATGCTTGCCGTAAAAGGCGACTATGCTTGTCGTAAAAGGCGACTAAAGGGATCGGGTGGTCAGGCTTGCTGACTTGGTTGATGCATGTAATCGATCCCAATTGCGTGGATCGATGCTTTAGACGTTCATCATTTGATTGTCTGGTCCAGACTCGATTATTTACAGACCGCCGTCATATAGCTGGAATATTGTTGAGTACGGAGTTAAACAACAAACAAACTGAGGCCTGAAAGCGCGAGAGACCACATCGATCTATGTCAAGATAAACGCCAGTCATCATAAGTGACTAGCCCCTATGATGTCACGCCATGGAAACAAGCGGCGGAAGAACATGTTCTCTCCCAACGAGGGACGCTTGGCCGAAGCAACTGCTCGTTCTCTCCCAACGAGGGACGCTTGGCCGAAGCAACTGCTGAGAACATACAGGAAGCTAATGAAGGGATATTTTCTAAGAGTATTCCTCACATGAAAGAATGGCTAACAGCAGCGCCAGTCAATGCTCTGGACTCCGACACTGACTTGCCACCCTCAAAGGTAACGTTCTGTTTGTTTGATAGACATCATGAAGGAAATACAAAATCGGTAGAGGAATTGCTAAGGCGTATAACGTTCGTTCCCGAAATGAAAGGCATAATCAATTCGCAAGTACAACAATTACACAGGGAGATGAACCGCAACAGCTATTTCCTAGGTGCGATGTCCCCCAGAAACTACAAGTCATATTCGTCCTGCGTTTGCTACTATACTCACCAACAAAAGTTCCAGTGACACCAATATTTTAGTGTCATTTTCAAACAAGTAAAGTTTGGTTTCCAATATTGTCGTACATGTATGGAATCAAGTCACAAAAACGCAACTGCTACAGAAAAGCATGCATTCCGTGCAAAAGTTGACTTTTATGCAAGCCCCATGCATTTCACTACCCAAGAATGGGTATAAAAACATGGGATTCCATATGCATTGTTTAGCATCGTGCTGACAACAACCAATCAGAAAAAATATCTAAATTACGCAATTATTCAACATTACGAAATGCCACGCCTGTCCGAAAATGAGCGTCTGCGAGCCATTGGTAAGCTTGAAGCAGGATCGAGTCAACGTGATGTTGCAAGACAATTTACGTCCACAGAAACACAATTGGGTGATTATGGCAACGTTGGCAAGAGACGAATGCATCAGAGACCATCCTCGGAGTGGCGGGCCACGCGTAACCAGTAATCGACAAGACAACTGGATTCGAACAACACACCTACGAAATCGATTCCAGCCAGCAACAGTGACTGCAAGAAGCATCCCTGGCCTTCGACGAATATATTCACAAACCGTACGTCGTCGCCTCAGATGTGCAAGGATTGTCGCCAGAAGATGAGACGAAGATGTGTTGCTTGCATCGCAACCAGAGGTGGACACACACGCTATATACACAATGTTGTCAGTTGTCGACCGGAATATTGCTGAGTACAGCGTTAAAAACGAAAGAAACAAACAAACCTACATGGGTATAATATGTGAAGCGCCTTGTTAATGCTGGAATATTGCTAAAAGCGGCGTAAAACCGAACACACTCAGAAGATATAGCGAAAAGGGGAAACAAGCTGGAGTTACGGAATGGAGCTAGGATTAATAATCAGTTTTATAATGATATATGCAAATATACTCCGACGTGCACAACGTTCTGTAGCTCCCCTGTTTTTTCTGGAATATTTTCAAAATAATAAAACTATTAAAAAACAATATTACCACAAAAATGACAAACCTATTAACAGAAGTTTCAATACAACAAAACAACATGTATATTCCAGAGAAACCCATACTGGTATTATATGCAAAAACTCTGAGGTCATGATGATGCATTACAAAATAAGTAATAAAAAATCTTAATTATGTAAAAGTAAATAATGACATGTTCTGTATGGTTTACATGGCAACGATGTTAAGAATCGGGTCAGAATTTTGGTATCCAAATTTGAAGAGACACCAGGGTGTTACCGGGGGCAAAATATTACGCCCTGTACTCATAACAATTATGAATTGACGCAAATAATATCAGTTGGACACACAGAGATATGGATGCTGGGATGATTAAATTGAAACTATAAGTTTGATTTGTATGATATTCCTGTATCACTGTTCGGACATTCCATGTCAGATTTCTTTACTCATTAAATTCCGTTTCCGAAAATCCTTTTCCGAAAGAAGCAAAAGGCCTCACACATAATTAGCATATTTTGTTGCTGTTGGTACAGTGGCCACTAAGCTGGTACTCGAATATATTCCCGGGACCCCCAAAATTCATTACCGAGTCCCAGGACTCACAATTACACAGGCTTCTATATCTCACTATCACAAAATAAATATAAGTATAAGGTCTAAATAAAAATAATGAACAACATGTTGCAACAATGTATTTTTTGGCTTTTTTGCTTCAACAGGCTTAATCATAATGATTATGCATGTTATTTAAAGCTCACGACCTCCTAATTCTAAAATTTCGTTTGGTTTAAAATGAGAAAGAAACTTAAGTATTTTTTCGCGTGTACACTTCCCCTTTAACCCCCTCGCCTCGGGAAGATGTATTCTCTGGGTCAAGAGTCTCTCTTCAGAATCCCCCTTCATGATCCGGTAATAGTTATTCTAATGTCAGACCAATATACAGTATAATATTTCTAGAATCTTTAGTTCAACTCATTTGTCCGGCCTAATGAATAATTGATTTTTCGTCAAAGTGAGTGAGTATGGTTTTACCCCGCGTTTAGCAATATTCCATCAATATCACGGCGGGGGACACCAGAATTGGGCTTCACAAATTGTACCCATATCGGGAATCGAACCCGGGTCTTCGGTGTGACGAACAAACGTTTTGACCACTCAGCTACCCCACCGCCCGATTATTCGTCTAACAAATGAGACGTAAATGAACGTGTTGAAGAGAAGAGACTGTCGATGTTGAAAATGTCCACGCTTATAGTCCTGCCCAGAACGATGTCCGTGGCACCCAGCACAAGGCGAGTACCTGATAATGTCTCGTTCAACGCCGATGACAGGAACACCGATTCAGATAACTCCCGCACCCCCGCACCCCTCTGTATCCGCCCATGCTGTAAACCATTAAACGTATGTGCCACCAAATTAATGTCAGTGTCGACCCCTGGCCTAAACTGCGTCATGAAATTAATGCAAGTAGCCCTGCCATTAAACTATATATACTCGCATATTTATACATTTGTGATTTTTCACTGCAGCCTGGCACTCAAGGCACCCATTGGTGGGAACACAACTCCCGCCTGTGCCTCGAGAATGGGTGAGTGAGTTGGGTTTAAAGCCGCTTTTAACATTATTCCAGTTATATCACGGCCTGTCAGCTTAATGTGGGAGAATGTGATGCAGGTCTCAGACGTTTACCACTTCGGAGAAACCCACGAGCACGGGTATGGTGCTGACAAACCTAGAAACATGATCGGGGTGAACCGGGATTCGAACCCACAATCATAAGTATCTGGCGTGCCCAAAAGACGCAACTCCGTGCCCCCTGCCTGGAGAATGATGCGAGTCCTATGCAGCAGACGTGAAGCGACCCAGTGGGCAGACGTGGAAAGAAAGCCTTCTCGTCACTCCAACTGTTCGACATCATCGCACGTATGTTATACTGCAGATAACAAATTCGGACGAATATCATTCTGCATAGAAACCGTTTTTATTTCTTCGTTGTGTAAAGAGAATTAAACGCAAAACGAAGCATTGCAATAACTATTAAAACTTCGAAGCAAAATAATATTTTTTTAAAATTATCAGGTGAGGTGATCACAGATGATTGAACTAGTATTCAACTATAGACGCCCGGCAACTTGTTTAATTCGAACTGTTCTTCCTGTACTATGTCCTGTTTAATTCAAACGGTTCTTCATGTAATATTTCCTGTTATATTTCCGAAACATTCCTATAAGTCATGTAAACCTACTCACTCGCTGATCGTGTTCAATATCTCACGCAATCGGGATTTCCAAATATCAGTGCTGTCTTTTTTAACGTGATAACTCCTGCTGAATAGAACCAAATATACTTTCAGTCAGGTGACTTTTGGTGCACCAACTGGGCTGGTTGGTTCAGCGTCCTGTCGTCCGAAATGGAGCTGGCTCAGCTAGACAAACTTTGTGATTTTATTGCAGCTTCAAGCCAGGATGTTGCTACATGGATTGCTGTTGCATGCCTGATTATTTTGAAAAAATATAACGTTACCAGGGAAATCTATGGGAAAACCTATTCTTGTGTATACACGGCAAGCTTGGTTATTTCAGACGAACCCGGGTCTTCCGCGTGACGAGCTAACGCTCAGGGACCGACCATTGGACATTCTGTTCAGCTTCAGCTACAAAATCAGATAAAATATTGCTGAGAGCTAAATATATAGCTTTTTTAGTGGCTGTATTAAAAAAAACTCACATTGATCATTGTGGATTCTCGTCAAAAAAATGTTAGTGACATGTGACCTACGGCAGAGACCCTCCTCTACGAGAAGTTGTTATGCTGTACTCCGAATCTTACAGCCACTAAACGGATAGTTTTCAGACCGGCGACATTTGGTAGTGTGCAGCGTCAGGAAAGATCTAATATACCTTATAACCTGCATTCCTGTGCATGACAATGCAAATCAATGAAACGAAAAAATAATATATGTATATAACTTCCCATTTATAATCCTTTTAGTTGAAATCGAAGTATAAAAATACAGTGAAAATAAAAATGCTTTCATAAACTAGCGCTTGCTATAACATACGTCGCTGCAGGCTATATTTAGTAAACAAATATTCAAAACTCTCAACATCGCTGGGCTTATTTATTGACATTGCGTGTGGAGATGATATATAACTGGCAGAAGGTTATGCGCAATCGATGACCGCAGCAACTCAACTCACAAGACAAGAATTGACCTTCACTTTGTGTGAGTTCATTGGAGTATGAACCTTCATAGAGTGAGGGCCAAACTGTATGAACGTCGGAGCTTGCGACTCTATGAAGGTTCATACTCCAATGAACTCACACAAAGTGAAAGTCAATTCTTATAATTTTTTATCACAATTTCCTGCCTCAAAGGATGTAGGCCAAGATCTAAACACAATTTTATTTAGTACGACGTCGTGTGACTTCATGTTTACACTGACAGCCATACAACAACCAGCTATATCGCGGAGTAAAAACGTTCCTCAAAAAGAGAGGTGACATGAGCGTATGGATGCACAACTTGCTCTTCAGAAACATCTTACGCTGCACATGTGTTCAAATCATATCCTCATTAGATGAGAAAGGTCTGTAAAGAACTACCTCAGTAAGTCAGTCACAATGACAGCGCGTCGTAATACATTTACATCAAGTACAAGACGTCAAAATGGCCGACACGATAAACGTGACGGGAGAGATTTCCGAAGTTGTTAATGAACGTGTGGCGGTTACACGTGTACGTCATCATTGATCAACTGGCCGATCATTTAAAGGTGAATAAAGATGCGTCAAACAGACACTAAGGTAAATTCATAGATTGCTGGAGACGGTCAGTGTCAGCCTAGACACGAATCGAGTCGATACTCCCGATAGTTTAGATGTGCATTTCTTCGTTTGTTCATTAGGATAGGCCGCAGCGAGGATATTCGTGAACAATCATGCAGTCACGGTCTCTGACATTTCTCAATGTATACTGAAACGCTGAGACCAAGAATAAAGGTTCTACATGATCAGAAAGGACGCTTATGTGTGTTTTCGTGCTAGGGAATTCCCAGGGGTTTCCCAGGAATGTGGAAGTAGTCCGTCAGTGTTTACGTCATTTCAAGAACACGGGGCGCGTTGCAAGCCTCGAATCGCTAAGAGAAAGCAAATTCATCGCTCACCCCGGGGTCTGCAACAGTTCGAAGCGCTTGCGCACTCTTCCAAAATGGCGGCACAACTACCGCTTGGTTTCCTTGACGTTTTTTTGTTTGTTGCGCCGCACCCAGCATTCTTCCAGCTATATGACGGCGGTTTGTAAATAATCGAGTATGGAACGTAATAGAAGAGGCTCGATGACGAGCTGATGAAATTTAGGACTACTTTGAAGATGTGGAGCAGACTGAGGATGATGGGGTGTTAGCTACCTTTGCTCATTTTCTCGTTGATCCAGTCAAGAATTCCTTGTTCCGCTGTCAAAGAAAGCCGGCATTTTGGTTTGAGAACGAAGCGACCTCAGTCAGCGATTGTTTCGCTTGCAAGCGGCTGGAAGTTAGCGCACTGTTGTAAGGCGAATCGCTGTACATCGCTTACACGCGATTGGCGCTTTGCAACGCACCCACGGTCTCGTGAAAAACGTATGAACGTCAAATTGTGTCGTTCATACACTTATGAACGTCAATTTCGCGGTCATGTGACCGACCTCTCGTCCTATGGAAAAGCCGTATGTCGTGTAAACTTTAAATTAAAAAATTATACACTTATGAACGTCAATTTCGCGGTCATGTGACCGACCTATCGTCCAATGGAAAAGCCGTATATCGTGTAAACTTCAAATTAAAAAAATAATTGTTGCACTGATGTGTCTTGCAACAAAAAGAAAACGTCGAGAAAGCAGGGTGTAAAAGTTGAGTGTCGAAGAATATTTTGGCTACTGGAAACTGTCCTGTGAACATCCACACAAGCCGTTTTCACCCGCTGCATTTCTTCGGTAATGATTCTCATGAATATATATACCGTATTCGACGTAATAAGCGCCCCTCACTAATAACCGCCCACGTCGATATTTGCTAATATATTGGCTAGTGAACAATCTCAATAAGCACCCCTTCCGATTGATCAATGTACACTAGACTTATTTATTCGTGTAAAATACGCACTCGTGTGTTACATGCACCCTTAATTATGGGCAATTAAATCCTGGAAAAATATATATGTCGTATATAAACCTTTCAGGCTGTCAGCATAAACCATGAAATTTACGAACTTTGAACTCTGTTTTTTTTCACCAAAATAATATTCCAATAAGAGCCCCCTATTTCTAATTTTGAGAGCGCCCTAGACGCTTATTACGTCGAATACGGTACTGTCATTTTAGGTTCGAACTAGGCCGTTGCCGTTTTGTGTAAAAACTGTGTAGCCTTAATGGGTATTGCCGTTTTTTACTTTTACCGTTCACAGTGTAAACACCGTTGAACAGTTCAAGAAGTAGCAAGCTATGGAGAGGTTGTGGTCAACTGTGGAGAAGTTGTTGTCTCCGGAGACGGCGGGGTTTATAAAAGAGAAGGCAGGAGAAGGGCTTGAGTTAGTTGTTAGACTGTCAACGGATTACAAGCTCGTCCTTGTCGGGGCCGGGGCTGTCGTTGGGTTGTATTGGTGAGTTGTCATCTCATTCGTCTGTTGCATTGTTGAGTCGTATTTTCACCTGTTTTGGAAGCAGATTCTATTTATATAGCCCTGAGTCACCTCAATGCAAACACTGACATGGTGTGATAGTAATTTCACCTCAAATATCAATAAGTCCCATTAGTTGCTGTGTAGGGACTAGAAATGTTATTGCAGAATCTTGCGCAATTTCACTCTCGACCCCTACAGTGTAAAATCTCACTGTCATCAGCTGGGTCGGTAACCTTGATGGCCTATGCCTTGAAACTGTGCGTCAATTGCCCCTTTTATTACCCCACAAATCTATAAAGTCTGTTTGACATTGGTCTCATTTCTAGGTTGACTTAATTCTGCGTCACATATTCTACCCTTGACCCCCAGCCCAGGGTATGACATTCCAAACGTCTCGGGCTGATATGGGGATCTCGGGTTGATAGGAGGATCTCCGGTTGATAGGGAGATCTCGGGTTGATAGGAGGGTCTCCGGTTGACAGAGGGATCTCGGGTTGATAGGAGGGTCTCAGGTTGAGAGGGGGGGTCTTGGGCTGATCTGGGGTCTCGGGTTGATAGGGGGCGGTCTCGTGTTGATAGGGGGGGTCTTGTGTTGATAAGGGGGTCTCGGGTTGAGAGGGGGGTCTTGGGTATATATGGGGGTCTTGGGTTGATAGGGGGGTCTCGGGCTGATTTGGGGGTCTTGTCTTGATAAGGGGGTCTTGGGTTGATGTGAGGTATGATATGAAAACTGGCATATAATAACATTTTTAAAATATACCATGACATCAAATTATAAAATGCATTTGTTTTGCAAGAGAATGCAAAACAGTCTTACCTTGTTTGGAAGACTGCCATGGGAGAGCAAGATGAGTAGACAATGCACTAAGGGACATAACTCCAATTTCTTACCACCCAGGCTAATGTTGATTGTTCAGTTCAAGATGCGGCAACAATGCAGTTTACCGGGCGCAGCCTGACCTCTACCATCCAGTCAGTTAATACCCTATAGTGCTACCGCTGTCTCGCTATACTGTTACCGTGCCTCACGCTCCTGTGACTCTCGCTTCATGGTCCATCATCCGTTTTCGGTCTTAGGGAAACTTACACGTCTTTACGATCCAACACCCGTTTTCGGTCTTTGGGAAACTTACACGTCTTTACGATCCAACACCCATTTTCGGTCTTAGGGAAAATTACATGTCTTTACGATCAAACACCCATTTTGGGTCTTAGGGAAACGTACACGTCTTTATGATCCAACACCCGTTTTCGGTCTTAGGGAAACTTACACGTCTTTACGATCAAACACCGCTTTTCGGCCTTAGGGTTAGCTTGCTTTGGGCAAGGGTTAGCCATAATTTCTTACCTTTTCAAGCGTTAATCCAGTTAAGGCGATTGGTTAGTCATGTTGACATAAACAATGGTGGGTGAGGTTTCAAGAAAAGATTAATGGGAGAGCAGACGGTGACGTGACACGCATGTGCAACTCATTGTTTTCTGATATACGCATGCTTATTAATGGGGTGCTAATGACCTGTTAAACAAGCACTGATTACATGTGAAAGCCCTTGTGGTCCAGTGGTAGAGCGTTGTCTAATTAACGCATTAAGTAGCCAAGACGGTGAGCCGGCGAAACCTGTTCGAGCCCCCACAGCGCTAATTGGATCTGAAAAAGTCCGCCCGGTAAAGTGCACTGCTCCCCAATTGCATTGACAAGCCATATCAGACCGACAAGGGGGACAAGGGGTGTAAAATGGGTCTGGTTATTGCACCCCCTGTGATATGACAGTTTCCATCATGCCTCTATTGCACATTGAAAGTGCCTCCTATAGGTATATTATACAATATCACTTAATATTCTACTGTGGCAGTACCTCAAAACACAACCCGTGAAGATCTGGGTAACTTTTTATTAACATCCTTAAAGAGGCTGTACGTAATGTTGATATCTCATATAAGAAGTAAACAACTAGTGGTCATTGTATATCGTACAGTAAAACACTGCCGGGAGAATAAACAACTCAGGGCTGCACCCTGCAGTGTTTTAGTAAACAGCACCCACTCGTTGTTTATTCTTTAATAACGCTCATTATATACTACTACTACTACAGCTATACCTCAAAACAACCCGTGAAGATCCAGGTTAGAATAGGTCTTCAGCACACCATGCTTGCCGTAGGAGGGGATTATGCTTGTCATTAGAGGCAACAAACTTGGTCAGACTCGCTGACTTGGTTGATGCATGTCATTGTATCCCAATTCCGTAGGTCGATGCTCATGATGTCAACCACTGGATTGTCAGATCCATATTATAAGTGTGGTGTTCAACAAAAAACAAAAGTAAAAACAGGCCACTCACACAGTCCACTCACACAGTCTATTCACTCACACAGTCTATTCACTCACACAGTCTGTTCACTCACACAGTCTATTCACTCACACAGTCTATTCACTCACACAGTCTATTCACTCACACAGCCCACTCACACAGTCAGTTCACTCACACAGTCTATTCACTCACACAGTCTATTCACTCACACAGTCTATTCACTCACACAGCCCACTCACACAGTCTATTCACTCACACAGCCCACTCACACAGTCTATTCACTCACACAGTCTGTTCACTCACACAGTCTATTCACTCACACAGTCTATTCACTCACAGTCTATTCACTCACACAGTCTGTTCACTCACACAGTCTATTCACTCACACAGTCTATTCACTCACACAGTCTATTCACTCACACAGTCTATTCACTCACAGTCTATTCACTCACACAGTCTATTCACTCACACAGTCTATTCACTCACAGTCTATTCACTCACACAGTCTATTCACTCACACAGTCTATTCACTCACACAGTCTATTCACTCACAGTCTATTCACTCACACAGTCTATTCACTCACACAGTCTATTCACTCACACAGTCTATTCACTCACACAGCCCACTCACACAGTCAGTTCACTCACACAGTCTGTTCACTCACACAGTCTATTCACTCACACAGTCTATTCACTCACACAGCCCACTCACACAGTCAGTTCACTCACACAGTCTATTCACTCACACAGTCTATTCACTCACAGAGTCTATTCACTCACACAGTCTATTCACTCACACAGCCCACTCACACAGTCTATTCACTCACACAGTCTGTTCACTCACACAGTCTATTCACTCACACAGTCTATTCACTCACACAGTCTATTCACTCACACAGTCTATTCACTCACACAGTCTATTCACTCACACAGTCTATTCACTCACAGTCTATTCACTCACACAGTCTATTCACTCACACAGTCTATTCACTCACAGTCTATTCACTCACACAGTCTATTCACTCACACAGTCTATTCACTCACACAGTCTGTCCACTCACACAGTCTATTCACTCACAGTCTATTCACTCACACAGTCTATTCACCCACACAGTCTGTTCACTCACACAGTCTATTCACTCACACAGTCTGTTCACTCACTCAGTCTATTCACTCACACAGTCTATTCACTCACACAGTCTGTCCACTCACACAGTCTATTCACTCACACAGTCTGTTCACTCACACAGTCTATTCACTCACACAGTCTATTCACTCACACAGTCTGTTCCCCCGTGTTTCAGGTACACCACCTGGACACATGGATTCTTCAAGAAGTTGGGAATTCCCGGTCCAAAGCCAGGAATATTTGGAGCACTTGGTCAATACAAGAAATATGTGAGTTAAACCATCATCTTTTGATTTCTTGCATTGAAGGTCTGTGAACTTGGGAAAGGCAAGATATTCAGAATTTCTTGTGGGTATTGATAAGACATGTTTCCTGAAACACTGGTGCCAATCTGATAAATCGCATGATATTCGAACTAATAGTGATCAAGTCAAAATTATGAGTTTCAATTAATTTGCCCTTTGTTTTCTCTTAAGTGTATATCAAACTTAAAAAAGAATCCAAGATGTTTACAACATGATGAATCCTAAAAGTCAACAACACAACACACCTGTGAACTCTGAACCTCTCATGGGTCCATCATTTGGAACTGAACTTAAGGGCTCTTGAAGAGTCTTCTATAAAATAATTATGTAATTTTAGATTATCATATATGTAGTGTAGATTTTGTTTGAATAAAAAAACCCACCAATAGTAACATGTCACAGTTAAAAAGACTGTTTCACTTCTGAACGTTAAAAAAACCTTCAACTTAACATTTTCAGTCAGATATACGAACTCACTATTGACACATCCCAAAATATCAAAACAGCATGTCCCCAGGTATCAGTGAGTGAGTGAGTGAGTTGGGTTTAACACCGCTTTTAACATTATTCCCGTCATATCACGGCGTGTCAGCTTAATGTGGGAGGAAAGCCCGAAGTGATGCAGGTGTCAGACGTTTACCACTTCGGTAAAACCCACGAGCACGGGTTTGGTGCTGACAAACCTAGAAACATAATTTGGGCGAACCGGGATTCGAACCCACAATAATAGGTTTCTGGCGTGCCCAAGGGAAGCAACTCTGCACAGCGAATTGCTGCGCCTTAGACGACTGGGCCACCTGTGTCTTGGACCCCAATGACAGCGGTATTTCGAGGAATCACTGTATGTGAATGAAGGTGAGCTTCTGCACCTCGGGTAATGAGGTTCATTTTAAACCAGTCATTGTTTTTATTTTAAAGAATTTGCTTTCCATTTTAGGGGACCATTTCTAAACATGACCAACAGATAATTGAGAAATACGGCAAGGTTGTAGGGTAAGTACTATATTTCAGATATTCAGATAGTTTAAAGATAATGCAACTGAATTTCAATTCAAGAAAGTCCTGCAAATCATAGGTAATAACAAGCTTTCAATGTTATCAACAAAGGGCTCACACATCTAAATTCGCTCAAGTTCAATGAGAGGTCACATTAATATCGTGCATGACAACCCCCTGCTACAAGACATACAAAATTCTCCGTCACACAAAAATAGTCAGTCACCTGATTATACCACATGCGATATGTCGCCATTTGAAAGGCCTGGATCAGTTCTTGTCATTAGGCTGGGGGATGTGGTCGCTGTCAAACATGACGAGCCATGTCATCCCAGAGATGTTATTTGGAGGACATGTCTAGTGAGAGTGCAGGCCACAGCAGACATTGACGTTGTTTGCTGCAAGGACGTTTTGTTCGATTCAGGCTGTATGGGGCCCCGCATTGTCAAAAGGGACACCATGTTGTACAAATTTCTCTGAAAATGATGTTGCTCTGTCAATAACTGTTCTCTGTAAAGTCTGTGAACCCAAATTCCTTGAGGCCTGAGTTGCCTTGCCAATATCTGTCATCTAAGCATATGCCCTAGGGCGTTCCGGAGATGCAATGTGCACAAGTACAGGTCTTCATTGTGCATTGTTACCCTGGGTCTACCTGTTCTTGGCCTGACTGATATCTGCCTGGTCTCTCTATCTATAAGGTTGTATCAGGTTAGTTACAGCAACACAGGAGCAACCCAAAGCACTGGCAATGTGGGCATGGGTGGCTCTTGTCTGTATCACACCCAGGGGAGCTCACGTTGCTCGGGTAAAGTGGTATTTTCTTTTGTCCGTCAGTTTACATCAACATTACTGTGTTTTGACATCACCTCTGAATCCAATTAATCTAAATTAACTGATCTATTATAAATATATTTTTATTTTTTCCAGTCTTTTCCATATGCGCCAACCGATATACCTCATTGCCGACACTGACATAATAAAACAGATCACAGTTAAGGAATTTGCATCGTTCATTAACCGCTCAGTAAGTAATAAATCCCAGTGTGAAACCTCACTTTAATTGGCCCAGGATATAACTGGTCCCCAGGACTGGATTGCTTGGTTTGACCGTTATACAAGTTTGACTCCTTGTAGTGGTTTGACTGCTTGTAGTGGTTTGACTGCTTGTAGTGGTTTGACAGTGCAGGTAACCTTTCCCACCACAAGTGCACAGCAGCAGTCAAATTTAACAAAAATAGAAAACTGAATTCTTTTAAAACTTGCCGCAGATCTTTTAGAATCCAGGAAACAAAAGTTCATGAAAATAGTGAAGTACACAGGTCTGAATACAGCGATCTTGCAGAACTAATTCTTCATGATTGGCACGAGAACAGTCACTCATGAGGTTACAATCACAACAAACAGACACTTTGAAACTTCTGTTTTAGGTTGTTTACTGGATATCAAGGTGTGAAAAGCCATATACAGATTTCCTCAAAATAAGCACTGGAGCACATTCTCAAGTTTATTTTCTCTTTGAATTTATATGATATTCAAATAGCTGAAAATAGAGTGTTTCAATGTACATGTATGATAAAATGGTGCAGCCAATATTTTGGTGTGCAACCTGATTGCTTCACTTGGTTGCTCCTGGAGCAGGTGGTAAAACAGACTGCATGTTTGCTTCTTTCACCTTTATTTTATGTGATTGGAATTAAGTCAGTTTGCCATTTCTCCATTTGCTGACAATCACATTGCCACATCTCCTCTAAAGGCACCATACACATGAAAGGTTGTGTGAATGGTGCCAGCCATGGTGTCTGTAAAGTTCCTCACGGAATTCTGGTCTGACTTGATAAATATCCACCATCCAAAACTAAATGATCTCGCAGACAAGTCATCATTGGCTCAAACTCTTTGTGCAGGTATCTCAAATTCCTGTTGCAGAAAATATTTGAACATCATCGCTGACAGTAAATGTTCTTAAATGGATGTCAGAGCTACAGTGCTGTTGCAATCTTATTTAAACTTTCAGAAAGGCTCCAACTTTCCTCGAGACCCACTGTTTAAGGAGTCACTTGTTTTCTTGGTTGATGATCACTGGAAGTTCATTCGAGGCATCCTGAGTCCCACGTTCACAGCAGGCAGGATGAAGGAGGTAATGTCATGCTCAGGTCATGCTCAGGTCATGTCATGTCCTGATTGTCCTGAGTCCCACGTTCACAAGTACAGCTGACCCTACTTGAATCAAGAGAGAAAAAATATAATTCCCTGATCCTTAATACACCCTCAGCTTCGCCATGTAGCCATCATACTTCAAATTAAGGAACTATACTATGACTGGAATGATTCAGTGGTTATAGGACTGAATGGAGGAATATTTATTGACAGATGATACCGCTGATGCAGACTTGCATGGCTTCTCTAGTGACAAACCTCTGGAAAACTACAGAAGAAGGCACGAAAACAGTCAAAATGAGAGAGTAAGTAAACTTAAAACTCATAAGTTGAGAGTCCCTGTGTAGATTCCGGGGCTGAAGATGTCCCCAGTTCCTCATGCTTGGTGCAAGGGTCCAGTAACATTGTGTCGGGTGGACAGGCTGATTTGTGTCATCATTGCCTGATGGTGTGGATCGTTGCTCATGCTTGGTGCAAGGGTCAGTAACATTGTGTCGGGTGGACAGGCTGATTTGTGTCATCATGACCTAGTAGTGTGGATTGTTGCTCATGCTTGTTGCAAGGGTCCAGTAACATTGTGTCGGATGGACAGGCTGATTTGTGTCATCACTGCCTGATGGTGTGGATTGTTGCTCATGCTTGGTGCAAGGGTCCAGTAACATTGTGTCGGGTGGACAGGCTGATTTGTGTCATCATTGCCTGAAGGTGTGGATTGTTGCACATGCTTTCAGTCTCTGGTTTGCCTGGTCCAGTTATTTACATCATGTTGTAGCTTGAATACTGCTGACTGTGCATTAAACAATCACTCACTCACTTATTCTAAGCAGGAAATGTCCCTTGTCATAGAAGTTGACAAAATAAATGGTGGAGTGGATTGATGTCGTTAGACAATCACCTGTAACTTCAGAATCATTTGTAAGGCCATTTTCACTTTGAGATACTACAGCAACAATCCCATATAATTTTGGGCAGTGGGGTAGCCTAGAGGATAAAGCATCGCTCGTCACACCGCAGACCCGGGTTCGATTCCCCACATGGGTTCAATGTGTGAAGCCCATTTCTGGTGTCCCCCACGGGGATATTGCTGGAATATTGCTAAAAGCAGCATAAAACTGTACTCACTCACTCACCCATATGAAATTGTGAATAAATATTAGAAGAAGTGAATAAAAGCATCCAATTTGAAATTGTGAAGAAAATATATTCAAAGAAGTGAATAGAAACATGTTGACACTGTCCTCAAAGTTTAAAATGTGACATTAATTTGTTCCAGCATATTTGGGCTGTATTCTCTGGATGTCATCGCCTCTACAGCATTCGGCATTGAGGCTGACTGCCAGGCAGACCCTGAAAATGCCTTTATAATCAACGCTCGGAAGATGACAGAAAGAGGACTCAAACTGATTGTTGTTTTTATGGTCTGCTGTAAGTTTCAGAACACAAGAAACATTCACTGTTCTTATATGGAACTTTGCAAATACATCTTTGACTTTGATTTCAGCGTGTATCTTTCCAACTAAAAACTGTTTCCCATTCCTTCATGGAACTTTAAACACACATCAAACAAACTTATGCTGTTTAGGAATATTTTTATTTAGCAGCCTCATGTAAATGTTGATGCTTTGGGGTTTTGCCTGAATTTGACCACCTCCAGTGCTATGCTTTGTCTTGGTAACCACAGGGTGATTGGTCATCTCATGTCACATCAGGGAAATCTCTAATAATATCCCTTGGAAATATTTGTGACAAATTGATATGTCACGTCAAAGGTCCGGACCAAAAATGTTTGTTTTCCGGAGAGAAGGATTAGCTGAAAGTCAATAACACTTAGTCCCAGCATTCCTTTGGGTCGAGATGCGGAAAGGTTGTTAGTGACCTACATTTTAAGTCAAGGTCACATTGAAGGCCAATCGTAAAGTATAGTTTACCGAGATGCTGATTTTTGCTGATATTTTAAATCTTATACATGTAGTTTTTATGTGATTTGAAAACAAATTCGAGATGCGCAGTATTACCAGTATACCACGATATGGAATAATAATGAACATGTATCACAATACATTTGAATAATACCGGTATATTGGGTTTGCGACTTAATGTGAATTGAAATTCTGAAATTCTGAAATTAGATTCACTGATTTCAGTGATCGGAAACAAGCGAAACTTGGTGAGCAGCTACCTGTACATCATGTTTGACGGGGGAGGTCCAATGTCGGACTTAAGAAAGAAAACATGATCAGAAAATCAATTATTATATATTTTTTGTCATTTGGGTTATTTCTTTTCAAGTTCATACCAAGTTACACACACATGCAGTATATTGTGGTACATATTGCAACACATGATTCTATATTGCAACACATGATTCTATATTGCTGTACAAAATGCTGGCAAATACCCTTCACTGGACATCACTAATACAGATGTATGACAAGTGATGAAAGGTCACGGTGACCGACCTTCAATAAGGAGCCATATTTTCGTTGTTACATTGAATTCCTCCTCGGGACATTTGATTTTGTTCTTGGTTAGCACTTTGAAATGTTCTTGAAGTACTTGTCACAGATGTTGAAGGTCAAATTCACTCTCAAGTTCATATGCTAAAATAAATAATGTGTTTGAGATAACTCAAGAACTGGTCATTGTTGGTACTTATGATCCTTAGGCTTGGGCCAAAAGTAGTTAGGTTTGAGTGACCTTCATTGAAGGTCAAGGTCACTGGAATGATCATTCTGAATTAAGTTCTGTGTCTTTGTGTACAGATCCAAAACATGTGTTTGCATGACAAAGTTTGTATGAGTGTATGCCCATGGTTTCAAATAGAAATAATTGAGCATGTGATTGTTTGAAATCGGGAACATGTTTTCCTTACCCGGAAGTAATACTTGTTTCTGGGGCAAATATTTTTAGGTGTTCAGGATAAGGTGGAGATAGGGCTGCTTCCTGTTATGACAGGACAAGTTTTAACCAGAAATTGAATAAATTCTGGCTAAAACTGTCAACAGTGATCCCTTGATAACCCTGGGTTCATCTTTGACAGAATAAATCCACTGGTCAGTCACTTCTGTAAAAGCAACAGATGCTGTGCTTCCATCAACACCCTGTCGCTGTTGTAGGAAAACTTTCTTGTTGCAGCTTTGTTTCCCTTCATGACCAAATTGTTGGAAGCTGTTGGTTTCAAGATGATTGATGCTGGTTGTCGAAAATTCTTCACCAAGGCTGTGCTCCAGACCATATCAGACAGAAGAGAACTTAACATTGTGAGTACTACTTTCATAACGCACAGAATCCTCAAACAATAAACTGATTTGTAAAAACTTGTTAAAGATAAGTTTACCATGACACATAAGAATGCTGGATTCTGATTGGTCAAAGTAGGATCAAAATCAGGTATTTAATTCCATTAGATACCTCTAAAGTAACAAACCCTTTCACACTAAACCTTGCAGATGAATCTGTAAATCGTGAAATTAATACATCAAGCCCAAACTGCGACTTGATATGAATACGACACTGCCGCTTCTCTCACCTACTTACTTTAGAGGCATGAAACAATAGGCAGCCTACATATAGATGCATGAAACAATCGATAGCCTACATATAGATGCATGAAACAATGGGTAGCCTACATATAGATGCATGAAACAATGGATAGCCTACATATAGATGCATGAAACAATGGATAGCCTACATATAGATGCTTGAAACGATGGATAGCCTACTTATAGATGCATGAAACAATGGGTAGCCTACATATAGATGCATGAAACAATGGATAGCCTACATATAGATGCATGAAACAATGGATAGCCTACATATAGATGCTTGAAACGATGGATAGCCTACATATAGATGCATGAAACAATGGATAGCCTACATATAGATGCATGAAACCCACAAAAAAAAGAGAATATTATGCGCAGAAAGAATTACACCCACCGTACCCCTTCACCGAAATCCGGTAAACGAACGGGTGATGAGAAACTTGGTCAGTACAAATTTGAAATTTGAGATAAAAAATCACCAGACATGTTGATTTACAGATTAAAATGTATTTTTTCTTCTACTAGGCATTGTTTTACATCCAGGGATTAAAATACACAGCTATACACACGTTTTCTTGGAATCTACCGGTGATTCGGTCAAGACACACCCAATTAATCATATAACTTTACAGGATTTTAATGCAAGGATCGGCAAAAATTGTTTCTGAAACTATTTCTTTATCAGGAATAATATATTCCAATATCTTCTTATTCTAGTTGCAGCTTTTACTAATTATATTTAAAATAATTATAACCCTAAGCGAAGCAGCTGATCGCTATTGCCCGTTATTATTTTTCACATGGAACCAGTTTGACCAGTCACCGTCCAGGCTCCCCCGCGCAAGTGATCGCGAGAATGACGTGTTGACATAGAATTGTCAAACTGTTACAAATGTGAATTTTAACGAGTCAAAGTATGGCATTTATGATATATGAATCCATTCTCTGTCAACTAAAGTTTGTTTCAAGGAGTCAATAGTGGTAATCTGACCGCGGTTGCTGTTACGAACGGTGAGTTGTGAGATCTTCACATACAATTTCACCAAAATTGATTAAAGCAATATTAAAAGGAATTTTTAATAAGATTTATGAAATAAGTTACAAACATGAGTCCAGATATACATAGAACACTTTTTATAGCCAGACAGTGTAATTACATGATTAATTAGCATACTTCAGTATGGATTTGTTGACATGGTATTTCCGGTGTTACGTGCTCACTGTAATGTCTTTCCGTTGGGGGAAAAAAACATCAAAATGCACTATAGTCAAGAAAATACAGTACTCACTCACTCTCAACTATATCGCTCTCTGCTCCATATCACTCACTCACTCACTCTCAACCATATCACTCATCTCCTACATATCACTCACTCACTCACTCTCAACCATATCACTCATCTCCTACATAACACTCACTCACTCTCAACCATATCACTCATCTCCTACATAACACTCACTCACTCACTCTCAACCATATCACTCATCTCCTACATAAAGCTCACTCACTCACTCTCAACCATATCACTCATCTCCTACATAACACTCACTCACTCACTCACTCACTCTCCACCATATCGCTCTCTCCTCCATATCACTCACTCACTCACTCTCCACCATATCGCTCTCTCCTCCATATCACTCACTCACTCACTCCACCATATCGCTCTCTCCTCCATATCACTCACTCACTCACTCGCTCACTCTCCACCATATCGCTCTCTCCTCCATATCACTCACTCACTCGCTCACTCTCCACCATATCGCTCTCTCCTCCATATCACTCACTCACTCGCTCACTCTCCACCATATCGCTCTCTCCTCCATATCACTCACTCACTGACTCACTCGCTCACTCTCCACCATATTGATCTCTCCTCCATATCACTCACTCACTCGCTCACTCTCCACCATATCGCTCTCTCCTCCATATCACTCACTCACTGACTCACTCGCTCACTCTCCACCATATCGCTCTCTCCTCCATATCACTCACTCGCTCACTCTCCACCATATCGCTCTCTCCTCCATATCACTCACTGACTCACTCGCTCACTCTCCACCATATCACTCTCTCCTCCATATCACTCACTCACTGACTCACTGACTCACTCGCTCACTCTCCACCATATCGCTCTCTCCTCCATATCACTCACTCACTTACTCTCCACCATATCGCTCTCTCCTCCATATCACTCACTCACTCACTCACTCACTCACTCACTCACTCACTGTCTACCAGAGCCGGAGAGACTTCCTGCAGCTCATGCTTAACTCCCATAAGCTGGAGGTGAAACAGGAGGAGAAAGACTCCGATTCCTACGTGGAGATGGACAAGTCATTGAGAAGAGGTGAGCTGTGCAGAGGAGATATAAGGAGGAGTTTCAAATGTTTGTTTGTTGTTTAACACCTCAATCAGCAATATTCCAGCTTTATGATGGCGGTCTGTAAATAATCGAGTCTGGACAAGACAATCCAGTGATTGATGTCATAAGCATCGATCCTTGCAACTGGGATACAATGACATGCATCAACCAAGTCAGCGAGTCTGACCACCCAATCAAGTCTGTCCAAGGTGAATAGGTAGTGAAGATTTTCAGATGTCTGTCCCAGGTAAATAGATAGTGTAGACTTTCAGATGTCTGTCCTAGGTGAATAGATAGTGTAGACTTTCAGATGTCTGTCCTAGGTAAATAGGTAGTGTAGACTTTCAGATGTCTATCCCAGGTGTATAGATAGTGTAGACTTTCAGGTGTCTGTCCAAGGTGAATAGGTAGTGTAGACTTTCAGATGTCTGTCCCAGGTGTATAGATAGTGTAGACTTTCAGATGTCTGTCCAAGGTGAATAGGTAGTGTAGACTTTCAGATGTCTGTCCAAGGTGAATAGATAGTGGAGACATCTTTATGGCATCTGTCTCAGACCTGGATAATTGTGTGTCCCTGCACCCTGTCAGTGTGGACTGTCTCAGACCTGGATGATTGTGTGTCCCTGCACCCTGTCAGCGTGGACTGTCTCAGACCTGGATGATTGTGTCTCCCTACACCCTGTCAGTGTGGACTGTCTCAGACCTGGATGATTGTGTGTCACTGCACCCTGTCAGCATGGACTGTCTCAGACCTGGATGATTGTGTGTCACTGCACCCTGTCAGCATGGACTGTCTCAGACCTGGATGATTGTGTGTCACTGCACCCTGTCAGCATGGACTGTCTCAGACCTGGATGATTGTGTGTCCCTGCACCCTGTCAGCATGGACTGTCTCAGACCTGGATGATTGTGTGTCACTGCACCCTGTCAGCATGGACTGTCTCAGACCTGGATGATTGTGTGTCACTGCACCCTGTCAGCATGGACTGTCTCAGACCTTGATGATTGTGTGTCACAGCACCCTGTCAGCATGGACTGTCTCAGACATGGATGATTGTGTGTCCCTTCACCCTGTCAGTGTGGACTGTCTAAGACCTGGATGATTGTGTGTCCCTTCACCCTGTCAGTGTGGACTGTCTCAGACCTGGATAATTGTGTGTCCCTGCACCCTGTCAGTGTGGATTGTCTCAGACCTGGATGATTGTGTGTCACTGCACCCTGTCAGCATGGACTGTCTCAGACCTGGATGATTGTGTGTCACTGCACCCTGTCAGCATGGACTGTCTCAGACCTGGATGATTGTGTGTCCCTGCACCCTGTCAATGTGGATTGTCTCAGACCTGGATGATTGTGTGTCACTGCACCCTGTCAGCATGGACTGTCTCAGACCTGGATGATTGTGTGTCACTGCACCCTGTCAGCATGGACTGTCTCAGACCTGGATGAATGTGTGTCACTGCACCCTGTCAGTGTGGATTGTCTCAGACCTGGATGATTGTGTGTCATTGCACCCTGTCAGCATGGACTGTCTCAGACCTGGATGATTGTGTGTCACTGCACCCTGTCAGCATGGACTGTCTCAGACCTGGATGATTGTGTGTCACTGCACCCTGTCAGTGAGGACTGTCTCAGACCTGGATGATTGTGTGTCCCTGCACCCGGTCAGCAAGGACTGTCTGAGACCTGGATGATTGTGTGTCACTGCACCCTGTCAGTGTGGACTGTCTAAGACCTGGATGATTGTGTGTCCCTGCACCCTGTCAGTGTGGACTGTCTCAGACCTGGATGATTGTGTGTCACTGCACCCTGTCAGCATGGACTGTCTCAGACCTGGATGATTGTGTGTCACTGCACCCTGTCAGTGTGGACTGTGTCAGACCTGGATGATTGTGTGTCACTGCACCCTGTCAGTGTGGATTGTCTCAGACATGGATGATTGTGTGTCCCTTCACCCTGTCAGTGTGGACTGTCTAAGACCTGGATGATTGTGTGTCACTGCACCCTGTCAGCATGGACTGTCTCAGACATGGATGATTGTGTGTCACTGCACCCTGTCAGTGTGGATTGTCTCAGACCTGGATGATTGTGTGTCACTGCACCCTGTCAGCGTGGACTGTCTCAGACATGGATGATTGTGTGTCCCTGCACCCTGTCAGTATGGACTGTCTCAGACCTGGATGATTGTGTGTCACTGCACCCTGTCAGCGTGGACTGTCTCTCATGCAGTCAGCAGTTTCTTTGCCAGACCCGGTCTGAATTATTTACACGCTGTCATGATGAAGATTGCAAATGGCTTCCTGTGGCATTAAACAGATTCACACAATCACTCTATTACATAATAATGAACTACAAAATGTACAACAAAATGTAGCATGATATTTTTACTTTTTCCCAAAGGCATGACAAACGATGAGATTCTGGGCAATGCTGTCCTGTTTCTTACTGCTGGATATGAAACTACAAACCTGACTTTGGCGTATTTCGCCTACAACCTAGCAACCAACCAGGACTGCCAGGACAAACTGATAGAGGAGATTGACCGCGTTCTCAATGGGGTAAGTAACAGTTTCGTTTAATTTCACATTATGTTGATGGTAATGACTATTATGTGTTCAGAACCAGAGATGTTTTTATTCAAATTCACAGGGACCATTTCATCAAATTTTTGAGCTGATATTTGTAAGTCATGCCTGAAGCCCTGGTGGGGCCTGATAGTGAGATCCTTTTTTGTTGTGTAGTCATCATTGTAATTTTGTAGCTAGTTATTTTGTTTTAAAGTCTTATTCCTGTGAACCACAAGGCAAAGAAAGCTGAAACTTTGTTCAAAAGGCCGTCATAATCAGCCTTCTGCTCAGGTGGAGCAGACGATGGTGCTAAACTACTTCTCTCTTTTGGGTTCACATGACTGAGATATGCCTTGACATGACTGAAACTTTTACATTTTCCACTTTTTTCTCTGGAACTGCTAGGTCGATGAAGCATGAACGATCCCAGCTGCACTGTCTCTAATTTGATCTCAAGATCCTAATTTGAAATGTTATCTTTGGAAATTATTCATCCTTTTCTGCATTTATCACTGCAAGTATGCAGAGTAACATATAGTATTTTGGGGAGGCATTTTTTGCATGAAAGCGCCGTTTAATGTTCTCACAGAATTTGGATGCGATCTTATACATGGCTTCCAAGTGCATTTTTTAAAGTTACTTTGATCCCATTTTGCAGCAGCCCCCAGATTACGAGAGCATGTCAAAGTTGGAATACCTGGACGGTGCCTACCTGGAAACTCTGCGACTCTTCCCACCAGCTATAAGGTAGTCATCGGTACACGCACGCACGCACGCATGCATCAGATTGTCTGGTCAAAACTTGATTATTAACAGACCACCGTAAAAAATGCTAGAATATTACTGAGTGCGCTGTTAAACAACAAACAACTAACAAATACACAGTTGCCAGTGACACCGAACTTCAGATGTTTACAAGTTAGCTTGGCCCCACAATACACTTGTGCACTGTTTCGACTCACGTGATTAAACTGAAGTAAATTGTTATAAAAATCTAAATCTAAATCCTTCTTATTGCTGCATGAAATATCCTGTCTTATGTTCCCTGCAATGGAAATAACATTTTTCCCGACTTCAGAACACTCAGTCTTTCACAAAGAAGTAATTAATAAATGCTTCTGTTATCTTACTCCACACACTCGACACTTCTCGAATATCCGGGGCAGCAGGGTAGCCAAGTGGTTAAAGTGTTCGCTCTTCATGCTGAAGACCCAGGTTCGATTCCCCTCATGGGTACAATGTGTGAAGCCCATTACTGGTGAGCTCCGCCGTGATATTGCTGGAATATTGCTAAAAGTGGTGTAAGACCATACGCACTCACTCTTCAATTTCAAGAGTAGCAGAACAGGATGTCATGATAAGGTGTGATTCGAGTCTGATTAGGGTTGAAACTGTTAATATGAGGATTGATGATATGAGGATCTCAAGATATGTTTCAAATATCTTATCATACATGCTTGGCTATTCTAGGATGTCCAGACTAACAGAAGAGGATATCACGATTAACGGTGTCCTCTTCAAGAAAGGAGTTGAAGTGCACATTCCTGTTGGTGCCATACATAAAGATCCTGAAAATTGGCCTGATCCAGAGACTTACAACCCAGAGAGGTAAAATAATTCATCGTGTTCATCTCAGTTGGCAGTGGTCAAACATTCAATAACTCCTTTTGAAGAGTTGTGAGGTTTGCCTTGTTTTCATTATGAGTCTAGATATATTATTATTATTTACAGATTAAAATGAAAAATGCAGCAAAGAGGGTTTAGGTGATCCTGGCACAGTCAGTCTGGTTAGGCTCATCATAAGCTCAGGGCCCTTTCCCCCTCTACAGGCAGCACATACAGCTAATGGGACTTCTCCCAGGAAATGCTGCCAAGTCAAACCCACCCAGAATGTTTCGGAGAATGTGAAGACTCCCCAACACTCCCCAACACTGCAGCCTTCAGAAGAGTGCCAGAAGGGCTATATTCCTGGTAGCAAACCCGGGTACTCTCCCAATGTCAGTCAACAGATTGGGAGGTACCAAACCTAAGGCATCGAGACCAATGGGGAGACAGACAACTTGGTACTTGGGACGCAAGCGAAGCATTTCGAAAGAGAGGTCCACATTTTGGCCATGTTTTTCCTGATTCTTGTCAATCACAGTAGTGTCAAAAGGGACAGAAAATTCAATGGCATAAAAGATTTAATTGGATTTATCAAAAAGGTCAAGATCAGGTTTGTTGGCCTGGATACGTCTGAGAATGTAAACAGGCCTATTCCAAAGAATTTTGTATGGATCATTTTCCATGATGCCCTCTACATATTCCGGGTCATACCATGGGTGGACCTCTGTGTCAAAACCACAAGCATTGCGAAGATGGTAATAAAATGATCAAGCCACTTCATCATGTCGCTTAAGATACTGTGTTTGGGCCAAAGCTGGGCATCCACTGATAATGTGTTGGATTGTCTCATTAAATCCATTGCATAATCTACAGACCCGTAAAGATTCCGGGGTAGAGTAGGTCTTCAGCAACCCATGCTTGCAGTAAAAGGTGACTATGCTTGTCGTAAAAGGCGACTAACAGGATCGGGTGGTCAGGCTTGCTTACTTGGTTGATGCATGTCATCGATCCCAATTGTGTGGATCGATGCTCATGATATTAATCACCGGATTGTCTGGTCCAGACTAGATTATTTACAGACCGCCATCATATAGCTGGAATATTGCTGAATGCGGCGTTAAACAACAAACCAACCAACCAAAAAAGCATAATCTACATTTCATATTTACATTTTGATGCAAAATGACACATTGACGGTTTCAAGTGGGAAGTGACTGGTCCTGAGCAGCAAACAGAAAGCCTTCTGTTTCACTTTTCAGGCTAGCTGACTTCTTCCAAGCGAAGGACTCTGCAGGGTTGCTGATCTTCACAACACACTGCATATTAACTCGATGCAGTGGTCGTTCATATAGCCTCTCCTTGAAAAACTGAGTCTTGGCCGGCTTGATATGGGACCTCACTAGGCTAACACTCATTTCTGTAAGATCCAGCAGTACAGAACCATCAACAAAATCAACACTGACATTGAGATTATGTCCCACATCCTTGGATTTGTTATTATTGTTGTTGTTGTTGTTGTTATTAATTTTATTCCTACATAGGTTTCGTCCAGAGAATCGCCCGGAGAATTACAACTATGTGTTCCTGCCGTTTGGAGCTGGTCCTCGGAACTGCATCGGGATGAGGCTTGCTCATATGACAGTCAAGATGGCCATTGCAGGAATTCTCCAGAAGTACCGCTTTGTCCCCGGTCCGGAAACAAAGGTAGCAGTCTCCTTGACTCCAGATTTGAATTAATCTTTACATTTATACTGACTGACAGAACAAATGTTGGAAATTCTGTGACTGAGTCATACCATAGATTTGTGGTTATGTAGACAAAGAGTCCAACCTTGGAGCAGAATGTTTTGGTTTGAATCTCATCACGAGACTCGTACAGTTTATGGCCTCTATATTGACACCCATCTTGGGGCTGAGCATGTTCATAATGGACCAGTCACATAGATGTTGAGGGAATAGGGCGTGGATTCATCTGAAAGGTGACATCCTTACCTTGTCAGCCTGCTTCAGTCATGTGGACAAGACATCCATTATGTGTTCAGTCCTACCATAGGACTGCTACACTGATGTAGCTGGAATATTGCTGACCCACTTCTTGTATGGCAGTGGATGAAGAGAAAACTGCTGACAGGGTTGTTATTCTAGTGATTTTCTTTCTTTCATACAGATACCTCCAGAGACAAATGCCTTTGAACCAAAGCCATTGGATGGAATGATGCTGAGAATTGAGAAAAGATAAAAGATAAAAGGGGAAGTCATGAAAGGGAGATCACTCTGATATACATGCAAGAGAACAAACTCTTCCATTTTAATCCAATAGGGACATCACTGTTTTCTTCTTCAAAGGGAGATCACTCTGATTTTTTTCATGAAAGGGAGCAAACTCTAATTCATTGAGTAAGAGGCTTTTCTTACATTGATTCATTCATCAAAGGGAGGTTACTCTGATTCATTTGTAAGAGGGAGGTATTTTGATTCATACATCAGCTGATTCTTAAGTGACATGAGCGTCCTTCTGTCATGGTCATGAAAGTTAATTTTATATTGCACAGTTTAAGTCAAATTGGTATATGTTAATATGAGGCTACTGAAGTAAAAATGTAAATACCATGGACTTTTGAGCCATGTCATTCCCAGCTTAGTCAACCCTGCCTTCATTAATACTGCAGCTTCTAAAATGCCCCTAAAATAGTTGGCAAATGTTTGAAGGTTTGTGAAATTATTTACACTGCCAATACGATGTACAAATGTTAAGGGACCCATGAAGATTCCGGGGTAGAATAGGTCTTCAGCAACCCTTGCTTGCCGTAAAAGGTGACTATGCTTGTTGTAAAAGGCGACTTACGAGATCGGGTGGTGAGACTTGCTGACTTGGTTGATGCAGGTCATCGATCCCAGTTACGTGGATCGATGCTCATGATATTAATGACTGGATTGTCTGGTCCAGACTTGATTATTTACAGACCGCCATCATATAGCTGGAATATTGCTGATTGCGGTGTTAAACTACAAACCAACAGCAACAACAAATGTTAAGGATCATGGGAAATATTGCACTATGCATTGTGTTATGCCAAAATACTGTTCAAGCATTAATATTATTTACAGATTAAAATACAAAATGCAGCAAAGAGGTTTAGGTGATGCAGCCTGAGTCATGCTGGTTAGGCTCATCATCAGCTCGGGGCCCTGGCCCCCTCTACATGCAACCCAGACAGTGAATGGGACTTCTCCCAGGAAGTGCCTCCTAGTCAAACCCACATTATTATTATAACAACTATATTCTTGTAACAAGATCTTACAATTCCTATGCAACATGACACAGTTCAATCACAGATAATGCTTCCTATCAAATTGTGCCGAGCCATCTGATGGTGCTTCACATATTCACTCATAAATCTGAAGCCTTGTTTTATTTATATCGAATTTTGTTTTCTTGACTTTTATTTGATTAAAGTAGACTTGTCTGCATTCAATCATAATATATTTTGTGAAGGGGATCCATGTGATTTGAAACTTCATAACCTGTTTCAGGAATTGCCAGTTATTATAGGATATCAAATTTATAATGTGGCTACTTTATGCCAGATGACGACTTGTACTCCCTACTACTGGTACTACTTCCACTATGAAGAGGTCCCGAGATTGTCTTGCTTGTTTGTGTGTCATCGTGTTCCACAGACTTGAGTTGTTGCCCATACTTTCACTCACTTGTTTACCTGTCCAGGCTGCAGTGATGGAGATGATGTAGAGCTAGTCCTCCAGACTTCGCCACCAGCCAGAAATATTATAATTTTATCATTGTTTTGATTATTTGTAGGGATGGTTGGGTAGCCTTGTGGTTAAAGTGTTTGCTCGTCACCCCGAAGACCCAGGTTCGATTCCCGACATGGGTACAATGTGTGAAGCCCATTTCTGGTGTCCCCCGCCGTGATATTGCTGGAATATTGCTAAAAGCGGTGTGAAACCATAATCACTCACTCACTCGATTATTTGTTTCGTTTATGTTTGTTGTAATCAATATTCAACTTTTGTTGATAAACTAGTATTTGAGGATGAGGGTTAGATTCTCTATATAAACCATTAGTTTGCCTTTACAAATATACAAATGCATGAGTATTTACAACCTTTAGACTCCCTGGTTGGAACATGTCCTATTCAACTTTTGATAGGGACAATGACATACGTCTAGGATTTTATCCAAAAAATAGTGTCATTATTGTCCACAATAATTCAACAGAAAATAATTATGCTTCACACAGTTGAAAAAAAAAATTTGCCTGCCACAAAAATTACATTCGTGCATTGTGTTTTTCTATAGAACGAATTCGGGCTCATAGTTATAAATATAAAATATCTGGTTTTGTAGCAGTTGCTTAAAAAATATTTAATCACCATTCAAAATCCCAAGTCCTCCTCCGACCACCCTGTATATTGATGTTTGTCATTGTCTGACTATGTCTTTGATGCAGCTTTTCTAATATTACAGCAATACATATAATAATTTTATCATTGTCTTGATTATTTGTTTCGTTTACATTTGTTGTTAAAATCCACACTCATCAATATTCAAGCTATGACGTTGGGCGTTTGTTTTATTATATTGCCATTATTCTTTTGGCATTTTACATTTTTTTGCCTCATGTTTTCTGTCAGTGAAGATAGGAAAGGTGAGGTAAAATGGGGTTTAACGTGTATTCAAGATTACAGCACTATTAGGGGCAGTCGGGCAGCCTAGTCATTAAAGCGTTCGTTCATCACGCCGAAGACCTGGGTTCAATTCCCAACAGGTACAATGTGTGAAGCCCATTTCTGGTGTCCCCCCCCCCCCCCCCCCCCCCCCCACCGTGATATTGCTGGAATATTGCTAAAAGCGGCGTAAAACCATACTCACTCACTACAGCACGTACATGTATGTTTTTTACTACCGGATTCCTGTTGATTCCTAGTTTTAGGTAAATCCTAATTATATATTAATGGATACTTCCATGAAACATGTGATTCTTTTTTATACCCACTGTACACAGCGCAGGTGAATCAGATGTTCAGATTGTGCGTTGGCTGATTGGCGCCATTGTACTGGCTGGCTCTGATTGTGACCCGTGAAGATCCGGGTCAGAATAGGTCTTCAGCAAGCCATGCAGGTGGTCAGGCTCGCTGACTTGGTTGATGCATGTCATCGACCCCAATTTCATGGATCGATGCTCATGTTGTTAATCACTGGATTGTCTGGTCCAGACTTGATTATTTACAGACCGCCGTCACATAGCTGGAATATTGAGGAGTGCAGGGTTAAGCAACAAACAAACAAACAAACAAAGCTTAGATTGTTTGATCATGCTTGTATTTGACTACTTGTGGCTGCCGAGACTCATCATTCTGCTATCAACCTGTAGGTTATATAATCACAGGTGACTTCTCTATTGTTGACAATAACGACCTTCGACAGTTATTCAAATATGGACCAAAATACCGTGAGCAGCCTCCTACCAATGGGATCACAACTTTAAAACCATTATGGATGCTATCGAAGAATATGCCAAAAATGGGCCAAAAGAGAAGAGGAACCTGTTGAATGTCTTTCAGAGTGGGTTAAGTTAGTGCATGATGTTGTCATTGGTAGAATGAACAATTTTAAAAAGAGGAAACGGAATTGGAATAAACCCATTCTGTCCCAGGTAGCTGTTATCCAAAGTCTGGCTGCCCTACATGAAAAGTTTGTAGTTGTTCCCACTGACAAGGCCTCAAATAACATAACCATTATATGTATCACTGCATGAATTGTTTGATCAAAGAATGAATGACATATCAAATAATGCCACATACAAGGCCAGTATGTTAACTGAGGAAGAAATCTGTCAAGACCACAAATCAGTACTGTCCACTTTTGACTTGACTCTAAAACCTGAAGACATGTCCATTCCTCTTTTGTACTGGATTCCAAGCTCAATAAAAATCTGTACAAAGAGAGATATATTGCAGTGTCCAGCAAATGTACCACCAAATCCCTGTCTCAAAAACTAACCAGAATCCTTAATACAGAAAGTTTCCGAGACAAGTGGATTTAATACCGTATGGATTCTAAAAACTTAAAAGGATTTGCTTGACTTTTTGCAATCTCAGAAAAGAACCAAGTTCCATTCTGTCAAAACATTGGATTTTTCAACTTTGTACACCACTATCCCACATGACAAACTTCATTCCTTGATCCATGGAGCTTTTGCTACAACACGTGGTGACCACAGACACAGTTACGTATCTATATTCAGAGGTTCAGGACAATTTGTGAAAAATGAAAGCAAATGCCATGTGAAGTTTATTGAGAAATCAATATGTGAAATGCCGGACATCCTCATTGATAACATCTCCATAATTTTGGGTGCAAGACATATAGGCAAGAAGTAGGCATCCCCATGGGCACCAATTGTGCTCCCCTCCTTGCAGATCTGTTTCTTTATGTATATGAATAGGAATTTCTGTTCGGATTGGCAATGTCAAAACAAGGTGATTTGGCAAAGAGGTTTAACTTTAGCTTCAGGTATTTCGATGATCTGATATCGTTCAATAACCATCAAATAACAAATTCCCCTCGACTGATTTACTCACCTGAACTAGGACACCGTTGAGACCGCCTCATCTGTTTCATATTTAGATCTATGCATAAAATTTCAGAGTGACAAAACACTCCCCACAAGACTATGACAAGAGGGATGATTTCAGCTTTCCAATAATCAACTTTCCATTCATATCCAGCAGCTCCAGCCCTGTGTGTTTACATTGCGAAATGTTTGAGATACAATCGAGCATGCTCTTTCTACCAAGATTTCAAAGAGTGTCGTACGACCCTTGCTCAGAAGTTGTTGGTTGGTTGGTTTGTTGTTTTACGCCGCACTCAGCAATATTCCAGCTATATGACGGCGGTCTGTAAATAATCGAGTCTGGACCAGACAATCCAGTGATTGACATCCTGAGCATCGATCCACGCAATTGGGATAGATGACCTGCATCAACTAAGTCAGCGAGCCTGACCACCCGATCCCGTTAGTCGCCTTTTACGACAAGCATAGTCGCCTTTTACGGTAAGCATGGGTTGCTGAAGACCTATTCTACCCCGGATCTTCAGAAGTTGTCTGATCAAGGTTACAATATTCAAGGCCTCAGTAAAGCAAGCTTTCACAACAAAAAGTTTTATGGTGGACATTTCCAAATTTGACGCATCAGTAACTAAAATGATGTCCGATATAATTCCCTATTTTGACTTGTACCATATGTTGTTAGGTGAACAATTGACTTGCCTTTGCATGTGTTTGTGACGGGTGCCACAGGTGGGACAGGATACGCTCACTTTTTCGCGAACGCCTGATATCATTACTATTTGATAGGGATTCATAAACACATGCTCATGTTATAGTCGGAATCGTACAATCGACTCTGCTTTATGTAGAGATTTCTGTTGGATGTGGAAAGGGTTTTGTCGCTTTATATTCAGTCACTGGTTTGCAGACATTCACTCAGACAGGACAGACAGCTGGAATACTGTTGACTGCATTCCAAAGAAACATCCACTCACATCGGCCGCATTAGCGGCCTGGGAAAAGATAGCTGGGGGTTGGGTGGATTTTATACCTGTTTTATTGATTTTTCAAAAGCCTTCGACTTTGTCGACAGAGAAAGGCTTTGGCATTTATTAAAAAAAATTTGTCCTGGTACAAAAATGGATAAAGTGTTGCGATCTGTGTAACAAAATGTAAAATGTAAAAACCTCGTGCACGTACATCGAAAAATGTAAATACAGAAGTGTTTGAATATCCCTTAGGTGTACGACAAGGTTGTGATTTGAGTCCGCTTTTGTTCTCATTTTTCATTAATGAATTGGTAAACGGCATTGCGTCCACTTGTACAAATGGTATTCAGTTATTTACAGATTTACTGGGGCTGTACCTTCTGTTATATGTTGATTTTCTGTAAAGCAAAGGATACTTCAGGGAACTGTTGCGAAACATGACCTCTTCAACTAAATTTAGACAAACCAAGAAATTGAACGCAAACTTTACCGACTTGCCCCAATTAAAGTTTGATCGTCGTATAACTATCTTGGTATTTACTTGGCATCATCGATAAACAATCTGACTCTTAAAGCTAAGAAGGTTCTCACAACTGTTCAGCACAGTTTTAGAAGTTTGAAATCTTTCATATCAGCTATAAAGTCTTGCCAATTCTATTGTATGGTTCTGAGGTTTGGAGTATTCAAAGGTATAACTGTTTTGCAAAAATCAAGTAACAATCATGCAAATGGTTTTTTTAAGCAGCCGCAAATCAATAACAGTTTATATTGCACTGGGGAAGGTGAGACGAAGTGTAAAGGGGGTTACCGTTGCGTTCAAAATCACTGATATAGTGATGTACGTCAATCACATACACGTGTGTATCTGTGATTTACTCTTGCTGAGTGTGTGTGAGTCTGATTTTACGCCGCTTTTAGCAATATTCCAGCAATACCACGGCGGGGGTCACCAGAAATGGGCTTCACACATTGTACCCATGTCGGGAATGGAACCCGGGTCTTCGGCGGGACGAGCGAACGCTTTAACCACTAGGCTACCCGATGCATGTGAATGTGCCAGTCAACACAAATACATAAATAATTCTACCAAATAACAGTTTCACCTACTAACAAATAATACTAATTCACTTTTCGTGAGAAAGCCTTAGTTACTGGAAGATGCGAGTGGTGATTTAGGCACAAAGCCTGTGCTAGATGGAATGTTGGAGTGAGTGAGTGAGTTGCATTTTACACCTTATTACATGTTGATCCTAACTGTACCAGTTGTGTTTACAACAATGTGTGCTTGCCGACTAAAGGAATCAGGTGGTCAGGCTTGGTGACTTGATTGGTCACCTATCAGGAAGACCAAAGTAGCAATCACTAGTTCATCTGGACCAGAAATACGTATTTACAGGTTTTTGCAGATTTGTTTGTTTGTTGTAAAACGCCGCACTTAGCATTATTCCAGCTATATGACGGCAGTCTGTAAATAATGGAGTCTGGACCAGGCAATCCAGTGATTAACATTATGAGCATCGATCCGCGCAATTTGGATATGATGACATGCATCAACCAAGTGAGCGAGCCTGGCCACCCAGGAAGACCCGATCCCGTTAGTCGCCTCTTACGACTAGCGTTTTCGCTTTTCCGGCAAGCATGGGTTGCCGAAGACTTATTCTCTACCCTGATCTTCACGGGTCTTTTGCAGGTCAGATTATTATGCAAAGAGGTGCGTATTCGAGGAGACGATTTTAAGTAGACTGGATTAATATGCAAGGAAAGCCCAATATGATCATAAAATTGAATTATAGATTAATACAGTACATGCATCTTACCCAGATACTCCCTGTCCAAGAGGACCTCTGTCTAGTGGTAGCGCGTCCGCCCGGAGAGCGGAAGGTCCGGATTTTGATCCCCGGCCGCGTCATACCAAAAGACGTTAAAAGATAGTACTTGTTGTTACCCTGTCTGGCGCTCGGCAATAAGGGGCTAAAACAAGGACTGGTCGGCTCGGAGTCAGTATACTGTGTCTGAGTGGGGTATTCGTGTTTAACTGCGGCATGGTATCTCAGTGAGCTAACAGTATAAATCGGACTAGTACAAGCAGCCACACACCAACACACACGTGCATGCACGTCGCTATAATCTTTGCATTAATCTTTGACGCGACGTTAAACACCATTTCCCCTGACCTGTCCAAGATCGCTCAGTCATGTGGTCGTTAGGGTTGACCGGAAGGTGCTGACCTCCACAGGAAGTTCCTTCCACGGAGCGCACCCAGCTCTGCTGATTGTCCTGTTACCATGCTTTGTTGTGCAAGCTGGTTGCACCACCATCTGTTGTTAGCGTGCTGATAGTTCAGGCTGGTAAAACCTGTAAGTTCTCGTAGGCCCACTGTAGCCAGACTATGGAGTGACTTATAGACAAGTACAAGCGGCTTGAACGTGATTCTCTGTCTCACTGGAAGCCAATCCCGTTCTTTGAGGACCTGTGTTACGTGGTCGTGACACTCGACATCATGTGATGAGCCTGGTAGTTGTACACGCTGTTGCTTGTCGAGACCATTTTGCTGAATACCATGTTGCAATAGTCTAAAAACATTTGAGAAAGACGTTGTTCACATATGTACTGATTTTTCTGATTTTCCTCTCCGGTAGGTATGCATTTTACAGATGTTATTCACATGGTTTCTCAAACTGAATGATGGATAAATGATAACATCAATTTTTTTGCGTGACTGCTAGGTTGAACAATACTGTTTCAAACTTTTATATTGGAAATTTGAAGTTTGGGCTGCATTAGTTGCATTGCAGTTTTGTCATCATTCAATTTGATGTTATCAATGTTGGCTGTGACGCGGTCTCGATCTCATGTTTCAATACAGACTGCTGCATTGGGAGACCTGTTCAAGAGGTCAGCCTAGTTGAAGAAGGAACTTTTCTTTAGTAGATACCAAGAACAATTTTCAAGTTCTCTTCATTCAGCCAACACAGCCTGTCATTTGTATGGATGTCAAACTCTAAACTGTAATTTGTGCCTTTTGGAAATTGGGACACAGCAGAGCACATTTTAGAATGTTAAAGACTTGCAGAACAGGAACGAATGGGTGATGATGTTAGGCAGTTTGACCATTGGAAGAGGATGCTGGTCGTTAAGACCCTCGGACTTGATATACGATTGTTCTGCACCTCATAATGGAGAGGAGATAATTTATTACGAATAATATCAATGACAAAAGAGCCACTTTCTGCACATGGACATATATGTTGCAAGCAGCCAAGCTTATCAACGAAACAGTCGTTGTGCAGTCATTTCAGTGGTTGGCAAGTGCATGCAAGATGCTAAATCCAAGTTCCAGACGACGGGAAAGAAACCATGTGAATGATTGTGAAGAAAATGTGCTCAAGAAACGGTTTTAGTTGAAGTTGAATCTGTCCATATATTTAATCCTCTCTGACGTTGCGTTACAGTTTGAAGCTAAGCAAGATCACCTCACGTCTTACATGTGAATATGGCTTTGGCTGCATTCCTTGTGAAGGAGGGAAACAAGTTCACACTTATCATGAGTTATTTAGAGAAGACAAAGTCAATCATTATTTTAACATGGGTATGTCTAAGGCCAATGATGATCACGTGATAGAAAAGTGGATGCAGCTGGTTCGAGATCCCCCATTAAGCTGACACGTCGTAATATAACTGGAATAATGTTACAATCGGCGTGAAACCCAACTCATTCACTCACTTATCCCCCAGAGATAGGTGTTGCCGCAAGAAGCACAGTATGATACTCTCGCCAAAAATCTTTTCACGTTTTTCGTTTTCACAAAAACAAGTGTCCTTGTAACATTGTAACGTTGCAGCATTAGCTTTAGCGTTATCAAAAAACATACGTTGTACGGTTGAACGATGAATATGAGGTTCAGAAAAACTACAAAGAGAAACCAAACATTTCAACACAACCTGAACCATTCAAAGTATACAAATATTCTACATATTTGCATACAGTTGCATAATAATAATTCCTTAAACAATTGTGCTCTGTTCAGATTAATTATACATAAAGACATTATTAAGGTACGGAAACAAAACTCACATCTGTGTTCTGCCATAAACCATACGTGAACCCTCTTGACAACACGGAGGCCTTCTGTCTTACTCACAACATGTGCTGATCATGTCATCAGGTTTGTTTGTTTGTTGTTTAACGCCGCACTCAGCATTATTCCAGCTATATGACGGCGGTCTGTAAATAATCGAGTCAGTTCAGTTACGTCACGAACAATGGCGGTCACCTGGCGACATGTCACGCTATATTATACGGGGATAACGATGGTCCATGTGCCTTGACACACACCTTTGATGGTGCACACCACATACCTAGTTTGGGGCACGGGTGGCCCAGTCGTCTAAGGCGCCGCGATTCGCTGTGCAGAGTCGCGTCCCTTATGCACGCCAGAAACATATGATTGTGGGTTCGAATCCCGGTTCGCCCCGATTATGTTTCTAGGTTTGTCAGCACCATACCCGTGCTCGTGGGTTTCACCGAATTGGTAAACGTCTGAGACCTGCATCACTTCGGGCTTTCCTCCCACATTAATCTGACACGCCGTGATATAACTGGAATACTGTTAAAAGCGGCATTAACCCAACTCACTCACTCACTCACGTACCTAGTTAGTAATAATGTGATCTACAGGTGTATGTTGGTGACCAATGCAAGTATTTCATTGTCAACAAATGAGGGCCAAATCCCTTTAATTACTATTTCAACTGGACAGTATTGATGGAAATAGTCATTGTCCAGGCAGTATGCCACGTCACACCTGTAATCACCAGGTAGTACACACAATAACCAATCACTAGTTCACATGGTGACACGTACACTGTTGCGGTTCCTGACGTTGAACTGTCTGTGTCCCGGTGGAGCAGCTACCGTATTTACCGTTAACAACAACCGTCTGTGGTGAGGTTCAGGAGCAGGATGCTGTGGGCGATTCAGGAAGCCGGACATCACGGTGAACCACAAAGAAAATATCTATAAAGATCAAAGGATGGATCTGGACTATATCGCACGGAATCGGATGAAAGACTTGTGCGTAATAAAAATGTCGATGAAATCATCAGTTTGCCATTTGAGTTAAATTTCAAACGTAACATTTAAAGAAGTGTATGTCAATGAATTGTTTGATAATCATGATTTAGAATGTATGTGGTACGCATGTTTAGAAAGTAGTGCAGCTGCCTCAACCGTGAAGATCCGGGTAAGACCCGGCTACCCGTGCTGGTCGTGAGAGACGACTAACGGGATCGGGTGACGAGGATCATGGTTAGTGCATGTTATCGTATTCCAATTGCGCAAATCGCTGCTCATGACGTAAATCACTGGTCTGTCACTTCAGAACGCCTTCAATAGCTGGATGATTGCTGAGTGCGGCGTAAAATAATAAACAAAACAGCTAATTCGGTGGCTGAATGTTGTTTATCGCCGCAATATATCACGACAAAAAAATCAGATGTCACAAATCCCGACCACACGATGCTCAATTAGGCGGCTCTTACAAAAGACATTAACGGGGGCCTATTGTATGGGGCGGGGTTCACGAGCCCGACTGCGTTCCAGATATATGACAACTGCAACAAAAACAAAAACAAAACAGTGACTGATATCATGAACATAGTCGGGGTACGATGACACAAGTGAGTGAGTGAGGTTTTACGCCGCTTTCGCAATATTCCAGCAACATCACAGCGGGGGACACAACAGATGGGCTTCACACATTGCACCCATGTCGGAATCAAACCCGGGTCTTCGGCGTTACGAGCAAACGCTTTAACCACTAGGCCTAGGCTACCCGACCGCCCCGAGCCTGACCACCCGACCCATTAAGTCGTATGACATGCATGGGTTTCTTAGGACCAATGTTTACCTGGAGTTTACATGTTATTATAAACGGAGACTCATTCACAAACTAAATTGCCAGACCCGTTCTCAGAACTGCCTGAACAGTGCTTAAAAATTGCTTCAGCTGTTCAAACTTTGGCTGATCGGTACACAACGATCATCAAGCCATTTGTTGACTTTTTACAAATGTTTTCACATCAGAACAGTCCGCCATAGGACAAGGACCCACTGTGAATGAGATGTTATACACTTAAAACTGAATTATTCTTATGAAAATGATCATGTTCATGATACATATTGAATGTTTTTTCTTATACTCTTGGTTTTATTAATGTCTAAAATGAGGTCGAAAGGCTTATTTTTGAATGTCTTGAGAAAACCTAACAATGAGCAAGTCCGTGGCCGAAATGAATTGATTAACATACGTTGGAATTGTCCTTATATCCTAAAATAATCAGCTTTGGTTAAAACACGGCTGTCTGTAAGTAATTGGGTCTTGACGAGACAAACCAGTGAGTGGGAGCACGAGCAAGATCCACGTCATGGCGGCATAATGAGAGCAGTTGGCAAAGTCAAAAACACGTCTTTCGCTATCTAACGTCGGCTCTTGAAACGAGCATTGGACGCTAGGATTCAATTCTTTCTGGAAATGTGCTTTGGGCCTCGGGTTACCAGGACGACAAAGTTTCCCGCCTATTAATTACGGAAATGGTCGAGTGATGAATGTAAAGATGGCTGACTGGTCACGTGTTCTGTGGAATATGACTGATGCCGGTCACGTGTAATCAATCAACAGGTGAAACGGCTTGAGAGAATGAGAGAATGAGAGGCGTTCCTCTATATATCAGTACAACTACAGGTCAAGCTACCTGAGAGAACGTGACATTCCTCTATATATCAGTAGAGCTACAGTTCAAGCTACCTGAGAGAACGTGACATTCCTCTATATATCAGTACAACTACAGGTCAAGCTACCTGAGAGAACGTGACATTCCTCCATATATCAGCACAACTATAGGTCAAGGTACCTGAGAGAACGTGACATTCCTCTATATATCAGTACAACTACAGGTCAAGGTACCTGAGAGAACGTGACATTCCTCCATATATCAGTACAACTACAGGTCAAGGTACCTGAGAGAACGTGATATTCCTCCATATATCAGTAGAACTACAGGTCAAGCTACCTGAGAGAACGTGACATTCCTCTATATATCAGTACAACTATAGGTCAAGCTACCTGAGAGAACGTGACGTTCCTCTATATATCAGTAGAGCTACAGGTCCAGCTACTGGAGAAAACGTGATATTCCTCTATATATCAGTAGAGCTACAGGTCCAGCTACCTGAGAGAACGTGACGTTCCTCTATATATCAGTACAACTATAGGTCAAGCTACCTGAGAGAACATGACGTTCCTCTATATATCAGTAGAGCTACAGGTCCAGCTACTGGAGAGAACGTGATATTCCTCTATATATCAGTAGAGCTACAGGTCCAGCTACTGGAGAGAACGTGATATTCCTCTATATATCAGTAGAGCTACAGGTCCAGCTACTGGAGAGAACGTGATATTCCTCTATATATCAGTAGAGCTACAGGTCCAGCTACTGGAGAGAACGTGATATTCCTCTATATATCAGTAGAGCTACAGGTCCAGCTACTGGAGAGAACGTGATATTCCTCTATATATCAGTAGAGCTACAGGTCCAGCTACTGGAGAGAACGTGATATTCCTCTATATATCAGTAGAGCTACAGGTCCAACTACTGGAGAGAACGTGATATTCCTCTATATATCAGTACAACTACAGGTCAAGCTACCTGAGAGACTATACTAGACATCCGTAGAAGTACTTCTTGAAGTACCTGGTTCTTGCTTCATCCAACCTTTCCTATGTACACGTATTGTTTATGTAATGTAACACAGATGTGATGAAATAAGGGGCACTGGGTTCCCGATCGTCCACCGCATTTCAATACGCTTTGTAGATTTGCGTCCCTTAGGCGGGCCAGGATCTGATGAATCGAATTCCAGATTCGCTTTGATTATGACCCTTGGTTTCTCCGCCTCATCTTCTCACACGATCTGCATCAATTTAGATTTTCCTCAAAATAAAGCTGATAATTTGTGATCTTATTCTGTCAAGAGCGGCGTTATCCAACTTACTCATTCACACACACAGGGGTTATTAAAATATATAAACACCAGAATAAATCAGAGTGGAAAATATGTTCATACCAGTTAGTTGATATATATCCTCCTAGTCACTGTCTCTTTGTAGAATACTTCCGTGAAGGCTTTCATATACCCTACCACACAGGCACTGCAAACCACGCGATGACCTACACGTCATACAAAAACAGGTTATTTCCTTTGGCAATTATTGTCCGCGGGTTACATAAATTACTTGCTTTTTATGTTCAGTTTACTTACCGTTTGTAGACAGACTGGAATTTCTGAACTCAATCGGAAGCAGGTCCATTATAAAAACAGCACGCCAGCAAATGAATAAAGCTGTGCATTCGCGACCAACTTGTGTTATTCCGGGACAAGCCGAATATCTTCTTGCAGGTTACGGAAAGGGGCGAGTGGTGACGAATGAAAGCTGTGGTGCAGTGTCACATGTACATGTGACACTTCTTTTATGCAGAAACCGATCCTGTGGAGATTCTTAGGTGAGATTGATGCTGGATGGTAATCTGTCTACAATATCGTTTCTATAAATATTCCGTTATTTGAAATGGTTAGATATGAAGATGTCGATAAGGGGTCATTATTAGTGTAATACTGTTTTAAAGTTTTCAGGAGGAAATTGTCCATGGTAAACAGTATGAAGTAAAGGTTTTACACCTTCGTGTGTTAATAGTCCACTCCTTTTATATACAAACTGATTCGCTGGACCTTCTTAGGTGAGCCTGATACGGGATGATAATCTGTTTACAAGTATTTACATAATTATTTCACTTTTTCAAATTGTTGGCTGTAACATAAATCGATAAGGAGCGGGTTCAGTTGTCCAGGAATAAAAATGAAGATGAAAAAAATTATACAGCAAACTACGATTATAACGAACTCAAAGGGACCGCTACTTTCAGTTCGTGATAACCGTAGTTCGTTATAAGCATATATACATATATAACTACAGCAAATTCTTTTGGGGGGAGGGGGAAGTAACTTCGTTATATCCGTCAGTTCGTTATAAGCGTGTTCGTTATAAACGTAGTTTACTGTATATAAAACAAATTATCCATTTCATATGTATCTACTTATTGGTCATTCGTTCAACGAGTTGCACAAACCCACCTTGGTGTAATTTTTAAAAAATGTTTTCAGGAGTAAATAATCCTGAAGATGAAGGTTTCGATGATGGTTTTGGTGGCCGCAATGGTCAGTTTTCACCACAACAGGTCGTTCCCTGGATTCCTTCCTAACAGACCCATGTGGAGGGGCAAACCCTATCCCTGGAACAGCCGGCCAAGGAGGGATTGGTGTAAGAGCCATCAAAGCGGATGTGTTTTTAGATATTGCTAATTCTGCATTCAACGCTGGGGCCCTTGCTCGTGCGTTGAAGCTGCAATGCCAAACGGTAAGACTGCGGAAGGGTCATGCTCACGTAGCGCACAGTGTGTGTGTGTGTGTGTGTGTGTGTGTGCTGCTTTTACTAGTCCGGACTGATGCCGATGTTTTAGTGCTAGCCCACAGAGATTCCATGCCGCAGTTTAACATGAATACCCCACTCAGACACAGAATACTGACTCCGAGCCGACCAGTCCCTTTTTAGCCCCTTAATGCCGAGCGCCAGGCAGGGTAACAACAAGTACCATCTTTAAACGTCTTTTGGTATGATGCGGCCAGGGATCGAACCCTTGACGTTCCACCGTGCCGGCGGACGCTCTACCAATAGACTACGGAGGCGGTCTATATTTTATTTTTGAAATACAAGCGCAAAATATGTATGTTAAACCCAAGAAAACAAAAACAAATACAAACTTAATAATTTCTTATTAGGTAATTTTGTCAAAGACAATTAACACAGTCGTAAATGTTTAACAATACTCAATATTACTAATATTTTCAATTTGTTTCAATTACGAAGTTATTCATTCAAAATTGCTGCATTTCCGCCGTGCATGTTTGCAATAAGACGCGCGAGAGGACACGTGTCATTATGCGATTTGCCTCGGAACGACAAGAGTGATCACGAACACTCTGGAAGTGTAACGTCTATACTAGCCACATAAAGAAACTGTGCACGGAGAAAATATAGATATAAGGGCACACCGTCCATATGTGAAATATAGGTTTGAACATAGCAATTATTGGAGACATTCAAACGCTCATGCACGTGCCATGCGATATGACGTCATTGATGGGGGCCTATGGACGTGCAATGTGTTACTGCACGTGCATCCTGTGCAGCTGTACACAGCATGTACAAGTCAAAATTCGCTTTTCACTTTGGAAACCATGATCTGTGGTCATTCAAAAATTAAAAACTTCTCAGGCGCAGACACAAGCATATCACAAGCAAATCATGCCAAGATTGACAGCTGCACAGCGTCATGAAGCCATTGGAATGATCCGAGCGGGAATGAGGCAACAACAGGTGCTAACACATTTCCAATGCCATCGTAACACGATATCGGCATTGGTGAGGCGTTATCAGAACACAAATGACGTTGCCGACCACCCACGTTCAGGACGTCCCCGAGTAACGACGCCAAGACATGACAGATGGATTCGAGTTACACATCTCCGACACAGGTTCCAAACGGCAGTAACGACGTCCCAGACAATTCCTGGACTGCGCCGTATCGATCCCAACACTGTCAGGAATCGTTTACGTCAGTACGGGATTCGACCACGACGCCCTGCCATACGTCCCATCCTGACACACCGTCATCGAGTCAACCGTCTAAGATGGTGTCGAAATCATGTTCGCCAACCTCGAATATGGTGGAGAAATGTTGTCTTTACAGATGAATCGAGGTTCAACATTTACCACAGTGACGGGCGCCAACGTGTCTACCGGCGTTTGGGAGAACGTTATGCACGCAACTGTATTGTGGAGAGGAATCGTTTTGGAGGTGGCTCTGTGATGATTTGGGGTGGATAACAGCACGGCACCGAACCCCTTTGGTGGTTGTTCAGGGCAATCTCACCGGTGTTGGCTACAGAGATCAGATTCTGAGGCCTGTGGTCATTCCTTTCCTGCAACGTCATAGCCCGGGATTGACATTTCAACAGGACAACGCTCGTCCTCACACGGCTAGGGTCGCAATGGATTTCCTTCACCATAACAATGTCATGTTACTGCCATAACCTGCAAATTCTCCAGATCTCTCCCCAATAGAGCATGTGTGGGATGAAATGCAGCGCCGTCTGTTTCGTCTTCCACATCCTCCAGTTAACGTCGGTGACTTGGCACAGGATCTGAGGAGGATATGGCAGGCCATTCCCCAGGCCTTCCATGCCCATTTGGTGGACTCCATGCGTCACCGATGCACTGCTGTGATTCACGGACAGGGTGGCCATACCCGTTATTGACTTTGTGACTTTGTCGTTTGACCCCCTACTCCATTTTGATCTTCTGACGTCATCGTAACAGATGTTGTTCAGGTCCCGTTGACATTTTCTTATGGTCCGATCATTCAGCTGCTACAGCGTCTGCATCATTTTGTTCTTGCTGTGTTGTATTTCAATCCAGAATATATTTTCTCCGTGCACAGTTTCTTTATGTGGCTAGTATATAAGCGTTTGACAGTAATGTTAAGAACGTTAACGAGTCTGCTGACTCGAGCCTAGAGCACCGGCTTCTAGGTAAATGCGATCACTTTCTATGACACAAATGTTTTAACAAACACTACCCTCATACGTTTGTGGTTCACGTGTCATTCATTTAAGTGCATGAAACGCTAGAAATGTGATCCGACAGGTATTGATACTTTACATTCTTTTCAAGATGTCGGTGGGTGTTAAACTCTCTCATTCACTATAACATGAATATAAAGTATGCTGGACAAGTACTCCAATATAAATTGATTTGACAAATATTTTCTCAGATGACGGTGGGTCTCCAAGGTGACTACGATGAAGTGTCAACCATCCTTGTATTTATGGAGCACGTCCACAACGCTTCGACAGACTTCATCACCGACATGGGCAACTTTGAGGCGGCACTCCGTACTACTCTTTGTAGAATCCAGATTGCCGCCGACTCTGTAGGCTCCACCCTCCTGCTCCACATTACCCGCGAGGCCGTGGCATTGAAGTACAGAAACATCCGACCAGTCGCCAACATGCATCAACGAGACTACATCGTCTTTAGAGACTCCGAAGCCTACCTGCAGGCTCTGTCTGGTTTCTATGGCAACTGATGCCAGGTAGACACGGCAATTCTGTCACAGATACTTAAAATTCTGGTTTCGTTTGAACATATTTTGTATCGTTGGGGCTGAGATGGACACAGGTGAACACAAGCACAAGTAGTTCCAACGCGGATTGCAAACAATTCTGGCTTTTTAAAACTGTCGTGATGTGCTCAAACTTTCGTTTACGAGGATATAATCGTGCTGCAGGGTTTTGTGGTCGCTGTAGTTTGTTGCTGACCATACATTAGAGCGCTACTCTGCCAATCCACTTGTTCTTACATGGTTTGTGACGGATGCCACCAATGGGCAGATAACTCTCACCTTTTCGCTAACACCTGGTATCATCACTAGTTGATAGTGATTCATAAACCCATGCTCATGATAAAGTCAGAAGCGCACAGTAGACTCCCGATGAACGTCAGAATGTCACGTGATTACATTGACAATCGAGCGGAGACATAACGAACTACTTTAGGGGAATTTCTCAATGTCTAAAAATAACGTTAAAAATCATTTGGGAAACCTGAGAGCGACATCGATTCAGGCTAAGAATGATGCAGGCTTTGAAGTCAGACAGATCATGTATATGTCGGGTCACCGAAATGAAGCGTCCATTCGAAGCTATAACAGAGAATGTTCGACTTACCAAGAGCAATCACTGTATTCCACGCTGTCTTGTATTGCTTTGGGAAATCCATTTTCAGCATCAGCCGGGGCTGGATTTTTTTCCAACTCTAACTTGTCTGGGTGCAACTTTTATTTCAAGTGAATGACATTGCCATAGCCGCCATTGGAATTCCAAATGGAATGTTTGAGACGGATGACGTCACGACGTCACAAATCTCCGCGTTGATATAGTTCGCTATAAATAATTAATGTTTGAGGGTTAATGGATTGTTTTGTTGTGATTTATGTATCTGTCAATATAAGAATTGAAGCTATATTTGTTGACGTTCATCAATTGTTGACGTTGACAGTGCCTTACCTGAGCAAATTTTCCATGAACCGCTTCGCGACATTGAACGCACACGTGAGGCACTGTCTTCATCAGCTGATGAACATCACCAAATACAACTTCAATTAAGGATTGACTATGTATTTCTTTCGGTTCATTGAGGTATGAATCGAAAACCCGATGTGCAAACGTTTATAAGAATACGCTACGCGGATTTATACAGTTTCATACCTCAATGAACCGAAAAAAATACACAAAACAGCTGTATATCAAAGCCGACAAAAATGACGACATTGATAAACGTTCCAGGTGTAGGAATACATACTGTGGCGTGACATGAATCAGGTGATTGTTTAATTTATGCACATAACTTGACACTCCTACAAAGTCAGTAGCCAATCAACGGAGAGTAGGAACAAAACAATGTTCATAAGACCTGCCAATCAAGGCAAGAGACGAGAAGAAGTGCAACAGTCAGACTGTAACGAACCGGGAGAAGGTGGCTGTTTCAAATGACATGGTCAGTTAAATTATTCCTCAAATGACGAGTCGCCATTCGGCTTATCCCGAAATAACACGAGTGGTGGCGAGTGCTTCAAGTCACGACTCGTGATCTGTGAGGCTGTATCATTCATATGAAAAAATAAATATATTATGCAAATATTGTTTTATTCCATTAAACATGTCGGCGGTGTACAACTGTTGAATATATTGATAAACATTGCTGTATATATTGCTTAAAAGATTGGACGTGTATACACAGCTGAAACATATACCAAATAGTGAGTGAGTGAGTAAGTATGGTTTTACGCCGCTTTTAGCAATATTCCAGCAATATCACGGCGGGGGACACCAGAAATGGGCTTCACACATTGTACCCATGTCGGGAATCGAACCCGGGTCTTTGGCGTGACGAGCGAACGCTTTAACCACTAGGCTACCCGACCGCCCCATATACCAAATAACCATACAACGTGTGTTTAACGCCAGAAGGTAAACAAAGTATTTGTACTATTTTGTTCAATTACTATTTGGCATGGTGCAAATATGTGACGGACACGGCTTGCAATGACCAAGTTTACAAAAATATTAACAAGAGCCCCTTGTTGTTTTCGTATAGTAGTGTAAAGTATAGTAGTTTAAAGTATAGGAGTGTACAAGTATAGGAGTGTAAAGTATAGGAGTGTAAAGTATAGTAGTGTAAAGTATAGTAGTGTAAAGTATAGGAGTGTAAAGTATAGGAGTGTAAAGTATAGTAGTGTAAAGTATAGTAGTATAAAGTATAGGAGTGTAAAGTATAGGAGTGTAAAGTATAGGAGTGTAAAGTATAGGAGTGTACAAGTATAGGAGTGTAAAGTATAGGAGTGTAAAGTATAGGAGTGTAAAGTATAGGAGTGTACAAGTATAGGAGTGTACAAGTATAGGAGTGTACAAGTATAGGAGTGTAAAGTATAGGAATGTAAAGTATAGGAGTGTACAAGTATAGAAGTGTACAAGTATAGGAGTGTACAAGTATATACGCATTATAATCGGTTCACAAAATGGTGAAGAAAGAAAAGAAGAAAATACGGAGCAACGTTAAAACATTATGGAATGATGCCGACAAGATTAAGTGTAAGAGATTGAGTTGGTGTTTAACGCCGCTTTGAACATTTTTCCAGTTGTATCACCTGATATTGAATCTATTTCTCAAATAATTCGGTTCATAGAGCCTTACATTAAATCTGTTTCACAAACCTCGGCTCACAGAGCCATATAATAAATCTATTTCACAAATACTTCGGCCCACAGAGCCGTACAATGGATCTATTTCACAAATACTTTGGCCAATAGAACCGTACAATGGATCTATTTCACAAATACTTCGGCCAATAGAGCCGTACAATGGATCTATTTCACAAATACTTCGGCCAATAGAACCGTACAATGGATCTCTTTCACAAAAACGTCAGCCCACAGAGTCCTACAAACAAACTGGTGGCCAAAGACACGTGCAATTAAACTATTTCACGTAACATGATGATCCAGCATAACCATCGTTATAAAATGTGTTGTTCCATAACATTTGAAAATATTCGTTGGAGAGGATTAGATAAATCGAAATATGTCCACATGTATTCAGACTTCTGAGTATCTGTCACAGGAGTGGCGTGTCTACCTGGGATCAGTTGCCATAGAAACCAGACAGAGCCTGCAGGTAGGCTTCGGAGTCTCTAAAGACGATGTAGTCTCGTTGATGCATGTTGGCGACTGATCGCATGTTTCTGTACTTCAATGCCATGGCCTCGCGGGTAATGTGGAGCAGAAGGGTGGAGCCTACAGAGTCGGCGGCAATCTGGATTCTACAAAGAGTAGTACGGAGTGCCGCCTCAAAGTTGCCCATGTCGGCGATGAAGTCGGTCGACGTGTTGTGGACGTGCTCCATAAACACAAGGATGGTGGACACGTCATCGTAGTCACCTTGGAGACCCACCGTCATCTGAGAAAGTATTTGTCAAATAAATTCATATTGGAGTACTTGTCCAGCATTCTTTATATTCATGTTATAGTGAATGATAGAGTTTAACACACACCGTCATCTTGAAAAATGTTTGTAAAATCAATTAATATTGGACTACTTGTCCAGCATATTTGGTTTCATATTATAGTGTATGAGAGAGTTTAACACCCACCGACATCTTGAAAAGAATGTAAAGTATCAATACAAATCGGATTACATTTCTAGCGTTTCATGCACTTTAATGATGGACACGAACCACTAACTTATGAGGGTAGTGTTTATTTAAACATTTGTGTCATAGAAAGCGATCGCATTTACACAGAAGCCGGTGCTCTAGGCTCGAGTCAGCAGACTAGTTAACGTTCTTACCTGCCAAACGCTTACTTATAATCGTACGTGTTACGCTTCCAGAGTATTCGTTATTACTCCTGGCATTCCGTGGCACACCGAATAGCGACACGTAACTCTCGCGCGGCCATTAACGACGTTTAGACGCATTGCAAAAATGCACAGCGCAAATAGAATAAACACGAAAAATTCCATGGATATTTTCGAAATAACTGGAATGCCATTAACATCAAATTGATTATTTTTTGTAAATATTGTGTACGTTTAATTATTTATGACTTTGTCACTTTTGGTACTTATGCAATCCACATAACTGCACAAACATAGATTTTGATTGATTTGGGAGAGTGAGTCAGTATTTCAGTTAGTTAGGTTTAACGCCTCTATTACATGATTGCATGATGTTGGAGTACAGGAGTCCGTATCTAAAAATAGACGCCCTCATGCATATTCATGACCATCTCCACTTCAGGCGCGCGTGTGGAGATAGTCATGAATATGCATGAGGGCGTCTATTTTTAGATACGGACTCCTGTGGTTGGAGTAACGCCAAATGTGACACAGATCTTACCACGTTTTGAGAAAATAAAAACGTCAAAACCATTTCAATGGGTTTATGAATTACCATCAACATTTGGTGATACCAGGGGAGTTTGAGCACGAACATGGGAATGGTGCTGATAAACCAAAGATCAGTTCCTACCAATGATTAGCGGACCCTGGCGTGTTTAAGGGGCGCAACTCTGCACAGTCAATTCCCTCGACTAAGACGACAGGGTATCCTATGTATGGTCCTCGGGTTCTTTTGTCTTTTTTTTATGTTTTACGCCGCACTCAGCAATATTCCAGCTATAAGACGGCGGTCTGTAAATAATCGAGTCTGGACCAGACACTCCACTGATTGACATCATGAGCATCGATCAACGCAGTTGGGACATGCATCAACCAAGTCAGCGAAACCTATGATTATGGGTTCTAATACCGGTCGCCTCGATTATGTTTCCAGGTTTGTCAGCATACCCGTGCTCGTGGGTTTCACCGAAGTGGTAAACGTCTGAGACCTGCATCACTTCGGGCTTTCCTCCCACATCAAGCTGACACGCCGTGCTATAACTGTACACTGTTAAAAGCGGCGTTAAACTCAACTCACTCATTCACAGTCCGTCCTGATATATACTGCTAGGCAAAAGAAAGTATACACCCAGGTTTGATCGTGGCTAAAACTGAAACAAAACGAGATGGATGTTCGATGGCGATGTATTAGATACGGGTATCATTATTATGTTCTGTGTCATAAGTTGGAAGTGTTTCAGCTTCTGGTTTCATCCTAGTAACGTTTTGTCATTTTTTTTATCAAATCCAATTATCAAATGCATACTTTCATGAAAATGAAAAACAAATATAGATTATCTCATTTAGATTTCACCTTTCAGTTCACTCGTGAAAGCGCAAACAACCACCCCTACCCAGGTTTTGGTGTGGAGAGACAGTTCCCAAAGGCGTTATGGCGCCGCCAGTAAATTCAGAAAAGACAAGCCTTATTCCAAACAGCCGAGACGCCGAACGGCAGACGACAATAAGGACAGTCCGACAGAACCTAACCGCGCTATGTGTTGTCTGGATGTTCACGTTTACAGCGTACTCAGGATTACAGAACCTGGAAGCAAGTCTCAATCTCGATCTCGGAATCTACTCTTTAGCCGCCATAACCGGAAGTGGCCTCATCACGTGCATCCTTGCTCCCGCCATCATCAAATTCACCGGATGCAAAGGAGCTCTGATTATATCCTGGATATGTTTCTGTGTGTTTGTCGGTTCCAACTATTACCCGAAGACCTATTCCTTGATTCCAGGCTCCATAATTATCGGTTTAGGAACTGGACTCCTATGGACCGCTCAAGGTGTATACGTGACTACCTCTGCTCTTGATTATTCCGATGTTACAGGTGAAAAAATAGATTCTGTGGTCAGTAGATTTTTTGGAATTTTTTGCATGGCGTTCCAGAGCACTCAGATATGGGGTAATCTCATTAGCTCCCTTGTTTTTCGTGATGTTAATAATAACATCACAATCGATGATGTAACTCATTGCGGAGCAGACGACTGTCCTGTGAATCTCCCGCCATTTTCGAACCAGACGTCACCGATATCAAACAAACCAGACGACACGACGGTGTATGTTTTACTGACGATCTATCTCGGTTGTGTTGTGGCTGGACTTGTTATAACTGTACTCTTCCTGAAGCCAATCAAATCCCGTGGATCTGAGAGGGATACGGGCGCCATGACACTTCTGACGTCAACACTGCGTCTTCTTGTGACCGACCTGAACATGGTGTTGCTGGTGCCATTCTGTCTCTACACAGGCATGGAGCAGGTGGTTCTGTTTGCTGAATATACAAAGGTGGGTGCAAGGGGACTAGTGTCTTAACTATTGAAACATTTGCAACATAAAGACATATTTTCTGTAACACGAACCTTTGAAATGAAGCGCCACCTTTGTCAGCAAATTCCTGAGACATTTGGTAGAGACCCAGATTTCGTGTCTTCCACTATTTAACGGGGCGGTCGGGTAGCCTAGTGGTTAAAGCGTTCGCTCGTCACGCCGAAGAGCCGGGTTCGATTCCCGACATGGGTACAATGTGTGGAGCCCATTTCTGGTGTCCCCCGCCGTGATATTGCTGGAATATTGCTGAAAAACGGCGTAAACCATACTCACTCACTCCCACTCCACTATTTACTGACAGTGTTTAACTAATCAAAGGATAATGTAATCAGTTCCATGCCAACTTCTTGCTCCCTCATCGTGTTCAACGTTGCACGGCTATGTATTTTTATCCTTCATAGGCAAGACGTGGCCCCGACTCATCCTTAAAAAACATAATACAGAACTTGTTATCCATACAGATTGTAATATGTCTTAATGACAACCATGGACTTCACATGTGCTCTATATTATGCCCCTAACACAGTTATCTTTGGGTAACCTTTTGTTTACTTGTTTACAATTTAAACGCTACTCTGTCTGGGAGGTTAAAGGCGGGATCACTTTTGGCTTCTGGGTCTCTAGCAGTAAAGGGCGTACAGGACGACTAAGTGGATCGGGTTGTCAGGGTTGTAGACGTTGTTGTTGACGTCGTGTCATCGTACCCTGGCTGCCCGGCACGCTGCTTTTTGTATCAAGCTGTATGTGCTCCAGGTATGTGCCGAATGCTTAACTGAGTCAGTAGCGCATTAGCCGCTGTCAACAATGATCTAGCTTCATCACGGCGGCATTTGGGTAACTGGGTAATTGAGGGTGGAATTGGAGACACGTTTCTTCTTAAAATATTCAACTTTTGTTTCAGTCGTTCGTGACGTGTTCTCTTGGCATCGACTGGGTCGGGTACACGATGATCTGCTTCGGGGTGTGTAACACCATCGGCTCCCCCATCGTAGGCTGGCTGTGTCGATACGTCGGCCGCGGTGTCCTCTTCCTTTTTGCGGCTGTGATGAACATCGCTCTAATCATAACCATGTTACTTTGGCATCCGTCGCCTAGCAACAAGGTGATGTTTTTTGTGGTTCCAGGGCTATGGGGTATGGCTGACGCTGTCTGGCAAACACAGAGCGCTGGTAATTGTTTTGATTTTCTTGGATCGTTATTCAATATTTTCCACACTAATACCGACCAGATTCTTTTCCAAAGACGAAGAAGGTACAAAGTCTTTACCAAATGCTAAAAACGTGTATCATCAAAATTGGCTGGGTTAACGGCGCCAGGTTGGAACACTGTAACGACGGTGTGTGTGTGTGTGTGTGTGCGTGCGTGTGTGTGTGTGCGTGCGTGCGTGCGCGCGCGTGTTTGTGCGTGTGTGCGTGCGTGTGTGTGTTTGTGTGTGTGTGTGTGTGTGTGTGAAGGTCTTGAATTTGGCACTGAAATTCTGTACAAACACTGGTAACGTGTATACTACCCAAATGAAAATATTTTCACATGACAATAGTCAATCGGTCACGACATCAGTATATAGAACAACTTATCTCTCTTTACAGCTCTTATAGGTGTTGTGTTTGCGCACAAACAAGGGCCTGCCTTCGGTAATCTCAGGATGTTTCAAGCGATGGGATTCACTATAGCGTACATCTATAGCAACCAACTGTGTCAATATGTAAAACTCTACCTGATTGGTGCGTTCCTCGTTGTGTCCCTGACTCTGGTTGGTGTAGTACACATCAGACGTAAAAATCATCCGAACTCGAACTATACCCGAGTTGGAGATGTCACCTAGAGCCATTACGTCACTATTCTGAATTGGGTGTGTCCAAGGGAGACAATTCAGTCTGACGTATCTCCACAATGACCAGACGACCAAGGACAATGTGGATTCAGCTCTATTCTTGTATATGTGCGACGTTTATAATTAATTTTAATACAGACATTCAACTAAACACGCAGCGTTTTTTTTCAGAAATATGTGGACTCTATGATGAGTAGACCTACACATGATCACACATCTGCACATCCTTTTCTGAAAAAACAACAAACCCGATTGAGTCGAATATAAACATGTCATGACATCGACTTAAGCAACACCTTAGAGTTTAACTCAATCGAAACAGTGATATAATGAAGTAGACAATACGTCAATGCGTCTTTATCAGAACATAAGTCTGGGAGTCTGAGTTACAAAACATAATCCAACAAAATAACTCTAAATTGCGGAACCGGAATCAGAGCCGAAATAAGATTTAGCTTTCCAAAAAGTATTGAAAACTTTAGGGTCTGTCGAACGTGAGATACCAGTCTTTCATTTTTAGCGGTCATACATGCGTTTGTCTTAAGTTATGAACATTGTATGTTACTAGGTGGAGCAGGGGTCTTTTTATGCTGGTTTTCAGTGACCCCTTCATATAATTGTCGTCCCTAGTGTGCCTGATTGTTTTACTCGAGACTGATTGTTTGCAGGGGAAACCCGTTAGAAAACTCTGCCATTATCGCTCGAGGATATGCATCGTATTTGACTTCATGTCATTACTTACTTTAAGAAAAGCTGCACGGCTTATTTTTAACACTTACTTCAATATGCGAATGCTTCTTTGATCAAAAATGAACTTTTGAAAAAGCTTTCTTGATTCAAACGAAAAGCGATAGCAGTCCCTTGGGAGTGTCCTCTTAATGTTGTCATTTCGAGTGAAAATATCTCCTTTCCCCCTTCACGACATGAGTAAACATGAAATTTCACGAGACACAAGGAATATCCTATTTATTGTGTACTTTATGTGTGGGGGCACGGGTGGCCCAGTCGTCTAAGGCGCCGCGATTCTCTGTGCAGAGTTGCGTCCCTTGGAAACGCCAGAAACCTATGATTGTGGGTTCGAATCCCGGTTCGCCCCGATTATATTTCTAGGTTTGTCAGCACCATACCCGTGCTCGTGGGTTTCACCGAAGTGGTAAACGTCTGAGACCTGCATCACTTCGGGCTTTCCTCCCACATTAAGCTGACTCGCCGTGATATAACTGGAATACTGTTAAAAGCGGCGTTAAACCCAACCCGATCACTCATTCACTCACTACAGAATTAAAAACATATTGATAAATCAAAACTCATACCCTAACATCCGGCTATAAAACCCCAGAGTATTGTTACACTGCTATACATGCTATATTTCCCTGTTTAACCCTTTTGCTGCTCTGTTTTGTTCTCATTTGGATCTTAGGAGACCGTTTCCCAAAGCGATCTCAGCGCTAAGGTGATCGTAGCTCCCGCACTTTAACATAGGCCAACGATCGTCGTGGCGCTACGATCGCTTAGTGAAGCGGGATCCATTGGAACGCGGAGCACAGTGTACTTAGCATCGCACTCTTAAACATATGGCATCCTACTACACCCTATTCACCAGCTTATATGGGAAGATAGTCTAAGAGCCATGCTGTGGTTGTTGATTTTCCTTTTATTGACTCTACTACTTTCTGTTGTTCTGAAACAAGTGGGAAGTGCAATCAACAGACACTATACTCTAAAGAACTCAACAGTACCGTGTACACCAATGTACAAAGACATACAATGTTCACCCAGATTCATTATTATACAGCGTTTCCATCATTCAGCCTTACTTTAACTTCAGTTCAGTTTATATTCTAATAATTAATTTTCTTTTACATATACTTCCAAGTTACGCTATATATTGTTTTCATTCATGGGCAATATCATTTTTTATACATTTTTGAAAAAACCCAATAGGGACACATAGACATTGATGGAACAGAAATGTACAAATCAAACTTTGAAAAAGCTAATTATTTATTCAAAAATAAGAAACTAAGAAAATCAAATTTACTGACAATATCATTTCTTTTACTTCCCTTCTTTAGTCTTACTACAGACGCTGTTAACATAACACGTATTAATAATACCTACAGGCTCAATAAGGATACCGAATTTTACAGCATAATATTTGCGTTCAGGATGAATTTGGAAGTGATTTGTTTTGATATGGGGTGCATATTTTTATCTGATGCTAGGTCCAAATATGGATATTCGTAATTTTTATATGTTTTAACACAAAGGCACGTGATGTCGTTCTTGACATATCTGGTGAATAAAAAATAATTAACAGATAATGGGTGTTTAACCAAACAGGAATATAAATACACAGAAATAAACCATTTAAGCAAGCAAGACTAGATTTCTCTTTCATAAACCAAGAGTTGATGCTACATGTAGAAGATAAACTACCCCACCTTATCGACCTGGCAATTCAACTTCTTTTTGAAAGAGTATGGAAGCTTAATAATTCTTTACTCGAGGATCTTAGCTATTCAGAACTTCTATATTTGATGTCATGAAACAATATGGTTAACAAAGTACAAATACCCCTATTATAGATCGTTATGAAAAAAACACTCGAAAATGTAAAGTTTACTATTAATTATCAGTTATGTTTAGGAACAATACTGCAGGATATTAGGACCAAAACACTAGAATATTCAGGTAGAAAGAGACTAGAAGCGAAAAAAGCTATTAAGATTTTGACGATATAATAAGCGATTTGGAAAATTAATTGGATGGTGCGGTGAAATTACAACAATTTTAGACAAGATAGAGACTGAAAAAGGTAAACTTGAAAAAATGAAAAAGGCGAAAATGCATATAGCCTTTGTTCGGCCTCGAGCTACAAGTTTGCTCAAGGGAGATAAACCACCAAAATACTTTTGTAGTTGGAAAAGAGAAATTATGTAAAAAGACAATCACTAAGATAAGTAATACAGGACACGTACTGACCAAACAATATAATAATTTAAAGAAAGTCAATCATGAAGAATTGTGAAAAATACATAAAGAGAATGAAGTTTTTTATGTTTAACTTTCAGAAATTCTTAAAAGTGATATTCCAAAGAAACCATGTGATATCATAGAAAAACCTACTTTTGAGAAGAAATACCTCGATCTCTAAAAAATCTGAAGAATTACTGATCTCTTAGGTCGTCTGGCTATACTGCAGACTTCTTCTTTTTCTGGAAAGACAACGGTATATTTGTACTCAGGAGTAAAATCATGGCTACAATACTGGCGAATTAACCGTAACACAAGGACGAGGAATAATTACACGTTTGCCAAAGGGAAATCAGCAAAGAGGAAGTCTAAAGAATTGGAGGCTTTAACATTACTCAATTACAAACTAGCTGCTTCAACAATTGCACTTCGCACAATCATAAATGAGGATCAACTAGGTTTTATTAATTACAAACTAGCTGCTTCAACAATTGCACTTCGTACAATCATAAATGAGGATCAACTAGGTTTTATTAATTACAAACTAGCTGCTTCAACAATTGCACTTCGCACAATCATAAATGAGGATCAACTAGGTTTTATTAATTACAAACTAGCTGCTTCAACAATTGCACTTCGCACAATCATAAATGAGGATCAACTAGGTTTTATTAATTACAAACTAGCTGCTTCAACAATTGCACTTCGCACAATCATAAATGAGGATCAACTAGGTTTTATTAATTACAAACTAGCTGCTTCAACAATTGCACTTCGTACAATCATAAATGAGGATCAACTAGGTTTTATCAAAGGATGGAATCTAAATGAAAATATATGGCTGGTTCAGGATATGATGAATATAACAGAGGATGAAACATACCAGGCTGCCGTTTCCTAGTTGATTTCGAGAATGCCTTAAAGTGTTTACAGGATGTATCTAAGTTTGGATCATCTCTTTGTCACTGAATAGAAACATTCTATAAAATATTACATCAACTGTTTGACAATGTGGATATTTCCAACATTTCTGTTCCTTTAGAAAGATGGTGTAAACTAGGAGACTCTCTTTCCCCATATTTGTTGATTATATGTGCATATTCTTAGCGATTATGGTTCAGGGGAATAATAACCTAAAAGGTCTAACTATTGGTAACGTGCAATACTTAATAAATCAATATGCAGATGATACCTTATTATTTCTAGATGGCCCCGAAGAAGATTTAGGGCGTGCATTGAAACAATTCGTCTGTACGGTACAATGTCAATGTGCTATATCAAGAGTCGAGAGTGGAGCAAAACAGAAGTACAAGATGAACCTGTGCAAACACATTTATTTTGACTGATCTCACGGACCTTTCAATCTTATGGGAATTACATTAAATACACCTACAGGAAATGCTACTGAGCAATTATGTGTCAAAATAAGGAAAATCCAGTGTATTGTTGGAAAGTGGTCCACACGAAATTTTACAGCCCCAGGTAGAGTCCCAATCTGTAAGACTTTGCTCATGCCAAAATTTAATCAGTTTTTCACTACCTATCAGATCCAAGACAATCTATTGAACAACATAAAATATATTATGTGATGTTATCTCGAACAAAGGTGTGGAAGGAATAAAACAAGTTAAAAAGTTGTACAAAGCTATGATGTTTGATAACCAGAGAGCGAGGTTGACGTGCGAAAGGTCCAGGGAAAGATGCCACATGCATTACGCTGGGAGGCGCACACAATTGAGCACAGAGTTTTGAATATGTTTTTGAATAGGGCTTTTAAAAGAATGTTGTTCTTTAAAGTTTAGCTATAACTGAAATATATCAGGCCACTTGGCCCCGGTGGCTATTCGGTGAAGTGGTTATTTAGACTATGGGGCCACGCTGTCAGTGATCAGACACCAGGTGTCCGTGAGGCCTTCGGTCTGTGGTGACAGGGTGAGGAAACACAACTGTTACAAAATCAGTCCTATTATTAATAAACAAGTGCGAATAAAGAAGTGATATACAACTAACAGCTACATGAATGGAGTAAATGAAAATAAATAACAAACTCAGAAAAGTTCTTTCAATACGTTTACGTGAAATACAATATGGCTGCAAAATGACGGATTATCCCGTGTTGACAAGTGTGGCCTTGTGACGTTTACAGTCATGGATATGACGTATAATCCTCAACAAATACAAGAGGCGACAAATGGGATCGGGTAGTCAGGCTCGGTGACTTGGTTGATTCATGTCATCGTACTCCTATTGCGTAGATTATGCTCATGATGTCAATCACGGTATTGTCTGGTCCAGACTCGATTAAATTCAGACCGCTGTCATATAGCTGGAATATTGCTGAGTGCGGCGTAAAACAACAATCAAACAATATCAACAAATGACACTTGTTTCAATACCGGAACGCGATGTCTGTATTCAGGTGAAAAGTGTCCACATGTATTTATTAGTAGTCAATCAAACAAGCTGGTGTACAATATTTCCTCACCCCGTCAAAGGTGTCAAAATAAGATGTAAATTGTGGGGAAAAAACACGGTAAAAAGTCTGCTGAACTGACACTTTACCATAAAAAATGATAACATTTGACGATAGAACCATATATAATCATTACCATGGCCACTGTGTCGACGTCCATCTGCCTGTGTGTGGGCATCTTCAGTGCTGGTTTACGCCAACCCCCCTCCAACTGAAATGGACCCCTCCATAATACTGTATAAAGACCTGTGACCTTAAATGTCCACAAACTGGTGCCTTCGAAGACACTTTATTTGGACAATTTCAGAAAAGCAGCCATGATGATTGTGGGGATCCTTCTGTTTGGTGCAACCTTCAACAACGCAGAGCAGGCCTACCATGTGGATCTTGTCGCACCACAGACTGACCAACAGATCGCGCAAACATGTGTAGGTCTCGAGAACACGTTGAACACCACGACAGGAGTCACCGTCAACGGCCACAAACACATTATCAACGATCGTTTGTATGTCAGGGTATGACAAGGAACCGCTTTGGCCCAGAACTGTTTACTCTAAGATACGAGCAAAGTCTTAAGAAGTCGTTATCAAGGTTTTATGGGCGGTAATTAGACGGCGTTCTATTCAACAGATGCTTTATCACATCACCATATATAGTGGTGTTCATCAAATGTGCCTGAAAGGTCTAAATATTTACAAAAAGCATTTTCCGGTATTTGGTAAGTCCAACAGTTGTTTTAATTTTGTGAGGTAGACATATTATTGCTGTAAGAAAAAATCCCGAATAACAGACTCATATTTCAATTTTCTGTTGAAGTTCACCGACTCAGCCTTTTTACTGTTTCTATCCATACGTTTGTCCTTGATCATATCTTAAGTTTAAAACTTGATAGAATGAAGCAATTAGTTATGAACGCGTTTAATAATCCTCATTACAATGTTAAGTTTAAAAGTTGAACATTCTCGTGAGCCAATACGGGCGCTTTACACACGTCGTAATTTATAAATGACTAATTTCGTCTCACATTGGGCTGGCACGCGGAGACATAAATGAACGAAGTATTGTTTCAAACGTTAACCCTAACTCACTCACTCACTCACTCTGGTTCCTAGTTCTCAGTTTGGTCCGTCTGTGTAGCTGGCGCTCGCTGGAAAGGGCGCTTTCACCACTCAACCTCACTATCAAGGCGAAGACTCTAGAAGACTCTGACACAGTGGATCTCGCAACTGATTTGGCCATCAGCAATCAACTCGAATGAATGAACGAATGAATGTCAACAGTAACAAAATCGATACTTGCTTGGACACATTTTTATGCTTAAGTGTCAATTCACGTATCATTCATTCCACGTGAGGTGATGTGTGGGCACGATCTACTCTGATAACGCATGGCGGAACTAGATATATGACAGTATGTTACTTCCGTGACAGTTCAGCCATAAGGGGTTTCTAGTGTACACGTGTCCTTCTGACGGAGAACTGAGTGGGGGGTCTATTCCTTATGGTTGTTCTGAAGTATGCACTTCGAATATCTGAATTCAAATGTAACACAATATACATATATAAATACAAATTTGGATACACTTTCTTTATATCATTTTTCAACTCAGATTGACATTTTCATATCAACTAATTAACTGACAGGCAAAATAAGGTTTCACCCATGTGTGTTGGTGGTTAAAACAATAAACAAATGATTATTGTTGGTGATACGGATCCGTATTTGATACGGATAACATAGGCGATATTACGTACATCACGGGCACGGGGGCCCAGTCGTCTAAGGCGCCGCGATTCGCTGTGCAGAGTCGCGTCCCTTGGGCACGCCAGAAACCTATGATCGCCCCAATTATGTTTCTAGGTTTGTCAGCACCATACCCGTGCTCGTGGGTTTCACCGAAGTGGTAAACGTCTAAAACCTGCATCACTTCGGGCTTTCCTCCCATATTAAGCTGACACGCCGCGATATAACTGGAATAATGTTAAAAGCGGCGTTAAACCCAACTCACTCACTCACTCACTCATATCAATATGTATCTCACAACAGGGCAACATATTAGCGTTTTTATCTTGTTTAAGAGCAATACGTGTAATAGTCTGTCAACTTATTTGCCGCACATTAAACGTTTCTTTAACATATTTTCACCTTGCGGAGAATTTGTCTTGAACGTTTTCAAGAGTCATTGCTACATGTGCCTGACTCTATTCTATTATATATGCTCCTCTTTCAGAACTTAAAAGTTAACTGTAGATTGGCGGGTAAAACCAAAAATGGGAATATGGGATTATTAACTTTTAATAAAGAGGACATCCATGGTGACGACAAACATGTGCTTATTCTTATATTCAAAAAGGAATATTTGGAACATGTTTGGAATCAAAATTGTTCCTTCTGGTGAAAATAAAACTCGTCACTTGGTTCTGTGTCCGTTGTCCGGCAATTCTGTATGGATGCCGGTGTTTTTTTGTCAAAGATTTAAAACCCTCTTACTGGTACACATAAGATACAAAAGTTAAAGCAATAAACAGTAGAAAATCACAATAACTCTTGTCCTACTACAAAGGTCTAGCAGTTTGATCTGAAGATCTACTGATGTCTAGTGGAGGCCTAGATGTAGGGTTCTGAGACACAACTGATGCTTGTCTCATATTTATATGAAACTACAATGGTATTTGAGCTGCGATATATTTTCTGGTTTATCACGTAATTTCCTACACACCGATACTTGAATTAATTAATATTGCTTACACTCGAAAGAAACATTCCCAACCACAAGCTTTTGTTTAAAATGTGTTCTCTGAATTAACCTGTCAAATCATAATTAACGTAACTGACGTTACAGTTTAATTTGGATTAATATTACTTGAAATCGAAAGAAAATTTCACAGCTTTTGTGCAAAATTGTCTGCTTTCATTGTTCTCCGAATTCACCTTTTTCTTATCAACAAACACCTACCCTGGAGGTTCAGTTACAGGTAACGGATATAGCATCTGGATAAAGAGATTGAAACAACGGCTGATGGGATTACAAGTGTCACCTATGTCAATATGTCGATAGATACCAGCGTGTGTGTGCACACTTCAGTGAAACGTGATGTGTTTGTGTGTAAACATTCAAGTTGTGATCGATTACTGCTATCTACTGCTGCTACTACCTCTACTACACCATCTACTGTTGCTACTACCTCTACTGCAACATCTACTGCTGCTACTACCTCTACTACAACATCTACTGTTGCTACTACCTCTACTACAATATCTACTGCTGCTACTACCTCTACTGCAACATCTACTGTTGCTACTACCTCTACTGCAACATCAACTGTTGCTACTACCTATCTGCAACATCTACTGTTGCTACTACCTCTACTGCAACATCTACTGTTGCTACTACCTCTCTGCAACATCTAGTGCTGCTACTACCTCTACTACCATATCTAGTGCTGCTACTACCTCCACTACAACATCTACTGTTGCTACTACCTCCACTACAACATCTACTGCTGCTACTACCTCTACTACAACATCTAGTGCTGCAACTACCTCCACTACAACATCTACTGCTGCTACTACCTCTACTACAACATCTAGTGCTGCTACTACCTCTACTGCAACATCTACTGTTGCTACTACCTCCACTACATCATCTACTGCTGCTACTACCTCTACTACAACATCTACTGCTGCTACTACCTCTACTACAACATCTACTGCTGCTACTACCTCTACTACAACATCTACTGTTGCTACTACCTCTACTACAACATCTACTGTTGCTACTACCTCCACTACAACATCTACTGTTGCTACTACCTCCACTACATCATCTACTGCTGCTACTACCTCTACTACAACATCTACTGTTGCTACTACCTCAACTACAACATCTACTGCTGCTACTACCTCCACTACAACATCTAGTGCTGCTACTACCTCTACTGCAACATCTACTGTTGCTACTACCTCCACTACAACATCCACTGCCGCTACTTCCTCTACTGCAACATCTACTGCTGCTACTACCTCTACTACAACATCTACTGCTGCTACTTCCTCTACTACAACATCTACTGTTGATACTACCTCCACTACAACATCTACTGTTGCTACTACCTCTCTGCAACATCTAGTGCTGCTACTACCTCTACTACAACATCTACTGTTGCTACTACCTCCACTACAACATCTACTGCTGCTACTACCTCTCTGCAACATCTACTGCTGCTACTACCTCTACTACCATATCTAGTGCTGCTACTACCTCTACTACAACATCTAGTGCTGCCACTACCTCCACTACAACATCTACTGTTGCTACTACCTCCACTACAACATCTACTACTGCTACTACCTCTCTGCAACATCTACTGTTGCTACTACCTCCACTACAACATCTACTGCTGCTACTACCTCTATTACAACATCTAGTGCTGCCACTACCTCCACTACTGCTGCTACTACCTCTACTGCAACATCTAGTGCTGCTACTACCTCTACTGCAACATCTACTGCTGCTACTCCCTCCACTACATCATCTACTGCTGCTACTACCTCTACTACAACATCTAGTGCTGCTACTACCTCTACTGCAACATCTACTGCTGCTACTACCTCTACTACAACATCTACTGCTGCTACTACCTCTACTACAACATCTAGTGCTGCTACTACCTCTACTGCAACATCTACTGTTGCTACTACCTCCACTACAACATCAACTGCCGCTACTACCTCTACTACAACATCTACTGTTGATACTATTTCTACATACACAAAGTCCTATGTAGAGTAGAGTCCTCTCCCGTTGTTACAGTTTCCTATGTACTTTAAATTGAAAAGCCCAACATGCTCAATATAATTTAACAAAAGAAATTCTGTACATGAGTGTCCAATGAAAGTGAAAACATTGAAGTGTCCGGGAATGAGTGAATATTGCTGAAAGCCGCATCAGCAGTAGTGCAGCTATTCGCGGCTATACACTGTCCTTTATAGAAATAATCACAGGCCAGTGAGTTCTCCACGAAGCAATACCACACACGTCAAGTATTTTCATTGAAACAAAATTCTCCAGACCAATTTGTAGAATTCGTCTTAAATGAGATTGTCCGATGGTTTTTTTTACACGACACCATCACTGTTACTTTAGGCAATACAAAATACATCAATAGATTTGCATCCGCTCCCGAGTGATTACAAAACATCCTACATTATTCTATTGCCTCCAAGTTCCTAGAAATAGAAATATCGCTAATATGAGTGTTCCTACTTTCTTTACTTGATGGAATAATCCACACGGGTAGCCTTACTGAACACGCATGATGCATGTGAATCGCACTCTTCAATGTTTTTTTAAAATCTCAATCAAATTCTATCTTAACATCCACATGGTAGGTAAGCTTATACTGGAAATGTTCCTCAACATACAGACAAGCATAGCTCAGAATAAGTGAGTGAGTTTGGCTAAACACCGATTTCAGCTTGACCATCACCATCACAGGTTCCTGGCACGCCCGAGGGACGCAACTCAACACGGCAAATTGCGACGCTTCAGACGACTGAGCAATCTCGCGCTCTCGCGTTTTAAAAAAAATATTTACATATCACTGTGCGGGTAATTGACACAAAAGCACGAGATCGCGACACTGGGTAGGTGTCAAATCTCGCGTTCTCGCGTTTTTTTAATTAGTTATATATGACTGTATAGGCAAATGACACAAAAACACGAGAGCACGAAATCGCGAGATCGAGACTTCGGTCGCGTCATTGGTCAAGTTTTTGAAAATAGTTACATACAAAATAGTTCCATATAACTGTATAGGCAATTGGCACAAAAGCACGAGAACGCGAGCACTACTCGCCCAGAGCACCACAATTTGCTGTGCAGAGTTGCATCCCTTAGGCATGCCAAAAAACTTATGATCGTTGGTTCAAATCCTGGTTCGTCCCGATTATGTTTCTAGGGTTGTTAGCATACGTGCTCGTGGGTTTCAGCAAAGAGACCTGCATCACTTCGGACTTCCACTACATTAAGTTAACACGCCGTGATAAAACTGGAATACGTAAACCTTTGAGACAGCTCCCTTCACCGAGCAGATTGCCACGTGTAATCGCAAACCCCGTTGTGTTACGTCATGAACAATGGCGGTCACCTGGCGACATGTCACGCTATATCATACGGGGATAACGTTGGTCCATGTGCCTTGACACACACCTTTGATGGTGCACACCACATACCTGGTTAGTAATAATGTGATCTACGGGTGTATGGTTGTGACCAATGCAAGTATTTCATTGTCAACAAATGAGGGCCAAAACCCTTTAATTTCTATTTCAACTGGACAGCATTGATGGAAACAGTCAATCTCCAGCAAATACGCCACGTCACACCTGTAATCACCAGGTAGTACACACAATAACCAATCACTAGTTCACATGGTGACACGTACACTGTTGCGGTTCCTGACGTTGAACTGTCTGTGTCCCGGTGGAGCAGCTACCGTATTTACCGTTAAAAACAACCGTGTGTGATGTGGTTCAGGAGAAGGATGCTGTGGGCGGTTCAGGAAGCCGGGCATCACGGTGAACCACAAAGTGAATATCAGTGAAGATCAAAGGCTATATTGAAGTTAGAGAGACGGCATGACATCGGATGTAAGACCAGTGGCTGAGACAATTTGATGTCAAATTCCAGAAACGCTTACCATGATATGTTGACTGTGACTTTCGACAGCAAAATCGTGAAAACAACGCATGTGATTCCCCTTCCTGAATTTTGTTAATACTGATAATAATTACGAAAATTTCCCAATCCAAATGATACACTATGTCATACTCTGTTCTCCTCTCAATAAACTATTAAAAAATGTATATTTTCGCAAACATACGATAATATCCTACATGTCGTGTCGAATAATGAATGGTTTTGTGAATTTCTTTAAAGCCGCAGTCAGTAATATTCTAGTGTTAAAATATACTCACTTACTTAGGTAGGCAGAGCGTAGTTGGTCACTGTTCTACCCCGAAATTCAAACAAGGGGATTCATAACAAGTCTGATGGCCGTATTCACATAGCGTGTTGATAATCTGCACGGATGAGGACGAAGGCAGTAGGGTTGTACCACAAGTCCACCCCCCCTCCCCCATCCCCCACCCCACCCCCGATTCGAACGCTGTCACTGATAACTGTTTTAGCGAATGAAACCTAAGCATAATAACGAAGCGGCTACATTTGCAGCATACATTTACCCGCGTTTCAGATTGCGATATATATCCTGTATGCCACCTGTGACTTGAATTACAAAGATGACTGAATGGTCATGTGACATCACCACACAATACGTAAACATTGAGCCCACGTTCAGATTACCTCGTTCTTTTCCGTGGTTTTTCGAAAGATGCGATGTGTAAGGTACTCTCGAACCTGGGATTTCTGTGATAAGTTTCTCCATAATTGCATGTATGTGTACCAACTAGTCCCTCATACACGGTTCCTATGCATCTCATTTTCGAAAGGTATTTCGATAGTTGGAATTTATATAATCACAGTTCTTGTCTCGTGTCTGAGTGAGTGTATGTTGTGTAAAACATTCGTCAGCAGTATTCCAGACTTGCCACGGCGACTTGTAAATAATCGAGTCTGAACCAGACAAAGCAGTGGTTGATAGTATGAGCACGGCGGGGTACGCTCATACATGATCAACCAAGCCTGAACACCCGATCTAATTTAGCAATTACAACAAGCAATATAGAGCTTGTGACCTAATCTAAAAACAAGCAACATAACTTCTGAGTGCGGCGTTAAACAGCTCTCTCTCACACACACACACACACACACACACACACACACACACACACACACACACACACACACACACACACACACACACACACACACACACACACACACACACACACAAATACACACATACATCACACATACATCACAAACACACACACCTCCCATACAGAAACACCACATATACATATATACACACATACACACACACACACATACATCACACAGAAACACACACACAGAAACACACACATATACAGAAACATACACACACACATACAGAAACACACACACACACACATACAGAAACACACACATATACAGAAACACACACACACACACACACACACACATACTCACACACAGAAACACAGGCAGCACACACTAGAAATCGATCTGTGTACGTCTGTGGTGATGTCCCTGATACACTTCTCTTTCAATGAAACACACAAGCCCACAAGCCTCCGTGATTCGAACTACAATCAGTGGATCCTGGTACTACAAAGGAGGCAACTCTTCTAAACCGCGGCTGCTCGAGTCTAGAAATACACGCTGCCTATATAGACTGCTTTCTTTGTTTGTGAAGATGTTTTCTATGAATAAAAACCTTTTTATTATACAAAAAAAAATGAGCTATTTAGTAAATACAATTGAAATTTAGAGGATCTATTGGTTAAAATTGATTAGAAAACAGTTCATACGATCACAGAAATAGTAGGGGTAGTTTTTAGAATTTGTAGAGGAACAGTCCCAGTCGGTAATGGTACTTGGCATCATTTGCTTATTTCGGATTCGGATGATTCCGTGCCATTGTCCTATGACGTGGAGCGTTGCTCATACTATCAACCACGAGTTTGTCTGGTCCAAACTAGATACTTAACTCGAGTGTGTGGCAAAAAACAAAGACATAACTTGTATTTGAGATAGTAGCAGCAGCAGATGTTGTAGTTGAAGTAGCAGCAGTAGATGGTGTAGTAGATGTAGTAGAAGATGTAGAAGTTGCAGTAGAGGTGGTAGCAGCAGTAGATGTGGCAGTAGAGGAAGTAGCTACAGAGGAAGTTGTAGTTGAGGTAGTAGCAACAATAGATGTTGTAGTAGATGTAGTAGAAGCAGTAGATGTTGTAGTAGATGTAGTAGAAGAAGTAGAAGTTGTAGTAGAGGTAGTAGCAGCAGTAGATGTTGCAGTAGAGGTAGTAGCTACAGTGGAAGTTGTAGTAGAGGTAGTAGCAGCACTAGATGTTGTAGTAGAGGTAGTAGCAGCAGTAGAAGTTGCAGTAGAGGTAGTAGCAGCAGTAGATGTTGTAGTAGAGGTAGTAGCAGCACTAGATGTTGTAGTAGAGGTAGTAGCAGCAGTAGATGTTGCAGTAGAGGTAGTAGCAGCAGTAGATGTTGTAGTGGAGGTAGTAGCAACAGTAGATGTTGCAGAGAGGTAGTACCAGCACTAGATGTTGCAGTAGAGGTAGTAGCAGCAGTAGATGTTGTAGTAGAGGTAGTAGCAGCAGTAGATGTTGCAGAGAGGTAGTAGCAACAGCAGATGTTGTAGTGGAGGTAGTAGCAACAGTAGATGTTGTAGTAGAGGTAGTAGCAGCAGTAGATGTTGCAGTAGAGGTGGTAGCAGCAGTAGATGTTGCAGAGAGGTAGTAGCAACAGCAGATGTTGTAGTGGAGGTAGCAGCAGCAGTAGATGTTGTAGTAGAGGTAGTAGCTACAGTAGATGTTGTAGTGGAGGTAGTAGCAACAGTAGATGTTGTAGTAGAGGTAGTAGCAGCAGTAGATGTTGTAGTAGAGGTAGTAGCAGCAGTAGATGTTGTAGTGGAGGTAGTAGCAGCAGTAGATGTTGTAGTAGAGGTAGCAGCAGCAGTAGATGTTGTAGTAGAGGTAGTAGCAGCAGTAGATGTTGTAGTGGAGGTAGCAGCAGTAGATGTTGTAGTAGAGGTAGTAGCTACAGTAGATGCTGTAGTAGAGGTAGTAGCAGCAGTAGATGTTGCAGTAGAGGTAGTAGAAGAAGTAGAAGTTGTAGTAGAGGTAGTAGCAGCAGTAGATGTTGTAGTAGAGGTAGTAGCAGCAGTAGATGTTGTAGTAGAGGTAGTAGCAGCAGTAGATGTTGTAGTGGAGGTAGTAGCAGCAGTAGATGTTGTAGTAGAGGTAGCAGCAGCAGTAGATGTTGTAGTAGAGGTAGTAGCAGCAGTAGATGTTGTAGTGGAGGTAGCAGCAGCAGTAGATGCTGTAGTAGAGGTAGTAGCTACAGTAGATGCTGTAGTAGAGGTAGTAGCAGCAGTAGATGTTGCAGCAATAGCAGTAATCGATCACAACTTGAGTGTTTACACACAAACATCACGTTCCACTGAATTAACGTATTCACACACACGCTGGTATTTATCGACAGATTAACGGTAGTTATCAACACCTGTAATCGCCTCGTAGTTTCAATCTCTGAAACCAGATCGGTTACCCCTCACTCAACTTTTAGAGTAGGTGTATGCTGATAAGAAAATGGTTAATTCAGAGAACATAGAAACAATTTTTAACATTCTTTTGATTGGGAATGTTTCTTTCGAGTGTAAGCAATATTAATTAATTCACGTATCGGTGTGTAGGAAACTACGTGATAAACCAGAAAATATATCGCAGCTCAAATACCATTGTATTTTCATATAAATATGAGACAAGCATCAGATGTGTCTCAGAACCCTACATCTAGGCCTCCACTAGACATCAGTAGATCTTCAGATCAAACTGCTAGAAAGAACGACAGACATTTTGTAAGTATGACAAGTGTTGCTGTGCTGTTATATTGTGTATTGTTTTAAATTTTGTATCGTGTGTATATACATGTAGATATATATCACCACCACACAAGTCGCATAATCACACAAGTCATACTTACATTTAGCCACTTGATGAATCAAGTTTTTAAAGCATTGCACTAGAAATAAATAGGTTTCTATTCCCCAAAATAATTGTCCTTTTCGGTCACGAGAAAATGTCCAACGTTCGAATCCCGATTTGCCCCGATTATGTTTCTAGGTTTGTCAGCACCATACCCGTGCTCGTGGGTTTCACCGAAGTGGTAAACGTCTGAGACCTGCATTACTTCGGGCTTTCCCCCCACATTAAGCTGACACGCCGCGATATAACTGGAATACTGTTAAAAGCGGCGTTTAACCCAACTCACTCACTCACTCACTCGGGCTTTCCTCCCAGATTAAGCTGACACACTGCGATATAACTGAAATAATGTTAACATCGGCGTTAAATCCAACGTACTCACTTTACGCAGGTCAAAAACGTCAATATTTTGCCTTGACCAGTTCGCTTTCTAGACATGTCACCTCTTGCACTGATCTGATTGTGCTCAAACATTCAGAAATGAAAATGAAAACTGTTTAACCCACTGTACATGTACACCATTTGTTGTTCGTTACTTAAGTTCATTGCCCGGACACTCACGTTGGCATTCTATTGTAATTATTGTGGCCTTGTTTCAAGAATGTTGAAGCTCTAACTGCTTCTTTATCTATAGTTTCCTGACCGTTGACATTTTGTTATGTTTAAATCAAACCGACAGCAAACGAATGGTAAACAATATGAAAGTAAATGAAAGAGCTATTTTACATGTTCAAGTGTTAATGGTCCACTTGTTTCACATACAAACTGATCCCCTGGGTATTCTGAGGTGAGACTGATGCTGGATGGTAATCTGATAACAGGAATGTCTATAAATAGTCCACTATTTGAAATCGTTTGCTGTAGTATAAATCGATTAGGATCGTGTTCAGTTGTCCTGAAATGAGAACAAAATATATATAACACAAATTATTATTTCATATTTATCTATGTGTTGGCCATTCGTTCAACAAATCTCAATAACGCAGGTGGATGTAATATTGATTTAATGTTTTCAGGAATAAATTGCCCTAAAGATGAAGGTTACAATGTCAATGATGGTATTGGTGGCCGCAATGGTCAGTTTTCACCATCAGTCCATAGCAGGTAGTACCCTGGATTCCATCCTAACAGACCCATGCGGAGGGGCAAACCCTATCCCTGGAACCGCCGGTCAAGGGGGGGTTAGTGTAAGAGCTAACACATCAGAGGCTTTAACAAATATCGCAACTTCCGCATCCGAAGCTGAGGCACTTGCGCGGGGGTTGAAGCTGAACTACGAAAGGGTAAGACTCAAGAGCAGTGTTCACAGGGTGTCAAGTAGAATGGGTTTCCATGTGTGCATGTACCTGTCCAGGACATTTTTTCTGCTAATTGTAATTCAAATGAAACGCATTTTCTAAATGGTTGGTAGTTACGTCTGACAAAGTCAATATGATTATTATTAAAAACTTGCCGTGAGAAACCTTTCATCAACATGACGACAGTAAACTATGTTTATAACGAACACGCTTATAACGAACTGGCGGATATAACGAACTGTTTTTGGCCCCGTCCATTTGCTGTATATATGCAGTTTATGTGCTTATAACGAACTACGGCTATTACAAACTAAATTTAGTGGACCCTTTAAGTTCGTTGTAACCGTAGTTTACTCTATTTGTATATGCTCTGATTAGCTGTTGTAACTTGAACTGAGAGAAATACATATTTCAGACACGAATCCCGTCCTTTATGAGGTCGAATCTGAGAAGCAGCCACTTGGACGATTTCCCATACAGCAGATCTAACAACAGCAACGTAAGTTCTTACAGACCCGTCATGCGTGACAGACCAGGATCCGAGGAGACCCGAGGAGATCCGTGAAGATCCGGGGTATAATAGGTCTTCAGCAACCCATGCTTGCCGTGAAAGGCGACTATGCTTGTCGTAAGAGGCGACTAAAGGGATCGGGTGGTCAGGCTCGCTGACTTGGTTGATGCATGTCCCAACTGCGTTGATCGATGCTCATGATGTCAATCAGTGGAGTGTCTGGTCCAGACTCGATTATTTACAGACCGTCGTCTTATAGCTGGAATATTGCTGAGTGCGGCGTAAAACATAAAAAAAAGACAAAAGAACCCGAGGACCATACATAGGATACCCTGTCGTCTTAGTCGAGGGAATTGACTGTGCAGAGTTGCGCCCCTTAAACACGCCAGGGTCCGCTAATCATTGGTAGGAACTGATCTTTGGTTTATCAGCACCATTCCCATGTTCGTGCTCAAACTCCCCTGGTATCACCAAATGTTGATGGTAATTCATAAACCCATTGAAATGGTTTTGACGTTTTTATTTTCTCAAAACGTGGTAAGATCTGTGTCACATTTGGCGTTACTCCAACCACAGGAGTCCGTATCTAAAAATAGACGCCCTCATGCATATTCATGACTATCTCCACACGCGCGCCTGAAGTGGAGATGGTCATGAATATGCATGAGGGCGTCTATTTTTAGATACGGACTCCTGTACTCCAACATCATGCAATCATGTAATAGAGGCGTTAAACCTAACTAACTGAAATACTGACTCACTCTCCCAAATCAATCAAAATCTATGTTTGTGCAGTTATGTGGATTGCATAAGTACCAAAAGTGACAAAGTCATAAATAATTAAACGTACACAATATTTACAAAAAATAATCAATTTGATGTTAATGGCATTCCAGTTATTTCGAAAATATCCATGGAATTTTTCGTGTTTATTCTATTTGCGCTGTGCATTTTTGCAATGCGTCTAAACGTCGTTAATGGCCGCGCGAGAGTTACGTGTCGCTATTCGGTGTGCCACGGAATGCCAGGAGTAATAACGAATACTCTGGAAGCGTAACACGTACGATTATAAGTAAGCGTTTGGCAGGTAAGAACGTTAACTAGTCTGCTGACTCGAGCCTAGAGCACCGGCTTCTGTGTAAATGCGATCGCTTTCTATGACACAAATGTTTAAATAAACACTACCCTCATAAGTTAGTGGTTCGTGTCCATCATTAAAGTGCATGAAACGCTAGAAATGTAATCCGATTTGTATTGATACTTTACATTCTTTTCAAGATGTCGGTGGGTGTTAAACTCTCTCATACACTATAATATGAAACCAAATATGCTGGACAAGTAGTCCAATATTAATTGATTTTACAAACATTTTTCAAGATGACGGTGTGTGTTAAACTCTATCATTCACTATAACATGAATATAAAGAATGCTGGACAAGTACTCCAATATGAATTTATTTGACAAATACTTTCTCAGATGACGGTGGGTCTCCAAGGTGACTACGATGACGTGTCCACCATCCTTGTGTTTATGGAGCACGTCCACAACACGTCGACCGACTTCATCGCCGACATGGGCAACTTTGAGGCGGCACTCCGTACTACTCTTTGTAGAATCCAGATTGCCGCCGACTCTGTAGGCTCCACCCTTCTGCTCCACATTACCCGCGAGGCCATGGCATTGAAGTACAGAAACATGCGATCAGTCGCCAACATGCATCAACGAGACTACATCGTCTTTAGAGACTCCGAAGCCTACCTGCAGGCTCTGTCTGGTTTCTATGGCAACTGATCCCAGGTAGACACGCCACTCCTGTGACAGATACTCAGAAGTCTGAATACATGTGGACATATTTCGATTTATCTAATCCTCTCCAACGAATATTTTCAAATGTTATGGAACAACACATTTTATAACGATGGTTATGCTGGATCATCATGTTACGTGAAATAGTTTAATTGCACGTGTCTTTGGCCACCAGTTTGTTTGTAGGACTCTGTGGGCTGACGTTTTTGTGAAAGAGATCCATTGTACGGTTCTATTGGCCGAAGTATTTGTGAAATAGATCCATTGTACGGCTCTATTGGCCGAAGTATTTGTGAAATAGATCCATTGTACGGTTCTATTGGCCAAAGTATTTGTGAAATAGATCCATTGTACGGCTCTGTGGGCCGAAGTATTTGTGAAATAGATTTATTATATGGCTCTGTGAGCCGAGGTTTGTGAAACAGATTTAATGTAAGGCTCTATGAACCGAATTATTTGAGAAATAGATTCAATATCAGGTGATACAACTGGAAAAATGTTCAAAGCGGCGTTAAACACCAACTCAATCTCTTACACTTAATCTTGTCGGCATCATTCCATAATGTTTTAACGTTGCTCCGTATTTTCTTCTTTTCTTTCTTCACCATTTTGTGAACCGATTATAATGCGTATATACTTGTACACTCCTATACTTGTACACTTCTATACTTGTACACTCCTATACTTTACACTCCTATACTTTACACTCCTATACTTTATACTACTATACTTTACACTACTATACTTTACACTCCTATACTTTACACTCCTATACTTTATACTACTATACTTTACACTACTATACTTTACACTCCTATACTTTACACTCCTATACTTTACACTCCTATACTTTACACTACTATACTTTACACTCCTATACTTTACACTCCTATACTTGTACACTCCTATACTTTAAACTACTATACTTTACACTACTATACGAAAACAACAAGGGGCTCTTGTTAATATTTTTGTAAACTTGGTCATTGCAAGCCGTGTCCGTCACATATTTGCACCATGCCAAATAGTAATTGAACAAAATAGTACAAATACTTTGTTTACCTTCTGGCGTTAAACACACGTTGTATGGTTATTTGGTATATGGGGCGGTCGGGTAGCCTTGTGGTTAAAGCGTTCGCTCGTCACGCCAAAGACCCGGGTTCGATTCCCGACATGGGTACAATGTGTGAAGCCCATTTCTGGTGTCCCCCGCCGTGATATTGCTGGAATATTGCTAAAAGCGGCGTAAAACCATACTTACTCACTCACTCACTATTTGGTATATGTTTCAGCTGTGTATACACGTCCAATCTTTTAAGCAATATATACAGCAATGTTTATCAATATATTCAACAGTTGTACACCGCCGACATGTTTAATGGAATAAAACAATATTTGCATAATATATTTATTTTTTCATATGAATGATACAGCCTCACGGATCACGAGTCGTGACTTGAAGCACTCGCCACCACTCGTGTTATTTCGGGATAAGCCGAATGGCGACTCGTCATTTGAGGAATAATTTAACTGACCATGTCATTTGAAACAGCCACCTTCTCCCGGTTCGTTACAGTCTGACTGTTGCACTTCTTCTCGTCTCTTGCCTTGATTGGCAGGTCTTATGAACATTGTTTTGTTCCTACTCTCCGTTGATTGGCTACTGACTTTGTAGGAGTGTCAAGTTATGTGCATAAATTAAACAATCACCTGATTCATGTCACGCCACAGTATGTATTCCTACACCTGGAACGTTTATCAATGTCGTCATTTTTGTCGGCTTTGATATACAGCTGTTTTGTGTATTTTTTTCGGTTCATTGAGGTATGAAACTGTATAAATCCGCGTAGCGTATTCTTATAAACGTTTGCACATCGGGTTTTCGATTCATACCTCAATGAACCGAAAGAAATACATAGTCAATCCTTAATTGAAGTTGTATTTGGTGATGTTCATCAGCTGATGAAGACAGTGCCTCACGTGTGCGTTCAATGTCGCGAAGCGGTTCATGGAAAATTTGCTCAGGTAAGGCACTGTCAACGTCAACAATTGATGAACGTCAACAAATATAGCTTCAATTCTTATATTGACAGATACATAAATCACAACAAAACAATCCATTAACCCTCAAACATTAATTATTTATAGCGAACTATATCAACGCGGAGATTTGTGACGTCGTGACGTCATCCGTCTCAAACATTCCATTTGGAATTCCAATGGCGGCTATGGCAATGTCATTCACTTGAAATAAAAGTTGCACCCAGACAAGTTAGAGTTGGAAAAAAATCCAGCCCCGGCTGATGCTGAAAATGGATTTCCCAAAGCAATACAAGACAGCGTGGAATACAGTGATTGCTCTTGGTAAGTCGAACATTCTCTGTTATAGCTTCGAATGGACACTTCATTTCGGTGACCCGACATATACATGATCTGTCTGACTTCAAAGCCTGCATCATTCTTAGCCTGAATCGATGTCGCTCTCAGGTTTCCCAAATGATTTTTAACGTTATTTTTAGACATTGTGAAATTCCCCTAAAGTAGTTCGTTATGTCTCCGCTCGATTGTCAATGTAATCACGTGACATTCTGACGTTCATCGGGAGTCTACTGTGCGCTTCTGACTTTATCATGAGCATGGGTTTATGAATCACTATCAACTAGTGATGATACCAGGTGTTAGCGAAAAGGTGAGAGTTATCTGCCCATTGGTGGCATCCGTCACAAACCATGTAAGAACAAGTGGATTGGCAGAGTAGCGCTCTAATGTATGGTCAGCAACAAACTACAGCGACCACAAAACCCTGCAGCACGATTATATCCTCGTAAACGAAAGTTTGAGCACATCACGACAGTTTAAAAAGCCAGAATTGTTTGCAATCCGCGTTGGAACTACTTGTGCTTGTGTTCACCTGTGTCCATCTCAGCCCCAACGATACAAAATATGTTCAAACGAAACCAGAATTTTAAGTATCTGTGACAGAATTGCCGTGTCTACCTGGCATCAGTTGCCATAGAAACCAGACAGAGCCTGCAGGTAGGCTTCGGAGTCTCTAAAGACGATGTAGTCTCGTTGATGCATGTTGGCGACTGGTCGGATGTTTCTGTACTTCAATGCCACGGCCTCGCGGGTAATGTGGAGCAGGAGGGTGGAGCCTACAGAGTCGGCGGCAATCTGGATTCTACAAAGAGTAGTACGGAGTGCCGCCTCAAAGTTGCCCATGTCGGTGATGAAGTCTGTCGAAGCGTTGTGGACGTGCTCCATAAATACAAGGATGGTTGACACTTCATCGTAGTCACCTTGGAGACCCACCGTCATCTGAGAAAATATTTGTCAAATCAATTTATATTGGAGTACTTGTCCAGCATACTTTATATTCATGTTATAGTGAATGAGAGAGTTTAACACCCACCGACATCTTGAAAAGAATGTAAAGTATCAATACCTGTCGGATCACATTTCTAGCGTTTCATGCACTTAAATGAATGACACGTGAACCACAAACGTATGAGGGTAGTGTTTGTTAAAACATTTGTGTCATAGAAAGTGATCGCATTTACCTAGAAGCCGGTGCTCTAGGCTCGAGTCAGCAGACTCGTTAACGTTCTTAACATTACTGTCAAACGCTTATATACTAGCCACATAAAGAAACTGTGCACGGAGAAAATATATTCTGGATTGAAATACAACACAGCAAGAACAAAATGATGCAGACGCTGTAGCAGCTGAATGATCGGACCATAAGAAAATGTCAACGGGACCTGAACAACATCTGTTACGATGACGTCAGAAGATCAAAATGGAGTAGGGGGTCAAACGACAAAGTCACAAAGTCAATAACGGGTATGGCCACCCTGTCCGTGAATCACAGCAGTGCATCGGTGACGCATGGAGTCCACCAAATGGGCATGGAAGGCCTGGGGAATGGCCTGCCATATCCTCCTCAGATCCTGTGCCAAGTCACCGACGTTAACTGGAGGATGTGGAAGACGAAACAGACGGCGCTGCATTTCATCCCACACATGCTCTATTGGGGAGAGATCTGGAGAATTTGCAGGTTATGGCAGTAACATGACATTGTTATGGTGAAGGAAATCCATTGCGACCCTAGCCGTGTGAGGACGAGCGTTGTCCTGTTGAAATGTCAATCCCGGGCCATGACGTTGCAGGAAAGGAATGACCACAGGCCTCAGAATCTGATCTCTGTAGCCAACACCGGTGAGATTGCCCTGAACAACCACCAAAGGGGTTCGGTGCCGTGCTGTTACCCACCCCAAATCATCACAGAGCCACCTCCAAAACGATTCCTCTCCACAATACAGTTGCGTGCATAACGTTCTCCCAAACGCCGGTAGACACGTTGGCGCCCGTCACTGTGGTAAATGTTGAACCTCGATTCATCTGTAAAGACAACATTTCTCCACCATATTCGAGGTTGGCGAACATGATTTCGACACCATCTTAGACGGTTGACTCGATGACGGTGTGTCAGGATGGGACGTATGGCAGGGCGTCGTGGTCGAATCCCGTACTGACGTAAACGATTCCTGACAGTGTTGGGATCGATACGGCGCAGTCCAGGAATTGTCTGGGACGTCGTTACTGCCGTTTGGAACCTGTGTCGGAGATGTGTAACTCGAATCCATCTGTCATGTCTTGGCGTCGTTACTCGGGGACGTCCTGAACGTGGGTGGTCGGCAACGTCATTTGTGTTCTGATAACGCCTCACCAATGCCGATATCGTGTTACGATGGCATTGGAAATGTGTTAGCACCTGTTGTTGCCTCATTCCCGCTCGGATCATTCCAATGGCTTCATGACGCTGTGCAGCTGTCAATCTTGGCATGATTTGCTTGTGATATGCTTGTGTCTGCGCCTGAGAAGTTTTTAATTTTTGAATGACCACAGATCATGGTTTCCAAAGTGAAAAGCGAATTTTGACTTGTACATGCTGTGTACAGCTGCACAGGATGCACGTGCAGTAACACATTGCACGTCCATAGGCCATCATCAATGACGTCATATCGCATGGCACGTGCATGAGCGTTTGAATGTCTCCAATAATTGCTATGTTCAAACCTATATTTCACATATGGACGGTGTGCCCTTATATCTATATTTTCTCCGTGCACAGTTTCTTTATGTGGCTAGTATAGACGTTACACTTCCAGAGTGTTCGTGATCACTCTTGTCGTTCCGAGGCAAATCGCATAATGACACGTGTCCTCTCGCGCGTCTTATTGCAAACATGCACGGCGGAAATGCAGCAATTTTGAATGAATAACTTCGTAATTGAAACAAATTGAAAATATTAGTAATATTGAGTATTGTTAAACATTTACGACTGTGTTAATTGTCTTTGACAAAATTACCTAATAAGAAATTATTAAGTTTGTATTTGTTTTTGTTTCTTGGGTTTAACATACATATTTTGCGCTTGTATTTCAAAAATAAAATATAGACCGCCTCCGTAGTCTATTGGTAGAGCGTCCGCCGGCACGGTGGAACGTCAAGGGTTCGATCCCTGGCCGCATCATACCAAAAGACGTTTAAAGATGGTACTTGTTGTTACCCTGCCTGGCGCTCGGCATTAAGGGGCTAAAAAGGGACTGGTCGGCTCGGAGTCAGTATTCTGTGTCTGAGTGGGGTATTCATGTTAAACTGCGGCATGGAATCTCTGTGGGCTAGCACTAAAACATCGGCATCAGTCCGGACTAGTAAAAGCAGCACACACACACACACACACACACACACACTGTGCGCTACGTGAGCATGACCCTTCCGCAGTCTTACCGTTTGGCATTGCAGCTTCAACGCACGAGCAAGGGCCCCAGCGTTGAATGCAGAATTAGCAATATCTAAAAACACATCCGCTTTGATGGCTCTTACACCAATCCCTCCTTGGCCGGCTGTTCCAGGGATAGGGTTTGCCCCTCCACATGGGTCTGTTAGGAAGGAATCCAGGGAACGACCTGTTGTGGTGAAAACTGACCATTGCGGCCACCAAAACCATCATCGAAACCTTCATCTTCAGGATTATTTACTCCTGAAAACATTTTTTAAAAATTACACCAAGGTGGGTTTGTGCAACTCGTTGAACGAATGACCAATAAGTAGATACATATGAAATGGATAATTTGTTTTATATACAGTAAACTACGTTTATAACGAACACGCTTATAACGAACTGACGGATATAACGAAGTTACTTCCCCCTCCCCCCAAAAGAATTTGCTGTAGTTATATATGTATATATGCTTATAACGAACTACGGTTATCACGAACTGAAAGTAGCGGTCCCTTTGAGTTCGTTATAATCGTAGTTTGCTGTATAATTTTTTTCATCTTCATTTTTATTCCTGGACAACTGAACCCGCTCCTTATCGATTTATGTTACAGCCAACAATTTGAAAAAGTGAAATAATTATGTAAATACTTGTAAACAGATTATCATCCCGTATCAGGCTCACCTAAGAAGGTCCAGCGAATCAGTTTGTATATAAAAGGAGTGGACTATTAACACACGAAGGTGTAAAACCTTTACTTCATACTGTGTACCATGGACAATTTCCTCCTGAAAACTTTAAAACAGTATTACACTAATAATGACCCCTTATCGACATCTTCATATCTAACCATTTCAAATAACGGAATATTTATAGAAACGATATTGTAGACAGATTACCATCCAGCATCAATCTCACCTAAGAATCTCCACAGGATCGGTTTCTGCATAAAAGAAGTGTCACATGTACATGTGACACTGCACCACAGCTTTCATTCGTCACCACTCGCCCCTTTCCGTAACCTGCAAGAAGATATTCGGCTTGTCCCGGAATAACACAAGTTGGTCGCGAATGCACAGCTTTATTCATTTGCTGGCGTGCTGTTTTTATAATGGACCTGCTTCCGATTGAGTTCAGAAATTCCAGTCTGTCTACAAACGGTAAGTAAACTGAACATAAAAAGCAAGTAATTTATGTAACCCGCGGACAATAATTGCCAAAGGAAATAACCTGTTTTTGTATGACGTGTAGGTCATCGCGTGGTTTGCAGTGCCTGTGTGGTAGGGTATATGAAAGCCTTCACGGAAGTATTCTACAAAGAGACAGTGACTAGGAGGATATATATCAACTAACTGGTATGAACATATTTTCCACTCTGATTTATTCTGGTGTTTATATATTTTAATAACCCCTGTGTGTGTGAATGAGTAAGTTGGATAACGCCGCTCTTGACAGAATAAGATCACAAATTATCAGCTTTATTTTGAGGAAAATCTAAATTGATGCAGATCGTGTGAGAAGATGAGGCGGAGAAACCAAGGGTCATAATCAAAGCGAATCTGGAATTCGATTCATCAGATCCTGGCCCGCCTAAGGGACGCAAATCTACAAAGCGTATTGAAATGCGGTGGACGATCGGGAACCCAGTGCCCCTTATTTCATCACATCTGTGTTACATTACATAAACAATACGTGTACATAGGAAAGGTTGGATGAAGCAAGAACCAGGTACTTCAAGAAGTACTTCTACGGATGTCTAGTATAGTCTCTCAGGTAGCTTGACCTGTAGTTGTACTGATATATAGAGGAATATCACGTTCTCTCCAGTAGTTGGACCTGTAGCTCTACTGATATATAGAGGAATATCACGTTCTCTCCAGTAGCTGGACCTGTAGCTCTACTGATATATAGAGGAATATCACGTTCTCTCCAGTAGCTGGACCTGTAGCTCTACTGATATATAGAGGAATATCACGTTCTCTCCAGTAGCTGGACCTGTAGCTCTACTGATATATAGAGGAACGTCATGTTCTCTCAGGTAGCTTGACCTATAGTTGTACTGATATATAGAGGAACGTCACGTTCTCTCAGGTAGCTGGACCTGTAGCTCTACTGATATATAGAGGAATATCACGTTTTCTCCAGTAGCTGGACCTGTAGCTCTACTGATATATAGAGGAACGTCACGTTCTCTCAGGTAGCTTGACCTATAGTTGTACTGATATATAGAGGAATGTCACGTTCTCTCAGGTAGCTTGACCTGTAGTTCTACTGATATATGGAGGAATATCACGTTCTCTCAGGTACCTTGACCTGTAGTTGTACTGATATATGGAGGAATGTCACGTTCTCTCAGGTACCTTGACCTGTAGTTGTACTGATATATAGAGGAATGTCACGTTCTCTCAGGTACCTTGACCTATAGTTGTGCTGATATATGGAGGAATGTCACGTTCTCTCAGGTAGCTTGACCTGTAGTTGTACTGATATATAGAGGAATGTCACGTTCTCTCAGGTAGCTTGAACTGTAGCTCTACTGATATATAGAGGAATGTCACGTTCTCTCAGGTAGCTTGACCTGTAGTTGTACTGATATATAGAGGAACGCCTCTCATTCTCTCATTCTCTCAAGCCGTTTCACCTGTTGATTGATTACACGTGACCGGCATCAGTCATATTCCACAGAACACGTGACCAGTCAGCCATCTTTACATTCATCACTCGACCATTTCCGTAATTAATAGGCGGGAAACTTTGTCGTCCTGGTAACCCGAGGCCCAAAGCACATTTCCAGAAAGAATTGAATCCTAGCGTCCAATGCTCGTTTCAAGAGCCGACGTTAGATAGCGAAAGACGTGTTTTTGACTTTGCCAACTGCTCTCATTATGCCGCCATGACGTGGATCTTGCTCGTGCTCCCACTCACTGGTTTGTCTCGTCAAGACCCAATTACTTACAGACAGCCGTGTTTTAACCAAAGCTGATTATTTTAGGATATAAGGACAATTCCAACGTATGTTAATCAATTCATTTCGGCCACGGACTTGCTCATTGTTAGGTTTTCTCAAGACATTCAAAAATAAGCCTTTCGACCTCATTTTAGACATTAATAAAACCAAGAGTATAAGAAAAAACATTCAATATGTATCATGAACATGATCATTTTCATAAGAATAATTCAGTTTTAAGTGTATAACATCTCATTCACAGTGGGTCCTTGTCCTATGGCGGACTGTTCTGATGTGAAAACATTTGTAAAAAGTCAACAAATGGCTTGATGATCGTTGTGTACCGATCAGCCAAAGTTTGAACAGCTGAAGCAATTTTTAAGCACTGTTCAGGCAGTTCTGAGAACGGGTCTGGCAATTTAGTTTGTGAATGAGTCTCCGTTTATAATAACATGTAAACTCCAGGTAAACATTGGTCCTAAGAAACCCATGCATGTCATACGACTTAATGGGTCGGGTGGTCAGGCTCGGGGCGGTCGGGTAGCCTAGGCCTAGTGGTTAAAGCGTTTGCTCGTAACGCCGAAGACCCGGGTTTGATTCCGACATGGGTGCAATGTGTGAAGCCCATCTGTTGTGTCCCCCGCTGTGATGTTGCTGGAATATTGCGAAAGCGGCGTAAAACCTCACTCACTCACTTGTGTCATCGTACCCCGACTATGTTCATGATATCAGTCACTGTTTTGTTTTTGTTTTTGTTGCAATTGTCATATATCTGGAACGCAGTCGGGCTCGTGAACCCCGCCCCATACAATAGGCCCCCGTTAATGTCTTTTGTAAGAGCCGCCTAATTGAGCATCGTGTGGTCGGGATTTGTGACATCTGATTTTTTTGTCGTGATATATTGCGGCGATAAACAACATTCAGCCACCGAATTAGCTGTTTTGTTTATTATTTTACGCCGCACTCAGCAATCATCCAGCTATTGAAGGCGTTCTGAAGTGACAGACCAGTGATTTACGTCATGAGCAGCGATTTGCGCAATTGGAATACGATAACATGCACTAACCATGATCCTCGTCACCCGATCCCGTTAGTCGTCTCTCACGACCAGCACGGGTAGCCGGGTCTTACCCGGATCTTCACGGTTGAGGCAGCTGCACTACTTTCTAAACATGCGTACCACATACATTCTAAATCATGATTATCAAACAATTCATTGACATACACTTCTTTAAATGTTACGTTTGAAATTTAACTCAAATGGCAAACTGATGATTTCATCGACATTTTTATTACGCACAAGTCTTTCATCCGATTCCGTGCGATATAGTCCAGATCCATCCTTTGATCTTTATAGATATTTTCTTTGTGGTTCACCGTGATGTCCGGCTTCCTGAATCGCCCACAGCATCCTGCTCCTGAACCTCACCACAGACGGTTGTTGTTAACGGTAAATACGGTAGCTGCTCCACCGGGACACAGACAGTTCAACGTCAGGAACCGCAACAGTGTACGTGTCACCATGTGAACTAGTGATTGGTTATTGTGTGTACTACCTGGTGATTACAGGTGTGACGTGGCATACTGCCTGGACAATGACTATTTCCATCAATACTGTCCAGTTGAAATAGTAATTAAAGGGATTTGGCCCTCATTTGTTGACAATGAAATACTTGCATTGGTCACCAACATACACCTGTAGATCACATTATTACTAACTAGGTACGTGAGTGAGTGAGTGAGTTGGGTTAATGCCGCTTTTAACAGTATTCCAGTTATATCACGGCGTGTCAGATTAATGTGGGAGGAAAGCCCGAAGTGATGCAGGTCTCAGACGTTTACCAATTCGGTGAAACCCACGAGCACGGGTATGGTGCTGACAAACCTAGAAACATAATCGGGGCGAACCGGGATTCGAACCCACAATCATATGTTTCTGGCGTGCATAAGGGACGCGACTCTGCACAGCGAATCGCGGCGCCTTAGACGACTGGGCCACCCGTGCCCCAAACTAGGTATGTGGTGTGCACCATCAAAGGTGTGTGTCAAGGCACATGGACCATCGTTATCCCCGTATAATATAGCGTGACATGTCGCCAGGTGACCGCCATTGTTCGTGACGTAACTGAACTGACTCGATTATTTACAGACCGCCGTCATATAGCTGGAATAATGCTGAGTGCGGCGTTAAACAACAAACAAACAAACCTGATGACATGATCAGCACATGTTGTGAGTAAGACAGAAGGCCTCCGTGTTGTCAAGAGGGTTCACGTATGGTTTATGGCAGAACACAGATGTGAGTTTTGTTTCCGTACCTTAATAATGTCTTTATGTATAATTAATCTGAACAGAGCACAATTGTTTAAGGAATTATTATTATGCAACTGTATGCAAATATGTAGAATATTTGTATACTTTGAATGGTTCAGGTTGTGTTGAAATGTTTGGTTTCTCTTTGTAGTTTTTCTGAACCTCATATTCATCGTTCAACCGTACAACGTATGTTTTTTGATAACGCTAAAGCTAATGCTGCAACGTTACAATGTTACAAGGACACTTGTTTTTGTGAAAACGAAAAACGTGAAAAGATTTTTGGCGAGAGTATCATACTGTGCTTCTTGCGGCAACACCTATCTCTGGGGGATAAGTGAGTGAATGAGTTGGGTTTCACGCCGATTGTAACATTATTCCAGTTATATTACGACGTGTCAGCTTAATGGGGGATCTCGAACCAGCTGCATCCACTTTTCTATCACGTGATCATCATTGGCCTTAGACATACCCATGTTAAAATAATGATTGACTTTGTCTTCTCTAAATAACTCATGATAAGTGTGAACTTGTTTCCCTCCTTCACAAGGAATGCAGCCAAAGCCATATTCACATGTAAGACGTGAGGTGATCTTGCTTAGCTTCAAACTGTAACGCAACGTCAGAGAGGATTAAATATATGGACAGATTCAACTTCAACTAAAACCGTTTCTTGAGCACATTTTCTTCACAATCATTCACATGGTTTCTTTCCCGTCGTCTGGAACTTGGATTTAGCATCTTGCATGCACTTGCCAACCACTGAAATGACTGCACAACGACTGTTTCGTTGATAAGCTTGGCTGCTTGCAACATATATGTCCATGTGCAGAAAGTGGCTCTTTTGTCATTGATATTATTCGTAATAAATTATCTCCTCTCCATTATGAGGTGCAGAACAATCGTATATCAAGTCCGAGGGTCTTAACGACCAGCATCCTCTTCCAATGGTCAAACTGCCTAACATCATCACCCATTCGTTCCTGTTCTGCAAGTCTTTAACATTCTAAAATGTGCTCTGCTGTGTCCCAATTTCCAAAAGGCACAAATCACAGTTTAGAGTTTGACATCCATACAAATGACAGGCTGTGTTGGCTGAATGAAGAGAACTTGAAAATTGTTCTTGGTGTTGTTCAAAGATAAATTGTCGATTGAAATAATAAACAACAAATATCTACTAAAGAAAAGTTCCTTCTTCAACTAGGCTGACCTCTTGAACAGGTCTCCCAATGCAGCAGTCTGTATTGAAACATGAGATCGAGACCGCGTCACAGCCAACATTGATAACATCAAATTGAATGATGACAAAACTGCAATGCAACTAATGCAGCCCAAACTTCAAATTTCCAATATAAAAGTTTGAAACAGTATTGTTCAACCTAGCAGTCACGCAAAAAAATTGATGTTATCATTTATCCATCATTCAGTTTGAGAAACCATGTGAATAACATCTGTAAAATGCATACCTACCGGAGAGGAAAATCAGAAAAATCAGTACATATGTGAACAACGTCTTTCTCAAATGTTTTTAGACTATTGCAACATGGTATTCAGCAAAATGGTCTCGACAAGCAACAGCGTGTACAACTACCAGGCTCATCACATGATGTCGAGTGTCACGACCACGTAACACAGGTCCTCAAAGAACGGGATTGGCTTCCAGTGAGACAGAGAATCACGTTCAAGCCGCTTGTACTTGTCTATAAGTCACTCCATAGTCTGGCTACAGTGGGCCTACGAGAACTTACAGGTTTTACCAGCCTGAACTATCAGCACGCTAACAACAGATGGTGGTGCAACCAGCTTGCACAACAAAGCATGGTAACAGGACAATCAGCAGAGCTGGGTGCGCTCCGTGGAAGGAACTTCCTGTGGAGGTCAGCACCTTCCGGTCAACCCTAACGACCACATGACTGAGCGATCTTGGACAGGTCAGGGGAAATGGTGTTTAACGTCGCGTCAAAGATTAATGCAAAGATTATAGCGACGTGCATGCACGTGTGTGTTGGTGTGTGGCTGCTTGTACTAGTCCGATTTATACTGTTAGCTCACTGAGATACCATGCCGCAGTTAAACACGAATACCCCACTCAGACACAGTATACTGACTCCGAGCCGACCAGTCCTTGTTTTAGCCCCTTATTGCCGAGCGCCAGACAGGGTAACAACAAGTACTATCTTTTAACGTCTTTTGGTATGACGCGGCCGGGGATCAAAATCCGGACCTTCCGCTCTCCGGGCGGACGCGCTACCACTAGACAGAGGTCCTCTTGGACAGGGAGTATCTGGGTAAGATGCATGTACTGTATTAATCTATAATTCAATTTTATGATCATATTGGGCTTTCCTTGCACATTAATCCAGTCTACTTAAAATCGTCTCCTCGAATACGCACCTCTTTGCATAATAATCTGACCTGCAAAAGACCCGTGAAGATCAGGGTAGAGAATAAGTCTTCGGCAACCCATGCTTGCCGGAAAAGCGAAAACGCTAGTCGTAAGAGGCGACTAACGGGATCGGGTCTTCCTGGGTGGCCAGGCTCGCTCACTTGGTTGATGCATGTCATCATATCCAAATTGCGCGGATCGATGCTCATAATGTTAATCACTGGATTGCCTGGTCCAGACTCCATTATTTACAGACTGCCGTCATATAGCTGGAATAATGCTAAGTGCGGCGTTTTACAACAAACAAACAAATCTGCAAAAACCTGTAAATACGTATTTCTGGTCCAGATGAACTAGTGATTGCTACTTTGGTCTTCCTGATAGGTGACCAATCAAGTCACCAAGCCTGACCACCTGATTCCTTTAGTCGGCAAGCACACATTGTTGTAAACACAACTGGTACAGTTAGGATCAACATGTAATAAGGTGTAAAATGCAACTCACTCACTCACTCCAACATTCCATCTAGCACAGGCTTTGTGCCTAAATCACCACTCGCATCTTCCAGTAACTAAGGCTTTCTCACGAAAAGTGAATTAGTATTATTTGTTAGTAGGTGAAACTGTTATTTGGTAGAATTATTTATGTATTTGTGTTGACTGGCACATTCACATGCATCGGGTAGCCTAGTGGTTAAAGCGTTCGCTCGTCCCGCCGAAGACCCGGGTTCCATTCCCGACATGGGTACAATGTGTGAAGCCCATTTCTGGTGACCCCCGCCGTGGTATTGCTGGAATATTGCTAAAAGCGGCGTAAAATCAGACTCACTCACACACTCAGCAAGAGTAAATCACAGATACACACGTGTATGTGATTGACGTACATCACTATATCAGTGATTTTGAACGCGACGGTAACCCCCTTTACACTTCGTCTCACCTTCCCCAGTGCAATATAAACTGTTATTGATTTGCGGCTGCTTAAAAAAACCATTTGCATGATTGTTACTTGATTTTTGCAAAACAGTTATACCTTTGAATACTCCAAACCTCAGAACCATACAATAGAATTGGCAAGACTTTATAGCTGATATGAAAGATTTCAAACTTCTAAAACTGTGCTGAACAGTTGTGAGAACCTTCTTAGCTTTAAGAGTCAGATTGTTTATCGATGATGCCAAGTAAATACCAAGATAGTTATACGACGATCAAACTTTAATTGGGGCAAGTCGGTAAAGTTTGCGTTCAATTTCTTGGTTTGTCTAAATTTAGTTGAAGAGGTCATGTTTCGCAACAGTTCCCTGAAGTATCCTTTGCTTTACAGAAAATCAACATATAACAGAAGGTACAGCCCCAGTAAATCTGTAAATAACTGAATACCATTTGTACAAGTGGACGCAATGCCGTTTACCAATTCATTAATGAAAAATGAGAACAAAAGCGGACTCAAATCACAACCTTGTCGTACACCTAAGGGATATTCAAACACTTCTGTATTTACATTTTTCGATGTACGTGCACGAGGTTTTTACATTTTACATTTTGTTACACAGATCGCAACACTTTATCCATTTTTGTACCAGGACAAATTTTTTTTAATAAATGCCAAAGCCTTTCTCTGTCGACAAAGTCGAAGGCTTTTGAAAAATCAATAAAACAGGTATAAAATCCACCCAACCCCCAGCTATCTTTTCCCAGGCCGCTAATGCGGCCGATGTGAGTGGATGTTTCTTTGGAATGCAGTCAACAGTATTCCAGCTGTCTGTCCTGTCTGAGTGAATGTCTGCAAACCAGTGACTGAATATAAAGCGACAAAACCCTTTCCACATCCAACAGAAATCTCTACATAAAGCAGAGTCGATTGTACGATTCCGACTATAACATGAGCATGTGTTTATGAATCCCTATCAAATAGTAATGATATCAGGCGTTCGCGAAAAGGTGAGCGTATCCTGTCCCACCTGTGGCACCCGTCACAAACACATGCAAAGGCAAGTCAATTGTTCACCTAACAACATATGGTACAAGTCAAAATAGGGAATTATATCGGACATCATTTTAGTTACTGATGCGTCAAATTTGGAAATGTCCACCATAAAACTTTTTGTTGTGAAAGCTTGCTTTACTGAGGCCTTGAATATTGTAACCTTGACCAGACAACTTCTGAAGATCCGGGGTAGAATAGGTCTTCAGCAACCCATGCTTACCGTAAAAGGCGACTATGCTTGTCGTAAAAGGCGACTAACGGGATCGGGTGGTCAGGCTCGCTGACTTAGTTGATGCAGGTCATCTATCCCAATTGCGTGGATCGATGCTCAGGATGTCAATCACTGGATTGTCTGGTCCAGACTCGATTATTTACAGACCGCCGTCATATAGCTGGAATATTGCTGAGTGCGGCGTAAAACAACAAACCAACCAACCAACAACTTCTGAGCAAGGGTCGTACGACACTCTTTGAAATCTTGGTAGAAAGAGCATGCTCGATTGTATCTCAAACATTTCGCAATGTAAACACACAGGGCTGGAGCTGCTGGATATGAATGGAAAGTTGATTATTGGAAAGCTGAAATCATCCCTCTTGTCATAGTCTTGTGGGGAGTGTTTTGTCACTCTGAAATTTTATGCATAGATCTAAATATGAAACAGATGAGGCGGTCTCAACGGTGTCCTAGTTCAGGTGAGTAAATCAGTCGAGGGGAATTTGTTATTTGATGGTTATTGAACGATATCAGATCATCGAAATACCTGAAGCTAAAGTTAAACCTCTTTGCCAAATCACCTTGTTTTGACATTGCCAATCCGAACAGAAATTCCTATTCATATACATAAAGAAACAGATCTGCAAGGAGGGGAGCACAATTGGTGCCCATGGGGATGCCTACTTCTTGCCTATATGTCTTGCACCCAAAATTATGGAGATGTTATCAATGAGGATGTCCGGCATTTCACATATTGATTTCTCAATAAACTTCACATGGCATTTGCTTTCATTTTTCACAAATTGTCCTGAACCTCTGAATATAGATACGTAACTGTGTCTGTGGTCACCACGTGTTGTAGCAAAAGCTCCATGGATCAAGGAATGAAGTTTGTCATGTGGGATAGTGGTGTACAAAGTTGAAAAATCCAATGTTTTGACAGAATGGAACTTGGTTCTTTTCTGAGATTGCAAAAAGTCAAGCAAATCCTTTTAAGTTTTTAGAATCCATACGGTATTAAATCCACTTGTCTCGGAAACTTTCTGTATTAAGGATTCTGGTTAGTTGTTGAGACAGGGATTTGGTGGTACATTTGCTGGACACTGCAATATATCTCTCTTTGTACAGATTTTTATTGAGCTTGGAATCCAGTACAAAAGAGGAATGGACATGTCTTCAGGTTTTAGAGTCAAGTCAAAAGTGGACAGTACTGATTTGTGGTCTTGACAGATTTCTTCCTCAGTTAACATACTGGCCTTGTATGTGGCATTATTTGATATGTCATTCATTCTTTGATCAAACAATTCATGCAGTGATACATATAATGGTTATGTTATTTGAGGCCTTGTCAGTGGGAACAACTACAAACTTTTCATGTAGGGCAGCCAGACTTTGGATAACAGCTACCTGGGACAGAATGGGTTTATTCCAATTCCGTTTCCTCTTTTTAAAATTGTTCATTCTACCAATGACAACATCATGCACTAACTTAACCCACTCTGAAAGACATTCAACAGGTTCCTCTTCTCTTTTGGCCCATTTTTGGCATATTCTTCGATAGCATCCATAATGGTTTTAAAGTTGTGATCCCATTGGTAGGAGGCTGCTCACGGTATTTTGGTCCATATTTGAATAACTGTCGAAGGTCGTTATTGTCAACAATAGAGAAGTCACCTGTGATTATATAACCTACAGGTTGATAGCAGAATGATGAGTCTCGGCAGCCACAAGTAGTCAAATACAAGCATGATCAAACAATCTAAGCTTTGTTTGTTTGTTTGTTTGTTGCTTAACCCTGCACTCCTCAATATTCCAGCTATGTGACGGCGGTCTGTAAATAATCAAGTCTGGACCAGACAATCCAGTGATTAACAACATGAGCATCGATCCATGAAATTGGGGTCGATGACATGCATCAACCAAGTCAGCGAGCCTGACCACCTGCATGGCTTGCTGAAGACCTATTCTGACCCGGATCTTCACGGGTCACAATCAGAGCCAGCCAGTACAATGGCGCCAATCAGCCAACGCACAATCTGAACATCTGATTCACCTGCGCTGTGTACAGTGGGTATAAAAAAGAATCACATGTTTCATGGAAGTATCCATTAATATATAATTAGGATTTACCTAAAACTAGGAATCAACAGGAATCCGGTAGTAAAAAACATACATGTACGTGCTGTAGTGAGTGAGTATGGTTTTACGCCGCTTTTAGCAATATTCCAGCAATATCACGGTGGGGGGGGGGGGGACACCAGAAATGGGCTTCACACATTGTACCTGTTGGGAATTGAACCCAGGTCTTCGGCGTGATGAACGAACGCTTTAATGACTAGGCTGCCCGACTGCCCCTAATAGTGCTGTAATCTTGAATACACGTTAAACCCCATTTTACCTCACCTTTCCTATCTTCACTGACAGAAAACATGAGGCAAAAAAATGTAAAATGCCAAAAGAATAATGGCAATATAATAAAACAAACGCCCAACGTCATAGCTTGAATATTGATGAGTGTGGATTTTAACAACAAATGTAAACGAAACAAATAATCAAGACAATGATAAAATTATTATATGTATTGCTGTAATATTAGAAAAGCTGCATCAAAGACATAGTCAGACAATGACAAACATCAATATACAGGGTGGTCGGAGGAGGACTTGGGATTTTGAATGGTGATTAAATATTTTTTAAGCAACTGCTACAAAACCAGATATTTTATATTTATAACTATGAGCCCGAATTCGTTCTATAGAAAAACACAATGCACGAATGTAATTTTTGTGGCAGGCAAATTTTTTTTTTCAACTGTGTGAAGCATAATTATTTTCTGTTGAATTATTGTGGACAATAATGACACTATTTTTTGGATAAAATCCTAGACGTATGTCATTGTCCCTATCAAAAGTTGAATAGGACATGTTCCAACCAGGGAGTCTAAAGGTTGTAAATACTCATGCATTTGTATATTTGTAAAGGCAAACTAATGGTTTATATAGAGAATCTAACCCTCATCCTCAAATACTAGTTTATCAACAAAAGTTGAATATTGATTACAACAAACATAAACGAAACAAATAATCGAGTGAGTGAGTGATTATGGTTTCACACCGCTTTTAGCAATATTCCAGCAATATCACGGCGGGGGACACCAGAAATGGGCTTCACACATTGTACCCATGTCGGGAATCGAACCTGGGTCTTCGGGGTGACGAGCAAACACTTTAACCACAAGGCTACCCAACCATCCCTACAAATAATCAAAACAATGATAAAATTATAATATTTCTGGCTGGTGGCGAAGTCTGGAGGACTAGCTCTACATCATCTCCATCACTGCAGCCTGGACAGGTAAACAAGTGAGTGAAAGTATGGGCAACAACTCAAGTCTGTGGAACACGATGACACGCAAACAAGCAAGACAATCTCGGGACCTCTTCATAGTGGAAGTAGTACCAGTAGTAGGGAGTACAAGTCGTCATCTGGCATAAAGTAGCCACATTATAAATTTGATATCCTTTAATAACTGGCAATTCCTGAAACAGGTTATGAAGTTTCAAATCACATGGATCCCCTTCACAAAATATATTATGATTGAATGCAGACAAGTCTACTTTAATAAAATAAAAGTCAAGAAAACAAAATTCGATATAAATAAAACAAGGCTTCAGATTTATGAGTGAATATGTGAAGCACCATCAGATGGCTCGGCACAATTTGATAGGAAGCATTATCTGTGATTGAACTGTGTCATGTTGCATAGGAATTGTAAGATCTGGTTACAAGAATATAGTTGTTATAATAATAATGTTCTTGGTGGGTTTGACTAGGAGGCACTTCCTGGGAGAAGTCCCATTCACTGTCTGGGTTGCATGTAGAGGGGGCCAGGGCCCTGAGCTGATGATGAGCCTAACCAGCATGACTCAGGCTGCATCACCTAAACCTCTTTGCTGCATTTTGTATTTTAATCTGTAAATAATATTAATGCTTGAACAGTATTTTGGCATCACACAATGCATAGTGCAATATTTCCCATGATCCTTAACATTTGTTGTTGCTGTTGGTTTGTAGTTTAACACGGCAATCAGCAATATTCCAGCTATATGATGGCGGTCTGTAAATAATCTAGTCTGGACCAGACAATCCAGTCATTAATATCATGAGCATCGATCCACGTAATTGGGATCGATGACCTGCATCAACCAAGTCAGCAAGTCTCACCACCCGATCTCGTAAGTCGCCTTTTACAACAAGCATAGTCACCTTTTACGGCAAGCTAGGGTTGCTGAAGACCTATTCTACCCCGGAATCTTCATGGGTCCCTTAACATTTGTACATCGTATTGGCAGTGTAAATGATTTCACAAACCTTCAAACATTTGCCAACTATTTTAGGGGCATTTTAGAAGCTGCAGTATTAATGAAGGCAGGGTTGACTAAGCTGGGAATAAAATGGCTCAAAACTCCATGGTATTTACATTTTTACTTCAGTAGCCTCATATTAACATATACCAATTTGACTTAAACTGTGCAATATAAAATTAACTTTCATGACCATGACAGAAGGACGCTCATGTCACTTAAGAATCAGCTGATGTATGAATCAAAATACCTCCCTCTTACAAATGAATCAGAGTAACCTCCCTTTGATGAATGAATCAATGTAAGAAAAGCCTCTTACTCAATGAATTAGAGTTTGCTCCCTTTCATGAAAAAAATCAGAGTGATCTCCCTTTGAAGAAGAAAACAGTGATGTCCCTATTGGATTAAAATGGAAGAGTTTGTTCTCTTGCATGTATATCAGAGTGATCTCCCTTTCATGACTTCCCCTTTTATCTTTTATCTTTTCTCAATTCTCAGCATCATTCCATCCAATGGCTTTGGTTCAAAGGCATTTGTCTCTGGAGGTATCTGTATGAAAGAAAGAAAATCACTAGAATAACAACCCTGTCAGCAGTTTTCTCTTCATCCACTGCCATACAAGAAGTGGGTCAGCAATATTCCAGCTACATCAGTGTAGCAGTCCTATGGTAGGACTGAACACATAATGGATGTCTTGTCCACATGACTGAAGCAGGCTGACAAGGTAAGGATGTCACCTTTCAGATGAATCCACGCCCTATTCCCTCAACATCTATGTGACTGGTCCATTATGAACATGCTCAGCCCCAAGATGGGTGTCAATATAGAGGCCATAAACTGTACGAGTCTCGTGATGAGATTCAAACCAAAACATTCTGCTCCAAGGTTGGACTCTTTGTCTACATAACCACAAATCTATGGTATGACTCAGTCACAGAATTTCCAACATTTGTTCTGTCAGTCAGTATAAATGTAAAGATTAATTCAAATCTGGAGTCAAGGAGACTGCTACCTTTGTTTCCGGACCGGGGACAAAGCGGTACTTCTGGAGAATTCCTGCAATGGCCATCTTGACTGTCATATGAGCAAGCCTCATCCCGATGCAGTTCCGAGGACCAGCTCCAAACGGCAGGAACACATAGTTGTAATTCTCCGGGCGATTCTCTGGACGAAACCTATGTAGGAATAAAATTAATAACAACAACAACAACAACAACAACAACAACAATAATAACAAATCCAAGGATGTGGGACATAATCTCAATGTCAGTGTTGATTTTGTTGATGGTTCTGTACTGCTGGATCTTACAGAAATGAGTGTTAGCCTAGTGAGGTCCCATATCAAGCCGGCCAAGACTCAGTTTTTCAAGGAGAGGCTATATGAACGACCACTGCATCGAGTTAATATGCAGTGTGTTGTGAAGATCAGCAACCCTGCAGAGTCCTTCGCTTGGAAGAAGTCAGCTAGCCTGAAAAGTGAAACAGAAGGCTTTCTGTTTGCTGCTCAGGACCAGTCACTTCCCACTTGAAACCGTCAATGTGTCATTTTGCATCAAAATGTAAATATGAAATGTAGATTATGCTTTTTTGGGTGGTTGGTTTGTTGTTTAACGCCGCATTCAGCAATATTCCAGCTATATGATGGCGGTCTGTAAATAATCTAGTCTGGACCAGACAATCCGGTGATTAACTCTTTCATCACTGGCTGCCCCAGAGTTATGTCCCTTGAAACCCTGCAGTCCCTGACACTGACAAGGCCTGTACACTGGCCTCCCTGGCAGTATTATTGGAAAATCACACCATCATTTTTGATGCACTTTTTCTACCAGAAACTTGCTTTTAATATACATTGATCATATACCATTGTAAAGAGGATTAAGTATACTTTAATATTCTTTGTTGTTATTGTCTCTAACCTTTGTCATTATCTAATTACAGGTGTTTACAAGTGAAATAAAACTTGAAAACACTGAAAAAATGAAAACAGACAATGAATTTTGGCTCAAATTGTATTAAAAATCACATAACTAAATCACAGATACAAGGTAAACATAACACAGTGGTCTTGTCATCTTGGACGGCACAGGTAATCGCAGGTGTTACAGGTAAATTCTTTTCATGCACATCTGTAAACAAATAAACAAGTTTACAACTCTTGGTACAGACTTTGTTTTCTATACTGATGTCACATATTACTTATGATACACCTACAGCCTCTTAGGTAAACTCGTTAACACAGGTAAACTTGTTAACGCAGGTAAACTCGTTAACACAGGTAAAAACAAATATTTGATTTATTTTGTTCTTTTTCAGGATTTGAAACAAAAATTAAGTATTTAAGTTTTTAAAAAGTAATTTATCACATTACATGAACATTGAACCACAGCTACTATAAGAATGACATCACAGGGAAGATATCACAGATTGATCTGAAGAGGGAAAGATTGTAAAAGGACAGAAAGATCGTAAATTCAAGTTCTGCAAATATAAAAGTTGTGATAACATATTTACAATACACTGCTATTAACAACTGCATAATAAATTAAATCAGTACTTTATTAAATCAATTAATAAATAAATAATTTATACAGTTACTAAAATTTAAATTAAGATGTAAAAAACAAGAGAACAAACATGATTATAGAAATAAATTTTATTTAAATTGAGCGAAATATAAGGACATACGACAAACCGGCAAACTACAATTCGGATTGCGATCAGAAAAATAAATTAAAAAAAAAAGAAACAAATACGTCATGCCACTCACCTTTGTTGTTGTTGTGATCGCTCGTTCACGTGTAGGCTGCATTCTCATCCGTCGCACTGATAATCTGTTCAAACACAGAATCATTGTAAAACAGTTGGAAAAAATCAATAGCATGACTCTTCACTCACCGTACGTGTCAATATATATATATTCTTGAGTCCGGTCGCCTCTTCAAAATCCCTCATGTCTCCACTGTTGTGGTCCCTCTGCCACTCCCATTCTTGAAAGTTTGCTGGGGGGACACCTCGTCGAAACCGTCAAAATCTTCACCAAAATATTCGCGAAATTCCCTCTCCCCTTCGCTTAAATTATTCAATTCAAACACATTATTATTCCCGATAGAGTCGTTGTTAATCATCTGATCGCTATCCGAATCGTAGTTGGCCGCCATTACGCTTGATTTACGATTCAAGCGAGAAAAATACCTGTCGCGAAAACAGGTGACATCCGCGATTTTCGCGCCAAAAAGACGGGGAAATTCCATAGAATGACGTGTCAATCACGTGTAGATCTCGTTTCCATATTTAGAACGAGATTACACACGAGAAAGGAAGTAGAAAGAGCGATTTTGTAAACACGCTCGCGCCGCCCGATTTATCGGGCAGCCGGGTGTGGGGCTTGGACTGTTCTCGCCCGATTTTTCGGGCAGCCGGGTTCTGGGACACGGTTTATGCTGCCCGATAAATCGGGCAGTCGGGGCGAAAGGGTTAATATCATGAGCATCGATCCACACAATTGGGATCGATGACATGCATCAACCAAGTAAGCAAGCCTGACCACCCGATCCTGTTAGTCGCCTTTTACGACAAGCATAGTCACCTTTTACTGCAAGCATGGGTTGCTGAAGACCTACTCTACCCCGGAATCTTTACGGGTCTGTAGATTATGCAATGGATTTAATGAGACAATCCAACACATTATCAGTGGATGCCCAGCTTTGGCCCAAACACAGTATCTTAAGCGACATGATGAAGTGGCTTGATCATTTTATTACCATCTTCGCAATGCTTGTGGTTTTGACACAGAGGTCCACCCATGGTATGACCCGGAATATGTAGAGGGCATCATGGAAAATGATCCATACAAAATTCTTTGGAATAGGCCTGTTTACATTCTCAGACGTATCCAGGCCAACAAACCTGATCTTGACCTTTTTGATAAATCCAATTAAATCTTTTATGCCATTGAATTTTCTGTCCCTTTTGACACTACTGTGATTGACAAGAATCAGGAAAAACATGGCCAAAATGTGGACCTCTCTTTCGAAATGCTTCGCTTGCGTCCCAAGTACCAAGTTGTCTGTCTCCCCATTGGTCTCGATGCCTTAGGTTTGGTACCTCCCAATCTGTTGACTGACATTGGGAGAGTACCCGGGTTTGCTACCAGGAATATAGCCCTTCTGACACTCTTCTGAAGGCTGCAGTGTTGGGGAGTGTTGGGGAGTCTTCACATTCTCCGAAACATTCTGGGTGGGTTTGACTTGGCAGCATTTCCTGGGAGAAGTCCCATTAGCTGTATGTGCTGCCTGTAGAGGGGGAAAGGGCCCTGAGCTTATGATGAGCCTAACCAGACTGACTGTGCCAGGATCACCTAAACCCTCTTTGCTGCATTTTTCATTTTAATCTGTAAATAATAATAATATATCTAGACTCATAATGAAAACAAGGCAAACCTCACAACTCTTCAAAAGGAGTTATTGAATGTTTGACCACTGCCAACTGAGATGAACACGATGAATTATTTTACCTCTCTGGGTTGTAAGTCTCTGGATCAGGCCAGTTTTCAGGATCTTTATGTATGGCACCAACAGGAATGTGCACTTCAACTCCTTTCTTGAAGAGGACACCGTTAATCGTGATATCCTCTTCTGTTAGTCTGGACATCCTAGAATAGCCAAGCATGTATGATAAGATATTTGAAACATATCTTGAGATCCTCATATCATCAATCCTCATATTAACAGTTACAACCCTAATCAGACTCGAATCACACCTTATCATGACATCCTGTTCTGCTACTCTTGAAATTGAAGAGTGAGTGCGTATGGTCTTACACCACTTTTAGCAATATTCCAGCAATATCACGGCGGAGCTCACCAGTAATGGGCTTCACACATTGTACCCATGAGGGGAATCGAACCTGGGTCTTCAGCATGAAGAGCGAACACTTTAACCACTTGGCTACCCTGCTGCCCCGGATATTCGAGAAGTGTCGAGTGTGTGGAGTAAGATAACAGAAGCATTTATTAATTACTTCTTTGTGAAAGACTGAGTGTTCTGAAGTCGGGAAAAATGTTATTTCCATTGCAGGGAACATAAGACAGGATATTTCATGCAGCAATAAGAAGGATTTAGATTTAGATTTTTATAACAATTTACTTCAGTTTAATCACGTGAGTCGAAACAGTGCACAAGTGTATTGTGGGGCCAAGCTAACTTGTAAACATCTGAAGTTCGGTGTCACTGGCAACTGTGTATTTGTTAGTTGTTTGTTGTTTAACAGCGCACTCAGTAATATTCTAGCATTTTTTACGGTGGTCTGTTAATAATCAAGTTTTGACCAGACAATCTGATGCATGCGTGCGTGCGTGCGTGTACCGATGACTACCTTATAGCTGGTGGGAAGAGTCGCAGAGTTTCCAGGTAGGCACCGTCCAGGTATTCCAACTTTGACATGCTCTCGTAATCTGGGGGCTGCTGCAAAATGGGATCAAAGTAACTTTAAAAAATGCACTTGGAAGCCATGTATAAGATCGCATCCAAATTCTGTGAGAACATTAAACGGCGCTTTCATGCAAAAAATGCCTCCCCAAAATACTATATGTTACTCTGCATACTTGCAGTGATAAATGCAGAAAAGGATGAATAATTTCCAAAGATAACATTTCAAATTAGGATCTTGAGATCAAATTAGAGACAGTGCAGCTGGGATCGTTCATGCTTCATCGACCTAGCAGTTCCAGAGAAAAAAGTGGAAAATGTAAAAGTTTCAGTCATGTCAAGGCATATCTCAGTCATGTGAACCCAAAAGAGAGAAGTAGTTTAGCACCATCGTCTGCTCCACCTGAGCAGAAGGCTGATTATGACGGCCTTTTGAACAAAGTTTCAGCTTTCTTTGCCTTGTGGTTCACAGGAATAAGACTTTAAAACAAAATAACTAGCTACAAAATTACAATGATGACTACACAACAAAAAAGGATCTCACTATCAGGCCCCACCAGGGCTTCAGGCATGACTTACAAATATCAGCTCAAAAATTTGATGAAATGGTCCCTGTGAATTTGAATAAAAACATCTCTGGTTCTGAACACATAATAGTCATTACCATCAACATAATGTGAAATTAAACGAAACTGTTACTTACCCCATTGAGAACGCGGTCAATCTCCTCTATCAGTTTGTCCTGGCAGTCCTGGTTGGTTGCTAGGTTGTAGGCGAAATACGCCAAAGTCAGGTTTGTAGTTTCATATCCAGCAGTAAGAAACAGGACAGCATTGCCCAGAATCTCATCGTTTGTCATGCCTTTGGGAAAAAGTAAAAATATCATGCTACATTTTGTTGTACATTTTGTAGTTCATTATTATGTAATAGAGTGATTGTGTGAATCTGTTTAATGCCACAGGAAGCCATTTGCAATCTTCATCATGACAGCGTGTAAATAATTCAGACCGGGTCTGGCAAAGAAACTGCTGACTGCATGAGAGACAGTCCACGCTGACAGGGTGCAGTGACACACAATCATCCAGGTCTGAGACAGTCCATACTGACAGGGTGCAGGGACACACAATCATCCAGGTCTGAGACAGTCCACGCTGACAGGGTGCAGTGACACACAATCATCCAGGTCTGAGACAATCCACACTGACAGGGTGCAGTGACACACAATCATCCATGTCTGAGACAGTCCATGCTGACAGGGTGCAGTGACACACAATCATCCAGGTCTTAGACAGTCCACACTGACAGGGTGAAGGGACACACAATCATCCATGTCTGAGACAATCCACACTGACAGGGTGCAGTGACACACAATCATCCAGGTCTGACACAGTCCACACTGACAGGGTGCAGTGACACACAATCATCCAGGTCTGAGACAGTCCATGCTGACAGGGTGCAGTGACACACAATCATCCAGGTCTGAGACAGTCCACACTGACAGGGTGCAGGGACACACAATCATCCAGGTCTTAGACAGTCCACACTGACAGGGTGCAGTGACACACAATCATCCAGGTCTCAGACAGTCCTTGCTGACCGGGTGCAGGGACACACAATCATCCAGGTCTGAGACAGTCCTCACTGACAGGGTGCAGTGACACACAATCATCCAGGTCTGAGACAATCCACACTGACAGGGTGCAGTGACACACATTCATCCAGGTCTGAGACAGTCCATGCTGACAGGGTGCAGTGACACACAATCATCCAGGTCTGAGACAGTCCATGCTGACAGGGTGCAGTGACACACAATCATCCAGGTCTGAGACAATCCACATTGACAGGGTGCAGGGACACACAATCATCCAGGTCTGAGACAGTCCATGCTGACAGGGTGCAGTGACACACAATCATCCAGGTCTGAGACAGTCCATGCTGACAGGGTGCAGTGACACACAATCATCCAGGTCTGAGACAATCCACACTGACAGGGTGCAGGGACACACAATTATCCAGGTCTGAGACAGTCCACACTGACAGGGTGAAGGGACACACAATCATCCAGGTCTTAGACAGTCCACACTGACAGGGTGAAGGGACACACAATCATCCATGTCTGAGACAGTCCATGCTGACAGGGTGCTGTGACACACAATCATCAAGGTCTGAGACAGTCCATGCTGACAGGGTGCAGTGACACACAATCATCCAGGTCTGAGACAGTCCATGCTGACAGGGTGCAGTGACACACAATCATCCAGGTCTGAGACAGTCCATGCTGACAGGGTGCAGTGACACACAATCATCCAGGTCTGAGACAGCCCATGCTGACAGGGTGCAGTGACACACAATCATCCAGGTCTGAGACAGTCCATGCTGACAGGGTGCAGTGACACACAATCATCCAGGTCTGAGACAGTCCATGCTGACAGGGTGCAGTGACACACAATCATCCAGGTCTGAGACAGTCCACACTGACAGGGTGTAGGGAGACACAATCATCCAGGTCTGAGACAGTCCACGCTGACAGGGTGCAGGGACACACAATCATCCAGGTCTGAGACAGTCCACACTGACAGGGTGCAGGGACACACAATTATCCAGGTCTGAGACAGATGCCATAAAGATGTCTCCACTATCTATTCACCTTGGACAGACATCTGAAAGTCTACACTACCTATTCACCTTGGACAGACATCTGAAAGTCTACACTATCTATACACCTGGGACAGACATCTGAAAGTCTACACTACCTATTCACCTTGGACAGACACCTGAAAGTCTACACTATCTATACACCTGGGATAGACATCTGAAAGTCTACACTACCTATTTACCTAGGACAGACATCTGAAAGTCTACACTATCTATTCACCTAGGACAGACATCTGAAAGTCTACACTATCTATTTACCTGGGACAGACATCTGAAAATCTTCACTACCTATTCACCTTGGACAGACTTGATTGGGTGGTCAGACTCGCTGACTTGGTTGATGCATGTCATTGTATCCCAGTTGCAAGGATCGATGCTTATGACATCAATCACTGGATTGTCTTGTCCAGACTCGATTATTTACAGACCGCCATCATAAAGCTGGAATATTGCTGATTGAGGTGTTAAACAACAAACAAACATTTGAAACTCCTCCTTATATCTCCTCTGCACAGCTCACCTCTTCTCAATGACTTGTCCATCTCCACGTAGGAATCGGAGTCTTTCTCCTCCTGTTTCACCTCCAGCTTATGGGAGTTAAGCATGAGCTGCAGGAAGTCTCTCCGGCTCTGGTAGACAGTGAGTGAGTGAGTGAGTGAGTGAGTGAGTGAGTGAGTGAGTGAGTGATATGGAGGAGAGAGCGATATGGTGGAGAGTAAGTGAGTGAGTGATATGGAGGAGAGAGCGATATGGTGGAGAGTGAGCGAGTGAGTCAGTGAGTCAGTGAGTGAGTGATATGGAGGAGAGAGTGATATGGTGGAGAGTGAGCGAGTGAGTCAGTGAGTGATATGGAGGAGAGAGCGATATGGTGGAGAGTGAGCGAGTGAGTGATATGGAGGAGAGAGCGATATGGTGGAGAGTGAGCGAGTGAGTCAGTGAGTGAGTGATATGGAGGAGAGAGCGATATGGTGGAGAGTGAGCGAGTGAGTGAGTGATATGGAGGAGAGATCAATATGGTGGAGAGTGAGCGAGTGAGTCAGTGAGTGAGTGATATGGAGGAGAGAGCGATATGGTGGAGAGTGAGCGAGTGAGTGAGTGATATGGAGGAGAGAGCGATATGGTGGAGAGTGAGCGAGTGAGTGAGTGATATGGAGGAGAGAGCGATATGGTGGAGAGTGAGCGAGTGAGTGAGTGAGTGATATGGAGGAGAGAGCGATATGGTGGAGTGAGTGAGTGAGTGATATGGAGGAGAGAGCGATATGGTGGAGAGTGAGTGAGTGAGTGATATGGAGGAGAGAGCGATATGGTGGAGAGTGAGTGAGTGAGTGAGTGAGTGTTATGTAGGAGATGAGTGATATGGTTGAGAGTGAGTGAGTGAGCTTTATGTAGGAGATGAGTGATATGGTTGAGAGTGAGTGAGTGAGTGTTATGTAGGAGATGAGTGATATGGTTGAGAGTGAGTGAGTGTTATGTAGGAGATGAGTGATATGGTTGAGAGTGAGTGAGTGAGTGATATGTAGGAGATGAGTGATATGGTTGAGAGTGAGTGAGTGAGTGATATGGAGCAGAGAGCGATATAGTTGAGAGTGAGTGAGTACTGTATTTTCTTGACTATAGTGCATTTTGATGTTTTTTTCCCCCAACGGAAAGACATTACAGTGAGCACGTAACACCGGAAATACCATGTCAACAAATCCATACTGAAGTATGCTAATTAATCATGTAATTACACTGTCTGGCTATAAAAAGTGTTCTATGTATATCTGGACTCATGTTTGTAACTTATTTCATAAATCTTATTAAAAATTCCTTTTAATATTGCTTTAATCAATTTTGGTGAAATTGTATGTGAAGATCTCACAACTCACCGTTCGTAACAGCAACCACGGTCAGATTACCACTATTGACTCCTTGAAACAAACTTTAGTTGACAGAGAATGGATTCATATATCATAAATGCCATACTTTGACTCGTTAAAATTCACATTTGTAACAGTTTGACAATTCTATGTCAACACGTCATTCTCGCGATCACTTGCGCGGGGGAGCCTGGACGGTGACTGGTCAAACTGGTTCCATGTGAAAAATAATAACGGGCAATAGCGATCAGCTGCTTCGCTTAGGGTTATAATTATTTTAAATATAATTAGTAAAAGCTGCAACTAGAATAAGAAGATATTGGAATATATTATTCCTGATAAAGAAATAGTTTCAGAAACAATTTTTGCCGATCCTTGCATTAAAATCCTGTAAAGTTATATGATTAATTGGGTGTGTCTTGACCGAATCACCGGTAGATTCCAAGAAAACGTGTGTATAGCTGTGTATTTTAATCCCTGGATGTAAAACAATGCCTAGTAGAAGAAAAAATACATTTTAATCTGTAAATCAACATGTCTGGTGATTTTTTATCTCAAATTTCAAATTTGTACTGACCAAGTTTCTCATCACCCGTTCGTTTACCGGATTTCGGTGAAGGGGTACGGTGGGTGTAATTCTTTCTGCGCATAATATTCTCTTTTTTTTGTGGGTTTCATGCATCTATATGTAGGCTATCCATTGTTTCATGCATCTATATGTAGGCTATCCATCGTTTCAAGCATCTATATGTAGGCTATCCATTGTTTCATGCATCTATATGTAGGCTATCCATTGTTTCATGCATCTATATGTAGGCTACCCATTGTTTCATGCATCTATAAGTAGGCTATCCATCGTTTCAAGCATCTATATGTAGGCTATCAATTGTTTCATGCATCTATATGTAGGCTATCCATTGTTTCATGCATCTATATGTAGGCTACCCATTGTTTCATGCATCTATATGTAGGCTATCGATTGTTTCATGCATCTATATGTAGGCTGCCTATTGTTTCATGCCTCTAAAGTAAGTAGGTGAGAGAAGCGGCAGTGTCGTATTCATATCAAGTCGCAGTTTGGGCTTGATGTATTAATTTCACGATTTACAGATTCATCTGCAAGGTTTAGTGTGAAAGGGTTTGTTACTTTAGAGGTATCTAATGGAATTAAATACCTGATTTTGATCCTACTTTGACCAATCAGAATCCAGCATTCTTATGTGTCATGGTAAACTTATCTTTAACAAGTTTTTACAAATCAGTTTATTGTTTGAGGATTCTGTGCGTTATGAAAGTAGTACTCACAATGTTAAGTTCTCTTCTGTCTGATATGGTCTGGAGGACAGCCTTGGTGAAGAATTTTCGACAACCAGCATCAATCATCTTGAAACCAACAGCTTCCAACAATTTGGTCATGAAGGGAAACAAAGCTGCAACAAGAAAGTTTTCCTACAACAGCGACAGGGTGTTGATGGAAGCACAGCATCTGTTGCTTTTACAGAAGTGACTGACCAGTGGATTTATTCTGTCAAAGATGAACCCAGGGTTATCAAGGGATCACTGTTGACAGTTTTAGCCAGAATTTATTCAATTTCTGGTTAAAACTTGTCCTGTCATAACAGGAAGCAGCCCTATCTCCACCTTATCCTGAACACCTAAAAATATTTGCCCCAGAAACAAGTATTACTTCCGGGTAAGGAAAACATGTTCCCGATTTCAAACAATCACATGCTCAATTATTTCTATTTGAAACCATGGGCATACACTCATACAAACTTTGTCATGCAAACACATGTTTTGGATCTGTACACAAAGACACAGAACTTAATTCAGAATGATCATTCCAGTGACCTTGACCTTCAATGAAGGTCACTCAAACCTAACTACTTTTGGCCCAAGCCTAAGGATCATAAGTACCAACAATGACCAGTTCTTGAGTTATCTCAAACACATTATTTATTTTAGCATATGAACTTGAGAGTGAATTTGACCTTCAACATCTGTGACAAGTACTTCAAGAACATTTCAAAGTGCTAACCAAGAACAAAATCAAATGTCCCGAGGAGGAATTCAATGTAACAACGAAAATATGGCTCCTTATTGAAGGTCGGTCACCGTGACCTTTCATCACTTGTCATACATCTGTATTAGTGATGGCCAGTGAAGGGTATTTGCCAGCATTTTGTACAGCAATATAGAATCATGTGTTGCAATATAGAATCATGTGATGCAATATGTACCACAATATACTGCATGTGTGTGTAACTTGGTATGAACTTGAAAAGAAATAACCCAAATGACAAAAAATATATAATAATTGATTTTCTGATCATGTTTTCTTTCTTAAGTCCGACATTGGACCTCCCCCGGATGTTTTTGACAAATTTGTAGTCTTCCACCGTCAAACATGATGTACAGGTAGCTGCTCACCAAGTTTCGCTTGTTTTCGATCGCTGAAATCAGTGAATCTAATTTCAGAATTTCAGAATTTCAATTCACATTAAGTCGCAAACCCAATATACCGGTATTAATCAAATGTATTGTGATACATGTTAATTATTATTCCATATCGTGGTATACTGGTAATACTGCGCATCTCGAATTTGTTTTCAAATCACATAAAAACTACATGTATAAGACTTAAAATATCAGCAAAAATCAGCATCTCGGTAAACTATACTTTACGATTGGCCTTCAATGTGACCTTGACTTAAAACGTAGGTCACTAACAACCTTTCCGCATCTCGACCCAAAGGAATGCTGGGACTAAGTGTTATTGACTTTCAGCTAATCCTTCTCTCCGGAAAACAAACATTTTTGGTCCGGACCTTTGACGTGACATATCAATTTGTCACAAATATTTCCAAGGGATATTATTAGAGATTTCCCTGATGTGACATGAGATGACCAATCACCCTGTGGTTACAAAGACAAAGCATAGCACAGGAGGTGGTCAAATTCAGGCAAAACCCAAAAGCATCAACATTTACATGAGGCTGCTAAATAAAAATATTCCTAAACAGCTTAAGTTTGTTTGATGTGTGTTTAAAGTTCCATGAAGGAATGGGAAACAGTTTTTAGTTGGAAAGATACACGCTGAAATCAAAGTCAAAGATGTATTTGCAAAGTTCCATATAAGAACAGTGAATGTTTCTTGTGTTCTGAAACTTACAGCAGACCATAAAAACAACAATCAGTTTGAGTCCTCTTTCTGTCATCTTCCGAGCGTTGATTATAAAGGCATTTTCAGGGTCTGCCTGGCAGTCAGCCTCAATGCCGAATGCTGTAGAGGCGATGACATCCAGAGAATACAGCCCAAATATGCTGGAACAAATTAATGTCACATTTTAAACTTTGAGGACAGTGTCAACATGTTTCTATTCACTTCTTTGAATATATTTTCTTCACAATTTCAAATTGGATGCTTTTATTCACTTCTTCTAATATTTATTCACAATTTCATATGGGTGAGTGAGTGAGTACAGTTTTATGCTGCTTTTAGCAATATTCCAGCAATATCCCCGTGGGGGACACCAGAAATGGGCTTCACACATTGAACCCATGTGGGGAATCGAACCCGGGTCTGCGGTGTGACGAGCGACGCTTTATCCTCTAGGCTACCCCACTGCCCAAAATTATATGGGATTGTTGCTGTAGTATCTCAAAGTGAAAATGGCCTTACAAATGATTCTGAAGTTACAGGTGATTGTCTAACGACATCAATCCACTCCACCATTTATTTTGTCAACTTCTATGACAAGGGACATTTCCTGCTTAGAATAAGTGAGTGAGTGATTGTTTAATGCACAGTCAGCAGTATTCAAGCTACAACATGATGTAAATAACTGGACCAGGCAAACCAGAGACTGAAAGCATGTGCAACAATCCACACCTTCAGGCAATGATGACACAAATCAGCCTGTCCACCCGACACAATGTTACTGGACCCTTGCACCAAGCATGAGCAACGATCCACACCATCAGGCAATGATGACACAAATCAGCCTGACCACCCGACACAATGTTACTGACCCTTGCACCAAGCATGAGCAACGATCCATACCATTAGGTCATGCCTGACCCCCCGACACAATGTTACTGGACCCTTGCACCAAGCATGAGGAACTGGGGACATCTTCAGCCCCGGAATCTACACAGGGACTCTCAACCTATGAGTTTTAAGTTTACTTACTCTCTCATTTTGACTGTTTTCGTGCCTTCTTCTGTAGTTTTCCAGAGGTTTGTCACTAGAGAAGCCATGCAAGTCTGCATCAGCGGTATCATCTGTCAATAAATATTCCTCCATTCAGTCCTATAACCACTGAATCATTCCAGTCATAGTATAGTTCCTTAATTTGAAGTATGATGACTACATGGCGAAGCTGAGGGTGTATTAAGGATCAGGGAATTATATTTTTTCTCTCTTGATTCAAGTAGGGTCAGCTGTACTTGTGAACGTGGGACTCAGGACAATCAGGACATGACATGACCTGAGCATGACCTGAGCATGACATTACCTCCTTCATCCTGCCTGCTGTGAACGTGGGACTCAGGACAATCAGGACATGACATGACCTGAGCATGACCTGAGCATGACATTACCTCCTTCATCCTGCCTGCTGTGAACGTGGGACTCAGGATGCCTCGAATGAACTTCCAGTGATCATCAACCAAGAAAACAAGCGACTCCTTAAACAGTGGGTCTCGAGGAAAGTTGGAGCCTTTCTGAAAGTTTAAATAAGATTGCAACAGCACTGTAGCTCTGACACCCATTTAAGAACATTTACTGTCAGCGATGATGTTCAAATATTTTCTGCAACAGGAATTTGAGATACCTGCACAAAGAGTTTGAGCCAATGATGACTTGTCTGCGAGATCATTTAGTTTTGGATGGTGGATATTTATCAAGTCAGACCAGAATTCCGTGAGGAACTTTACAGACACCATGGCTCGCACCATTCACACAACCTTTCATGTGTATGGTGCCTTTAGAGGAGATGTGGCAATGTGATTGTCAGCAAATGGAGAAATGGCAAACTGACTTAATTCCAATCACATAAAATAAAGGTGAAAGAAGCAAACATGCAGTCTGTTTTACCACCTGCTCCAGGAGCAACCAAGTGAAGCAATCAGGTTGCACACCAAAATATTGGCTGCACCATTTTATCATACATGTACATTGAAACACTCTATTTTCAGCTATTTGAATATCATATAAATTCAAAGAGAAAATAAACTTGAGAATGTGCTCCAGTGCTTATTTTGAGGAAATCTGTATATGGCTTTTCACACCTTGATATCCAGTAAACAACCTAAAACAGAAGTTTCAAAGTGTCTGTTTGTTGTGATTGTAACCTCATGAGTGACTGTTCTCGTGCCAATCATGAAGAATTAGTTCTGCAAGATCGCTGTATTCAGTCCTGTGTACTTCACTATTTTCATGAACTTTTGTTTCCTGGATTCTAAAAGATCTGCGGCAAGTTTTAAAAGAATTCAGTTTTCTATTTTTGTTAAATTTGACTGCTGCTGTGCACTTGTGGTGGGAAAGGTTACCTGCACTGTCAAACCACTACAAGCAGTCAAACCACTACAAGCAGTCAAACCACTACAAGGAGTCAAACTTGTATAACGGTCAAACCAAGCAATCCAGTCCTGGGGACCAGTTATATCCTGGGCCAATTAAAGTGAGGTTTCACACTGGGATTTATTACTTACTGAGCGGTTAATGAACGATGCAAATTCCTTAACTGTGATCTGTTTTATTATGTCAGTGTCGGCAATGAGGTATATCGGTTGGCGCATATGGAAAAGACTGGAAAAAATAAAAATATATTTATAATAGATCAGTTAATTTAGATTAATTGGATTCAGAGGTGATGTCAAAACACAGTAATGTAGATGTAAACTGACGGACAAAAGAAAATACCACTTTACCCGAGCAACGTGAGCTCCCCTGGGTGTGATACAGACAAGAGCCACCCATGCCCACATTGCCAGTGCTTTGGGTTGCTCCTGTGTTGCTGTAACTAACCTGATAGAACCTTATAGATAGAGAGACCAGGCAGATATCAGTCAGGCCAAGAACAGGTAGACCCAGGGTAACAATGCACAATGAAGACCTGTACTTGTGCACATTGCATCTCCGGAACGCCCTAGGGCATATGCTTAGATGACAGATATTGGCAAGGCAACTCAGGCCTCAAGGAATTTGGGTTCACAGACTTTACAGAGAACAGTTATTGACAGAGCAACATCATTTCCAGAGAAATTTGTACAACATGGTGTCCCTTTTGACAATGCGGGGCCCCATACAGCCTGAATCGAACAAAACGTCCTTGCAGCAAACAACGTCAATGTCTGCTGTGGCCTGCACTCTCACTAGACATGTCCTCCAAATAACATCTCTGGGATGACATGGCTCGTCATGTTTGACAGCGACCACATCCCCCAGCCTAATGACAAGAACTGATCCAGGCCTTTCAAATGGCGACATATCGCATGTGGTATAATCAGGTGACTGACTATTTTTGTGTGACGGAGAATTTTGTATGTCTTGTAGCAGGGGGTTGTCATGCACGATATTAATGTGACCTCTCATTGAACTTGAGCGAATTTAGATGTGTGAGCCCTTTGTTGATAACATTGAAAGCTTGTTATTACCTATGATTTGCAGGACTTTCTTGAATTGAAATTCAGTTTTATTATCTTTAAACTATCTGAATATCTGAAATATAGTACTTACCCTACAACCTTGCCGTATTTCTCAATTATCTGTTGGTCATGTTTAGAAATGGTCCCCTAAAATGGAAAGCAAATTCTTTAAAATAAAAACAATGACTGGTTTAAAATGAACCTCATTACCCGAGGTGCAGAAGCTCACCTTCATTCACATACAGTGATTCCTCGAAATACCGCTGTCATTGGGGTCCAAGACACAGGTGGCCCAGTCGTCTAAGGCGCAGCAATTCGCTGTGCAGAGTTGCTTCCCTTGGGCACGCCAGAAACCTATTATTGTGGGTTCGAATCCCGGTTCGCCCAAATTATGTTTCTAGGTTTGTCAGCACCAAACCCGTGCTCGTGGGTTTTACCGAAGTGGTAAACGTCTGACACCTGCATCACTTCGGGCTTTCCTCCCACATTAAGCTGACACGCCGTGATATGACGGGAATAATGTTAAAAGCGGTGTTAAACCCAACTCACTCACTCACTCACTGATACCTGGGGACATGCTGTTTTGATATTTTGGGATGTGTCAATAGTGAGTTCGTATATCTGACTGAAAATGTTAAGTTGAAGGTTTTTTTAATGTTCAGAAGTGAAACAGTCTTTTTAACTGTGACATGTTACTATTGGTGTTTTTTTTTATTCAAACAAAATCTACACTACATATATGATAATCTAGGTAACTATAAAATACAAAATTACATAATTATTTTATAGAAGACTCTTCAAGAGCCCTTAAGTTCAGTTCCAAATGATGGACCCATGAGAGGTTCAGAGTTCACAGGTGTGTTGTGTTGTTGACTTTTAGGATTCATCATGTTGTAAACATCTTGGATTCGTTTTTAAGTTTGATATACACTTAAGAGAAAACAAAGGGCAAATTAATTGAAACTCGTAATTTTGACTTGATCACTATTAGTTCGAATATCATGCAATTTATCAGATTGGCACCAGTGTTTCAGGAAACATGTCTTATCAATACACACAAGAAATTCTGAATATCTTGCCTTTCCCAAGTTCACAGACCTTCAATGCGAGAAATCAAAAGATGATGGTTTAACTCACATATTTCTTGTATTGACCAAGTGCTCCAAATATTCCTGGCTTTGGACCGGGAATTCCCAACTTCTTGAAGAATCCATGTGTCCAGGTGGTGTACCTGAAACACGGGGGAACAGACTGTGTGAGTGAATAGACTGTGAAAGAATAGACTGTGTGAGTGAATAGACTGTGTGAGTGAATAGACTGTGTGAGTGAATAGACTGTGTGAGTGGACTGTGTGAGTGAATAGACTGTGTGAGTGAACAGACTGTGTGAGTGAATAGACTGTGTGAGTGAATAGACTGTGTGAGTGAATAGACTGTGTGAGTGAACAGACTGTGTGAGTGAATAGACTGTGTGAGTGAATAGACTGTGTGAGTGAATAGACTGTGTGAGTGAATAGACTGTGAGTGAATAGACTGTGTGAGTGAACAGACTGTGTGAATAGACTGTGTGAGTGAATAGACTGTGTGAGTGAATAGACTGTGTGAGTGAATAGACTGTGTGAGTGAACAGACTGTGTGAGTGAATAGACTGTGTGAGTGAATAGACTGTGTGAGTGAATAGACTGTGTGAGTGAACAGACTGTGTGAGTGAACAGACTGTGTGCGTGAATAGACTGTGTGAGTGAATAGACTGTGTGAGTGAATAGACTGTGAGTGAACAGACTGTGTGAGTGAATAGACTGTGTGAGTGAATAGACTGTGTGAGTGAATAGACTGTGTGAGTGAACAGACTGTGTGAGTGAATAGACTGTGTGAGTGAATAGACTGTGTGAGTGAACAGACTGTGTGAGTGAACAGACTGTGTGAGTGAATAGACTGTGTGAGTGAATAGACTGTGTGAGTGAATAGACTGTGTGAGTGAATAGACTGTGTGAGTGGCCTGAGTGAGTGGCCTGTTTTTACTTTTGTTTTTTGTTGAACACCACACTTATAATATGGATCTGACAATCCAGTGGTTGACATCATGAGCATCGATCTACGGAATTGGGATACAATGACATGCATCAACCAAGTCAGCGAGTCTGACCAAGTTAGTTGCCTCTTATGACAAGCATAATCCCCTCTTACGGCAAGCATGGTGTGCTGAAGACCTATTCTAACCTGGATCTTCACGGGTTGTTTTGAGGTATAGCTGTAGTAGTAGTATATAATGAGCGTTATTAAAGAATAAACAACGAGTGGGTGCTGTTTACTAAAACACTGCAGGGTGCAGCCCTGAGTTGTTTATTCTCCCGGCAGTGTTTTACTGTACGATATACAATGACCACTAGTTGTTTACTTCTTATATGAGATATCAACATTACGTACAGCCTCTTTAAGGATGTTAATAAAAAGTTACCCAGATCTTCACGGGTTGTGTTTTGAGGTACTGCCACAGTAGAATATTAAGTGATATTGTATAATATACCTATAGGAGGCACTTTCAATGTGCAATAGAGGCATGATAGAAACTGTCATATCACAGGGGGTGCAATAACCAGACCCATCTTACACCCCTTGTCCCCCTTGTCGGTCTGATATGGCTTGTCAATGCAATTGGGGAGCAGTGCACTTTACCGGGCGGACTTTTTCAGATCCAATTAGCGCTGTGGGGGCTCGAACAGGTTTCGCCGGCTCACCGTCTTGGCTACTTAATGCGTTAATTAGACAACGCTCTACCACTGGACCACGAGGGCTTTCACATGTAATCAGTGCTTGTTTAACAGGTCATTAGCACCCAAATAATAAGCATGCGTATATCAGAAAACAATGAGTTGCACATGCGTGTCACGTCACCGTCCGCTCTACTATTAATCTTTTCTTGAAACCTCACCCGCCATTGTTTATGTCAACATGACAAACCAATAGCCTTAACTGGATTAACGCTTGAAAAGGTAAGAAATTATGGCTAACCCTTGCCCAAAGCAAGCTAACCCTAAGGCCGAAAAGCGGTGTTTGATCGTAAAGACGTGTAAGTTTCCCTAAGACCGAAAACAGGTGTTTGATCGTAAAGACGTGTAAGTTTCCCTAAGACCGAAAACGGGTGTGGGATCGTAAAGACATATAAGTTTCCCAAAGACCGAAAACGGGTGTTTGATCGTAAAGACGTGTAAGTTTCCCTAAGACCGAAAACGGATGTTGGACCATGAAGCGAGAGTCACAGGAGCGTGAGGCACGGTAACAGTATAGCGAGACAGCGGTAGCACTATAGGGTATTAATTGACTGGATGGTAGAGGTCAGGCTGCGCCCGGTAAACTGCATTGTTGCCGCATCTTGAACTGAGCAATCAACATTAGCCTGGGTGGTAAGAAATTGGAGTTATGTCCCTTAGTGCATTGTCTACTCATCTTGCTCTCCCATGACAGTCTTCCAAACAAGGTAAGACTGTTTTGCATTCTCTTGCAAAACAAATGCATTTTATAATTTGATGTCATGGTATATTTTAAAAATGTTATTATATTCCAGTTTTCATATCATACCCCACATCAACCCAAGACCCCCTTATCAAGACAAGACCCCAAATCAGCCCGAGACCCCCCTATCAACCCAAGACCCCCTAATCAACCCAAGACCCCCATATATACCCAAGACCCCCTTATCAACACAAGACCCCCCCTATCAACACGAGACCCCCCTCTATCAACCCGAGACCCCAGATCAGCCCAAGACCCCCCCTCTCAACCTGAGACCCTCCTATCAACCCGAGATACCCCTGTCAACCGGAGACCCTCTATCTCCCTATCAACCGGAGATCCACCTATCAACCCGAGATCCCCATATCAGCCCGAGACGTTTGGAATGTCATACCCTGGGCTGGGGGTCAAGGGTAGAATATGTGAATATGTGATGCAGAATTAAGTCAACCTAGAAAATGAGACCAATGTCAAACAGACTTTATAGATTTGTGGGGTAATAAAAGGGGCAATTGACGCACAGTTTCAAGGCATAGGCCATCAAGGTTACCGACCCAGCTGATGACAGTGAGATTTTACACTGCAGGGGTCGAGAGTGAAATTGCGCAAGATTCTGCAATAACATTTCTAGTCCCCACACAGCAACTAATGGGACTTATTGATATTTGAGGTGAAATTACTATCACTCCATGTCAGTGTTTGCATTGAGGTGACTCAGAGCTATATAAATAGAATCTGCTTCCAAAACAGGTGAAAATACGACTCAACAATGCAACAGACGAATGAGATGACAACTCACCAATACAACCCAACGACAGCCCCGGCCCCGACAAGGACGAGCTTGTAATCCGTTGACAGTCTAACAACTAACTCAAGCCCTTCTCCCGCCTTCTCTTTTATAAACCCCGCCGTCTCCGGAGACAACAACTTCTCCACAGTTGACCACAACCCCTCCATTGCTTGCTACTTCCTGAACTGTTCAACGATGTTTACAACACACTGTGAACGGTTAAAGTAAAAAACGGCAATACCCATTAAGGCAACACAGTTTTTACACAAAACGGCAACGGCCTAGTTTGAACCTAAAATGACAGTACCGTATTGGACGTAATAAGCGTCTAGGGCGCTCTCAAAATTAGAAATAGGGGGCTCTCATTGGAATATTATTTTGGTGAAAAAAAACAGAGTTCAAAGTTCGTAAATTTCATGGTTTATGCTGACAGCCTGAAAGGTTTAAATACGACATATATAGTTTTCCAGGATTTAATTGCCCATAATTAAGGGTGCATGTAACACACGAGTGCGTATTTTACACGAATAAATAAGTCAAGTGTACATTGATCAATCGGAAGGGGTGCTAATTGAGATTGTTCACTAGCCAATATATTAGCAAATATCGACGTGGGCGGTTATTAGTGAGGGGCGCTTATTACGTCGAATACGGTATATATATTCATGAGAATCATTACCGAAGAAATGCAGCGGGTGAAAACGCTTGTGTGGATGTTCACAGGACAGTTTCCAGTAGCCAAAATATTCTTCGACACTCAACCTTTACACCCTGCTTTCTCGACGTTTACTTTTTGTTGTTTGTTTGTTTGTTTGTGTGTGTGTGTGTGTGTGTGTGTGTGCGTGTCTGTGTGTGTGTGTGTGAAACACGTCACAATACCTTATGAAATAATTTGTGAAATTTTGTTGCAAGACACAATTTGACGTTCATACGTTTTTCACGAGACCGTGGGTGCGTTGCAAAGCGCCAATCGCTTGTAAGCGATGTACAGCGATTCGCCTTGCAACAGTGCGCTAACGTCCAGCCGCTTGCAAGCGAAACAATCGCTGACTGAGGTCGCTTCGTTCTCAAACCAAAATGGCGGCTTACTTTGACAGCGGAACAAGGAATTCTTGACTGGATCAACGAGAAAATGAGCAAAGGTAGCTAACACCACATCATCCTCAGTCTGCTCCACATCTTCAAAGTACTCCTAAATTTCATCAGCTCGTCATCAAGCCTCTTCTATTACGTTCTTCATTACGCGGATGGTCAGGCTCGCTGATCTGGTCGATGCATGTCATCGTATCCCAATTACGTGGATAGATGCTCGTGATGTCAATCACTGGATTGTCTGGTCCATACTCGATTATTTACAAACCGCCGTCATATAGCTGGAAGATTGCTGAGTGCGGCGCAACAAACAAAAAAACGTCAAGGAAACCAAGCGGTAGTTGTGCCGCCATTTTGGAAGAGTGCGCAAACGCTTTGTTGTAGACCCCGGGTTGAGCGATGAATTTGCTTTCTCTTAGCGATTCGTGGCTTGCAACGCGCCCCGTGTTCTTGAAATGACGTAAACACTGACGGACTACTTCCACATTCCTGGGGAAACCCCTGGGAATTCCCTAGCACGAAAACATGCATAAGCGTTCTTTCTGATCATGTAGAACCTTTATTCTTGGTCTCAGCGTTTCAGTATACATTGAGAAATGTCAGAGACCGTGACTGCATGATTGTTCACGAATATCCTCGCTGCGGCCTATCCTAATGAACAAACGAAGAAATGCACATCTAAACTATCGTGGTATCGACTCGATTCGTGTCTAGGCTGACACTGACCGTCTCAAGCAATCTATGAATTTACCTTAGTGTCTGTTTGACGCATCTTTATTCACCTTTAAATGATCGACCAGTTGATCAATGATGAGTAACACATGTAACCGCCACAGGTTCATTAACAACTTCGGAAATCTCGCCCGTCACGTTTATCCGTTTATCGTGTCGGCCATTTTGACGTCTTGTACTTGATGTAAATGTATTACGACGCGCTGTCATTGTGACTGACTTACTGAGGTAGTTCTTTACAGACCTTTATCATCTAATGAGGATATGATTTGAACACATGTGCAGCGTAATATGTTTCTGAAGAGCAAGTTGTGCATCCATACGCTCATGTCACCTCTCTTTTTGAGGAACCTTTTTACTCCGCGATATAGCTGGTTGTTGTATGGCTGTCAGTGTAAACATGAAGTCACACGACGTCGTACTAAATAAAATTGTGTTTAGATCTTGGCCTACATCCTTTGAGGCAGGAAATTGTGATAAAAAATTATAAGAATTGACTTTCACTTTGTGTGAGTTCATTGGAGTATGAACCTTCATAGAGTCGCAAGCTCTGACGTTCATACAGTTTGGCCCTGACTCTATAAAGGTTCATACTCCAATGAACTCACACAAAGTGAAGGTCAATTCTTGTCTTGTGAGTTGAGTTGCTGCGGTCATCGATTGCGCATAACCTTCTGCCAGTTATATATCATCTCCACACGCAATGTCAATAAATAAGCCCAGCGATGTTGAGAGTTTTGAATATTTGTTTACTAAATATAGCCTGCAGCGACGTATGTTATAGCAAGCGCTAGTTTATGAAAGCATTTTTATTTTCACTGTATTTTTATACTTCGATTTCAACTAAAAGGATTATAAATGGGAAGTTATATACATATATTATTTTTTCGTTTCATTGATTTGCATTGTCATGCACAGGAATGCAGTTTATAAGGTATATTAGATCTTTCCTGACGTTGCACACTACCAAATGTCGCCGGTCTGAAAACTATCCGTTTAGTGGCTGTAAGATTCGGAGTACAGCATAACAACTTCTCGTAGAGGAGGGTCTCTGCCGTAGGTCACATGTCACTAACATTTTTTTGACGAGAATCCACAATGATCAATGTGAGTTTTTTTTAATACAGCCACTAAAAAAGCTATATATTTAGCTCTCAGCAATATTTTATCTGATTTTGTAGCTGAAGCTGAACAGAATGTCCAATGGTCGGTCCCTGAGCGTTAGCTCGTCACGCGGAAGACCCGGGTTCGTCTGAAATAACCAAGCTTGCCGTGTATACACAAGAATAGGTTTTCCCATAGATTTCCCTGGTAACGTTATATTTTTTCAAAATAATCAGGCATGCAACAGCAATCCATGTAGCGACAGCCTGGCTTGAAGCTGCAATAAAATCACAAAGTTTGTCTAGCTGAGCCAGCTCCATTTCGGACGACCGGGCGCTGAACCAACCAGCCCAGTTGGTGCACCAAAAGTCACCTGACTGAAAGTATATTTGGTTCTATTCAGCAGGAGTTATCACGTTAAAAAAGACAGCACTGATATTTGAAAATCCCGATTGCGTGAGATATTGAACACGATCAGCGAGTGAGTAGGTTTACATGACTTATAGGAATGTTTCCGAAATATAACAGGAAATATTACATGAAGAACCGTTTGAATTAAACAGGACATAGTACACAGGAAGAACAGTTCGAATTAAACAAGTTGCCGGGCGTCTATAGTTGAATACTAGTTCAATCATCTGTGATCACCTCACCTGATAATTTTAAAAAAATATTATTTTGCTTCGAAGTTTTAATAGTTATTGCAATGCTTCGTTTTGTGTTTAATTCTCTTTACACAACGAAGAAATAAAAACGGTTTCTATGCAAAATGATATTCGTCCGAATTTGTTATCTGCAGTATAACATACGTGCGATGATGTCGAACAGTTGGAGTGACGAGAAGGCTTTCTTTCCACGTCTGCCCACTGGGTCGCTTCACGTCTGCTGCATAGGACTCGCATCATTCTCCAGGCAGGGGGCACGGAGTTGCGTCTTTTGGGCACGCCAGAAACTTATGATTATGGGTTCGAATCCCGGTTCACCCCTATCATGTTTCTAGGTTTGTCAACACCATACCCGTGCTCGTGGGTTTCACCGAAGTGGTAAACCTCTGAGACCTGCATCACATCCTCCCACATTAAGCTGACACGCCGTGATATAACTGGAATAATGTTAAAAGCGGCTTTAAACCCAACTCACTCACCCATTCTCCAGGCACAGGCGGGAGTTGTGTTCCCACCAATGGGTGCCTTGAGTGCCAGGCTGCAGTGAAAAATCACAAATGTATAAATATGCGAGTATATATAGTTTAATGGCAGGGCTACTTGCATTAATTTCATGACGCAGTTTAGGCCAGGGGTCGACACTGACATTAATTTGGTGGCTCATACATTTAATGGTTTACAGCATGGGCGGATACAGAGGGGTGCGGGGGTGCGGGAGTTATCTGAATCGGTGTTCCTGTCATCGGCGTTGAACGAGACATTATCAGGTACTCGCCTTGTGCTGGGTGCCACGGACATCGTTCTGGGCAGGACTATAAGCGTGGACATTTTCAACATCGACAGTCTCTTCTCTTCAACACGTTCATTTACGTCTCATTTGTTAGACGAATAATCGGGCGGTGGGGTAGCTGAGTGGTCAAAGCGTTCGCTCGTCACACCGAAGACCCGGGTTCGATTCCCGATATGGGTACAATTTGTGAAGCCCAATTCTGGTGTCCCCCGCCGTGATATTGATGGAATATTGCTAAACGCGGGGTAAAACCATACTCACTCACTTTGATGAAAAATCAATTATTCATTAGGCCGGACAAATGAGTTGAACTAAAGATTCTAGAAATATTATACTGTATATTGGTCTGACATTAGAATAACTATTACCGGATCATGAAGGGGGACTCTGAAGAGAGACCCTTGACCCAGAGAATACATCTTCCCGAGGCGAGGGGGTTAAAGGGGAAGTGTACACGCGAAAAAATACTTAAGTTTCTTTCTCATTTTAAACCAAACGAAATTTTAGAATTAGGAGGTCGTGAGCTTTAAATAACATGCATAATCATTATGATTAAGCCTGTTGAAGCAAAAAAGCCAAAAAATACATTGTTGCAACATGTTGTTCATTATTTTTATTTAGACCTTATACTTATATTTATTTTGTGATAGTGAGATATAGAAGCCTGTGTAATTGTGAGTCCTGGGACTCGGTAATGAATTTTGGGGGTCCCGGGAATATATTCGAGTACCAGCTTAGTGGCCACTGTACCAACAGCAACAAAATATGCTAATTATGTGTGAGGCCTTTTGCTTCTTTCGGAAAAGGATTTTCGGAAACGGAATTTAATGAGTAAAGAAATCTGACATGGAATGTGCGAACAGTGATACACAAATATCATACAAATCAAACTTATAGTTTCAATTTAATCATCCCAGCATCCGCATCCCTGTGTGTCCAACTGATATTATTTGCGTCCATTCATAATTGTTATGAGTACAGGGCGTAATATTTTGCCCCCGGTAACACCCTGGTGTCTCTTCAAATTTGGATACCAAAATTCTGACCCGATTCTTAACATCGTTGCCATGTAAACCATAAAGAACATGTCATTATTTACTTTTACATAATTAAGATTTTTTATTACTTATTTTGTAATGCATCATCATGACCTCAGAGTTTTGGCATATAGTATATAGCATGCAGTATAGGTTTCTCTGGAATATACATGTTGTTTTGTTGTATTGAAACTTCTGTTAATAGGTTTGTCATTTTCGTGGTAATATTGTTTTTTAATAGTTTTATTATTTTGAAAATATTCCAGAAAAAAACAGGGGAGCTACAGAACGTTGTGCACGTCGCAGTATATTTGCATATATCATTAGAAAAACTGATTATTAATTCTAGCTCCATTCCGTAACTCCAGCTTGTTTCCCCTTTTCGCTATATCTTCTGAGTGTGTTCGGTTTTACGCCGCTTTTAGCAATATTCCAGCATTAACAAGGCGCCCGACAGCAGAAATGGGCTTCACATATCATACCCATGTAGGTTTGTTTGTTTCTTTCGTTTTTAACGCTGTACTCAGCAATATTCCGGTCGACAACTGGTTGCATGCAAGCAACACATCTTGGTCTCATCTTCTGGCGACAATCCCTGCACATCTGAGGCGACGACGTACGGTTTGTGAAGATATTCGTCGAAGGCCAGGGATGCTTCTTGCAGTCACTGTTGCTGGCTGGAATCGATTTCGTAGGTGTGTTGTTCGAATCCAGTTGTCTTGTCGATTACTGGTTACGCGTGGCACGCCACTCCGAGGATGGTCTCTGATGCATTCGTCTCTTGCCAACGTTGCCATAATCACCAAATTGTGTTTCTGTGGACGTAAATTGTCTTGCAACATCACGTTGACTCGATCCTGCTTCAAGCTTACCAATGGCTCGCAGACGCTCATTTTCGGACAGGCGTGGCATTTCGTTATGTTGAATAATTGCGTAATTTTGATATTTTTTCTGATTGGTTGTTGTCAGCACGATGCTAAACAATGCAATTGGAATCCCATGTTTTTATACCCATTCTTGGGTAGTGAAATGCATGGGGCTTGCATAAAAGTCAACTTCTGCACGGAATGCATGCTTTTCTGTTGCAGTTGCGTTTTTGTGACTTGATTCCATACATGTACGACAATATTGGAAACCAAACTTTACTTGTTTGAAAATGACACTAAAATATTGGTGTCACTGGAACTTTTGTTGGTGAGTATAGTAGCAAACGCAGGACGAATATGTAGTTTCTGGGGGACATCGCACCTAGGAAATAGCTGTTGCGGTTCATCTCCCTGTGTAATTGTTGTACTTGCGAATTGATTATGCCTTTCATTTCGGGAACGAACGTTATACGCCTTAGCAATTCCTCTACCGATTTTGTATTTCCTTCATGATGTCTATCAAACAAACAGAACGTTACCTTTGAGGGTGGCAAGTCAGTGTCGGAGTCCAAAGCATTGACTGGAACTGCTGTTAGCCATTCTTTCATGTGAGGAATACTCTTAGAAAATATCCCTTCATTAGCTTCCTGTATGTTCTCAGCAGTTGCTTCGGCCAAGCGTCCCTCGTTGGGAGAGAACGAGCAGTTGCTTCGGCCAAGCGTCCCTCGTTGGGAGAGAACATGTTCTTCCGCTGCTTGTTTCCATGGCGTGACATCATAGGGGCTAGTCACTTATGATGACTGGCGGTTGTCTTGACATAGATCGATGTGGTCTCTCGCGCTTTCAGGCCTCAGTTTGTTTGTTGTTTAACTCCGTACTCAACAATATTCCAGCTATATGACGGCGGTCTGTAAATAATCGAGTCTGGACCAGACAATCAAATGATGAACGTCAATAGCATCGATCCACGCAATTGGGATCGATTACATGCATCAACAAAGTCAGTAAGCCTGACCACCCGATCCCTTTAGTCGCCTTTTACGACAAGCATAGTCGCCTTTTACGGCAAGCATAGTCTTCTTTCCTGTACACAGACCACACTTTGTGACTTAAATGGTATCATATCATCTGTGACCTTTACATCTACGGGTGCTCCCCAAGGTCGTGTGCTCTCTCCTGTTTAATTTATTTTACACACAAATAATTGTGTCAGTAGTTTTAACAATTGTTTAACCGTTATGTTTGCAGGTGACACAGCCAGCATCTGTGTCATCTGCAAACTTAACGGTTATACAATTGTTATAATTTTCTTACTCTAAACGTTAAAAATGCAAAGGCAATGATCATAGATTTCTTTGTTGACGAAAATATTGATTTGATTGAACGATATAAGTATCTTGGCACTATTATTGTTTCGAGACTCACTTGGAATGCCAACGCGGAGCATATTTATAAAAAGGATCAAAGACGATTGTATTTCTCTCGGTGTCTTGGGTATTTTAAACTTGACAATACAAAACTCACACTGTTTCACAGAATATTTATTCAAAACATTTTAGTTTTTAATTTTTACTGCTGATATGTGAGACTGTCTGTTGAAATTAATCTAAGAGACATACATTTATAAATTCCTAAAGCAAGATTTTTGGTACGCAATTTCAAAACAACGGCGACATTTTATGAGTAGCGAATTGTCAAATAACGGCTGTCATATACATCATTATGTGTATCAGTTTCTACTTCCTGGCCGCCGACTGCGCATGCCGATGCTGATAACAAACAAGGTCCATAAATCACTCATACCAGCCAGGATTCGTCTTTTAAAAGGTTGTCTGTTTTATACTTTTTAACAGTTCGCTTTTATATTTATGATTTTAAATACCATGCCTTGTCGTTACTGTGATAGTGTTCAATTTTCTACATGTTTTACCTGTGGTTAGATTAGTATCTTATTTTCTTAAGTTCATATTTTAATATGTCATATTTCATATTTTAGTTTTTCGTGCTCATCAACTGTGCATTATGAATTTTCCTTGAGATAATAAAGTCTTGTCTTTTCGTAGCAAAAAAAACTATGGGGATCATGAATATTTTGGGGCATATTTATTTGTAGTGAGGACTGTGAACACACTTTCATAAAAATATCCCCAAACATATTCATGGGGCCTGAACGGTTTTTGTTCAGTATAGTTTTCAACGGTTGCATTGGCTGCGGCATCGACTATCAAGTTACTCAGCCGTCGTGGTTGGCAACCAACATGACGTCATAATGCCACAGTGTCAATTGAAGAAGTGCACCTCGGAAATACATTTAGTCTTAAGATGTTTATTCAATGAAGACACCATAGCTCAGCTCAGAATAGTTCATGTTATTTCAAATATAAAAAAGTAACATACATGTAAAATTACATCAATATAGTATTTTACAACATTAACACATACGCAAAATCATTGATAATTGTTATTATCGATATGTCCCATTTACATCGAACTATGTCCAAATATATACATATATATATATCTGTTCTGAAGAAACCCTGAGTTCCGCAAACATTGAACCGTAAACCTTCGTGACCTTCCGTTCCATACCGGAATTTGACGAATGATAGCGGAAGCTTGAATACGCTTGTGGTAGCAATGTTCGTCATATCCATAATAGCATTAACACAATAAATAGTATATGTGTTAAACCATCTTGTTTTATTTCAAGCTGACTTCGATATACTTGTTGGCTACGAGGGGAACGCGGGTGGCCCACTGTGCAGAGTTGTGTCCTTTAGACACCCGTGATCGTGGGTTCGAATCCAGGATACGCACTGATTGTGTTTTACGAAAGTGGCCTAAGACCTACATCACAAAATAATAATGATAATAATGATGATGATGACAATAGCAGATATATTTATCTATATATTCTCTGTGCACTTCTGTGAAGTGTCACCAGTAGTGGGTTATGAATCGTAGGTTCTTGATTGAAAGAGTCATTTCACTTGATAGCTTCATTGTAAGAAAAAGTTATTTTGTCAAACAAAGATTTCACAGCTGGGAGTAACTGATCACGTGACCCTTAGTGAACGAGTGGTTTGATACAAGGGAAGCAACTCAGAAAGGTAGGTCGGGTACTTGAGACAATTGCCGACCTTGACCCTGGGAGATATTGGCCCCCCGTGTGACGCCCGAAGGACCGGTATGATATCATCGTATGTTCTGGTGATGGTTCTCAAGCGGTGTACTGAAGTACTTGAGGACGACGAACTTTATCTGGTTTGATGTTTGCAAGGAGGCACTTGCAATAATCGATACTGACATCACACGAGAGAGAAGTAGTTTTGTCGCGCCTCAGAGACTTCGGTATCCATAACGTTTTCGATGAGCCTTCGGGCTTCCCACTTACATCAAGCTGACATGCTGACATATGATATGACTGATAAACATTGCAATCCAACTCACTCACTCACTCACTCACTCACTCACGCACTCTTATGTTTATGTACGATAAACCCAACTTCCAAAGTTCAAAGCAAAACCACGTCGCCTCGTCTCTGCGTCATCTTCCGTCGGCTTTCGAGATTTCACGGAAACAGTCGATCAATGGCGGAAGGAAACCAGCACCGCCAGGCCGCTCGTGACGATGGTGAAGATTGATGTTCCAAGGTGCAAAGAGGGTTGTCCGTTATAGCCACTTTCTAAATTTCAAACAAATTTATACCCATTAGAAGCAATTAGTGTTTTAATGAAAAATATTCAAACTTGATGGTTCATTTATTTGATAGGTAAGGACTATTTTATGTCTACTATATAGAAATGGAATGCATCTGCGAATATAATATAAGGATGTGCAAATACTTGAAATGTTATTTATATTATAATATACACGTAAAGGATCATGAATATTATTGGGGATATTTTTATGAAACTGTGTGCTCAGTCTTCTCTGGAAAAAAGCTGTCCCCAAATATTCATGATCCTTAACCTTTTTCGATCAGTATATGTACAATTTTACTTACCATCGCTTCTGCAGTAGCCGCATGACTGTGCACAGTTTTCGCGCATGTAATTGACAAACATGTCAGTGCAGTAACCTCGACCTTGCCAGAAGTCACAGTTGGTGTTCATATCTTCACACGTTGCCACTGAATAAAAAGAGGGGATGTTTCATATTATGTTTACACTTAACTCATCCTACAACATAAATACAAACAAACCGAACCAACCAACTGTAGGCCATCGTCCTCAGCTTAGAACATATTTGGACCGCCTCCGTGCTCAAGTGGTAGAGCGTCCGCCCGGAGAGCGGAAGGTCCGGGGTTCGATCCCGGCCGCGTCATACCAAAAGACGTTAAAAGATGGTACATGTTGTTACCCTGTCTGGTGCTCGGCATTAAGGGGCTAAAACAAGGACTGGTCGGCTCAGAGTCAGTATACTGTGTTTGAGTGGGGTATTCATGTTAAACTGCGGCATGGTATCTCAGTGATCTAGCACTATAAATCGGCATCAGTCCGGACTAGTACAAGCAGCCACACACACACACACACACACACACGTACATGCACGTCGCTATATAAGTGCAATAATCTTGGACGCGACGTTAAACCCCATTTCACCTCACCACCCATAGAACATATTTACTTATGTTTGCTCATTTTCGGATTTTGTTTGTTTGTAGTTTAACTCCGCTCTCAGCAATATCCCAGCTATATGACGACGGTCTGTAAATTATCGAGCCTGGACCAGACAATGCAGGTATTGACATCAGGAGCACCGATCTACGCAATTCGGATACGATGACATGCACCCCCCTCCGACCTCTTCAGTCGCCTCGTACGACAAGCATAGTCGCTATTTACAGCAAGCATATGCATGGGTTGCTAAAGACCTATTCACCCCGGATCTTCACGGGTCTAATGTGTAGGCAATCGTCTTTATAGCCTATATGGTAGTTACGCTAATGTCTAAAATACAGGTTTCAGATGAAACTATATTGTCCGACTGACATTCTCTCGTAAACTATTAATGTGTACATTCCAGGAAAACTTGACCTTCTTGTGGCGAACAAGTACATTTGCATTTGGTGGAAGTTTTTTAAATAGATTTGTAATAACTTACTCATGACACTCACCTTTGTCACAGACGCCGCAGACCTTCTGACAGTACACCGTCATGTAGCTGGGATTTCGCTGACACTCACCTTTGACACAGACGCTGCAGACCTTCTGACAGTACACCGTCATGTAGCTGGGATTTCGCTGACACTCACCTTTGTCACAGACGCCGCAGACCTTCTGACAGTACACCGTCATGTAGCTGGGATTTCGCTGACACTCACCTTTGTCACAGACGCCGCAGGCCTTCTGACAGTACACCGTCATGTAGCTGGGATTTCGCTGACACTCACCTTTGTCACAGACGCCGCAGGCCATCTGACAGTACACCGTCATGTAGCTGGGATTTCGCTGACACTCACCTTTGTCACAGACGCCGCAGGCCTTCTGACAGTACACCGTCATGTAGCTGGGATTTTGCTGACACTCACCTTTGTCACAGACGTTGCAGGCCTTCTGACAGTACACCGTCATGTAGCTGGGATTTCGCTGACACTCCCCACGGCCGGCCCAGGCCTCACAGTTGGCGTTCATGTTCACGCACGTCCCCGTCACTGAAACAAAACACAGTATATGATGTTTGTTCATTTGTTTATTATTTGTTGTTTAACGCCGCAATAATCAAGCTATAGGGCCGCGGTTTGTAATAATTGAGTCTGAACCAGACAATTCAATGATTGATATCATGAGCACCGATCTACCGAATTGGGATACGATGACATGCCTCAACCGAATCAGCGAGCCTGACCACCCCTTAGCCTCTTACGACAAGCATAGTCGCCTTTAACGGCAAGCATGGGTTGCTGAAGACCTATTCTACTAGTGCAGTACATGATGATATCTCGGCAGATGCACGCTTTTGACGCTGGTTGTCCTCGTACGTGGGTCTGCTAGATTTGGCGTCCGTGTGTCGTCGCCTGGGTTCCCAGTCGTTCTGACATGACCCATAATTGGATGTCCTCTGACCTTTGTATAGCGGAAGCAGGAACTAAGATATGACTGTATTGAGATTGCCTGTTGACCAGCAAAGTGTCATATTTGGTCCATTCCTCTGAACCCACCTGGTGCTTGCGTGACACTGCCGCCGTCTCCACCGTCTCCACCGTCTCCGCCGTTGCCGATGCTGCCGCCGTCACAAAGTTGAACAGGGCTGTTACCAGTGCCACGGCACCAACACTTGCAGTCTTTGCCAACAAACCCCTCGCGACTGCTAGGACAGTCAGCGTCCGTGATGCCCGTGCAAGACTCTGAAAAAAGGAAGATGACCTTAAGATGCGAATTGTGCATGTGGCGGGTGCTACCGGTGGAACATTATTGAATTTCAGTGATCCGTTTATTTCATTTTAATCAGTGTTTTTCCTCTTGAATCAATGGAATATGTTTCTGTAGGTGATGGAGACTGGCTGTTCTCTGGAACTACATCCTAACAATTGCTACATTTAATGTGTTTTGGGGGGGCACAGAATATCTTTGTGTCACTTATTCGAACGTACGTATGTTTCTCTGGAAGGGGGAGCCAAACGACTTAGAGTGAGTGAGTGAGTCATCGTGCCCTCAACATTCCTTTCAGGGCATTAATTCAACAATTATCTGTACGACCTGTGGCCAAATTACTATTTTCTTGAACAAAATTATTTTTAGGTTTGGATTTAGTCAGGCATGCACTTCATGATGCGTAAGGATATACAGTCAGACCCTGTCAATCTGGAAAAAACGTCTCGTGGACAGTTACTGTTATAACTGTATATTATACAAACACAGAACGATATAAACAGCCCGGGATGTATACAGTATAAAATTAGATGTGACCAAATAATTACAAACGTTATCAAAATTTCATAATTCCTTGGCTGAAAACAGTCCTGGATAAATTTACAAACTTAAGGTCCAATCATATGACTATCATACCGTATATACGGAACAGCCATGTCTTGTTTGTTTCAGTTTAGCCACCAGCAAACAAGGGTGTATACTTTCTTTTGCCCTGCGGTTTGTTTCTCCCTAGCGATGTGTCGTTAATCCCCCAATTTGCATATTTTATTGGGGAGAGTCCGGTTTCAAAGGGTGTCATTGTATTTCGACAATTAGTTCACTGTATATTGCTGTTTATACCATACATTGCCCTAACAATATGCACTAGGTGGCTTCCCACATTTCCTGTATCGTATAGTTGACACAGGACGTATTGGTGTGAATGACGCATGCACCGCATATTGTGTTGCACTGGCTGAAGTTCACAGGACGTACTGTTGTGAATGACGCATGCACTATTCATCGTGTTGCATTGGCCGAGGTCCAAGCTATGTACCTGAGCAACTGTACATTTTGTTGGCGAGTTTGATATCTCGGAAACTGTGGCCGCGTCGGTTGCCGATCCTGTTCTGAAATTGCGGATCAAGGGTCTCAATGGTACGCCGACCATTCACGGTGAACGCCTGAAACATTGAAGGAGAGTGAGTGAGTGAGTGGACGGGTGAGTGAGTGAGTGAGTGAGTGAGTGAGTGTGTGAGTGAGTGAGTGAGTGATCGAGTGAGTGAGGTCATCGTGTCCGGCATTCACCAATGCCCATGATATGGACCACAGGTGTTTTGCCCGGATTCGAACACGCAAGAGCCAACTATATAGATATGCTATGGCTGACTGTGACAAAATATCCGTCAGGTAAAACGTCACTGATCATCCACGAGCACACCATTGCATTCATTCCGTAATCACCACACTACCCAACTACCCCAACACAGGCCTCGGAATTACATTCGATTAACTGTAATGAGGGTATGACTTGATCTACCCCGTGGGACTTCCAAGATGGGCTTGTACGTGTCATTGTACGGCGTGTTCATAATATCAACCCCTGTCTGGTGCACGACTCGATTTGTACAGACCGCCGTGATATAGCTGGAATCTTGCTGAGAGAGGCGTAAAACAGCATGCAACAGAAAAATGACGTGCCATTCCGTGGGTACGTCTTACCGTGCTGCCGTAGTGCATGATGCTGCTGAAGTCGTAAGGGACGCCGAAGTCGTCAATGACTGATGTGGAGTATTTTTGGAAGTTGAAGAACACATTTGGGGGAATGTTCTCCCGCAGAATCCGCACAAAGCGGTCCCGGTCTGGCCTCGTCTGTTCGTGGTGGAACCCGACGGCGTGTCCGATCTCATGAATAATTGTACCCTTCTGGAAGAGAGAAATAACTACCTTAAACTACGGTTATAACGAACTCGAAGGGACCACTAACAAAAGTTCGTAATAACCGTAGTTCGTTTTCAGCATATATACAGCATACATACAAATGGCCGGGACTAAAGTTCGTTATATCGGTCAGTTCGTTATAAGCGTGTTCGCTATAAACATAGTTTACTGTACTTTTGTTGGACTCTTCTTGGCCCAATCGTGCAAAGTTTATTGCACGTGTCACTTAACAGTATTTAGCACGGGTGTTGTTCGGAATTGTATGGAAACCAATATGAAATTATATCCAAATTATTTATTTTCTTCCATTAAAGAAAACCCGGTTAATCTGGACACTGCCGATCCAAGTGAAATCGTTCGGATCATGAAAGCACGCTCCAGACCAACATCCAACATGTATATAAAAATGTAGAGGGCCCCGTAAGTTCATGTTTGGGGGATTTCCATACCAACGGGTTTACAATGTAACAAGACTGTGATATGAAAATTTGGTTTCAATGGGTACAAACAGCAGGGCGGACGTCGGCGTTCATACATTTGATAAGTGAGTGGGGTTTTAATTTACAGGATAATTCTGTTATACAAAGCCAATTGGCTTCAGGTTGCGTCGTTTGTTGTTTAACGCCGCACTCAGGTTTATTCCAGCTATATGACGGCGGTCTTTAAATAATTGTGTCTGGATAAGACAATGCAGTGATTGACATCATGAGCATCAATCTACGGAATTGGGATACAATGACATGCATCAACCAAGTCAGCGAGCCTGACAACCCTATCCCGTTAGTCGCCTCTTACGACAAGCATAGTTGCCTTTTACAGAGTGCTAAAGATCTATTCTACCCCGAATCTTCACGGGTCAATTGGCGTCAAGAGGTCAAACACGTATAAGTTACTTTTTCAATATTATAATGTGAACACCGTTTATGTTTTAAACTTTACGTTACGTTTTTCGTGTTGTATTTTTCGAAAAATGAGCTTTAACACAACGAACCTGTCTGCAACCTCTCGCGAGAGTGATGGCCTGAGAACCACGCCCAAGCATTCCCACAAACGAGGAACAACTGAAATGAAGACCACATATACGTTATAATGAAGGACAACTGTAATCTCGTGAAGGACAACTGTGATCTCGTGAATGACAACTGTGATCTCGTGAAGGACAACTGTGATCTCGTGAAGGACAACTGTGATCTCGTGAATGACAACTGTGATCTCGTGAAGGACAACTGTGATCTCGTGAAGGACAACTGTGATCTCGTGAAGGACAACTGTGATCTCGTGAAGGACAACTGTGATCTCGTGTCGTGAAGGACAACTGTAATCTCGTGAAGGACAACTGTGATCTCGTGTCGTGAAGGACAACTGTAATCTCGTGAAGGACAACTGTAATCTCGTGAAGGACAACTGTGATCTCGTGAAGGACAACTGTAATCTCGTGAAGGACAACTGTGATCTCGTAAAGGTCAACTGTGATCTCGGAAAAGGCTACTGTGATCCCGTAAAGATTAACTGATCTCGTGAAAGACAACTGTGCTCTCGTAACGAATAAATGGGATCCCGACGTCTGTGATACATTTCCTAAAAGAACATCTTTTGGACCTCGTCTACGATAACTGACATCATTTCTAGGACAACTCTACCATTCACCCCGCAATTGTTGCATAATCCACGACAACTTATTATGCCATATCTATCGGCAACTGTGGCACATTCACCGATGAGTATTGTATATTCGGCGAGAAACATGACATTCACCGACAAATGTAACATTCACCGTCAACTGTGACATTCACCGACAACTGTAACATTCACCGTCAACTGTGACATTCACCGTCAACTGTGACATTCACCGACAACTGTAACATTCACCGTCAACTGTGACATTCACCGTCAACTGTAACATTCACCGTCAACTGTAACATTCACTGTCAACTGTGACATTCACCGACAAAGGTGACATTCACCGTCAACTGTAACATTCACCGTCAACTGTGACATTCACCGACAAAGGTGACGTTCATCGTCAACTGTAACATTCACCGTCAACTGTAACATTCACCATCAACTGTAACATTCACCGTCAACTGTAACTTTCACCGACAACTGTGACATTCACCGTCAACTGTAACATTCACCGACAACCATAACATTCACCGTCAACTGTGACATTCACCGTCAACTGTAACATTCACCGTCAACTGTAACATTCACCGTCAACTGTGACATTCACCGACAAAGGTGACATTCACCGTCAACTGTAACATTCACCGTCAACTGTGACATTCACCGACAAAGGTGACATTCACCGTCAACTGTAACATTCACCGTCAACTGTGACATTCACCGACAAAGGTGACGTTCATCGTCAACCGTAACATTCACCGTCAACTGTAACATTCACCATCAACTGTAACATTCACCGTCAACTGTAACTTTCACCGACAACTGTGACATTCACCGTCAACTGTAACATTCACTGTCAACTGTAACATTCACCATCAACTGTGACATTCACCGACAACTGTAACATTCACCGTCAACTGTAACATTCACCGTCAACTGTAACATTCACCGACAACTAACATTCACCGACAACTGTGATATATTACCTGAATCCTAACACCTACAACTTGGGTCCACATTGGAAAAGTCTAAGAGCTGACAACGCCATCTTTAAAGCCGCATATCGCATCAACTGAGTTACTTACCCGCCGCCATCTTGAAATCTGACTCGGTTCCCAGTGCTGCTTGTACGAAACGTGATGCACGTGTACATCTCCCAGTCATCAATCGCGTTCCGGATCTGTTGTTGCTCCCTGGTATCTGACAACAAACAACACATTTCATGGTTTTCGTAACGACACAAGTATAGCAAGCACAACTGAAACTACCCGCTGACTAGGTGATTTGTCCTAACTTGTCACAGACTCTTTATAAACTAGTTTCAGGCCGGTCAACTGTCATGGCACGATTGGTTCTAGGTATTTAAACACCCTCTTTGTTTGTCTGGCAACTCAGTGTAAACCAACCGCCATCATGACACAGACACAAGGTTTCAGACACAGTTACAGAGTCTGAAACTAAAAAATAGGCCCCAAAGGTGGACACTGTACCTTTTCGGGTCGACCTGTGAAGATCCGGGTCAGATTAGGTCTTCAGCAACCCATGCTTGCCGTCGTAAGAAACGACTAACAAGATTGGTCAGGCTCGCTGACTTGGTTGATGCATGTCATTGTACCCCAATTCCGTAGATCGATGTCCATGATATCAATCACTGGAATGTCTGGCCCAGACTTGATTATTTACAGACCGCCATTATACAGCTGGAATATATCGCTGAGTGTGGCGTTAAACAACAAACAAACAAACAATCAAAGTATTCGTCAGGTCAAGGGTCATTTCCAGTACGAAACACCTGTTGCTGTTTTTCATTTAGTTGTGTGTGAGTGAGTTGGGTTCAACGCCGCCTTTCGCAATACTCCAGTTATATCACGGCGTGTCACTTGATGTGGGAGGAAAACCCGAAGCGATGCAGGTCTCAGACGTTTACCAGTTTGGTGAAACCGCATCTTCCCGAGGCAAGAGCGTCCACTAGCCTTGTTTCCACTAGAAACTAGGCTTTGATACAGGATCGTGGACATGCTTGCCTCGGGAAGATGGTGAATCCCACGACCCTAGGTATGGTGCTGACAAACCTAGAAACATAATCAGGGCGAACAGAAATTCGAACCCACGATCATAGGTTTCTGGCACATCTAAGGGATGCAACTCTGCACAGCGAATTACGGCGCCTTAGAAGACTGGGTCACTCATGTGTCATATTATGAGTGTCAGGTATATTACGCCCACTTGTTCTTGAATGAAATTCTGCTTAATTGCGAACACACAGTACTATATCATAGATAATGGCAGCATAAACGCTCACTAAATGTATTCGGCGCAATCTCGTATGGGATTGCCTTCGATGTCCAGCGCAGTCGCGCGTTCCGAACGGCTTTCCGCTTCTCTCGGCTGTTTCCGCTGGTTTTGTTTCTGACACACAGAGAGTAGCAATAGTCAGAACAAACAGCTATAAATAAATTTCCCCTAGTATTTGCAAGCATAGTCTCAGTTTTAACGTAGACACCAGGCGGTGGAATGATTTTATATAATTTCCTTAACACTGATATTAATTGTCATATTTTATAAGAAACGGATTCAAATGTTAAAATAATCTACTTTATGTTATTGCCCCTACAATCCCCATAATCCTTATGACTCAACAACAACAATAACAATAATCATAACCTTAATCATAATAACCATCAAATTATTCCTTCTCGCAAGTAAACCCGGAATACATAACACCATGCATCACACGAGCGTAATTCTATGACCCCGAAACACTTCACAATAGTAACAACAAAAAATGTAAAAAAAAGTTTTTACATTTGCTCGAATGAATTAAATATGAATTGTTTTAATCAATAACATAATAAATCGCATGCCCTTACAGTTTGATTAGGTCCCGCCACTGTTCTAACGTGAACTTCATGTCCAGTTCCACTTGCACCACGCCGTTGGCCTCATCCATGAACTCGAACTGCGCACCTGCAAAGACGTGGGAGGGAGTGATCGTGAGAGCCATACATCACCGGGGCACGAGTGGCCCAGTCGTTGAAGGCGTCGCAATTCTCTCTACAGAGTTGCCTCCCTTTGGCATGCCAGAATACTAAGATCGTGGGTTCGAATCCCGGTTCGCCCCGACTTATATGATGAACTCATGGAAGATTGAGCCGTGCCTCATAAGAATGCATTGGTGATTGAGTGGGGCCGACACTGCTTTGAACAGTATTTCAGTTGTTTAAGGCGTGTCGAACGAGCAAGGATGTGGTGCTAACAAACCAGAATATACAATCTAGGATTCGAACACAGGGCCATACGTTTCTGGCACGCCTAGGGACAAGATTCTTCACAGCAGATTCCGATGGGCATAGATGAATGGACCCCCTGAGCCCTGATACCTCCCGTGTTGGGTCGATCCAAACTTAAGTAGAGTAAACTAAATTCTGAAAGCCCTACATGTGCTTAAATGTCCACCTGAAATCATTTGTGGTGGCATTAGGTATATATTATCTACTTATTTAAATATACAGTAAACTACGTTTATACCGAACACGCTTTGAACGAACTGACGGATATTGCGAACTTATTTTTTTGTCCCGACCTTTTGCTGTACATATGCCGTATTCCTTTATAACGAACTACGGTTATAACGAACTAAGATTAGTTGTCCCTTTGAGTTCGTTTTAACCGTAGTTTACTGTATATACTGTATATACAGTAAACTTCACCAAATCGGAAACCTTGCATTACGGACAGGTATTGTTTGATCAATGCATACAGAGTCTGAGTGGTATAGCAAAGTAGTCCTCATTAATTATTCAGAACTCGGGACCATGTTAATAGGAAAACTATAGATAAGCGGTAGATTTAGACACTATGATGTTGACAGGGTGAGAGTAGGGTAATCATTCGGGTCTACCAACTGGACAAAGATTTTGGACTCTATAATACTATAACAGCGACATTTCGGTACAGATCCTATCACAGTTTAATAAAGAAGTTCTTATCCATAATGTATTTTGTCTATTTTGTCAGCCGTCAACTTCCAAGCATCTTCCCGAGGCAAGGGAAATAACTGACTGTAAAAGTCCGGACTAGGCTTGAATTACATTTTAGCTGGACTAACGAGTCTATGCATAGTCCAATCAAAATCGCGTAACGAACAAGACATCCGGTTCATAAACAACATGGCTTTCACTGTGGAGATTTCGGTCGACTGAACGATTTGCCAACTGGGGGTCGATAGATATTTGGAATTCTGTTCATGTTTTTGATCAAGGTGTTCACGTAGTTTGATGCGCTTCGCGAGGTAAGACCCGCTTTATTACAATAAAGATCTTGATTATTGATCAGATCGTCTTCAATGGGCGCCGTCATTTTGTTTGAAGCAATTTCAATAGATATGAGAAGCGGAATCTGATCAGTTAACAAGAGGTACATAGAAGGGACATTGTGAAATTTGATTTCTTACTTGAATTAGCTGCGTTTTGAATAATCTGATCCATGGTCAAGGATGACACGCTGCTCAGAATCTGGAAGAGACAATGGTCAGAATGTAAACACAAAAAAGTATTCAGGTTGTCATCTATCTGACAACGCTGGACAACGCTGAACACAGATTCGGGTGTGTGTGTGTGAGGGGGGGGGGGGGGGGGGGGTCATCTATCACTCCACCCTCCCCTTTATGACAAAAGACCAGTGTAGATTGGGGATAGAATAGATTTCAACAACCCATGCTTGTCGTAAAAGGCGACTATGCTTGTCGTAAGAGGCGTTTAACGGGATCGGGTGGTCAGAATCGCTGACTTGGTTGATGCATGTCATCGTATCCCAATTGTGTGGATCGATGCTCATGGTGTCAATCACTGGATTGTCTGGCCCAGACTCGAATATTTACAGACCGCCGTCATATAGCTGGAATATTGCTGAGTGCGGCGTTAAGCAACAAATATACAAACAAACAAACTTTATGACAAAAAACATAGAACCATAATTGTATCGCAGCGTATATTGCTATTTACAAAATTATTAGTGTAAGTACTGTGATATACAGAGGAAATTTCATGTGTCGAGTGAAGTATCACGTTTATCTCATCGAGTTACGGGGGAACGAAAATATCTTCTTTCCCTCGCCAGTTGTTACGAGTCATTAAAACAACAAGTACCCTCTTCAAAAAAAGAAACCTATTTTAGTATGACGCGGCCGCGGATAGAACCCCGGACCTTCCTCACTCCGGGCTTGTATGACAAAATTTCCTTCAAAGTGTTATGTTCACTGCAGTGAAATATCACTTTTCTGAAAATGTATTCTACATATAAACAATTTCTACATTAGTGAAACTAATCTCACCTGTATAAATGAAATGACGGCGAGAAAAGAGGCAAACTTTGTAGACGCCATGCTGAATATCATCATCACAAATCTGGTCTGGTAAGAATCGTTGTCCCTGGTGTTATATATAATACTGCTAGCCGTCTTGTTTCCTGTCTCCTGTCCGGTTAACTGAAGTGCACTGTGTCATCTGAACATATCGTGCCCCCTGACCAACCTTTGGGTGACAATTCACTTCCTTATTGGTCACGTGTACGGACATACTTCCAAATATGGAATTTATTAAACACTGTGTGAATACACGACACCATTAAACTTTCATGACGACATGTTAGTTTTGAGAACAGCGACAAACGTGTCAGTGACTAGGCACAATTAGGTGATGATTTTGCTTCAAAGAGTAAATCTGTAACCTAAACGAGAGCAGTCGTGCCCTCAACAACTTGGATGGTGTGGTTACTTCATCACGATAACGCACGAGGTGACCCTCGGGAAAATGACATGCATGATTTAAGTGAAATGAGACGAGGAAGAACGGTTGGCTGTAAAAAGGTGTAAATGAATAAAATCAAACTGTTTATACTTGGCCAAAAGACCCTCAGCCGCAGAGGTCAACATGCATAGGTCTGAGAATTGATGTCCCGACTTTCATCGATAAAATCTTCACCATCCAAGGTTAGATACTGTGAAAGGCGTCAGTAACGCCTCTTTCAGATCCCGGTTTTAGATATCTTCAAAGTGAAAAAGTGAGTGATTGTGTGAGAGAGTGAGTGAGCACCCCATCCCCCCACCCCCCTATTTTAATTCGAAAAAAATCTTTATTTCTGTATAAATTACCACCAAAGACAATAAATAGATCTTAATTATGCAACACCCCCCCCCCCCCCCCCCACCCCCCCCACCCCCCTCCCCCCCCCCCCTTTAAAAAAAGCTGTACCCGCCCATGGGTTTTAAGCTGCTTTTAGCAATATTCCAGCAATATCACGGCTGTGGACACCAGAAATTGACATCACACATTATACCCATGTGGGGAATCGAACCGGGCCTTCTCTTTTCCCACCATCTCCCGGGTCACAGGAACTCGTTATGGTCAGTAACTAAAATATATACCCCCTATATAAAAACACTTATATGTATATATATATATATATGTATATATAGGGGTATATATATTTAGTTGCTGGCAATATTCTGCTTATATATAGGGACAAACGGGATCGGGTGGTCAGGCTCGCCGACTTGGTTGATGCATGTCATCGTATCCCAATTGTGTGGATCGATACTCATGATGTTAATCACTGGATTGTCTGGTCCAGACTCGATTATTTACAGACCGCTGTCATATAGCTGTAATATTGCTCAGTGCGGCGTTAAACAACAAACAAACATAAAGCTTTGGTATTTCCTGAGTTTCCTGGTCAATAAATACATTTGCAGTTTATTTAACACGTTAAAGGACCTTCTCACACAGTAGTGTTACATTAGGTTTATAATATTATTTCAATAATGATAAAAAAAATTCACCCTATTTGTCCAGTTCACCGATCATCAATTCTGACTCAATCGCCTTTAGACAAAGGAGACGCCATATTTGTATGTGACCGCCTCCGTGGTCTAGTGGTAGAGCGTCCGCCCCGGCCGCGTTACCCTCTCTGGCGCTCGGCATAAAGGGGCTAAAACAAGGACTGGTCGGCTCGGAGTCAGTATACGGTGTCTGAGTGGGGTATTCATGTTAAACTGCGGCATGGTATCTCAGTGAGCTAGCACTATAAATCGGCATCAGTCCGGACTAGTACAACACACACACGTACATGCACGTCGCTATATAAGTGCAATAAAGTTGGACGCGACGTTAAACCCCATTTCACCTCACCTTACCATATTTGTATGTAAACGAGGTAACCCTTCAGGAAAATGATATACACAAAGACATGTCCCATGTTGCTTGCTTCTCGAGTCGTGTAAATGAATAAATATTGGATTGATTCTGATTAAATGTTCAGTAGTGAAAACATCCCGATATTCTTTATAATACATCCGCGTGGATAATGCTGTGAAACATGACACAAACATGCTGAACAAACAATAACAAAATGCCATGAAAAGAGGTTTCCTCATAACAAGCGTTTATCAAAGGTAAGCATGTATGATCAGTGTTCACAAATAGGAGCTAAACCTGCTGTGTTTTGAAACTTGATGTTGTCCCAATGTAGAGTAGATATCGCTATAGTGCTCGGTTCCAAATTAAAAAAAAACACAGTTAGTTTATCTCTATGTCTACCTTGACTGCAAGATTGCTTTGAAAACGGTGCTCTCTTACGCACTCAGCAATATTACAGCAATATGACAGCAATCTGTAAATAATCGAGTCTGGACCAGACAATCTAGTGATTGATATCATGAGCATCCTAGAACGTCATAGCCTATCGTCGCCAAGAACATACGGTATAGCCTGTATAAGACACTAAGCTGTCTATGAATTTAACCGGGCGTGTATTAGAGGTCTGGCTTGTATTAGAGGCCCAGCGTGTAATAGAGGAAATATCCATACGTTTTACAATTCCTATGAGGTGATTGATTGGCAGCCATTTTTTATGAATCGACATATACGCTTTCGATGTATTCATACGCACGTTTTTTGTGTGAAAAGGCTTAATATATTTAATAGAAGTTTCCAAGCAAAAATGAAACCTGTATTTTACCAATCAAAATCAAGCAATCTTCAATGTTTCGGTAGAATATACGGGGGCGTGTTCCTGCCATCCCACCCATAAGAAACCTTTTGGCACAAACGCACACGTTTCTCGCCCTAAGCGCTATGTCCCTTACATGCAACCATCCAGGTCAGAAAAGAAGAAAATCAGACAGATTTATGCTGATATCTGTCCGTAGTGTTTCCCCGTATTCCCTACTGACATACAGTGAGCGTGTAAGGTCTTACGCTGCATTTAGCACTATTCTAGCAATCAGAAATGGGGTTCACACATTGTTCCCATGTGAGCCATCGAACCCGGGCCTACGGTGTGACGAGCGAACGCTTTAAACACTAGGCTACTCCACCACGCCACCGACCCATACTATATACAGATATACCATATACATGTATAGATATAATAAAGTTGGCATCGAGCCGAATGGCCGCCCATTCATGTTGGCAAAAGAGAGAAAATTCAATTTTGTCAGTTATCGCCTTTCTCGGAAATCCATCGGTCCACTGTTGGAGTCATTGCCCTTTATGAAAGGGAAGATACTCTAGCCTATGTAACATCACGCTTATTTGGAGTTTCTCTGGTCTGACAGGTAAGACTTCCGGGACATATTGCGGCCAAATCCAACTGTTCATAACGATGGAAAAGATCGTAGCTGCAGGGGCCATACGCGGGCTGATTTCCCGATCTTGCTCGCTAAAAGGCCTTTATATAGTCTACCAACAAAAAGTAACGGAACTGATGAGAAAATATTGGAGGTGTGATGACGATAAATGTCTGTTAAATTATTTCGGGCGTGTGGACCAATATCTGATGTGTCAACCATGTTGGCCGACACACGCGACACCTTCATGGCATACTGTTCAGTGACTTGTGTATAATTGCCCTTGGTATTGCCCGCCACTCCGCCTGAAGAGCTACTTCTGGGCCACGTTGGCGGGTGCTGGGTTTCTGGAGTACACCCTATGCCCGAGAAAATCCCACAGATGCTCTATTGGGGACATGTCAAGGGACCAGTCCAAAGTCCATATTCTCCAGGGAATAATCCACGAAGACCTGGGTACGATGTGGTTTGGAATTGTCATCCTGCAATTCAAAATTCTTAACGATACTTTCAGTGAATGGACGCAACATTTTGTACCCACACCGCTGGTGAAATGTCCATTCACAATAACTAAATCAGGTCGCCTGTCGTTTGTGATACCGTCCCATACCATGACACTACCGCCCCAAAACCGATCTTGCTCGCGGCTACGTCGCCAACAATGTTTTCTGCCATCTGTGAATCGGAGGCAAAACTTTGTATCGTCTGTAAACATGGTCTAAAATGATTCACGCACCGCCCGTACATTCAATCTTTGCCCACCCGCGAAGATCAGGGTCAGAAAAGGTCTTCAGGAACCGATGTTTGCCGTAAAAAGCGACCACGCTTGTCGTAAGAGGCGACTAATGGGATCGAGTGGTCAGACTCGTTGACTTGGTTGATGCACGTCATCGTATCCCAATTGCGTGGATCGATGCTCATGATGTCAATCACTGGACTGTCTTATCCAGACTCGATTATTTACAGACTGCCATCATATAGCTGGAATATTGCTGAGTGTGGCGTATTTATTGATAACAAGAACAGATATGAATCTGTTGCGAAGTAAGAGTGATGTAATGAGACGGCTTTGTTTTGGTGTCGTTTTTAGGCCTGCCACGTCTCATTGCTTTATGGGCGGTCGGGTAGCCTAGTGGTTAAAGCGTTCGCTCGTCACGCCGAAGACCCGGGTTCGATTCCCGACATGGGTACAATGTGTGAAGCCCATTTCTGGAATCCCCCGCCGTGATATTGCTGGAATATTGCTAAAAGCGGCGCAAAAAACATACTCACTCACTCATTGCTTTATTTGTTTCTCTGTTGTTTATTTTAATGTTAATATTGTACGAGTAGTTATATATGTAATGCAAGTGTATGTGTATCTGATCTTATCCATATTTGTCTTTTTGCCTAATGATATGCACTTTATTGAAACATGTTTTCATATATAATGTTTAAAATTCTGAACGTTTTAACTTTAAACATGTATAAATTCAAAACATATTTAAACTTTTTAAAAGTTTAAACATGTTCAAACATGTTTTGACTTTTTTATATTCTGAACAAATAATGGGTATGTTGCGTATAGGTGGTGTTTAGACTGTGAGGTGATAGTTCATTTCATGTATAGACCGTGTGAAGCCCATTTCTGGTGTCCCCCGCCGTGATATTGCTGAAATATTGCTAAAAGCGGCGTAAAACCATACTCACTCACTCACTCACTCATGTATAGACCTAAATGCCTTTAGATACAACACATTTTATACAGTGTGGAGCTTCACTTCACCTCGTTTTATACCGTATACATACATTCTGTACAGGGGCGGTCTGGGAGCCTTGTTGTTAAAGTGTTCGCTCGTCACGCCGAAGGGACGGGTTCGATTCCCCACATGGGTACAATGTGTGAAGCCCCTTTCTGGTGTCCCCCGCCGTGATATTGCTGGAATATTGCTAAAAGCGGCGTAAAACCATTCTCACTCACTCATATTCGGTACATGGAATTCATCCTCCACACGAGATACGTCAAGATCAAAGTAAACTGAGGAGAAAAAGAAACCATACCTCTCGGCTGATTTTATCATATGTTTGATTATAACTTTAAAATATCTTAAGATAGAGATGTTATATGCAAAACAATAAACTGTGCTGACGTTTAGTCAGCACTCAAAGAATACTACTACATGGTTTATTTTTTAAGATTTTATTTGATTAAAAACTTTAAAAAATTAAAACATGGATTCGCCTAATAAGCAACTGTTGATGGATATTTTAGAAATCAATAAAGTGCTTTTTTCGGCTCAAATTTACAACATTTCAAACATGGAAGGGTTAAGTGGATTCAAATTCATTTCTTATCCCAGTCTTCATTGAACCAATTTATTTGAACAAAATATTACCAAGCCATAGATCACCTTACACAAGCTGTTGCAGGAATGGGTCGTGGTTAAACAGACATAATCAAATGCAACATCATTCATTTACGCAAAAGAACATCTCTGTATACTTCCCATTGTCCCTCAGTTAAGATACAGAGCCTGTCAGCGTAATGATATGACTAACTGATGGTTAAATGGTTAGTAATACCTCCTGCATCCGTCAATAATCACGTAGAAGGTCTAAGAGGTCAGAAAGGTTGTGAATCACTTCCGGCAGGAGGAACTGGTTCATTGCAGTGGCAGGCACTTGGACAGTTCGCATGCATTCAGGTTGTTCGTTCCTGTTCTGTAAATCCTGTATGATGTTTGACAGTGTTGCAGCTTGACTTCAGCACTAATACTACTACTACAACCACCACCACCACCACCACCACTACTACTACAACAACTACTACTACTACTACTACTACTACTACTACTACTACTACTCTCCAGTTAAATACCGTCTATACAAAAAGCATGAAGTAGCCTCTATTTATTGTATAGGTATGAAATATATAGATGTATAGTGAAAATATAAATGGTATTGTGAAATAAATTTGAAAAATGATATTTAACTGCAGTGAAAATATAAGCTTATAATGAGTATACGTGAGCAGGTCGAGACGCGAGAAATATCGTCGTTCTCGTAGTTGAAAGATCTGACTAAATTTCAATTTAAAATATGTAAAAATGGGAGATGTATATAATAAATAGACTACTTCATGCTTCATCGAAGATCGAGAAACAATGTGATGTTTGAGGCTTCACTCGACGAAATATAAATCGTATTCGACAAAAAGCATGAAGTAGCCTCTATGTATTTAATATCCAGCATATATTTTGTATTCAGCCAGATGTTTTTACTTGACTACATAATCAAGACTCGACCAGGGCAACCTGTTGTTCATACTGTAAGCAACGATCCAACAACTACTACCACTTCTTCAACTACATACTACTACTACCCCTACCACTACCACTACCACTACTACTACTACTACTACTACTACTTCTACCACATACTACTTCTACAACTACTACTCCTCCTACTACTACTACAACAACTACCTCCACTTCTTCAACTACATACTACTACTTCTACAATAACTACTTCTACTACTACTACTCCTTCTACTACTACTACAACAACTACTACTACTACTACTACTACTGCTTCTACTACTACTACTACTACTACTTCTACAACCACTACTTCTACTACCACTACTATTACATACTACTTCTACAACTACTACTACTTCTACTACTTCTTCTTCTACAACTACTACTTCAACTACTACTACTTCTACTACTTCTAGTACTACATACTACTGCTACTTATACTACCTCCACTTCTTCAACTACATACTACTTCTACAATAACTACTTCTACTACTACTACTCCTTCTACTACTACTACAACAACTACTGCTACTACTACTACTACTGCTTCTACTACTACTACTACTACTACTTCTACAACCACTACTTCTACTACCACTACTATTACATACTACTTCTACAACTACTACTACTTCTACTACTTCTTCTTCTACAACTACTACTTCAACTACTACTACTTCTACTACTTCTAGTACTACATACTACTGCTACTTATACTACCTCCACTTCTTCAACTACATACTACTTCTACAATAACTACTTCTACTACTACTACTCCTTCTACTACTACTACAACAACTACTACTACTACTACTACTACTACTACTACTACTTCTACAACCACTACTTTTACTACCACTACTACTACATACTACTTCTACAACTACTACTTCTACTACTTCTTCTTCTACTACCACTACTTCAACTACTTACTACTTCAACTACTTCTAGTACTACATACTACTGCTACTTATACTACTACTACTTCTACTACTACTACTACTACTACTACGACAGTGAGTACTTCTACGACTACTACATTGCGAACTGCTACGTCTACTACATCAATAAGTACTACTTCAACTACAACTATAACGTCCGTCGTATAGCTGGAATATGCGAGTGTCGCCTTCAACAACAAACAACATAACATGCCAGCTGATTTGGTTCAACGCGTGTCATCGTCATCGTACCTTGACGGCTTGGAATCACTGGCTTGTCTGGTCCAGACTAAACAAAGACTGATGAACGGCTGAAACCTTTGATGCGAGGCATGAACGCGGGGCAACTCTTTGTTCGTCAAATTATATGTAAAATAAAATAATTTTACGTAGGTAAAACCTTTTACAAATTAAAGCAATTTTAAAGATAGAAATTGCAAAGCAACCTATAGCGAAGCTACCAGCAGGATCGGTTGCAATACCAGTGCTTCGGGACTTAACCCTAAACAGACTGATATGGCTGAAATAATTTATGTCAGAAATGTTACCTTGTTTCATTACGTCAAAATGTGGGTCATCTGACTGCATTAAGTAACGTTATGACAAACAAACGTGCCTCTTCACAGATCATAGTAGCTTCCACTTGATAAAGGACAAGTATAATTGCGGGGGTGCACCGATGGAAAGGCAACAAGGAAACGATGCATCAACACGGTGGCAACTCTGTCAGTCAAATTAGATTTACAATAAAATAGTTCCCCTAAAAAATTTAATCAAACTATTCAAACGAATTATTTAGAAATTTGTCAAAGAAAACCCAAGCCAAAGCGTACAGTACACTGAAAGGATGTCGTATAAATATCAGTATTAAATACTTTCAGATGCTGTTAATGGAAAATTAAGGGAATAAATATTACGGGTTTTAAACAACATATTCTAAACAATATATTCTGGTTTATGAAACATGCATGATATTCCTACACATTTCTTTCAGTTAAAGGGCGGTCGGGTAGCCTAGCTGTTAAAGCGTTCGCTCGTCACGCCGAAAACCGGGTTCGTTTCCCCACATGGGTACAATGTGTGAAGCCCATTTCTGGTGTCCCCCGCCATGATATTGCTGGAATAATGCTAAAAGCGGTGTAAAACAATACTCAACTACTCACTCTTTAGTTAAATACCAACTATACGAAAGCTTTCATTTTATATCAAGCATATACATGTATTTTGTATTCAGCCATATGTCTTTACTTGAGTACATAATCAAGACTCGACCAGGGCAACCTGTTGTTCATACTGTAAGCAACGATTCACGTCGTCGGAGTTCGATGGTATACAATCAACCTGTTCACCGAGTCTGACCACCACACTCAGAACGGTAAGCTAAATGCTACTTGGGATTACTCACTGAGTTTGAATATTAAACTGCTCTTATTTTGTTGTGTGTAGAAATACACAAGTTTTACATAAAGAATATATTTTACATTAAGGGTTGTAACAAGAGTTAACCCGCAACCCTTGATGTATAATGTTTACATAAAGAGTAATTTTTGTAAAGGTTTGTAATGGAGGTTCAGTGCTTTGAAAGCAGGAATAAGGAAGCACTGCGGTAACGCCTATATTGTACACTGAGACACGGGTACAGTAAGAGTTATCCTTCTTGTTTGAACTCGATCTCGTGTTCATAGGCCCATATGCAAACCTTCGACACGGGCACGACTTGTCCCGGATAGACACGAGTTGGTCACGAATAAGTCACGAATGTCATGGATTATACCGGAATCAGGCGAGGTGGGGGAAGCAATCTGGCATAGTAAGTGGTGGAAGCAATCTCGCATAATAAGTGGTGGAAGCAATCTGTTAAAATTAGTGGGGGAAGCAATCTGGCATAATGAGTGGGGGGAGCAATCTGTTAAAATTAGTGGGGGAAGCAATCTGGTAAAACTAGGAGGGGAAGCAATCTGTTAAAATGAGTGGGGGAAGCAATCTGGCATAATTAGTGGGGGAAGCAATCTGGCATAATTAGTGGGGGAAGCAATCTGTTAAAATAAGTGGGGGAAGCAATCTGGTATAATTAGGAGGGGAAGCAATCTGTTAAAATTAGGAGGGGAAGCAATCTGTTTAAATTAGGAGGGGAAGCAATCTGTTAAAATTAGTGGGGGAAGCAATCTGGTAAAACTAGGAGGGGAAGCAATCTGTTAAAATGAGTGGGGGAAGCAATCTGGCATAATTAGTGGGGGAAGCAATCTGGCATAATTAGTGGGGGAAGCAATCTGTTAAAATAAGTGGGGGAAGCAATCTGGTATAATTAGGAGGGGAAGCAATCTGTTAAAATTAGGAGGGGAAGCAATCTGTTTAAATTAGGAGGGGAAGCAATCTGTTAAAATTAGTGGGGGAAGCAATCTGGTAAAACTAGGAGGGGAAGCAATCTGTTAAAATGAGTGGGGGAAGCAATCTGGCATAATTAGTGGGGGAAGCAATCTGGTAAAATTAGGAGGGGAAGCAATCTGTTAAAACTACTGGGGGAAGCAATCTGGTAAAATTAGGAGGGGAAGCAATCTGTTAAAATTACTGGGGGAAGCAATCTGGCATAATTAGTGGGGGAAGCAGTCTGTTAAAATAAGTGGGGGAAGCGATTTGGTATAATAAGGAGGGGAAGCAATCTGTTAAAATTAATGTGGGAAGCAATCTGGAAAACTAAGTGGGGGAAGCAATCTGGTAAAATTCTTGTCACTTGCTCAGGGTGGCACAGCACGTTTTGAGACCTGTGTTCCGGGTATTTGGACGTATTCGTGGTTCCACCGGAGGGGTGGGGTCTTTTGTAATGCACTGGGGGAATGTACTGTACACTAGGGGTAGTGACAACACTGTAAAGACCTGTAAACATTGCTGATTCAGACCGCTTGTCTATTCAGCCAAGACTGTACCAGTCAACGCCAGCAGCCCTCGAAACAAACAGGGCTGTGTCTCACCGGTGACATTGGTTGGGACGCTTCCTTCATTGCTGTGTAGTCGCCAGGGCTTGTGTTATATGTGTTAATAAACAGAGTGAGTGAGTTGGATTTAACGCCGCTTTTAACATTATCCCAGTTATATCACAGCGTGTCAGCTTAATGTGGGAGGAAAGCCCGGAGTGATGCAGGTCTAAGACGTTTACCACTTTGGTGAAACCCACGGTATGGTGCTGACAAACCTAGAAACATAATCGCGGCGAACCGGGATTCGAACCCACAATCATAGGTTTCTGGCGTGCCCAAGGGACACAACTCTGCACAGCGAATCGCGGCGCCTTAGACGACTGGATCAACCGTGCCCCCTAATAAACATAGAACTAACACTGTAGGATTTTAAGAGTTAACTGGACACAGACGTCAAGTTGAAGAGGTTGACAAGCAACGAGTATTGATTTCCTTACAGATGTGTAGTGTACCCCTAAACAAGCTTGGAATACTTATTGATAGTGTGAGAGAGTGGGTTTGACGCCGCTTTGAATTCTGTTTCAGTTCACAGCACCTAAAACAGTCTTAGTATGTAGGAAAGCTCAATAACGCAGGTCGTAGACGCTTAACTATCAACCCTTTTGTAAACATATCTGGGACTTGAACTCTTGACTCGCGTCGCTGTTTAATCTGCATGGACCCCCAACGCCTGCGCAGTTAACTGGGTGACTGTCTTAACGCAACAGTCAGCGTGAACCAGTATGACCAACGATGGGTCAAAGTGACATAAAAGTACATGTACTTTCATATGTAGGTAATCTACACTGTGTAGGAACGTGATTAGGTAAGTAGCGAAGTCACGAGAGAAGGACATTCCAAGCGTCCATCATTACAAGTAGTGATCAACATGGAAAGTCAGCAGTAAGTACATATTCTCCTCAAATAGGCTTCATCCTTCATCGCTGTTGCAGTGTTTTTAATTAGTTGACACCTTACGCGACGATGTCGTGAGAGGCGACTAACGGGATCGGGTGGTCAGGCTCGCTGACTTGGTTGATGCATGTCATCGATCCGAATTGCGTGGATCGATGCTCATGATATCAATCACTGGATTGTCTGGTCCAGACTCGATTATTTACAAGCCGCAGTTGTATAGCTGGAATATTGCTGAGTGCGGCGTTAAACAACCAACCAACCAACATCTCGGCTTAATACGTCAGTTGCACTAAACGTACGGGATTGAGGTACGCTTGGATGAAACTAGGTAAAGCGAGATAAGTGTTACATTGACACTGGCTCACAGATTGAATCCTTCTTGCCAAGTACGTCCTCAAACAAACTACCATTTCAACTACTCTTTTAATACTGTAAAACGGACCCGCGAAGATCCGTGTTAGAATAGGTCTTCAGCAACCTATATGCTTGTGGTAAGAGGCGACTAACGGGATCGGGTGGTCAGGCCTGCTGACTTGGTTGATGCATGTCATCAATCCCAATTAACGGGATCGGGTGGTCAGGCCTGCTGACTTGGTTGATGCATGTCATCAATCCCAATTAACGGGATCGGGTGGTCAGGCCTGCTGAATTGGTTGATGCATGTCATCAATCCCAATTAACGGGATCGGGTGGTCAGGCTCTCTGACTTGGTTGATGCAGATCATCGTATCCAAGTTTCGGGGATCGATGCTCACATCACTGAATTGTGTGGTCCAGACATGATTATTCACAGACTGCCGCCATACAGCTGTATAACAAAAAAACAACAACTGTAAGACGCTTGGGAGTGTGTGTGTGTGTGTGTGTGTGTGTGTGTGTGTGTGTGTGTGTGTGTGTGTGTGTGTGTGTGTGTGTGTGTGTGTGTGTGTGTGTGTGTGTGTGTGTGTGTGTGTGTGCATGATGTCTGAATGTGGGTTTTAACTCTGACCTGCTGCGCTGTCTGAATGTGGTTTATAGCCTCTGACCTGCTGCGCTGTCTGAATGTGAGTTTAAACTCTGACCTGCTGTAACAAGAGTTAACCCACAACCCTTGATGTAAAAATGTTTACATTAAGAGTAATATTTATTTTAAGGTTTGTAATAGAGGTTCAGTACTTTGAAAACAGGAATAAGCAAGCACTGCTGTAACGCCTATATTGAACACTGAGACACGGGTACAGTAAGAGTTATCCTTCTTGTTTGAACTCGATCTCGTGTTCATAGGCCCATATGCAAACCTTCGACACGGGCACGACTTGTCCCGGATAGACACGAGTTGGTCACGAATAAGTCACGAATGTCATGGATTATGCCGGAAACAGACGAGGTGGGGGAAGCAATCTGGCATAATTAGTGGGGGAAGCAATCTGGCATAATTAGTGGGGGAAGCAATGTGGTAAAATTACTGGGAGAAGCAATCTGGCATAATTAGTAGGGGAAGCAATCTGGTAAAATTAGGAGGGGGAGCAATTTGGTATAACTAATATCCGATATCATATCAAGCAACTCAAGGTGCAAAAATGTGTACACCATTTGCCGCGGTATAGTAAAGTTAAAGACACTTTCGTTATAAACCACGTGGTTGTTATCTCTATAACATACCTTGTCTCTCAGATCTGTGACTTGCATAAACTGTTCAGCCTTGGTGTGAGCGTGTCGGGCTGACAGAAATAGCTGTAAGATATCCTCCCGTGCATCTAGGTTAGAGTTCCTCGCACAGCGTTCACCTGGACATGCTACCCACAAGACCTTTTATATATTATCCTATTATCTTTTACATTTATATACCACACTTATCCAGTGGATAATCTTCTCGAATGCGGTTTATTTGTTCCCCGACCAGTGGATCCCTTTCAGTCCCAGTTATCATTATCAACTCCCCGGGGAGTATACAACCCATGGGCGCTAGAAGGTTTTTACACCCACTTCAACTGTCGGGTACCCATTTCCTGCTGGGTAAACAGAGGCACATTTCAGCTTTGTCACTTGCTCAGGGTGGCACAACACGTTTTGAGACCTGTGTTCCGGGTATTTGGACTTATTCGTGGTTCCACCGGAGGAGTGGGGTCTTTTGGAATGCAAAGGGTGACACACTAGGGGTAGTGACAACAGTGTAAAGACCTGTCTACTGTCTCCTTGTCTACTCAACCAAGACTGTACCAGTCCACGCCAGCAGCCCTCGAAACAAACAGGGCTGTGTCTCACCGGTGACATTGGTTGGGACGCTTCCTTCATTGCTGTGTAGTCGCCAGGGCTTGTGTTATATGTGTTAATAAACAGAGTGAGTGAGTTGGATTTAACGCCGCTTTTAACATTATTCCAGTTATATCACAGCGTGTCAGTGTAATGTGGGAGGAAGGCCCGGAGTGATGCAGGTCTAAGACTTTTACCACTTTGGTGAAACCCACGGTATGGTGCTGACAAACCTAGAAACATAATCGCGGCGAACCGGGATTCGAACCCACAATCATAGGTTTCTGGCGTGCCCAAGGGACGCAACTCTGCACAGCGAATCGCGGCGCCTTTGACGACTGGGCCATCCGTTCCCCCTAATAAACATAGAATTAACACTGTAGGATTTTAAGGGTTAACTGGACAAAGACGTCAAGTTGAAGAGGTTGACAAGCAACGAGTATTGATTTCCTTACAGATGTGTAGTGTACCCCTAAACAAGCTTGGAATACTTATTGATAGTGTGTGAGAGTGGGTTTGACGCCGCTTTGAATTCTATTTCAGTTCACAGCACCTAAAACAGTCTTAGTATGTAGGAAAGCTCAATAACGCAGGTCGTAGACGCTTAACTATCAAACCTTTTGTAAACATATCTGGGACTTGAACTCTTGACTCGCGTCGCTGTTTAATCTGTATGGACCCCAACGCCTGCGCAGTTAACTGGGCGACTGTCTTAACGCAACAGTCAGCGTGAACCAGTATGACCAACGATGGGTCAAAGTGACCTAAAAGTACATGTACTTTCATATGTAGGTAATCTACACTGTGCAGGAACGTGATAAGGTAAGTAGCGAAGTTACGCGAGAAGGACATTTGAAACGTCCATCATAACAAGTAGTGATCAACATGGAAAGTCAGCAGTAAGTACATATTCTACACAAATAGGCTTCATCCTTCATCGCTGTTGCAGTGTTTTTAATTAGTTGACACCGTACGCGACGATGTCGTGAGAGGCGACTAACGGGATCGAGTGGTCAGGCTCGCTGACTTGGTTGATGCATGTCATCGATCCCAATTGCGTGGTAAAATAGAGGAAGCAATCTGGCATAATTAGTAGGGGAAGCAATCTGGTAAAATTAGGAGGGGAAGCAATTTGGTATAACTAATATCCGATACCATATAAAGAAATTGAAATAATCGAAAAACAAGGTGCAAAAAAATGTACACCCTTTGCCGCGGTATAGTAAATTTAAAGACACTTTCGTTATACAACACGTGGTTGTTATCTCTATAACATACCTTGTCTCTCAGATCTGTGACTTGCATAAACTGTTCAGCCTTGGTGTGAGCGTGTCGGGCTGACAGAAATAGCTGTAAGATATCCTCCCGTGCATCTAGGTTAGAGTTCCTCGCACAGCGTTCACCTGGACATGCTACCCACAAGACTTTTTATATATTTTCCTATCATATCATACATTTATATGTCACACTTATCCAGTGGATAATCTCGAATGTGGTTTATTTGTTCCCCGACCAGTGGATCCCTTTCAGTCCCAGTTATCATTATCAACTCCCCGGGGAGTATACAACCCATGGGGGCTAGAGGGTTTTTACACCCACTTCAACTGTCGGGTACCCATTTCCTGCTGGGTAAACAGAGGCACATTTCAGCTTTGTCACTTGCTCAGGGTGGCACAACACGTTTTGAGACCTGTGTTCCGGGTATTTGGACTTATTCGTGGTTCCACCGGAGGAGTGGGGTCTTTTGGAATGCAAAGGGTGACACACTAGGGGTAGTGACAACAGTGTAAAGACCTGTCTACTGTCTCCTTGTCTACTCAACCAAGACTGTACCAGTCCACGCCAGCAGCCCTCGAAACAAACAGGGCTGTGTCTCACCGGTGACATTGGTTGGGACGCTTCCTTCATTGCTGTGTAGTCGCCAGGGCTTGTGTTATATGTGTTAATAAACAGAGTGAGTGAGTTGGATTTAACGCCGCTTTTAACATTATCCCAGTTATATCACAGCGTGTCAGCTTAATGTGGGAGGAAAGCCCGAAGTGATGCAGGTCTCAGACATTTACCACTTTGGTGAAACCCACGAGCACGGGTATGGTGCTGACAAACCTAGAAACATAATCGCGGCGAACCGGGATTCGAACCCACAATCATAGGTTTCTGGCGTGCCCAAGGGACACAACTCTGCACAGCGAATCGCGGCGCCTTAGACGACTGGGCCATCCGTTCCCCCTAATAAACATAGAATTAACACTGTAGGATTTTAAGGGTTAACTGGACACAGACGTCAAGTTGAAGAGGTTGACAAGCAACGAGTATTGATTTCCTTACAGATGTGTAGTGTACCCCTAAACAAGCTTGGAATACTTATTGATAGTGTGAGAGAGTGGGTTTGACGCCGCTTTGAATTCTATTTCAGTTCACAGCACCTAAAACAGTCTTAGTATGTAGGAAAGCTCAATAACGCAGGTCGTAGACGCTTAACTATCAAACCTTTTGTAAACATATCTGGGACTTGAACTCTTGACTCGCGTCGCTGTTTAATCTGTATGGACCCCAACGCCTGCGCAGTTAACTGGGTGACTGTCTTAGCGCAACAGTCAGCGTGAACCAGTATGACCAACGATGGGTCAAAGTGACCTAAAAGTACATGTACTTTCATATGTAGGTAATCTACACTGTGTAGGAACGTGATTAGGTAAGTAGCGAAGTCACGCGAGAAGGACATTTGAAACGTCCATCATAACAAGTAGTGATCAACATGGAAAGTCAGCAGTAAGTAAATATTCTCCTCAAATAGGCTTCATCCTTCATCGCTGTTGCAGTGTTTTTAATTAGTTGACACCGTACGCGACGATGTCGTGAGAGGCGAGTGTGTGTGTGTGTGTGTGTGTGTGTGTGATGTCTGAATGTGAGTTATAGGCTCTGACCTGCTGCGCTGTCTGAATGTGGTTTATAGCCTCTGATCTGCTGCGCTGTATGAATGTGGTTTATAGCCTCTGACCTGCTGTGCTGTCTGAATGTGGGGGTATAGCCTCTGATCTGCTGCGCTGTCTGAATGTGGTTTATAGCCTCTGATCTGCTGCGCTGTATGAATGTGGTTTATAGCCTCTGACCTGCTGTGCTGTCTGAATGTGGGTTATAGCCTCTGATCTGCTGCGCTGTCTCAATGTGGGGGTATAGCCTCTGACCTGCTGCGCTGTCTGAATGTGGTTTATAGCCTCTGACCTGCTGCGCTGTCTGAATGTGGGTTTTAACTCTGAATTGCTGCGCTGTCTGAATGTGGGGTATAGCCTCTGACCTGCTGCGCTGTCTGAATGTGGGGTATAGCCTCTGACCTGCTGCGCTGTCTGAATGTGGTTTATAGCCTCTGATCTGCTGCGCTGTATGAATGTGGTTTATAGCCTCTGACCTGCTGCGCTGTCTGAATGTGGGGTATAGCCTCTGAACTGCTGCGCTGTCTGAATGTGGGGTATAGTCTCTGACCTGTTGCGCTGTCTGGATGTGGGTTTTAACTCTATGACATGCTGCGCTGTCTGAATGAGGGGTATAGCCTCTGACCTGCTGCGCTGTCTGAATGTGGGGTATGGGCTCTGACCTGCTGCGCTGTCTGAATGTGGGTTTTAACTCTCTGACCTGCTGCGCTGTCTGAATGTGGGTTATGGTCTCTGACCTGCTGCGCTGTCTGAATGTGGGTTACAGGATCTGACCTGCTGCGCTGTCTGAATGTGGGTTACAGGATCTGACCTGCTGCGCTGTCTGAATGTGGGTTATGGTCTCTGACCTGCTGCGCTGTCTGAATGTGGGTTATTGGATCTGACCTGCTGCGCTGTCTGAATGTGGGTTACAGGATCTGACATGCTGCGCTGTCTGAATGAGGGGTATAGCCTCTGACCTGCTGCGCTGTCTGAATGTGGGGTATGGGCTCTGACCTGCTGCGCTGTCTGAATGTGGGTTTTAACTCTCTGACCTGCTGCGCTGTCTGAATGTGGGTTATGGTCTCTGACCTGCTGCGCTGTCTGAATGTGGGTTATTGGATCTGACCTGCTGCGCTGTCTGAATGGGTTTTTTTTACTCTCAGACCTGCTGCGCTGTCTGAATGTGGGGTATAGTCTCTGACCTGCTGCGCTGTCTGAATGTGGGGTATAGCCTCTGACCTACTGCGCTGTCTGAATGTGGGTTATAGGCTCTTAACTGCCCCAAATACCTTACTCATTCATTCTTCCTAGAACTCCCGAGATTCTGGACTACCGGAATGAAAATGGTCATGGGTGGTCCTTCTACAAACATGACGGCGTCCTCCTGCAAATTCGCAACACCCCTGAGAATGAAATGGAAAATATCCGAAATGTTCAGAAGTTCGAGCTGAGGGACGATGACGTCATGATAGCGGCATATCCCAAATGTGGTAAGAACATGAGATAGACGATTTACTCAATAAATGATTTTAAAATGAATAATATGATTTCTAGTATGAGTCAATGCTGTTCAACGCCGCAGTGAAGAGGCGTTAAACCCAACTGACACAATTCTGTCTATTCTGATCCTCCCAGGTACCCACTGGTTGTGGGAAATCGTCACCATGCTCAGGGCAGGTAACTCCGAGTACCACAAGAAGTCAAAAGAGATCGCCATGTTAGGGATGCCGAAGTTTGAGCGGGCTGATGAACTTCCTTCCCCGCGGGTTCTGAACTCACATCTTTACTTCCGTCATCTCCCGGAGAAACTGGTGGAGAAGAGGATTAAAACCATCTTCATCATGCGAAATCCAAAAGATGTCAGCGTATCTCACTATCATCATGTCAGCGGACTCAAAAAGGCGTTTATGTATGACGGGACGTATTCAGAATTTCTGGATCTGTTTCTTGAAGGAAAAGGTGAGTGAAATGTTCAATGGTCATATCAAGCCTCATGATTTTAACAAAGGCTGATAGTTTAATATGGTTATTACCATGCATGTATATGTTTATAATAATCCAACGGCAGAAATGTTTTTTTATATTTATTTGATTTCAAATCAACAATTAATATGATACGTTTACTAACGTTTCTTCAGCTATTCAACCAAATACAGTTCATGGTGGCCCAGTCGTTTAAGGTTCCGCAATTGGCATGGCATGCCAGAAACCTATTATCATGGATTCGAATCCCGGTTCCAATTACGTTTCTAGCTGTGTCAGTTCTATGCCCTGGTTTGTGTGTTTGACCAAGATGGTAAACGTCTGGGACATGACAGGCTTTCCTCCCACGTTAAGGCAACACGCCGTGTAGTCTGTCTCCCAGTCCCTGAACCATTTTATTTCCCTTTCGCCCATCAATTACTGTAATGCTTTAACTCAAAACAAAGAAGTCTAGATTTTTCCCCAGGTTCATCTAGGTTCCCTTTTCATTTTTCTTCGCTGGAGACACTGTAGCATAGAGGCCTGTTTCTTTCCGTTGTATGGCAAGGTTACCAGAGGTTCTACGGTAATATTGTCATGCATGACTGATTTAACGTATCAATGTCAAATCACTTTGACTGTTTTTGTCTGAGCTGCTGACCTGCTGCGCTGTCTGAATGTGGGTTATGGCCTCTGACCTGCTGCGCTGTCTGAATGTGGGTTATAGCCTCTGACCTGCTGCGCTGTCTGAATGTGGGTTATGGCCTCTGACCTGCTGCGCTGTCTGAATGTGGGTTATAGTCTCTGACCTGCTGCGCCGTCTGAATGTGGGTTAAAGTCTCTGACCTGCTGCGCCGTCTGATTGTTGGTTATAGTCTCTGACCTGCTGTGCCGTCTAAATGTGGGTTATAGTCTCTGACCTGCTGCGCTGTCTGAATGTGGGTTATAGGCTCTGACCTGCTGCGCTGTCTGAATGTGGGTTATAGTCTCTGACCTGCTGCGCTGTCTGAATGTGGGTTATAGCCTCTGACCTGCTGCGCTGTCTGAATGTGGGTTATGGCCTCTGACCTGCTGCGCTGTCTGAATGTGGGTTATAGTCTCTGACCTGCTGCGCCGTCTGAATGTGGGTTAAAGTCTCTGACCTGCTGCGCCGTCTAAATGTGGGTTATAGTCTCTGACCTGCTGCGGTGTCTGAATGTGGGTTATAGGCTCTGACCTGCTGCGCTGTCTGAATGTGGGTTATAGTCTCTGACCTGCTGCGCTGTCTGAATGTGGGTTATATCCTCTGATCTGCTGCGCCCTCTGAATGTGGGTTATGGTCTCTAACCTGCTGCGCCGTCTGAATGTGGGTTATAGTCTCTGACCTGCTGCGCCGTATGAATGTGGGTTAAAGTCTCTGACCTGCTGCGCCGTCTGATTGTTGGTTATAGTCTCTGACCTGCTGTGCCGTCTAAATGTGGGTTATAGTCTCTGACCTGCTGCGGTGTCTGAATGTGGGTTATAGGCTCTGACCTGCTGCGCTGTCTGAATGTGGGTTATAGTCTCTGACCTGCTGCGCTGTCTGAATGTGGGTTATATCCTCTGATCTGCTGCGCCCTCTGAATGTGGGTTATGGTCTCTAACCTGCTGCGCCGTCTGAATGTGGGTTAAAGTCTCTGACCTGCTCCGCCGTCTGAATGTGGGTTATAGGCTCTGACCTGCTGCGCTGAGTGTGAACACTCCAATGAGACGCACTCTGTGAATGTGGGTTAATATTAAATGCTCCGATGTGCTGCTCCCTGAGTGTGGATTAAGATTTACCTATATGTTGCTTAAATAAATACATAAAGTTCTGCCCTGTTTCATCGCTACTTCAGTAGGCGCTGGCCTTCCTGTAGACATATGCTTACATATAAATATATGTTTATGGTGTTTCATTTAATTACTTCCAATGTTTCAGTTCCCGGTGGTGGTTATGCCGACTACGTGAATGATTGGCAGAAAGTGAAACAGGACAACCCGGACTTGCCTTTCCTAACATTGTTTTATGAAAACTTGAAAGAGGTTTGTATTTCTTTGATCTATGACCTGTGTCGACAGGAGGTCATGGTCTGCTAAGTATACAGTTAGAAGATTTGTCTGAACACTTGAAAATTCAAACTTCACTCTGCTCATTCCTGTGTACTGTGTAGTCACTCCAAGGGAACGTCATGTCCTCGCCATGTGCTGTAATATAGTCATTGATATGAGGCATGTGATGTCGCCTGGTGGTTTTCTTTTTAGGATCCTGTTAAAAACATCAAAGCGGTTGCCGAGTTCATCGGAGAGTCAGTCACTGATGAACTCTGTGAGCAAATAGCGGAAGCGTGCAGCTTTAAGAAGCTGAAGGTTGCAGCCAAGGAGGTGAAGGAGGAATTACCAAATAGCAATTGGTCCGAAGCCTGGAAGGAAGGACACGAAGGGATGTACAGAAAAGGTGAGATGATTCTTAGGTTTGCCATTGTCTCTTCATTGGAATCGTAAATCACATGACCACACGGGTCAGAGTAGGCCCCAAGTGTTATATTGCTTGTTGTGAAGACACACGCGGGTTAGAGTTGGTCCCAAGTATTATATTGATTGTTGTGATGTCACACGCGGGTTAGAGTAGGTCCCAAGTGTTATATTGATTGTTGTGAAGACACACGCGGATGAGAGTTGGTCCCAAGTATTATATTGATTGTTGTGATGACACGACAGGTTAGAGTTGGTCCCAAGTATTATACTGCTTGTTGTGAGGACACGACAGGTTAGAGTTGGTCCCAAGTATTATATTGATTGTTGTGAGGACACGACAGGTTAGAGTAGGTCCCAAGTATTATGTTGATTGTTGTGAGGACACGACAGGTTAGAGTTGGTCCCAAGTGTTATATTGATTGTTGTGAGGACACGACAGGTTAGAATTGGTCCCAAGTATTATACTGCTTGTTGTGAGGACACACGCGGGTTAGAGTTGGTCCCAAGTATCATATTGCTTGTTGTGAGGACACGACAGGTTAGAGTTGGTCCCAAGTATTATATTGCTTGTTGTGAGGACACGACAGGTTAGAGTAGGTCCCAAGTACTGTATTGATTGTTTTGAGGACACGACAGGTTAGAGTTGGTCCCAAGTATTATATTGCTTGTTGAGAGGACACACGCGGGTCAGAGTAGGTCCTTGGTGTATTACTTACTTAAGACCTGGTCATGTGTTGCTTTCTAAGAAAGTTAATCCTGTATTACTTACTAATAAACTTAATCCTGTATTACTTACTGATGACGTTAATCCTCTATTACTTACTAATGAAGTTAATCTTGTATTACCTACTTAGGAAGTTAATCCTGCATTACTTACTTAGGAAGTTAATCCTGTATTACTTACTTAGGAAGTTAATCCTGCATTACTTACTTAGGAAGTTAATCCTGTTTTACTTACTAAGGAAGTTAATCCTGTATTACTTACAAATGAACTTGATCCTGTATTACTTACTTAGGAAGTTAATCCTGTATTACATACTTAGGAAGTTAATCCTGCATTACTTACTTAGGAAGTTAATCCTGCATTACTTACTAAGGAAGTTAATCCCGTTTTACTTACTAAGGAAGTTAATCCTGTATTACTTACTACTGAACTTAATCCTGTATTACTTACTTAGGAAGTTAATCCTGTATTACTTACTTAGGAAGTTAACCATGCATTACTTACTAAGGAAGTTAATCCTGCATTACTTACTAAGGGAGTTAATCCCGGTTTACTTACTAAGGAAGTTAACCCTGTATTACTTACTAATGAACATAATCCTGTATTTCTTACTTAGGAAGTTAATCCTGTATTACCTATTGAGGAAGTTAATCCTGCATTATTTACTTAGGAAGTTAATCCTGCATTACTTTCTTAGGAAGTTAATCCTGCATTACTTTCTTAGGAAGTTAATCCTGTATTACTTACTTAGGAAGTTAATCTTTGTGTACTTACTAGGGAAGTTTATCCTGTATTACTTACTAAGGAAGTTAATCCTGTATTACTTACTAAGGAAGTTTATCCTGTATTACTTACTAAGGAAGTTTATCCTGTATTACTTACTAAGGAAGTTAATCATGTATTACTTACTAAGGAAGTTAATCCTGTATTACTTACTGAAGTACTTATAGATTCATGGTGTTATTGTTTCAGGTGAAGTCGGGGATTGGAAGAACTGGATAACAGTTGCTCAAAACGAAAGATTCGATGCCGTTATAGACCGAAAGTTTGAGGGAACAGGCATTGTGTTCACATATGAATAGCTGACGGATCATATGTATATATTGACGAGGACACTGAATGCCAAATATCATTAATATGCGTCATTCCTATCTCTATGAATATTCACTAAGTATGTATTTTGCACGACCACCAGAGCTTACTAGATGAAACAGTACAAAGCTAGGCGTACCTGATGCTGACGTGGCAATTGGGGATACCTTCGTACGGATGAAACATTTTCGCTTGCGGATTCGGGAACAAATTTCCCACCAATTACGTTCTGTAAATGGTGCCGTCGGGTGCAGCATGCGGAGTTAGCTGTCGCCCTTTTGAAACTGTCCGGCATATCCTACCGTACAGTAACGCCTGACGCAGGGGCACTAAATAGATTCGACGTCAGGACGTTCATTAATTACTTCAGGCCAACGTCGGTGCGAGTGTACGACCACGGCAACTAGTTTCCCCCCCCCCCCCCCCCCCCCCCTTCCCCCCCCCCCCCCCCCCTCCCCCCATGGAACTCTCAAAGGCAGTAATAGGCGTGACAAAACGCCTCGTACTTCCGCTACAATGCAGTTTTAAGGAGACGAGAGAGGCGCAAATACGCCTATTTTACCCTCCCCAAAGTTCGACCTTTTGGGACGAGTTACAGTGGAATAACGGGGGCATTGAACCCGTCACCAAAGACGCATATGACCCGGACCGGGGCGCAAATTAAATTCAAATAGTTAATGATCAGTCCGGACGAATCAGGAACCCAAATATATATTTTAAAAAAAAATTAAAAAAGACAAAACGATAGTCAAAATAGTCTAATTGCGACTAAAGTAATCGTTCAAGGGGAGTTACATGTAACTGGAGGATGACCATCAAGATGTTACAATCCACGTATATTGTTCCGTTAATAGTTTTACAAATTATTATAGTAAAAATGTTGTTATTACATACGAAGTGATATTCGTACTAGAAGTGTTTGTTACAGGTAACTTGCTTTTATTTGTATTGGAAGATTCGTGTTACTTAGGAATTGATAATATTTGTAGAAAGAAGTGTTACTACATATGAATTGATTTTAGTCAAACTAGAAGCGTTTTGTTACAGGTGAATTGATATATTTGTATTAGAAGTGTTTATGTATTGTTATTATAGAAGTAGTATCTATAGTTATAATTACATTAAGCATAACATATGTGTCGATGTGGCGATGTAACTTCTCGTTATGAGAATGATATCAATGTTACAATAAAATTAATTACCTCCTTGATGAGTCGTTTCGGTTTAGGCATTGAACATGCTGTTGTTAAACCGATGTGGAGATATTAATGTTCCACATATATTGAAATTGTATGTATAATGTATACTGAACAATGACTCTGTGAAACTGTCCACGTTCAACCAGCCTATGGTTACGATGGTTATCACTCAAAGTATTCCAAATTCAAAAAGTGAACCAACGTGGATCTCCACGACTTGAGAGTGTGAGGACACACTCTTCCCCAGAACGGGGGTCGTATTATAGGCATGAAAGTGTAATACTTATTTAGATAATAAAAGGGAAGTTAAATCAATGTCATAAAGTTAAGAAGGAATGTATACCAGATAGTATAACAAGAATTGGCACCATCTTAGAGTGTGGGGACACACTCTTTGCCAGAACGGGGGTCGTATTATAGGCATAAAAATACAGAAATTAACAACTAATTAAAGTAATTAACAATTCATTAGTTCGAAATTCAAAAGGGTGAGAAGCTGCATCATAACAAGTCCGAATAAGGTGCTGGTTATTAGATAAGAGTGGGTTAAAATGATCTAGTGTAGGGAGAAAAGGTGGTTGACCAATGATAGATTGAAAAATGAGTAGAGCTGTGACGTAGGTACCGGTTTAAAAAGGGGCAAAAGCCCAAAAATCGAGAGAACGGCTAGACAACGGCTAGAGAGCGGCTGGGGAGACTGCATCTTGACTGGTGCTCCGTTCTCGGCTTGTTGTCATGATCTTTCGAACCAGAAACCAAACTTAGGCACCAGCATTTCGACTGAGACTGAAGCTTTGCGGTCGGAGTCTCGTATTTAAGTGACAAATAGAGTGGGTTGACCGGCAACACAAAGTGGGAATAAAAGCTGTTAAACGAAGATCACTCTTTGTGCTTGATGGAGGAACTACGGTAAAAAGTCCAAAGCCCTCGAGTGCTGACATTGTACCTCTCGCCCATCCCAGACAGTCAGCACCAAAGAACGAGGGGATTACCGTAGTTCAGAAGAAGAGGTACGCGACTGGCTATACCCTGGTAATTAACAACAATATACACCGGTCTTTAAGGCGCTAAAATTACCTTGGACACAAGTATGTACAACAAAACATGTTCGTGAATCATTTTATTTTTTTAATCTCGCTTTATATATGTCGCACACACTGCCTGTGCCATGCGACGATTTCATTGCTAATAAATTAATCTTTATGGTCTCTCCTGGTGTCATTATTTCCGTGTCTTGTTTGACTTCCGCCGTTCCCTTGTAGATTCAATGTTTGGCCCGTACAAGGTGGTGAGGTGAAATGAGATGTAACGTCGCGTCCAAGATTATTGCACTTATATAGCGACGTGCATGCACGTGTGTGTCTAGCTGCTTGTACTAGTCCGGACTGATGCCGATTTATAGTGCTAGCACACTGAGATACCATGATGCAGTTTAACATGAATACCCCACTCAGACACAGTGTACTGACTCCGTGCTTCTTTTAGCCGAGCGCCATACAGGCTAACAACAAGTACCATCTTTTAACGTCTATTGGTATGACGCGGCCAGGAATTGAACCCCTTCCGCTCTCCGGGCAGATGCTCTACCATTAGACCACGTCTGACCCGTATAAACAATCGTCACGGAGGACTAAGGTGTTTCACCAACAATCCTACTGGCCCAAGGGCATGTTCGCTTGCCCCCTCCCCCGGGGGGTTATTATGTGTGAATCCCATCATTTCGGTTGTCCTTCACCTTGGTGTGTCCGGTGTACTTCTAAAACCAAACACACTCACTCACTCATTTGAACAGTATTTCAGTCACCTTATAAACCTATTCATTGGGATCTCTATTAAGTAAGAGACTTCTTTCTATAGGCATTAAAATCTATTGTGAGGTTTTACTTTCCAGTCGGGTTAAATCTCATAAACAGGGACATCGTAATGTCCCTGGGATTTTATATAATATCCCAGGGAGTTTATAGGATATGCTAGTCATATTTGCTATAATATCCCAGGGATTTTATATAATATCCTGGGTATTTTATTAATATAACTTCCGTTCTGATTGTAACATGTAATGAAATGACAAATGTTTTCTTTATATTCCGGAGGATCGAACTCGCAACCTTCATATCTGTAGCCCAGTGTGTGTACCACGAGGCTACAGAGGTGTTGATAAGTCTCACTGGTTTTTAGAATGTCCTTTTCAAGATCCGTACTCCAGCAACAGATATTTTACGCGCGTTTCCTAAGGTTCATGGAAAGTATGTTCGAAACATAAAAATGTTGAAAAATCTTGTTTGAAGTTTCTTTTTTCGGTTTATAAGCATGGAAAAACACTTTCCCTCGGATTTGGTAGACAGAGCTAAGACCTGGGGTTCGGCAAAAACCGCGGGGGCCTTGGTCCCCTTGGTTTTTCCCTCTCCCCAGGGCATGCTCTGTCTACCAAAACCTCGTGAGCGTGTTTTCTCCAATACGTAATGTGTCAGACCCACGAGGACCATCTTCCCGAGGCAAGGGAGTTTACTGACTATAAAAGTCCAGTTTCCACCGTTGCCGAACTAAGCTGGAATTTCCAGGCTCGATAGTAGCGCCACCAGTGGCTATTACGAGTTATGTCCCTTCTATGTTCCTCCTATTGACCAGTCAGATTCCATCTCTCATATCACAAACGGGTGGCGCCCAGTCAAGACGATCTGCTTGATAATCAAGATCTATATTGTAATAAAACGGGTCTTACCCCGCGAAGTGCATCAAATCGCGTGAGCACCTTGATTAAAAGCATTAAAAGATTTGGAAGATATCTGTCGACGCCCAGTTGGTGGAACACATGCTTTGCAAAACCTGCAGTCGACCGAAATCTGCACGTTGAAATTTTCTGTTGTTAACGAACCGGATATCTTGTTCGTTGCGCGATTTTGATTGGACTATGCATAGACTCGTTAGTCTTGCCAAATATGTAACTCCATAATTGCAGCCTAGTTCGACAAGGGCGGAAACTGGACTTTATAGTCAGTTAACTCTCTTGCCTCGGGAAGATGTGGAAACTGGACTTTAAGATGACGAGGACAGATATGGTGCTGACAAACCAATGGTCATAATAAGCATGAAATACACATATCCCCCGCCAATATGACTTGTCCGGTTGTGTGCAATGGTATAAGCCCTCTGGAAACGAGCACTACCGCCACTTTCACTCGAAGTCAAAGTCGTTTCCATACATTTTTCAAAAATCACAAACTATCAAAAGGTACCAGTTCACCATTATACCTATCTATGTGCCAAGTTTGATTAAGATAACTCTCATGGTTATTTAGTTTGTTTGTTTGTTGTTGTTTTTTGTTGTTTAACGCCGCCCTCAGCAATATTCCAGCTATATGACGGCGGTCTGTAAATAATCGAGTCTGGACCAGACAATCCAGTGATTGACATCATAAGCATCGATCCACGCAATTGGGATACAAGGACATGCATCAACCAAGTCAGCGAGCCTGACCACCCGATCCCGTTAGTACCCTCTTACGACTAGCATAGTCACCTCTTACGGTAAGCATGGGTTGCTAAGACTTATTTTACCCCAGATCTTCACGGATCGGTTATTTTGTTCTGCTCCGGAAACGGACAGCAACCCTTCCTATATCCCCCTTCTACCGTGGCGGGGGATAATAATGCGAGACCATGGATTTCAAAAGAAAATCAGAGTTGATTCTGCTGAAAGTGCACGATGTTTTATTATTTTAAAAGTAGCATTTATGTGTATTGACTTCTGTCATAGAAGGTTATGCTTTCATCATTACATGCATTGGCTAGATTTTCTATACAGTGCACCTGATCAAATATGTGAATGGTTATAGCTGACATTCGCTGGACTATTTTTTTTCTAATCCATAAAATTAGAGGTCTGCCAAATATAATAAAGTCCGATGATGTTATATGGTATGGTCTAGTTCACCATCGCTTTGTGGCGCCAATCGGCCGAAACAAAAAAAATTGTTGTGGTTTTACTGCGAGGAATACTGTGATAAAGGACTGCAAAACTCCATTCTGTCGACATTATTTTTATCATCACAGTTTATGCGTGCCAGTTACAGAGATTTCTTGAACAACAGAACACGAACAGGTTGCCATGGGAACTCCGACTCTGCACGAGCTGTTGGCAAGCCTTGCTGGTGCTGCAACCGAACATCCTGGCTGGAAGGCGCCGGTCGTACAGCCCAACACACACATCCTGAAAAAAACCAACATGGTTTCATAAAAATAATACATTTGTATAGCGCTGTTTCCAAGCTGAACACCATACCGCGGGTTTTAGTCTCAGCTCCCTGGTAGTCTCAGCTCCCTGGTAAGTATACAACCCCTGCTGTCTATGAGGCGCTAGAAGGTTAACAGCTACATTCTAACTCATCCTACCGGGTACCCATTCACTGTTGGGTGAGGCATAGAACAGAGGCATATTATGAACAAGTCATTTACCCAAGGAGGCTCCACATGTATTATATGTGCTTCAGTGTGGGGCAGTACCGAAGGACTTTAATCTCCCCGGAGCCAAGCTGCCAGACACGGTCACCCATCAAGTGACTCCCCGCAACCAACGTGGATTAACTACATCTCAATTGTAAAATGTGCGCTGTGCACAGGACCACGTGCCACCACTGGTTTTGGACACATTAGTGTTTTTTCGACCCGTGAAGATCCGGAGTAGAATAGGTCTTCAGCAACCCATGCTTGCCATACGACGACTATCCTTGTCGTAAGGGGCTACTATCGGGATCGGGTGGTCAGGTTCGCTGACTTGGTTGAAGCATGTCATCGTATCCCAACTGCATGATCGATACTCATGATGTCAATCACTTAATTGTCTGGTCCAAGCTTGATTATTTGCAGACCGTCGTTATAAAGCTGTAATATTGCTGAGAGCGGCGTTAAACAACAAATAAATATATAAATAGTGTATTTTCTTGAGACATAACGAATACAATAAGTGTCAAATACAATCCGTGTGACGAATATGCAATAACGAATAGAATATATATTCATTGATTGGGTATTTTCTTTGGTAGAATTCAATAGATCGTTTACGATCTCCATCACACTTCAATTTGTATTTAAAAATAGTGTTCGTTTTCTGATAGTCCCGTATCTACGCATGCACAGCGCGCAATTTTAACGTAAGCGTGTTTGTTGGGAGCATGATATATACACACATGTTTTTTAATGTGAACAGAACACAATGATTGTTTAAAGATAAGATGTTCAAAAAACACTTTTGCTTAATCATAAATATCGCTTATGCAATGCCACGGCTTGCTAAAGAGTTAAAGTGGGTATGCTGCAAAAAGGAATGGCGCAAAGCAAGGTTGCCACACAATATCATCTCTTTAGCAGGGCAACACTCATGACTTGTCACGGGTCGTCCACGTGTTACGTCACGTCAACAGGACCACCGTATTCGGTTGGTGCATCTACGTAATCGGTACCAAATTGCCGGATTAACAACTCGGACAATTCCTGAGTTGAGGCCAATTAGTGACAGAACCGTACGCAACCGGTTCAGGGAGCACAACATCCGGCCCGACGTCCAGCGATACGCCCATTTATTCCACGTCACCGTCAAGCTTGGTATAGACAACGTCTGAGGTTCAGAAGACAAGACTGGGACAGTTTACTGTTCACAGACGAGTCCAGGTTTCATCTGGACAGCTCTGATGGCCGTGCAAGGGTCTACATTCACCCAGGAGACGTTTTAGCGACGCTTGCGTCACCCAACGTCGTCTGTTTGAGGGTGCAAGTGTAATTGTGTGGGCTGGAACACAACTCAACATTGTAAATGGCAATTTGAATGGCGTACGCTGCAGGGACGAAATCATTCGAGATCATGTTCTACCTTTTGTGCAAATGCAGGGACGTAACGTCACTTTGCAGCAGGATATCTACGCCCACATTGTGCACGTGTTGGAACTGAATTTGTGAGGCTGCATAACATTGCGGTACTGCCATGGCCGGATGTTTCTTCAGACCTTTAACCCTAAAAACATGTCTTGGATGAGATGGATCGACCCCTACGACAGGACCAGAACCAGCCGGCATCGCTAGCTCACTTCGGCCCATCTTGTGTTGACATTTGGAACAACATCACTGAGGTGTTCAATGCGCACCCGCTACCCTGCCTTATCAAGGCAAATGGTGGTCACACCCGACATTGGCATTTGTAATTGAGTTCAGTTATTACAAAACCAATCTTTTAGGGCGTATCTCTCTGTATTCTTTTACCAGGTATGGGTTTTTTCAATGAATTTATTATGATAAAACATTGATGAGACGAATGACCAACTATTCTGTTGTTGTTTAGGAGATAAACATACTGTGCTTTCAATGTAGAGCCAGGTTACCTGTAGATTTAACCCCGCTAAATTGAATTAAATTTAGCGCGGTTAAATCTACAGGTAACCTAGCTCTACATTGAAAACACAGTATGTTTATCTCCATTCTACTATGACTAAATAAAACGCGAACTCTTTGGTGTTAGCAGATATAGTGAGTGAAGCGGCATGGGTTTAGTCCAGTGTTTTGCGTGGGTTGTCGATCTGAATTTCGGAATCACCGAACAAAATATGGCGCTGTATATATACTCAAGCAGTTTGTTTACACCATAATACTCCACTCGAACATATGACAGACATTGAAAGCATATAAGCACGGCAACTTGGTAAGCTAACATGAGGTGGGCATCCCTAAAGAAAACAAAGCGAGCTTTGCAAGGCTTTCGCTCTACATCGCGCGTCACCATTATGACGTCATATCGCTCATTGTGACGCAAAAGATATGACGTCACAGTCGAATATAGAAATGCGCCAAAATTTCAAGCTCTCTGTTGTCTCCAGAACGTAAATACATTCCCTTTGTAGATTGCTGTCGTGTTTTAGGCACGAAATGTATTGCCACACATCCTTTGAATATTGTAGTAACCGCATCTGTGCATTTTGTAACCTGTAATTGTAGATATAGTTATTTAAATATGCCTACCGACACTGACTGAAAATAGTACTATTCTATGAATATTAGCTTCCGCGGTGATGCGGCCGTCAAACCAGCTCTTTCAATCAGAGGGAGTTTATTGTGATTTAATAGCCTCTGATTGACCAATCAGAATCGAGTAAATTCCAAATTCATGGTAGAATTTCCAATAACACAACATTAGATCACTTTAAATGAAGCACAGTATATTTTCCGTTGGTACATATTACCTCGGGAGACATATAAAGCTTGCGAACATGATTCTTGGAGCGAGGTAAGCAGTAATGGTAAATGTGAAACTTACCTTACCAGGGGGACATACAGTGGTCTGAAGGCGACAACTTTCACTCACAGAAGCGCAAGCAAGACAATTCAGGGCAGCTGGAAATATAGACATAAATTATGCACATGAGAAGTATGATTAAATGTAGACCAGGCAATCCAGTGATTGACATCATGAGCATCAATTTACACACGGAATACGACGACATGCATCAATCAAATCAGCGAGTCTGACCACCCCGTCCCGTCAGTCGCCGCTTACGACAGGCATAGATTTCTGAAGACCAAACCATACCGTATCTATCGGTTGAGCGGGGGTCCCCGTCCGCGTCATACCAAAAGAGTGAGTGAGTATGGTTTTACGCCGCTTTTAGCATTTTTCCAGCAATAACACGGCGGGGGACACCAGTAATGGGCTTTACACTTTGTACGGTTACAGGCCGGCAAAGCCACATTTCGAAAATAGATAGCCCAAATTGATGTGGCTCTCGCGGCAATGGTTATGGTTGCGTGATTGTATAATGTGGCTCTCGCGGCTCTGCTGTCAAAACATGCTTTGTGATTCTAACAGGTTACCGTATATAACAAAACAAGTCTTGTTTTCTCATTTTCTATTCAACAAGGATAACATATTCATCAAAACTTTACATTGATGAATATGAATAGCATATGAATATCATAATGCAGATGAAGGAGGTCGCCCACGTGGTCAGCAAATTCCATCTCACTCAGGTGTGGGTTCAGAAGCTGGATCTTGAGGGACGCAATACGTGCATCGATTGCCTTGTACTTCTTTCTTCGTGAAGGTTCTGATCACTGGTGTGAGAGTCTCAGGACTGCAACCTCTTTGAGTGACTGCTCTCGCTGAAATAGCTTCACTGCCTCGTAGATGTTCGGGTGGCACTTCTTGGCAAGTTTCTTTATCTTGTTGTGCAACCCTTCCAGGTGATTGTTGGTACGGTGGCCTTGGTTTTCGAAATGGTTCCAAATCTCTGGCATGAAGGCCCCTCCTTGAACCCAACAGGTTGTCACGTAGTCCATGAAGGCAGTCACTTTAGGGCCAGCAGGAGAGTCAACAATGGCATCAAGCCACACATCATCCACTTTGTCACGAGGTACTAGAGGGAGGGCAGCAGCTCTTGTCACCAGCTTCTTCACCTCCTCATCTTCCTTATAGTCCAACACCAGACCTTCTTTCTGCACCCTCCTCCAGATACATTGGGTGAAGTGAAAGAAACACCCTCTAACTAATGTCCCAGGAAATACCTCAGTCACGGCATTGTGGGCTGCACGTTCAAAGTCCAACTGAATTGTAAGTGGGGCAAACTCTAGACCTCCTCTACTAGCAAAATCGCATAGGTACTGAAACATGCTGACATAACTTTTGTTCGATTGGACAACAAACAGTAAACTAATGGAAACATATGGCCAAACACCTCAGCATGTAAACAATAAATCTGATCAAACAACTTGGGACAGGCATAAAATGTACCATCACAAAATACAATGTCTGCAGTACACAAATGTTCAATGTTCTTGTCTGTAGTGAAGATGATGATGTCGTCACTAACACGGTGTAGGAACTGGTCGCCTCCCTCAGTCTGGGAGTATCGCGCTTAGTAATTTAAATGTGGAACACTCATATAAAGGTATCGGTAATCGGATTAATTAATTACCCGCTAGAATAGGCGAAATGCACTCAGCTGAAAATGTGGCTTTACCGGCAATAGCCATTTCTGAAATGTGGCTCTCCCGGCTAGACACCCTTTGTACCCACATACCAAAAGACGTTAAAAGATGGTACTTGTTGTTAACCTGTCTAGCGCTCGGCATTAAGGGGCTAAAACAAGGACTGGTCAGCTGAGAGTCAGTATACTGTGTCTGAGTGGCGTATTCATGTTAAACTGTGGCATGGCATCTCAGTGAGGTAGCACTATGAAATCGTCATCAGTCCACACACATACACACACACACAAACGTACATGCACGTCGCTATATAAGTGCAATAATCTTGGACGCGACGTTAACCCCATTTCCCCTCACCTCTAACATACTATATGATAATTACCATTTAATAAAACAAATTATGTGAGGTCTACACGATGAACGGCTTTTCCATTGGAGTGAGTGAATGTTGAGTGAGTTTGGTTTTACGCCGCTTTTAGCAATATTCCAGCAATATCACGGCGGGGAACACAAGAAATGGGCTTCACACATTGTACCCATGTCGGGATTCGGACCCGGGTCTTTGGCGTGCCGAGCGAACGCTTTAACCAATAGGCTACCCGACCGTCCCTTTTCCATTGGAAGAGAGGCCGGCCACATGACAGCGAAACTGACGTTTGAACGACACAATTTGACGTTCATACGTTTTTCACGAGACTGTATTCTTGTAAACACTGACGAACTACTTCCACATTCCTGGGGAAAACCGTGGGAAGCCCCTAGCACGAATAAATACAGAAGCATTGTTTCTCATCATTTGGAGCCTTTCACCTTGAACTCAGCATTTTAACATACATTGAGAAGCGTCAGAGAGTTTGGCTGCATGGTCGTTCACGAATATTCTCCCTACGACCGATCCTTCTGAACAAGACGGAGCAGTGCACATCCAGTATGTCAGTATCGACTCGATCCGCGTCTAGACTGACAGTGACAGTGTACAGCAATCTATGAATTTACCTTAGTATTTATTTGACACATCATTATAATCACCTTTCAATGATCGGCCAATGAATCAGTGATCATCAACACATATAACCGCCACAACTTCACTAACCGCTTACAGGGGTAGTTATTAACAGACCTTTCTCACCCACTGATGATATTATTTGAATAAATATCTTGTAAATAAACAACAGCTGTTCCCGTAGACAGGTTGAACATACATACACTCATGTCATTTGGGGGTGGGGGTGGGGATGTGGGGCGTGGGGGGTGGGGGGGGATGAGGGAGAACTAGTTTATTCCGCGAACAGCTGGTTGTTGAATGGCTGTCAGTGTAAACATGAAGTCACTCGTATGAAGCGCTACATCCCTCGAGGTATGATATAGTGATATTAAAAATCATAAGAATTGACTTTAACTTTCACAAATTGAAAGTCAATTTTTAATTATATTATCTATCATGCCATATCATATACCATTGAATTTGCCATCTCATATACCTAATATCTAATATATCATTTAATAAACCATATAATATACCATATCTATAATATTTAAGAGATCATCTAATATACCATTTAATATAATATCTAATATACCATTTAATATATTAGTACCATTTGATATACATCTATTATGCCATATCATATGCCATTTACTATACCATTTAATTTACCATCTCATAAAGCATTTAACGTACCATTTGATATGCCATCTAATATACCGTTTAATATACCATCTAATTACACCAATTGATATATCATCTAATATACCATCTAACATACTAGATGATATACCATTTAAAGGAGACAATCTGAATTTGTTTAAAATACTATGATTATGTAGACATGTGTTAGCGTTACAAAGCCTTTCGACACACTCTCCGCCAACAAACGGTATCAACTCACTCACTCACTCCACAGGATAAAACGCTTCCGTTAATTCATGACATCTTTATGGTTTTCATGTAAAATCCCCGGTAAGTTAACAAGCAATAGAAAAGTTAAATACTTACTTCCAGTATGTAAACTACATACAAACATAAACACAAGCGTGAGTCCATTGTTCATCACGGGTTTTTTACAGCCAGCGACTTCAAAAAGAATTGTGTCAATATGTGGTGTGCAGGTCTGAATGACCTTGATCTGCGTGCGCAGATGTCAGCAGTGATGTGTTGGTGTCTGGTAGCAACCTGGATCATTTAAACATGATCACGCCACAAGTGGAGGTGATTGAGGTGAGGTGAGGTGAGGTGAAATGGGGAAATTGCACTTATATAGCGACGTGCATGAACGTGTGTGTGTTTGTGTGGCTGCTTGTACTAGTCCGGACTGATGCCGATTTATAGTGCTAGCCCACTGAGATAACATGCCGCAGTTTAACATGAATACCCCGACTCCGAGCCGACCAGTCCTTGTTTTAGCCCCTTAATGCCGAGCGCCTGACAGGGTAACAACAAGTGCCATCTTTTAACATCTTTTGGTATGACGCGCCCGAGGATCGAACCCCGGACCTTCCGCTCTTCAGGCGGACGCTCTACCACTAGACCACGGAGGCGGTCCGCCACAAGTGGAAATAGCCCTGGCCATCTGCAGTCATGACTAGTAATACATTAGACCAGAGAGCGGCAGGTGTGTGGTTCGAGTGAGAGACCTGATCTGTATGGGTGAGTGAGTTAGGTTTGATGCGGAACTTTGAGGCAGACAATATCATACAGTGTCATTTAGTTTAGTCGTTTGCGTTACAGCGTATTATTTATGTAAAAGGCAATGTCCCTCATTTGGTCTACAAAAATTATTAGTCTTATAGGTATTTCATTTATATTTCACATCATAAAGTTCAATAATTGTCAAAGGGCCAATTCGCTTCCACTGTTTTTACCCACCTAAACTGGAGAGCAGTTGAACCGACTATTTGGATCTATGCATAACGATTGACAAAATACTCTCCACATGTCCACAAGTATGACAAGAAGGTTTTGTCGCTTTTATTTATTAGCAATTACAGAAATCAACTAAACGTGATACACGATGACTTTGGATGGTGTATATGGTTGGATTGTTGCAAGAGATGACCCGATCCCCTATCATGACATTCCGTATGACGGTTATCCCTGTGATGGTAACTGACGTGAAATGGGGTTTAACGCCGCGTCCAAGATTATTGCTGTCTGCTTGTACCAGTCCGGACTAATGCTTATTTTATAGTGCTAGCACACTGAGATACCATGCCGCAGTTTAACATGAATACCCCACTCAGACACAGTGTACTGACTCCGAGCGGACCAGTCCTTGTTTTAGCCCCTTAATGCCGAGCGCCAGACAGGGTGACAACAAGTTCCATCTATTAACGTCTTTTGGTATGACGCGCCCGGGGATCGAACCCCAGACCTTCCGCTCTCCAGGCGGACGCTCTACCACTAGTCCCTATGATGGTGATCACAGTCTGTCTAACTTCAGGAGAAAGTCCAACTGAAATTCCCTCGGAAACTAATGGCAGTTACATTAGTTACGACCCGTGAAGATTCCGGAGTAGAAAAGGTCTTCAGCTACCCATGCTTGCCGTAAAAGGCGACTATGCTTGTCGTAAAAGGCGACTAACGGGATCGGGTGGTCAGGCTCTCTGACTTGTTTGATGCATGTCATCGATCCCAATTGCGTGGATCGATGCTCATAATATCAATCACTGGATTGTCTGGTCCTGACTCGATTATTTACAGACCGCCGTCATATAGCTGGAATATTGCTGAGTGGGGCGTTAAACAACAGCCACATCTAAAATTATTTGTATCACTTCCCATGCAGAATAAAAGAGTATGAAAGCTTTACTGGGTTGGAAGCATGGGTTTCTGCACGTGATTGTGGCAGAACGGCGCTTCCATATATGAGGTAGGTTAGCGTAACATAAAGTTAAAAAAAACAACAACATCCAAGCACTGAATTAACTTTTTCCGGATAGAAAACCTTGACCAACTTTACCAACGTACACTAGTATGACCTTGCGTAGTGTATATACAACATATCACATCTGTCAGTGTCGCAAAATCCGGTGACCTCCATTGGTCGCTTCAGCCATGTCGGATAGTATGACAAGTATATTTCAACACAGACTTCCCAGGGTTTCTGGCGATTAACCTACTACATGTACCTCTAGATCTGCCACAAACGAGCAAGCTGTGATTATTCGTCACATCTTACAGTCAATTTAAAACATTATATTTTTTATCGTCCTGCGATGGTACGTGGTCACAAATCAGGAATCCAGAGAGTTCTTGGATGGGTGACCACGTTTCGGCAGCTTGGCTCCTGTGAGTTTCTAGGGCTTCGGTCCTGTCCCACACTGAAGCCTAGTAACACATATGGTGTCTCCTTGGACAAGTGACTTTGTTCGAAATCTGACTCTCTTCACCCAGCAGTATATGGGTATCCGGTAGGATGAGATGGCAATGTGATTGTTAACCTTGTGTGGTATACTCGCCAGGGAGCTGATAAATGTACATAGCACACTGATCCGTTGACTGGGTAATAACAGCGCTTTGAGCATGCCCCTGTGCAGTGTTTAAAACTCATCAGGGTAAACTGAGAACCTTAAGGGCAAGCACATTTCAAAAACTGTAGGTCCAGCCGAAAAACTGCAGGTCCAGCCGAAAAACTGTAGGTCCAGCCGAAAAACTGTAGGTCCAGACGAAAAACTTTAGGTCCAGACGAAAAACTGTAGGTCCAGCCGAAAAACTTTAGGTCCAGCCGAAAAACTGTAGGTCCAGCCGAAAAACTTTAGGTCCAGACGAAAAACTGTAGGTCCAGCCGAAAAACTGTAGGTCCAGCCGAAAAACTTTAGGTCCAGACGAAAAACCGTAAGTCCAGCCGAAAAACTTTAGGTCCAATCATTTAGCTGAAGCAAGGAGACATACTCTTCCAACATAGATTACAAAACCCAACCAGTTACCCAGAAGTGTTACTGCTGTCACTCTGGGGTGATAGATGAGCCTACATTTATCAAGGAAATTATCAGCGTGGAAAACATCTTTGCTACTACATGTCAGACATGATTTGAAAGATCTAATCCTACTGTTTATAAATATTAAAGTTATGTTTATCACGTTATTCAAATAATACATTAATAACATTAATAATTTCGTTTCAAGATTAACATTCATGCTAACACATTCACAAACGTCTAGTTAGCGAAAATGTTTGGCGATTTTATAATAGAGCTATCAACTAACTAATTTCGTTTTTATTTTCATTGTTAAAGTCATCGGAAAATGATGATAAAAAGAATTTATTAAGTACTATCTATCGTCGCTTTCTGCTCAGTGACATGAGAAAATACCTGGGAATAACCTCCGTTTTCGAAGCTTTGAATAAATAACGCGTGCGAAGATTCGTTCAATTTTTGGTATCGTCAAAACCATCGGAACATCAATAATATTACAGTTACTTCGCCAGGAGTTTATTCGTAGTAGTAACATGTAGTAGCTGAATATAAATTGGTTTCTAATAACGCATTTGTCGTAGTCAAATATGAGGATCGTGATTGGTCAAAATCAAGCACATGACATAAAGCCACCAATCAAATTACTCCGTGGACGCTCGACCACGACTTGTGAATATAATTTTACATTAAACATCGTTTCCAAGCCTAAAATTCAAGATGTCATTTGACTTACATAACACGATCGCACGAAAAGGTGGCATTACTAACATAGGTATTAGTTTGGCATGTTTTAGAAATATGTTTGTTGATTTTGTTTATTACTGTATTTAATTTATTTTACGATTTGCTTGAAATGTCTTTAACATGTTCGATGCGGACGTATTGTCGAAGCATTGACATTTTGAATAACATTGCAGGAAATATTTAATAATTTTTAATCTATTAATAACATATGACAAATTGAAATGAAATACGTAGTTTCTGGCTTTGTGAAAAATGACGGATTTAATGAATGAACGACATGACAGGTGGGTTCATGAACTATATATTATTTTGACGTGCCTACGGTGTGGTCGGTACACAGGTCTGCGATCTTGAAAGAGTTAACGCGCGAGTACTTTGTAGCTGGACCTTGTGTCCCCAATTACCCCTCTAAACCCATGTAGGTGGTATCCTCTCGATCTAAACCCATGTACGAAATATCCTCTAACACCATATAGGTAGTAAGCCTAACCCCATATAGGAAGTATCCTCTAACCCCATATAGGTAGTATCCTCTAACCCCATATAGGTAGTATCCTCTAACCCCATATAGGTAGTATCCTCTAACCCCATATAGGTAGTATCCTCTAACCCCATATAGGTAGTATCCTCTAACCCCATATAGGTAGTATCCTCTAACCCCATATAGGTAGTATCCTCTAGTCCCATATAGTTAGTATCCTCTAACCCCATATATGTAGCATCCTCTAACCCCATATAGGTAGTATCCTCTAACACTATATAGGTAGTATCCTCTAACCCTAAATTGGTAGTATCCTCTCAACCCATATAGGTAGTATGCCTAACCCATATAGGTAGTACCCTCTAAACCCATAAAGGTAGTATCCTCTAACCCCCTATAGGTAGTACATCCGTAACAATCAAATATTTTAAAATATATACAGCGTTTCGGGATATTATAACCCGTGTTCGGTTCTCAACTGAAAAATCCATTGAGTAAGATAAACAATGAACAATCAATCAATGTATTATCGGCTAACCCTTTGAACAAAGTATGTTGTTTTTACATCGGCACTTCACGCCATGATATGAGTGTATTCCGTCTGCTTTAGTAAACCTACACATGTAAACACTTACTTTTGACATATCCGCCGTGCAAGATAAAAGTGATTGATCAATCAACGTATTTTTTGTCGATAAACTGATCATAAATCCTTCCTGGGCTGCCACGTGCATATTACATTACATAACACACATTTCACCTCACTTCAAACGTGGATTTAGATTGAATAATTACCCAAGACACGGGAAATGCCACATGGGGACCTTTATCAGGTAATCTGAGTGGTGCTACCACTAATTATACCTGTAACAAATAAATTAACTGAGCATGTGAATGACGACAAATACACAAGAGTAGGGTTATACCAGAAAACATGGACGACAACAAGGGAGTAGTCATCGTATTATCTACGAAATCCGAAAATGCTTTCACTGCAGGGATGCTTTTTTCAATTATTAAACTATAACCATCTGTGGTATTTCAAAATAACGACATCCGATGAGCTTTCATCGTTCTTTTCGTCTATTTGTTTAGGCTGAAGAAATTAATTAGCATGCGCCCTTAGTCGAAATTTTCATAGATCAGTGTTCAAAAATACGTAAAACAAATAGTAGCGGTCCTTGCAGACGGTAGCCCAGTCTCTTGTCACGCTCAGTTGCGTTAGCGAGAAAATCGACTCACGTCAACTAGTGAGCCCAAACGGACATTGTTAGGCAGCCGAGAAGAAGCCAGAGATTAGTGCCCCTTGAACACTTCTACAAGTATTTTCACTAACGTATACAGCAGACTAAGGCATGCTTAAACACTTCTACAAGGATACTCACACACGTATACAGTAGACTAAGGCATGCATAAACACTTCTACAAGGATTCTCACTCACGAATACAGTAGACTAAGGCATGCTTAAACACTTCTACAAGGATACTCACTCACGAATACAGTAGACTAAGGCATGCTTAAACACTTCTACAAGGATTCTCACTCACGAATACAGTAGACTAAGGCATACTTAAACACGTCTACAAGGATACTCACTCACGTATACAGTAGACTAAGGCATGCTTAAACACTTCTACAGGGATTTTCACGTATACAGTAGACTAAGGCATACTTAAACACTTCTTGGCGGAAACATTTGCATGTGGAAAATGTTCATCAATCACTCCTGAAAAACTGCACGAAAGTAACCTTTCCTTCCCCGTATTAAACAAGTTTAATATCATACACATTGCAATAATTACTTTACTGTCCTTTCGCTTTGAATGCTGTCGTTTAAAATATTTTAGATGAAAACCACTTGTAATCCATTAAATGTCTTAATCCTTCGTTTCAGCAACAAAGAAATATTCTTGAAGCATTATACACTTTAGACCAATGACACAAAGCGTGTCTCGGATACTGGTCTGTCATTTGTTGAGTGAATGTACTGAAGCGCCTTAACATATATTCGCGTGTTTGTGCGCATTACATTCGGTCTGTTGTTTGCCTCGTTTGAATATGACCCTGTGTTGCAAACCGTGTGCGTGTAGCCTAGTTTAGATAATACACTTGTTCTGTATACAGTTGTGAGGGAGAGGTTGCGACAACCTGGAATACATAAACATTCGCGAGATGAAAGCTGTGTTTTGAACTCATTCGTGTGTGAAAAATGTAATCTAGAAATGTATTGTGCACGAATGAACCTTTTGAGATTGACATGCTCTTTATGCAGCGTTTGTGTTTGTGGAAGCGAGCGGTACAAGGTTGGGGTGAAATGAGTGTTGTAAATTGCAAGCGTGTACACGTGACTGAGAATGAGAGAAGGCTGAAATGAATTAATTAGAGAGGCGTAGTTTCTCTCAACATCACGAGTGGGCACGCTCTTTTTGACAATTATGAATCCGTTGTTCTGTGGGTGAGGTGTTACTCATCGGGGCGTAGTCGTCCGTTAAGCACCATGGCAACACCACATGCCTACATTCCGATATATCACGTTACACTTTAATAGAATGTTATCATTATTCTTATTCTTCATGTAACTAATTAACACGGTGAACACATGATACTCTCCCCTTTTGTTGTTAGCAACCGGTTGATGAATTGCAAAACAGACATCGTCAAGCGTGGTCGCGGTTCGGTAAGTGTGACACAATGGTATGTAGTTTGCACTGATGGTAATTGAAACTCACTGTCCGGATAAATGAAGCATTTTATGCAGTATTTATTTCATTTTATGTTGCTACCTTATTCATGTATGGAAAAGGCCCGTGAAGATCCTGGGTGTGATGTGGCTGAGACTTGTCATGGATCTGAGTGCTTCTTGGTTGAAACAGCATTTTTACAGTAGCAGAAGTAGTAGTAGAAGTAGTAGCAGCAGAAGTAGTAGTAGTAGCAGAAGTAGTAGTAGTAGCAGAAGTATCAATAGTAGCAGTAGAAGTAGCGGAAGTATCAATAGTAGTAGTAGAAGCAGAAGTAGTAGAAGCGGAAGTAGAAATAGCAGCAGTAGCAGTAGTGGTAGCAGAAGTAGTAGTAGCGATGGTAGTAGTAGTAGGAGTAGTAGTACCAGTAGTAGTAGTAGTAGTAGTAGTAGTAGTAGTAGTAGTCTGTACAGATCTATAGGGATCTGTTTTGGCCTTTGTCCGAGAACAGTGTGTATGTACGTGTGTGTGTGTGTGCGCGCGCGCGCGCGCGTGTTTGTGTGTCTGTGTTTAAACAATGGCGGTGCTAACCACAGCACCTACCCATACTCCCCCCCCCCCCCCCCCCCAACCCCCACCAGCGTGTATTCTTTCGCTTCCAACAGCGGTCTCTCTCTCTCTCTCTCTCTCTCTCTCTCTCTCTCTCTCTCTCTATATATATATATATATATATATATATATATATACACACACCGACACGCGCGCGCGCGCGCACACACACACACACACACACACACACACACACACACATACACAGCTGAATACAACTGTAACTATTACACATACAGTGAATCTATAAAGGTAAAATGAGTTTTAAGGCTTTATTTATCATTTAAAATGAATAAGATATGTTTGATGCACTACGATTTGTCAAACAATCTGTAACGTAAATATATAAATAATATTAATCACATACATATGTTACAACCTATGTGTAAAATCAGTCCACGTAAAACGGGATTCACTAAGGCGGTTTACAAAATGCCTAAATAGTTCAATCATTTTACAAATTGACTGCAAAATCTGTAACTTTACTTGAGAGATTCACTGCAAAGTATTAAGAAATTCAAAAGGATTTAAAAACATTCTTTTTCTTTTAATCCTATCATTTTCAGTGTGCTGACATTCAACATAAATATGTTTGGAATTTGTTATCATAATAAGATAATTGGACTGATTTTTCAATTAATTTGTAAAATTACTGAAATATTTACTCGTTTTATAAATTGCCTAAGTAAAAAGATGACTGATTTTACACATTGACTGGAACATGTATACGTGTATGTGTCGAAGACATCACAACTATAAGTATTTGCTCTCATTTCGTGGGTCTTTTATACGAGTCATATACGACCGTGGACTTAACATATCAGTGCTAGAAGCGCGCCACTGAAAATATTTGAAACAGCTCAGTGAAACGAATTCAAGACAAACTGATTTGTTGATCGTGTAGGTAACAGCCGGCTATTCGCTTTCCCTTGTTTGGCAGTGAGTGCTATGATAAGGCACATATGTCAATACTTGGAACCTTCTGAGCCCACCTCATTGTATCTGCTGGTTCCATTTCAATGTACGTAACGTGATATTTGGCAATATGCTTTGATCATGGCTGCTACCTTTTACACGAATATTCTCTTCACAGCACAGCAGTTGTTTACAAGCATGTGTGGTATTGGGGAATACTGATTCAACCTTGTGAGGGACCTACCATTTGATATTCTTGGGATGGGGGTCTGGGATTTTAAAGTAAAAAAATAATTGAAAAAAATACGTTTGATACTTTTGAATCAATAAAACATCTTGTTTTGCACCAGTAGCTGAAAACATATCTAGTCCTCAAACATAATCCCAGAATATCAAATGTTAAAGTCCTAAGTCACAGTGAAGCATTTTTGTTTACTAAAAGCCCCTATACCAAAGCCTCTTATACGCGATTGGTAGATTGATCAATCGTCAGCACTCGTATGTTTCCGTAATCTTTTCGGGAAGTCACACGCTGGGATGACGAGTTCTCTTGTTCCGAAGTGGACACGAGTTTTCATGAATGTGCGGAAATTGACGAATAACGTCTACTGGTAGACTCCGGCACGTTGATACTTCAGTATTGAGTTACACGCTCCAGTTCGACTTCCTCACTGTTTCGAAACAGCGACAATCAGCCATATTTTTATAACTTTCGAGTCTGTCGTTCCACTTTGGGCACCTCACTTCATGTTTACCGGAAGTGGTGAATCTCATGTCGAACTCTCCCGACCAAATCCGAGTGTCAGATAAAGATGTGTCGAAGTTCCCTGGCTGATGACCCTGCCTTCATACCAGACCGAGTCTAATGGCATATCCCTGCACCATCCTGGAGGCATACCCTGCAAGCTGAGGAAGAATAACATGTCAATGTGCGAAAACCGAAGGACCAACACCATATTTGACAAGCAAGCAAGCGTAAAATTCCTGTCTAGCGTGCAAAGGATCACGAGCTTGCATTAGAAAGGTTGAAGTAGTATTTTGTGAATTAGTGAGAAGATTCAAACATAACTATGGGAGACATGTTACATTACTCTCTAGAACATGTAGTCCAGTGGTTAATGCGTTCGCTCGTCACGCAGAAGACCCGGGTTCGATTCCCCACCTGGTGCATTTCTGGTGTCCCCCGCCCTGTATATTGCTAAAAGTGGCGTAAAACCATACTCATGTTGCTAATGGGTGAGTGAGTGAGTGGGTTGACGCCGCTGGGAAATGTATTTCAGTTATATGACAACGTGTTAGCTGACTCGGGTGAGACCACGTGACATAACAAACAAACGGACGAATCCAAAATTCGAAACCGTGACGTCATGACGTTGTGGCGACTGGCTTTCAATACAAAGGTATTAAATCTAATCCCAAAATTTACAATGAGGGAATATCTGTGAAACTTAAGAATCTGACTGTAGAGGTTAACAGATTCCATGTGGTCTCCAAATACCTTCACAAGAAGCACCACGTATGATTTATACGAGTTAAGCCGGTACCACAAGGTTCTAAGACTGTTGAGGACACCACACAATAAAGCAACCGACAGTCGTGCAGCTGTAATTGTATGTCCTTGTTCTCGAGGGTGGCGCTCTAACAAAACTCAAGGCCTGCATGATCAGTAGATGATGGATGATAATCAACAATTTATATCTGAGTTCTACGTTAATTACCTTTCGTCCATGCAGAATGCATCCGTCCATATATATCACCTACCGCCTTTGTAGAACATCTACCCTCCGTGTAGAACACCTACCGTCCTTGTAGAACATCTACCGCCCTTGAAGAACATCTACCGTCCTTGTAGAATGTCTACCGTCCTTGTAGAATACCTACCGTCCTTGTAGAACATCTACCGTCCTTGTAGAATATCTACCGTCCTTGTAGAACACCTACCGTCCTTGTAGAACATGAACCGTCCGTGTAGAACACCTACCGTCCGTGGAGAACACCTACCGTCCTTGTAGAACATCTACCGTCCTTGTAGAACATGAACCGTCCGTGTAGAACACCTACCGTCCTTGTAGAACATGAACCGTCCGTGTAGAACACCTACCGTCCTTGTAGAACACCTACCGTCCTTGTAGAATACCTACCGTCCGTGTAGAACACCTACCGTCCTTGTAGAACATCTACCCTCCGTGTAGAACATCTACCGTCCTTGTAGAACATCTACCGTCCGTGTAGAACACCTACCGTCCTTGTAGAATATCTACCGTCCTTGTAGAACACCTACCGTCCTTGTAGAATACCTACCGTCCTTGTAGAATATCTACCGTCCTTGTAGAATACCTACCGTCCTTGTAGAATATCTACCGTCCGTGTAGAATACCTACCGTCCTTGTAGAACATCTACCGTCCGTGTAGAATATCTACCGTCCATGTAGAACATGAACCGTCCGTGTAGAACACCTACCGTCCGTGTAGAACATCTACCGTCCGTGTAGAACACCTACCGTCCTTGTAGAATATCTACCGTCCTTGTAGAACATGAACTGTCCTTGTAGAATATCTACCGTCCATGTAGAACATCTGCCGTCCGTGTAGAATATCTACCGTCAGAGTAGAACATCTACCGTCTGTGTAGATTATCTACCCGCCTGTAGAACATCCACCATCCTTGTAGAACACCTACCGGCGTGTAGAATATCTACCGTCTGAGTAGAACACCTACTTGCGTGTAGAATATCTACCGTCAGAGTAGAACACCTACTTGCGTGTAGAACATCTACCGCGCATGAGGAACACCTAGCGTCTTTGTAACAACATCTAGGATCTATACAGAATACCTATCGTCCACGTAGAATACCTACCATCCATATCGAACACTTTCACTAACAGAAATAGTTTACTAACTTGGTTAATAATTTTCCCTGTCAGACATTAACATTTTAGTAGACTTTACTAATCAGTTTGTATTTCTTTTCCTAAGTGGCCCATCGTCACTAAATAAAATATGGTTACGTAGTAACCAGACATACTTTCATCATCAGCTTCTTGTATTCGGCATACAGCAACAGCACATTGATGAACACAAAGATTTCTGTACTACGGTGAGATTCGAACCTGCAACCTCTTTACCTCTTTACCGGGCAGGATAGAGACTTCGTTGTTTACTCACCTTCTGGTCGCTGTGACTAATTAAGTGAATAAAATTCAGTTGACGTTTTTCACAGTGTACCGTTATGTGAGCGAGTGAGCGAGTGAGTAAGTCTGGTTTTACGCCGCTTTTCGCAATATTCCAGCAATATCACGACGGGGGACACCAGAAATGGGCTTCACACATTGTACCCATGTCGGGAATCGAACCCGGGTCTTCGGCGTGACGAGCGAACGCTTTAACCACTAGGCTACCCGACCGCGGGTACCGTTATGAAGAACACCTACCTTCAATGTAGACTACCTACCATCGATGTGGAACACGTATCATTGTGTAGAACACCTACTCTTATAGAACAAATATCGTCTTTGTAGAACACCAACGGTCTACATAGAACGCCTACCGTCCTTGTAGAACACCTACTTTCCATACAGAACACATATAGTCTATGTAGAAGACAACGGTCTAAATAGAACACCTATCGTCCATGTAGAACTCCAACTTTCCATATAGACACACAAATCGTCTTTGTAGAACAGGCTATATAGTATCCATAGATAACACCTCTTGCCCAGATAGAACACCTACTATCAATATAGACGACGCAATGGAACACCAACGATTAATACAGAACACCTACCGTCCATTTTTGGCACGTGTCATCCTGTATGAATCCTTGTATGTCGGTGTAGGTCTGATGAGGGCGGGTCCCGTCATGGAGTGCTTCACATAGCTTACAAAAATAATTCCCAACGTGATTAGCGCTGCCCAGGCGATATTCTCGGGTCCAGTCAAAGTAACTGTTATAAGCAGTGTCGTTTTTGTCCAGATACTTGAGGTATTCTGCCAGCTCCTGAATGGTGTTGAAATCACTGATGTCAATGTAGGAGTGTGGTGGTGCCACCTTACGGTAATCCCCGCCGCCAGCCACAATTGGGATCTGTTGATGTTTCACCGGAGTTGCAAATTTTTCAGTGATGTAGTCGCGGCAATACGAGTTTTCTAAAGCCATATAAAATTTATAATGCTTAATGTCATCCATGTTTTTCAATTCATATTCACCACATTTCCCATACGTATCTACTTGAATGTGTTTTTGTAATTCTCTCACCACCATCTGTCGTCTCGCTTGGTCGCCGCAGTTACTGGCCACCCAGAAGACCCCTGCTGTCTTCGTGGCTGCAATGTCTTTGACACTGCTGGTTTTCTGGGCCAGCTTCTCTATGCTGAAATAAGGCAGCTGTATGTCACTGTCTGTCCTGTACGATGACGTCCAGTTGAACACTCCCACGTACGACCGGAAGTCCATGGCGATGTTAGGGGGTGGTTCGAGACTATGTAAAACCCACACTTGGTCGTTTCTACGATATTTTGGCATGGGATATCCTAAGAAATAATTCAGTAAATCCATCGCATGAAACACGACAGCGTGACTGTCAGCTATGGCCGACTTATTGCTGGTCAACACACAGTCAGACACAGGGCAGGGCAAAAATGCCGACTCGAAATTAGTTACCCAGGATGCATCACCAAACCATGGCGTCCAGAGAAGGATCTGTAATGTTTTGTTTAAGTTGGTTCTTTTATTGGGGAATTTCTGCACAAAAGTTCCGTGTTTCCGTGTAGCGTTCTTACGAATTTTTGGTAACCACATCTCCGTTGTCGGCATGAGTAGCCGTGACAGCGACGACAGCAAGACGACGTTGGCGATGAGGATGATAGCAAAGCAGTAGATACACGACTTCAGCTTCGACCGATGTCTTCCAGCAGTCATTTTGAACATGGCTGCAAGAAACAACAGTATGTGTTCATATAATAGATAGTACTACAATGTATTAATGCGATAAACCACACCGATAAATGTAATTAACTATCCCGATCTCAGAAACATACAAATGAGGCCACTTGACAGAAACATTTAGCTAGAAATTCATAGGTAATATTATCAGTCCCCTATCAGTTTCTATTACTTCGACAACCAGTCCTCCTATTAGGGGGTTAAGAGAAGAGTACAACTGTAACGTTTCCCGTCAATCAATGATTGTGAAATATGTCACCAATGGGTATTCATATCATCTCGTGGTGTTCTGTGTTCTTATGATTGAGAAATATTATTGATATGGAGTGCCTGTATGGGAGACAAGTGCACAATGCGTTTATCTCGCAAATGAAACTGTTAAAAGCCGGCACGGTCGGATTCACTTTAGTGCAGGGATGCGTCCCATGTGCGTATCAGGATCCTGTGATTGCGGGTTCGAATCCAAGAATCGCCCTGATTATGATCCTTGGTTTGTCACCTCCACACCTTTTCTTGCGATGTTTTCAAACATGATACACGTCTAGGACCACCACCCCACATACATATGTCTTTAAGAAGACACGCTGGGGATGAAACTATTAACTACAGTTCAAAAGCAGCTTTAAACCCAAAACACTCGTGAATAGAAAAGTTATTTATCTGAGAAACTTTCTAAAATCGAGCAGTATAAAAGGGGTAGAGCCATTTGCCTTCATGTACACCACGTTAGGACCCGAGTTAGATATATCTCCGGCAACATAATTGAACCGGGTGGTCAAGCCTGCTGACTTGACTGATGGCATACTATAATATAAACCACTGATTTGCCTGCTCTGGACACTACTATTAACATGATTCTGACTGATTGTGGTATTAAACTATATGGAATATTACTTTTGGTGTTAAACAAAAAACAAACCTACCCATCTAGCTGGAGAGCATCAGAAAACAGCACAGGTGTCAGTATCCAACCCTACCCACATCCCTTCTCCAAACAATGTTCCCGTAGTTAAAAACGGACATGTTTAATACTACCACGAACAATGCTTGACTGATTGCCTGATTAAATCTATAGGAACACTGACTTACTGATATGAAGGGGCTAATGAGGCATGTTATAATCGTCTTATGCGACTTTGCCGGGCGCCTTATGTAATAATAAGCGATTAATAGACCGGGTCCACCGATTTACCGGCTTTTGTCTGTATTGGTTGGTAATGCCTCACTCCCACAGCAGCATTCCAAATTCACGTGGAGGCAGACGACATTTTAACCATTCTGGATATGCGTATAGAGTGACGAGTACGAAAGGAGATCGCGTCCATTGGAGATGTTGCAAACCTATGCTTCAACAATCTACACCGTCGCCGACGTCCTAAGCACCGACAGAAACATCCATTACGGTCTCATGTACGACGTTGGACTGCAAGCAGACGAGTTCCTGGCCCAGTTGAAAGTCCGCAGTTATTCAGAATCATTCAAGGCAATTTCCCTTAATATATTATTAACACATCAACGGTAGTTCTGTCGATAAATTAAAACGTTTAATACGTCAGCAATGTATAGAACTATTGCAGATAAATCAAATGTTTTTTAATTTTTAATCTTATATTTTATTTGCTGAGCTCCGAGCTGAGGTCCGAGATGTCCATTCCAGTCACTACCGCTCTCAACGAGATTCCAACTCTACCCCCATCTTCCCGAAGCAAAAGAGTTAACTGACTATAAAAGTCCAGTTTAACATGGTTGGTACACAGTTTACAATTAGTGAAACATTATTCGATAAAATGCTTTGATTTTAGCATTTATTTATCATTACTCTGTTGTAGTCAAGTAAAGTACCTTTAATTTGAAATTTGTCTTGTAATTCTTCAAATGTTAAAAATCTGTTGTTGCTACATAGATCTTTTAAACTATGAATACCCTTATTAAACCAATGTTTTTAAAATTTCTAAATTGGTGACGGATAAAATTTCTTCAATACTTTGTTTGTTAACTTTATGTTTTCTGTAGTAATTACCCCAAATATTCAATATATCCCTCCAAAAGGGATTTTTCAAAGTAATAAGCTCATCAATATTTGCACCCAAAAGGAAGATCTGTTTTGACTGAAAGTTCTTTAATGTTGACAAAGTAGGGTTTTGTAAACTTGTCCTTAAAAATGATAATTTCAATGAATCAATAAATTTACGAGTATCTATCATTCTCAGACCACCTTCTTCATATTTCCTTATCAACGTAGATCTTTTTATTTTGTCTGGTTTGTTATTCCATATGAATGTATAAAATGGTTTATTCAATTTTTCAATAAAATCATCGGGTGGGTTTGGAAGTACTGAAAATATATGAACTAATGTTGTAAGAGCCAGAGTCTAAATAACTATGATTTTTACCTATTAATGTTAGATGTCTGTTTTTGCCACGTTTTTTGACATCACACATCCTTCCGCCATGCACGGTTAGCTCTATTGGACACGCGGTTATGTAATATTTGAAAACAACAGTTAATGAAAGTAAATCTTAAGAAATATGAGATATCGATGTTGCACATAGCGATGAGAATGGGCTATTATCAATTGAGTCTTTCAGTTACTTACACTCAACATTGTTTTTGTTATTGTTTGTAAATTCAAGGTGAAATGTGCCATACATAGAGCGTCGTCTACTTTCGCCTACAGTGCAGTTCGCCAACAGTGTTATTAAAACAACTTTATTCAACAGTGATTTATGTAATTTCATACCTGACCCCTTCATTTACACTGTGTACCCACCCAAGCAGCCGGTAAAACTAGTGAGTGAGTGAGTGAGTGAGTATGGTTTTACGCCGCTTTTAGCAATATTCCAGCAATATCACGGCGGGGGACACCAGAAATGGGCTTCACACATTTTACCCATGTCGGGAATCGAACCCGGGTCTTCAGCGTGACGAGCGAACGCTTTAACCACTAGGCTACCCGACCGCCCCCGGTAAAACTAGAGTTGTTATGGAGCGATCCAAAACACAGTAGGGGCGGCGGGTTAGCCTAGTGGTTAAGCGTTCGCTCGTCACGCCGAAGACCCGGGTACGATTCCACAGGGGTACCATGTGTGAAGCCCATTACCGATGTCCCCCGCCGTGATAGTGCTGGAATATTGCTAAAAGCGGCGTAAAACCAAACTGACTCACTCACTCATGACAGAGTAACTATCCATAACAAAGAGAGATCAAATAATTTATAAATATTTTTTTGCTGGCATAAAATAAAATGAAAAAGTCATACTTCTCGCTTAAATATTGTCCCATGTCCCATCAAGTTCCAGTGAATTCCACATTACACATCCAGTTGATACATTGTGGCTATAGACCAGGCTTTGTTGGTAATGGACTGATCCATTACCAACAAAGGGGCGTAATTACATGATTGTTGGCGGACTTCCCTATCGGCAAAAGTAGACCTAGCCACACCAAGCTTCAAAAACATGCTAGAATAAGTCGGATCATTGCTTACAAATACATTGCACATTTGATGGAAACTACACACCAAAATAACAGCTCGAAATAAGGACGATACATGTTAAAATACATTAACATTTCATAAATGTAAACTGTTGTTATCTGGAATTTTTATAATGTCTGTAGTTCTCTCCTTTTTGTGGAATTATAAATGCGTAGTGTGCTCTTCATATGTTGGACACCTATCACCAGCTGTCACTATGTGGCACGTTCTCGAATAACAACCAGAGCAGGGTCTACAAATGGAACGTGCTCTAGTTACTTCAGCTTTACAATATCTGCTCAGGTCTCAGCCAATTCCCACCACTGGGGGATATACAGTAAAGTACGTTTATAACGAACACGCTTATAACGAACTGACGGATATAACGAACTGATTTTTTTATCCCGACTATTTGCTATAGTTGTGCTGTATGTATGCTTATAACGAACTACGGTTATAACAAACTAAAGTTAGAGGTCCCTTTGAGTTCGTAATAACCGTAGTTTACTGTAGTAGTAATGGGTATGAGGTGTGGTGAAATGGGGTTTAACGTCACGTCCAAGATTATTGCACTTATCTCGCGTCGTGCATGCATGTGTATGTGTGTGTGGCTGCTTGTACAAGTCCGGACTGTTGCCGATTTATAGTGCTAGCTCACTGAGATACCATGCCGCAGGTTAACATGAATACCCCACTCAGACACAGTATACTTCTTTTAGCCCCTTAATGCCGAGCACCAGACAGGGTAACAACAAGTACCATCTTTTAACGTCTTTTGGTATGACGCAGTCGGGGATCGAACCCCGGACCTTCCGCTCTCCGGGCTGACGCTCTACCATTAGACCACGGAGGCGGTCTGCATGTATTTGACCTGTAAAATATGTGTTACAAAAAAACGGTTTGGTGGCGTTAATAAAAATACACATCACCGCTAGTATATTCTTATCAATTCAACTGGATAATTGAATTCGATTTCTTGTACATATTACATAACATCACGATACATAATTTTGACAACCGATGATGATCCGGGTTAGAATTGGACTTCAGCAACCCATGCTTGTCGTTAGAGGCGACCAACGGGATCGGGTGGTCAGGCTCGCTGACTTCGTTGATGCATATCATCGTATCCCAGTTGTGTAGGTCGATGCTCATGATGTCAATCACTGGATTGTCAGGTCCAGACTCGATTATTTACAGACCGCCGTCATATAGCTGTAATATTGTTGAGTGCGGCGTTAAACAAAAAAACCCATAATTTGGACGGTTGCAGTCACGCGCAATTCATGTTGAACAGTACTTCAGTTATATCACGGCGTATCGGGCTGATGTGGTATGAAAGCCGGAAGTGATGCAAGCCCTCAACAGGGTGTTCGCGAAAAGACTTAGCGTATCCTGCCATAAACACAGGTCACAAACACATGCAAAGGTTTTAATAACCAAACCACGGAAACATTATGGCACGCTCGCGTTTCTAAATTGTATTAATTATACTATAAAATGCATTTATTATATTTGTTATCCATTTCCTAAATCATCAAATAATAACAAATATTGATATCATGAATATTATCAGTGACATCATGACTTGGAATACTGATAAATTACATTACTTAAATCTCAATTGTTTCTTTAATTCATTGCTATCAATAATCTAATGATATAATAATTGATATCTGGAATTCAATCATGAAATCATTATTTCAACTGAAATTAGTTGTTTAATTCATGATATCAGTAATTGTTGTTACAGTACTAAATAACCACTTTTATTATTATATAATCCGAATTCCGACATATGCATTGGCCTAGAAGCAGCCACGGGTTATTCGACAGAAAGGCAAGTTTACTCCAAGGAACGCATATTTACTCATTGTTTCGATTATTTTCTAGTTATTTCGATTATTTTCTCGTTGTTTCAAGAATACTTCAAAAACTCGAAATTCCGAAACGAATTTCTCGTAGCTTCGATTATTTCGAGGGTTTTTTCATTACTTTGATTATTTCTCGTGATCTCAATTATTTTCTCGAAATAGCGAGCATTTTCTCGTTCCTTCGAATATTTTCTCGTTATTTCAAGTTTATTTAAAAGCTCGAAATGTCTCGTTGCTTCGATTTTCTCCTTATTTTAAATATTTTCTCAATATTGAGATTATTTTCGCATTATTTCAAGGTTATTTCAAAAACTCGGGGACGAATGGGTAGCCTAGTGGTTAAAGCGTTCGCTCGTCACGCCGAAGACCCGGGTTCGATTCCCGACAAGGGTACACTGTGTGAAGTCCATTTCTGGTGTCCCCCGTCGTGATATTTCTGGAATATTACTAAAACCATACTCACTCACTCACTTTGCGTCCCGTTCTGATAGCTGGCCTATTTGCCCATGTGGCCAGAAGAACACCGTTTAAAAGTGTTAAAAGTGATACCATGTTACGCAATCAACCAGGTCACCGAGCCTGGCCACCAGATCCACACCGAGCCTGACCACCCGATCCACACCGAGACCGGCCATCCGATCCACACCAAGCCTGGCCCCCCGATCCACACCGAGCCTGGCCACCCGATCCACACCGAGCCTGGCCACCCGATCCACACCGAGCATGGCCCCCCGATCCACACCGAGCCTGGCCGCCCGATCCACACCGAGCCTGGCCACCCGATCCACACCGAGCCTGGCCACCCGATGAATACCGAGCCTGACCACCCGATCCACACCGAGCCTGGCCACCCGATCCACACCGAGCCTGGCCACTCGATCCACATCGAGCCCGGCCACCCAATCCACGCCCAGCTTTGCCACCCGATCCACACCCAGCCTGGGCACTCAGTCCACACCGAGCCTGGCCACCCGATCCACACCGAGCCTGGCCACCCGATCCACACCGAGCCTGGCCACCCGATCCGCACCGAGCCTGGCCACCCAATCCATTAAATCACCTTTTGACAAGCAAAGATTGTTTGGATCTATTCTAACCCGGAAAGGGGCACTGGTGACCAAGTCGTCTAAGGCGTCGCCATTCGCTGTGCAGAGTTGCGTTCCTGGGGCACGCCAGAAACCTATGATCGTGGGTTCGAATGCCTGTTCGCCCCGATTATGTTTCTAGGTTTGAAAGCACCATACCCGTGCTCGTGGGTTTCACCGAAGTAGTAAACGTCTGAGACCTGCATCACTTCGGGCTTTTCTCCCACATTAAGCTGACACGCCGCGATATAACTGGAATACTGTTGAAAGCGGCGTTAAACCCAACTCACTCACTCAAAATGTAATGAAACGTGCTGTAGGTGTATTTCGTAGTAGGACTTTGACTTTGCACTTCGACAATACTGAGAGCTGCTCGGCCATTTTATTTCAACAAGTAATTAAATTCGGAATACGCGTAGTTTATAGCGGGGCACAACATCTGTGTTCCTTTTTTCACGATCTGATGAATTTGGACCTATTTTGATACTAATCTGTTGTTATGTGCACTTATTGATAGTGATTCATAAACACATGCTCATTATACTCTGCTTTTATCAGATAACTTTCATGATAATGGAAATAGCTGTTGATAATATCACAAGCATGTGTCTGTGAATCACCATCGCATAGCGATGTCACCCAACACCACCTGAACATTGCGCAACACCGTTTAACAACCACGTGGTGTGTGTACACTTCACTCATCCCGGCTATATTGGCAGTGTGCAGACAGCTGTCTTATCGAACTGATTTATTCTAAGAGCTTTCAGACGCTTTGAGGTCCGCACAGCACTGGCACTGATAAGGCCAGACAAGACAGGGTCTGTCACCACCGACCAGTACCGGGCTAGAAAGCTACCAACCAACCTACGCTGGTCGGATGGTCCGGTTCGGTGACTTTGTTCATAGGGTGTCAATATGTTATATGTATAATTTGCCTGGTCCAGATTTGATTATTTATCGCCCGCCCGCATATATCTCAATTATTGTGGCATTAAAAAACAAAAAAATCAATCATCACCGATTGGCCCTTATGGTTCCAGACCCGTGAAGATCCGTGGAAGAATAGGTCTTCAAACAACCCAGCATCACTTCGGGCTTTCCTCCCACGACACGACGTGATATAGCTGGAATATTGTTGAAATCGGCGTTTAACTAAACTCATTCACTTATATATTGTACGTTTAATGTATGCCTTGTACATTACAATGCAAACATGAAGAACCCTTTGTTTGTAGGTTTGTGTTGAACGCCGTACTCCAGCAATATTCCAGCTGTATGACGGCGGTCTCTAAATAATCGAGTCTGGACCTTACAATTCAGTGACTGACATCATGAGCATCGATCTACACAATTGGGATACGATGACATGCATCAACCAAGTCAGCGAGCCTGACGGCCGGATCCCGTTAGTCGCCTCATACGACAAGCATGGGCTGCTGAAGACCCATTATAACCCGGATCTTCATGGGTCGCCCAATCTATAACAATCGATCATGAAACCAACTCACTCACGCTAACCCAAAAGCAGAGTGGCGGAAGGTTAGATAGGAAGGAAGAAATTTATGAGACAATAAATAATTACGAGGCGCGGGGTAGCGAGGGCCACCCTAGGTGAAGTAGGTTTTATGGTTGAAGGTAGGTCAAGGCCAACTAGACACACAATAGGTTCGAGCGATGGTAGATTGCAGGCATTGCTGAGTCTAATGTCAGCAGTCAGTGCTGCTCATAAAATCACGCCTCGTTGTCAACAGTGATACCTCTCAACATGTCAAAGGTGCCTCAGTTCCAGGGGTTCAGTCCTTTTGTGCCTACATCCCATTCTGCTTACATCCCATTCTGCCTACATCCCATTCTGCCTACATCCTATTCTGCTTACATCCTATTGTGCCTACATCCCATTCTGCTTACATCCCATTCTGCCTACATCTCATTCTGCCTACATCCTATTCTGCTTACATCCTATTGTGCCTACATCCCATTCTGCTTACATCCCATTCTGCCTACATCCCATTCTGCCTACATCCTATTCTGCTTACATCCTATTGTGCCTACCTCCCATTCTGCCTACATCCCATTCTGCTTACATCCTATTGTGCCTACATCCCATTCTGCTTACATCCCATTGTGCCTACATCCCATTCTGCCTACATCCTATTCTGCTTACATCCTATTGTGCCTACATCCTATTCTGCTTACATCCCATTCTGCCTACATCTCATTCTGCCTACATCCTATTCTGCTTACATCCTATTGTGCCTACATCCCATTCTGCTTACATCCCATTCTGCCTACATCCCATTCTGCCTACATCCTATTCTGCTTACATCCTATTGTGCCTACATCCCATTCTGCCTACATCCCATTCTGCCTACATCCTATTCTGCTTACATCCTATTGTGCCTACATCCCATTCTGCCTACATCCCATTCTGCTTACATCCTATTGTGCCTACATCCCATTCTGCTTACATCCTATTGTGCCTACATCCCATTCTGCTTACATCCTATTGTGCCTACATCCCATTCTGCCTACATCCCATTCTGCTTACATCCTATTGTGCCTACATCCCATTCTGCTTACATCCTATTGTGCCTACATCCCATTCTGCCTACATCCCATTCTGCTTACATCCCATTGTGCCTACATCCCATTCTGCTTACATCCCATTCTGCTTACATCCCACCGCCGTCATCTAGCTGGAATATTGCTGAGTGCGGCGTTAAACAACAAACCAAGCTTACATCCCAATTTGCCCGTAGAAAATAATGTAGGCAGAATGGGAACTGGTTTCATCCCTATTTATGTAAATGGACTGAACCACTATTGTTTGACTTATTCATGTATAAACAACAACAGCAACAACAACAGCAACAACAACAACAACAACAAAATACCAGTAATAAAGAACCAATTACATCCACGAACTATTTTTAAGATCAATGGAATCTAAGTTCTAATCCATTGTTGTTCAAACAAGCCAGTTCTTAAGCTGAGCAGAGATGTAAATACATATGGCTGTATAAACTCGAGATCAATGCAATTAACATTAGACTGAGTAAAATGTGTCAATGTTTATAACTTCTTCTTTTTTAATCCCATCACATTGAAAAGTATAAAACTAGATGCTGGCAAGTCACTGTATTACATCACGGCAAATATTCAGCGAGCAGAGTATCTTACAGTGAGTGAGTGGGGTTTTACGCCGCTTTTAGCAATATTCCAGCAATATCATGGTGGGAGACACCAGAAATGGGCTTCACACATTGTACCCATGTCGGGAATCGAACCCGGGTCTTCGGCGTGACGAGCGAACGCTTTAACCACCCGGCTACCCGACCGCCCCGAGTATCTTACATCCCCGCCGACAGCCAGCGTGTGGACAATAGCTTTCAATGATTTGTCTTTTTAATTGATTGAATTTGAAAGTATTGCCAAAACTATTGTTATATTTTTCTCCTGTGTCATATCATAAATAAAACATATCCGTGACTTTAATAATGTTTATGGTTTTATTTGTTTTTGTGTTTCCTATTGTGCCTTCACTGTTTTATTGTCTCAGTACGGACCAGTTCATCTCTTGTCACAGGTGAAACAGGTAACAGCCATGTTCACTCATTAATCACTTTCTGAGCCTCAGACCATATCATTTCATGATTATACTGTAGGCACATTGGGAAGACACCATGCCTGACACAGCATCCATATCTGCATCAGATCGTCAGAAACTGTATACTGTACCTTCTTCCGGTTTGTCTCAGCCTTGCTTCAATATTCGATTTAAACAAGTCCAAATACATTCATGCTTACCTTTCTCAACTGTGAACAGACTACCAGCATGTATGTCCAGGCAGGCGCTGCTATCTATACTACTGCCACTGGACTAGTTTGTTCAAACAGTTCGTGTACATAAATTACAACCGAGAGTGTCTCGTAAAATATGTCATCACTGGACACGAGACCTGGTAACACGGGTCGGTTATCACGGATCGGTCGACACACACACACTCACACACGCACACATTTGTTTGATGCAATACGATTACAAAAGGCCTAAAAGTTCAATCATTTTACAAATTGACTGCAAAATATGTAACTTTACTTGAGAGATTCACTGCAAAGTATTAAGAAATTCAATTCAGGATTTTAAAACATTCTTTTTCTTTTAATCCTATCATTTTCAATGTGCTGACATTCAACATAAATATGTTTGGAATTTGTTATCATAATAAGATAATTGGACTGGTTTTTCAATTAATTTGTAAAAATACTGAAATATTTACTCGTTTTATAAATTGCCTGAGGAAAAACATGACTGATTTTACACATTGACTGGAACATGTATACGTGTATGTGTCGAAGACATCACAACTATAAGTATTTGCTCTCATTTCCTGGGTCTTTTACACGAGTCATATACGACCCTGTACTTGCCATGAAGCAATAACCAACATCGAAACTGGATCCTGTCTATGTCTGTATGACGTTTATAGGCGCCGAGTGTTGGGAAGTAAACACGGGAAGAATGTGACAGACAATCACAGTAGCGTTCAGTTTTAGAGGGAGTCTTGTTTAAACATAGCGGGATGTGCGGGACACATATTATTTGAGTTCAATGTCCCTTAAGAAGCTTTGCAGGTACAGTCCTGTGAATTAAATGAGATATCAGGTCAATATTGGCTTTTGGCCGAGTCTTGTGTAAATACGACTGGGACTGCGTTGTCGACAAATAAATGTTCCTATTGAAATATAGACGTTTTTTCCCTTCGGTTTAATACAACGCCCCTTGCGATCGGGGCGCTATACTGATGAATTTCAACAAGAGTTTGGCTAATGTGTGACAGTGATCAAATATTTCCAAGCAAAATCTTTATAAAGCCAGTCTATTGTTCGTTTGTTGCTTAACGCCAGACTCAGTAATATTCCAGCTATGTGACGGCGGTCTTTAAACAATTGAGTCTGGACCAGACAATCCAGTGATTGACATCATGACCATCGATCTGCGCAATTGGGATACGATAACATGCATCAACCAAGTCAGCGAGCCTGACAACCGGATCCCGTTAATCGCCTCTTGCGACCAGCATTGGTTGCTAAAGACCAATTCTAACCCGGATCTTCATTAGTCGCCCAATCTATCAAGTCATTAAAATTTGATTTAAAGTGCAAGTATCATAAAAAATAGTATTAGTGATAGAAAAGTGCGAAAAAGTGCGTATTTTGAGGTCTGTATTTGTAACAACCCAAACGAATCTTAAAAGCGCTAACGAGGAGGCGTGGCTTAATTAGTACGACAGGCTAGGCCCGCATGCTGATAGGGTATTACCACCACATTAGTTCAGGGGAGACCTATTTTGTATAGATAATACCAGCGTGGCTAGTGGGGGCGTGTCAAGTCACCTTGATTTTACGTGAATTATATAATTTTAACATTTTAAGATATTTTCCTTTTCAATTATAGGGGCGTGGGTTCCAACCCGAAAACTAACTATTGTCACAGTCATATTCGGACATATAGGCAAGTTGTGACAGGGATACCGCAAGAAAGAACAAGTGAGTGAGTGAGTATGGTTTTACGCCGCTTTTAGCAATGTTCCAGCAATAACACGGCGGGGAACACCAGAAATGGGCTTCACACATTGTACCCATGTCGGGAATCGAACCGGGCCTTTGGCGTGACGAGCGAACGCTTTAACCACTAGGCTACCCGACCGCCCCGAAGAAGGAACGAAGTAAATGCTATGCTTCATCATGTTATACACGGGTCGGCCAATATTTTATACAGAGAAAACGTCTTACAACAAAATTAATGAGATGAGTACCGTAAAGCGATACATAAACGCAGTTTAAGAAATGGAATGTTTCGCACATCGATATTCGCACTGAATATTGACCTCAGTTTGTGAAATAAATAGTCTTTGTCCAATACCCGAAGAGAAGAATATTTTAATTCTTTAATCCCACTCATGCGAATGAAAGTACAGTGTACAAATGGTCATTGATAATTGTCGAAAGGAGAATGTATAAGGGTTAAAAAGGGGATCCCCATAGGTTCTGAAATTAGGAAGTGCGTGCGACGTGCCAGATATGTTGCCATGGAAACCATTCGCAGAAACCATTCCGAGAAAGAACACCGGAAGTTATGATTCTATCCTCCCTCGGAAAGTGGGGGTTCGATATTTGGAGGACCAACTCTACTCTGTTTGAGGGGTGCAACTCTACAGAGAGATATTTACTCTTCTCTTGCCATAATTCCATCACGGCGGGCACACACCATATGCTTCACGTTTCGTACCCACGAATCAAGAACTGGGAATCAAACCAGGTGCACAGCGTAATAAGCCAACACTTACCTACTAGGCTACCCCACCGCCCGACTGTGAGTTAGAATTGGTCCCTAGCAACCTATGTTGGTCATAAGAGGGGACGTACTGGAACGGGAGGTCAGGCTCGGGGACTTGGTTGATGGCGTCTCTCAGTACCCCGACGACGTGCGGCGTTGCGCAAACTATTAATCACTGGTTTGTCTGGTCCAGACACGATTTTAACAGGCGGCGTTATTATGTTGTGGTTAATAAGAAACACGCAGAGTATGAATAGAGTGAATCATAGAACCTGTAGCAATATTCCAGGAACGCCATGACTGGGGACCCCCATAAGTTAGCTTCATAATTGTACACACGTGGAGAAGCGAGCCCGGCATTAGGCCTGACGAGCGGACGAGTTTACCACCAACCGCCCTGCTACGAATAGAGAATTTCAAGAAAATAGGCCACAGTGTTATAAAAATAGTTGAACTGTAATCGTTGCGAATCGCCCGCTATTGACAATTCATGATGTATTCCGACAGTGCAGTCATGCGGAGTAGTTGCACAGTGACGAACGATCGATTCAACCACAATGCTGTCCCACCAGTATGAACAAAGAATTTAAATGAAATACACAACACTATTGAAAATGAGTTGAGGTACTGATTTAGCGTGCATGACACTTTATGTATACCTAGTAGACGCATATGTTCCATGTACTCAGCGGGTAATGGCCAATAACAAAAACCTAGCAATGTTCGGTTTACTCGGGTACAGCAGGTGGCAATCAGGTACAAGTCAATAAACCCTCACATTTCTTACTGTTTACACACGAGGAGGGGGCATCGTCATGAAAACACAACCACAGCCTATGAACGATTACACGAGTTTATATAGTCAGCAATATTACATAACATAGCTTCGGCTTGTAGTCAGCAATATTCTATAACATAACTGCGGCTTGTAGTAGGCAATATTCTATAAAATAGCTGCGGCTTCTAGTCAGCAATATTCTATAACATAGCTGTGGCTTATAGTCAGCAATATTCTATAACATAACTGCGGCTTGTAGTAGACAATATTCTATAACATAGCTGTGGCTCATATTCAGCAATATTCTATAACATAGCTGTGGCTTATAGTCAGCAATATTGTATAACATAACATAACATAACTGCGGCTCAAAGTCAGCAACATAATATACATGTAATATTATAACATTGCACCAAGGTGGTAAACCTCATGACCTGTGACCTGTGCCCTACACATGTAGGTGACTGCATCACTGTTTATGCAGAGCCACTCAGGCATAACTCTCCCTTGAAATCCTTTGTTAGTTTTAACGTTGTCTGTGAAATATGACAAATATACGCCACTGCGGCTTTTAGCCAGAATATAGTCTGACTGCACGTAAACACGTTACGTGTAAGGTTTGATATCACTTGATTTAAAATAGAATCTGTAGGTGGACAGAATGATTTTATTATCTTTTTTGGCATTTCGGAAATAAATCCTAAAAATGTAACCGGAACAGACATGAACATGCAAACACTATTCCGGAACTCTAAGTTTGTTTGTTTGTTGTTTAACGTCGCACTCAGCAATATTCCAGCTATATGACGCCGGTCTGTAAATAATCGAGTTTGAACCAGTCAATCCAGTGATTGACATCATGAGCATCGATCGACGCAATTTGGATCGAGGACATGCATCAACCAGGTCAGCGAGCCTGACCACCCGATCCCGATAGCCGCCTCTTACGACAAGCAAAGTCGCCTTTTACGGCTAGCATGGGTTGCTGAAGACCTATTCTTCACAGGTCTCTGGAACCCTAAGGGCCAATCGGTGATGATTTATTTGTTTGTTTTTTAATGCCACAATATTTGAGATATATACGGGCGGGCGATAAATAATCAAATCTGGACCAGACAAATTATATGTATAACATATTGACACCCTATGAAATAAAGTCACCGAACCGGACCATCCGACCAGCGTAAGTTGGTTGGTAGCTTTTAGACTAACATATAGTCTCTGAAATGAACATATCGTACAGAAAAAAACAGTTGTTCAGTTATCTTAATAAAATCTAATAAAAAGTGAGCCCAGTGATTATCTTCATTGCAGTAATCTAGACTTGCCAAACATTATAGACTTGCATGGGCTGTAGTTAATATAAATGTATCAGGGTCTGTAAGACAGACTAGGTAGCTTTCTATCCCGGTACTGGTCGGTGGTGACATACCCTGTCTTGTCTGGCCTTACCAGTGCCAGTGCTGTGCGGACCTCAAAGCGTCTGAAAGCTCATAGAATAAATCGGTTCGATAAGACAGCTGTCTGCACACTGCCAATATAGCCGGGATGAGTGAAGTGTATACACACCACGTGGTTGTTAAACGGTGTTGCGCAATGTTCAGGTGGTGTTGGGTGACATCGCTATGCGATGGTGATTCATAGACACATGCTTGTGATATTATCAACAGCTATTTCCATTATCATGAAAGTTATCTGATAAAAGCAGAGTATAATGAGCATGTGTTTATGAATCACTATCAATAAGTGCACATAACAACAAATTAGTATCGAAATATTTCCAAATTCATCAGATCGTGAAAAAAGGAACATAGATGTTGTGCCGAAACGTATACCAAATTTAATTACTTGTTGAAATTAAATGGCCGAGCAGCTCTCAGTATTGTCGAAGTGCAAAGTCCAAGTCAAGATCAAAGTCCTACAGCTAACTACACCTACATCACGTTTCATTACATTTTGAGTGAGTGAGAGAGTTGGATTTAACGCTGCTTTTAACATTATTCCAGTTATATCACGGTGTATCAGCTTATTGTGGGATGAAAGCCTGAAGTGATGCAGGTCTCAGACGTTTACCACTTCGGTGAAACCCACGAGCACGGTTATGGTGCTGACAAACCTAGAAACATAATCGAGGGGAACCCGGATTCGAAACCCTAATCATAGGTTTCTGTCGTACCCAAGAGACACAACTCTGCACAGCGAATCGCGGCGCCATAGAGGACTGGGCCACCCGTGACCCCATTACATTTTGAGTGAGTGAGTGAGTGAGTGAGTGAGTGAGTGAGTGAGTATGGTTTTACGCCGCTTTTAGCAAAATTCAAGCAATATCACGACGGGGGACACCAGAAATGGGCTTCACACATTGTACCTATGTGGGGAATCGAACCCGGGTCTTCGGCGTGACGAGTGAACGCTTTAACCACAAGGCTACCCGACCGCCCCCATTACATTTTGAACACAAATATATGAGTAATTGCCATGCATAGTTATTTCAAGCTCTGCAACAAATCCAGGTGCCATCATAGGTGAGAACAACCAGCCTCCATAGAGTAACACATAGCGTGCACAATGATGACGACGACGCGCGACATTAGACGACAGAAGCCCACACGCATTTCAAGCCTAACAGACCAGGTGAGCTAAAAACAGTAGCGTTAGTTAGTAAGGGTCGAAACCATAACAATAAAACATTGAGTATGTTGTATCAGTGGTTGTATGCCACCCTAACGTCCCTGCCCGTCCCACGCCAATACAACTCTCGTTGATATTTACATCCTACATACCTATATACCTACATACCTACATACCATGCTGGTGCTGTCAACGGAGGACGACTGTTCTGCGTGAAGACAGCCTGCATCAGCCTATCCGAGATTCTGACAAATCCGCCGCTATCCACACGTCCGGCAAGGACAGGTTGTAGTGACTACTGTGTCGTGCCACACTGCCCTCTGCACACTGCACAGTGGGCTGTGGTATTGATCCACCCGGGGTAGAGTGTCCGTCGCCATGGTTGACGAAGGACATTGTGTCAGAGCGATCTTGTCTCCCTGCGTGTCTTCTACTCATAATTGTGTTAGCGTGGTGTGTACGTATATTCAAATGTTGTACAGTAAACTACGGTTATATCGAACTCCAAGGGACCACTAATTTAGTTCGTAATAACCGTACTTCGTTATAAGCATATATATAGCATATATACAACAAAATGCAAGGAGTATATAGTTCGTTATATCGGTCAGTTCGTTATAAGTGTGTTCGTTATAAATGTAGTTTACCGTACCTGGACTATTTAATTAACATTATGTTGTCATGATCCTATTCCTAAAGGCCGCCCAGTCTGTGACGCACCAACAGCGTGACAGTCAGAATTGTTACATTTCAATAGCAACCGAGATCAATACAACACAGCCTCGGTGCGTAGACACGGGACTATTTTTCGATCTCTGAAAAGTGATTTTTTTTTCTGTTTTGCCGCCCTGTTGATTCTCTGCACAGCGAATCGCGGCGCCTTAGACTACTGGGCCACCCGTGCCCCCTCGATGACAGGACGTGACATCTTCCATTTTTCTAGGTCTTACCGTGATTTTCTCAATTCACAAATCAATAGGAATACTAAAGTAAAGTTTTATGTTTGTGTCCTTAGTTGAACAATTTGCACTTTATCTGACCAACTATTTGTATAATTTTGATTGTTGTTTACGCCGACAAAAGAAAGAACCACTAGTTCTTACAAATAAAATCTAATATAAATGGTCCCCAAATACAGGAAATAGCGTCTAAGATAATCTTCTTTTTTTTAATATGTTGGGGGGCATGCCCCCAAACCTGTACTTCGTAAATTTAGTTTTGTTTACAGTTAAAATTAGCCAAGTTGCGCCCCCACAACAGCAATACTAACGTAAAGTTTAGCGCTGAAATCAGTTGAACAATTCTCATTTTCAGTTTATCTGATCAACTAGTAGCATTTTTATTTTGTTTGTTGTGGAGGCCGAACGCAATAATGAAGGTACATTGTTAATATATATCTGTATGCACACATCAAACTAAATCCTGGCTATTGACAACCTACAACCATAATTCAGCCATCTAACTGGGGGACATGGTGACTCACAGTGCCTCTGCTTCCTAATTGGCACCGCAAATGGATTTCATCACAGTATTTACCGCTTGTAGTTAAGATTAACACTAAATAAAAACAAATTTCTATTCCAACTTTTGTTGTGTACTCAGAGGGGCTAGACAAACCGGATACTGATAGTATGAAAGCCGCCGGTAAAGATGACCCGCCATCAACCAAATCACCGACCCTGATCACCCGATCCATTAATTCGCCGGGAAGAAAAGCTAGGTTCCTGGGGACCTTTTCTAACCTGGGCCCCCGCGTTGCTGACTTTATTGAAAGAGATATATATCCGCCAATGTGTAATAGCTGAAAAGGAGAACCAGGCTCCGCAACTGTTCAATTGCACAGAGTGATCAATGCTATTACCTCCTTACGTTTGTCCAAAACAATCATCTGGTCAATAGCCTCATAATGTCACGTGTCATACGTTCCCACCCGCTGAAGAAAATATCAATGGTTGTGTTTGCATCGATTCATGTCTTTAGAGTGTGCTTGAATCCCATGCACTCGGGCACCTGTGGTTGTCATAGCAACGCATTCAAAAATGAAGCGGACGTGTGCTGTTAACGAACGATGGGTGAAAATGACACTAACCTCAACAATAGGGATAATAAATTGTTCCAGAAAATGGGTTGGATGGATATGCTGGATGTGTCGAATCAAATGTGATGTGGATAGGGAGTGGTCATTTATTATAGGGAGTGGTGGGCTAATGGGTTTTCACCTACAACGAAGTCAACGAAATTGACACAAGCGGTCGTACAAGGTCCTAGATATTGTATATACCCTGTCCAAGATATTGAATATATACTCTGTGCTAGAATATTGTATATATACCCTGTCCTAGATATTGTATATATATATATCCTCTCCTAGAATACTGTATATACCCTGACCTACATATTGTATATACCCCGTCCTAGATATTGTATATACCCTGTCCAATATATTGTATATACCCTGTCCTAGATATTGTATATATACCCTGTCCTAGATATTGTATAAACCCTGTCCTAGATATTGAATATATACCCTGACATAGATATTGTATATATCCTGTCCCAGATATTGTATATGCCCCGTCCTAGATATTGTATATACCCTGTCCAATATATTGTATATACCCCGTCCTAGATATTGTATATATACCCTGTCCTAGATATTGTATATATAGCTTCTCCTGGAATATTGTATATACCATGTCCAAGATATTGTATAAACCCTGTCCTAGATATTGAATATATACCCTGACCTAGAATATTGTATATATACCCTGTCCTAGATATTGTATATATATATATATATCCTCTCCTAGAATATTGTATATATCCTGTCCTAGATATTGTATATACCCCGTCCTAGATATTGTATATATCCTGTCCTAGATATTGTATATATCCTGTCCTAGATATTGTATATACCCCGTCCTAGATATTGTATATATCCTGTCCAATCTATTGTATATACCCTGTCCTTGATATTGTATATATATATACCCTGTCCAAGATATTGTATATACCCTGTCCTAGCTATTGCATATATACCCTGACCTAGAATATTGTATATATACCCTGTCCTAGATATTGTATATATATATATATCCTTTCCTAGAATATTGTATATACCCTGACCTAGATATTGTATATACCGAGTCCTAGATATTGTATATGCCCCATCCTAGATATTGTATATACCCTGACCTAGATATTGTTTATACCGAGTCATAGATATTGTATATACCCCATCCTAGTTATTGTATATACCCAGTTCTAGATATGGTATATACCCCATCCTAGATATTGTATATACCGAGTCCTAGATATTGTATATACCCCGTCCTGGATATTGTATATACCCCATCCTAGATATTGTTTATACCCTGTCCTAGATATTGTATATACCCCGTCCTAGATATTGCATATACCCCGTCCTAGATATTGTATATACCCCGTCCTGGATATTGTATATACCTCGTCCTAGATATTGTATATACATAGTCCTGGATATTGTATATACCGAGCCCTAGATATTGTAAACATGAGTGAGTGAGTCTAACCGCTTTTTACAGTATTCCAGTTATATCACGGTGTGTCAGCTTAATGTGGGAGGAAAGCCCGAAGTGATGCAGGTCTCAGACGTTTACCACTTCGGTGAAACCCACGAGCTCGGGTATGGTGCTGACAAACCTAGAAACATAATCGGGGCGAACCGGGATTCGAACCCACAATCATAGGTTTCTGGCACGCACAAGAGACGCAACTCTGCACTCAGCGCCTTAGACGACAGGGCCACCCGTGCCCCCGTACATGACAGGAGTACTGCTCTCCGCCATCAAGCAACAAATACTTACTTTCTGACGCAAATTGCGTGAGCGTCGGGTGCTACCAGTATTGACGTTCTATATACAGCTTTATTATCAACTTTCCCTCTTCCAACATCCCTTCAAGCTGCCCAAGCCTTTGGTGTCTTGCATTTCACTTTGAGGTGCAATCGAGTATGCTCTTCCTTCGAAAATTTCAAAGAGCGTTATGTGACTTGCTCAAAAGTTGTTTGATCCGGGCTGCAACAGTCAAGGCCTCAGTAAAATTTGCAAACGTTTTATTGTAGCTTTGTGGAGGACGGTTCCACATTTCATTTGCCGCATCAGTGACGATAAATAATGTCCGATGCAATTCCTTATTTTGACTTGAACTATATAGTCTCGTGGGTTTTTGTGTGTGTTTTTGTTGTTGTTATTTTTTGTGTTTTTTATTTATTTTTATTTAGTTATTTTTTTTATTTATTTATTTATTTATTTATTTATTTGGAGGGTGTGTGTGAACAATTGACTCGCATTTGCATGTGTTTGTGACGGATGCCACAGGATAAGCAGAATGCGTTCACCTTTTCGTGAACGCGTGGTATCATTGCTATTCAAAAAGTGATTCACCAACACGTGCTCATAATATAGTCGGAATTGTACCATGGACTCCTACATCGAGAATCGAAGATATTGTCCTGTACAAGTCTCAGTCCATCTTCCCGAGGCAAGGGAGTTACCTGACTATAAAAGCCTAGTTTCCACCCTTGCCGAACTAGGCTGGAATAAGGGAGTTAAATTTTGGCTGGACTAACGAGTCTATGCATAGTCCAATGAAAATCGCGTAACGAAATCGACATCCGGCCGTAAACTGCCGTGCAGATTTCGGTCAATAGCAGGATTTGCAAAGCATGTGTACCGCCAACTCGGCGTCAACAGATATTCCCCAAATCGTTTCATGTTTCTCATGAAGGTGTTCACCTGAGTTAAAGCACTTCACGAAGTAAGACCCGTTTTATCTCAATACAGATTTTGAATATATATATATATCAGATCGTCTTGACTGGGAGCCGTCATATTGTTTGCAGGAAATACAGATGATTTGGGAGGTGGAATCCGATTGGTCAATAGGAGGGACATAAACGTTAGAACCTACACCGAAACGTCGCTCGTAATTGTAACAAAGAAGTTGTTCATCCATAATTCTTATCCTTACTTAGAGACATAACTTGTAATCGACACTGGTGGCGCTTCGATCGAGCCCAGAAATTCCAGACTTTTTCGGCAAGGGTGGAAACTGGACTTTTGTAGTTAGTTAACTCCCTTGCCTCGGGAAGATGGTCTCAATATAGCTCTCAGGTTGTTTTAATATTGTGTGAACGACAAGCACGTGGTTGATCAAACTTTGGTACTGCGTGAGACCTGGGAAATGTAGCAACATTTTAAATATCGAACATTAAAATATAAATTATGTGAGAAAGTGGAGATTGACATAAGTTATTTAGTCAGCTGTTATCATTATGGTTGCAGGTGCATTAAAAAGAAAATAATCTTTGAATATATGACTTCCAAATAATAAATGGAATATCTCTGAAAATATATATCACCTCAGATCAGATAACATTTAACAATCTTTTTGCAAATTGATAATAAATATTTCCTATCTTAATGGATCGACCCTGTGATATTCTCAGCGGGGCCAGAAGATCTGAATCTTAACTTATGAGATATACTTTTTTAGCTCACCTGACAGAAAGTACACAACGAACACAGTCAGAGAATTAAATGAATGTGGATGCTTGTCTTTTGCGATAATTACGTATTTTGTATAGATACAGAGTTTAATGTATCCATACCTACATGAGAATTTTATACACTTATTTAGAATATGATTGACCATATCTTAAGTTGAATGTATTAACATAATTGCAATGTATGCATGTGCTTGTAAAAATATGATTTTGTATTTATAGAAAGAATAAATCATCAGCCGAATGCCTGTGCAATGGTTTTACCTTTAAAATATTTGACTACAAGTGGAAATCCTACATTAACAATTGTTAAAAGGCGATACCACCTAATCATATAATCCCCTCTTGTTATTATATCCAAAATCGATTGTGGGGTGCAACAACTGAGGTGAGGTGAAATGGACCTTAACGTCGCGTTCAAGATTATTGAACTGTGTGTGCGTGTGTGTGTGCGTGCGTGCGTGCGTGCGTGCGTGCGTGTGTGTGTGTGTGTGTGGCTGCTTGTACTGAGATACCATGCCGCATTCATTTAACATGAATACCCCACTCAAACACGGTATACTGACTCCCAGCCGACCAGGCAGGGTAACGACAAGCACCATCTTTTAACGTATTTCGTATGATGCAGGCAGGGATCGAACCCCGGACCTTCCCCTCTCCGGGTAGACGCTCTAGACCACGTAGACGGTTGAGGGTAAACCGAATAACGATTGAGATCAGTGGCGTGTGGCTGGTTGGTATGACCCTGAAATGGTGTGTTGCTTTAGGCTGCCGCTTTCGATCTAGGCTGGTCTCTGCGTCCCGTGAAGATCCGGCTTAGAATTGGCCTGGGTTACTCACACACATAGGGTCACGGTGATTTATTACTGAAAGCCGATTTTCAGTTGGCATTAAATCAATTTTAGATTATGTACTTGCCGATAGAATTATGGCTTGCGTTTGTGTGATTGATGAATGTAAGTTTTTCAGGGTTTTAAATAAACAATGAAAACAGGTCAATCCTTACAGTTACAAGTAAACTGTCACAGGAGCAGAGAGAGAGCCATCGGTATGGCCGAAATGGGGGCAACACAGGTCCAAATTGCCAGAAGGTTTGGTTGTACACCATTGACAGTATCCAGGCTGAGTCAACGGTACAGGCAGACAGGGAGGACACAGGATATACCTAGAACCGGACGACCCCGAGTGACAACACCACTGGAAGACGGTCAGATACGGCTCATTCACCTGCGAAACAGATTCGTAACGGCGACGACGACGGCAGCAACAACCTTGGGACATCCCATTAGCAAACGTACAGTACTACGACGACTTCGTGCTGCTGGAATCCGAGCGTATCGTCCTTTCCGAGGAATGGAACTGACTGCTCAACATCGACGCCTGAGACTGCGATGGGCGAGGCAGGTTCGACGCTGGCAAGTGAGGAATTGGCGTCGACTGCTGTTAACTGATGAAAGTCGGTTTAACTTGTTTCGAAATGACGGCAGAGAACGAGTTTATCGACGCAGAGGGGAACGTTTGGCCCCGGCGTGTATTCGAGAGGTCCATCCATTCGGCGGGGGAGGTGTCATGGTGTGGGGCGGTACTTTGATTTGGTGATTATACAGGGATACCTGAACGCTGTGCAGTACAGAGACCAAGTGTTGCAGCCAGTTGTGCTTCCGTTCTTACAAAACCAATAACAATGGACATTGTTTCAACACGTCAATGCCAGGCCCCATACTGCAAGACTGACTCGGAACTTTCTAAACCAGCAGAACGTTGACGGTTTGCCCTGGCCTGCCCACTAACCCGATATGAATCCTGTTGAACATTTGCTGGACCATCTTGACAGACAGATTAGAGCACGCCATCAGCCTCCTGTCAACAGTCAAGAATTGCAGCAGGCCCTGAGAGACGAGTGGCAACGGATTCCAGTCCACGTCATCAGAAGACTGACGTCATCGATGAGGCGGCGTATCACAGCATGAATTGAGACAGTTGGAGGTCATACACGCTATTGAAGGCAACTGTGTCGACAATGAGCTTGTAGTGTGTCTGACAATTGTTTGGTGACATTTCAGACAACTTTTAAAAAAGAAATTTCATACCCAACCCTTGTTTACCTGTGATTGCACAATTTCCTTCAAACTGTGGTTGATCAATCATTTGTTACCCCTCCCTAGATTATATTATAATTCACAACAAAACCTCTTCTTGTTATTTTTTTATAGATCATGGAACTCGACCTATACTTTCTTTTGCCACCCAGTTTAGTTTGGACCGTGAAGTTCCAAGTTGGACCTGATCTTTATTAATCCATGCTTGTCATGTGAGACGACTTACATGGTTGGGTGGTCAGGCTAGCTGACTCGGTTGATGTTTGTCATCGTATCCATTTTGCCTAGACCGACGCTCATGACGCCAATCAATCGAATGTCTTGTCCAGACTCGATTATTTACAGATCGATGTCATGTAGCTTGAATATTGCTGAGCTGGGCGTTACAATAACCCTTTAACACATCAACCTTTCTTTAAAGGCCTATTACAGTAGCATCAATCAATGTTACGTCATTTGCAAACCATAGCAGTACGATATAGTTTAGTCCATCAATGACAAAAACACCTCTCAATCCACATTTCTTCATTTCCTCTACAAGCCCATTAAAAAATATAAATAAAACAGGACTTAACATACATCTCTGGCGTAAGATGATAAGAATGTTAAGAATATTTCAGTTGTCGAACTTCCGATTCTAACATAAGCTGCCACATTGTCTTACATAACTTTCCAAATCCTTAACATTTCACGAACACCTTTCATAAGAAGTACACATAATTGCATATTTCTTATCACATATTTCTGTCAACAAAATCGAATGTCTTACGAAAATCTATGAAAGCTGCACCGAATATGTGTTTCAGGATTTCTTAAATACTTTTGACATAAAGATTCAAGGACAAATACATAATCAATTGTAGAACAGTCATGTCGAAAACCTGCTTGACGTTCATGCCACACAAAATGCACCTGAACTTAAATAAAAGACACACAACCCTTTCCAGAATTCATTCGAAACTCCTGCTTAATAAATGCGTGCATTGTACGACTTCGGCAAATATCAAATAGTGATGATGCCAGGTGTTCGCGAAAAATGGTTTACAGTTTAGCCATATCCATAAATTATTCTGGATTGAAGGATTGATGTGACTAGTTTGTCCATTACGCTGGGCAAAGTAACGCACCATAAACAGCTCCTTTTTGACAATGGGATAATCATGCCGACATTCCAACTATCGGGGAAAAAACACCTGCTATCCAATATAAGAAAATGGGGGAAATATAAAAAGTGTCCCTCCCTGGTCACTTTTGACAAATATAATTGTGCAGATTTGTCAGTTTGTTCCAAATATCTGTGCAGAAAAGATTTGAATTCATCTACTTTGATATGACTTTTGACATTTAACTGATGACTGCATAACCAGGTGAGCTACAGTACAGACACCAACTTTATCTACAACGTATCTGAATAATTGAATAGGCGTTATTGTGTTAGTCGCATGCAGCTTTCACCTGGAACAGTGGGTGTTTTTGTTAATGTTGAGAGACGGTGGGTTGCTGAACTTTCCTCAACATACCATGGCCCAATAATGCCACTTATGCCGTTTAATGCCGTTTGTTCATATCAACACTCACAGTAAGTAACTAAGTGTATACATATAAACCGAAACTCCATGATATAACTGAAACACGAAGTGAAGTTAAACATAACAACCTTTTGGGAATGTATGTCCGTTCATGATCTCAACTGAGTTCGAAAATTAATGACCTAAATTCAATTTTTACAAACCTATGGCCCTTGCTCCGTGATTTTCAACTTAGAGCATACTGCGTGAAATGGGGACAAGTTTTCTCTGCTTATCTAAGAGATACTTGTCAAGACTGAGTTCGAAAATGGATCCAGTCAATTCATTCTTTACAGAGTTACGGCTCTTGCCCCATGTTTTGCAACTTAGTGCATGTGTGTGCAGTGGGGGCTCGTTTTCTCAGACACTACTGAAGCTACAAGAATAAAAGTGCATGTTTTGTATGGTAGATATGTAGGGTAACCTGTAGGTCGTGGACCCACTGTTAGGACGGCGAGGACCTAATGGTGGTATGAGTTGCCCTGGGGTCGTGGACCCACTGTTAGGACGGCGAGGACTTAATGGTGGTATGAGTTGCCCTGGGGTCGTGGACCCACTGTTAGGACGGCGAGGACTTAATGGTGGGATGAGTTGCCCTGAGGTCGTGGACCCACTGTTAGGACGGCGAGGACTTAATGGTGGTATGAGTTGCCCTGGGGTCGCGGACCCACTGTTAGGACGACGAGGACCTAATGGTAGGATGAGTTGCCCTGGGGTCGTGGACCCACTGTTAGGACGACGAGGACCTAATGGTGGGATGAGTTGCCCTGGGGTCGTGGACCCGGACATCCCTATGGACAGTTCCTGGTCGTGAGATCGGGAAGCCCATGTAGATAGTGTCCTGCCATACAAATTGGGGGCCAGTCAGCTCATTTTGTGCTTCCCGTACTGGCGATTAAAAATACTAAATGAGCTGAAGGCCAAACGCAGGTTAGCAACCGAGAGCCCCCAATGAATAGTAGAGATCTATATGTAAGATGTAAGGAGAGAAAAACATGAAATATACACATGAAGTATGTTACACCTAAGAATACTTGAACTAAGAGCAGTTAGGTAATAAACAACAATGGTATGGCATCCTTGATGACATAAATATGGCAGTACATGTGAACCAGGACAGGAGTCCTGTACTTCCGTGAACACAAATGCAGTGAATAGGAAGCAAGGCCTAACAGTGTGTGTGTGTGTGTGTGTGTGTGTGTGTGTGTGTGTGTGTGTGTGTGTGTGTGTGTGTGTGTGTGTGTGTGTGTGTGTGTGTGTGTGTGTGTCCCAGATCACACTGAGTACGTGGTAAGCCAGAGCCACAGTTATCGGAGAGTCACTGAGTCTATGCAAAGAAGTGCCAATCGAATCACTCTTAATAACAAGTGTCAAAGTCAGTATGCACAGTTGGACACGGCACGGGATATGGCAGTAGTCATGTGCACGAGAGTGCAATGCGTGTCCACACGGCATGACTACTATCTGAGTCTGTAGTTTCTCCAGCACCACTATTACGCGAGAGTCACGGTTTATGTCCCACTTTACAAGATACAATAAGATACTAGTTGTGCACCACGGAGTCACAGATTTGCCAACAGAAATATAGCACAAGTCACATTGCACTGGAATCACGAGACCGAACGTCACATAAGATGGGGTAAGTTACTATGCAGATTGCACTCTGTTGGTTGAACATTATACGTTACACAAGGAGATCTGTGCTTGTCTCAAGGTATCTTCGGGGGTTCGAATGTACCCGGTGAAGCAGTTTGAAGTCCACCTCCCCAGGGTTTTGATGAGGTGGTCCTCCATTCTTACTTGTGCAGCTGTGGTAGCTGCGCCAATCCTGAATTAATGTCCTGAATAAGATTTGGAACTCAAGCCTATCCGACACATGATAATGTTCAGACATCGTTGAAATGTAGTCCTCGTAATAACATGGAAACAGCTGTCCACGAAGAGGGGATCATAGGCCTAAGCCTCGCACTTGCGTCTTATGAGGATCAGTTGTGAGAGGCTTCGAACTGGACAAGCTGGCTTGTTTGTGGCAAACAGGGAAATGGCCACTCCTTGTCAGAACGGGTCAATCTTTGAAGTTTTCAATGTGAGGATACACCTGTTTTTGGTATTAGCCAAGATGACATCTTGGACACATAAATTGACATCTGCATCAAAACTGTCAACAGGTGAACTCGCCACATCTGAGGAAGTCAAAGACAGTACACGGTACACGTTGTAATCATGGTAAAGTCATTAAAAGGACCCCGAACGCCGTTCTTCAGCAGTGATAATTTGTCACAGAATATTGTAAGTGATGGGTAGTCTCTTGTTTTTTTTCGTGGGGCTTGTAGTTTCTTGTATCCCCGCAGAAGAGTTTGAATGCGTGTGCTGTCGCCCGAGTCGGCAGAGTCGGAGAGTGTTGGTATTCCTTGTAGGTAAGTATATCTGATACCTGCCAGGTAAGTTCTGACAGTAGTATAAGATAACTTCAGCCTGCCGAAGCAGTGGACGAGAAAAAACGGAATGCAGCTCTCGTGTAGCGGTGGGAGTCCGGGACATGTTCTAGAGAACATATTCACACTATTGTTATAGCGGCTGATTTATGACTACCATTGTCTGCAGTACATTTGACTCCAAAGGCAAATTACCCTGTAGCCATGTCTCCATAACTTAATTGTCATTACGTTTTAGGCGCTAATCCCTGTTGTTAATCATCACCAACATTCCATTGTATATTGACTGACAGCCAAACTGGGCTACTTTAAGACTTCCCGTTAATTACTGTTTTTTATAGTATGGCATTTATTGCCCTAATTGATCATCCCATGAACTGTGTTGGTTAATCACGCCCACATGTCCAATGTCCAAAGCAACGTCGTTGTCTCCTTGTCTGTCCATTGTTGTTCATTACTATATATGTGCTACCATTACACAGTTACTATTTATGAAGTTGATGTAGCACTGAACACCGGTAGCATAGGTATCCTTTGTACGCGGGGCAAGGGCTGCTGACCATAATGTGTCCAGGTGCCTTGTCAATTCCACGTGATGTGTGAGGCTGAAGGGCACGGTATGGGTTCGATCTGGGCTGCCGTGGCTAGGGAGCGGAACAGGTCCAGCTGTGAACGAAAAAGAACATAAGCTAAGGTATTGTGAACCCCGGGGATATGCTTAGCTAATATTACGAAATTGCCTTTAGCTGCTGTCCATGTTAGAGTACGCATAAAAGACATGATTTTCGGGCATTTAGATCTCCCTTTGCGAATGATATGTACAGTGGCTTGGTTGTCACAATGAAATAACACTCTTTACTGAGTTCATCTATGCCCCCAAATTACGGATGCTATCACGATGGGATACAGTTCGAGGAAGGCGAGGGAATGTTCGACTCTCTTTGTACATTTTTTTCTTCTTGGAGAACTCGTGGAGTAACTAAGGCTGATATCCTGTCCGGCTCATCTTGTGGTAGGCTTGCTGTCATGGCGGCGGTATCCAGATTAATGCCCAGGTATTCCAAGGTTGTGGCTGGTCCCATTGTCTTGTGCTCGGCTATAGGGATGCCCATCTCGTGGAACAATTTCCGCAGGTTCGTCATGGTTTGTTGGGCATCACCCTCAGGGGAGTCTATAGTAAGGAAATCATCCAGGAGATGGAGAAAGTGTTGAATGCCATAGTTATGATGCAGTATCCAGCATAAAGCTTCTGTTAAAGTGTCGAACAATTTGGCCTTGAACGACATCCGAAGGCCAGACTTTTGTAAAAGTAGTACTGCTTTTGCCACTTGAATGCAAAGAAAGGTATGAATGCAATTGCTATCGGGACCTGTTTGAAAGGATCCGAAATGTCAAGTTTACACAGTTTGGCGCCATGACCTCCATTGGAGATGATAGCGATAGCGTGGTCAATTGTCACATATGAAAGAGAACACTGATCTTTGTCGATGAACTCATTGATGCTGAGTATTTCCAGTTCGTCGTGGGGCGCTGACAGGTCGAGAATGTGTCTCTTCTTCTGGCTGTATTTACCTATGGCCAACCCGGGGGGACTCACCCTTTATACATCATATGGCACTGTCGAAAATGGGCCTGCAACGTAATCCTTTGTAACATCGGATTTGACGAGAAGTGACACTGTAGCCTGGTCTTTCCTAACACTGTAATTGTTGTTGAACTCCATGGAGGTTGTGGGTAGTGGATGAATTAAAGGGTTGAAATCGTATTTTAGACCATTTATCACATAGTTGGTGATCTTGATATCCGGATGAAGAGCCAGTTCAAATTGTAACCGGGCGTGGTTAATAGAGGTGAGTGGAGATGATACAGGCACTGTTTCCATGGTTACGGTGGATTTGTTAGAGGTGGTATCCAGTCAAACCTTCTTTCTCTTGTCGCTACAGTTGTTTTTTCCGTGGCTTGGCTCCTTGTAGGTTAAGCAGACATGCTCAAACAGACAGTTTCTTCTGACGTAACCTTGGTCGTTGAAATTGTTGCAAATTTCTTTGCCGTTGAACCTGACCTTGGAACGTCCCCTGATGTCAGCCTTTTCTTGTCGATATCCTTGCGGTCTGTCAGAGACTGGTGTGTTGTACCTCCGTGGTTTGAACTCATAGCATATCGTGTGTCACACTATGGCAGGTTTGGCGAGACTTGGAGTTTCTTGTTGAGCACCTAGTGAGAATCCTTTGATCAGGCATATCCGACCTGATGGGTTGACCTTTCTCAGCATGGGAGCAACGCGAGAGGCAAACAATTTATGTTAATTGTAGTGGTTTCTTTTTCCTGGGAATTGCTGAGCCAGATTTATGACTGTCCTTTTGTGAGCGTCCAACTGGCGCTGGAGTTCATGGTTGTTTTCACAATAAATGTTCTTGAATGTGGTGAAAGTCACGATGAAATCTGGTAACAACAGGGTTCTTGATAAGTTGCCATTGGGGCTATCTTGACTTAATCCCTTTTCGCCGTAGTCTATATCTTGTAATAGGTGAGCTAGATTCATATATTTACCGGCTTTGATCTTGTCCTTGGTCGCTTCTGGCACTGTATCTATCGGGGGCAGGCTGTCTGAAGGCACCGCTTGATGCATCTGGTGTGCGGTTCTGTTTACATTCTCTTGACGCATGGCACAGATAAGCTCCTTCAACTCCCTGACCTCGTCTCTCAGGTTTCTATCCGCCATGTTGAATGCCGGAACTTCCGTCTGACTACTGCGCAGGTCGGAGATGGGATGCAGATTGTCCTTAACACTGACAAGTGTAGCTGGAGTGTTGATGCTTACTCCTGTCATGCATTCTCTGGCGTCTGGAACCTGGAATGCATCAGTCTGTCCCCTCGCTGCCTGTGTCTGTGGAATGTCATTCCTTGTTGGCCTGTCGTTGTCAGTGGGGTTGTCTATCAGCCGGCCACTTGCTACGTTTTCCTTGTACAGCTGCAGCAAGGATTTTCTAGACCATGCAGCCGGAACTTTCATCCCTAGTTGTTCTAGTCTGTTTGTGTGATCAGTAGCTGTCCGGTACGGTGGGTTGGTGGCGTGAGACTGGCGAGATGTACGAGGGGGTGGTCCGCCATCTTGGTTGTTTACATCGGATTCTGCGGAAGGTAGATTAACACTTTTGGTCCGAGCAGATTTCCTTGTGTGTGAAACACGTTTCCTCTTTGGATTCGACATTGTCGACACGATGGAAAGCTTTCCCGGTGAAGAATGATAATGGATGGCGTATTCTGTGGTGGATTCGTGAGAGATTTTGGAAGCATTACGCCATGACAATAGAATTGACAAGGAAGACAAAGCAAAATCTATGGGGTTAAATAGCCTACAGACATAAGGTCAACGGAACTTTTCTGAGCATGCGTAGCTGATAAATTAATGCATTGTGGGATATGGAGACAGTAACCTTATACAGAACAGAAAAGCATGGCTAATGATGTGACGGGAAATAAAATATAAGAAGTGAGGGTAGGTAGATGTATGACATAAGCATGTACTTGCTAGTGAAGAGTGTAACTAAGGTGAGAAAATAACAGGGTATAATAGACTGGATGCAGAAGTACGCATATGACTACGTAGGTAATGATACCTGTCGATATGGCTAGCGTACTTTTCTTTGTCCCTGCACAAACTAGAATAATAAATAACCATATGCTTATCTGAGAGATACTTGTCAATACTGAGTTCGAAAACTAGTCCGTCAATTGATATTTTACGGCCTTCGATACATATTATTTGTTTTATCAGAAACAACTGAAGTTAGCTTATCTAAAAGATACTTATGAAGAGTTATTTTTTCCAGAGAAAGGGCCTTTTGTTTGTTTTAATTTCACATTTAATCATTTTTTCTTCATGACAAAAAGCAGACCAAGTGCCTATCTCTTCTTAAGGCTTTATGGGGCTTTTTTATAATTTATGTTCACTACTATATGAACAAACAAACGTCTTATGGGCCTCGTGGCGGGGGATAGTGATTATGCTGTTTTCTTGTTTAAGGAAACGTAAATGAAAAACTGTATTCTTTCATAAGTGCTTTTCAGATGATAAGTTCATCCATTGCTTGGTGAATTTAAGATCACGCTGTCAGTGTCAGATGTGCCCGGGGTTTTGGAGGTTCACGTTCCACTATGACAAGCAAGAGATATATCCTTATTGTGCTGGCATCCATTTGCAGTAGGCCTATCGGTAAGAATATATTGGTGTCACCAATTTACTATGAAAAGCACTGCGTACCTCCGTCACACCGAATAACCGTCAGTAAATGCACGGGTTTGAACACACTAATATCCTCGGGAGGGTAGCCTGCTGTCACTGCCCCATGTGATCAATGGCACAGAATCTTCACGAGAGTCAATAAAGTCAAGCACACAAACATATTATTGTATATATATATATATATATATATATATATTATGATATGTTGATATAATGATCTTGATTCTAAATTCGGTTTTGGTTTTCGGTTTTCTACATATTCTGTATGTATGTAAACTCAATATATATTCTGTATGTAGACGCAGTATATATTGTGTATGTATGCAGACTCAGTATATATTCTGTATGTAGACGCAGCATATATTCTGTATGTATGCAGATGCAGGATATTATCTGTATGCATGTAAACGCAGCTTATATTCTGTATGTATATAGACGCATCATATAATCTGTATGTAGATGCAGCATATATTATGAATGTATATAGACGCAGCATGCATTATGTATGTAGACGCAGCATATGTCCTGCAAGTATGTAGACGCAGCATGTATTATGTATGTAGACGCAGCATATATTCTTAATGTATGTATACGCAGCATGTATTATGTATGTAGACGCAGCATATATTCTGTATGTAGACGCAGCATATATTCTGTATGTAGACGCAGCATGTATTATGTATGTAGACGCAGCATGTATTATGTATGTAGACGCAGCATGTATTCTGTATGTAGACGCAGTGTGTATTCTGTATGTATACGCAGCATGTATTATGTATATAGACACAGCATGTATTATGTATGTAGACGCAGCATGTATTATGTATGTAGACACAGCATGTATTATGTATGTAGACGCAGCATGTATTATGTATGTAGACACAGCATGTATTATGTATGTAGACACAGCATGTATTATGTATGTAGACACAGCATGTATTCTGTATGTAGACGCAGCATATATTCTGTATGTAGACGCAGCATGTATTCTGTATGTAGACGCAGCATATATTCTGTATGTAGACGCAGCATGTATTCTGTATGTAGACGCAGCATGTATTATGTATATGTAGACACAGCATGTATTATGTATGTAGACGCAGCATGTATTATGTATGTAGACACAGCATGTATTATGTATGTAGACACAGCATGTATTATGTATGTAGACACAGCATGTATTCTGTATGTAGACGCAGCATATATTCTGTATGTAGACGCAGCATGTATTCTGTATGTAGACGCAGCATATATTCTGTATGTAGACGCAGCATGTATTCTGTATGTAGACGCAGCATGTATTCTGTATGTAGACGCAGCATGTATTCTGTATGTAGACGCAGCATATATTCTGTATGTAGACGCAGCATGTATTCTGTATGTAGACGCAGCATGTATTCTGTATGTAGACGCAGCATGTATTCTGTATGACTGCAGAAGCAGCAAATACCCTGCATGTTTGTAGATACTGGCCAGTAGGTGGAAGGGATTATAAGACATCTCCAAGTGAAATGTGTCAATAAAAAAGTCGGTGGGATTAATACGAGGTTCACAGTTAAAAATAAACCTCACATACAGTCTATATTCCCTTCAGCTGCTGTAACTACAAACTTGGCGTTACATAAACCAACAAGCGCCAGTTCAAACTATCATAGATTTTCGGATCCTTCCCACGCCGTGGATGGGTCTGCATCAGGATACAGTGAGAGCTCGTTTTGTTACTTTTCACGAGGAGATGACAAACAGCCGTGGTGGCAGGTCGACTTGCTGAATGTTTATGAAATATCTAAACTTAAGATCATCAATCGGAGTGATCCTTGCACCGGTTGTGGTAAGTACTGAAGCAAACTGTATATGCATTATTGATATGCCATCGATTGTATTTTTATAGGAGGGACATAGAAGGGACATAACTTGTAATCGCCACTGGTGGCGCTACGATCGAGCCCAAAATTCCAGCTTTTCTTTTTGACCCTATGTACCCATGTATTTTTTCAGGTGAAAACGTGACCTGCCTTTGCATGTGTTTGTGAAAGGTTCTTTTGGTAGAGCAGGACTCATAAACACGTGCTAATGATATAGTCGGAATCGTGCAATAGTTTTTATTATTATGATTATGATTTTTATTATCATCATTATAAGTAGTAGTAGTAGTAGTAGTAGTAGTAGTAGTAGTAGTAGTAGTAGTAGTAGTACGGAAATGGTTTTGTTGCTTCTATTTACGGGATGGTATGTCCACCCAGTTCAAACAATGTAATTGGTAAAGTCAGTGTGATCTTTTAGTGAAACATCTTTGGTTTGTGTTTTATATATTAACCCTTTATCTCGCCATAGTTGAGGTAGTTAGTTATTGTGATCATCTGTAGGAGAACGACTTGGGGACTTTACCATCAAAGGGTACTGCGAGGACCCCTCTGTGACGGCGAGCGCTGTCGGAGCACTGTGTTATTATCACCGTGATGCGGTTCCAGTTGGAGCCGTGAGGGAAATAACGTGCACCTCCCCCCTGTCTGTTCGATTCGTGAGGCTAGCAACGAAACATCCCTATTTCACCCTGTGTGAAGTTATTGTGTTTGGTACAGAAGATCCTTCAACTGGAGCATGTGAGTCACACTATACATACTACTCAAAAGAACTTAAGGCCTGACCACCCGATTCTTTCATATTACTCTAGATAGTCTGTCAATGACAGATTAACCTTTATCCTGTTTAAGAATTGTTTTAGCAAAGGTCGCTGTTTAGAGGGTGGACGATTTCAAACAGTCGGTGCTTCAATAAACAAGGGCCAATTGAGAAATATGTTCCAGCTTTATTCCTGACAATAAACTACACATTACTAAATAAAAATGTCCTTATGTTTTCAATCATACCAAGTTTAAGACCATAGTGAACACAAAATTTGTAACGTTTTTTGACTTACCCGAATTACGTTATTGAAGGTGGTTTGCGTGTCTTGTTAGGAACCTTTTAATGTCGTTAATTTTGTGCAAATTGATCTCCGATATCTTATTTTCATCGATTTTTGTATTGGCAAATAACAGAGCGATGGTATTATGAACCATTTCAGTAAAAAAACAATTATCCAATCTTAAGGAGGAATAACACTTAATTTTCGCGGCCATCATATCAGTTGCAGAAATACGAACATTCGAACTTAATTTAACGTGTCATATTATAAACTTTGCAGGGAACAATTAATGACATACATATTCACCAATTCTAATTTCAAATTTTTTGGGTCATATTTACTATATAGGAAAATACAAATCGTTTGTCATGATGCTAACAGACGTACGAAAAACAAACATGGCAATAATCACCCTCACAACAGCTACGCGAAAAAAACCGTTTCAAAATAGCATTCGTGCGTTGCTAGATATGATAGGATATACACAAGTGCGTGATGTGTATCTTAATAAAATTTTACATACTTATATCCAGGGTTAGCTTCACAATAAATTTGGGACATATATTATCTTTACTTTAAACATATTTTATTCAACAATTATTATCTTTCACCTGAACATCAATATGTGAATAGGTAACTACTTAATATCATTATTTAAGTTTAGTATTCCATGAATAATAGATAAAAAGATAAGATCCTTGACATGTACATACACTATACATATGGACATTAATCTTGTCTTTAAAGCGGTTTGTTTCCAAACGAAACAATTCTAAAATATAATTGTAATATGAATATGATACATTAATTTCTAGTAACAGTACACGTGATTTTTGTTTGTTTACTCACAAGAACCAGGGTGGCTCTTGAGCTGGTGAGGTAGATATATATTTATAAGAGAATGTTATCTTTTGAAAAAGGAATAGGGCATATATATATGTAAGTATATATTCCATGTACTTTTCTCCAACAGAACAGAACTATATATATATATATATATATAGGCAAATTTTGCAGTTCTGTTCTGTTGGAGAAAAGTACATGGAAAATACCCTACCATATGTATTTTGTCTGGGTTCTCACCATAATGTGTGATTTGTCTGGCATGACTGTCCGGGTTTGCTGCAGTATGCTCAGGTGTGTGACAGTGACGCTCATGCATGTCCCTTAAGAAACATGAACCGTTGGGAACTGTGGTCAGCAGGTTTTCGTCTATCAGTCAGTGTCACGTACATAAATTCAAAATAAATGCAGATCTACACAAGCCTCGGATCTGACATCCTTGATTATTTGATGGGTTTCTGAATATCTAATCAGTAAAGGTCCATATGTCTCAGCCTTCTGGGTGGAGTGAAATTAAATGTCCCTGCATACATGATCACCCTTGTCAGATGTGTTTTATCCTGCCAGCCATGTCCCATTGTGTGGTTTATTGTGCACATACATGTACTGCTGCAAACCTGTTGTCCCTTGAATGCAATCACAGTATCACACTTTCATCAGTTGGTGTGTGCCCTTGCCATCACGAAACAAGAATTCCCCTTGTATAAAAGAAACGTATTTGTCATTCCTTGAATAATCTCTGGTGAAGTACTTGAAAGTTTCAGTGTATTATTTTTTTTTTCTTTGAAACCAACGTCAAACCATCTGACAAGTTTGATTAATTTAGCTTTAAATGCTATATTTCTGAGGTGTCCATATTTTTCTACAATTTAAGGACAAAACATAAACCTGTTTGGTTACGTAATCAAAAACTCGTTTTAATATGTGAAAAGTAGTACTACTGACGGGCACCTTTTTTGTCCTATCGTTCCCATTTTTGTATCTTAAATTTGTGAGTTTGTGCCCAAACAATTATGTGATTTTGTACCCAGAAGAATTTTGGATTAGTTTTAAAGCTACACATTACTTTTAGTGGCAAAAAGTTCATATATTATCACTTTCCTATCAAAACATTACAATTTACTTAGGGTTTAACAATTTACCTGGCCTCTTCTCCAGTGACAAGTATTTTGGATTATAAGTTTGTTTTGGGTACAAAATCACATAGACCCTACTACACGCCCATCCCGTCGCCCTGTACCTTGTTTCACCTGTTCTGAAGACTGGGGAGACGGAGAGGGGGGGTCAATTATTTTTTTAAAAGAAATCCTTAATATTCTGAATTGTCCTTCTTGCAATGACAGACCAATAACAATATAAGGTTGTGGTTATCATAGCATATCAATATATTATATCGCTACCCGCTGCCGTCGTTTTCAGAAAATATTTCTAAATTACAAGTTTCATGTTACACACCGGCTACAGTTACGAAAACAAATGAAACACAGGCGTGAGGACTGCTACCCAGGTCAATAAATAGTAAACAGGTGACGAAAAATAGTAAGTTAGGTAATTTATTTGAATTTGAATCCTTTTCGGAATTTTCTTGATCATAGCTTACCGTCTTTGCGTAGTTTGCCTCGATGTGTGACATGCGCTACGTGCTTCCGGGTTCAGAAATAATGATAAAGTTGCAAGTATTTTGATTCTTTTTCAAAATCTGTTTTACTGATGGTTTTATTATTGAATGGCTAACCTAGAATGTATATCAGTTAATATTTTGCCTATCATCCACTATTTGTTTTTATTCGCTGTGTTTGTTGACTTTGTTCCTCTAAACAAATCGCGAGTTAGGCCACGCCCAAACATGTCACTTACGCATGGCAATAGCATGTCAATGTCCGAAAGGTCATGAACTAAGTCATTTCAAAACTCGATAAAATTGAGATATTTTTTACCAAGATTTAGCATCCGTGTAAATAATTCTAGAAAGTTAATTTAGATATATAAAAAAGATTGTAATAGTATTACGGGATCACGATGCAGGTGGAGTTTTATGTTTGTAGCAGTTACGATTTAGATTGTTTTTGTTTATAATTTATTATACCGAAATTTGCTAATTTTTAGAAATTAAGGAACTTGAGTGTTTTTGTTTCATCAGGTAACCCAAAGATATGATCGAATGTGAAAAATTAATAAATAAAGAAAATCTCATACTGCATGCCGCTCAACGTGAAGTGCCAAAAGTCAACAATGGCCGTTTCTGGTAGTTGTGTGCTGAGGCTTTGGGCCGATACTTTCTTAACTCGCGATGTTTTATTTTTGAGGTAAATAAACTACTGAAAGTATTTAAACTTATGTTTACCACACGGAACTTAAATGATTCATGTAGGCAAGGCCTACTCGTTAATCAGTTATGCCGAGTTTCATTTGGGGGTGTTCTTTGACTATGCGCCTGTCGAATGGGTTCGACATTAGCACTGAGAGCAGGTCTTGGCATGACAGATTAACTTTAGTCATATGATGAATTGGGCGGCCCTTCACATTGTCAAAGGCAAAACGTCTATTATTATGACCTGTGATAACTGTATGTACATGTATATAACGGATATTATACTTAGTTCAAGGCATAAGTGAGAACGATCATGAGATCATGTCTCCTCCTTTGTAAGTTTTGAATCAACATACGCCACTAAATAAAGAGAAGCCTACTTCTGCTGTCCCCAGGGTGGTCGGGTGGCCTAGTGGTTAAAGCGTTCGCTCGTCACGCCGAAGACCCGGGTTCGATTCCCCATAGGCACAATATGTAAAACCAATTTCTGGTGTCCCCCGCCGTGATGTTGCTGGAATATTGCTAAAAGCGGCGTAAAACCATATTCACTCACCCACTCTGATGTCCCCTGTCGTTGTATTGCTGGAATATTGCTAAAAGCGGCGTAAAACCATATTCACTCACTCACTCACTCTTTAGGTAAAGCCAACAGGTCTGTCGCAGTAACTCCTGCAGAGTCTGAAGAAAGTGATCATGCAAACCTGCAAGGACCAACAACAATTTGTAAGTTTACACCTTTATATTTATATGAATATCATAAAATAGGCAGTGCAAATCATTCGGGAGATTCAAACTATCGCCAAACCATTCTGACCATATACTGAGGAGCAAAAGAAACTATACCACTCAGTTGATTTTAATAATTTTATTTGATTTTCATTTGAAAAGATCCTAAGTTATTAAGATATTTTATACACAAACATTAACTGTACCGGCGCTTAGTCAACACTCAAGAATACTTCTCCATAGTAGTTGTTTTTTTTCTAAATATAGTTTCATTTCAAACTTTTTAATCTTTGGAATCTTGGACATTTTATCACAATAAATGTGCTTGTTTGGGCACAAATTTACAACGTTTCAAATATGGCGGAGATCATGAGGTTGCAAATTCATTTCTTACCCCGGTCTTCATTGATCAATTGATAGTTACATAATAACAGACATAATGAAATTTAACAACAGTTCTTTCAATTTTCAATTGCACAAAAAACAAACTCGGTTTGTTTATCCCAGCCAAGAACTGGGACGGGGTATAGGAAAGGTGATGTCCGTCCATCCTTCCCTTCGTCACGTTTCGTTTCCGGAGCAAACCTCGGAGACTGTTTAATATCTTATTACGAAACTTTGTATATGTATCAAATACATGTTGAACTGGTGCCTTTGAATGTATTGGTATTTCTTTAAAAGAATTTGTTTCCTTAATAACAAACTCAACTTTGACACAAAGACGTTAGCATTTGTTTCCAGAGCTTAACTCGGAAACCGTTTAATATTTTATTTTGAAACCTTCCAACACATGTATGTATCAAACACATGCTGAACCGGTTTGATAGTAATACGCCTATGAAAACCATACACTTGGAAGTTGCCACTTTATGGTTTTAGATCCTGCTGTTTGATCGTCGTTTGTGACGACTATATGTTCCCATGTGATTGATACAAATAGGAATAGTTCCACGCACTGAACCCGTGAAGATCCGGGGTAGAATAGGTCTTCAGCAACCCATGCTTGCCGTAAAAAGCGACTATGCTTGTAGTAAAAGGCGATTAACGGGATCGGCTGGTCAGGCTCGCTGACGTGGTTGATGCATGTCATCGTATCCCAATTGCGTGGATGGTTGCTCATGATATCAATCACTGGATTGCCTGGTTCAGAATTGATTATTTACAGGCCGCCGTCATATAGCTTGAATATTGCTGAGTGCGGCGTTAAACAACAAACAAATAAAACACGTCTCTGTAGCTCACCTGGATTTGTAGGCAACTAAGGTGTGAACAACACATCCACTTATCAAAAGTCAGCATTGATATTAAACGCCAACAATAAATTCTACAGATATCATCAAAAGGAGAAACATACATACACAAGTTTCCGAGGGGATATCTATAACGGCAAACATGTATTTTGAGAGAATTTAAGTCAAAACACAAAGGTCAATAAAGGTCGCGAAATGCGGAACATATATGTTAAGTCCTGATGCTAACTGAACATATGCGAAATATTATCACATTTTAAAAAAAATAATTGGCAAAGCAATGGTCTAGATGGGTTGTTTTTGCAGGATGATAATTCATTTCGAACCTCTTAAAGAAATAAGGGTAGCCGTTGCTGGGAACAGGTTTTAGCTTTCTTTGTCCAGTGGTTTCCTTATTATCTCGAAAACTGTACTTCATTTTGTTGATCAATGTGACCATACGCCCTCATTACTACCGGTATCCATAAAAGTGACTAATGCGCTTACAAATGGCGCAGCAGAGGTCGCGAACTAGTCTAGATTTCTGCTATACATCCGGGTACTCACTGGGAAAAAACAATAACAAAGGCAACAACCAGTCCCGGGGAATTGCGTTAGATCAGTGCCCCTTTAACTGACAACGACTGACGTCGGACAAGCATGCTATGTCATTTCATTGACTTTCAGTCAGGGGAGCCAAAGAAACTGGAATTTCGACACTAAGTAAATACCAAACTGGCTACACATAGGATTACTGGTATAATTATATGGTATTAAGATACAGTGTGACAGTGTGTGACGAGTGTACGATTAACACTGTTTCCAGGTTTCGGGCTTAAAGCCAGGGATCACAGAGTCCAGCTGTCAGGGCTCGAGGTCATTGCGGTGAGTACTCTTCACTGCGCCACGTGGTGTGCCCAACGCCCCCTATGTGTCGGCATCAACGTCAAGGGGAGACAATGTGAGGTGATAGTTTCACAAGCTGCCTCTATGCTGGTGGAACCATCACCTGGGTGGAACTATCTCAGACGCATCTCTTGTTAATCCTCCCAACAGCCTGACATGGGAGACACTATACATGCCTATAAGTATACATAGGGTCGTGTTTTCTCATTAAAAATATGTCGCATATAATTGTCTGGATTTTTTATTTTGTTTGTGTGTCTTTTTTGGCCGCCGAAAGGAATGTTCCTACTGTGTCGCGACAATTCGATTCTGTGCCAGAGAACCAGTGGTTGATAATACAGGCAACGTCCCACGTGGTCGGTTTGATAGTGTTATTCCACTGATGTAATATGCAGTTTAGCATGGATACCCCACTCAGATACAGTATTCTAACTGTGATGCTTAATGTCGAGCAGGAGGCAGGGTAACAAGTACCTTATGTAAGCATCTTTTTTGATTGAACCACCGACTTCCGGCCAGACTCACTCTCCACTACACCAGAAAGGTGTCAACTAAGCTCACCTATTCGCTTAAAAGTAAACAAGCTTTAAGAGAGTGAGTGAGTGAGTATGGTTTTACACCGCTTTTAGCAATATTCCAGCAATATCACGGCGGGGGACACCAGAAATGGGCTTACACATTGAACCCATGTCGGGAATCGAACCCGGGTCTTCGGCGTGACGATCGAACGCTCTAACCACTAGGCTACCCGCGTGCCCCGCTGTAAGAAAGTACAGGGCGTGAAATCGAATGTGGCTCTTGATCTGCGGCCTAGGAAGCATGGCACCATATGACACATATTTGGTATTCAGGACCCGTCTACAATTCGGTGAGAGTTTGGTATCTAAAGATTATCTTTTATTACTATTTTTAGTTTGGAAGGTACAATATCCGGTTCAGTGAATCACATTAATCACCTGCAGAATGACGTAGTGTATAGGACTTTGTTGGTAATCAAGTATTGTTTGTTGTTCGTTTGTTAAACATAAACTTCTTAATACTGCTACCATATGAACCATTGCTATTTGGAAACTAAGCTTAAAATATCTTTAGACGAGATCTGTGCATTTCATATTTCATTAATAGGATTGGGGTAGGTCATTTAAAGATCTCTGTGAGTGAGTGAGTTAATGCTTTACGTCACATCGGCAATATTTCAGCCATATCGTGACGAGTAAAGATCTCTATTTACGGGCTTGTCCGTCTTAATTATTAACAGGGGCGGTCGGGTAGCCTTGTGGTTAAAGCGTTCGCTCCGTCACACCGAAGACCCGGGTTCGATTCCCGACATGGGTACAATGTGTGAAGCCCATTTCTTGTGTTCCCCGCCGTTATATTGCTGGAATAATGCTAAAAGCGGCGTAAAACTATACTCATTCACTATTAACAACCTCATTTCTCATGGGCATTCAGGTGTTTGTGGGGCAGCGTGGATCTTGGAAACCAAAAAATAGTATAAGCTGCTTCTGATATAAATGTTGTGTTGTGTCCAAGATGTCGTACTGTGTATGGAGTCCTACTGATAATGTAGGTGATAATGTAGCAGCTATTATCTATGGCTTTACAAGTGCAAATAACGTGGAGATAATCGTGTAGCGTAATATCGGCTGACAGCGCACGATATATTGGAAAATATGTGACTGTGAACTATTTGTTGAATACCACATTTGCAGATAGTGACACATGTTTACACGAAATGACGTCTTTCCTTCACGGTGGACTTGTTTGAGTGAGTGAGTGAGTATGGTTTTACTACGCTTTTAGCAATATTCCAGCGATATCACGAGGTGGGACACCAGAAGTGGCCTCCCCACATGTGGAGAAAGGAACCCGGGTCTTCGGCGTGATAAGGGAACGCTGTAACCACTCGGCTACCCCAGCGCCCCCTGGACCAGTTGGAATCATGATAGTTACCGAGCATTTGGAACAGACAAACCGTCGGAGATGAATATCCAGTTTGGTAAAAAAACAACAGATTTGACCTCTTTCATCTGTTTTCAAGAACAAGACCCTATTTAAGACCATTATTGCATATGATTATATATATCATGAGAACATTTATAAGTGAGTGAGTGAGTGGGTAGGTGGATGGGTGGTTGAGTGAGTGAGTGCGTGAGTGAGAGTGCGTGCGTGCGTGCGTGCGTGCGTGAATGAGTGGGTGGGTGGGTGAGTGAGTGAGTGAGTTTTACACCGCGTTTAACGGTATTTCATTTATGTCACGTCATATCAGTTTAATATATCAGAACAACAGCTTGGCAAACATGATGAAATCTATTTCAGAAAACACATATTTCAGGAAAACACGCAGTAACCACTGTGTGAGAGCCATACAATCATCGGTCATAAAAAGTAATTGTCACTCTCGTGTCATGGTTCCCCGTGGGTATCCGGGGAAGATAAACAAGAATGTGTCCTCAGCACCCAAATGCTGGTCGTAAAAGGCGACCGAATTGGGCAGCTTGTTTGCCGTGGGTTGCGCCCCTGTGTCGGCAGAGGACGACGGAGCCGGCAATAGTGCACCTTAGTCCAACACACCACTTCGACCCTAACTTTGCCTTGACGGGCGGTAGAATGGGCCCGATTCTATCAATCAGCTGCCCTGTGCATACTTTTTCGCACAAACGTTTGATATTTAAAATAACTTTATTTCAAAATGTATATTCTAAATGTACGGATCTATAAGCTTAGAGCCCAATGTCCAGAAGGCGGTGTCTCATGGGCCAATCTGGTGATGCTACCTCCGAAATCTGTACGTCTCCAATTAAGTGTCATTGGCCGAACCAGCCTGACCCTTAATTTGGTAGATAGTTATAGCTTTTCGCGTCAAATTTGCTGGAGTATACCATCCCTTTATCCTCGGTCTTTGCAGCTTGGAGATGCGCTGCAGCATAAGACTGTCCTTGTTGACACTCCATGGTGGGTAGGGAAAAGGGGTGCAGAATTAGTTCGACTTGGCTTCCCAACACCCTGATTCAAAAAGACGACACATGGAGACTGACGAAAATACTACGCCCACTCGATTCGACTATTGGCCACGTTTCTTGGTTATAGAAGCTCTTGACAAAGAACTCATAAAATTGAATTCATTTGCAATCTCCAAAGGTATCATTGGTATCTGCGGAGAGGTTACAAAAGTCACAAAGCTTTGTTCTGGCTCTCCCCTTTTAGAATGTGCACAGAGACATCAATCTGTCAATCTTCTCAAAGTAAATGAGTTTGTCAATATCAAGGTTGTTGTCTCAGAGCACATGACACTGAACTCGTGTAAGGGCATTGTCCGTGACAGAGCTTGCTGCCTGTCCGGCATGTCCGGAGACATATAGCCAAGGAACTTGAACAACAGTCGGTCACAGCTGTCAGACGGTTTACTTTCAAGAAGGATGGTGTGGTCCAACCGACCAACACCTACCTCTTCACTTTCGCCCGAACGTCTATCCCTCAATCTATCAAAGCTGGTTACTGTATTGGAGTGGAGGTGTATATCCCCAATCCACTCCGGTGCTACACCTGCCAAGCGTTTGGACATGGATCCAAGTCCTGCCATGCCTCCGCTGTTTGTTACCGCTGCGGTGACAAGCACGAGGCCACACACTGCAGGAAGGGTGCGAAGAGTTCAAACTGCGGTGGGAACATATGGCTTCAAAGTCCTGCCCTGTGTGGAAACGCGAGTCCCAAATCAGGAGAATCAAGACCGAACGAAATGTCTCGAACCAAGAAGAGGGTTGAAGGACTCATTACAAGCACTTCACCATCTCCTACTCTGCTGCTGTCTTTCGTCCTACTGTCACCACTGCCTCTATCGACTGCCAGATTGACTCGTTTTCCCCTCCTGGTGATAAAGCTACAGGAGGTTCTTCGATCCTGGTGAAGCAGAGCATAATCCATAGACCTGTTCCACTCAACACTACTCTTCCAGCTGTTGCTATCCGTGTTACTTTGAACATAGTGTTTACACTGTGTTCACTGTATCTTCCTCAACTATCCGTCAATCAAGTCTTCAGATCTTCCGAAGCCCTGTATCATCATGGGTTTATTTAAACGGTCATAATACCCTATGGGGGTTTACTGACACAAATAATAAGGGAAAAGTCCTTGATGATTTTATCTCGAACAATGATTTATGCATCTTCAATGATGGTGCTAATACCTATCTCCATCCTGCCACTGGCACATACTCTGCCCTAGATCTTTCACTGACAGATTCAAATATTTTAAATGAATTCGAATGGTCGGTCCATGATGACCTTTGTGGAAGTGACCATTTTCCAACAATACTTACAACTATTAATCTGTCTGACGAACCACCTTCCACTAGGTGGAACTTTACAAAGGCCAATTGGTCTTTATTCCAAACAAAACCTGAAAGTTTCAGGATTGTTCCTGATCCTATGCAACTTTTTTCAGATATATTAAATGCTATTGGAGACGAAAGCATTCCTAAGTCCTCTCCAAACCCAAGGCCAAGGTGTGGAACATGATTCAAAAGATTAAGGGCAAAAGATCAAAATCCTTCGGTTCACCATCTCATAGATGGTAATACACTTTTAACTACTAAATCCGAAATTGCCAACAAACTTGGTGCAAAACCAAACTGTATTCACTTTTGTCATAAATACAAACCTCACAGGGATCCAGATTTATTCTTATATGGTACTCCTATCAAGGTAGTAGAGGAGGCCAAATTCCTGGGCCTCATATTTGACCGTCATCTCACATTCTTACCACACATCAAATATCTCAAGGCAAAGTGCCTGAAGGCTGTCGAATTGTTAAAAGTCGTTTCAAAATCCGAGTGAGTAAGGGATCAGACCACCCTCCTTCACTTGTACAGATGGTTAATACGCCCTAAACTAGACTATGGTTCCATTGTTTATGGTGGAGCCATATTGCTTGACTGTGTGGACTTTGCGATCGCAAAGGATTCACATTATCAAAGTGTAAATCTACAAGATCTCTTTTCCCGTGTCAGGAGGCATCTCATCAAAAATTACTTGAAAGAAATTGGTTTGTATAATAAATTTTAAATATGTATGTGAATAATTAAATGCTTATTTTTAGATTTGGTGTGATGCTATTATCTACTGACATTATTGAAGGCTCTGTCCAGGAGGTTAAAGTACCGTAAAAATATTGTCCCCCTGTGTGACACGTAATCCTATGATAATCAATGTAACTATCAACCAGTAGTAGTAGTTAAGTACCTCGGTCTAGAACCACCTCAGGATTCTGGAACCACTCAGGATTCTGGAACCAAGATGGCGGCACATCCGTTTCCGGTCACGTGACCTGCGCAGTGCATGATGGGACTCTGCGCGTGCGCATCCAAGATGGCGTCGCTTCCGTTTCCGGTGGCGTGCGCCTCCAAGAGGGCGTCGCTTCCGTGTCCGGTGGCGTGCGCCTCCAAGAGGGCGTCGCTTCCGTGTCCGGAGGCGCGCGCCTCCAAGAGGGCGTCGCTTCCGTGTCCGGAGGCGCGCGCCTCCACGAGGGTGGCGCTTCCGTGTCCGGTGGCGCGCGCCTCCAGGGGTGGCGGTGGTGGAGGGAGGGAGGGTGGTGGAGGGAGGGAGGGTGGTGGTGGTGAAGGGAGGGAGGAAGGAAAGGAGGAGGAGACGGGTTCATGGTGTGGGTGGGTGGGAGGGTCGTCAAAGCAAAGGAGGAAAGTTGTCTTTCGGGAGAGATGGCGATCCTGTTTTGTTTTTCTTCATCCTACAGACCACACAACACGACTATGGGTTCAACTTTTTTTAATCCCCCGCTCACATGAACCAACACAACAAAACAAAAGTCACAGGATTAGGGGCGTCCCTGTGACTTTTGTGAACATGAACGTATGTACACGTATGTGAACGTATGTGAACGTATGTACAGTTTGAAAAAAAAGAAAGAACTTTTGCCACTTTGATAGTGAACGTATGTACATTCCTAAAACGCAGCGAACGTATGTACACTCCTCAATCAGGAATGTTGACAGTCAGGTGATCGTAGGTTCAGTGAACAAGTGTCAGGTCAATAAGGGCAGAAAGGTCGGTTCTTTTGATGTAGGGTACGCGTCTGGGCACTCAGTCGAAAGGCAGGCATCTCATCCACAGGAACGGAGGTAGACACTTTGGTATGAAACCATGCTAATACCGTGGCATCATTCATGGTGGTGTCCTTCCAGTCCAACGTATCTAACACTTGATTAAAAGTCCACCCACGCACGCGATAGGTCAGCATGTAGAGACAGTACACCCCACACAACGTGCTGTATCCATGTTGTAAGGGGCGTGTATTCCATCGTTGTTGAATCTGACCCATGCGATTCAAAGTCTCTTTAAACAGGGGTAATGAATACAGTCCATAGCTATCCATCATTTCCACGGATCCAGGAGCTGGACGATAGATGCTCACCCAGTGTGTGCCAGGTTGATCGCTTAAATCCGTGTTGATCACGTAGGCTTTGGGGTAAAAGGGGTCATCCTGTTGCCATCCCAGTCTGGCAAAGTCATCTCTGGCCAGGGTGCCCCGGTAGATGGCATGAAGTGGTTCGTCATCAGCCACGAGGGCTTCTAAATCCAAGGTGCTCAACCCGAGTGGTTCATCCATGGTTCCTTGTAGGAGGAGAAAAAGTGTGGCATGACCGTCTGTCGCTGCTCTTTTTATACCATCATCGCATTCCGGAAACGATCTATTTCCAGAACATTTTCGTATTCCTCATAGCAGATGAGGGTGGCTGGGTCCTCGAGAGCTTGTCCAAACTGGATTTCCAAAGCCAGCTTGCCAGTGTGTCGAGGGTAGTTGATGCCTTCATCAGCGCCAAGGTCTGGGGTGAGATCCACCACCCACAAGGTGTAACCTTGAGTAAAGGCCTTGGGAGTCAGTTCGCAGGTCTCAGGTCGCCATAGCTGCCCCGTATTTCGGAACAGATTCATGTAGACTTGTTTCAAATTGGCGCTGTTGTTGCTGAAGTCGCTTTTCATTTCCGTGCCATGGACTTCCTGGCCGTTGACTTTGAGCTTCATCATGGTGACATGATTGTGTTTGAAGTTGTACGGATTCTTCTCTTTGCTTCCTACGTAGGCACTATTGTCCACCAGTCCCAGGACCACGCGTTTTGGTAATTGGCCACCGATGAGGTGATCCTTGTGAAAGTCCCTACCGCCTCTCGGGATGTCATGGGCAGTCACATGCACACGTGAAAGGGGATACTTGGCAGTCACCCCAGCGTTCAGACTGGACACGTGTGTTTCTCGGACAGCAGGATCGATGTTGAGCTGACGCACATAGAATTCGGCTTTGGTCAGCGCTAGTTTGTAGGCACCATCAGCAGCACACATGAAGAAGAACTCATCGGGACTTCGTAGCAATTCCAGTTTCATAGGGACACCATCCAGCAGATAACGGTCTTGAAGAAACAGGTCACAGTGTAGACGGCCTGTAAGTTCCACTTCTTTGGTGGGTACGATAAGATCGCGTCGCGTTCTGACACCTGTGTTTCTAGTGTTCGCATCTGCATCAGGATTGAAGACGTCCATTTTACCAGCATCGTCGGTGAACCATCCAGGACATCGAAGGTGAGATGTTTTGGCTCCTGTACCATAACTCAGAAGGGTTTCCAAGTAGGCTCTGTAAGGGTAAGTGCCCATGGAGGGTGTGATCTCCAACTGATTGTGTCTTACTTGCAGCCGCACTTCGCGAAACAGGGAATGCATCACATTGTTGACTGTCGATACGGGGTTATCTGCTAGAACGGTATCCGTGCCATCATCTTTCGTCACGCGTAGACATACTCTCAGGTAGCACTGTTTCAAATCAATGTAAGCGTTCACGGGATTGGAAATGTTAAACTGGAGTGGTCCTGCTACAGAGGGTGGTGCCAAGGGACTATAGCGAATCCACTGACCCTCTTGCACAGAGGTGGACACAGGGGGTACAGTAAAGAGATCCAACTGGGCCTTTGAACATTCGCAAGCATCTCGGCGCATCATGATGATGGATGTTTCACCCTTTTCTCTGCCTTGAAGGACGTCTGGTCAGGTTGAAAGTCTGATGAGGACTGACCTTTAAACCGTTTTTCTTTTTCTTTTACGCTGTTTGTGGTGGGTGGTGGTGGTGGTGGTGGTTGGGACGACTTTACGGCTTTTGGGGGGTCTCGGCTCCTCACGTTCCTCCAAGACATCCATCAGGGCTGCTGTGCCGCGATGTTTCAAACTCTCTGACCATTTGCGTTTGCCTCCAACCACATCACTCACCAACCCAGGCAGGATCTTTTTACCCATCTTGAGCACAGATGTTCCGGCAGATTTAAGGAAAGGCAACGCCATCTTCAAGATACCTCCAAGACCACTGCCACGTTGATGATAACGTCCTTTGTATACTTTGATACCACTCCCACGCTGGCCAAACTGTCCTCGATTCATCTGGTGTGCCATTGCGTGTCCCAACATGTTGTTTTCTGCGTTAGTAGCGGCGTCTGAAGTGAAGTGTCACGATGGCTTTTCCCATTTGAAATGGCACGGGTCGCCCTGTGTCGTCCATGATATAGAGTTTAATACCGTCAAAGGAACCATGACGCAACCCAAGGTAGTGAATGTGCTGAGGGCTTTTAATCACCACACTGTCTTGCATCATCTTCTTTGACACAGGCACGTAGATCAGCAAGGGAGCCATCGTATTGCCCACAATTTGATCTTCGACCAGGTTGGTGTAAATGTACACAGTATCGAATCCTGACAGACGATGTGCTTTTGTGTCACCTGTGATTTCCACATAGCCACCGGTCATGGGAGTAGCCCCCACTTGCCAATGGGCCAAGGCAGTCAAGGGAACGGCCGTCTCTGTGTAGGTTTTATAGTCCTCCTCACCGAGGAGCGGTAGTTGAACAAATCCGAGCATTCTCGAGAGTGGACTTGGCATGATCACTTCCGTGGAATAGAGTGGTCCACCAGTATTTCCCATGAGAGGATGATTGATTGCTACTTCTTGAGGGGCTTGGAATCGCACCTTTCCATCTTCAAGCATGTCAAATCGAAGACTATCTGCGGGATACTTGACATCAATGACAAACCGTCTTCCATCACTTTGGACGCTGTCTGAGGGCTGTTCTTTCAAGACATCCGTAATATGTTCCTGAATCAAACGGTTGAGGGTTTTCACCAAATCTTCAGATGAATAGACACCTTTGTCGATAGGAATCTTCTTGCTTTCATAATGGACGACACCATACTGTGGCTGTGGTATAGCGCTCCCCGCGCTTTCATACACAAGGGTGTCTTTTTTCAGTTTGAGGTTCAGCGCAAACCAGTCAAAGGGTGGGGCGACGTTGTACCATGTCATCGGAAAGTGAACTTCGCTGACGCCCACCTCCCACTGTTGACGGTCCAGATGCAGAGGATAAGGCAACTTGATTTCATACGCATTGACGGTGTTGTTTGGATAGATGTCCATGGAGGCATCACTGGGCAGGGTCATGTAAAAGTCTTGTTTCGAAAAAAAGGTGGCAGCCATGATGACGTGAGTTAGGGTAGAAAACTCTGGGTGGATGAGGTATCAAGTTGAAGTCTTCTGGTGGACGGGGTCGTCGTGGGTATGCCTGGTGAGGCGGCCAAGGTGGGTGGTGGAAGTATGTATCCCAAACAACTGGAGAGCAGGGCTGTCCACAACTGTTTCTCTCCGTGATCCAAGGCCAACTGTACCATGCTCATGATGATCACGCCATATATCACAATGATCTGAGCAAAAAACACGACTTCACTGCGGGGTAACGTCATGCCAAAACAACACCAAGGTGAGTGTCGGCGCTGGTGATGACGAGGTGCAGCAGCAAGGGGTGGTTCATCGGTACCCACGGATGCTGAGAGGCTTCTCTGCAGAGGTGATGACGGTGGTGGTGGTGGTGGCGGTTCTGTCATCGCGTGTGTCCACCCTCTGAATGAGTCTGAGAGACAGCATGCTCCTTATTTTATCTGTAAATGATCTGCAGGGATCCACGAATTAAAACTGGCAGGGTAACCAGTCCATTTCACCAAGACCTCTTCTTGACCCTGTTTCGGTCCTGGACGTCTTTTTAGCACGCGATCCACGGCATACACATCGTCTGTTTTCAAGATGGGTTGTATTTCTTCAGGGTAAAAAGTTCCTTGGAGGACTTCACCATGATCATCTTTGATCCGATACACAGGTGGTGTTCTCCCTGTCACCAACCGGTCCACCGTAAACAGTTCGGTGGTCCAATTGGGGAGATAACCTTTCTCAAAGGTGCCTTTGGTTTTGTTCAGACGTACACGGGTGCCCGGCAGTAAAAGAGAGGGGGATCTTGTCTTGGGGGACGACAGTCTTTGAGCTGTTATTTTCTTTTTGCGCTGAAGCCGTTGTTGTTGTTGTTGTTGTTTTTCCTCCATGTAGTCTAACACCCGAATTTCTGACAGGGGATCTCCTGGGAGGACGTCCACAGGTCGCTGGCCAATGGTCCGATGCACACGACGGTTGTAAGACTTGATCAACTGGGGTAAGACTTTCAAATAGTGTCTGGTCCCATGCTGTGTAAAGTATCGCCACATTTTATTTTTCAGAGTCCTTTGAAACCGTTCCACCACGGCTGCTTTCGTTTCAGGATTTTGACTGGTGTAGAAATGAATGCCATGCTTCGTCATGAGAGCCTGGAAAGGACGGTTGACAAATTCTCTGCCTTTGTCTGTTTGCAATTGAGCAGGGAGTCGATCTTTGGCTTGTTGCATCAGCAAGGTTTGAAAACCTTCTGTCAATGCAGAACTGCTCTTGGCCTTCAGGGGTTGCACCCATGCCATCTTTGAAAACACATCGATCACGCACAGCAGATATTTGAATCCTTCGTTGTCGTCTTGAAAGGCAATCATGTCACTCAAGTCTGCTTGCCACAGTTCATCGACCCCTCCCACACGATAGTGGTCTCTGGGAAAGGAGCGTCTGGCTGGTTTGTGCAAGGTGTAGGTACTTTTGGTTTGCAACCAACGCTTGATTTGACTTTGCGATGGCATGGTTTTCTTCTCGCTTTTACTGGTTCTTGCATCTTGAGCGTGGATGCGTGCTGCTTTCCACAAAGGTCGCCAGCCTCCAAAACTTGCAGGATGTTCAGGATGAAAGTAGGTTTTTTCCAACCAGGCCGTCCAAAGGGAAGTAGGAAATCCTTTGTTTTGTTTCCCTGCAGCAGCAGCAGAGGGAAGAATGCTCTGTCGCGTCTTGGCCTGTCGCTTCATTTCTCTCAGACTGATGCCACTTCCTACATGAATGGCCTTTTTATAGAGAAGGGGAGAGATTTATTTGTTTTTCTTAGGTGGTGCTAAAGGGTATCCATGAACCTCGCCTGTTGATGACTCTGTCCTGTTTGGTATCAGATGGAGGTGGAGTCATCAACCATGGGGTTGACATCACATCTTTTTCTTCCTCCACTGGTGGATCCAGTTGCCACGAAGGAGGTGGGGGTGGCATCTCATCTTCTTCTTCTTCCGCTTGTGGATCCAGCTGCCGCCTCCTCCTCCTTCTTTTTCTCTCGTTGTGACTTTGCGGGGAGAACGTGGGGAGGGAGAACTGGGTTATGGGTGTTTCTGGTGTGGCATGAGGATGGTGTTGCTGCTGCTGCTGCTGCTTCTGCATCCATTGCCATCGTTGAGGATTTCCAATTATTTCATGAGGGACATGACTGTTGGCCAAATGGTGACTCAAAATGGTCCAACCTGCAGGTCCCTCTTTGGTTTTCCGGTGACGCACTAAATCGTTGATCAAGTCCACCATGTGTGTGCCAGGGACAGGTTTCCCTTCCACGGTCAGGGTTCCCTCTGGAGTCCAACTCAAGTCGGGATTGTTTTGAATCCTTGTCATCAAATTCATGGCTTTACTGGACATGGCTTTAGGAACACTCATGACCACTTCGTCTATCACTTGTTGAGGAGGGGCAGGTCTACCTGTGGTGTCCATTGTTGATGGTGATGACGGTGGTAGTGGTGGTGTCACTTTGGGTTGTAGTGGTTTGATGGTGTTGTTGTTGCTGTTGTGGTTGTTGTTGTTGTGCTGTTGGCGCTGCAACTCTAGCATGTGTTGCAACAGTTGGTTGTATTCTTGTTCCCGCATGTGAAAAGGCTGCTGTGACCTCTGCATCAACGCGTCCATCTCTTCCAAATTTTGGAGACGTTTCTTTTCCAAGAGAGGGGTGTGAAGTGTCTGTCGATGACGTTGTTTGGTGGCTTGTAGACTTTGCCATGTGTCTTCAGGCACCAACACCATCTTGCGTGCGTACTTCATGGTGGCACACCACACACTGATCCCAACCTTCCTGGTGTCAGACCATTTATTACATTCCTCCAAACAACGAGGCTAGGGCAGAACCAATAAGAGGTATGAGTCCTCCTAATAATCCTCCTCCATGTTGAAGAAGTTTACGTTTCTTGCTTAGAGGTACTTGTTTTTTCATGAGCGTATTCAAGACTTTACCGTGTCGTTGCAAGTTTTGACGTTGCGTCGTGGTCATGGGAATATTGCCTGCATACAAGTTCACCACACATTCACAAAGGGCACGGATGAGATCGGTAGGAGCATGTTTGAGAATGGCTTTGCGCATCGCTGGAGCGGCAGCACACAAATGACACAGAGCGTGTTTCTGTTTCCTGAGGCACTGAGACATCTTTCTTGCATGGAGGTGTTAGCCTGAATGAGGCACCTGATCTGCAGCTTCTCTCTTTTATCAGGCAGTGGCAGGAGGGAGTTGCAACTGTTGATCTGACTTCTTGGACTTTCTTTGGGTCCGCATGTGCACCAATCGTCTGAGAGCATCAGCTTGATATGCTTTCATGACATTTTCATGAGCCTTTACTTTTGGCTTAGTAGTCATCGTTGTTGTTGTTGTTGTTGTAGGTCGGTGTCGCCTGGTGTTACCCTGTTTAAGGAGTGGTGCTTGAAGATAATTTTGCCATTGCAACAGAATGCGTGTCAAGACCCCTGCAAGTGTTCCACTACCACTGCGTTGCATCAGGTAGTCAAGACGTTCATCCATAGGCAAACGTGGATTGACAATTTTAGCCAGGGTATCATTATGTCTCTGCAACCACGTCTTATGTTGAGCTTTCAATGGGATGTGTCCTGCTCTCAGGTTCCGCACGACAATCGCAAACCACTGCAAAAGACGATTTCTTCCTTTGACGGCAAGGGTTGTCGCATCCCTTGTCGGAAAAATAGACGGTCTCTTGTCTTTTTTCTTCCTTTGTGGGGTGTCCTGCTGCTGCAGACGTTGAAAGCGTTGAAGATCGAGTGGGGGTGAGGGTGCTGGTGAGGAAGACCGTTGTTGTTCCTGACGATGCTTGTTCAAGGGTACCATCGAAGAGGAAGACGGACCTGGCGTGGACTTCTGTTGCTGCTGCTGCTGTTGCTGTTGCAGAGGTTGAAAGCGTTGAAGATCATGTGGTGACGAGGGTGGCGAAGGTGCTGATGATGTTGAAGGACGTGGTGATGGGTGCTGCTGACGATGTATGTTCACGGGTACCATTGAAGAGGGAGACGATCCTGGAGGTGAAGGAGTCTTGTGAAATACAGAGGTCACAAGTCCCTGTAGCGATGAGGGGGAGACCATACTGTCATAGACATCATTCACCATCTCTTTGTCTTTGTTCTTTCCCTTCGTAGGATGAATCTGTTTCCGTCTTTGCCCCATGATGGATGTAGGTCAACTGAAGGAAGGTCTGAGGGTTCACCTCCTTTTATGAAAGTCTCTTCATCTCATAGGATCGGCACATACACGAGGGGTAATTCGGATCTCGAAAACAGGCGGGCGCGTACGCGATGGTCTTGCAACGTGGTGGGCTTCAAGTCCAAGAACAGGTAAGTGTAAGGCTCTCGGGTAGCGTCTTCATAGGCTTCACGCAGAAAAGGAACTTTGCCTGGAAACACCTGGCGAGCCAGACTGTCGATCTGCGATGCATCTCTCGGATTTTTAAAGAGGACCATGTAGTGAGCATTCAGACTGATGGTGCGATGTTGCGGCGATTGAGCAAACAAGTTCTGAGTGAGATACAGCACAGATGTGTTTCGGTGATGACTTTTCTTGGTGAACCATCGCAGTACTTCGGTTTCTTCTTCTTTTGTATTGTCCCCCAGCAAATCATCGATGACCAGCCAATGTGGGGCCACCCCTTTTTCGGGCAAGGCACGATCCGCTTCTTTCATGCTGTGGACAAACTCAAGAGCGACCCCTAAGCGGTCTGCCATCTCTTCCAGTTCATGATGAAGCGGTTGCCATTCGCTGTACACCCACACCATGCGATGGGGTGGCGTATCCAACACCTCGGGGCGATGCATCTGCTCCATACATGATTTCACAAAGGAACTTTTTCCTGATCCCGTGGGTCCCGCAATGAACATCGTAAAAGGATGGCGTAGGGTCAAAGGGCTGGTCATGACCTCTTCATCATCATGTGATGCCATCCTGTGTTCTGGCTGACTGACACCAGGCAACTGATCCTTTCAAGCATGACCTTTCTCTTTTATCTGTTATTTTTTCTTCCTATCTCTCCCATGACCCATACAATTTCTTATGAAAAAAAAGAAACACAACGGTCGGTCCGATTTAGAAAACCAGGGGCTCAGACCAACTGTCGGAAAGAACCCATCAGCACGATGCGTTTTCGACCAATCAGGAAACAGGGTGTCAGTGCCTCTCCTATAAAAATAGCGAAGCCACGCACACCGTCACAGTCGAGCACTGAAGGAGAGATCAACCATGTCGTCTCGATGCAACTGTCTGACGTGCCAGACCGACAGTCAACAATGCCAGCGGAGGATGAAAGTCTATTCGTGGACAATAGTGGGCTACCCACGGGGTGAATCGGAGACGATCCTATCGCAGAGCCCACACTGGTTTAAGAACAAGTCTGAGGCTATGTCAGCATTACAACAAACTATTCAACGCGGAATTGACATACCCGACTGTTGGGGTGGTCCGTGTTATTATCTAGTATCGAGATCAAGGAAAGTAATGTAATCAAGGAGACAACCTTTGTCCAGCTTGTTTCCAGTTTGTTTTCCAACGGCCCTTTTCAGGGCCACCCATCTCTCCCGAAAGACAACTTTCCTCCTTTGCTTTGACGACCCTCCCACCCACCCACCCACCCACACCATGAACCCGTCTCCTCCTCCTCCTTTCCTTCCTCCCTCCCTCCCTTCACCACCACCACCCTCCCTCCCTCCCTCCACCACCGCCACCCCTGGAGGCGCGCGCCACCGGACACGGAAGCGACGCCCTCTTGGAGGCGCGCGCCTCCGGACACGGAAGCGACGCCCTCTTGGAGGCGCGCGCCTCCGGACACGGAAGCGACGCCCTCTTGGAGGCGCACGCCACCGGACACGGAAGCGACGCCCTCTTGGAGGCGCACGCCACCGGAAACGGAAGCGACGCCATCTTGGATGCGCACGCGCAGAGTCCCATCATGCACTGCGCAGGTCACGTGACCGGAAACGGATGTGCCGCCATCTTGGTTCCAGAATCCTGAGTGGTTCCAGAATCCTGAGGTGGTTCTAGACCGAGGTACTTAACTACTACCAGTGTTTTTAAGCCAACTCATTGATGAGTATTTTTTAATATTGGCTAGCATTGTGCACAACCACCAGTGGCTAAAGTGTTGACGTAAATCCTGCTGGGTATCATACAGGAAGCAGAATGGAGCTAAACCTACTGTGTTTGAAATTTGATGTAGTCCCACTGTAGAATAGATACCTCTTATTTTAATTTGGAACCGAAGGCTTTGGTGGTACTTAACCTACGACCCGTGAAGATTCCGGGGTAGAATAGGTCTTCAGCAACCCATGCTTGCCGTAAAGGGCGACTATGCTTGTCGTAAAAAGCGACTAACGGGATCGGATGGTCAGGCTCACTGACTTGGTTGATACATGTCATCGATCCCAATTGCGTGGATCGATGCTCATGATATTAATCACTGGATTGTCTGGTCCAGACTCGACTATTTACAGACCGCCGCCATATAGCTGGAATATTGCTGAGTGGGGCGTTAAACAGCAAAACAACCAACCAACCAAACAAACAAACCAACTTAATCTACAGTGGGATGCGCATGTAAAATCGCTATAGTCTCACACATAAAATAGCGGATCATGAACAGTGAGTGCACACCGTGGACGAGTCGTAGCTGACTACCTTCAGCAGCAAAACATCACCGGTTACGGTGACCTGAATGGTCAGCCCAAAGTCCTGACTATTCCTCCTTAGAGCACGTCTGTGACATGATCGGGAGACGTGTACGCCGACGTCAAAGACCACCCGCTACGTCAGCCGAACTGGGACAGGCGCTGCGAGAGGGGTGGGCAAGACTCCCTCAAACTAGCGCTGTAATTGGAAGATGTCCATGTCACGCCCTATAAACGAATGTTGTGGGGACATGACCTTTATCGATCAAGTCATCTAAAAGGCTACAGTGTTTTTACTTCACATCCCTGTTGTCTGTCCTGGTTGTCTGGAGTTTTACAATCCAGCAACAACATGTTCTGTTGATTGTCATGTTCAACCTGGGCCTCCCTTGTTCCTTTCCATCCATTACCATCGCTAGTTACCTCTTTGTATTGCTGTAATCATCTGTTATTTTCGAGTATGTGTTACTTTTTTTGGAGAGTATATATCGATGTCTGTACGGACATTCAATATAAAGTATTGCGGGCTTAACTTTAATGTGCCAGTACGCCTACCGAGTCTACACATTGACAATACAAATTATTATCAAGAGAGTTTTTATTCATGATTTTATTCTAAGTACAATTTCTTTTCCATATAACATTATTACGATAGTAATATGTGGAAGTATTACATAATTTCTAAATACAAAATCTATATCTTTAGTTAAGATTAATATTTCTGTTTAACGGGAAACTGACAAATTTCTTTTAAAATAAATAGCAAACCTTCTTATAACACTAACATTCTTTTGGGGACATCAGGAAGGCAAATGTCTGTCGTGATGGGTACCAGTGAAAATAGTGAAGAATCAAGTTATCCGTGCCTTATTTGTAATATGTGTAAACTAGTGCAAATTCATTTTCTAATTGTAATAAATCACAATTATCACAAAGCATTTATTCAGGTTTGATGAACTGCTTTTGTACGTTGAAGCTATGTGCTAAACATTGACATTTTATGAATACTCTTAAAAAATCTTTATCACAGCATGAGCTCAGTTTCCTGTAGTGATGTTTAAGACGCATAATGATTTAAGAGCAGAATTGTTTATCTTTTGACTCTAGTGTTTTACGTGTCTTTTTAAAGATTACACATTATTACGTGTCGATTCCCAAATTGAAACAACAGGTTAACACGAAAACTTACCTAAAGTGAGTGAGTGAGTGAGTTGGGCTTACCGCCGCTTTTAACAGTATTGCACTTATATCACGGCGTGTCAGCTTAATGTGGGAGGAAAGCCCGAAGTGATGCAGGTCTCAGACGTTTACCACTTCGGTGAAACCCACGGGCACGGGTATGGTGCTGACAAACCTAGAAACATAATCGAGGCGAAGCGGGATTCGAACCTACAATCATAGGTTTCTGGCGTGCCCAAGGGAAGCTACTCTGCGCAGCGAATCGCGGCGCCTTAGACGACTGGGCCACCCGTGCCCTCCTGTACCTAAAGGAACTTTATGAGAAACCAACAAACAACCTACAAGTGGTATACAATCAACAATTGCATTACAAAATTTACTAGATTCACAAATCAATACAAATTACTGCACAGCAATTACAATGACAGTATTAAATAGATTGGTAGTACGATATTCAATGACAGTAAAATAGCAGTGGTCAGTATCAAATACACAAATACAGTGGTGATAGCAAAAGTCAGTGATAATAATATATATTCACCCAGCGGCGATAACGGTCAAGCTTCCGAGGGAAGGAATCAGGGATGATAAGCGATCCTCACAAGAAAGCTGGTTCCGTTGTGATGAAATGCGTGAGAGATACGTGAACAGGCTATTGTCCCCTCATACACAGCCCAACCAGCTTCTGGAAAATTCTTCACAGTGCCATCACCAATCTAGCGGCACTAGAACATTACAGAGTTTTCTTTAACAAACTATCACCGTCCACGGTATACCGGACCGGAAGTTTACACACCACACTAGCATCTAAATGTAGTAACTTCCTGACGACTGATCTCTGTCCAAAAACGATGCAATGAGCGTCTACCGAATCTCAGCAGAAACAATGTGACACAGTTACAATCATTGTTAAACAATAAAAAAACGCTGCAATCTAACAAGTGCGGTACATCAATGTAAAAACATCTCTTGAATAATTCCATGAAATACTGTATATCTCCACAACCCTTTGATATCCAAGCATAACCAGTACCGAACTTAAACAAAAGCATTCTTATGTGAGATGCGGAAACTACCATTATCACCTTGTATTTTGAGCATTTGATAACAAGCATATGGAGCCTATTTGAATTCAAGCTTATTAGTGTACACCAATATCTTATACATCGGCTGAAATAATCAACACTCGGGTGATAACGGCCAACCGCACCAAGAACGGCACTAGATGGTGCCTTATTACTGTTGAACAATTATCACTTGAAAAAAAACTTTGGACTTTGGAGAATACTTTCTTTAAATGTAAATCCCAAAATTTTACTTTCCTAACATGCAGTCGGAGCTATTTTACAATGAAATATAGAAACAATGACCTTAAGTGTACGGTGAGAATAAAGTTTAGTCAACTTAAAAGTAGGAAAACATTATTTCTTTGCCTGTAGCTATTAGGATCAGAAATGTCTGCTTTCTTAAAAAATTAATTCCAACATGTCATAAAGTGGGGAAAATTCCAGTATCCAAAATAGAATAAAACAGTATATGTATATTTGGAAGAAAGTGCAAAGCATTCTTATAAAACGCCGGTGACAAACCATCTATTCCTGACCGCCTCCGGGGTCTAGTGGTAGAGCGTCCGCCCGGAGAGCGCAAGGTCCGGGTTCGATCCCCGGCCGCGTCAAACCAAAAGACGTTAAAAGATGGTACTTGTTGTTACCCTGTCTGGCGCTCGGAATTAAGAGGCTAAAACAAGGACTGGTCAGCTCAGAGTTAGTATACTGTGTCTAAGTGGGGTATTCATGTTAACCTGCGGCATGGTATCTCAGTGAGCTAGCACTATAAATCGGCATCAGTGCGGACTAGTACAAGCAGCCACACAAACACACACACGTACATGCACGTCGCTATATAAGTGCAATAATCTTGGACGCGACGTTAAACCCCTTTTCACCTCACATCACCATCTATTCTTGAAGCTTTACTGATTCATTGACTTATGGCCTGTCTTACTTCATCTTCCGATAGAAAATCCGACAGCGTTTCCGCATCTCTGTAATTTTCCCAGTTCACACAATCGTGCTCTTTGCAAACTCCAATGACGCGCTGTCAAAATCAGTTTGTACCTGTGCTCTTGGATTTGATAGATCTTTAAAATATGTTTACCAAGGAAGTAAGGAAAACATTCCCCGTCACCTTCACTGCACAGCAGTGATTTTACGTTGCGTTAAAGATCCTGACAATTTCTCTTGCTAATTGCTGTGTTATGCGATCTGTTGTTTCTTTGGTGAAAATAAACTGCTTTTCCTTACATATCTCTCTCAAATCTCGTTTGTTTTATTCATTGATTATCGAAGAATATGTTATCGATCATATTTAATTCGTTGTGTTTTGTTACTGAACATTCCTCGACCAACCATCTAGGTTTTTCATTAGGAGCTTAAAATTTGTCTTACTAACATATCCAGCTTCGGACGACAGAAATCTGGGAACTTTCGTTGTTTTTAATTTTTCATGGTCCCAAGGAAATTGGCAGGTGGTCAGACACCGTTCTTCTGTGTACATATATATCTTTTAGAGCATACAACTGTTTGAATACACAAGAAAATAATCTGTCAAACTTGTCCCATTTGGGCCCATGTAGGTGAAACAACCTTCCAAGTCATCATGTTTCCTTCCATTCACAATATGAATTCCCCACTGTTTACACTGTTGCCCCTGAAAAACAACCCTAAGTGCTGAACCCGTTTTGCTGGAGAAGCGTGACATGGTATATGGCAGTGTATTTTATTGTTGAACAATGATTGTAACTCTGTTACATTGTTTCTGTTGGGATTCGGTAGACGCTCATTGCATTGTGTTTGGGCAGTGATCAGTCGTCAGGAAATTATTATATTTAGATGCAAGTGTGGTGCGTAAACTTCCAGTCCGGTATACCGCGGATGGTGATAGTATGTTATGGAAACTTCTGTAATGTTCTAGTGCCACGAGACTGGTGAGGACAGTGTGTAGAACTTTCCAGTGGCTAGGTATATGCTGCATGTAAGGAGACAACAGTTTGCTTATGCATCTCTCACGCATTTCATCACATCGGAACCAGCTTTCTTGTGAGGATCGCTTATCATCCCTGATTCCTTAAAAAAAATTCCCCCGGAAGCTTGACCGCTATCGCCGCTGGGTGAATATATATTATTATCACTGACTTTTACTATCATCACTGTATTTTTGCATTTGATACTGACCACTGCCATCATATTAAATACTGTGACTGAATAATGTACGAATGGTACTACCACTCTATCGTGTACTGCCATTGTAAATGTTGTGCAGTAATTTCTACTGATTTGCAGACCTACTTAATTTTGTAACTGATTGTATACCACTTGTGTGTTGTTTCTTGGTTTCATACTTACTTCTTTTACGTCCATATTTATGGGCTAACATATTGTTTTAATTTTGGAATCGACACGTAACAGTTAAAGGAAGACCTCTGGCTTGTGCAAATGGTAATGCCCTGAAAAATAGCGTAACCCTTATAATAGTTCTAAAACTGAATGCCAAGAAAAATCACGTGATATGCCTATGCCTAGAACCAGGCAATGGGCAAATGGTACTTCAACTGAAGCAGAAGATCACAGACTATCTATAATACTCTAAATCCTCACCTTTCCAACAGGTCTGAAAAATAACGGCATGAAATTGATTGGTTTACTTGCACTGATTAATAGTGTGAGTGCATGTAGATCTACATTTAAACTGCCTGGCAAAAAAAGTTACCATGTTTGATGGTGTCTAAAATTGAAACAAACGAGAAATAGTTAATCGATGATAATATATGAGATACGGGTATCATATTTGTGTTTTCGACCTTATGTTTGCAGTGTTTCGGCGATTGTGTTCAGTCTGGTTTTGACAACGTTTGTAAATATGTTCATGGGTATACTTTAAAAAATTGTTTTTGTCTTTTGTCTTACAGAATGTGCCACTTTTTTCGCTCTTCATGTTGTGAAGTTCGGACAGGTTTATGTTCTGGTACATATTTTTTCACTTATATATAGATCTAGATCTACATTTCTTTTCGCGAACACCTGCTATCTATCTAGTGGGAGTCGCACAGTCGATACCGTATGAAATTCGACGTAAAATTAGAAATAGGGGGCTCTTATTAGAATATTATTTTGGTGGAAAAAAAACAGAGTTAAAAGATAAATTTCGTGGTTTATGCTGACGGCCTGAAATACGACAGATACATTTTTCAAGAATTTAATTGCCCATAATTGAGGGTGCACATTACACACGAGTGCGTATTATACACAAATAAATAGGTCTTGTGTACATTGATCAATCGGAAGGGGTGCTAATTGGGATTGTTCACTAGCCAATATATTAGCAAATACCGCCGTGGGCGCTTATTAGATCGGGGCGCTTATTACGTCGAATACGATATATGGCAGAGATAGATTTCTTATGAATATGGAAAGGGTTTTGTCGCTTAGGCTATGTTTACGTTTTAAATTGTATACATGTGATACCATGTATATGTGTAAATATTAGAACACAAACGGTGTATATATCTTATGTCTGACATATTTTAAAAATGTCTCAAACTCTTGAATGTTTCAATTTTCGCGCCCCATGCTGTTCCTGAAACTTCTGTATTAATGTTCTCACGAAATAAAATTATAGCAAACGTACAAGGTAAAACAGATCGGAGGGTAAAGAGGAATATTGTTACGTAAATTTTGTGCAAAAAGTGTATATCATGAGAACAGGAGCACATAAAGGTATCAATGTCAACACTACGGTAACCAGTTTACCCCCCAGTGATATTTTTGTTGTAGTACATCACGGGGCACATTGCACAACTGACAAAATGGCGGCGATCATGCCTCCGTCTGCTAGTGCATAACACGTGGCTTATGTCACAACGACTAGAAACTTTGAAAGAGAAACTAGATAACCGGGTTGAAACGACATGACATCTAGTGCATCAAGCTCCGATGTTTTGAAGAAATTTGCTCAAAATGTCACAATTTCGAGCACGAAAGATAGAATCGGCATTCTGCAAGATGTGTCCAGGTTGGCTACGGAAACAGGTACAATTACAAACATCAACGATGCCTGTGTTGTTGTGAATAACACTTGGTTAATTATGTGACGCCCATCAAACATTGACATTCGTTTTCTCCATGTGTGTCGTGTTGCATGAGCAGATAATCTTACTCTAAGATGTCAATGAAAGCTCAATTGTCCTGTTTTCGATCACGAACTGAAATCGAAACAACGCATTTTCGTTAGAAGGAATTACGTCAGAACTGGCATGAATCGAAAGCAACAAGGGGGAATTTAATTCTTAAAAAACACTCTCCAATTTGGATGTAGGCGAATTCCTTAACCAAACTAATTGGGGTTATAGCTAAAACGGCACCTCCGCTAAACGGCACCTCGCCAGAAGCGAAAACGGCTACTATTGCCTGGCGACAACGGCACCTGATTTCCTTTTTTCACCTTGGTATTGAAATAAACGAATTTAAACTAACATGGTCACTTGCACACACAAATAATTGTGAAATATTAATCTCCTTAAAACAAGTTTACATTAGAAATTAGCCTCTGCTCTACTTAGAAAATAATTGTGAACAGCAATGAAAGATGGATTGAATATGACAATATTCAACAAAATAAAGCATGTAAATAAAGCATAGATAGGACTGCATAAATTGTTCATATCATTATTAAAAAAGAGCTGCCTTTTTTGCCATATGCGGTGCTGTTTTTGTCCGAGAAATTGGTGATGTTTTGCTGAGGTGCCGTTTTAGCCTGCACCCAACTAATTGCTATGGTGAATTCGTAGACACTGCAAGCTCACAGACAAAATTCACTGTGAACTGAACTCGTAGACAAAACCTTAAATTTGGAAGTACATTTACACTGTTTAGCTGCTATGAGTTTAGAATATTTTCTTAAGGACCAAAAAATTTAGATAAATGGTGGTCAGGTGTTATTCTACGGGATGAAAAAAAGTAATTTATGTTTGTACAACTTTTGAAATCGGAGATACATAGACTCTAAACTCTAATCAAAAGCAGCAACCTAAACAACCCTGCATGGAACACTGGTTACCCTCTTGACTCATTCTAATTGTGCATGCTCACGTGTATGTATCGTTTAATTTCACTGTGAGTTAGACGCAGGAAGATCCAGGGAAGAATAGGTCTTCAGCAACCCATGCTTGCCGTAAAAGGCGACTGTGTTTGTCGTAAGAGGCGACTAACAGAGTTGGGTGATCAGACTCACTGACTTGGTTGATGCATGTCATCATATCCCAATTGCGTGGATTGATGCTCATGATGTCAATCACTGAATTATCTCGTCCAGACTTGATTATTTACAGACCGTCGCCAAATAGCTGGAAAATTGTGATGTTCATGCTGCTTTTTAGGTCTTACGTCTAATATATATATAGAATTAGTATGCTGGATTTTAAGAAAATATTGACAGACTATGGCTACTAACCAAACTAAAAAGCCTTGAAAATGACAGGGCCTTAAATTTTAGTGTTCTATATCTGTAAGAACCGTGATTGATAATCTTGATTTTTATCATTCAATTCCAATATATTAAAAAATGTGTCAAGGAATACACTACCGGTTTGTCTACGAGTTCACTGTAAATTGGGTCTATAAATAATGTCATGGCTTTGTAGAGGTAACCTGTATAGCACTGATGACAGGACCTATGCTTAGATCCATCTTATTCCACTGATTGCAGTGTTGAAATATCTCAAAATTTAGGAAAATAAAAACTTTAAGAAATCCCAGTTTTGAACCATGTAGTGATATTTTCCCAATTTTCATGCCAAGGGCACTTTGTTTTTGATCTTAGATAAATCCCTGAGTATTCTTCCACGATTGACGTCGGAGGCCATTATTTAAAAATAGATACTGAGTTCCCCAGCTGTAACAAGTCTGCTAGCATTAGAACATCGTGAAGCGCTTGACTGTATTGTATTTATGTAAATTACTCACAGAAATTAATTTTAAGTAGTACCAAATTATGAAACAGCATTCATTCCTCAACATACATACAAACTTCATGCATCCGAGTGTTGTGTCTGTGAGTTTTAATTTGTTAACATAGAGGATTTACCAAGGCCATGGTGCTTGTGGCTAGCTTCCACTGTGAACCTGAAAAGTTGGAATCTTGTGAAATGTGACTTTTAAAAGTCATTTCCTAGTATTGCTTAACAATTTAAAAACTATTAGTGCCAAGAACAGCCTTAAGGGCAGGAGGATCGTCATTGTCAGGATCAACCTATTTTAGACAATGTATGTGTTATGAAAATAGATATGTTTATGTTCTGGTGTTCAGTTAAAGATATTATTTAGTCTCTAGTCATTCTCAATGATGACTGAATATACACATTTTTTAGAAGAAAAGTTACAAGACATAAATTATTTTGCAACAATGCATGCATCGATACAGCTCTATAACTAACATGATTATGGAGTAGAAAATGAAGCATGCATCGATACAGCTCTGTAACTAACATGATTATGGAGTAGAAAACGAAGCATGCATCGATACAGCTCTATAACTAACATGATTATGGAGTAGAAAACGAAGCATGCATCGATACAGCTCTATAACTAACATGATTATGGAGTAGAAAATGAAGCATGTCAGTGTGTGACTGTATGGTAAATAATTTGTGTTCGTGCCAACAGATTTGCCGGAAGCAGCTGTCAAAGGGATTTTTAAATTCCTTGTGTTTGCACTTGGGAAGTACCGAGATGGGAGGTCACGGCATGCAGTGCTCAACTTGATTCAGGTTCTGGCCAAGAAAAGCCCTGATGTTGTCCTCAAGAATCTGCGATCTGTTCTTAGCCACACTGGAGAGGCAATGAAAAATACAGTCATTCCATGGTAACATTAATACCTCTATAATGGCAAGACATATTCAGATACATTTTCTTACAAAACAATCTGAAATACAGTTTCTTTTGTTTTTAAGTCCTTGGTGATTGTGATCAAATACCCCATGTTTGTCGTAGGACCCTGCTGATTGGTGGTGACAAGATATGACCTGGCTGATTGCCTCTCATTGTACCATGGCAGCAGGGATCTATGTCCCTTGTGTCACTGGCCAGTCCCGTCCAGGCGCCATTCTTTAATGATGGGCTTGATAATATTGACGTTCGTAAGACAACAATATCAGACAAGTCTGATCAAACTTGGAGCCTCGATTTAATTGTATCAATTTGGGCTGGCTATTGGTATAGATCAGAGAGGATGATAATCGCTAACTAAGTATCGATCAATTATCAATAAATATCGGTGAAGGAAATTTATTTAAATAGTTTTTGCCAGGGCTCCTATGAAACCCAATCAGACATTTTGCACCCAATTCTTGAGACCCTCAGTGGGTACCTGGGTAGAGTCAGGTAATAGGGGGTGGGTACCTGGGTAGAGTCAGGTAATAGGGGGTGGGTACCTGGGTAGTCAGGTAATAGGGGGTAGGTACCTGGGTAGATTCAGGTAATAGGGGGTGGGTACCTGGGTAGTCAGGTAATAGGGGGTGGGTACCTGGGTAGAGTCAGGTAATAGGGGGTGGGTACCTGGGTAGAGTCAGGTAATAGGGGGTGGGTAGCTGTGTAGAGTCAGGTAATAGGGGGTGGGTACCCAGGTAGTAAATTTGGGCGCGTCCCAGCCCCATTTCTGGAATAGACAGTCCTCCGTATCACATGCTTGTATAAGTCAGCTGAGGATTGGGTAGCCAGACGCTGTGCCTTGGCTCATCACATTACTGCATGTGCTCTGGGGGTGGGGATAGTTTATGAGGCTGGAGTACTGTGGACTGCAGCTTTAATCAACACACAATTGCTTGCTCATGATTTGTGATACTTTCTGTGTCGTCGCCTGTTCATTTGTCATCCCCTGATTTGAAAAATGGGGGAGATTGCGACCAGCATCTCCATCCATCCTTTTTCCATTTCTGGGGCAGAACTCCTAAACTGTTGCACGTTTCTTATTGAAACTTGCTATACACATAAAGTAGCGAACTTGGGGTTATATTTTTGGGGTTTGTTTTGTTTTCATGACGACAAGTTGGACTTTACTGAAAATGAGGGTTGTGCATGTTTCCGGAGCAGAACTTCAAAACCATTGAATATTTCTTGATGGAACTTGCTATACTGATCAGTCTAGTAGTGAATTGGTGCCTTTTTACGATTTAGGATTTGTTTTTATAACATTTATTTGGGTTTTCATGACTCGACTTTGGACTTATACTAAAAATGAGGGTAGTACTCGTTTCCGGCGGAGAACTCCAAAACTGTTGAATATTTCTGGATAAAACTTGCCATACAGATCATGTTAGTGGTGAACGGTTGCCTTTTGATGATTTGGGAATTTCAAAAATACTGAACAGCATCAGCTTTTCCTTCACTGAACTGAAGGTGTCCAGTGGCAATTAACCAAAAGTAGGGTATATGTAGCCAAACTCCAATTCCGAATTACACCAGAACGGGGGGATATGTCATCTCCTGTTGACACTTGCTCTAACTGTTATGTTTTCAGCCGGAGTTCTTCAGGAGAAGCTCTGATGGGCCTGAGCTGGACATGTGAGGCGCTGAGAGTAGTGATGAAATCCGAAAAGGGAATCTCACAACAGGAGCTGAAAGAAGTGGTAATAATAATAATAATAATAATAGTTATATTTTTACATTTGTTCAAGGGGGCACGGGTGGTCCAGTCATCTAACACGCCGCGATTCGCTTGCAGAATTGTGTCCGTTGGGCACGCCAGAAACCTATGATTATGGGTTCAAATCCCGGTTCACCCCGATTATGTTTCTAGGTTTGTCAGCACCATACCCGTGCTCGTGGGTTTCACCGAAGTGGTAAACGTCTGAGGCCTGCATCACTTCGGGCTTTCCTCCCACATTAAGCTGACAAGCCGCGATATAACTGGAATACTGTTAAAACCCAACACACTCACTACATTTGTTCAAAGCCAATTCTTTTCAATGCAGGGGGGCACGGGTGGCCCAGTCGTCTAAGGCGCCGCGATTCGCTGTGCAGAGTTGCGTCCCTTGGGCACGCCTGAAACCTATGATTGTGGGTTCGAATCCAGGTTCGCCCCGATTATGTTTCTAGGTTTGTCAGCACCATACCCGTGTTCGTGGGTTTCACCGAAGTGGTAAACGTCTGAGACCTGCATCACTTCGGGCTTTCCTCCCACATTAAGCTGACACGCCGTGATATAACTGGAATACTGTTAAAAGCGGCGTTAAACCCAACTCACTCACTCACTCATTTTTCAATGCATGCTGAGCCTGTACAACTACTTACAGGTCAACGGATCACTGTACAGCTTATTTTCCTTTTTTTAGCTCCCAAGAGAGTACACAACCCGAGCTATGCATTTATATTGTCATCTTATCCTGCCTGGTACCCATTAACTGCTGGGAGAACACTGTGAACTAATTCTCATAATGTCAAGACAGTGTTTCACTCTTAACTTGTTTTAATTATATTATCATTTGTAGACCAGTGTTTGAAATAATTTTAAAACCCAGTTGGGCAGGTGACCCATAAGTGTTGCCCATTTTTCGGTGTCTCCGCCGTGATATTGCTGGAATATTGCTAAAAGCAGTGTAAAGCCATACTCACTCACTCTTAAGGAAGTTGGGGCAGTGGCGTAGCCTAGTGGATAAAGTGAAGTTGAAGAAATAAAGATGTTGTTGTTTTTAAGTCCCACTTTTGTTCGGACCACCGCCACTGTCATGTGACCTTGATGACATGAAAGGTCACCTTCTTCACATCACTGCCTGTTGTCCGAGCTTAAAAAAAATACCTTTGAGGTTTCTGTAGCCAAAGTGGAGAGGCAAGTCTGCGATGGCTAGGTCCTTAAACATGGTAATGCAGGATAAGTATACAAATGTAAAAAATATTTAGATTTTACTGAATTCCCTTACTCCACAAGAATGTTCCAGTATGTATAATGAACTCATCCAATTAATGTTCCATTCTTTGATTTTCCCATACAGGTCAGTGTCCAAGTGTTGCTGGTGTTTGGAGCTTTGGCTGATAGAAACAAGGCCATTGACAAATCTGCTTACCGCAAGCTGCGCAGAGTTTGGAAATGTGTAAGTTTTAGGTGGATCATTTGAAAGTGAAAACATCAGTGACCAAGTCCTCATAGGCCCCACAATTCTCTTTGCTGAGTTGCTTCTGTTAGTTGTGCCAAAATCCTATTATTATTATGATCCTATTACCCGCCAGTCACGACATCGGGTGGATTGTTGTGGTCCCTCTCGGCAGTGGGTGATTTTACATAGCTCTTTAATTACTTTCGCGGAGGTCGCGGGTGACAGCACAGCCACGGTGATTGAATTAATTAGTATCAAGCGCTTCACTGAGTACTGCGGACCGCACCCGTCTCGCGTACAAGAGACGGCAGAGCCGTCTCGCATACACATTACGTCTGCGACTGATTATTGTGTTTTGAATCCCAGATTACCCTAATTATGATTCTTCAATTCACCAGGGTGGGGGGCACAGTACTGTTGTCTTAGGCAATTCGCTCTGCAGATTTGTGTCCCTTAGGCAGGCCAGAAACCTGGGATACTGGGTTTGAATACCTGTTTGCCCTGAATGTTTTTAGATTTGTCAGCTCTATACCCGTGCTTGTGGGTTTCACCGAAGTGGTAAACGTCTGAGACCTGCATCACATAGGGTTTTCCTCCCACATCAAGTTGACTTGCCATAGTATAACTGGAATACTGTTCAAAGAGAGGGTTAGTCTTTAAGTTCAACTTAAAATTAACTCACTCACTCTCTTTTGTGTTCTTAACAGTGTTCAGTGACCATGCAGTCCTTGAGGTTTGCAGCAACAGTATTTGAGGGCTTCAGGGTTATTTGAGGACACGTTGATTTACAGACCGCCGTCATATAGCTGGAATATTGCTGAGTGCGGCGTTAACCAACAAGCAAACAAAGGCTTATTGACAAGGACTCCTTGACTTTCATATTTAATTTTGAACTCTGATTAATATACCTAGAGAGTCTTATGGAATCTGTATTTATGTGGAAATTGGTATTGAATGATTGTTCTTTCTATTCATCTGTTTGTATATTGACTGTATAAGATGACATTTGCAGGTCCCGGGATCAGCTGAGCAGTATGCGCTGGCGCTGGAAAGTCTTGAAGTCTCCATGCATAATGTTTGCACTGTGGCATTGTTGTTGAAATACCTGGTCGCAACCAAAGATCAAACGGGCATTGACAACCACAAGGTAGAAATTATTTTGTCATTTTCTTCTTAATAACTTGTGATACGATCAACCAAGCAGTTAGTTATTACCCCAGTCATACCAAGACAATGTCGCATGGTTGATACAAGTCTTGACCTAGACTGGATAAAGGCTCCAGACCGTGGAGCGTTTAGAAAATAAATACAGTGATCCCTCGCTATTGTGCTCTTCGATAAAGCGCTACTTCGGTTACTACGCGCGGTAACGCATGGCTCCCAAAATTTATGTCCACTTTTAATACTGAGAGTTTTACACAGACATAATTGTATTGTTGTTCGTTGTTCATTTGCACATAACGCTTCTCATTGCATAATCAACCGTTTATCGCTGAATGGAGTTCTAACAATCTGTTTGAAAACATCCGTGGCAAGTTCTACTAGTAAACTTTTCACACTATACATCCTTTGATCTTAGAAGCGCATGCATGCAATAAAAGAGAACCACAAGCGAAGTTTATATTCTTAATTAGAGGGCACTCCAATTTGAGGTGACACTGTCAACTCTAATGTTGCTGTCACAATACGGCGGTCATTCCTTTTGATTCGGATCAAGTAACCGTATCAAGCCAATTAATCTGGCTTGAATGTGTATCTATATTTGTATGAATGTGAATGAATGGGCATCTATATTTGTATGAATGTGAATGAATGCGCATAGTGCTGGTCAAAACTCTCGTTTTCCGTATTTTAAGCAACATGACCAATCAATGCCACTGAAACACTCTGTACATTTGTAATGAATTGTGATTGGCTCTTCACTCATAGCGTCTGTTACTACCATTATCGATCGATATTTTCATGTAAGTAGACTACATTCACATTGAATGTGACAGTTAAGGCTTGTAAATAATAACAAACGGCGAAAACATAATGGATATATATTTTTACACTATGAACGGTAAACAACTTGTATCATTGCAATGTGCGAGACAAGGCGAAGATCGTGAGATTGGCCGAGCGCGCTCCCCCGCCTCGGCCTCAGTTAAATGGCTCATCGTCTATAACGCCCACCAATTATTTGGACCTCATTGGTAGCGTTGTAGCGAGGGACCACTTTATCAGAAGTAGAGACAATGTGCATTCTAACGTGGTCATGATTTTATCAACTTTTGATTTTGGGTGACCATCAAGCAAATCCTTGTGATGATGTTATGGAAAATAAATAAGTTGAACGTTACTTTTGTCTTTGAGTACAGTCATTATTGTAAAGGTGAAAAGTAAAACTCATGTTTTGTGTTTCAGGGAAGGTTCCTGGAGGACTATATGAAAGTCGTGCTGGCAAGCCGGACCAAGCCCCCAGTTCACGTTCTGGTCAGTATCTGGAGCTGTAGCTGGACTGGGTGAATTGTACACTGTATCCCTTTTTGTGAACAGAACCGACTGTGATAATCCATTATGAAGGCTCGGTTACTTGCCTGATGGTGTGTCATTCTGCCCCGGTGGTGTGTCATTCTGCCCTAATGGTGTGTCATTCTGCCCTGATGGTGTTTCATTCTGCCCTGATAGTGTGTCTTGCCCTGATGGTGTGTCATTGTACCCTGATGGTGTGTCATTCTGCCCTGATGGTGTGTCATTCTGCCCTGATGGTATGTCATTCTGCCCTGATGGTGTGTCGTGCCCTGATGGTGTCTCATTCTGCCCTGGGGCGGTCGGGTAGCCTAGTGGTTAAAGCTTTCGCTCGTCACTCTGAAGACCCGGGCTCGATTCCTCACATGGGTACAATGTGTGAAGCCCATTTCTGGTGTCCCCCGCCGTGATATTGCTGGAATATTGCTAAAAGCGGCATAAAACCATACTCACTTACTTACTTACTCATTCTGCCCTGATGGTGTGTCATTCTACCCTGATGGTGTGTCATTCTGCCCTGATGGTGTGTCATTGTGCCCTGATGGTGTGTCATTCTACCCTGCTGGTGTGTCATTCTGCCCTGTCGGTGTGTCATTCTGCCCTGATGGTGTGTCATTCTGCCCTGATGGTGTGTCATTCTACCCTGATGGTGTGTCATTCTGCCCTGATGGTGTGTCATTCTACCCTGATGGTGTGTCATTCTGCCCTGATGGTGTGTCATTGTGCCCTGATGGTGTGTCATTCCACCCTGATGGTGTATCATTCTGCTCTAATGGTGTCATTGTGACCTTGTGGTGTGTCATTCTACCCCGATGGTGTGTCATTGTGCCCTGATGGTGTGTCATTCCACCCTGATGGTGTATCATTCTGCTCTAATGGTGTCATTGTGACCTTGTGGTGTGCCATTCTACCCTGATGGTGTATCATTCTGCTCTAATGGTGTCATTGTGACCTTGTGGTTTGCCATTCTGCCCTGATGGTGTGTCATTCTGCCCTGATGGTTTGTCATTCTGCCCTGATGGTGTGTCATTCTGCCCTGATGGTGTGTCATTCTGCCCTGATGGTGTGACATTCTGCCCTGATGGTGTGTTATTCTGCCCTGAACGTGTGATATTTACCCTGATGGTGTGCCATTCTGCCCTGATGGTGTGTCGTGCGCTGATGATGTGCCATTGTGCCCTGATGGTGTGTCATTCTACCCAGATGGTGTGTCATTCTGCCCCGGTGGTGTGTCATTCTACCCTGATGGTGTGTCATTCAGCCCTGATGGTGTGTCATTCAGCCCTGATGGTGTGTCGTGCCCTGATGGTGTCATTCTGACCCTGTGGTGTGTCATTCTACCCTTATCGTGTGTCATTCTACCCTGATCATGTGTCATTCTGCGCTGATGGTGTGTCATTCTGCCCTGATGGTGTGTCATTCTACCCTGATCGTGTGTCATTCTGCCCTGATGGTGTGTCTCTCTGCCCTGATGGTGTGTCATTCTACCCTGATGGTGTGTCTCTCTGACCTGATGGTGTGTCATTGTGCCCTGATGGTGTGTCATTCTACCCTGATGGTGTGTCATTCTGCCCTGATGGTGTGTCATTCTACCCTGATCGTGTGTCATTCTGCCCTGATGGTGTGTCATTGTGCCCTGATGGTGTGTCATTCTACCCTGATGGTGTGTCATTCTACCCTGATCGTGTGTCATTCTGCCCTGATGGTGTGTCATTCTACCCTGATGGTGTGTCATTGTGCCCTGATGGTGTGTCATTGTGCCCTGATGGTGTGTCATTCTACCCTGATGGTGTGTCATTCTGCCCTGATGGTGTGTCATTCTACCCTGATGGTGTGTCATTGTGCCCTGATGGTGTGTCATTCTACCCTGATGGTGTGTCATTCTACCCTGATAGTGTGTCATTCTACCCTGATCGTGTGTCATTCTGCCCTGATGGTGTGTCATTCTACCCTGATGGTGTGTCATTGTGCCCTGATGGTGTGTCATTGTGCCCTGATGGTGTGTCATTCTACCCTGATGGTGTGTCATTCTGCCCTGATGGTGTGTCATTCTACCCTGATGGTGTGTCATTGTGCCCAGATGGTGTGTCATTCTGCCCTGATGGTGTGTCATTCTACCCTGATGGTGTGTCATTCTACCCTGATCGTGTGTCATTGTGCCCTGATGGTGTGTCATTCTACCCTGATCGTGTGTCATTCTGCCCTGATGGTGTGTCATTCTACCCTGATGGTGTGTCATTCTACCCTGATGGTGTGTCATTCTACCCTGATGGTGTCATTGTGACCTTGTGGTGTGTCTCTCTGCCCTGATAGTGTGTCATTCTACCCTGATCGTGTGTCATTGTGCCCTGATGGTGTGTCATTCTGCCCTGATCGTGTGTCATTCTGCCCTGATGGTGTGTCATTCTACCCTGATGGTGTGTCATTCTACCCTGATGGTGTCATTGTGACCTTGTGGTGTGTCTCTCTGCCCTGATGGTGTGTCATTCTACTCTGATGGTGTGTCATTCTACTCTGATGGTGTGCCATTCTACCCTGATGGTGTGTCATTCTACCCTGATGGTGTGTCATTCTACTCTGATGGTGTGCCATTCTACTCTGATGGTGTGCCATTCTACCCTGATGGTGTCTCTCTGCCCTAATGGTGACATTCTGCCCTGATGGTGTGTCATTCTACCCTGATGGTGTGTCATTCTACCCTGATTGTGTGTCGTGCCCTGATGGTGTCATTCTGCCCTGATGGTGTGTCATTCTACCCTGATGGTGTGTCATTCTGCCCTGATGGTGTGTCATTCTGCCCTGATGGTGTGTCGTGCCCTGATGGTGTCATTGTGACTTTGTGGTGTGTCTCTCTGACCTGATGGTGTGTCATTGTGCCCTGATGGTGTGTCAGTCTACCCTGATGGTGTGTCATTCTGCCCTGATAGCGTGTCACTTAAGGTCTTAAGTGGCAACCAATGGATCTGATGGTCAGCCTGAGTGACTTGATTGATTGCATGTAATCATGACCTGGCCGGCGGCATGGATCGTTGCTCTTCTCAATCACTGCATTGTCTGGTCCAAACACCATGATTATGGAAATCAGCACTTTACTTAGCCAACTCACTTGCTGATGGTAATATTACCAGTATCTTAAACCCAACTCACTTGCTGATGGTAATATTACCAGTATCTTAAACCCATCCCACTTGCTGATGGTAATATTACCAGTATCTTAAAGCCAACCCACTTACTAATGGTAATATTACCAGTATCTTAAACCCAGCCCGCTTGCTGATGGTAATATTACCAGTATCTTAAATCCAGCCCACTTGCTGATGGTAATATTACCAGTATCTTAAAGCCAACCCACTTGCTGATGGTAATATTACCAGTATCTTAAAGCCAACCCACTTGCTGATGGTAATATTACCAGTATCTTAAACCCAGCCCACTTGCTGATAGTACTGATGGTAATATTACCAGTAACTTAAACCCAACTCACTTTGTGATGGCAATATTACCAGTATCTTAAACCTAACTCAATTGCTGATGGCAATATTACCAGTATCTTAAACCTAACTCACTTGCTGATAGTAATATAACCAGTATCTTAAACCCAGCCCGCTTGCTGATAGTACTGATGGTAATATTACCAGTATCTTAAACCTAACTCACTCACTCACACATCATTTGTTTACAGGAGTCTTGTCAGGAACTTCTACGTCATGTGACCCACGGTGACTTCAAAGGTCAAATTTTGCCAGCTACCCAGAAATGCATGCTACGTAGTCCTGAAATATGTCTCCAGAGTAAGTTGTTATTAATTATTGAAGATTCCAAATTAATTGTCTAATTACAATCAAATTCTGTTTGAAAGTTAACTGACCTGTAAAGATGACCGTTTAATATGTCGTCAGCAACCCATGCTTGTTGTAAAAGGTGGCTATGCTTTCGTAAGAGGTGTCTATCAGGTGGTCAGGCTTGCTGGCTTGGGTGATGCATGTCATCGTATCCCGAATTGCCTAGATTGGTGTTCTTGATTTCGATCACTGGATTGTCTGGTCCAGATTCGATTATTTACAGACCGCAGTCTTATAGCTGGAATATTGCAGAGTGCGGCGTTAAACAAGAAACAAACGAAAAATGTATTTGACAGAGCAACCAAACAGGATTGATTCTTTAGAAATGCAAAAGAGATAATGCTATGGGTGGTGCTGTGACTTAAGGCACTGCGTCTCACTCTAGAGAGTTATGTCCCTTAGTCATGACAGGAGTTTCCTCTCATAAATCATTAATCTTTTTTCATTACTCACCGACTTGGTTGATGCATGTCATTGTATCCCAATCGCGTGGATCAGTGCTCATGATTGTCTGGTCCAGACTTGATTATTTACAGACCGCCGTCATATAGCTGGAATATTGCTGAGTGTGGCGTTAACCAACCAACCAACCTTTTTCATTTTGCATATTGCATGTACTATGTTCGAACCAAACACATAACTTGGCTTGAAGAGATTTTCCTTTAAGATGACAAAACAAAATATTGATTGTCGCCTATTGGCCTACAAGTGACTGAATTGTCCGAACCATGTATTGACCAGTGCTACCTGTCATGATAGTTGTAGTGCTATGATTGGCTAAGATGTGGAATATGCCCCAATGTGGAACAGTGATGATCTGTTTCTTATCCTGATGTATCCATGGCCCTGTTCCACAAAGTCAGACCCAAGAAGATCCGGGACAGAATAGGTCTTCAGCAACCCATGCTTGCCGTAAAAGGCGACTAACGGGATAGGGTGGTCAGGCTCGCTGACTTGGTTGATGCATGTCATCTTATCCTAATTGCACGGATCAATGCTCATGATGTCAATCACTGGATTGTTTGGTCCAGACTCGATTATTTACAGACCGCCGTTATATAACTGAAATATTGCTGGGTGCCGCGTTTAACAACAAATGTTATTCTGATCTGTCTGTAATCCTATGTCAAACACTAGGACTACCACAGGCAAACACAAGGACTACCACAGGTTAAGACAATACACTTGATTAGAATAAAGACACCAATATGGCTACTGTGTAGCTGGCGTCAAGGTGAATCGTGATAGAGCCTGTATGATGTGTTTCAGCCATGAGCTACATGATTGCTGGGGTGAAGCTCGATCTCAGCCAGTACTCCCAGGATCTGGCCAAGTTGTTGGGAAGTGAGTTTCGCATTGACCTTTGTTAGTCTACAGTGATGGTGACAGTAGGTTGTTGCCTCTCTGGCATAAATACAGCAGCCTCTTAGTCTTATTGTTGGTTCCAGGTGGAGTTTCCACAAGTTTACACTTCCCCGTGATGATCCGGGTTAGAATTTGTCTTCAGCAACCCATGCTTGCTGTTAAAGGCAACTATTCTTGTCGTTAGAGGCGACCAACAGGATCGGGTTTGTTGATGTATGACATCATGTCCCAGTTGCGTGGATCCATGCTCATGCTATCAATCACTGGATTACCACGTCCAGACTCGATTATTTACAGACCGCCGTCATATAGCTGGAATATTGCTGAGTGTGGCTTTAAACAACACACAAACAGGAGACCCACCTCAGAAGTGAGGTTTTTAAGATGAGTGCAAGCAACTGACGTTGAACAATTACACAGCACTGGAAGAGTAATTCCACACTTTGAACAATTTATCATGGGGTATTCATTTTTGACTGCGGCATGGTGTCTTGATGGGCTAGCACTATGAATTCGGCATTAGTCCGGGAACATACAGACAAACCCGTCAGACAGACAGACAGACGTGCACGCACGCACACACACACACAGACGCGCACGCACACACGCACACACTAACACTCGCGCACGCACACATGCGCACACACTAACACTAACACACACACTAACACACACACACGTGCACGCACACACACACACTAACACACGCACACACACAAGTGTATGCACTATCACTGATGGGTACATTATCAGTGCATCTCACTGACGTCTCTCTTCTCCAGCCCAGCTCATCTCCAAGGATGAGAGGATGCGCCAGACGGCCCAGTCGGCCATCAAGAACCTGGCCAAGCAGATCAGTGACCCCGAGGCTGCTGAGAAACTCGTCACTCACTTCTTCGGTGTTCTCAATGGTAGGAAGTCTCTCGGGTGGACCAGGCTGATACAAACTGGCAACTAAGCCAGTTGGAGTCTTGCGATTCAAGCAATGTCTTGTATCTAAAAACTCACATTGTATTTTGAAATAACTGACGTATGTGTATATTTCTCACAACTTTGTACTTAGGACATTTCAGTGAGTATCATGTCAAAGTTTGTGAAAGGTCGTTCTGTAATGGGATGTTCTTAGCAGTAGTGAGAACTTGTATCTGATATCCGTTGTAATATGCAGCTATTAGCCGACTCGTCTCGCATTAAAACATGGGCTGTGTTCTCGTGGGCAGATGACCATGGAGTGCTCTGATCACTGTGTCGGATTAACGAGACTGATTAATGAGTGATTTCGGTAATTCGTTGCAAATTAGGTGTGTCAGAGTCAGAGTGCGAGACTGTCGGATTAACGGGTCTAAATAGCTCTGATTTAATCAGTTCCGATCACTAGTGTTGGATAAAGCCAATTGTCGGATTAACGAGTGTCAGATTATCGAGACATGTAGTATGTGATAACTGGCATGATAACACAGATAGTGGCATGGCAGACTGTTTGAGGCGGCATTAATCCAACGCGTGCACACTCTGGGTTCCAGGGTCGGAGGGTAAGCTGACAGCCGCGGACCAGAAGCTGAGTGTGCTGCAGGGGGTGGGCAACCTCTTCTACAACACCGTCAGTGGCAGCACGTCGCTGCAGAACCTCAGCATCACCGTCACTGAGTTCTTCCTCACCACCCTACAGCAGGAGGGTACGTCCCCTTTGTGTGTCCTTGTACTGGTTGGATTACCACTATGCAGAGGTGCACGAGAAAAACTGATTTAATTAATTAGCAAATTATGTGAGTCTCAGGTGCTACCAGAGAAAACATTTCCAATGAGACATTACACAAATCACAAAAAAGATGTCTTCATAAAATGTAGCACTCTGAACAGTTAGGGTGGCCTCTTGCCCACGCGGCAATTCAATTCCCATAACTGTGTGTTGAAATTCAGTTTGGCCCGTTTTTTCCTTTTCCCCCTTTTTGTTATCAAAAAAGTATTTACTTGCATGAAGAAAGACACAAATAGTAACATACATTCATAATGTTTGTATTAATGTACTTATGAAAAAAAATTAACAGTAATCTTGACTTAGAAAGGGAAAATGTTAAAAGATGATGCAAAACAGTAGGGTAAGATGACCAATGCAAACACTGCACGGTATAAGCTGCTTTAGTAAATCTTCAGTCTGTGAACATCACAGTCCTGCCTGTAGGGTTCCTCCCCCATTAAACTGGCCTCATCATGACAACCTAGTCACTCTCGCCATGGTTGTGTTGACAGTGCACGAGGGCACCCTGGTCCATGCCCTCGCCATGCTGTCCTTGTGGTGTACCAAGTTCTACACGGTCGTCCCAGACAAACTCATGCAGTGGTTCAAGGTAGGTCACCAGGGTGATGTGAAAGTTCATAATTGCCCTCCTTTTGTCAAGGTTGTTAGGATAAATATGAAACTGTGAACCACAATGTGAACAATGAAAACATGCAGTAAAATAACTTTAATTGAATCAGATGGTTTATCAAGTCCTGGATATTTTAATATCCTGTGTTCTAGTCCCTGATAACAGAGGTCATGCTGTGGACCTCAATTTTGAGTCTGTTGATTTTTAATTCATTCTTGCATCCCTGTGGCCATTACAGATCATACGGTGTTACAGTATCTAAACTCCTTGTGGATTGTGGGTTAGAGTTGGTCCCCTGCAATCTATGCTGGTCATAAGATGGAGAGAGAGAGAGAGAGGGAGGGAGAGAGAGAGAGAGAGAAATAATGCTCTCGCTCACTTGTGAATTTGGCATTGCAGCTGGGAAAAATAGGCATTGCCTATGGGCATTTATTGTAGGAGTAGAGTTCTATCTCTTTATTCAAGCTGTATGACCGTATGTAAATAAAAAGAGACAATACAGTGGTTGATCTATTCAGCATCGATCTACGTAATTAGGACACGATGACATTCATCTACGAAGATAGCGACTCCCTGATCCCGTTAGTCACCTCTTTGGACAAATAGTTCTAAACAGGATCTTCTCAGGATTAATGTCATTGGGAAACATCCTGCACCAATCGGACCATCTCACCATCACTCTATTGTTTTGCAGAAGGGAATAACACTGAAGACAACCACGTCGGCTGTGAGGAACGCCTACATCCTGTGTATGAATGCATCCTTCCACGGTAAGTGCTGGTGGTCGTCATGGTGATCCACCACTGCTGTATGAATGCTTCCTTCCACGGTAAGTGCTGGTGGTCCTCATGGTGATCCACCACTGCTGTATGAATGCTTCCTTCCCCGGTAAGTGCTGGTGGTCGTCATGGTGATCCACCACTGCTGTATGAATGCTTCCTTCCACGGTAAGTGCTGGTGGTCCTCATGGTGATCCACCACTGCTGTATGAATGCTTCCTTCCCCGGTAAGTGCTGGTGGTCGTCATGGTGATCCACCACTGCTGTATGAATGCTTCCTTCCACGGTAAGTACTGGTGGTCGTCATGGTGATCCACCACTGCTGTATGAATGCTTCCTTCCACGGTAAGTGCTGGTGGTCGTCTTGGTGATCCACCACTGCTGTATGAATGCTTCCTTCCACGGTAAGTACTGGTGGTCGTCATGGTGATCCGCCACTGCTGTATGAATGCTTCCTTCCACGGTAAACCTGTGAAAGACTTTTCATCCAAACCTGGTACATATATATTTAGCAAGGACTGAAGTGGTGCCTTTTGCTATTAAGGAATTTTTCAAAATTTGATAATTTTCTTTATAGGAATGTATTGAATTGATATTTTTTTCTGTTTCTGTGGCAACAAGTTTGATTTTGACCCTGTTCATAGTAATGTGTACCTGACATAGAAATATACTATGTTGTGAAGGTGATACTCTGCAGAAAGCAAGTGAAGTGGTCCCGATCCTCATCCAGACGTTGGACAAGGCCCACAAGCAGCCCACCCAGTCACAGATCGTCACTGAGGCTGTCTCCGCAGCCTGTCTTCTTGTCCGTCTCTCATTGGTCGATATTGAGTCAGGTGAGAACATGTTTCCTCCCACTGTTAAAGCTGTTCGCTGCGCCTCCTCCAACTCACTCACCCATGCTTGGGGATCAGCTGGTCAAAATGGCCACATCTCAATAGTACATTGATGGGTGACCTGAATGTTTGCATATCCTCACACAATACTGGTCAGAGTATCCTTTCCCTGTGGGAATTCCAGGTTACAGTTGGTCCCCAGATACCCACGCATGTCCCCAGTAACCCTTGCATGTCCCTAGCAACCCCTGCCTGTCCCTAGCAACCCCTGCCTGTCCCCAGCAACACATGCTTTGTCCCCAGAAACCCATTCTTGTCCCCATCAACCTATGCTTGTCCCTAGAACCCATGCTTGTCCCCAGCAACCCATGCTTGTCCTTAGCAACCCATGCTTGTCCCCAGCAACCCATGCTTGTCCCTAGCAACCCATGCTTGTCCCTAGCAACCCATGCTTGTCCCTAGGACCCATGCTTGTCCCTAGCAACCCATGCTAGTCCCAAGTAACCCATGCTTGTCCCCATCAACCAATGCTTGTCCCTAGCAACCCATGCTTGTCCCTAGAACCCATGCTTGTCCCCATCAACCCATGCTTGTCCCTAGAACCCCTGCTTGTCCCTAGCAACCCATGCTTGTCCCTAGCAACCCATGCTTGTCCCTAGCAACCCATGCTTGTCCCCAGCAACCCATGCTTGTCCCCAGTAACCACTGCTGGTCCCCATCAACCCATGCTTGTCCCCAGCAACCCACCCTTGTCCCTAGCAACCCATGCTTGTCCCTGGAACCCATGCTGGTCCCTAGCAACCCATGCTTGTCCCTAGCAACCCCTGCTTGTCCCTAGAACCCATGCTTGTCCCTAGCAACCCCTGCTTGTCCCTAGCAACCCATGCTTGTCCCTAGCAACCCCTGCTTGTCCCTAGCAACCCCTGCTTGTCCCTGGAACCCATGCTTGTCCCTAGCAACCCATGCTTGTCCCTAGCAACCCATGCTTGTCCCTAGCAACCCCTGCTTGTCCCTAGAACCCATGCTTGTCCCTAGAACCCATGCTTGTCCCTAGAAACCCCTGCTTGTCCCCATCAACCCATGCTTGTCACCATCAACCCATGCTTGTCCCCAGCAACCCCTGCTTGTCCCCAGCAACCAATGCTTGTCCCCAGCAACCCATGCTTGTCCCTAGCAACCCATGCTTGTCCCTAGCAACACATGCTTGTCCCTAGCAACACATGCTTGTCCTCAGCAACCCATGCTTGTCCCTAGCAACCCATGCTTGTCCCTAGTAACCCATACTTGTCCCCAGCAACCTTACTGGATGGGTGGTCAAGCTCTGTGACTTGATGGATTGCCTGTCATCGTCCCCTGGCAGTGTGGAACATTGCTCATAATCATCATGTCAATCACGGGATAGTCTGGTTTAGATTCAATTTATTTACAGGCTGCTGTCATGTAGCTGGAATAATGCTGAGTGCAGTGTTAAACAAGAAACGAACAAATAGAAATCATTTTGATTCACCTACTCACTCCAAAAGTTTTTTTTTTTTCACGTTCTGTATGATTCTTACAACTGTTACAGAAAGTAAACTTGGCACATTTTGGACGACAGTTCTGGACAACAAGAAACAGCTGCTGGTGAACGAGAAGTTTCTGTCGGCCGCTACAGATGAAAGTAAGGGAGACCCATGAAGATCCGGGGTAGAATAGGACTTCAGCAACCCATGCTTGCCGTAAATGGTGACTCTTAGGCTTGTTGTAAGAGGCAACTAACGGCATGTCATCGTATCCCAATTGCATGGATCGATGCTCATGATGTCAATCACTGGATTGTCTGGTCCAGACTCAATTATTTACAGACTGCCGTCATGTAGATGGAATATTGCTGAGTGCAGCGTTAAACAAACAAACAAACATCAAGTAAGTCTTCAGAAACAAAATATGTTTGATAAATATATTAAACTTAAACATTATACAATCTAAAGTTTACTTCAGTTGAATGTCCTAGTGTTAAAATACATTGAGAACCTGTGTAACATACTTTCTTCACCTCTGCTAAAAGTAGCAAATTCCTTGTCTTGAAAGAGTGATCCCAGCAGTCGAGATTATGAAAGACATTTAATAAGAATATATTGAAAAGGTTCTTGAGGACAATGAATGACAATTATATAATCTCCGTTGTTTGCCATGAGGTCAATAAAGCGTTGTATTATCACAAGATTATCTAAAATTTAAAACTAGTGCCCTTGGAAGGCAGTTTGGGAAAAATGTAGATTTTGTTTAGAGTTGTTAGGTTCTTTACATTGTATTCAATCTAACATGATGTAAAATTAAAGCACTTCCTCTTTATTGGTCATTTTACCATTGAAATACAAGTCAGTTGCCAGTGGGTGGTCCAGTCATCTAAGGCACTGCTATTCACTGTGCAGAGTTGCGTCCCTTAGGCACGCCAGAAACCTATGATTGTGGGTTCGAATCCCGGTTCGCCACGATTATTTTTCTAGGTTTGTCAGCACTATACCCGTGCTCGTGGTATTCACCGAAGTGGTAAACGTTTTAGACCTGCATCACTTCGGGCTTTCCTCCCACATTAAGCTGACACGCCGAGATATAACTAGAATACTGTTAAAAGCGGCGTTAAACCCAACTCACTCACTCACAATGAAATACAAGTCACCGTGATCAAACCTCACATTGGTTATAACAATATTAACACTATTAGGGAATTTTGTTATTTCCAATTGGGAAGTTTTCCTGACATTTGCTGCAGACTTGACATTTGCTGTGACAAAACCATACATCACTATGGTCTCCTTCTGTTCCAGCTCTGCAGAACCTTGTGACGCTGGCCGAGAGGCTCATCCTGGACTTCCCCCAGAAGATGACTGAGACTGTGGCAAGGTAGTATATGTCGGCAGTGAGGATGAATGTGTTAATATCAGGAATGTGTCCCCAATACCATAATCTTGTAATGAGAGTGATCCGATGACAGGTCTTGAAACTAAGCGTGAAAGTCAAGGTGTCCTTGCTTCAGTCATATACTAATGGGGGCGGTCGGGTAGCCTAGTGGTTAAAGCATTCGCTCGTCAAGCTGAAGACCCAGGTTCGAATCCCGACATGGGTACAATGTGTGAAGCCCATTTCTGGTGTCCCCCGTCGTGATATTGCTGGAATATAGCTAAAAGCGGCGTAAAACCAAACTCACTCACTCACTCACTCATATACTAATGGAGATTTAGGACTTGAGAGTCAAATACTTTGCCAGCAAACCTCAAGGACACCTTCCCTTTTTTCAAACTTGGTCAGTAGTAAATTCTGTCTGACATAAACGGGGTTACCTTATCACCATACTTGCTGCCAAGATGTTATTGCCAGCATCATTGACTGACTCCCTTTCTCCACATGTGTAGCCCGTACTACAAGATGGTGATCTACTGTTTGACGCGCAAGGCATGGACGGTCAGGAAACACGCGATCAGCTCCACCAATCGGCTGCTCTCCCTGCTGGGCGGGGCCCAGGTATCGCTCTGTCTCATCAGGGAGTTCAACACTCTACTTCATGCACAGAAGGTATAGTACCGGCAGCATCGTATGCTTGTTGTCCCTCCCTCCCTCCCTCCCACCCCCTCTCTCTCTCTCCTCCAACCCTCTCACCCTCCCTTTCTCTCTCTCTCTCTCTCTCTCTCTCTCTCTCTCTCTCTCTCTCCTACTGTTCCCCCTTCTCTCTCTCTATCCCCTCCCACTCACTCACTCACTTTCTCCCACCCTCCCACTCTCCCTTCCTCTCTTCCACCTTCCCACTCCCTCTCTCTCTCTGCCACCCTCCCTCCCTCCCTCTCTCCCTCCCTCCCTCCCTCCCAGTCCTGTTTAGACAGCCATGTCTGGCTAAGTATACAGCTAATGTCTGAATTTTGAATTTAGGAAAATAAGATTATTATTTTTAATATGCCTGCCATGTGCTCTTAGTGTTGATTCCAAGACAAACCCCTGACACCTACATTGGTTGAATATTTACAATGTTGGGTTGTGAAAAAGAAATGACATTATTTTTAAGTGATTTTTGTTTTCAATCATATTCTCTGTGGAATTGTGCTGTATTCTGTGATACTGGCCCTGACAGTCTGTAACTACTTGTGAGGGTTGTGATGATTTAGTCTGTGATGTGATGATTTATTCCGTGTTGTGATGATTTAGTCTTGTTGTGATGATTTAGTCTGTGTTGTGATGATTTAGTCTGTGTTGTGATGATTTAGTCTGTGTTGTGATGATTTAGTCTTGTTGTGATGATTTATTCCGTGATGTGATGATTTAGTCTGTGATGTGATGATTTATTCCGTGTTGTGATGATTTAGTCTGTGATGTGATGATTTATTCCGTGTTGTGATGATTTAGTCTGTGTTGTGATGATTTATTCCGTGTTGTGATGATTTAGTCTGTGATGTGATGATTTATTCCGTGTTGTGATGATTTAGTCTGTGTTGTGATGATTTATTCCGTGTTGTGATGATTTAGTCTGTGATGTGATGATTTATTCCGTGTTGTGATGATTTAGTCTGTGATGTGATGATTTATTCCGTGATGGGATATCTTCTTCTCTTCCAGCTGTCTGACTTCCAGAACTACCAGATGGCGGAAGATGACAACCGTGACGGCGCAGGAGACAGCGCTGTCATCCTCACTCCCAGAATCCTCTCCGATGCTCTGATCACCATCTGCTCGGTGCAGAAAGCTGATGTTAAGGAGGCGGAGTCTATTGCCTTGGCAACGCTACTGACAGCCCATCATCCTTACATAGGTAAAATCCTTTCAGTGTTATTCAACTGGGACCCAGTGTGGGGATCTAGGACAGACTGGATCCCATGCACCAGTCCTTGTTCTAAACTCGAACCCAGTGTCATGATGTCACTGATGAGTAAGCTTTGTTTCATACACTAACCAGTCTGGATGAATTAGACGTCATGTTTTTCCCTTCGTCATGTGAAAAGAAAATGACATGTATGGCAACAGATTTACCACGAATTGTAGACAAACATTTAGCAAGGTTGTAAGAGTAGGTTTGATTTTCGTGGGTTTTTTTCAGCACATGCCAATTCCTGCGCGTGGGTGGATATTCTCAGAAAGCTGAATGTTGACGCAGCCAACTTCGTCCGCTGCCACATCAAGGATTGTCTCAACCTGGTCCAAACCAATGATAATCCCTCGGAGGTAGGATTGTCAGAGTAGGGTCATTTATGTAACAAGCCTTCTTCATAACTGAGGCGGTGGGGTAGCCTTGTGGTTAAAGTGTTTGCTCATCATGCAAAAACACTGATTTGATTCTCCAGATGGGCACAATGTGTGAAGCCCATTTCAGGTGTCCCCTGCCGTGATATTGCTGGAATATTGCTGACAGCAGCGTGAAACCATGCTCGCTCACTACTTCTTCTTAAAAATCCTGAAAATAAAATATTTGCATTTTGGTATGAAAATGCATGACAAAGGTGTGAATCATTAATGTTATGTCCAGAATTCCTCATAATATGGTGTTGTATGTTTGTCACAAGAGGCAACTAAATGGATCGGTACTCTATCCTGGTTAACTGTTGTGGGGTGATGCTCATAATATCAACCACTGGTTGACCCACCTCAGAAGTGAGGTTTTTAAGATGAGTGAAAGCAACTGACGTTGAACAATGACACAGCACTGGAAGAGTAATTCCACACTTTGAACAATTTATCATATAATATCGTGTCATCTCCACAGAGCGTGTGCAATGCGGTGAGCACACTGGCATTTGTGGAGCCGGCTGCCATCTTGCCACCACTGCTGCGTTACGTCCTTGAGATTCTTGGGAATTCGGATCTAACACAGGTCACTCAGACCGAATTCAAGATCTTCCTCACACCTGACGGTCAGCTATACGACAACTCCATCATTGAGAGGTGTGTACAAGACAGCATCTATCAGTCAGTTTGTATACTACTCAAATGTAGTCAATATGAAAGAATTGTGTGTACTCAGACTTGTATTGTATTGTTAAACTCTCAGGTCTTTTATGTATAAAATCCCACTGCTGTCATATAGCTGGAATATTGCTGAGTACGGCGTTAAACAACAAACAAACAAACACGTTGCAGAGGTGCTTATAATCCACGCTGCTTTAAAGAATCTCTTTCAAGTACATGCACAAGTGCAAGAGATGTTTTTTTTAGTTTGTTTCCTAATGTTCATGATTGAGAAAAATATTATGACCTGATTTTGGAATGTGTAATTTGAAATGTTTTAAAATTAAAATCTTGTCTCATATGTTTTTCTGACAACGGAAATATTTTAGTGGACATAATTCATGGGTTGATGTTATTTTTTGTGATGTTTCCATGGTTACAGTGCCATGAAATCTGAGACAAAGGAGACCAACATTAAGCGAGAGAACCGTCTGTACTCCCACAAGGAACAGATGGCAGAGTTGGAGCTGCGGAAGGTGAGGAGTGGCGCTGAGGAACACTCAGATGGGTCGTTCTTGAACCTGACATCACATGGAGAGTCCTCATTGGTTGCCAGGGCAGAATAGAACCTCATGCTTGTATCTCTTGGGTTTCCAGTGCAGTCTAGGTCCCCAGTACCACATGCTTGTATCTCTTGGGTTTCCAGAGCAGTCTAGGTCCTCAGTACCTCATGCTTGTATCTCTTGGGTTTCCAGTGCAGTCTAGGTCCCCAGTACCTCATGCTTGTATCTCTTGGGTTTCCAGAGCAGTCTAGGTCCCCAGTACCTCATGCTTGTATCTCTTGGGTTTCCAGAGCAGTCTAGGTCCCCAGTACCTCATGCTTGTATCTCTTGGGTTTCCAGAGCAGTCTAGGTCCCCAGTACCTCATGCTTGTATCTCTTGGGTTTCCAGAGCAGTCTAGGACCTCAGTACCTCATGCTTGTCTGTCTGGGGATTCCAGTGCAGCCTAGGTCCCCAGTACCAGATGCATGTATCTCTTGGGTTTCCAGTGCAGTCTAGGTCCTCAGTACCTCATGCTTGTCTGTCTGGGGATTCCAGTGCAGTCTAGGTCCCCAGTACCACATGCTTGTATCTCTTGGGTTTCCAGAGCAGTCTAGGTCCCCAGTACCTCATGCTTGTCTGTCTGGGGATTCCAGTGCAGTCTAGGTCCCCAGTACCAGATGCTTGTATCTCTTGGGTTTCCAGAGCAGTCTAGGTCCCCAGTACCTCATGCTTGTCTGTCTGGGGATTCCAGTGCAGTCTAGGTCCCCAGTACCACATGCTTGTATCTCTTGGGTTTCCAGTGCAGCCTAGGTCCCCAGTACCTCATGCTTGTATCTCTTGGGTTTCCAGTGCAGTCTAGGTCCCCAGTACCACATGCTTGTATCTCTTGGGTTTCCAGTGCAGTCTAGGACCTCAGTACCTCATGCTTGTCTGTCTGGGGATTCCAGTGCAGCCTAGGTCCCCAGTACCACATGCTTGTATCTCTTGGGTTTCCAGTGCAGCCTAGGTCCCCAGTACCTCATGCTTGTATCTCTTGGGATTCCAGTGCAGCCTAGGTCCCCAGTACCACATGCTTGTACCTCTTGGGATTCCAGTGCAGCCTAGGTCCCCAGTACCTCATGCTTGTATCTCTTGGGTTTCCAGTGCAGCCTAGGTCCCCAGTACCACATGCTTGTATCTCTTGGGTTTCCAGTGCAGTCTAGGTCCTCAGTACCTCATGCTTGTATCTCTTGGGTTTCCAGTGCAGCCTAGGTCCCCAGTACCACATGCTTGTATCTCTTGGGTTTCCAGTGCAGTCTAGGTCCCCAGTACCTCATGCTTGTATCTCTTGGGTTTCCAGTGCAGTCTAGGTCCCCAGTACCACATGCTTGTATCTCTTGGGTTTCCAGTGCAGTCTAGGTCCTCAGTACCTCATGCTTGTCTGTCTGGGGATTCCAGTGCAGCCTAGGTCCCCAGTACCTCATGCTTGTATCTCTTGGGTTTCCAGTGCAGTCTAGGTCCCCAGTACCAGATGCTTGTATCTATTGGGTTTCCAGTGCAGTCTAGGTCCCCAGTACCTCATGCTTGTCTGTCTGGGGATTCCAGTGCAGCCTAGGTCCCCAGTACCTCATGCTTGTATCTCTTGGGTTTCCAGAGCAGTCTAGGTCCCCAGTATCACATGCTTGTATCTCTTGGGTTTCCAGAGCAGTCTAGGTCCCCAGTACCACATGCTTGTATCTCTTGGGTTTCCAGAGCAGTCTAGGTCCCCAGTACCTCATGCTTGTCTGTCTGGGGATTCCAGTGCAGTCTAGGTCCCCAGTACCACATGCTTGTATCTCTTGGGTTTCCAGTGCAGTCTAGGTCCCCAGTATCTCATGCTTGTCTGTCTGGGGATTCCAGTGCAGCCTAGGTCCCCAGTACCACATGCTTGTATCTCTTGGGTTTCCAGTGCAGTCTAGGTCCCCAGTACCTCATGCTTGTCTGTCTGGGGATTCCAGTGCAGCCTAGGTCCCCAGTACCTCATGCTTGTATCTCTTGGGTTTCCAGTGCAGTCTAGGTCCCCAGTACCACATGCTTGTATCTCTTGGGTTTCCAGTGCAGTCTAGGTCCCCAGTACCTCATGCTTGTCTGTCTGGGGATTCCAGTGCAGTCTAGGTCCCTAGTACTTCACTTGTCTCTCTGGGGAATCCAGATCTGTATGTCCCAGTATCCTATGCTAGTCTCTCTGGGGAATCCAGATCTGTATTTCCCAGTACTCTATGCTTGTCTCTCTGGGGAATCCAGATCTGTATGTCCCAGTATCCTATGTTAGTCTCTCTGGGGAATCCAGATCTGTATGTCTCAGTATCCTATGCTAGTCTCTCTGGGGAATCCAGATCTGTATTTCCCAGTACTCTATGCTTGTCTCTCTGGGGAATCCAGATCTGTATGTCCCAGTGTCCTATTCTAGTCTCTCTGGGGAATCCAGATCTGTATGTCTCAGTATCATATGCTAGTCTCTCTGGGGAATCCAGATCTGTTTGTCCCAATATCCTATGCTAGTCTCTCTGGGGAATCCAGATCTGTATGTCCCAATATCCTATTCTAGTCTCTGGGGAATTCAGATCTGCATGTCCCAATATCCTATGCTTGTTTCCCTGTGGAGATGTAAGGTAATATGAGACAGCTCAAGTCCAGGTGATCTCGTGAATGATGATGAGGTCCCTGTAGACATCAAACAAGAGGTCATCCTCAACACTACTCACATTTGGCTGAAGTGCTTTGGCTTCAGATATTATAATTGATAACCTTCTCAGTCTGCTGCTTGAAGCTGTCATTTTGTAATTACCAGGAACTGGAAAAGAAAAAGGGGAAGAAGGACTCCGGACCAAAACTGACCAAGAAACAGGAAGAGATGGTCGCTGCACAGAAAGAGAAGGAAGCTGAGATCAGGAACAGGCTGCGAGGGGTGAGAGTTATGTCCCTTAGATGATGGTCACAGGCCATCCCTGCTCATGGCCTTGACCCTGTCAGCACCATGGGTTTCCCTTTGCTGATTTTCCTCTACAACATGTGTCACTGATGGCGTTTCTTCCACACTTCGCGATATGACCGAAATGCTGTTTAAACCAGTGTAATGAGTGACCTTCAACATATCCCAAGGTGACTTGCAAATCTTGTGAATTCCAGTGATTCACCATGATGGAGTTAGGATTATTTATTCCTGACAACAGGTTTACCTGTGATGTTAGATTACGGCATTTATAAAGTATTTAGTATTATTACAAAATGAGTTGACCTGTGAAGATCCAGGTTAGGTTTTGTCTTCAGCAACCCATGCTTGTCTTAACAAGCAAACGTGCTTGTTGTAAGAGGCGACTAATGGGATCCGGTGGTCGGGCTCACTGACTTGGTTGATGTATGTCATTTTATCCCTATTGTGTAGATCGATGCTCATGATGTTAATCACTGGATTGTCTGGTCCAGAGCCAATTATTTACAGACCACCATCATATTGGAATATTGCTGGTCTTAAACAACAAACAAACAAAACAAATGAAGATGGTGGCATGGGTCCTATGCACAGCGCACAAGTCACAAATCAGGTGAAGTTAAGCAACGTTGGTTGCGGAGAATCCTTGGATGGGTGACCACGTTTCGGCAGCTTGGCTCCTGTGAGTTTCTAGGGCTACAGTTCTGCCCTACACTGAATCACATGTAACACAAGCGGCGTCTCATTGGGCATGTGTCTTTGTTCGAAATGTGCCTCTGTTCACCCAGCAGTGAATGGGTACCAGATAGGATGAGATGTCATTGTGGTTGTTAACCTTCTAGCACCTAACAGGCAACTGGTTGTATACTCCCCAGGGAGCTGAGAATGATGAGTGCACACTAATCCAGTGACATGGGTAATAATAGTGCTTTGAGCATGCCCATGTGGTGTGGAAATATGCGCAGTATAAATGGCCTGTTATTGTTACTATGAATGAGATCATCTGTTCCACAGCTTGATACAACACTCCAGTGTGCCTGCAGCTTAGTGATGGCTGCTGTCAAGGGCAACAAATCTTCCTTCTGCGTCTACATGAAGGACATCTGTGCGTTGTTGTCTCCCTTGCTTCAGTCCCCCCTGGCAGCTCCGAGGGCTAGTCAAGTATTTGTGGATCTCGGCCAGGCGGCATTCCAAGATGAACTTCAAGGTCAGATAGTGTGATTTCCCAAGGTCATTCTCACAACTGTGTTTCCCAAGGGTATGACATGATTATCTTCATCGTCAAATAGTGTAGTTTCTCAAGGTCATTCTTGCAACTGTTTTTTTCCAAACTGATCCCATGATGATCTTCATGGTTAGATATTATTTCCTCAAATAGTTCTTGGCACAACAAATTTATTCCTTGTTGCCTGGATCTTCACAAAGTAAATATTGAGAGATTTTCTTTTTAATGACATTTTGTGCTTTCAAAGGCTGAAAAAAAGAAAATCATTGGCACATGAACACGTTTCAAAAGCTATTGAACTAAGGGTTAGATGTAACTGTTTTTAATGTGTAAGCCAACCATTTTAGGGCTAAATAAAATATGACGTGATTTTTTTACATCCTTGAAAGTATTTAGTACATCTGACAAGAGGGTATAATTCAATATTAGTGGGCCCCCTTTAGGATCCTGGGAAGGAATTGCTCCCTAGTGACCTATGCTGATCGTATGAGGCGACTTAATGGATCAGGCTGTCAGACTTGTGATTTGGTTGATTGCATGTGGTCGTACCTCGATGGATTGTTGCTCACAATATCGATTACAGAATTGTCTGGTCCAGGCTCTGTTATTTACAGGATGTTGTCATTGCTGAGTATTGCTGAGTGCGGCGATAAATAACAAACAAACAAACAAACAGACAGACAAATAAGATAAACTGAAGTAGTGTGAGCAGTATGACTAATACATGTACTTGTATATTTAAATAGACTGCCTCCGTAGAGTGTCCGCCATGAGAGCGGAATGTCCCTTAAGTACAGTAAACTATGTTTATGACGAACTGAAGGATATAACAAACTGACTGATATAACGAACTTATGGTTTTTGTCCCGATCATTTGCTGTATAGATGTTATATATATGCTTTTAACAAACTAAAATTAGTGGTCCCTTAGAGTTTGTTATAACCGTAGTTCGTTATGAGTGTGTTTGTTATAACCGTAGTTCGTTATGAGTGTGTTCGTTATAACCGTAGTTCGTTATGAGTGTGTTCGTTATAACCGTAGTTCGTTATGAGTGTGTTCGTTATAACCGTAGTTCGTTATGAGTGTGTTCGTTATAACCGTAGTTCGTTATGAGTGTGTTCGTTATAACCGTAGTTCGTTATGAGTGTGTTCGTTATAACGGTAGTTCGTTATGAGTGTGTTCGTTATAACGGTAGTTCGTTATGAGTGTGTTCGTTATAACGGTAGTTCGTTATGAGTGTGTTCGTTATAACCGTAGTTCGTTATGAGTGTGTTCGTTATAACCGTAGTTCGTTATGAGTGTGTTCGTTATAACCGTAGTTCGTTATGAGTGTGTTCGTTATAACGGTAGTTCGTTATGAGTGTGTTCGTTATAACGGTAGTTCGTTATGAGTGTGTTCGTTATAACGGTAGTTCGTTATGAGTGTGTTCGTTATAACCGTAGTTCGTTATGAGTGTGTTCGTTATAACCGTAGTTCGTTATGAGTGTGTTCGTTATAACCGTAGTTCGTTATGAGTGTGTTCGTTATAACCGTAGTTCGTTATGAGTGTGTTCGTTATAACAGTAGTTCGTTATGAGTGTGTTCGTTATAACAGTAGTTCGTTATGAGTGTGTTCGTTATAACCGTAGTTTGTTATGAGTGTGTTCGTTATAACAGTAGTTCGTTATGAGTGTGTTCGTTATAACAGTAGTTCGTTATGAGTGTGTTGGTTATAACCGTAGTTCGTTATGAGTGTGTTCGTTATAACCGTAGTTCGTTATGAGTGTGTTGGTTATAACCGTAGTTCGTTATGAGTGTGTTCGTTATAACCGTAGTTCGTTATGAGTGTGTTCGTTATAACCGTAGTTCGTTATGAGTGTGTTCGTTATAACCGTAGTTCGTTATGAGTGTGTTCGTTATAACCGTAGTTCGTTATGAGTGTGTTCGTTATAACCGTAGTTCGTTATGAGTGTGTTCGTTATAACCGTAGTTCGTTATGAGTGTGTTGGTTATAACCGTAGTTCGTTATGAGTGTGTTCGTTATAACCGTAGTTCGTTATGAGTGTGTTGGTTATAACCGTAGTTCGTTATGAGTGTGTTCGTTATAACCGTAGTTCGTTATGAGTGTGTTCGTTATAACCGTAGTTCGTTATGAGTGTGTTCGTTATAACCGTAGTTCGTTATGAGTGTGTTCGTTATAACCGTAGTTCGTTATGAGTGTGTTGGTTATAACCGTAGTTCGTTATGAGTGTGTTCGTTATAACCGTAGTTCGTTATGAGTGTGTTCGTTATAACCGTAGTTCGTTATGAGTGTGTTCGTTATAACCGTAGTTCGTTATGAGTTTGTTCGTTATAACGGTACTTTACTGTATTCAGCTTTGACCGTGTACATTTCAGGTATTGTTGTGAGCAACGTGACCCTCAGACAGTTGGAGCCAGTGTGTGATATCTCTGTTAGCTGGACTCATGAACCACGTGCTCAGCAAGCAGCCCGTGTGGTCCAGCTGCTGCACTGTGCGGCCGACCTACATGTGGTGCCGGACGAGAGGGAGCAGTCATTGTTCCCGGCCTGTACATTTGCTTTTATTTATTACTTGGTGTGGAGTGTGTTGAGGAAGGGAGGAGCGGCGGTGACGGGAGATGAGGGTGTTTGTGCCCTTGCGTTACAGCTCGTTACTGAGCATGCCAGGATGAGGAAGTTTGGAGAGGACTGCGACACGTGTGGGGAAGAGGTACGTTACAGACATGTTACAGACTGTGTCGGGGATGGGGAAGAGATACGTTACAGTCGTGTTACGGACAGTGTGTCAGGGATGGGGACGAGGTACGTTACAGCCATGTTACAGACAGTGTGTCAGGGATGGGGAAGAGGTACGTTACAGCCATGTTACAGACAGTGTGTCAGGGATGGGGAAGAGGTACGTTACAGCCATGTTACAGACAGTGTCAGGGATGGGGAAGAGGTATGTTACAGCCATGTTACGGACAGTGTGTCAGGGATGGGGAAGAGGTACGTTACAGCCATGTTACAGACAGTGTCAGGGATGGGGAAGAGGTACGTTACAGCCATGTTACAGACAGTGTCAGGGATGGGGAAGAGGTATGTTACAGCCATGTTACGGACAGTGTGTCAGGGATGGGGAAGAGGTACGTTACAGCCATGTTACAGACAGTGTCAGGGATGGGGAAGAGGTACGTTACAGCCATGTTACAGACAGTGTCAGGGATGGGGAAGAGGTATGTTACAGCCATGTTACGGACAGTGTGTCAGTGATGGGGAAGAGGTACGTTACAGCCATGTTACAGACAGTGTCAGGGATGGGGAAGAGGTATGTTACAGCCATGTTACGGACAGTGTGTCAGGGATGGGGAAGAGGTACGTTACAGCCATGTTACAGACAGTGTGTCAGGGATGGGGAAGAGGTACGTTACAGCCATGTTACAGACAGTGTGTCAGGGATGGGGAAGAGGTACGTTACAGCCATGTTACGGACAGTGTGTCAGGGATGGGGAAGAGGTACGTTACAGCCATGTTACAGACAGTGTCAGGGATGGGGAAGAGGTACGTTACAGCCATGTTACAGACAGTGTCAGGGATGGGGAAGAGGTATGTTACAGCCATGTTACGGACAGTGTGTCAGTGATGGGGAAGAGGTACGTTACAGCCATGTTACGGACAGTGTGTCAGGGATGGGGAAGAGGTACGTTACAGCCATGTTACAGACAGTGTCAGGGATGGGGAAGAGGTACGTTACAGCCATGTTACAGACAGTGTCAGTGATGGGGAAGAGGTATGGTACAGCCATGTTACAGACAGTGTGTCGGGGATGGGGAAGAGATACGTTACAGCCATGTTACAGACAGTGTCGGGGATGGGGAAGAGGTACGTTACAGCCATGTTACAGACAGTGTCGGGGATGGGGAAGAGGTACGTTACAGCCATGATACAGACAGTGTGTCGGGTATGGGGAAGAGATACGTTATTAACAATATTAAGGATGAGCCTACAGTTTCTTTAAGGAGTAGCGTAGCAGTTTAAGCGTTCTCTGATGACGCCGAAGATCCAGGTTCGATTCCCGACATGGGTACATTGTGTGAAGTCCATTTCTAGTGTGCACCACCATGATATTGCTGGAATATTGCTAAAAGCGTCGTAATACCATACTCACTCACTATTACCTTAAAATGTATACACACCCATAAATAATTCTGAAATTTGATTGAAAAAAAAATGTAAACAGTTACTTGAAAGAAAACATAAGCTCATATCAGTCCTCATAACAGTTCTTTCTCCTTTTTTTTTGCCTACTGTCTTTTGGTATTCTGAGCAAGAATTTCTGTATTACTAAGAATTATATTAGCCTGCTCAAAGAATAGATAGCAAGACATGATTACGAAGGATACTGTTGAAGATGTTGGTTCTTGTGACAGTGATGTCATCAGTGAGACATGTATGGCTTGATGTGACGTATGTCCTTCCGTTGCACGTCCAGTACGACCCGAGTCAGCTCCCTCTGAGGCAGCTGCTGGAGCTGTGTCTGCAGGTGGTGGGCACGATGCCGGGGAGTTCACAGCAGCACGCCACGCAGGCCCTACGGGAGCTGGCGTGTTGCAGCAACGGCGACACGGGCTGTGCCACAGTCAGCAAGGAGGAGATCACAGTCCTGCTGGAGGGGCTACAGTCACCCTGCACAGCTGTCCGGGATGCCTCGTTACAGGTGAGATAATCCTCGTTACAGGTAAGCTGTGCCTTGTCATGGGTAGGCATGGTGTTGTTACAGGTAAGCTGTACCTGTTTGTAGGTAAACTGCCTCATTGCAGGTAAATGTGCCTATTACAGGTAGGCTTTGCCTCGTTACAGGTAGTATGGCCTTGTTACAATTAAGCTGTACCTGTTTGTAGGTAAATTGCCTCATTGCAGGTAAATGTGCCTATTACAGGTAGGCTGTACCTCGTTACAGGTAGGCTGTGCCATGACGTTGTTACATGTTATCTGCCTTGTTATAGGGGCACAAGAATGCATTATACCGGACACCTTCCACCATTTTGGTAAGGGATGTGCACGAGCTCATTCATAAGTTAAGGTCTCCAAGTTTTTCAGACACCATTTTTGTCATCTCGCTAAAATAACGGGGTTTAGGAGGCTTGCGCCCCACGTAATGGCTTGAATTAAATGCTTTCAGAAGTAAATGTAATGTTTAATTACCAAAGTAGATCCAGAATATTACATGTGGCTGCGACGGATGTCATTGATGAGGTTGTCACATGCCATTATGGAACTTCTTTTTTCGAGTACTGATGATGTCCAATTGCTAATGTTTATGCATTGCTTTGACATTCAGATTCAAAGGTTTAATCATATTTACCATACAAGTGCAAGCGGGGTTATTTTATTTGTTTATTTTGAGCTTTATCAATGTAATGTCATCCTAGTTTTCAATTAGTGATGCTGTCGTGTGTGGCTTTATTAGAAGCATCAAACAAACATGGAGGATAGATGTCCGGTATAATGCATGTGTACTGTTGTAGGTTACTGCTTGGCTTCTGAAGATGGATTAATGTGTGCAAATGTTGTTCCGATTAATTGATTCCATTGATGACTGATTTCAGTTTCTATGCAAGTAATCAATTATAATATTTCTGATTGCTGAGTTGACTGTCTGTATATGACATTTTCCCCTTCTCCCCGTTGTTCAGTGCTTACAAGCTCTGGAGAATGTCCTGCCAAACGTAGATGACAACTTTGATCTTGGACTGAATATTGCCAAAAGAGTGTGGGTCGCGTCAAATGATGTTGAAGACCATGTGAAGAGATTAGCAGAAAAGTAAGTAAAACGAGCAGTGTTGATCAGGGGTTTGGGCCGAAATGCCACCTTAGTCAGTTGGATTTGGTCAGAAGAGCACAACAACACCCTATAAATGTGTATGACCCGTGAAGATCCAGGCTTGAATAGGTCTTCAGCAACCCATGCTTGCCGTGAAGATCCAGGCTTGAATAGGTCTTCAGCAACCCATGCTTGCAGTAAAAGGTGACTACGCTTGTCCTAAGAGGCGACTTAAGGAATCGGGTGGTCAGGTTTACTGACTTGGTTGATGTATGTCATCGTATCTTAATTGCGTGGAACGATGCTCATGATGTTAATCACTGGATTGTCTGGTCCAGACTTGATTATTTGCAGACCGCCGTCGTATAGCTGGAATATTGCTGAGTGTGGCGTTAAACAAGAAACAAACCTGCTTCCTGACCCACTGTTTCCTGAAAAAGAATTGGATTATAATACTAATGGTATTTTCCCCCTAACTGATCGGAACTGAAACTGCCTTGGTTGTTTAATAATGAGACAAAATAACCATCAAAGTTGTACGAGAAGTACTACTTCCTTCACTACATTGGTGGATGAGTAGGCTAGTTAGTAAAGCATTAACTTGGCTGTTTACATAATGTTTACAGAAACCAGGTGTTAGGTTAAGTTAGCTGTACTTTTTACACTCAAACTGAAAAAGGCGGATAAGTGGTCATGGTTAATTAGTAGATATCAAATATATCAACACTTGGCAATCCTCTTAATTTTATGGACCCGTGAAGATACGGGCAATCAATGCTTGTTGTAAAAGGAAATTGCTTGTCGTAAGAGGCTTATAACGGGATCATGTGGTCAGGCTCGCTGACTGGGGTGATGCATGTCATCGATTACAATTGCGTAGAACGATGCTCATGATGTCAGTCACTGGAATGTCTGGTCCAGACTCGATTATTTAAAGACCGCCGTCATATACCTGGAATATTGCTGTGTGCGGGGTTAAGCAACAAACAAACAAAAATAAAAAAAAGTTTGATGTTTTTATCGAGTCGGGTTGATATATTTGATATCAAAAGACGTTCAGGTGATATTGTCTATCTATTCAAAGGGGGAATGTGATGTTATGGTGTCAGGAACTGTACCCACAGGAACATGTTACATCTTTTACGTGGCGATTCCCAAATTTAAACAATATCTTAACCCTAAAATCTGTACATTAAGAACTTCATGTGAAACCAACAAATGGTATACAATCAACAATTGTATTACAAAATAACTAGGTTTACAAATCAATACAAAATACTGCACAGCAATTACAATGGCAGGACACAATAGAGTGGTAGTACAATATTCAATGGCAGTATCAAATGTGAGAGCAGTGGAAATGACTATGACAATAATCACATCGCAGCAACAGTGGTCAAGCTTCCGAGATAGGCCAAGGCTGAACACCAAGGTGTAAAAGTGATCTTCACACGAAAACTGGTCTTTATGAAATGTGAGATGAGACGGGGACACACCTGCTCCACTTATAGTCTAACCAGCTTTGATCACTTTCTTCAAAGTACTTCACCAGTCCAGTGTCACTAGAACATCACAGAATATTCCACGTTTCTATAATGCTTGACATCCATCCATCCATGCTATACCAGAAGTATACAGATAATTCAAGCATCTAAATATAATAACTTCCTCACCACTGCTTACAGTAAATAGTACTACATTCTTGACAACTAATCATTGTCGGAATACAATGCAATGAACTTCCTCTGAATCTCAACAGAAACTATGTAACAGTGTTTGACTATAAATTACACTGCCATATAACACGTTTGATATTGACTTGTAGACTGAAGGAAGATCTAGATCTGGAGGAGCCATACGAGGAGTTGAGCAGTGCGTTAGTGGAGGATGTTATCCATGACGAGGCAGTGATCCGCCGTGCCGCTGCCGAGACACTGGCCCAAGTGCTGGAGGTTCACCGGGAATTTGTCCCTCCCACAGTGCAACTCTTGCTGCAGAAGTATGAGGACAAGTTATTTGTGAGTACATCAGTCATACCCCCATCAGCTTGGATTCCACACATTGAGAAATGCTTGGTCAAAACAGCATTAAAATCATGTATCAAATTCCTCTAAATTAGCAAAGCCTTTCACTCACCAAACTTGCATATGAATACATCGAATACATCGATTATATCGATAGCCTACTTGTAACAATGGTTACGGATGACCTATGTGAACTGTACACGTTTAATATCTTAACAAATGGCGACAGTTTTGATGTTGAGATGACGAAACTTAATGAAATGCACACAAATGATGTTTATGAAAGTTTTAAGACATGTTCGGTAATTTTCTCATTGAAACAAACGATGATAAGAAATAAAAACAACATGAGAAAAGTGCAGGGATGTGAAACAGTAGTCCTCGGAAAAAATCATCTTCCGCGTAAAAATTTAATTAAAAAAATTTTAAAAAACACTCTGAAAAATATGATCGAAAACCGGACATTTGGCGCGGATTGTCCTGTTTTCGATCAGGGCTTTCACCAACAAAGGTTTTCGGACATCATACGTTTTCTGTCACGAAACGTGGGGTGTGGCGTCACACATAAATTGTAAATACTCAGAGTCAGCTGATGGCTTGTTTTTTAAGATGAAGTTGTCTTTTAGCCTGTAAGTGAATGAGATGTTTTACAGTTGTTCATGTGATAAGAGAAAAAACTATGAATGTTTCTTCAGCGTCCAAAACCCCATGTCCCGGGGATATATGTTGTATTAATGTCTTATGTTTGCAATGGAGTTTTGTTTTTTTCATCAAAAGGTAAGTACAAGGTAAGTTTTTTTCAATATGCTTCAACATGGGGAAAGGGTCAGACATTGCACGCTTGTGACAGTTGTCCTTGTGTCTGGGGGATGGGGGTTGAAGTTTATGGCAGTATTCCTCCCAGACCTGGCGGGTAGCCAGGTGCGCGAAAGCTATGCCCGATTTTTTAAAAGTACTGATTTAACTTCGAAATTTTACTGCATCTGCCATCTTGTTTATTTGACTTATTGACTTTTGCCATTGACTTATTACATTTCTTGGTGTGAATGTTGTCCAAACTGCACGAAATTGCTTAAAATGCAATCAAATGTTTTAAAATTTTCTGGGGGGGCATGCCCCCAGACCCCCCTAGACTTTTCCTCTTTTTTTCGGGAAAACCTGCTCACATCCCTGAAAGTGAAAAAAATCTAAAGCCATCGGTTCCTAATAAGTATAAGAGGTATGTAATTTACAGTTAAACTACATCAAATTTCTAAACACACTAGGTTTATCTCCTAATTACTTACTTCAAGCCCCAGGTACTTCCTTTGTCAGGTTTCAATTGGAACTGTGTCACCTGTTGTCACTGACTGACTAATCACTGACCTCACATATTATATTTATGTGCACATTCCAGGAAAACTTGCAATGATTAGGCAAAAAAGATTAGAATTGGCAACAGAATCTTGGGAGGACATTATGTTAAAGAGGTTAGCACACATGTGCCTTTTAGAATGGTAAATGGTCTGTGTTAGGAAGAAACACTATGTACAAGGCTGACTAAATACAATGTTTATTCCTACAATAAGATATTTACCATCTCAAAATACACTTCTGTGGTAACCTCTATTCATATTGCAGATATTGCATTGTCAGCAAAATACTCTATGTGTGGATATTATAATATTTCTTTCCCAATTTTCCTGCCACGATGCATTAAATTTGAGGGAATTTTCTGTCATCCCATTATTCACTCCTCCCCCCCTCAGATGCCGCCTCCGCAGCTGGACCAGTTCGGGCGTTTAGTCGAGGAACAAGCCCCAGACTTGTGGCACGCCAGGTCGGGTATCGCTCTCGCCCTCCACAAGATGGCAGCACTAGTCCCGCAGGACAGCATATCCGATCTGTTCGACTTCTACGTTCCTAACGCTCTCGGAGACAGGAACCCTGACGTCCGCTCCCAGATGCGAGATGCGGCACTGTCCTGTGTCAACACCCACGGCAAGGTAGGGCCCCCTACAGAGGGGTTGATAGTGTAGTGTAGTAACCATTCTGTTTGTTCATGTGGGACACTCCCCGTGGTATGTTCACTGGACACTGTCCTGTGTCAACACCCACGGCAAGGTAGGGCCCCCTACAGAGGGGTTGATAGTGTAATAACCATTCTGTTTGTTTATGTGGGACACTCCCCGTGGTATGTTCACTGGAACACTGTCTTGTGTCAACACCCACGGCAAGGTAGGGCCCCCTACAGAGGGGTTGATAGTGTAGTGTAGTAACCATTCTGTTTGTTCGTGTGGGACACTCCCCATGGTATGTTCACTGAACACTGTCCTGTGTCAACACCCACGGCAAGGTAGGCCCCTACAGAGGGGTTGATAGTGTAGTAACCATTCTGTTTGGTCATGTGGTATGTTCACTGAAAGACATTGAACTCAACTCACTCTTTCAAATTGTTGTTTGACTCCCCTGGGAAATGTCATTGTTAAATTGTTGATGGTTGAATGTAGAAGTGCTGATACAGGTTTTATTGTTTGAATTGTTGGATGGGGATTCCTTAGAAGTTGATGGATGACATAGTAAACACAAATTAGCTTTTCAACTTCTTTATTTTACTGTAATAGCGACGTTTGACTTTAAGCGGTTGTTGTTCAAGAGCTATGATGGCTCTGTATGCAGGTTTTTCTATAATGTCATGCGAGTTCTGATGTGTAGCATCATGTTACGTTATGAAGAAAGTAATCCTTTGACGCGCTTGTTTGCAGGAGAACGTGAATGTGTTGTTGCCAGTGTTTGAGAACTTCATGGCGAATGCGCCCGACACCGCCCAGAACGACACAGTCCGACAGAGCATCGTCATCCTCATGGGAACACTGGCCAAGCATCTGGACTCGGACAACCCCAAAGTCAAACCAATAGCTGCCCAGCTGATCAGCGCCCTCTCTACCCCGTCACAGGAGGTGAGTGTCGTCACTGCACCAAGGAATGTGAATGCAAACCTAGCAGCCTTGTGGACAGCTTGGGTTGTATACTCCCCAGGGAGCTGAGAATGCAATTGGAATACATGTTGATCCATTGACTGGAGCAATAATGTCATGGACGTCTTAAGGGGTAATGTTGGGACCTAAATTCGAGGGATCATATGCTATGTATTAATCATTAACAGTTTAAAGTGGCCTGACTGGATAAGTGTTCTCATGCACTACCCTGACTGTCTACTGCTGTAAGATTACTGAAAGAGAAACCCATGGGAATTCTGAGCTAGAATTATGCTGGTCGTAAGAGGCGACTTAATGGATTGGGTGGTCAAGCTCAATGACAGGGTTGGTGGTACCCTGACGGAATGCTCACTGCTCATAATATCAATCACTGGATTGTCTGGACCAGTCTCTATTATTACAGGCTGCACAAGAGATTTCTAACAACTTGCTCTCATGCTACCCCCTCCTAACAGGTGCAGGAGGCTGTGGCCAACTGTCTGCCACCCCTGGTGCCATCCATCAAGCAGGGTGCCCCCGACCTGGTGCAGCGTCTGTTGCATCTGCTGCTGGAGTCGGACAACTACGGCGAGCGCCGAGGGGCTGCCTACGGCCTGGCCGGTCTCATCAAGGGGATGGGACTGCTGGCCCTGAAGCAACAACAAATCATGGACACGCTGACGGCAGCCATTCAGGACAAGAAGAACCCACGCAAGAGGGAAGGTAGGCGGGTGAAGGGTAGGGGTGTCACCATAAATCGAAATATCGATATATTGCTATTGGTAAGCAATAAGTCAATAAATCGATTGTTAAATCAGTTTCCGATCAATAGTATCAATTTCAGTTAGGAATATTTCGATTTTATTCACCATATCATGTGACTGAAACACGCTCGCGAACGCAGCCAAGTGAGGATTAGAGTTAACTGCCCTTGATCCTTAGCAACCGAACTTTCTTAAAGTAAAATGGCAGAGGGTGACAGTCAAGTGGAGTTTGTGATAAACTTGGGTGGAAAATTGAGGTTTTTTTCTTTAAATTTTAGGGTAAAGAAAAGATTAATCAGTCATATCTCAAACTTTTTATTTGTTGTTATGGTTATCACATTCAAAGGAAACTTCTGTTCCTAGGTTTAATTCAACTCTAAAATCCATCTAAAATGATACACTGAAAACTATCGATATTTATCGCAATAGTTGCTTGCAATATCAATAGTTATCGCAATAGTGATTTCCAGACCAGTAGCTAGGTGCTGGGGAAGGGGTTAGTGTTAGAGCTTTCCCGGGTCCGACAAATCTGTTGTATCATATGATTGGTTCAAGTGCCAACTAGAGTGGGTGTTGATGGTCACATGTAATTGAGCTGATTGTGTGTTTGCTATCTACACCTGTTTGCCTGTATAGGAGGATGGCTGTACGATTTGCCGGTGTTAAGAGTCAGCATTACTCATGAGCATAATTTTAAGAGTTATCCAAGAGTTTGATTAAGGAGATTGCAGTGTTATTGATTATTTAACTGTGAGTGAGTGAGTGAGTTGGGTTTAACGCCGCTTTTAACAGTATTCCCGTTATATCGCGGTGTGTCAGCTTAATGTGGGAGGAGCCTGAAGTGATGCAGGTATTAGACGTTTACCACTTCGGTGAAACCCACGAGCACGGGTATGGTGCTGACAACCTAGAAACATAATCGGGGCGAACCGTGATTCAATCCCACAATCATAGGTTTCTGGCATGCCCAAGGGACGCAACTCTGCACACCGAATCGCGGCGCCTTAGAGGACTGGGCCACCCGTGCAGTCCCTTGGGTGTTTTATGGGCACCAGTACTGGCTGCTACAAACATGTTATGGGACACAATACAATATGATAAGAAGTATTTTGGATGCAAATCGCGTCAAACATGCTGGATTTCTGTATCATGTGATACATCGGGTACCTGACTCTGGTTGCAGGTGCCCTCTTTGCCTTCGAGATGCTGTGCAATATGCTGGGGCGGCTGTTTGAGCCCTACATCGTGAACATCATCCAGCACCTGCTGCTGTGTTTCGGAGACAGCAACCAGTATGTGCGGGAGGTGAGTCATATAACTGCTCAGACTACTGTGTTACTCACAGGCTGTCTGAATAAGAAAATTTAATGGGAAGGATTTTCAAGGAAGTGCATTCTTTCAACATGCATATTCTTTTAAAAATGTAATATAACAATTTAGATGCACATAAAATGCCTTTAGGTATTATTTTGAAAAATATTAAGAGTGAGTGAGTGAGTGAGTATGGTTTTATGCTGATTTTAGCAATATTCCAGCCATATCATGGCGGGGCACATGGAAATGGGCTTCACACATTATACCCATGTCAGGAATTGAACCCGGACATCCGGTGTGACAAACGAACGTTTAACCACTAGACTACCCGATCTCCCCAAAACATATTAAAATATTTCTAGAGATGATGTTTGTGTTCAGGCAGCGGATGACTGTGCGAAGGCGGTGATGCGGAACCTGAGTGCCCACGGTGTGAAGCTGGTGCTGCCGGCGCTGCTCAATGGCCTGGAGGAGGACCAATGGCGGACAAAGACAGGTGAGACACAACTTACTCCAGGGATGTCAAACTTCAGGGTCTGACGACCAGCTCTGTGGTCTTGTAGATAGAGCGTCTGCCTGGAGAGCAGAAGATGATGGTTTAACCTCTGGACGTGTCGTACCGAAAGACATGACATGACTGTACTTGTTACCTGCCACTAGACATTAAGGGAATAGAAGAAGGATGACTGGCTCCTAGTCAGTGTACTGTGTCTGAGTTGGGTATCCATGTTAAAGTGCGCCATGGTGACAGTGGACTAGCATTATAAAATCGGCATTAGTCCTGGACTTCTACAAGCAGCCACATACGCCTGCAAATGCAATTATCTTGATTTTGACGTTTAACCCTATTTCACATCGCATCAGGTTCTGACTGTTAGGCATCTTCTAGCAGAGACTAGGAGGCCACAGTGAAACAATGGAAGAGTACTGCTAAAAAATTATGATCATATTCACCGAAGAATACCCATTTGTCTCCCTGTCCTCAACAATATTTTCAATTTTTCGCAATCAGTGAAGTACAGCAAACTACGGTTATAACGAACTCAAGGGGACCACTAATTTTAGTTTGTTATAACCGTTGTTCATTGTAAGCATATATACAGGATATACACAGCAAATGCCTGTTAAAACTTATATACATAGTTTACTGTACTTGTCTGATTGGCCTGTGTCTGTCTGCCTGTACAGGGTCGGTGGAGCTGCTAGGTGCCATGGCCCACTGTGCCCCCAAGCAGCTGTCCGCGTGCCTGCCCAACATCGTGCCCAAGCTGACGGAGGTGCTCACAGACTCACACATCAAGGTGCAGAGGGCGGGCTCACAAGCTCTCATGCAGATCGGGTCTGTCATCAGGAACCCTGAGATTCAAGGTGAGTATCTGTGACTGGTGTCCAATTGTTCGAATTAGATTTTTATGATTTTTTAGAAACCTCAAGCGATGAAATCTGGACTAGTTTTCATTTTGGTACAACTACATAGATCACTTTTAAAAGGGGAACCTGTGTAGATCCGGGGTAGAATAGGTCTTCAGCAACCCATGCTTGCCGTAAAAGGCGACTAACAGGATCAGGTGGTCAGACTCGCTGATTTGGTTGATGCATGTTATCGTATCCCAATTGTGAAGATCAATGCTCATGATGTCAATCATGGATTGTCTGGTCCAGGCTCGATTATTTTCAGATCGACGTCATATAGCGGAAATATTGCAGCATTAAACAAGAAACAAACAAACAAACAAATAAAGGGACCATTTGGAAATATTCAAAATTTCGGATTCATGTTAGATAACTCAGAGGAGCTTCTGTGGAAGGACAGGTCCCATGTACCTGGTGCTTTTAATGTAAGTTTTTATAGAGGGCCAACATGGAGGTCTAACGCGTAGTAGGACCAAGATGTGACCTTGATGGGGTAGCCCAGGGGGTAAAGCATGGCTCACCATGCTGAAGGCCAGGGTTTGATTCCTGTGAGGTACAGTGTGTGGAGCCCAGTGTTGGTGTACACCACCAATATTTACAGGGGGGTCCGGTAGCGTAGTGGTTAAAGAGTTCGCTTGTCACGTCAAAGGCCCGGGGTTCAATACCCAACATGAAGCCAATTTCTGGTGTCCCCAGCCGTGATATTGCTGGAATACTGCTAAAAGCAGCATAAAACCACAGTCACTCCATTATTTACAGACCACTGTCATGTTGCTGACAAACAAACCGACAGCATGAATGCCTCCTCATAATATCAATCACTGGATTGTCTGATCTAGACTTGATCATTTAGAGGTTGCAGTCATATGATTGCGTGTCATCTACCCAAGGTGGATCGTTGCTCATTGTTAATCACTGGTTTGTCTGATCCAGACTGGATTGGTACAGGCCGCTGGTATGTCGTAACATCACACAAGTAACACACTCACTCATACTTCTTTATCCATCCTGTGATTGACCTGCTGTCACTAAGTTTGCCAGTTATCCTCCGGGTCGGTCGGGTAGTCTAGTGGTTAAAGCGTTCTCTCGTCACGCCGAAGACAAGGGTTCGATTCCCGACATGGGTACAATGTGTGAAGCCCATTTCTGGTGTCCCCCGCCGTGATATTGCAGGAATATTGCTAAAAGCGGCGTAAAACCATACTCACTCACTCACTGTTATCCTCCAGCTATTGTGCCCGAACTGATCGATGCCCTTCAGGACCCGACCAAGAAGACCACGCCCAGTCTTCACATCCTGCTCAACACCAAGTTTGTCCACTTCGTCGACGCTCCGTCGCTGGCCCTCATCATGCCGGTCATCCAGCGAGCGTTCCAGGACCGGACGACGGACACCAGGAAGATGGCCGCACAGATCATGGGCAACATGTATTCTCTCACTGACCAGAAGGTCAGTGTGGCAGTAGTCGCGCCATCTGTGTTGTGCCTCACTATCAGTAGCTGCCAAATTAACGGGCTAATTATGTGTCAGTTAGCTCACCTGACTGATAGTCGGTTAATAATTGATTAATGATAAAAGTATTCTGTTTGTATGTTGATGAAACATTAACTATATGCACCTGCAATTAATAAATTGATGCTAAATATGAACTAGGCTGATCCATTAAATGTTTGAAATTGAATGTTCTTCCTTTTCATTGTCCATGTTAAGGCTAAAAAAATATAAAAATTGGTTCACAGACAATGGCTTTTGAAAATATAGTGCAGGCGGGCGGTGTTTTTTTTTTGTTTTTTTGTTCATACTACTATGTAACCAAATAAACAGATGTGTAACCAAATAAACAGTCGTGCAAAAGGGCCTCGCTACATAAATTTATTCTTTGATGAGTAAAATACTGGAATACAGTATTTGACTACTGTTGGACTTGACATATTTAAGGATTTTTTTATTGATTTTTTTTAGATATAAATAAAAATGAAACGTGCAGCGAACTTTATGATGATGTGGGCGGTGCCTGAGAACTAAGACTATTATTTTTTTAGCCTAATAATGGTTATCTTTATATATGTTAACATTTCTGTAGAAGTGAATTATAAACTTTGTATCGATATTCATCAATTTGTATCAAAACAGAATCAATATTACCAATTTATCAATACACAATGACATTCAGAATGTAGGCCATTGATTCACTGACTGATTGCTCCCCCTGTACACCATTGACTGACTCCCCCCTTCTCTGTGGCGGCAGGACCTCTCACCGTACCTGCAGTCTGTGATTCCCGGACTCAAGCAGTGCCTCCTGGACCCCGTGCCGGAGGTGCGGAGCGTGTCGGCCCGCGCCCTGGGGGCCATGGTGAAGGGGATGGGGGAGAACATCTTCGAGGAGCTCCTGCCCTGGCTCATGGAGAACCTCGTGTCGGAACAGAGCTCCGTCGACAGATCTGGTGCTGCACAAGGTGAGGGACACATGCTGGTCAGGGCCCAGTCTCAAACTGATCTTAGCACTATGACTGTCGTAAGTCTGTGGTTAAGCATGGGAGTTATAAATGTCTTAGCACTATGACTGTCGTATATAATCTATACTTAAAAATGACTGTGATTGTCATGAGTGCGATTGTCATGACTTTATGTTAACGTATCAGTGTTTTGCTTGTCTTAGAGCAGAAGGTCTGTGGTTTTTTGCCCTGGCTGTGTCATACCAAAAGATCTTAAAAGATGGTACTTGTTGTTACCCTTCCTGGCGCTCAGCATTAAGGAGATAAACAAGGAGTGGTCAGCTAGAGTATACTATGTCTGAGTGAGGTATCCATATTAAACTGAGACATGGTATCTCACTGGGTTGGCACAATCAATCCAACAATAATCCTGACTATCACGTTAACCTCCATTTCACCTCGACCCATGAAGATCCAGGTTTGAATAGGTCTTCAGCATTTCATGCTTGCCGTAGGGGTGACTATGATTGTCGTAAGAGGCGACTAACTTGGTCAGGCTCGCTGACTTGGTTGAAGCATGTTATCAATCCCAATTGTGTGGATCATGCTGGGTTAAGCAACAAGCAAACAATCTTCTAACAAGGTTCTACCAGAAGCTGAGACTATTTCAGTAACCTTTCTTACCCAGGTCTGAGCGAGGCCATCGGCGGCATGGGACTGGACAAGCTGAAGAAGCTGATGCCCGGCATCATAGAGACTGCAGAGAGAGACGACATCGCGCCCTTCGTCAGAGACGGATACATCATGACCTACATCTATCTGCCCACAACATTCGGCAGAGATTTTGCGATTTTCGTAGGCCCTATTCTACCATCCATCTTGAAGGTAGGTGGAAATTACACTGTTCCAGGGTAGCTTCTGATTAACAAATATGTGTGATCCTGTGGTCACTCCAAACAGTACGGGGGCACGGGTGGCCCAGTCTTCTAAGGCGCCGTGATTCGCTGTGCAGAGTTGCGTCCCTTGGGCATGCCAGAAACCTATGATTGTGGGTTCGAATCCCGGTTTGCCCCGATTATGTTTCTAGGTTTGTCAGCACCATACCCGTGCTCGTGGGTTTCACCGAAGTGGTAAACGTCTGAGACCTGCATCACTTCGGGCTTTCCTCCCACATTAAGCTGACACGCTGTGTTATAACTGGAATACTGTTAAAAGTGGCGTTAAACCCAACTAACTCACTCACTCACTCCCTCACTCACTCCAAACAGTAATCATCAATTTCCAGACTACTGTCCGTACTGAGAATGTTTCCATGTGTAGTACGTCCATTGATCAGGCAAAATGTATAGCAACACTCTATACTCTCTCAATGAGATCTTTTGTTTTGTATCAATCTCCGTGATGAAAGAGAATATAAAGAATCTGGCTATGCTGGAAGAATGAGCATTATGTGCAATGATTTAGCTTGAATGTTTTTACATCTGGAGTTCATTGCAGCCCCTCCAGATGTTTTGTTGCTGTGATACGCTTTTAACGTGTGTCTGGTGACACAAGTCCCCATGGTTAATCAGTTCAGTAATAGTGATTACCTTGTACTGCAGGCTCTTGCAGATGAAAGTGAGTATGTACGTGACACAGCTTTGCGGGCTGGCCAGAGAATCATCACGCTGTTCGCTGACACCGCCATCTCACTGCTGCTGCCAGAGATCGAGAACGGACTGTTTGCTGACAACTGGAGGATCAGATTCAGCTCAGTGCAGCTCCTTGGGGACCTGCTCTACAAAATATCAGGTGAATACTGACAGCTCATTCAGACATGGCCGCCCCTGTGGTCTTGTGGCAGAGTGTCTGCCCGGAGAGCGGAAGGTCTGAGGTTCCATCCCCGGCTGCATCATAGTAAAGGATGGTACTTGTTGTTACCCTGCCTGCCTGCCCAGTCGTGTAAGGCGCTGCGATTTGCTGTGCAGAGTTGCGTCCCTTGGGCATGCCAGAAACCTATGATTCTGGGTTCGAATCCCTGTTCGCCCTGACTCTGTTTCTAGATTTGTCAGCACCATACCCGTGCTCGTGGGTTTCACCGAAGTGGTAAACATCTGAGACCTGCATCACTTCGGGCTTTCCTCCAACAGATTAAGCTGACACGCCGTGATATAACTGGAATACTGTTAAAAGCGGCATTAAACCCAACTCACTCACTCATTCACTCACATCTTGCAACCTCATTCAGACGTAACAATGGAGGTTAGAATAAGAATATAGACGTGTATTTCCTGTTGCCTGACATGTACTGATGGTGTATTAATTCTGCAGGTGTCTCCGGCAAGATGTCCACGGAGAGTGCCGGGGAGGATGACAACTTCGGTACAGAGACATCACAGCAGGTAGGCCCCTGATAGTTACCATGGTTACGATGTACTTGCCATCTACTGATGAAGTGAATGAATGGAACAAATGCCTTTGTTTGCAAAGCTTTACTGATAAGATAGATGCCCTGGTTATGTTAAAACAATGGGGAAATTGGAAACTTTGTACCAGCCCACAGGAACTTGTATTGGCCTCGGGCTAGCTTTGTGTTACTCACTCACAGTCTCATTTGTTAATTATCTGATTTAATTTTGAAAACATTGGTACAGAGGTCAAAATAATAATAAAAACTTTTAAAAGTAATCCCTCAAAAAAGTATTGCTTGGGGAAATTAAGGACAAATTACTTGAAAGGAAAAGTAATGGATTGAATGACAAATGAGGTGGTTGCTTCCGTAGTGATCTTCTTTGATTTTTTTTAATATCAGTGAAAATATTTAGATGAGCTTGATGGGGTAATTGGGGGTTGCATCCCTTAGTCATGCCAGAATCCTATGACTGTTGAAATCCCAGATTCACCCTGAGTATGATTGTTGGTTTGTCAGCGCCATACCCATGCGCATGTGTTCAACCAAAGTTGTAAACACCTGAGCCCTGCGTCACTTCAGACTTGACGCACACCGGGATATAACTGTTATACTGTTGAAGGTGACTGTAACCCAACTAACTCATTCAAAAACTGGCTAAAGGCTGAAAATGATGCAGTAATGCATGAAAAGCATTACTTCTATTGTTTACATACTTTTGTTTGTTTGTTTGTTGTTTAACACCACACTCTGCAGTTTCCCAGCTATGTGACGGCAGTCTGTTAATAATCGAGTCTGGACCAGACAGTCCAGTGATTGACATCATGGGCATCAATACATGCAGTTGGGATATGATGACATACATCAACCAAGTCGGCGAGCCTGACCACCCAATCCCATTAGTCGCCTCTTTCAGCAATCATGGGTGGCTGAGAACCTATTCTAACCTAGATCTTAGTGTGGTTTACTTACCAGTGGCATATCAAGGTCGCATTCTATCATTGTTGTCCCCAGGCTATCACCAAGGCCCTCGGTGTAGAGAGACGGAACAGAGTGCTGGCAGGGCTGTACATGGGCCGGTCGGACACGGCGCTCCTGGTGCGGCAGTCAGCGCTCCATGTCTGGAAGGTGATCGTCAGCAACACTCCGAGGACGCTCCGGGAGATTCTGCCCACGCTCTTCTCACTCCTGCTGGGTTGTCTAGCAAGTACCAGCCATGACAAGAGAACGGTGAGCTAGATCCTGTACTTGTAAGCCTGATCCTACACTTGTGAGCCTCCAGTTTTGTAGGGGCAATGTTCAGGTGCCTGGTTGTGTGTTGCAGCAGCCATGTTCAGGTGTCTGGTTGTGTGATGCAGCAGCCATGTTCAGGTGTCTGGTTGTGTGATGCAGCAGCCATGTTCAGGTGCCTGGTTGTGTGATGCAGCAGCCATGTTCAGGTGTCTGGTTGTGTGATGCAGCAGCCATGTACAGGTGCCTGGTTGTGTGTTGCAGGTGGCGGCCCGCACTCTGGGCGACCTGGTGAGGAAGCTGGGTGAGCGTGTCCTGCCAGAGATCATCCCCATCCTGGAGCGGGGTCTGGACTCTGAGGAGGAGGACCAGCGACAGGGAGTCTGTATCGGCCTCAGCGAGATCATGGCCTCCACAAGCAGAGACCACGTGAGTACTTAGTCTGCATTGACCTCAGCAAGATCAAAGATTTCCAGAGCAAAACTCCAAAACCACTGAATATTTGCAAAATATGAAAAATACTGAACAGTGTTATTTTCCTCACTGAACTGAAGGTATCCATTGGCTATGAACCAAGCTGGGGGTATACCATATTTTCTTGAGTATAGTGCGCACCCATGTATAATGCGCACCCCCTCTAGCGGATTCCGTATTTTGAGGGAAAAAAAATTTGAATGTAAAGCGCAGAAAAAAAATACACCGTAGATCTACCCCTTCAGCGAATTCCGGTAAACGAACGGGTGATGAGAAACTTGGTCAGTACAAATTCGAAATTTGAGATAAGAAATCACCAGACATGTTTATTTACCGTTTAAAAATGAGATTACCTTGTGTATTTTCTCTTAACCTAAGCCGGAAACAGCAATCAGCTGTACACACGTTTTCTTGGAATCTACCGGTGATTCGGTCAAGACACACCCAATGATATAGCTTTACAGGATTTTAATGCAAGGGTCGGCAAAAATTGTATCTGAAACTATTTTTTTTGTCAGGAATAATACATCCCAATATCTTGTTAATTTAGTTGCAGCTTTCACTAAACATATTTTAAATAATAATACCCCTAAGCGAAGCAGCTGATCGCTATTGCCGGTTATTATTTTTCACATGGAACCAGTCTGACCAGTCACCGTCAAGGCTCCCGCGCACGTGATCACGTGATCGCGAGAACGACATGTTGACATAGAATTGTCAAACTATAACAATTATGCCTTTTAACGAGTCAAAGTATGGCATTTATGATATATGTATCCATTCTCTGTCAACTAATGTTCGTTTCAAGGCGTCAATAGCGGTAATCTGACCGTGGTTGTGTTAATAACGGTGAGTTGTGCGATCTTCCGAACACTTCACACACGGTTTCGCCGAAATTAATTAAAACAATATTAAAAGGAATTTTGAATAAAATTAATGAAATAAGTTACATACATAAGTCCAGATATACAAAGAACACATTTTATAGCCAGTGTAATTACATGATTAATTTGCATACTTCAGTATGGATTTGTTGACATGGTATTTCCGTGCTCACGGTAATATCTTTCCATAGGGGAAAAAAACATCAAAACTCATTATTTCGTGTATAATGCGCACCTTCTACGCAGCTGTGTTTTTTGGAAAAAAAGTGCACACTATGCTCAAGAAAATACGGTAAGTAGCCAGACTTCATTTCCTTTCTGCACCAGACTGGCCGGATGTGTCATCTCCTGATGACTCTTGTTGCAGGTGTTGGTGTTTGCAGACAGCCTCGTCCCCACGGTGCGCCGCGCACTGTGCGACTCACTCCCTGACGTCAGAGAGGCTGCCGCCAAAACCTTCGACAACCTCCACACCAACATCGGAACACGAGCCCTGGACGAGATTCTCCCTGCTCTACTTAAACAACTGGTGAGATATGCTCGAAAGATATATCCTAGGGAGCACGCAGCTGGCTCCTTCTGGGGCGCACAGAAAATTCAGTGCAGAGTTGCACCTCTGAGTAGTGCCAGTAACCTATGAACGTGGTTTCGAATCCTGGTTTGCCCACGATGTTTCTTGATTTCAAAGCTGAGGTCAAGGAGTTTACCGAAATATTTGATCAATGTCTAAGACCTGCATCAAGGAAATGCCTTGATATCACTGAAATACTGTACAAAGTGGCGAAGGCGAAACTCATTTTCTAAATTAGGTAAAGCTTAATTGCAGTGTACTTGACTTGCAAATGAAACAATGACAGAGGTAAAGACAGGCTCTGGGTTGGCCCAGTAGTCTATGGCGACACAATTGGCTTTGTTGCTTCAGAAAATGTGATAGTGATTTCGGCCTTAGGTCGCCCTCATTATGAATCATTCTATATTGGTCAGCACTATCTCTGCTGGTGGGTTTGGTGCTAAGTACTGAATGTCTAAGACCTGCATCACTTTGGGCTTTCCTCCAACATCAAACTGATACGCTGGGATATAACTGAAATATAATCTGTGTTCAACCCAGCTAATTCCCATTGTTATCCACCATTGCAGGACAACCCATCTCAGGAGGAGGCAGCGCTGGACGGTCTGAAGCAGGTCATGACAGTCAAGAGCAGAGTTGTCCTTCCTTACCTCATACCCCAGGTCAGTAAACGGAGACAGTCAAGAGTTGTCCCCCCTTACCTCATACCCCAGGTCAGTAAAGGGTGACAGTCAAGAGTTGTCACCTCTTACCTCATACAGCAAGCCAGTAAAGGGTGACAGTCAAGAGTTGTCCCCCCTTACCTCATACAGCAGCAAGCTCCTTCCCAGCGCGTGACACCTTCGTTACACTCTCAATAACATCGCTGCCACCAGTGTGGGCGCGGCCATTACAAGAATCTTGAAATTTGCCCTCCAACCCCATATGTAGTAACGTTTATACTTTTGTTTATGTCTTTGGGAATGCCATCATATTTCAATTTGAAAAGGTTTACGACTGACCATGTTTTCCAGATGAATTTACTTTGTTGTTTTGATAATCAGATTGGTTCGAGATTGCAGACTAACGGAAAATCAACCGACTTCTCCCTTATATTCTTACTATATCAATAACACGATAGTTTTAATGAAACAGAAATTCAAATTGACAAACGAAGAAAGTAATTTAGCAGCAATAAGTGTATTCGGCATCACGACAGTCGTCACTTGTTTTGTAAACATAAAGGTCATTCAGTTGCGAGTTCAACTCCAAGCATGGTTGTGGCCACCTATTCACAGTGGGGAGTTTTGACTGGTGGCAGCGATAGTATAGAGAGCTCCGGGAACGTACTATCGCTGTGAGGAGCTTGATACAGCAGGCCAGAAAAGGGTGACAGTAAAGAGTTGTCCCCCCTTACCTCATACAGCAGGCCAGTAAATGGTGACAGTAAAGAGTTGTCCCCCCTTACCTCATACAGCAGGTCAGTAAATGGTGACAGTAAAGAGTTGTCCCCCCTTACCTCATACAGCAGGTCAGTAAACGGTGACAGTCAAGAGTTGTCCCCCCTTACCATATACAGCAGGCCAGTAAAGGGTGACAGTCAAGAGTTGTCCCCCCTTACCTCATACAGCAGGCCAGTAAAGGGTGACAGTCAAGAGTTGTCCCCCCTTACCTCATACAGCAGGTCAGTAAACGGTGACAGTCAAGAGTTGTCCCCTCTTACCTCATACAGCAGACCAGTAAAGGGTGACAGTCAAGAGTTGTCCCCCCTTACCTCATACAGCAGGCCAGTAAAGGGTGACAGTCAAGAGTTGTACCCCCTTACCTCATACAGCACAAGCTCCTCACAGCGATATCCCGTTCGCAGAGCTCTCTATACTACAGTCGTGCCTCGTTTATACGGACACTTGCGTCATTTCACAATTCGTCCCTATAAACGAATTTCCGTATAACTGAAACCAGCTTCTTACTGGAAGAGTTACTTCCCTTCAATTATACAACTCATGACAGATGACAGAGCAAACAGATACATCCACTCAATCTTTATTCATACACGTTTCAAAAAGTCTGTCATGGAAGTTTGAACTGTCACCAATTGTCGATTTTCCTATGGTATGTCCAAATTCAGTGCCATAATGCTAACTGATGGTTTCTAAACTTGCTGACGGCTGTTTTTCTTTAAACAGACAAATTTCCCTTTTTTGTGTGTCGGTTACGTTTCGCTGGTTGACAGGCCATACTTACACAACTTTGACCTCTGACCTCCACAGACGCCATATTTATCGAAGGGGATTACATGTACAATAAACAAGCTCTTCTCAAACGTAACTCAGTGTCACTTGGTCACTTTCTTCCAAATTTCAAATATGGGTTTCTTGATGTCAGTCCCTCCTTTATAATAAATTACCAGTCCCTAATTGCAACAAAACTTTATATATGTCTGTTTTTATCTTTACAAAACCAGGGGCAGTCGGGTAGCCTAGTGGTTAAAGCATTCGCTCGTCCTGCCGAAGACCCGGGTTCGAATCCCGACATGGGTACATTGTGTGAAGCCCATTTGTGGTGTCCCCCGCCGTGATATTGCTGGAATATTGCTAAAAGCGGCATAAAACCAAACTCACTCACTCACTCACTCACTCACTGTACAAAGCCAGTTGTCCAGGGGACCCCCAAATACTAAATACAGGGGTCCTTTCTCACAGGATGTATGTAAAGTATTGAAATGGTGTAGTGTAAGGTACTGTAAGATTTAATAATTTCTTTATATCAGGAACTTTAAATTTTTGGTCAAGAATTTGGTATGATGAATAGTATTGTGGGTCCCTTGGGACACAATATATATTTTTTATGCATCTTTTCTATACATTTGTGCATACGGGTCGCACATTTCTGCTTCTGAGTGTATCTGCTCAGTGCTAAGTTCTATGTTCTATGTGCTATGTGCTATGTTCTAAGTTCTAAGTTCTATGTGCTATGTGCTATGTGCTATGTTCTAAGTTCTATGTTCTATGTTCTATGTGCTATGTTGTTGCAGCTGATCAGTCCCCCAGTAAACACCAAGGCTCTGTCACTGTTGACGTCGGTTGCCGGGGACGCGCTCACACGCCACCTCGGCAAGATTCTCCCAGCACTGATGACAGCGCTCAGTGAGAAGGCTGGAACACACGAGGAGGAACAGGTGGGAGGTCCAACAGGAACACCTTGTAAAGTGATACTTTATGTATACGCTAAAACACACCTCCGAGGTTTGGGTTGAAAATGTAAACACGCGAACGAGCTCAAGGCTTTACATGTTCAACCAAAACCTCGGAGGTGTGTTTTATCCAACTTGTGAACCAGCTAAATACAAAAATACCAGAAAAAATAAGGAAACATTGACATACCTTATAGTGACACAATAAGTGTGTCAATATGTGTGTATAAAAAGAAATCTATCAAAGCGTGTGAGAGAAAAAACAATTAGGTGGAAGAATTTGAGTGCATATCTTTCGACCATTACTTTATTAAGTTTGGAATAAAAGTGGAAGTGGTAGCAGAGTAGTCTGAATCGAGTGTGCCACAGTGTGCCACCTTGCACATTGCACTTAGCATTGCCAGCCATGAGTCCATCTCAATCAGTGTAGGAGTATTTAGCATCAGCCGGAGGCTTCATCTGCCTAAACACACACCCACCCACAAGACCTGTTTCTGGTGCCCCACCCCCTGATCACAGGGGCCCCCTGCTAGAGGGTTGATGGCTTCTCTCTCAGACCTTCCCAAGGGCAGTAAGCTACAGGTGCTTGTGTGTAGCCCCTAATGCAAGCTTTGCCACCACTCCTTCTTACGCAGTGTCATTGGCTGATGATATAGTTGCTACTGAATGACTTTTTTCTCAAAGGTGTGTGTTTATATGTTGTTGTAGTTTTAAAATTGAATGTTTATTTTGACATAAATTTGTGGGTGTTATGAGTGGGGGTATAAATACTGTCCTTTGTGGTTTAATAATTGTTGATTAATTTTTAGTTTTTAATTTTTTATGAACTTTTTATGAGATTGATCTTTGCTTCTGGATATCATTGTTGATATGTCTTCATTTGTTTTCTTGTGTATTTTACCATTATGACTGCATTCACATATATTGTGGCTCATTGTAAGAGAATAAAATATACCATTTTTTTATCAAAACTTTTATCATTTTTATTTTAAGGAATTGGGCTACTGTAGGACCGTTGTTTTGTCAGTGGAGGACGAGGTCGGCGTTCGGACCATTATGGAGGACCTTCTCAGTGCCAGTCAGATGTCCGATGCCAAAATGTGCGCCTCTGCTGTCACCATCCTCCACGCGTTCTGTAAACAGACGGAACTAGATTTCTCGGAATATGTGCCCCAGCTTCTGCGTGGACTTATATATTTGTTTACCCGCTCCGAGGATACTATTCTCCTGGCGGCCTGGAACTGCTTGGATGCTGTTACCAAAGTTAGTAGAAGTTGCTTGTGATGGAACTGCTGCTTATTAATATTAGAACAAGATTTCTGTTTTAAATCTGAACGACAAAACAGAAAAAATATCTTGGATGGGTGGGGGCTTATGCAAGGGAATGCATGAATATTTTCAAATGTTGTATCATCCATTTAGTTGCTGAAAATAAAAAAAAATCCAAATCTTTTGTGAAAGTCTGTTAAAGAAATAGAGCTGAGATAAATGTGTTATCACTTAAAGTAAGTCTTTTTGCAAAATTTTATGAAAAAGGTTTCCTTATAAACTGATCACAAAATGAACAAAGAATGTTATCATTCCTTGGTATTATGTTATACTTCTTCATCTCTGCAATCTAAGTATTTCCAAGGTGATACTAACACATCTTTCAATAATGTAATTGTTTCATATATTAATAAATCCATTTGTAATTATTATTTAAGTTAACTTATACAAAACTGGCTTCTGCACTAGATACTCCTGCTTTGAAATTGCATCACATTCTTTGCAGACTGTTGTGATATGATCAGTAACCATCACTAATCTGCCACTAAAGCTGTTAGCTGTGCTTTTTATAACCAAGACACTCGTTATTACTGTTTACAAACAGATAAAAAGTTGGAAGAATGATTGATATATAGAATCTAACCCTCATGTCTTTTAATATCAAATATGTCAACGTGAGTTAATAAAGGTTTAAGTCCTTATTGAGTCTTTTTGATATATTGGATATCGCAAGATACTCAGGTGAGATTCTTTGTATAAAAACAACTTAGTTTGTTAGTTGTTGTGAGGAACAAGGAATTCAAATCATGTTTGTTTGTAGAAACTAGACACGTCAGAAATGCTCCAACACATAGCTGACGTGCGGACAGCTGTCAGGTTTGCTGTGTCAGACTTCAAGGACACCAATCTTCCTGGCTTCAGCATTCCAAAGAAGGTAAGACTCCGATGTGATCAATTTGTTCATCTGGGTAAATTTGCACTTTGTTTTGGGATTTACACGACCCTAGTCCACTAGTCCAAGAAATGTGAAAAATTGTACTTATATTTTTACATTAATTCTTCTCCAGAATAGTAATGATAAAAAAATAATTGTGGACTAGTTGAATTTAATTTCTGTTCTACCTCCCTTGTTTTCAAGCTTTTGTAGGCACTATTTCAAAAGTCTTATCGTACAATCTATTCATTAACCATGATGCATGATAAAAATCTGTATCCCGCAATTTTATTTGGTTCAGCTTATGACAACTTTCTAACTAATCTCAAATTATTCAGTTTATTTCTGAAATAAATGTTGTCCCTTTTCCAACTTCTGGTGCCTCATCAGGTCGACCTGGTTCCGTGTTTCAGGGAATCACACCAGTCTTGCCAATTTTCCGGGAGGGGATTCTGAATGGGTCCCCGGACATGAAGGAGGCTGCCGCCATTGGCCTCGGGGAGGTCATCAACCTCACCAGCCCAGAGGCTTTGAAGCCCTCCGTCGTCAACATCACGGGCCCACTCATCCGTATCCTTGGTGACCGGTTTGCATGGCAGGTCAAGGTCGCTGTCCTTGAAACCCTCACACTTTTGCTGGGCAAGGTATGGGAAATGTTTCTATGTATATTTATATTTAATTAGGTTAACATGTACCTCAGTACATCATACATGTACATACAGAGCTCTAGATCAGCTTTTGGTTATTTGGGTATCTTACCCAGGGCTTTGATTTTGATTGGGTATCCCCAATTCTTAGAGCGTATTCAAATTGTTTTTACCCACCAATTTCTGGACATTTAGGTATTTGAACTTGAAAACCTGTTTCGTAACAATCCCTGTAAATCATTTAAAACTAAATGAAAGTAGTATGCCCATATGCGTCTGCTTGCTGGCTCCCTCTTGGGAAGCCATTATTGTTTGCAAAACCCAGCATTCAAAGAAAGGTGAATTTTGTAATCACGCATCATCGACTGTTTTAAATACTGGGCACGATGTGCTTTCAGTTGGAACGTATCGGTATTCGAGCTTGTATGTCAAACGAGCCTTTCCAAACATAACTGCGGCAAGTGAATTTCAAGATTGGCTAATACGCAATTGTTTTATGTAATAGTTGATATATGTATTAGTTTTATTTCCATAGCATATTTATGCTTGCCGTAAAAGGTGACTATGCTTGTTGTAAAAGGCGACTAACAGGATCGGATGGTCAGGCTCACTGACTTGGTTAATGCATGTCATCGATCCCAATGGCCAGGATCGATGCTCATGACATTAATCACTGGATTGTCTGGTCCAGACTCGATTATTTACAGACCGCCGCCATATAGCTGGAATATTGCTGAGTGCATAACTTCACCAGATTTGTGACTTGTGCACTGTGCACAGTGCCAGACTAAAAATGAAACAAAAAATATCTAATTCTTTTTCTTCCGTGCCAGGTGGGAATGATGCTGAAGCCGTTCCTGCCGCAGCTGCAGACGACGTTCTTAAAAGCCCTGAATGACCCGAACAGGTCAACCCGTCTGAAGGCGGCGGCTGCCCTGGGCAAACTGATAGTCATACACACGCGGACAGACCCACTGTTCACGGAGCTGCACACCGGGATTCGTAACACCGAGGACACCAGCGTCAAGTAAGTCACTGCAGTACACACTGGCCGTGGGAGGATGTAGGGCAGTACACACTGGCCGTGTGAGGATGTCGGGCAGTACACACTGGCCGCGTGAGGATGTCGGGCAGTACACACTGGCCGCGTGAGGATGTGGGGCAGTACACACTGGCCGTGTGAGGATGTCGGGCTGGACACACTGGCCGTGTGAGGATGTCGGGCAGTACACACTGGCCGTGTGAGGATGTCGGGCAGTACACACTGGCCGCGTGAGGATGTGGGGCAGTACACACTGGCCGTGTGAGGATGTCGGGCTGGACACACTGGCCGTGTGAGGATGTCGGGCTGGGTACACTGGCTGTGTGAGGATGTCGGGCAGTACACACTGGCCGTGTGAGGATGTCGGGCTGGGTACACTGGCCGTGTGAGGATGTCGGGCTTGACACACTGGCCGTGTGAGGATGTCGGGCTGGGTACACTGGCTGTGTGAGGATGTCGGGCAGTACACACTGGCCGTGTGAGGATGTCGGGCTGGGTACACTGGCCGTGTGAGGATGTCGGGCTGGGTATACTGGCCGTGTGAGGATGTTGGGCAGTACACACTGGCCGTGTGAGGATGTCGGGCTGGGTACACTGGCCGTGTGAGGATGTCGGGCAGTACACACTGGCCGTGTGAGGATGTCGGGCTGGACACACTGGCCGTGTAAGGATGTCGGGCTGGGTACACTGGCCGTGTGAGGATGCCGGGCTGGACACACTGGCCGTGTGAGAATGTCGGGCTGGGTACACTGGCCGTGTGAGGATGTCGGGCTGGACACACTGGCCGTGTGAGGATGTCCGGCTGGGTACACTGGCCGTGTGAGGATGTCGGGCTGGGTACACTGGCCGCGTGAGGATGTGGGGCTGGGTACTATGAGATGATGAAGCAGGGGTGGCTGGGACAAAACACCAACTGTGCAATCCAATACCAATCACAATTACTTGTTAACAATCCAATAAGTATCATGATGCTTGCATGTGCTAATATCTGGGTGTTAAGATCAGCTTAGTGCTACAACTGTCATAAGTCTATGTTAAGATATGGGTGTTACGATCACCTTAGTGCTGCAACTATCATAACTCTATGTTAAGATATGGGTTTACGATCACCTTAGTGCTGTAACTGTCACAAGTTTATGCAAAGATATCGGTGTTACGATCACCTTAGTGCTGCAACTGTCATAAGTCTATGTAAAGATATGGGTGTTACGATCACCTTAGTGCTGCAACTGTCATAAGTCTATGTTAAGATATGGGTGTTACGATCACCTTAGTGCTGCAACTGTCATAAGTCTATGTTAAGATATGGGTGTTACGATCACCTTAGTGCTGCAGCTGTCATAAGTCTTTGTTAAGATATGGGTGTTACGATCACCTTGGTTCTAAGATTGCTTAGTATAACAGCACTGTTGGTCTGAACATGTGTCAAGTGCTCCATTGTTTTTGCAAGAGCTGACTAAACTGATGATCAGCATCAACAGAGGGATCTCAGCACTACGACATCGTAACTCTGATACACCAACACAGGCTCACGACGGTCATAGCTCTAAGACTGTTTTGTGCAAGTGGCACCTGATAGTTACAATGCATGACCTGGCTGATTTGGTGTCATCATACCCCGATTTGCCACAGATTTGCGTGGTCACAGTGATTTTGCTGGAATAGTGCTGATGGTGACGTAAACCAACATTCACTCTTTAGGGCGTTGGGATCTGTAAAGATCCGGGTTAGAATAGGTTTTCAGCAACCCATGATTGCTGTAGAAGGCGACTGTGCTTGTCGTAAGAGGCGACAGACGGGATCGGGTGGTCGGTTGGTTGATGCATGTCATTGTATCCCAATTGCGAGGATCGTCATCCTCCTCTAGGATTTGCACAGGCTGCTGTCATCAGAAGATGTTAAATTTTCTAAAAAATTGAAATAGCTGCGTTTCCTGTCCCCGCAGAGATACAATGCTGCAAGCCCTGAGGTTCTGTCTGGCTGGCGCAGGTAGCAAGATGACAGAGAATATCCGCAAGCAGCTCACCTCAACGCTGAGTGCAATGCTGGGAAGCGGAGAGGACAGCACTAGGACGGTGGCGGCAGGCTGTATGGGGCAGCTGTGTGGCACGCTCGGGGAGGTCGAGCTGGGAGCTGTCATGTTGGACTATTTGTTGGGTAGGTGACAGCTAGAGAACTGTCATGTTGGACTATTTGCTGGGTAGGTGACCGAGCTAGAGAACTGCCATGTTGGACTATTTGTCTGGTAGGTGACAGCTAGAGAACTGTCATGTTGGACTATTTGTTGGGTAGGTGACATCTAGAGAACTGTCATGTTGGACTATTTGTTGGGTAGGTGACAGCTAGAGAACTGCCATGTTGGACTATTTGTTGGGTAGGTGACCGAGCTAGAGAACTGTCATGTTGGACTATTTGTTGGGTAGGTGACCGAGCTAGAGAACTGTCATGTTGGACTATTTGTTGGGTAGGTGACCGAGCTAGAGAACTGTCATGTTGGACTATTTGTTGGGTAGGTGACCGAGCTAGAGAACTGTCATGTTGGACTATTTGTTGGGTAGGTGACAGTAAGAGAACTGCCATGTTGGACTATTTGTTGGGTAGGTGACAGCTAGAGAACTGCCATGTTGGACTATTTGTTGGGGAGGTGACCGAGCTAGAGAACTGCCATGTTAGACTATTTGTTGGGTAGGTGACAGTAAGAGAACTGCCATGTTGGACTATTTGTTGGGTAGGTGACCGAGCTAGAGAACTGTCATGTTGGACTATTTGTTGGGTAGGTCACCGAGCTAGAGAACTGTCATATAACATTATTGGACCATTTGTTGGGTCATGTGACCTTATAATGATCCCAGAGGCCTGCCAGGCAAATTGTATAATATTTTATGGTTTTCAGTTCAGTGACTAGCCAAACAGATAGCCATGTTTTACAGGACAGTGACAGACCAAATGATGTCTAAGTCTTCAAACAGTTTATGATGATTGTTTATTTCTTATTTGTCACAGAGGTTGGTGCTAGTCTGGATTGGCAACTGCGTCATGGTCGAAGTGTGGCCCTAGGCGTGGCTCTCAAGACATGTCCCGACAAAATCCTCACCCCACAGTACCTGAAGAGCGTCACCAAGGTCGTCATGGACTTAGCCAGTGCCGACAGAGTGAGTTCACTTGCAGTGGAGATGGTTTTACAAGAGATGGCATGAAAGCAATTGTTTCATTAACAGCAAAGATGCATCATGAAAATTAATTTTTAGGACTAATTCCTAATAAAATAACAAGATATTGTAATTTAGATTTTTGCAAGATTTCAAGTTTCATGTTGGCTGTACACTGAGCCTACTAATTGTTTGTTCAGGGTTCTTAATTCATAAAGGCACAGTTTAATTATGTGAGTTATGTTTAAACATACTTATGAAAAGAAATGTATTGATCATAGAATAAAATGCACCTTGTGTTTGTGTAATATTTGTTGCTGGTTCTGTAGATTCCAATCTGCCAGAGTGGACTTCGAGGGATCGCCTACATGCTTCAACACCAGAGTCAGACAGGGGAGATAACTCCGGAGCTACTAGCAGCTCTTATCAAGGTATTAGCGTCTTTTATATCTTCTAAATCTCTACAATTGCTTTTAAGCAATCTTCACTACAGAAGCATCTTATTATTGATGACCGCCTCCAGGGTCTAGTTGTAGAGCGTCAGCCCGGAAAGCGGAAGGTCCAGGGTTCGATGCCTGGCTTCGTCATACCAAAGATGGTAATTTTGATACCTGCATTAATTGGCTAAAACAAGGGCTGGTCAGTTCGAGTCAGTACACTGTGTCTGAGTGGAGTATTCATGTTAAATGTATGTGGCATGGTGTCTCAGGGTAGCACTTGAAAGTCAGCATCAGTCCGGACTAGTACAAGCGCACGCATGCACATGCATGCACCTCACTATATGAGTGCGATAATCTTGGACGCGACATTAAACGCTATTTCACCTTACTTCTTGCAATTGATAGTTTGCATTTGTTATTATTTTGCCCAAAAAATGAGAATGAGTTTTGGGGGCCCAGCGAGTAACATGTTTTTTTAACGAAATAATAATGTTTATAATGGATGGATGGGGATGTTTGCAGGGGATGAAACACGACTCCAACGATGTGAAACAGCTAGTCGGCCGGGTGGCAACGTTCCTGGCCCAGTCCCGAGGGGAGCCGCTCCCCCAGACCGTGGTCAAGCCCCTCATCCCCCCGCTCGTCAATGGCACCAAGGAGAAGAACACAATGGTCCGTGCCAGCAGTGAGTTCGCCCTGGTTGCCCTGCTGCACTTGAGAGAAGGGGAGGCGGTGTTGCAGGTCAGTTGCCATGGTTACCTACAGAATAACTAATGAGCTACTAGGAACTAAGGACATCTGTTAGCGTCAGAAATTGGCACTAGTCCAGGACTCCTTGCCATACTGCCCAATAGTTAAAGTATCAATAGGACTTGTAGAACTTTGCCATTATCATTGGTTATTATTGTGCTATATGTTATCACTGTAAGGATTAGTGGACTAAAACGGTTACCGTCTATTGCTGTCCGTTCCTTCTTGTTGTGTCTGTCCATGCCCCTGATGGACGGACTTGAAGGACACAATCCATCATTCTCAGTTGCACGTAGGTTTATCTATACCCGTTATAGTTTTAAGGAAAGGAGAAAAAATTATGAAATGGCAGAACAATAATGTTGTAATTTGTGTCATCATGGACAGTGAATGACAGTTATATTAATCTCAATAGTGTAGCAGTATCATTTTGCCTTCACTTAGAAGTTCCCTGGACCTCATGCTTGTTTAAAGAGCCAATCAAAATGGGATGTTGTGCGCTCTGCAACTAGCTCATGATACCAATCACTTGTTTGTCTGGTCCGGACTACATGGCAATACGAGTGTAACGATAGAGTAATACAGTATTGTATTCCGATACAAGCCCCTGATACAATATATCAACTTACAACCCGTCACGATACATTATGCTACAAGTTATATTGGTGTAAAAACCTGTGAATAATAACTGTGATTCACCTGCTGAAAGAATATTAACTTATGAAATAGAAGTATTATTCGGGATACGAATCATATCCTACCCATGGTATCTGGATATGTATCGCATCACAAATCTGTCATATCATTACTGTAAAAGTCGTAATAGGCAACTAACGGGATCGGGTGGTCAGGCTCGCTGACTTGGTTGATGCATGTCATCAATCCCAATTGAGTGGATTGATGCTCATGATATTAAATTATAATCACTGGATGGTCTGGTCCAGACTCGATTATTTACAGACCGCCAGACTGGAATATTGCTGAGTGCGGCGTTAAACAACAAACCAACCAACCGACCATATGATTACACTTCTATTAAACAACAAGCAGACCAAAAACCTTCCTTTGTAGAACATATTTGATGGTAGGAGGTGCTTGTGGCAATCTTTGTTGCCATCTTGCAAAAGGTATGTGTTAAAGTTGAGAATCCCTGTCCAGCTCTGTGCACTATAGCATTCCTGTTGCAGAGTGCCCTGAGTTGCTTGGAGGCGGGGATGCAGGACTCCCTGAAGGAAACGGTCAACAAGACGTTGAAGAAACTAGCAGGACAACAGCAACAAGGAGGCAAGGAGGACATCGACGACACCTTCCTCACCTAGCACTTCCCACGGACACTGTGACAAACCCATTCCACATCTACCCTCCAGGATCTTACACTGACGCTGATGACACTTCACAGTAGCCGAAGAATCATGAGGAGTTTTAACATTGTACCATCTTGGAGTGATTCAGAGAACGACTTGAAATGAGCGACACTCTTCTAGCGAGGGGCAGGGAAGATGCCAAATTACCATATGTTGAAAAGTATTGACTGTCGAGTCACAGAAAGTTGTGACTCCTTCCACAGGGATGACATGGATGACTTGTATACCAGTATGCTGTGAGGGGACTGATGGTGAACATGGGCTGGTTATGAAGGTTAGGGTGTAAGAACGCGAAGTTGTTAAGCATGTTCAAATGCTGAATGTGTTTTGTTAAATGGGTAGAATCACACTGCATGTATTTTGGATCAATTGTTTTGTTGTTTACATGTTTGGTTTGTTTTTCTTGTTTCATGGTAAGTAAAAGATTTCACATGAGATTACCATTGAACAGGACGCTATGCTGGACTATATATGTCCTGTTTAAACTGACTCTCACCCAGCTATATTTGTGCTTTAACTTTTAAAAAATACACGGAAACAATGGTCATCAGTTGAGTGGTCACGCGACATGTCACATGACTCAATGCTAGCGTCAGTTCTAAATGATCCTTGTTTTGTTGTGACCAGTCACTTGCTTGTACCTTGATTATCATGAAACATATTTTTCATTATGAGACTTAATAAATGAGAGAAGAATTTCTTCCTGAAGGCCATTTTAAGATGTTGCCTTTGCCAGTGCTGGTATGACCCCTCATGTAAATTAAGACAGGGCCATTAGGTTCAACATGTACATTATCAGATGAGATCATCTTTGAGAGGTTGTCAAAAGGTGTTCTCATACTTTGTAATTTGAAAACTTGCAGGGCTATTAATTACTAAGATAAATAACACATATAGAAAATGGAACTTGACTTATTTCAACTTGGACATGTAAAGATCAATAGCAGCCTACTTAGGAGGATGTATCTACATATACTACTGAATTCTTGCAAGGAGAGATGAGTATGACCAGAATCAGACAGGACATTTTTAACTTGGTTATTGCTGCGTGTTTCAACTGCAAGGTGTACACAGAGTGTTGTGTTGAAAGCTGCTATCATCCAAAGTATCAGTTCTACGTGAATGGGAAGAATTTTGTGTGTGACACAGATTTGGTGCCCTGTGAATGTTCAGGCACAGCAGCACCACGTATAATGGTGCTGGAATGTTGAGAAAATGTGTAATTAAACATCTGTATCTTTATGCAAATTGTTGGCTTGTTTGTTAAATCAGGGTGCATGTATATTCCATCCTCTATGTCTCCAGGGCATACAATGTACAATGAACCTGGGAAGGGGCCTCCCTGCATAAACAAGCATACAAACTCCTATTGCCGCCATGACCATAACACAAGATGCACAGTAAAGCAGTGCACATATAAAGGGAAGTAACTGTGTGATATATTGGATCGCATTGTTTTGAAGTATTTGCATTTTTTAATTTTTTTTGAAATGGAAATAAAAACAATACATGCGGTAGACTATATGATGATGCGGGTGGTGCCTGAGAACCAAGACTACTTTTATAAACAAAAGCAGCCTGTGAGGCGATGGAAGGGTAACTGTCACATTACCATCTCATCCTACCGGGTACCCATTCACTGCTGGGTGAACAGAGGCATATATCAAACTATGTCTATTGCCTTAGGAGACACGCCAGTTCCTCAGTGTGATCAAGAGCTGAGCAGGCTGAGCAGTCACCCATCCAACTACCAATGTTGCCTAACTTCACCCGATTTGTGACTTGTGAGGTGTACATTTAAACACGTACCAATACTCGTCTCCAAACACATTACCATGGAAATTACCTCTAATGTGACATTGGCATGATTAATATCTCACTATGCTTACAGACTAACTATTTCCAATTCTGGTATTTCGGGGGTCTTGTGATTTTCTGCTAAAAAGATAGAATATGTTTTTTCCAGTCACTGCTTTCAAGACATACAATTTGTTTCTCTGAAAGGCGCCAAACAGTTGTTTTTCCCCAACACTTATCTTTCAGAATATCCAGCTTGTCTTGTGATCAATTTTGTGTGTGTAAAAGTAAGCAAACTTATTTTTTCAAGGACATCGAAGTCCCCAGTCCCAGATTGTAATATACAGTCCCTTATCTGCACTACAACTCCTATGTAGCAGAATCATGTCAACTGACTCAGGAAAGTCACTATCAGCTGTTTTAGAAAACATCAAGTACACAAAAACTGATGAAGTAATTTCTTTAATAAATAAATGATGCATCTCTTATGTACAAGGACAGATATGTTTGGACGGACAAGAACTGGGGAACATTAAGGTCACTTCTGGAGAATCAGCTGCTCAATGAACTCATTCTGTTCTCCCTCTGCTTTCTGTAAGGCGTCATACTGGATCCGTAATCTGGAACAAAACACTTGACATGAGCAGGACAGTAGATGCCTTATCTCCCATGACTATATACTGAAATACTGCTGAGGTGACATAAAAGTGGTGGCTTCAAACCATTTCTTATCTTGGAATACTAATTATTTTCACTCCATGAAAAGTTGTCTTGCTAATTTTGTACTGAGAGGTCTTGTATGTGTGGCATGGGCATCTGGTTATCAGAAAGACTGAGCAGGAATGTCAGTGTGTTTCGCAGCCAGGTAGACTGATGGTTAAGCTTCCTCCTAAGAACCAGGGTTCCACAAAGTGACTAGCGCTACGACAGTTGATGTTGATGTTAAAGTATGGGAACAGTGGAACAGAACCCAGCTTAAATCCCCTCACTGTACAATTGGAAAAAAACATTTATTGAAATATTACCAAGATCTAGATGATGTAATTAGAAGCCTTGGTGAAGCAGCAACTTGAGATAGCAGACAAGACACGGGAGTACTTTTAATGACTTGAATCTAACTGTGAATTGGCCCACTTCCTCTTTTTGTGCAGTTGTAACCATGGTAACTGACCTCTCCAGCTGCATCTTCCTCTCTGTGATGAGTGCAACCAGCTGCAGCTGCTGAGCTTCTCGTTGCTTAGCGATTGACTTGAGGAGATTTCGGGCACCAATTGCCTGCAACAAAACATGAACAATGTCAGGAATGTAACCTGCATAGTCTGTCCTTGCAAACACGTGTGAAGAACAGTAAGTTTTGTTTGTTGTTTAACGCTGCACTCAGCAATATTCCAGCTATATGAAGGAGGTCTGTAAATAATCAAGTCTGGACCAAACAATCCAGTGATTGATGTCATGCGCATCAATCCACACAATTGAGATACAATGACATGCATCAACCAAGTCAGTGAGTCTGACCACCCCATCCTGTTAGTCGCCTTTTACGGCAAGCATGGGTTGCTGAAGACCTATTCTACCCCGGATCTTGACGGGTCAGAGCAATAAGTAGAAAGATCTTGTTAGGATATACTACATGTACTACCGGGTATACAGGTAACCACTGATGCATGAGAGTGCCATCAGTCAATGGTGAGGAGAAATAGGGTTTAACTTCGCTTCGAAGGTTATTGCACTGATATAGTGACGTGCGTGTGTGCACTTGTACTAGTCCAGACTAATGCCGATTTTATAGTGCTAGCCAACTGAGATACCATGCTGCAGTTTAACATGAATACCTCACTCAGACACACTACACTTACTCCGAGCCAAACAGTCCATGTCCTGAAGGGTGCCAGACAGGGTAACAACAAGTATCATCTTTTAATGTCTTGGTATGACGCAGCCGGGGATTGAACCCCGGACCTTTCACTCTCCGGAAAGACACGCTATCCACTAGACCACGACATCACTCAATGGAAAGCGACCACTGATTGATGACATGGTGTAGACAGCATATATAGTAGGAGCAGTTGATAACAAGAACTTTGTTTATATACCACGAAGATACTTTCAACAATATAAAACAGGATTTGGCAAAGAAATTAAATAACTTCAAGCATGATCATACACCTGAAGTTGAATGACAAGAACACTGTTCAACGAAGGTTGATACACAATAATCATGAAACAAAATGCTGAGAAGTGTGAAAGGATCCACAGCGTAGTGCTTCATGTTTCAGTCCAGGCTTGTACACTAATGGAAATGTGATTCCCTGATGCGACATACCTTCATCTTTTCCTTCTCCACTTCAGTGGCAACACCATCCACAACTTCAATGAAGCCGCTTACTATCTTCTGGAAATCCGCAATTTCTAAAAGTAAATATTACGAATTAGTAAAAAGAAACACTTCCTGCAACACCATACAGGATGGGTGGTCCTAATACTTATCAGGACATGGTACTAATACACATTATTGAGAGCATATCCAGGGGCAAAATGAGGCAATCACAGACATATTTTTCGGTCCCATGCAAATCTTGATAACAATATCCCAAATAGGCATCAGTGGGCATCAATGTTGCCTAAAAAATAGATAATCAGAATTACCGTCGATCTGAACAAATAAAGAATATGTGTTGCTTTTGTTAATAGTCCACTCAATTTAACAATCTATAAGACAAAGAGATGTGGCAAGGTATTTTGTAACTCACATTGATTGCAATCACATATTTTAATACATTGCAATTATTATTTCAAATATATATTTCTAAGAAAGAAATCAACACACTGATTAAACTTTCTAATGATGTTCCTGAAGTGAAAATGCTTTTATTTCTTGTTTTACAACACATATGGTGTCATGCATAAGCAATACTCAAGCTATAGGATGGCTGCCTGTTAATAATCTAGTCCGGCTGAGGCAAACTAGGGATTGATATCATGAGCAACATCCCAGGTCAGGTATGATGACATGCAATTTATCAAGTCCAACCAATCCATTTAGTGAACACGTATTTATAACGACAAGTATTGGTTGCCCGGAATCCACACAAGGTGTGTCAAATGGTTAAGTGTCTAAAAGAACCCAAACAATCTGATTGCATTCCTTCACACCACTGAAAGTATGTCGAAGGTTTACCAAAATGGCAAATGTCCACTGACACAGGGGCAACACCTTCACATTCTGTGTATCCATAAAAAGGTTAAAATGCCAAGTATCATCACTATCATGGGATATCAATGTTTCATTACCGGTACGTTAGATTTGGCACATATCAAATACCATATAACACATCATGTGTCATGATATAGGGTTGCGGCCATAATAAATTCATTGCTAGATTATCATCTGCTTTTTTTCAAAAGTGGGGAGGATTTTATTTTTTTATTAAAGTTGTCAAGTTGAAGACTGAACATCTTGGTAATAACAATAGATGACTGAAATAATAAAGATAATAAAAAAACATTGATTTCAAAATTTGAATTGGTTTTTGTCTTTATTTTATTGAAATATACAAACAGAGAAGAATCATTTCCCATTCTGGGCTGCAACATTTAATCATGACAATTCCGCTGTAATGAAGATTCAATTTAATACTTCAGCTTAAAGTCCAACACACTGACATCAGTAATTTAAAAGCATCCACAACTTGGCATTTGTTGTATCTGTTTTCACACTCCCCTTCAAATGTATGGACCCACAAATGCCACACATTCCCCAACAGAAGAAGTCGGACGTATCAGCAGTCGCAGACGTAACATGTACGCGTGACGGCTCTGCCGTCTCTTGTACGCGAGACGGTGCGGTCCGCAGTACTCAGTGAAGCGCTTGATACTAATTAATTCAATCACCGTGGCTGTGCTGTCACCCGCGACCTCCGCGAAAGTAATTAAAGCACTATGTAAAATCACCCACTGCCGAGAGGGACCACAACAATCCACCCAAGGTCGTGACACTGATCAGTGTCGTTTTCCTTGCCCCAGCTTGTACTCTTGCGTTTATGAATATATCCTCAATTGACGTTGACTTGTCAAGTTCCACAAGAGCATCATCTTGACAGCAAGCAGATGATAGGCAGGCAGGCACACACTGGGAGTCGATTGTGAACCAATTTACGGCATGTCATAAACATGAAATGGCTGTTTGACTGGTAATGTTAAAGGGCTCTGAACATTTCACATGGACAAATAACATGAATCTGTCAGGGGGTTTTCGTCGTGAGTCAATCAATTAATTTATTATGGCCTAACCCTATTTTGATTTCATTAATAAGACAATATTATCATTGAATTATGGTTCCAACTTCCAACCATCTTATATTCATTTATAACGTGTATAAGACAATATTATCATTGGATTATAGGGTTCCAAATATACTTTTCTTTTACAACGGCCATGTTTATCACGATTTCCTCCACTATAACGAGTGGTATGTCACAGTAGAGCAGTCCATATATCTCATAGGGAAAGAGGACAAAACAGACGTTTTTGAGATTTCATAAAACAAATTTATCACCATGAAATCATCATATCATGTACCTACAACTGGTATTATTACTACTAAACATCTCCAACTACAACCAGTGAAGATCCGGGGTAGAATAGGTCTCCAGCAGCACGTGCTTGCCATAAAAGGCGACTATGCTTGTCGTAAGAGGCGACCAACGGGATCAGGTGGTCAGGCTCGCTGATTGATTGATGCATGTCATTGGTCCCAACCGCGTGGATCAACACTCATGATATATATCACTGGATTGTCTGGTCCAGATTCGATTATTTACAAAACAACCTCATATAGATGGAATATTGCTGAGTGCGGCTTCAAACAACAAACCAACCAACCGTCTCAACAGCTACTGGGATCAAAGAACCCGTCAGTAATTGTCAATTGAAACACTGTTTTCTTGAAGATTAGTTTCCATCAGCAGATAAATTTCTGTTTTTCTTGTTCAAATAAAATATTGCCCATACGCAATTAAAGTATCTAAATCTAAATATTTATTTCATATAGAGTAATTCATTGCTTATTACGAAAATACTTTCGATTTGGAGTACGAAATCTCTCATTTCTAGGGGTACGAATTCGTTTGGGTTACGAATTTACATACACCCATGATATATACGCATGTATACATGTTTTACCGTTGATTAAAGAGACTAACGTGTTCCTCAACACTAGATACTGACGATTTGTTGAATGAGAACAGGTTTGTTTACAAATAAATAATTAAAGATATCATGTCATCCACAGAGAAAAATAACCCTCATCTTACTGTCGACAAAGTCTTTGCATTCTTCCTTCAATTCAACAGTTTGTTGTGCGACTTCAGGCTCTAAAACTCTAATCTTGTTCAGTTCATCAAAATGAAGCCCAGCCCTTGCAAGTGCTTCGTCCGCCATTTTGCTTATGGAATGTAGCAACGACGTAAACAAAAAGACACTACTCGTACGGAATCGAACATGAAACGAAAATACGTATATACAGAATTATGAATTATACGAAATAAGATACTGGTGTTGTATTCGGAAAATACTATGAAATTACGATTAGTTAATTACAATGAACCATTTACATTTTTGTGATCTATCATAATTTATACAAAGAGATATGATTCGTTTTAGTTTTCCCCTTTTGAAAAGATATATGCTCAGACCCATTATTTGTAGCCGTACAACGTATCGCAATCTATAAATAGATCTAGACGTGGTGAATTTGCTGATCCAAACTATCATTAAATTATGTTGTAACCATGTATTTAGTTTCAGTTCTTGGGGTTAATTCATTTCTGTGTTAGCAGACAACGGCAATCAATGTAAATTCGAAACTAACGATATCGGCAAGTATCCGGAAATAGAACAAGTTGACGTCATTTGCAGCCAGTATATATCATGACACTTTCTTTGCCGTATCTATATTTAGAAACGCCTATTTAAGTTTGGACTCTTTAGAAAACATTCAGAATTTGTTCATTGCCCGGCGGAACATACGTTTTATGTCATCGTAGACACCGAACAGAACAATTTTCTCCCCAAACATTCGCCCAGTGGACTGGGCTGTTCCATCTACTATGTCGGGCGACTCCCACAAAACGGTCATCAAAGGGAACACTTCAAAATATGTGAAGTTAAATGTCGGCGGCTCGCTGCACTACACGACGATTGGGACACTAACAAAGCATGACACAATGCTCAGAGCAATGTTTAGTGGACGAATGGAAGTGCTGACGGACTCTGAGGGTAAGCATCTAAGAGCAAATAATTGAACAGACGAAAGTTGTGTTTCTGATTTGACATTGATTATGAGCGTTCAAATTTAATTTTATTTGTATGTTTTGTTTTTGAAAGGACCCTTGTCATCGTGGTTCTGTAATCAACATTTGGAGAACCGGTCCTGATGATTGTTTCTGTTACTGAATGTTTAAGTATCTATTTATGTCGTTCATGAATGTTTTGGAGGTATGTGTGGCCTTTTTCATAAAAGTTGCTGCAGTTTGCCATGTAGAGTAGTGCCCCTTAGCCAAAGTCATACTGAGTGGGTTCGAATCCCAGATTTGCCTTGACATTGAACCTTCATCACCTCATTGGTTGTGAGTTTAAAAAAAGTTCACTCATTTGCTTCTTATGAAGCTTGAGCTTTTACCATATTTACCCCATCTATTTCAAACAGTGATAAATCAAACTCTTTCTCTAAACATTGCTTTACACAACAGGCAGGCTCTGTGTTATCACTGTATCAGACAGCATAGGAAAATCTTGTAATCCAAGAAGCATTACTTGTGATGTACATGATGTAGAAGAACCCTTTCAAATGATTCGTTATGTTTCAGGCTGGATCCTCATTGACAGATGTGGGAAGCACTTCGGTACAATCCTTAACTTCCTGCGCGATGGAACCCTTCCACTTCCAGAGAACCGCAGGGAATTGTTTGAACTGCTTCAAGAAGCCAAGTATTACCTTGTACAGGATCTCGTCAAGTTAATTGAAGCTGCCCTCAAGAAAAAAGAAGAACTAGAACCGATTTGCAAGGTGCCCCTGATAACATCAACACGAGAAGAACAACAACTGGTGTCATCAACTATGAAGGTACGAGAGTTACAGGGGTGGTAGAATAGCTTTGTGGTTTAAGTATTTTTATAAGTTACATGTGTTGTTTATCCCACAATGTGTGAAATAGTGTACATGCTTTTGAAACATGTGACAAATTTGTCTTTAAGTAAAATATCTTTGCTGCTCTTGCTGTCTACATGACATACAATGGTATTTCGGGGCAGTGTGGTAACCTAGATGTAAAGCATTCTCTCATCACACTGAAGACCCAGGTTCGATTACTCACATCAGTAGAATGTGCAAAGTCCAATTTTTGTGTCCCCCCATATAGAAATAACAGAAACATTATAACTGTGAGTTTGTGTTTTTCATTTTTCAGCCAGTTGTGAAACTGATCTGCAACAGACATAACAACAAGTATTCCTACACTAGGTAAGCAATGTGCAACATGTATACAGGATGATGGGGGTTCAGGGAAAGAAGAGGTCCCTAGTTCACTCTGCTTGTAGCCAGACTGAAACCATGCTTTAGCAGAGTGAGAAATGAACTTCCATTTTCACTTGACCACAAAAATGACATGCTACAGAGTTGCCATCTATCAAGGGTAAAACCTAATATTGAAATTTTCGTACAACAAAATGTCATTAAACTATTGGCCTTATGGCACATATAAGAAATAAATCTGTCTGTCTAATGGTAAAACTGGTAGTCCACAAGGAAATGTCACCAGTCCTCAATTTTACTGGTTTCAGACCAGTGGACTTATGTTAATTACAAACCCTTTTTGGGCGTTGAAAAATGTGGCTTTTCTTATTTGTTTTATCATATGCAGCAGTATGGTTTATGCTATCAACCACTGGTTTGCCTGTGATAGAATATGAATATTTATAGAGCTTAAATATTGCTAACACTGGCATTGGACTACAGTCAACCAGTAATCATAGTAAAAAAAATTGTAATTTGTGGAAGTGGAGATCTGTGACTTTTCCAGATCGCAAAAGATAACATTTTCTCTTTAACAAGGGTACAAAATGAAAAGTGTTGAAACCTTGTGTTTCCTAATTTAGTGTTTTTTCTCCATGGTGTAAATTGAAATGGCAGAATTTGTCATAGATTTAGGCTGTATGTTTCAGCAATTCTGACGACAATTTACTCAAGAACCTAGAGCTGTTTGACAAGTTGTCGCTCCGCTTTAATGGAAGGATCCTCTTCATCAAAGACGTCATCGGCAGCAGCGAGATCTGCTGCTGGTCCTACTATGGACATGGACAGAAGATTGCCGAGGTGTGCTGCACGTCCATCGTGTATGGCACAGACAAGAAACACACAAAGGTATGTCCACTTCATAATTCTAATACCCACATTCATATCAAGCCCCAAAACAAATAGGTAGAGACAGATATAAGGGTCTGTTTTTATCCCAGGATCTGTTTGATTAAAGAAATGAGCTTACCTATTAGAAAATGTTGTGAAAGTAATCATATCAGAGCTCCAGAAAAGCTATGGGTTAAAATACGCAAAATAAATCACCTTTACCGAAACAATTTTGAGCTTTTTCTGTACAAATACACATTTTGACATTGTCTCACCCGGATCCAGGTTAGACCAGGTTTCCAGCATGTAAAAGCAGTTAAATTGGATGAAGTTTCTGGCTCGATGACTAGGTTAGGTTTGTATGAACATAGCCCCTCAATGTGGGAAATTGCTCATCACGTCAACCACTGTTTATTATTTACAAACCACCATCCTCTAGCTTGAAAATGATGGACACTCATTCACATTGCCTGTTCATTGGTTCACAGATTTAACCATGGTAACTAGCAAGAAGCATGATAAGTATTATTCACTCCCTGAGCAATTCCATGCCCTCCCATTGCTGCCAGTCATTCAGCAAGTTGTTGAATGTTTTCCAGGTTGAGTTCCCAGAGGCCAGGATATACGAGGACACGTTGAATGTATTATTGTACGAACACAGAGACAAAGGACCGGATGCTGAACTTCTGCAAGCTACAAGGGGATACACTGTCGGGGGTAACGGTTACCATAGCGACGAGGATATGGATGAAAAGCTGGATTTGGTTGATAAGCTCCGTAGAAAATGAAGTGCCAAGTATTATGACATGTGCTCAAATCACAGGTCAGGAATGTCAATTCCATGGACAGCGAGGGGAGATAACTCAGCACTACATGCATGATATAGTCTAGTGCTGATGTGATATGCAGACAGGTCCACCATGCTTGTCAGATAAACAGCATTCATATTTATTCAAGCTGGTATCAACTGCAGGCCTAAGAAAGCACACCAGTGTTATCATATTGATAATGCTGCACTGCTATGCATGTGACCGTACGCTTAATGCCAATATTGTAACTAATTTCAGTAAGCTAATTGGGGATAAGAATTTTTTAATATTGGCATTAAGTACTTGTGATAAATTCAGCTGTTTTGAATTATTTATTTGCGGTTTTGTGGTGTCAGGTTGGAAGTTGATCATAATGCTTCAGTACTTGGACAAACTTACTCCGCTTGAGAAACCCATCACTCATCACACATGCTAGGACATTGTGACATATTGTGATAGCTGTTGAGAAAATAGATACATTTTTCGCCATGTCTTACAATATTTGAAACCTTACTAAACAGCTGATACCATCTCCATGTGCAATGGAAGCACAATAGCTTTACATAGACACGTGTTACCTGACTGCTAGGATCGACCATGGACATGATGAACTTGATGAACACGGTACTAGTGTGGTGACCAGTGTTAGGATTTACTGTTAATTGGGTTTATAGTTTTTGCCTAGAATATGATATGTTCAGTGGGAGCTCTTTGGTAATGATAAGTGGTTATTTGTCACGGAAGAATGAGGATTTGCACTCTGCAATCTCTGTACAGAATCATGTGTGCCAGGATGTGCTGGGCATCATAGTTGGAATGCAAGATCCACCCAGGCAATAATCCTACTTGATAATGGTCCTCCCTGATAATGAGCCACCCAGACAATAATCCTCCTTGATAATGGTCCTCCCTGATAATGATCCACCCGGACAATAATCCTCCTTGATAATGGCCCTCCCTGATAATGATCCACCCGGACAATAATCCTACTTGATATGATAATGGTCCTCCCTGATAATGATCCACCCGGACAATAATCCTACTTGATTATGGTCCTCCCTGATAATGATCCACCTGGACAATAATCCTCCTTGATAATGGTCCTCCCTGATAATGATCCACCCGGACAATAATCCTACTTGATAATGGTGCTCCCTGATAATGATCCACCCGGACAATAATCCTCCTTGATAATGGTCCTCCCTGATAATGATCCAGCCTGATAATGATCCTCCTGACAGTGGTCCACCCTGATAATGGTCCACCCTGACAATGGTCCATCTGATAATGATCCACCCTGATAATGATTCTTTTGATAATAGTCCATCCTCATAATGGTCCTCCCTGATAATGATCCACCCGGACAATAATCCTACTTGATAATGGTCCTCCCTGATAATGATCCACCCGGACAATAACCCTACTTGATAATGGTCCTCCCTGATAATGATCCAGCCTGATAATGATCCTCCTGACAGTGGTCCACCCTGATAATGGTCCACCCTGATAATGATCCTCCTGACAGTGGTCCACCCTGACAATGGTCCATCTGATAATGATCCACCCTGATAATGATTCTTTTGATAATAGTCCATCCTCATAATGGTCCTCCTTGATAATGATCCACCCGGACAATAATCCTACTTGATAATGGTCCCCCCTGATAATGATCCACCCGGACAATAATCCTACTTGATAATGGTCCTCCCTGATAATGATCCACCCGGACAATATACCTACTTGATAATGGTCCTCCCTGATAATGATCCAGCCTGATAATGATCCTCCTTGATAATGATTCTTTTGATAATAGTCCATCCTCATAATGGTCCACCCTGATAATGATCATTCTGATATGGTCCACCCTGACAATGATCCATGTCTATCCACACCACACTGCAGTTGTAGGTCTCATGACAGTAGGAACCTGCGTAACTCCTCCCAAATGAAACTGACAGTAGAGTGAAGGGGTATCACAAGACTGTGTGTATTAAGACACAGTGAATGTACACCTGACACTGTGATACCCAGTACACCTACCCATACACCAATTAATGATTGTATTCTCAAGTGATTTTCAAAAGTAATACTTACTAAGTTTTGCAATATTCATGATAACTATTCAAGTTAATAATTCACCAGTTTTCACAAAAGAAAATGATAACTGAAGAATTTAAGAGATGTGATACATCGCGTATCATGACTCAAGTGTGATAACACTTCTAAACTTCTGTACAGTACTTGATGCCTATCAACACATGAAAACTTTAAATTCTGCATAAACATCACACACCCTCTTGATATTTATTGATGCCAACCACTGGGATATTTTGAACAAAACCATTCACTATAAGAAATTGAAACTAGTTATTGACCTGGCTGCAGGCGTTATCCACTGGCAGGTTCAGAGGAAGGGGTGCAGTCATTCTCTCTTTAAATCCCCCCAACCCCCCTAGTTATTCTTCCACAGATTCCTAATTACCTAATTGCCTAATATGGGGTTGGCATTTCTGGATATAGCTTTGGCTTTAGATGCAGGATATTTTAGACATCTGAAAATCATTATGCTCTACTGCCCCGGATGAGCGAATGTAAACAGCTAGATTCACAAGACGCTGTTTTTGAAGGTTTTTCCCTGAAGTTAGTATCTCCAGATAGATGGGATCAGTGCTTCCACCACCACGTGTCATCATTACCTTGATGAATCATTGCATAGCAACCTTTTGTATACAATATTGATGAGGAAAACATGTTCCAGTGAATGTGTAACTTAACGAGCACCACTGTACACTTCTCAAGTCATGTCTTCCAAATTTGTCAAACTCTGTTCATGGAAGTTATTAATGCTTTATCCTGGTGAAATGTCAGCTGTGTCCTCTCAAGAAGATCTGTCCTCTCAAGAAGATCTCTCCACTGACGATGATGACGTTCTGAATCTGTTGTAAACTTCTGAGAGTTGGCCAAGGGTGAACATGAGAAAGCGTTTGACTGATCACATTGATGAAGACGCAGTAACTAGCAGCCAAGGCTTGATTTCCTTTTTTTGAGTCAAATAATTGTCAAAGGAAATTGTTCTGTCATAAGAAATAATTTATATTTGTTTGCCATTATGAATAAATTTCTTATGTAAAAGGTGTTTGTTTGTTTGACACTGCTGTTGGTGTTGTTCCTGCTGCATCAGCATGGCATGGAAAAATCAAGTCCCACACACCATGACACAGTCAACCGAGTCTCACCACCTCATCCAAATGTGTCTTACCACAAACCTTAGAGTGATCGGACCTGTTATTCCCCAGTTCCCCACAAGGTGTGTGTTATTCCCAGCCCACATGAAGTTTAGTTTCCCTTTAAGTTTCTTGATTGAACTTTGTAAGAAAACCGGATTCATTCATCACACAGCCCTGTTGGAATTCCCATTCGTGACCACCTTTTCTGCGACTGGGTTCTGTGTAAGCGTAAACGGGCATAGCTGAAAGAATCGTCAACTCGTTATATAATATATATATTCCAAATGCTATTGAAAACAAATCGGGACTTATAGTATTATAAAGTATGACCGAACACATTACCTGTATCTTGGTTATATATCAAATGCAAGACATATGGAAAATCAAAACAATATTCCTGAGGGATTCGTTTGTCGAAGTACTTCAAGTCATTCGCGCATTCTGATTGGCTTGTCGTATGTTCGCACATTACATTCATCGACCGGGGGACGAGTCTTCGTGCAGGTTGGGACCCGTGAAGATCTGGGGTAGAAGAGGTCTTCAGCAACCCATGCTTTTGTAAAAGGCGACTATGCTTGTCGTAAGAGGCGACTAACGGGATCGGGTGGTCAGGCTCGCTGACTTGGTTGATGCATGTCATCGATCTCAATTGCGTGGATCGATGCTTATGATATCAATTACTGGATTGTTTGGTCCAGACTCGATTATTTACACAGACCACCGCCATATAGCTGGAATATTGCTGAGTGCGGCGTTCAACAAACAAACAAATCTTGCAGGTTGGATACGATTTTTGCCGTGGAGGAGTCGTCGATAACAGTCCGTGTTGGCTTGTTGTTCAAGTACGTTTTCAGTCAGCAAGCACCTGCCCCGCGAGGAAGACGAAGTGAAATTCTCCCTGATATTAAAACGACAGTTGGGGAATCAGCTCGCTTGGCAGAGGAACCACTATTAAAGTTGTTATTGCGAACTTTAGTGGCGCTACCAAGACATAATTATATAATTTAGTTTGACCGAGGCATTGATGATAAAGGTGTTTCGGAGTGAACTTTAGTAAGAATGATAGCTTACCAGTTCCTAGCATGCCACGAAGGTATATGTGGTACGTGTGATTTGATAAGGGTGGATGATAAAAAAATTAACGTCCTATATTTGTTTGCCTAACTCTATCTGACCAGCACCATGAGAGATGCGAGCCCTGTCCGACATGCGTCATCTGGTTGACCCTTGGCAGTCTAAAGATAATGGAACGTGGTCGTTAGTTGTAATATTCCCTTATTTCAAAATTTCCAATTCTTAATATATGGCATTTAACGTGATAAAATATTTGTTAAACTTTGTCCATTTTCGCCATGTTAATACTATATAGAAGGTAGGAATTAATCAACGCCAGTCAGTATGAGAAAAATTCCTGTAACGAGAACCGGTTTCTGTTCCTTTTACACCAAAATTACAGCGACTCCTACAAATAGGAGTTTAAACTTTTGTGTCAAGAAATCTACTGTCATAAGGGCATATTTGCTATATAGAGAATCTCACCCGAGTGTCTTTTGACATCAAATATATCAACACGAGTTGAAAAAAGTGGAAAAATTCCGAGGCTTGCCGAGGATTTTTGCCACTTTTATCAACGAGTGTTGATATATTTGATGTCAAAAGACACGAGGGTGAGATTTTATTTATCATCCAACATCATTCTTCCAACTTTTTCAATTTGTAGACAGTAATTAGCAGTGTCTTCACTGTAAAATGGTACTGCTTACAGCTTCAGTAGCAGAGCCATCAGTGATGTCATTTGATTGTGTCGTCATGATAACCAGTGATGTCACAATGGTCTGCAAAGCATTGTGATGTAATTTCATTGCAGCGATATCTACAGTGTAGATATCGCTTGATCTCATCCAAGCGATATCTCCTGTGGGAGCCAGTTTTGGATGATAAGAGGTAGTCTTCAACCCTTCTTGACTCGAGTATTAAACAAACTATTGATTGATGGAATTTGTTCAGTGAGCTAATGGTTAAACTACACGGTCACACATTTTCAAGCTGTAAAAAATAAAAATAAAAATAATATAGACTAGAGAACCACTCCATTGCCTCAAACGACCCCACATCTTTCAAGTCACCGAGCCTGACCACCCGAGTCTGCTCTTACGACAACAGAGGGGTCAGTTCTAACACGGAATCCCCACAGAACAGGGGATAATACACATATCTGAAACACTACAACCTCACAAGATATATTTATTGAAACTGGACGCTACATATGTATTAAAAAAGAAGAATGTACTTTTCACGCGTGCGCTTGAATGACATTGAAGAGTAATGTCACTTTCTTTTTATAAATCGACCTTAGACCATAGGCCTTCGGCCTCCTCAGTACGGAAATAAACACATGAATAAAACCAGACTATGTTGAGATATGGTTATGTTTTGATTGACCACATTCTTAAGCCCAGACCAATATAATTGGATGTTGTAGTGAGTTATTGGTCGATGTGTCAAGATGTATTAATCAAATTAAAAGAACTGTTGGCTGATTTGGATACAATAATTCTCTTGATGTAAACGTGTTTTACAAAAGGAATATTTGAAGCATATTTTCAATTAGAAACGATTTTCATAATTCTCTTGTTTCTTTTAAAAAGGTAAGGTTGTCTTGTCCTCAAAACAAGAACATTAATTGATCCGACCTCAGTATAAAGAATTAGGAGGCGTGATTTCGCTCTCTTAAAGGGGACTACGCTCCTCAGTCTGGTGCCATGTCCAGTCAAGGTCAAGACGTTGGACTTAGAGCCAGGGGTAAAGTTCCGACATTGCCCCTATGTCATTATCGCAATCGTTAACTCCAAAATTAACCTACATCTGTAAGCTCTAGTCAGCGAAAGAGCACAGAGTGTTTGAAGGACTTGAACCACGTACACTTGCGGGGAATCTTCTCTTTTAAGAGCTTCAACTGTTCTTCGGATGTCCGCTGTAGATTGTTCTCTACTTAAGTCCTTCAACACTGTTCGTTAGATGTCCGCTGTAGACTTTTCTCTACGTAAGTCCTTCACACTGGTCGTCAGATGTCCGCTGTAGACTACAGGAAGATTTTCTCTACGAAGGGCTCAACAACCGCCCTGTTGTCACAAGATCTCCACAGGCCGGAAACAAGGAGCGAAGACACGATGGAAATGTTCGAAATGTTAGCTTGTTTCGTTTTGTCACTGCGTGTACATCTGACTGAATTTCGTAACGTTATGACAGGACAGGCCGATTGTCAACAACGACTGACCGTGGCCGTGACTAGGATTAGAGTAGCGTTCCTTTGACAACGGGCAGTTACTCTAGCGGACGGACCGATGGATTACCGAGAAAGGCAAGTAAAATCAAGTTTTGTAGGCAGTTGTTGTTTTGCATATATGTAGTTACGCAAATGTTTTGAAACAGGTTTCCGTTGGAACTATATTGGCTGCTGTCACTGTCCGAATGACACATCACTTACCCGCGGATATAATATATATTAATGCGCACAACCCAGGAAAACTTGCAATGTAAGGTAATATTTGTGAGAGATGAGAAGAGATTTTCGAAAACATAATTAAAGAATGACAGTATATCATAAAGAGGTTATCACGCCTGTGTGTTTGAGGGTGGTATATATCCTGTAATAGGAATAAACACAAGGCTCGCTAAATATTCGCTAAATGCAATGTTTATTCCTAATACAGGATATTTACCATCCCCAAACACACTCGCGTGATAACCTCTATTTACCAGTATTGTAGGAAGATGAATTTCATATTTTATTTGAATGTCCTTTGTATGCAGAAGAAAGAAAAATATTCCTAGTTTCCACGCCAGATTACAAAAATAACAGCATTATGACTATCCAGTTCGGGCCATTGCCTGGCAACAAACCAACATTTTACATACCAACTTCAATCGCTGGAAGAAAGGGAAGCTGCAAGAAACTACTGACATACAAAGACAGAAGCCAGCCACTCAGAGAGACCAATGCCAGATTAAAAATACAAAACATCATTTCTATGTCTTTGGAACCAATTATCAGATATCCTTCTTATCATGAGCATGAGAGGAGGAGGGGGGTCGATTGAGCTATGTTAGTGGTTATAATACTCATATTAATTAGTGTCAAATTAATATGTAGACCGCCTGTATTCATAATGCGACTAAATCACTAGTACTACTCCAATAATTAATCCTCCTCCACCGCCACAGCCTCCTCCAGCCGTGAAGATCTCGGGGTAGAATAGGTCTTCAGCAACCCATACTTGCCGTAAAAGGCGACTTTACTTGTCGTAAAAGGCGACTAACGGGATCGGGTGGTCAGGGTCGCTGACTTGATTGATGCATGTCATCGATCCCAATGGCGTGGATCGATGCTCATGATGTCAATCACTGGATTGTCTGGTCCAGACTGGATCATTTACAGACCGCCGTCATATAGCTGGAATATTGCTGAGTGCGGCGTAAAACAACAAACCAACCAAACCAATCCTCCATCGCCACCACTTGTATAACACAAAGTGCTACTAATTAATTTGTAGAAATACGACTACCATTGCTACCAATACTACTACGGTATATAAAGAGTATGGCGACCACTTAAACACTTCAAGCAACAACAACTAACAACATCAGTATGGTGTCTAAATTGTTTGATAGGCATTACTTAGAAGTTGTTATCCATAAAATTTTGTCTACCTTGTCAACAGTATGGTGTCAATAATGTTTTCCACGACATGATACAGGAAGTCAGTATTCGATATACGATACACGTGTTCTGACATGACCTGTAATGGGATGTCCTCGGAGACGGCGAGGACTTGTATCTGATTTTAATTAGAATGAGGTAACCTAAGCATGTGATTAATCCTGTTTTCTTTATATATATATATCACACATCAAAAACTATTTCATGTAAAAAGTTACATACAGTTATTTAAAATGCGTTTACAAAAAAAAAGCTTTCTTCGAGAATACATATTAAAACACATTTGACCAAGATTGCTAAGAATGCAATTATTTTTTAAAAGCCGCTGCATTTGCTCATCTAGAATATTATTTATAAAAGAAGGGTTATTGAAAAAGTTTGGTTAAACAGATGTACGAAAATCATGATAAAATGGGCACTGTAAAAGAAAATAGGCTTCATCTTCAACACAATTAAGATTACAAAATTTACAAATGCGTTCTGCAGCGGGGATTGGTGGGTTAAAATATCTGCCCATTTCTATTGCTAGTTTAAGTGTGCCACATCTAAATGAAGCTAAAATACTACGTTTGTAGATACATTCAGTAGATAAACAAATGTTAAAAAGCCTGTAAGTTCTAAGTTTTGGCATTGATTGAATACGCTGATACCAGCTATTAAAATCTACCTCCTTGAGATGTGCAGATACTTTATGTACAGTAAACTACGGTTATAACGAACACGCTTATAACGAACTGACGGATATAGCGAACTTACTTTTTGGTCCCGACTACTTGCTGTAGACATGCTGTATATGTACTTATAATGAACTACGGTTATAACGAACTCAAATTGGTAGTCCCTTTGAGTTCGTTATAACCGTAGTTAACTGTACAATACACCCAGGTGAATAACATTAGACTTTTTACCATTTATAAACAGCCTCCACTTAAATATCCACTTGTGTGAGATATCTAACAAGTGCTGAAGTCTTGCCGCATCTGGCGCTAACAAAACAATATTATCTGCATACAAAAGAACGGTGACATTCATATAATCAATCTGAATCCCACAATTGGATTTATTCAACTCCAGTGCCAAATCGTTTATTTAAACAGCAAATAACGTAGGTGAGAGTACACAGCCTTGTTTGACTCCTAAATCAACCTGAAACATATTTGTCTGATAATTATTAACTTGTACAGAACAGAAGTCATTGTCATATAGAGATCTGATTGCAGACAATGCATTGCCAGTTATGCCTTGTTCAATCAGCTTAAACCATAAGAGATCTCTATTTACAGAGTCAAACGCTTTTCTAAAATCAATGAAACAAGCAAGTGTTGACATTATTTTACCTTTCCTGTTATTAGCAATACTGTGTAAACTATATACATGGTCCAAACATGATCTACCCTTCCTGAAACCATTTTTTTCATCGACAAGGAAGTTTCTAACTTCTAAATATTTACACAGTCTGTGGTTTAAAACATCCGCATATGCTTTAGATGGTATGGACAGAATAGTAATAGGTCGATAACTATGAGGGTCACGGGGGTCACTGTCCTTCGAAGACTTAGGTATAGGCTTGATCGTTCCTCGATTCTAAATATCTGGGACTTTACCACTCTGAAAACTGTTGGAAATAAGTCTGTACAACAGTTCGACACACACTTCATTTTGTACAACTGCTGATGGTATGTTGTCTAAGCTGGCTGCCTTACGAGACCAAGCTTCGCGAGATGGACTTCATCCTTAGTACATGTAATTGGGCTGTTTAAAAAATCGGATTGTAAGTTTAGAGTTGCAAGCTCTTCAAGCTTATCTTTTACACATCTGAGATGTCCATCATCAAACACACCAGCTGTATCTTCATTATTACTGTACAGTTGCTGATAACATTTTTCCCAACGCTCAAGGACCTGGTCTTTGTCGGTACACACATTACCGTCGCTGTTACCACTTCCATTGGAATAAAAGTCTTCCTATTACTAGCCGTGCCCACTTTCCCCAGTTCCTGCCACAAGTCACGTGTATTATCACAGAACATACTACACAAATTGTCTTTCTTCAGAAGCTGAAATTATCGCCTTGCTTGTCGTAAAACTTTGTTAAAACGTTTACGTTGTTAAAAAAAAATCGTGTTTTAGTTTCGCTTTCAATGGTGCAGAACCCTTGAACTTCAGCCAAGTCTTTTCTTTTCTTTAACTTTTCATTAGGTGTGTCGGAGTGCGAGACTGTCGGATTAACGGGTCTAAATAGCACTGATTTATCGGTTCCCATCATTAGTGTCGGATAAAGCCGATTGTCGGATTAACGAGACTTGACTGTAATCAGGTTTCGGTTTCGTTATCAAATGGAAACCATACAGGGAAGTACGTGCGAAATGAAACAGTCATCATTTCACTTTCACCCGCTATTATGAATCTGTTGTGCTTGTATTAGCATGTGTTAACTTTCCGTGAGTGAACGTTCACAAGGGCTTGATATGCCCTCCTTTGTCGGCATAATCGGTGCTGGGCCCGGGACACCGAGAATACCTTCTGCCTTTGAAAAGGTAGCGCTTCAATGATTGAACAACGAACTCTATATGACATTTGTGTCTTTTCAATTGCATTTGAAATGTTTTGTCCTGTGCGAATGGCGTCCTTCGATCTGACCTCCACTTGTTAGACGTTATAGTCATGGTTGATTGATTATTCTGCCCACATGTGCTACCAAGCTACGATTCAAGGAGAAATCCCTTTTTTCACCCATTTGTCAGACAGTAAAAAGAATACCACAAACTTTTCCTCGTGTGTTTATTAACAGCACTAGCATTTCAAATGACACGGGTCATAATTTATAACAATGCAGACAATACAAAGATATGAATATTTTATATAATATCCTGCCAACAAGGAATTTTATATCAAATCAATGTTTTCTCATTTCACATTACAAACGTTTTAACTACAGTAAACTATGGTTAAAACGAACTCAAAGGGACTGCTAGTTTTAGTTCGTTATAACCGTAGTTCGTTATAAGCATATATACAACATATATACAGCAATGGCCGGTACCAAAAAATAAATTCGTTATATCCGCAGTTCGTTATAAGCGTGTTCGTTATAACCGTAGTTTACTGTAAATGTAGTCCAATGCCGCGTATATAAAGCCTCTCAGTAAATGTTATGGGGTTGATACATTTTTCAGATGTTGGATGAACTTTCTTTGACAAGTGTCCACTTATCATCACAACCCGGTGTCATCTCTACAAACTTCATATTTGTCTTCAGATAAAATTTGCATCTCTCATCATGAGGAATATTATTGTGTTTCAAATCCCAACATGTAATCTAAACTTATTTCACCTAAATGTAGATAAATGCCACTTATTCCAGCTATATGGCGGCGTTCTGTAAATATCTGGACCGGACAATCCAATGATTGACATCATGAGCATCGATCTACGTAAAACTTGCATTAACCAAGTCAGCGAGCCTTACCACCCAATACCGTTAGTCGCCTTTTACGGCAAGCATTCGGTACATTTATATGCCATCTTGTTGTAATTTGTATAAATTTAGGAGGACAATGTAACCCACCCACTGCATTTGGTGGTCCCTTTGGGTATAATGAAGTGAACACAAGTTTAATCGAGTTTTGACTGGACTGACAAGAGAAATAAGTGAACTGAGTTCAATGTCATTAATGATTCACACATTTGTGTTCTACAAGTTTGGCGTTTAGAATTCGTCTTCGTGTCATTATGGCTAATGGTCAGCTTAAACGTTCGTTTAAAAGAAAGACGCAGTGGTCGTAACGACATGTGTGAATGGTACAAGCACCGTATCAAGAATAGGCGCACTAACAGTATCTGCTGGTCTTGCTGCACGTGTACATAAATGAAAAATAGACATCTATCCATGTTAAATATTAATTTGAAATATGCTTCATGTTGCCCTGACACGTCCCCCTGCTTGTGACGACAGTTACGTGGGTGGTCGACCGTGACGTCCCGGGGACACCAGTTGTATCTGCTCGCGCAGTCAGTCACACGCGAGGTGGGGTCTCAAGTCTCGTCCGGGTTGCTTGTGGACATAGACAGGCGCGAGCGTGTACTGTAACACGATCTTGTATTATAGGACATCTACTGTCTGAATGTACACCTGTTGATGTCACTGCCTTTAGAATGGTGCCGTATTTACGTAAGTATGTATACACAGTTTTGTTTCTGGCTAAATGGCTACTCTTCAGTTCAAACCACTATATGCTCATTCAAAGCATTACAGATGACGCTACACGTTAGTTCATTACCCTGCAAACAACCATGAACTGGAACTACATAGGATGTACTTGGTGTTCACGTGTCCATTTTAAAAATGTATACAATATAATTTCTGGATCCATTCACTCCAGACCCATTGACTGGCAATAAATCAGTAAACAATATTGATTCCTTGTCATATTTTCCTGCTTGCCTTGCCAGCGTTACCTCCCCTGTACTAAGTGAATCGAAGCGTATAACACTATCACATGTCCCTGCTGGTTTGAACGCCATGTCGTCTGCCATACCATGTACTGTGCAGTAGGGCTGGGACGGGTAACTCGGGTACTCGGGGCGGGTGGGTACTGAGTAGGACCCGGGTACCCACAGGACTCCCGGAACCGTGGTTAGTCACGTGGTATATTGTTTAATGACAAAAAGTATCTAGAACTCTATAGTTACACTACAGGTCACTAATGTTTGCATTTCTTTCTGACTATGCACCCATTCCCTGAGTTTTCATATGGTTGAATAAAGATATAACTTGATTCAGCTTCAATGTATGCATGACCAGATTGTTTAATACATGTATCTAAATGCGTTTTGCCAGGGCTATGGTAAAAGAATGCCCAATGGGACATTTCGTGCGTATCTCTTGAGACCTACAGTGGGTACCCGGGTAGTGTCAGTTAAAACACATCTGTGACGTCATTCTATTGTTTGAACGCTCCATTATTTTTCAGGAATGGAGAGTTGCTTGTCAACTGTATATTATCTTGAAGCAGCATTTGATTTTTTCAAATATTTTCAACTACAGAATATTTTGTCAAAGTGTAAAAGTAGGGATGAGTATTAAGTAGGGGAATATCTTCGTAACTCTCCATTCCTTAAAAATAATGGGCCTCGGCCCCTGCTCCATTATTTTTAAGGAATGGAGAGTTACTCGGACATTCCCCTCTCCTAATAGGGGTTAGGGTACCCGGGTAGTAAATTCGGACTCGTCGCAGTCCTACTGTGCAGACACTCGGTCACCTTTGTATTACACCCCCTGTCGTCTAATTCTCAAAACTTCACCATGCCCGTGTTGCCTGACCATGCATGACTGGTTTTCTCCATGGGTCAGTGCGACCCGCGTCGTCACTGTCGTGTTTTACCTGTTGGGAGAGACTATCAATGGCATAGGGGAGTTTGGGTTGAGACAACTTGAGATAGTGCTACAATATAGAGATTAATAGGAGTTTCATTTTTTCTTAGTACTTAGAACTTGGATAAGATTATTTCAATTTTTTTTTTTAAATTGAAAAAATGTAAGTGAACTAAGATAGTTTGACAATATAGAGATTAGCGTATGACAGATTCAGGTGAGGTGAAATGGGGTTTAACGTCGCGTCTAAGATTATTGCACTTATATAGCGACGTGCATGCACGTGTCTGTGTGTGTGGCTGCTTGTACTAGTCCGGACTGATGCCGATTTTAATGCTAGCACACTGAGATACCATGCCGCAGGGATCGAACCCCGGAACTTCCCTGTCTGTAAGGGGATGCTGCAGACTATGTGGATGATTTGCCGGACTCCCTACTTTAGAAAACCAAATGTTGTATGTTGTTGGCGGTACAATTATCTGAGAGAGAATTTTGATATTTTTGACCCCTCCCTTTGGAAAATATTGCCAACAGACTTTCTTCATTTTCGGTCTGATACTGCGGTAATCTAGACTTGCCAAATATTATAGACTTGCATGGGCTTTATTGGATATATTTGTTTCCGGGTCTGCATGACAGACTAACTCTCATGGTTTACAGCAGTATATGCTGCGAGTGTTATACTGAGGGTCGTGTTAGCCACAACTCAGTGATAACGGGGTTATCTACCACGTACACATGTGATCTCTGTCTATCTCAACTGGTTACAATGTCACAGAGTACTTGTCATAAGAGCATGGAGATATGACACGTTGGGTAATCGGACTGTGTGGCTACTTCAAGAAACAACACCTGCCATACAAAGTTGTGTGAGAGTAGTGTCAGCTTATACTTCTACAAATCTACTACCGCTGCTGCTGCTTCTACTACTACTACTACTACTACTACTACTACTACTACTACTACTACTACTAGACTCGTGAAGATTCGGGTAAGAACTGATCTTCAGCAACCCCTGCTTGTCGTAAGAGGCGACTAATGGGATCGGGTGGTCAGGCTCGCTGACTTGGTTGATGCATGTCATTGTATCACAATTGCGTAGATCGATGATCATGGTGTCTGGTCCAGACTCGATTATTTACAGACCGCCTTCGTATAGCTGGAATATTGCTGGAATTTGGTAATCAAACATTTTCGAGAACGGATTAATAAAAAAAGAGACTACAACCACCACCACTACCCCACAGTGGCCCACACCCACATTTAACTCACATTACCACCACGCCACGCTACGCCACGCCACGCCACGCCACACCACACCACACCCACCTCCGTGGTCTAATAGGTGTGCGCCCGGAGAGCCGATAAACGGTGGTTCGATCCCGGCCGTCATTCCCAAAGACTTTAAAAGATGGTACTTGTTACCCTGTCTGGCGCTCGGCATTAAGGGGCTAAAACAAGGACTGGTCGGCGCGGAGTCGGTATACTGTGTCTGAGTGGGATATTCATGTTAAACTGCGTCATTGTGTCTCAGTGGGCTCGCACTATAAAGCAATCATCAGTCCGGACGTGTACTCACAATCGTTGATATTTGACGGGAAACATTGCATTTGGGTTACCCTTATCTTAACCCTCAAATAGGACGACTGGTTGTCATGGTAATAGAAACTGTCTCGGGGACTGATAGTATTACCTATGAATTTCTAGCTAAATGTTTCTGTCAAGTGGCCTCTGGGATCGGGATAGTTAATTACATTTATCGGTTTGGTTTATCGTATTGATAGTACTATTCATTATATGAACACATACTGTTGTTTCTTGCAGCCATGTTCAAAGTTGCCGCTCGAAGACATCGGTCGAAGCTGAAGTCGTGTATCTACTGCTTTGCTATCATCCTCGTCGCCAACGTCGTCTTGCTGTCGTCGTTGTCACGACTACTCACGCCGTCAACGGAGATGTGGTTACCAAAACTTCGTAAGAACGCTACACGGAAACACGGGACCTTTGTGCAGAAATTCTCCAATAAAAGAACCAACTTGAACAGAACATTACAGGTCTTACTCTGGACGCCATGGTTTGGTGATGCATCCTGGGTAACAAATTTCGAGTCGGCATTTTCGCCCTGCCCTGTGTCTGACTGTGTGTTGACCAGCGATAAATCGACCATAGCTGACAGTCACGCTGTCGTGTTTCATGCGATGGATTTATTTAATTATTTCTTAGGATATCCCATGCCTGAATATCGTAGAAACGACCAAGTGTGGGTTTTGTACAATATCGAACCACCTCCTAACATCGCCACGGACTTCCGGTCGTACGGGGGAGTGTTCAACTGGACGTCATCGTACAGGACAGACAGTAACATACGGCTGCCTTATTTCAGCATAGAGAAGCTGCCCCAGAAAACAAGCAGTGTCAAGGACATTGCAGCCACGAAGACAGCAGGGGTCTTCTGGGTGGCCAGTAACTGCGGCGACCAAGCGAGACGACAGATGGTGGTGAGAGAATTACAAAAACACATCCAAGTAGATACGTATGGGAAATGTGGTGAATATGAATTGACAAACATGGATGACATTAAGCAATATAAATTTTATATGGCTTTAGAAAACTCGTATTGCCGCGACTACATCACTGAAAAGTTTGCAGCTCCCTTGAACCACCAGCAGATCCCAATTGTGGCTGGCGGCGGGGATTACCGTAAGGTGGCACCACCACACTCCTACATTGACATCAGTGATTTCAACACCATTCAGGAGCTGGCAGAATACCTGAAGTATCTGGACAAAAACGACACTGCTTATAACAATTACTTTGACTGGACCCGAGAATATCGCCTGAGCAGCGCTAATCACATCGAAAATTTATTCTGTAAGTTGTGTGAAGCTCTCCATGACGGGACCCGCCCTCATCAGACCTACACCGACATACAAGGATTCATACAGGATGACACGTGCCAAAAATGGACGGTAGGTGTTCTGTATTGATCGTTGGTGTTCTGTTGTGGTATTTTTATGGATAATAGGTGCTCTACACAGACGGTAGGTGTTCTACACAGGCGGTAGGTGTTACAGTGGACGGTAGGTGTTCTACACAGACGTTAAGTGTTATACACGGACGGTAGGTGTTATACACGGACGGTAGGTGTTATACACGGACGGTAGGTGTTATACACGGACGGAAGGTGTTATACACGGACGGAAGGTGTTATACATGGTCGGTAGGTGTTCTACACGGACGGAAGGTGTTATACATGGTCGGTAGGTGTTCTACACGGACGGTAGGTGTTCTACACGGACGGTAGATGTTATACATGGACGAAAGGTGTTATACACGGATGGTAGATGTTATACATGGTCGGTAGGTGTTCTACGTGGACGGTAAGGGTTATACATGGACGATAGGTGTTATACACGGACGATAGGTGTTATACACGGACGGTAGGTGTTATACACGGACGGAAGGTGTTATACATGGACGATAGGTGTTATACACGGACGGTAGGTGTTATACACGGACGGTAGATGTTCTACACAGACGGTAGGTATTATACAAGGATGGTAGGTGTTACAATGGACGGTAGGTGTTATACACGGACGGTAGGTGTTATACACGGACGGTAGATGTTATACAATGGGCGGTAGGTGTTCTACACAGACGTTAAGTGTTATACACGGGCGGTAGGTGTTATACACGGAGGGGAGGTGTTATACATGGACGGTAGGTGTTATACACGGACGGTAGGTCTTATACATGGACGGTAGGTGTTATACACGGATGGAAGGTTTTATACACGGACGGTAGGTGTTATACACGGATGGTAGGTGTTATACACGGACGGTAGGTGTTATACATGGACGGTAGGTGTTATACATGGACGGTAGGTGTTATACACGGATGGTAGGTGTTATACACGGACGGTAGGTAGTCTACACAGACGTTAAGTGTTATACACCGACGGTAGGGGTTCTACACAGACGGTAGGTCTTCTACACAGACGGTAGGGGTTCTACATAGACGGTAGGTGTTATACACGGACGGTAGGTAGTCTACACAGACGTTAAGTGTTATACACCGACGGTAGGGGTTCTACACAGACGGCAGGTCTTCTACACAGACGGTAGGGGTTCTACACAGACGTTAAGTGTTATACATGGACGGTAGGTGTTATACACGGACGTTGAGTGTTATACACGGACGGTAGGTGTTATACATGGACGGTAGGTGTTATACATGGACGGTAGGTGTTATACATGGACGGTAGGTGTTATACATGGACGGTAGGTGTTATACATGGACGGTAGGTGTTATACATGGACGGTAGGTGTTATACACGGACGGTAGGTGTTATACACGGACGGTAGGTGTTATACACGGACGTTGAGTGTTATACACGGACGGTAGGTGTTATACATGGACGGTAGGTGTTATACATGGACGGTAGGTGTTATACATGGACGGTAGGTGTTATACATGGACGGTAGGTGTTATACATGGACGTTGAGTGTTATACACGGACGGTAGGTGTTATACATGGACGGTAGGTGTTATACATGGACGGTAGGTGTTATACACGGACGTTGAGTGTTATACACGGACGGTAGGTGTTATACATGGACGGTAGGTGTTATACATGGACGGTAGGTGTTATACCCCGACGGTAGGTGTTATACACGGACGGTAGGTGTTATACACGGACGTTGAGTGTTATACACGGACGGTAGGTGTTATACACGGACGGTAGGTGTTATACATGGACGGTAGGTGTTCTACACGGACGGTAGGGGTTATACATGGACGGTAGGTGTTATAATGAATGATCTTTATTTCCTCCATTAATTTCGGAGAGTGATATACATTTGGAATCATGTTAACACAACATATTTACACGAACATTATGCAGAGAAATTGGCAATACAATACTGAACATGGACGGTAGGGGTTCTACACAGACGGTAGGTCTTCTACACAGACGGTAGGGGTTCTACATAGACGGTAGGTGTTATACACGGACGGTAGGTGTTATACATGGACGGTAGGTGTTATACACGGACGGTAGGTGTTACACACGGACGGTAGGTGTTATGCATGGACGGTAGATGTTATACATGGACGGTAGGTGTTATACACGGACGGTAGGTGTTACACACGGACGGTAGGTGTTATGCATGGACGGTAGGTGTTATACACGGACGGTAGGTGTTATGCATGGACGGTAGGTGTTATACACGGACGGTAGGTGTTATACACGGACGGTAGGTGTTATACATAGACGGTAGGTGTTATACACGGACGGTAGGTGTTATACACGGACGGTAGATGTTCTTCACAGACGTTAAGTGTTATACATGGACGGTAGGTGTTATACACGGACGGTAGGTGTTACAGTGGACGGTAGGTGTTCTACACAGACGTTAAGTGTTATACACGGACGGTGGGTGTTATACACGGACGGTAGGTGTTATACATGGACGTTAAGTGTTATACACGGACGGTAGGTATTATACATGGACGGTAGGTGTTATACACGGACGGTAGGTGTTATACACGGACGGTAGGTATTATACATGGACGGTAGGTGTTATACAAGGACGGTAGGTGTTATACAAGGACGGTAGGTGTTATACAGGTAGGGGAAGGGACATTATCTTGCACCCACAGCTGTCTAGGTAACATCCGCACGGCCATGATTTATTCCGTTTTCTGAACAATATCGATGGATAGGATGGCCAAAGCTACTTCAAGCGAAATCAGATTATAACTATTTAAGGGAAAGTATGGCTACACACATTGTACCCATGTTATCATACCCGTGTGATGAGCTACCACCCCCCTTATAGATACTAGTAATTCAGTACAATGTCGAAATCGGAAAATGTGAGTACCGAAAATAAAATTTCCTGTGTGATTATTTTGTTTTCGTCTTGTCCTTTTATACTGATGGACACGCGTACTCTCATTTCGATGAATGTCTTTATTTATCCAAACTAATCACGGCATGCTAGGGACATTTTGTCCAATTGGGGGTTGAATGCGAGAAATATTGGATATTCAGGGGACAGGTTTGTTTCAAGGTCCTCTGGTTCGTAACGCGGCACGGGTGGCCCAGTCGTCTAAAGCGCTCTGCAGAGTTGCGTCCCTTGGGCACGCCAGAAACCTATCATTCGTCACCACTCGCCCCTTTCCGTAACCTGCAAGAAGACTCGTCCCCCTATCGATGAATGTTATGTGCGAAAATACGACAAACCAATCAGAATGCGCGTATGATTTCAAGTACTTCGTCAAAGAATCCCTCAGAAATAATTTTTAAATTTACATATGTCTTGCATCTAAAAATATAGCCAAGACACAGTTAAATGTTTTTAGTCATACTGTATAATTCTGCACGTCCCGATGTGCTTTCAATTGCATCTGAAATATGTATAATATATGGGGAAATATATGTGAACCATTACGCAACGAATTGACAATTGTTTTAGGTATGCCCGTTTGCGCTAAGACGGAACCCGGTCGCAAAATGGCCACGAGAGGGGCACGAGTCGCTATTCGGCTTGTCCCGGAATAACACGAGTTGGTCACGAATGGAAACCTATATGATTGTGGGTTCGACTGCCGGTTCGCCCTTATTATGTTTCTATGTTGTCAGCACCATACCCGTGCTCGTGGGTTTCACCGAAGTGGTAAACGTCTAAGACTTTCCTCCCACACTAAGCTGACACGCCGTGATATAACTGGAATACTGTTAAAAGCGGCGTTAAACCCAACTCACTCACTGATTTCATTGACCTCTGCACTACTTTCTCTCCCACAGCTATCGGGATTCTTGTACCAACATATCCAGGGTTACGGCATTAAACTGGGCCTGATATGACATGCCGATGTCGCTTTGAGCGGCGGGAGTTCGTCTACAAAACGTGACTGGAGTCCCGTCTACTGAAATGAGGGTACAGGCGTAGGCCCAAACTCCTTCCCAGAGTTCCATGCGGCCGGAATTGTCGAATTCTGTGACTTAACGACTCTAAACACAGCATTTCTTGGTCCTCGGTAGCAAATAAATACAAAACAGAGGACATTGTGAGGTTTATTAGAGGAAGTTGGTTGGTTGGTTGGTTGTTTAACGCCGCACTCTCCAATATTCCAGCTATATGACGGCAGTCAGTAAATAATCGAGTCTGGATCAGACAATCCAGTGATTGACATCATGAGCATCGATCCACGCAATTGGCATACGATGACATGCTTCAACTAAGTCAGCGAGCCTGCCCACCCCATCCCGTTAGTCGCCGCTTACGAGAAACATAGTCGCCTTTTACGGCAAGCATGGGTTGCTGAAGACCTATTCTACCCCGGATCTTCACGGGTCTAGAGGAAGTAAAATTGCTCTCGTCAAAATTAACATCCGCTGAGCAGTTTGTTAAGAGCATAAATCGCCCAAAACACACTTTTCATGTCGCCATGTTCAGATTCGTAAATATAAGTGCCACGCATGCGCATCTATAACAGGATGTGGTTGTGCGATATTGATACGCTGAAAAACCACCGCTACATCACCTGTAATACCACAGACATATGTAGGTACAAGTATCTGCTGAAATGCGGTTTTATTTGTTCCCGGACCTGTGGATCCGTTTGCGTTCCAGTCAACTCAATCTCAACATCATTGGTTTGCCTGGTCCATGCTCGAATATTTACAGACCACTGGTCTATGGGTGACTGCGGCATTAAACTACATCCACTCACTCACTGTGTTTTGGCATTTCGTATTGTATTCTATGACATGATTAACCCTGTGCGTACAGAATGCGAAACCATTGGTTGTAAGTTGGTTGTTGGTTGGTCAGCAATATTCCAGCGATATGGAGGTCAGTATATAATCGAGTCTGGACCAGAGGTCAGTATATAATCGAGTCTGGACCAGACAATCCAGTGATTAATATCATGAGCATCGATCCACGCAGTTGGGATCGATGACATGCATCAACTAAGTCAGCGGACCTGACCAATCGATCCTGTTTGTCGCCTCTTTCGCCAAGCATAGTCGCCTTCTACGACAGGCATGGGTTGCATTGCTTGTAAGAGTCGACTGACATGAATACATTGCAAGTAACAGTGTGGCATTGGAAGACTAACCAAGGAATCTTGTTTGCGTTCAATGTTTGCATCAACCCACATAAGCCACGCCCACTAACGGACCACTGTTTCCGGATTGGCTGATAATTGATAGGGCGGGGGCTTGAGTTGCATTATTACGCTGATACTGATTTCATATTGTTGTCTAAATTGTGTGTTAATGATTGAATAAGCAGTGTGTGACTGAATACGCACCTCTGTAAACGAAAACAATATATATTTTTTTAATTCATATATACCAAACATCCCAAAAATATAAAAAAAGTAAATACAGTGTGGATTTGGGGTTGTTGTTTTTTACTTAACAAAGAAGACAACTACAAAGACAAAAACATTCACTCACACACTCACGTAGTCACACAGACCTTGAAACAAATACATCCAATACAGCCCATGCAAGTCTATAATAGTTGGCAAGTCTAGATAACTGCAGGTTCAGAGTCTCTGGACTCCTTTTTATTATATTTTATTAAGATAATTAAACTGCTGACTCTCAGCAGAGTCCTTTGAAGATGTTTTGTCTGAAAATATTTTTTTTACAATTCAAATAAATTAATAAAAAAAATCTTGCATTCAGAAAGAAATGGTTTGAAAAAGGGTATTTTTCAAATGTTTGACATAGTTTATGATTCTGGACCCTTTCTTACTCTTACAGTATTTAAAAATATGTATAATTTGAATGCATGTTTTATGAACAAAAACAGTAATGAAGTCTTTTCTTGTAAATGGATCGGGAAACTTGGTGACGTAGCTGATGGCGTACCCCAACTACGAGGGCATTGCTCATAATATTAACCACTTGTTTAATTGTCCCTTGCAGACTCATTTATTTACAGGCTGTCGGCACATATAACTGGAATATCGCTGACTGCTGTTTTTTAGTACCTAGATTAATAAAATGAAAAGATTTGCAAAATATCTGTCGACACCCCGTTGACAGTACCATTGTTTTGCAAATCCTGCAGTCGCCCGAAATCTGCATGTTGAAATACATGTTGTTTAAGAACGGGATGTCTAGTTGGTTACACAATTTTGATTTGACTATGCATAGAATTGTTAGTCCAGACAACATGTCACTAGGGAATTCCAGCCTAGTTAGGGAAGGGTGGAAACTGAAATTTTATAGTCAGTTAACTCCCATGGAAGATGTATTAAGTCCATCATGGGGATCCAACGACAACAGTGCTCAGACAATCTTGTCTCTTGAGAAGGAACTAAGGCAACTAAGGACAGAGTAATCGAGCCAATTGGTTCTTATGCCGCTTTTATGAATTTTCCAACAATATCTTGGCAGTGTCAACAGAAATAGGCTTCACATTATGCACCCATGTGGAGAAACAAACAGGCCTTTAGCGTGACAAACGAACACTTTAACCACTTGGCTACCCCAGACAGCAAGGAACTTGGAGTAGGAGAGCGTGGCGAGTTAAATCAACTTATAGAAATAATTCATTCAACAAAACACATCTAAAAGTAAAATAATTTATTGTGTTGAGATGTAGAAACATGATGTGTTCACATCGAAGACAGCTGTGCTCGTCTCACAAAATGGTGGCTGTCTCGCACCCGAACATTCATCCATCAGGTGTCAAAACGTTTAAACACCAGACTTCATCTACGGGCCAAGACAGCCACCAGATGGCTCGACGCGCACAAATAGAATCAGCATTAAGCACAAGATAAATCATAAGAAAATTCCAAGATATACCAATACTACAAATTCTAGGAAATGACATCCCTGATACCATTTGAAAATCAGATGCAACACAGATTGAGCAAAATAGGAAATTATTCTCATGTTTCGAAATTATGAAACTTAAATCACATTTTCACAATTGCATGGAGGGCAGTGTCAGGTCTTCAAAGGTAAACAAGAACATCCTAATAAATATTACTTGACAACGTGATCACTTTACATTTTCTGAAATATATGTTCATTGAATATTACTATGCAACGGCATGGAGCTCATTTCCTGCCCATAAGCCACAACCTAAACTTAAGTATTCTTGACGATTGCATGGAGTTTCAGTGACTAGCTTCACTCTGTTTATTGTTTATTCACTGACAAATCTGTAAACTTAAACTCAGGTTTGTCAAAAGTTTATAAAAATATCATTTTCTAAATATTTTTCCATATTTGCTCAAAATCACAACAAAATTAATCCCTCTGAAAAGCTATGTACCCTCAAAGGCTGACCCAAGAAGTGTTGAAATATGAAACAGACCATAGAAGCATCCTACTTGTGACCAATCTTTTTTTCTCAGAAAAGTTCATTCGAGCAATATGTTTTTGGAACTTCAAAACATCAAACTTTTGCAAATTAATACAATGAATTTATTACTCAGAGAAGTAATCAAAACTATCTCACACCACAGAACAGTTGAAGAATAAATATTTCAATGTTAAAACTATATCAAATATATGTGGCGTGTTATCAAAGGGAGATAACTATATATTCTCATAAAATATAGAAATGATTAGCAAAATATATCAAACTATTCCATATGAAATATTCCAATCCAGATTAAACTGAATTCACAGATGCAGTGGGATACACATTTGTTTTTGTTTTTTCACTTATTTTTGTCAAGTTGATCTAAAGATCTTCAATTTCTAAGCTTACACATTTCAAACTGAACTTGGTCGACACAAATGTGATTCTTGTGAAATTACATCTCATGTAAACTAAATAAGTGGTTTCACATTTTACACATTACCATGACAACACCCATAAATACTCTTACATTCACGCTAGAAACAGATATTGCATATAAATTTGCTCTTGGAGTAGCAGGTATCTATGTGATAACTTGGACCAATATTTTAAATCGATTTAAATCTATCTACCATTGTAAAAAGACATTTGAATATATTCCCTGAACTGACATATATCAGAAATAGTCTTGTTTTAATTTCACAAAATTTAAATTAAATCATATTTAAAAGGTCAAAATCAAATAAATGTCATCTCTTTCTCCAAGTAGATCAGCACTAGTAGTGTTGTAATTCTTGCACAAAAACACAAAAACATTTGTGGTATTGCAGTTGTTTTTTAAACGGAGTTCAAGTAGCACAGCCCCACACCTGCTCCTCAAGGTAAACTAATTATTACTTAGACATGTTAAAGTTCGTCCTTCGAGTTTTCTTCATTATTTTTCTTTATACTTTCCAACAATGCTTCATCTTCATCCCTTTGCTTCTGTGCTGCTTCCTGCCATTTCTGTAAATCTTCGTCAATCTGCGATTCTGTTTTTTCTTTGTATGGACCATCCTGATGATCAGCAGGAACATACTCTTCTGCATCATTTTTCTTAAAAAATCCCTTTCGTAACAAAAGTTTTGTGCACTTATCCTGAGTTAAAGGACTCAGGTCATGTTTCTGAAAAAAAAAGCAAAAGATTTGAACACATGATCACAAATATGGTACCCTCCATTTTATCAAGGAGTGAGTTGGGTTTAACACTGCTTCTAACAGTATTCCAGTTATATCACGACATGTCAGGTTAATGTGGGAGGAAAGCCTGAAGTGATGCAGGTCAAAGACGTGTGCCACTTTGGGAAAACCGAGGAGCATGGGTATGGTGCTGACAAACCTAGAAACGTAATTGGGGCAAACTGGGATTCAAACCCACAATCATAGGTTTCTGGAGTGCCCAAGGGACGCAACTCTGCTCATCGAATCTCATCGCCTTAGATGACTGGGTCATCTGTGCCCCCTCATTTTATCAAGGAGAGCATCTGAGGGAGATCTTATGCTGCTTCTAGCAATATCGCACCTGGGGTCCAGACACTGGGGGCTTCTTCTGACCCTCAATACCCATGGGTGTTGAGCTGCAATAGACACACCCTCTTCACCAGACCAAGCAAAGGACACCAGACCCAGCCTCCACACCCAGCTTCCACACCCAGGACACCGGACCCAGCCTCCACACCCAGCACACCGGACCTGTCTCCACACCCAGGACACCGGACCCAGCCTCCACACCCAGGACACCGGACCCAGCCTCCACACACTCAAACCAGACCCAGCCTCCACACCCAGGACACCGGACCCAGCCTCCACACCAGACCCAGCCTCCACACACTCAAACCAGACCCTGCCTCCACACCCTCATCACCAGACCCAGCCTCCACACCCAGCACACCGGACCCAGCCTCCACATCCAGTACACCGGACCCAGTCTCCACATCCAGCACACCGGACCTGTCTCCACACCGGACCCAGCCTCCACACCGGACCCAGCCTCCACACTAGACCCTGCCTCCACACCCTCATCACCAGACCCACCTACACACACTCCACAAGAGACCCAGCCTGCCCACCCTCCAAACCGGACCCAACCTCCTCACCCTCCACACCCTCTTCACTACCCCCAACCTGGACACCACCTCCACACCCTCATCACTACCCCCACCTCCACACCCTCATCACTACCCCCACCTCCACACCCTCATCACTACCCCGCCCCGCCCCGCCCCGCCACGCCATGTACTCACCTCAACCACCTCATCTTCAGAGTTCAGCAGAAACAGCTCCGGGTTGGCACCGTGTACCGTCTCAAACTTAACATTGTGACTTAAAAAGGTCAAGGTCATTAACAAGTTTATTTGTCTTAACATGTACTGTAAACATAAGGAAAACAACTTTGACATTAATTTGCATCAACCATATATGAGAGCTTCACCAATGAAAGGGTTAATGTACATCCCAAGCCAAATTAAGATTCTAAAATAAGGCTTGGATTAGCATGAAAAGAGACATAAATTTCATTTTCTGATAGTGCTTATGGCATACCGGTTACGGTACATCAACATATTGTGAACCAAAAAACACAGGACATCCAGTTAACAATTTTCTGTAAAACATGAAGCAACATTATTTTTGTCAGTACTTTATGGAACCAATTTCTTAACAAATATATACAGATATCTGAATAATATTACCCAACTTGGTTCACAGATCTACCAACCAAAAAGTTCAAATATGGGGAACAGCATCTTGAGTTTGAGAAACTTTTTCCCTTCCCCCTTTTACTGTTACTTTCAGTAATAAAGATGTTAAGTGTAATCTGCTGTTAAAAAATTATAGTAGATAAAAAACATTTCCTCTGAAAAACATAATAGCCATGAGAAAGGATACAACAGAGGGAGATCTATTCTAATAAACCTCTTGACCTCTGGCAGGCGATTCAGTCGTCATCCAGAACAACTCTGAAAAAAAGGTTTTAGATGTTAGTTCATGAGTTTCATATTTACAGTCAACAACATTCAATAAATACCAGGGCAGGCTGTAAATTATTAAGTATGGCTCGCCAGTGGCTGACATATTCAGAGTTCAAGATGAGAGGATTTGTAAAGTTTCAAAGTAAACCGCCACAACCCAATTGCTTTGGTTTGCTTACTAACCCGCCCTCCACACCCTCGTCACTGGACCCGCCCTCCACAACCTCGTCAATGGACCCGACCTCCTCACCCTCATCGCTGAACCCGCCCTGCATCGCTGAACCCGCCTTGCACACCCTCATCGCTGAACCCGCCCTGCACACCCTCATCGCTGAACCCGCCCTCCACACCCTCATCGCTGAACCCGCCCTGCAAACCCTCATCGCTGAACCCGCCCTGCACACCCTCATCGCTGAACCCGCCCTGCACACCCTCATCGCTGAACCCGCCCTCCACACCCTCATCGCTGAACCCGCCCTGCAAACCCTCATCGCTGAACCCGCCCTGCACACCCTCATCGCTGAACCCGCCCTGCACACCCTCATCGCTGAACCCGCCCTCCACACCCTAACTTGGATCAGGGCATAAATATATGCACATAAGAAGTCCTCTGAAACAGCATTTGGAGAAATGTTCTGAAAAAGGTTTAATAGTTGGTTTAAAAATACCCAAAAAAATTGATCCAAGGGAGTAAAACTAGATTGAATACCCAAAGAAAACTATCAATACCAAGCAAGTCAACTCAATTTGTCGCTGTTTTCTGTTTCATTACTCATGACAAAGACCTGGTGTATTTAAACATGAGTTTGAAACAGAGTGAGCACAAGAGGGAATACAAATGACAACAATATTCAACATGCAACAGAAGCTTAAACAGCTTCAAATTAGCATCAGACATAGTAACGTTACCAGAGGGATTCCTAGCTATGATACTGCTTAGTATACAAGGTATCAGTGACAAATCAATGCTGTATAGTTAAAGCAAAGCAGTCCATAGATACGGTATTGCAGTTACCATGGTTACTCTGTAGTGAACAAAATGTCCGATAGCATAGGAAACAGCCCCAGTTTAGTTAAAACATCCCAAAGACAAGGCAAAAACAACCCCACATAATAAATGTACATTGTCAAACAATCCAAGCATCACAGAAAAGCGTAGCCATTCATTAAAAGAAAATCTGAAAATGCATGTTCTTAAATTTCCATGATAAGATGTGAAAATGAAGTGTGTATGTTCTAACAAACATATCCAAATTACTTCAAAGCTCCTTAAAATGCATCTGCATATATACTTTAGAAAAGAACTTTTAAATCTTAACATGTTTTTGTGGTGGACAAGACTAATAACAAGACTTGGTCCAAAACTTTTATCCATATTTTTCATGGCATGCTTAAAGGATAACCAGGCAATAGGTATCAAATGGGCTCCATCACATATAGTGTTTGTAACATGTGTTTTAGCAAGTGATACATATCTTTACTATGTAGATCCATATAATGTAGAGTTTGCGACATATGAAATGTAAGACATTTTATAAATTATCTAGGCTAATCATCTATGATATCTTATAAACATTTGAAAAATAGAAAAACATGGTTAAATACATAATCTTCAATTTCTATCTTATTAATCATCAGGCTTTTCATAGGCAAATTTGTTTTATGCAGCGCAAGGCAAATATCACCAACCATTGAAACATCAGACTGACAGGTGGTAGTATGTTACTTTAGGTCTCTTTGTATAAGCCGTACAACGATTACTCAGAGTATGCAACAAAAATATAATAATGACATCTACTTTACAAATATTAACATAGAAAACATATATAAAGAACACTATAAGAAATCCGGGTAACGATATATCCGAGATTAACTACCAGGATGGAATGTGGCACGGAGACGCCAAGGTACGATTGATGTGGAATATTTTCTCCGTTTTATTGTTTTCTGTGTTGGGAATCAAGAAAGGAAATACACTTCACATGTAATACTTCACACTGGCATAAATATTTAATCTAAAACTTATCTTATTTTCTTCAAAACCAAATGGAGATATATCTTTCAAAAGTTTCATCACAAAAAAAACACACACAAATTTAGACTTTGATTTTGTATCACAATCGACCTGTGTTCTGCAGTGTAGGTGCAAATAAAACGCCTCATCATATTACATTTCCGAAAATAAATTCCAGGGAGTAAGAATTATACCTTGACAACGCCTCGCATGACATCTTTGTTCGAGACGTCCTCATTGTCAGCATACACAATCGCCAACACCAGCGCACACGTCGACAACCAACTTAACGCTGCCATGTTGTTTACTGAGACCTTCACCTTCTGTATTGACCAATGCTCGCTCTCCATGTATATAGAATTTAGTGTGACCCTTGAACCCAATATCAACCAATCGAAATGGTCCACAACTATCAGTACCTTGTGTTTGTGCGAAACGTTAACGCGGAAGTGATGAATACTTAAGATTGTGAACATTTCTTTTGTGTACGGTCATAACGAAAACGTTCCTGATGCATCCTGAATTTCTTTACAACCGGTTTGACTTCTGTAGATAAAATCATCATATGTTTCTCGTCAAAATAGGCAAAACTAGGTGCACATCTCCACGAACATCATAATATCTGTATCCACAAAATAAATGTATTTACCCACCATCTTTCCCCAATCTCTTACTGATCCGGAGCGCGCTATGTCATGAACATATTTAATTGTTTGTTGTTAACGCCGCACTCTGCCACCTTTTCGAGGCCACTATTCGTTTTTGAAACAGATATCTATTTCAAAGCCCCAAAGAAATTGGCTTCACACATTGTACCCATGTCGGGAATCGTACCCGGGTCTTCGTATTTCCGAGTAGTGCCCCGAGTAGGAGAGCGGGACTTACATTATTCTGACACGAATTTGTAAACTCAATAGGATAAACTCGTGGATATAAAAATCACTTTGCTTCCCACACTTTAATAAACAGTAGGTAGTATGCCGTGATGTCTCAAAACTATTGTTCACAATGTCTGTATGACCAACAAAGCACTGTTAAAATGTGTCTTGATTCTAAACACATAATATGACGCGTTGAAGGTCAAAACAAGTTTAGGATTGTGTTTAACAGCTAAAAGTGTCCGTGTTTAGGGTCTAAATGTGGGAAAACATCAATACTCTTGTGTGTCTCTGTTATTCAAAATTACTTATTCGCAGCGATTCATTATAAAAAGTTCAGTAAAGTTCCCCAGCTCCTAAACACAATACAACTTGCATACACACGAGACATAATAAAACCATGCGTATATAATTATGGATACTAATATTGAAAACAGTTAAAGGTAACAACAGCATATTTTTCTCGTGTTTAATGGTAATATTACATACAAAATGTGTTTCTTATAATAATGTAATTTATTGTTCATGGCAATGTGCTTAACATCTCGCTCAAACGCAACAGTTTTACCTGGCGTCAATAAATCCATACGAGGCATAGAACAGGTGTGGCTCTCGTTTCAAACGGCGGATGTTGCAACGTAACATATGTACATGTCGGCTGTAATCATAAAAAGAAATAAGCCGACAGAGATCAAACACAGCAATTGTTTCAGAACAACTTGTCAAATTATGATGGTGAACGTCAGCAATAACCCCGAAAGTTTCTATTCTGGGTTATTTCTTCAGGCCCTTGTCATAACATTCCGTAGCAAGCCATAAAGGCGTTTTCATATGCAAATGACGAAACGGTTGTAGAAACGCAGTCTAGTCCTCATTTGCCACGTACACACGAACGCACGCACGCGCTAGCTCACTCACTCCGGAGCGTGCTATAGATTGGTCATACCATCAAAATGACTTGTAGTGTGATACCCTTTGTAATTTTTGGGTCTAATCCAGAAATTGGCCTCACACATTGTACCCATGTGGGCAATCGAACCCAGGCCTTCGGTGTGACGAGCCAACGCTTTAACCACTAGACTATCCCACCGTGAAAGGGTATTTCAAAAGTACAATGTTTTATTAAACAAGAAATTTTCAAATTAAAATGTTCATGTGTTGAAAAATACAGTTTGTGTATTGCACCTGATGCTTGGCATAAGATTGAGGGAGGATGGTTTGACGCCGCTTTTAGCAATATTCCAACAATATCACTGCGAGGGACACCAGAAATGAGTTTCACACATTGTACCATGTTGGGAATAGAACCCGAATCATCGGCTTGACGAGCGAACGCTTTAACCACTAGGCTACCCGACCGATCCCGTAAGATACAGCTAAAGTGGGATCGGGTGGTCAGATTCGGTGATGTGGCTGCCTGCAGGTCATCGCTCCAGATGATGTGGGTCGCTGATCAGGTTTTCAGTCAGGGGTTTATCTGGTCCAAATTCGATTATTTCCTTGTCGCCGTAACACAGCTGAAATATTGCTATCTGCGGCGTTAATCAACATTCATTCACGCTGGCACATGAGGTTCATGAATAATGTTCCTAGCACCATATGTTTTAGTTGGAGGTAAAAGGAGATTGGGTGGTCACAATGACTACAGAATCAGGCAACTACATTGCCGAGCAAAAGAAAGTATACATCTATGTTTGATGGTGGCTACAGACCCGCGAAGATTAGGGTAGAGAACAGGTCTTCAGCAACCCATGCTTGTCGTTAGAGGCGACTAACAGGATCGGGTGGTCAGGCTCGCTGACTTAGTTGATGCATGTCATCGTATCCCAATTGCGTGGATCGATGCTAATGATGTCAATCACTCGATTATTTACAGGCAGCTGTCATATAGCTGGAATATTGCTTATAGTGTGTTTGTTTGTTGTTCTTTAACGCCGCAACTAATGATGGCTACAAATGAAACAAACAGGAACTGTTTGTTCGATGGTGATGTATTTGGTACGGGTTTCACAGTTGGGTTCTGGCCCTTAAAGATGCAGTGTTTTGCATGAAGGTAAGTGAGACTTGTGTTTTGCTATCATCAAGACCTGGACCCACTTGCACAAAGAGATCTTAGCGCTAAGATGATCGTAACTCCCATACTTTAACATAGGCTTACAATAGTTTTATCGCTAAGTTCGCTTTGTACAAGTGGGTCCTGTACTCTAACCTGCGGATTGGTTTTATGGCCCCTTACACCGACTTTAGGTGGCATGTAGTTCAGAATGTCGTCACGACCTCGAACGCGCGTGTAGCTTGATTGATTGGAACATATATTTTTTACTATAACCAACTTGACAAACAGCATGGGATTAGGAAAAGATAATTAATTGTACGAGTACACAATATGTCGTTACACAATGACACTACATTCATGAATACAATAACAATCGGTTATAATCAATAACTTTGTGTGATTAATGTTTAATCGCGAAACATATACATCTTACATGCAGTTTACTGATGTATTGAACATCTGTTCATGAATAGACACCTCTTCAATTTATCGTTTGGGAATATACCGTATTTCCTCTTCTGTGAGAAGGATTATGTTAGGCGCACTGTGGCTCGAAGAAATGGCCGTTTGTATCACGAGGTTCAATCAAGATGTTATGCTGGGGACGTATGCACAAAGGCCATTCCATTGTGACGTGTTTCGGTCACGTGTTACTTCAGGTCTTCCAGCCTTTAGGTATGATTTGATGTTTATGCAGCACAGTTCACTAAACTAAGTCCTGTTTGATATAATGGAGGACGGATTTTTGCTTACCATTTGTCTTGATTTGAAAAAAAAAAATATTTGTGTAGATGAGTATTTTTTAATGTTTCGCTTCAAATGTTTCGCTCTGTCCTTTTAATATGGGAATTACATGCTTATTCTGTAATAATGCTATCATTTTGTAAAGTGCAGGATGTTTTGTATTCTTACAGTAAAATGTATGCCTTTACATACTAGAAATCTTCGTTTTCTTTATAAGAAGTTTGCAGAGCTTTGCAGTAACGAACATGCATGCCAATATTTTTCACCTTGTATTATTCTAAAGTTTATATTTGTATTTTCATTTTTTTTGTATTTTTTTCTAACCCATTAAATATGGAGAGGTCGACTTGAAGTATTTAAGAATAACTGTATGAACGTCGGAGCTTGCGACGACGTTCATACAATGTTTGGCCCTCACTCTATGCAGGTTCATACTCCAATGAACTCACACAAAGTGAAGGTCAATTCTTATAATTTTTTATCACAATTTCTTACCTCAAAGGATGTAGGCCAAGATCTAAACACAATTTAATTTAGTACGTGTGACTTCATGTTTACACTGACAGCCAAACAACAACCATCTATATCGCGGAATAAAATAGTTCCTCAAAAAGAGAGGTGACATGAGCGTATGGATGCAGAACTTGCAATTCAGAAACATCTTACGCAACACATGTGTTCATATAATATCCCCATTAGATGAGAAAGGTCTGTAATGAACTACCTCAGTAAGTCAGTCACAATGACAGCGCGTCGTTATAAATTTACATCAAGTTCACGACGTCAAAATGGCCGACACGGTAAACGTGACGGGAGGATTTCCGAAGTTGTTAATGAACCTGAAGCGGTTACATGTGTTAGTCATCATTGATCAACTGACCAATTATTGAAAGGTGATTAAAGATGCGTCAAACAGACACCAAGGTAAATTCGTAGATTGCTGGAGACGGTCACTGTCAGCCTAGACACAGATCGAGTCGATACTGACGATAGTTTGGATGTCCTTTTTTTCGTTTGTTCATTAGGATGGGCCGTAGCGAGGAAATTCGTGAACAATCATTCAGTCAAGCTCTCTTACGTTTCTCAATGTATACTGAAATGCTGAGACCAAGATTAAAGGTTCTAAATGATCAGAAATAATGCTAATGTATGTTTTCGTGTAGGGGAATATTCCCAGGGGTTTCCCCAGGAATGTGGAAGTAGTCCGTCAGTGTTTACGTCATTTCAAGAACACGGTCTCGTGAAAAACGTATGAACGTCAAATTGTGTCGTTCATTTTAAGGATTGACTGTGTATTTTTTTCGGTTCATTGAGGTATGAATCGAAAAACCGATGTGCAAACTGTATGAATCCGCGTAGCACATCGGTTTTTCGATTCATACCTCAATGAACCGAAAAAAATACACAGTCAATGCTTATAATTAAATTCGACAACGTAAAACATGTTTTATCTACAATAGTTTAACCCAAAACAGTTGCATATATCAAAACAGACAAAAATGACGGCATTGATGTTCCAGGTGTAGGAATACATACAGTGGCGTGACATGAATCAGGTGATCGTTTAATTTATGCACATAACTTGACACGCCTACACAGTCAGTAGCCAATCAACGGAGAGTGGGATTAAAACAATGTTCATTTGACCTGTCAATTAAGGCAAGAGGCGAAAAGACTTGCAACAGTCAGACTGTAACGAACCGGAAGAAATATGTCCGAGAGAAGGCGGCTGTTTCAAATAACATGGTCATTTACTGCGTGATTCAAACATTACTTCTCTGATTACGGTAAAACAGTTGGAGAAATGCTAGTTAGAAATGAAACGCGAAGACATGAAAGTTGAACCGAGGCGAGCGGGAAAAAAAACTGGCGAGCGAGCCTGCACGTTTGCTGTTTCATTCATTCTCGGCCTTCGGTTTCAAAGGGTAGTTTGGACAATGAATATGCATGAAAGTCGCTAAATGTCCTGTGCATGACGATACACGTGAGCAGAAAGGGAATTCCCTCGACAATTGGGATTCCCCGACATTCCGAAGTAATAAAAGTAGTGCGCAGCGGTGGGCGTGGCTTAATTTTTTACATTCATTGGGAAATGAATGCAATAACACGTGACCAATTCAGCTAATCAGAATGCAGGAATTTCCATGAACACAACGAAAATTTAATTATACACTTATGAACGTCAATTTCGCGGTCATGTGACCGACCTCTCGTCCAATGGAAAAGTCGCATATCGTGTAAACGTCAAATTAAAAAATTATTCTAATATACTTTCTGATTGCATTCTTTGGCCCCCGTCTGTTGAATCCGTTAACTCCGAAAATAAGAATGTCGCCGATGTCGCGCCCTTCCTAAATAATACGAAAGGAATTAAGAGTCCAGTCTCTACTGTGGGTCGTCTTCAAAAACAGTAATCTGGACCAGTTCTAAGTGAATTAAACAAGGAAGAACCTTAGGTCTTAATGGAGAAAATACGGTACATCCATCGATTGTATTAAACACAGTTATTGCAGACAGTTGTATTGAATACTTTGACCTGTTTAGCGGGTGCTACCGGTAGGGCAGGGCATGTTTACCCTTTACGCGAACACCTGGTGTCATCACTTATTTTTTAATGGTCCATTTATATAATTTCACAGCTATTTTGTCCTTTACGCCATATGGAATCTCGGAAAAAAATCAACACTGGTTATTCTCTTGCTCTGGTGTTTTATTTAATTGATACCATGTATATATATTGATACCATACCGTTTTACAGTACCTTCTTTACATATATATATGACGCTATTGAAGGCAACTGTGTCGACAATGAACTTGTAGTGTGTCTGACAATATTTTGGGGACATTTCAGACAACTTTTGAAAATGAAATTTCTTACCCCACCATTGTTTACCTTGTGCTTACATTACCTGTGATTGCACAAATTCATTCAAACTGTGATTGATCAATCATTTGTTACCCCTCCCTAGATTATATTATAATTCACAACAAAACCTCTTCTTGTTTTACTCGATCATGAAACTCGACCTATACTTTCTTTTGCCACCCAGTTTACTTCTTAATTATCGGGGGGAGGGGGAGGGGGTTTCTCGTGGGTTTCACCGAAGTGGTAAACGTCTTAGACCTGCATCACTTCGGGCTTTCCTCCCACATTAAGCTGACACGCCGTGATATAACTGGATTAATGTTAAAAGTAACGTTAAACCCAACTCACTCTCTCACTCACTCACTCTTAATTATCGAGCTGCAGTAAGAATCATGAGATCCACTGTTATAGTTATTGAATGTCTTCTTTCATAAAAGGAAATAGCTTTCTGAAAATAATGGAAGCTTTCAATGCTACGCGACGCGACGGGGGATTTTTTCAAGTAGCGATAGAATATTTAATGATCCTTCTTCAACCAACACATTTCATTGGTGCAGCAGCCAAAAACGTTTCGAGTCCTAAACCTTGTCGGAGGCCTTGTCCACGTGATAACCCTGTCCACATGCTGACAAGATAAGGATGTCATGTGTAAGATGACTACACACCCTGCTCCATCCTCACCCATAACACAGTGGGATGCTGAGATATATACTTACGGAAAGAAGTAACTGTGCTTCATATAAAGTGGGGGCGGTCGGGTAGCCTAGTGGTTAAAGCGTTCGCTCGTCACGCCGAAGACCCGGGTTCGATTCCCGACATGGGTACAATGTGTGAAGCCCATTTCCGGTGTCCCTCGCCGTGATATTGCTGGAATATTGCTAAAAGCGGCGTAAAACCATACTCACTCACTCACTCATTCATATAAAGTGGCGTAAATGTCATGTTATTGAAAATAACAACATAATATTTGGTCATTCATTTGATGAATGGTTTATCATAACAAATTCATTGACAAAGCCCATACCTGGTATCAAACAAAGGGTGGTGCAACAACTCAATCACCAATGTCAATATCGGGTGCGACCACCATTTGTGTTGATACAGGCGAGGCAACAAATGATTGAAAACAGCCAGGGAGATATTGTTCCAAATGTCAACCAAAGATTTCTTAACTGAGTTGCGTTATTGGCTGGTTCTGGTCCTGTCGTAGGCGTTTCCCCATCTCATCCCAGACAGTTCTGTTGGGGAGAGGTTTTGAAAAGAGCCGTCCAGGCAGTGCAGCAATGTTATACGCTGCCTCAAAATTTCTGTTACAACACATGCAACATGTGACTGGCAATATGCTCCTGCCGAGTGACGCTACATCCCTGCATTTCGAACGATGTCATCCTGGTAGTGTACGCCTTCAATATGCCAATAACAACAGTGAGTTGTGTACACCATGAGTTGTGATGTGATTACACCCCACACCATTACACTGCCACCCTCAAACTGACGACGTTGAGTGACGCAAGCGTCGCTAAAACGTTCTCCTGGATGAATGTAGACCCTTGCACGGCCATCAGAGTTGTCCAGATGAAACCTGGACTCGTCTGTGAACAGTATACTGTCCCAGTCTTGTCTTCTGAACCTCAGAACATGTTATTAAACTCACATTCCTAATAGATGTGGAAGAGGTGTACCAACATATAAGTGTGTTTCTGTAGAAAACACATAGCTGTCAATCCTTGTCATTATTTGCTAAAATGGGCGAATAGTACAATCATTGCAGTCATACACACTTTTTTCTAAAATACTTTTTAATTATCGAGCAAGTTTAGATTGACAAAGGCTCGCATTATACAGTTTTGTATTTCCATTATGTTATAGTAATGATACAGAAACACTCTCAGATACCAATCTCTATTTGCTTTCTCCTCGTGTTTGAATGACTTCTCTATATTCTACGCTTGGGTGTCCAAGGCATGGGTGGCCCAGTCGTCTAAGGCGCCGCGATTCGCTGACCAGAGTTGCGTCCCTTGGGCACGCCAGAAACCTATGATTGTGGGTTCGAATCCCGGTTCGCCCCGATTATGTTTCTAGGTTTGTCAGCACCATACCCGTGCTCGTGGGTTTCACCGAAGTGGTAAACGTCTGAGACCTGCATCACTTCGGGCTTTCCTCCAACATTAAGCTGACACGCCGCGATATAACTGGAATACTGTTAAAAGCGGCGTTAAACCCAACTCACTCACACTCACCCCATGTAGCCTCAACTCACGGTTGTCTCCCTTGGCTGTCTGGAGACTGGATCAGCTTCTGTTATAATTCCAAGATTGGCCACGATGAAGACCTTTGGTCTGTCAGAACTATACCTGTACTCGTGGCTTCACCTTTCATGTTTCAAGTAAAGACAAGTGGGCTTTTTATAGAACCTTGAGACGTTTATATACACGTTGTAAAGATTTATGTGATGACCTTTAACGTTCGTATTGATAAATTATGAAATGCAAAGTGGATAGCGTGTTCGTTTTTACATTTGAAATCTTAATATTGTCGCCAGAATAGCTCGAAAAACACACATGACTTTCGTGTGTCTTTACATTATTCATAACTGTCTTTCGTGAAGATGGATGAATTTTCTTTAGCAGTTGTGGTACTGCAGACAAACAGCAATGGCTGCCTATTACGCCGTGCGTCTTCTCTGCGACGTGCTGCTGTGTCCTGTGTGGTCTGCTTCCTGCATCCCTCATCTTGATGTCCTGTGTAAGCAGCTTCGGACACGTCAGCAACTCGACGCAGCATGTGACTTCAACATGGCATTTCAGCAGATGTGTAGGGACTCCACAGTCAGCAGAGGTACGTCATGGCATGCCACTCGTTGTTCATGGGGTAAACTGTGTGTGTGTGTGTATGTGTGTGTGTGTGTGTGTGCGTGCGTGCGTGCGTGCGTGCGTGCGTGCGCTTACTGTTCAGAAGCATTAGACTCAACTCACTCACTCACTCACTACTTTTCTGAAGGTAGTTTGTCATATTGTGTCCCCTGATATAATAACGTTCTACCATTTTGTTTAGACATTCCCCAACGTTTGGGATATTGCAATTCAAGAATTATACGTATTTGCAAGCCCAGCCATGCGATACTGCTTACTTGACGCTTCACTGTTTGGAATACGTCTATTATAATGATAGGGGATGACTAATCGAACATGATTTTGATTATGAATCATTTTTTTCTTTTAATATACCATCAAACTTAAAATTATACACATAAGGACAATGAAACACAAGTCTATTATTCCGAACTTGATTTAATATACAAATATATTACTTTTAAAGGTAGCTCCACTATTGAGGTAATGCAACTGATAAAACCCTTTCCATATTCATAAGAAATCTCTGCTGAAATCGAGTCGATTGTACGATTCTGACTATATCTTGAACATGTGTTTATGAAACACTATCAAATAGTGATGATACCAGGTGTTCGCGAAAGGGTGCATCACAAACACATGCAAAGGCAACTCAACCGTTCACGTGCAAAAACACGGGAACATATGGTACAAGTTAAAATAGGGAATTACATCGGACACTTTTGTCACAGATGCGACACATTTGGAAATGTCCTTCACATGACTACCCTAAAAGGTTATGAAAGCTTTACTAAAGCCCTGAATGTTATAACCTTGATCACACATATTTTGAGGAAGAGTCGTATGACGCTCTTTGAAATCTTCGTGAAAGGAAAATGCGTGTTTGTACCTCAAATCTTGTGAAATGTAGACACCACAGGCCGGACCTGCTGGAATACATCTTCCAGAGGCAAGGGAGTTAACACACTTTAAAAGTCCAGTTACCACCCTTGGCGAACTAGGCTGGTATTTTTGAGTTACATTTTGGCTGCACTAACTAGTTTATGCATAGTCCAATCAAAATCGTGCAACCAAATCGAAATCCGGTTTGTAAACTGTCATGCAGATTTCGGGCGATTGCAGGATTTGCAAAGCATGTGCACCGCCAACTCTTTGTCAACAGGTATTTTCCAAATCTTTTCATGTTTTTAATGAAGATGCTCGCGTGATGTGATGTACTTCGCGATGCAAGACCCGTTTTATCACAGTATAGAACTTTATTATCGATGAGATCGTCTTAACTGGGCTACCATTTTGTTTGAAGCAAATGCAATTAACACGAGAGGTCGAATCTGATTGGTCCATAGGAGAGGCATAGAAGGTAAATAAGAACAGAGTTCCTTTTGTTCGTTCACTTTACTTGAGAAAATCAGCGTGAAATGACAATAACTAAACAAGTATCGAACAGGTTGAAACACGGTCGTGTTTATAATTATATCTGGTTCCGGTTCCGATTGCGCATGTGCACTGGTACAAGGGACCGTCTATTACACAGGGGCGCCGTATAGTACAATGTTCTCTAGAAGGGACATAACTCATAATAGCCACTGGCGGCGCTAAGATCGAGCCTAGGAATTCTAGCCTAGTTCGGCAAGGGTGGAAACTGGACTTTTGTAGTCCGTTAACTCTCTTGCCTCGGGAAGATAGATGGAATATTGCTGGACATAAAAGGATATTTGGCTATTGGAAAGGTGAAGTCATTCTTCTTGTCATACAGTCTTGTGGAGAGCGTTTTGTGACTCTATATATGCATATATATTTATATTAAACAGAAGAGCTTTCCTCGAATAGGCTATTTGATGGTTGTTGAATGGTATCAGATCATCGAAAAACCCGAAGCTTAAGTTAAACTTCTTCTCCAAATTACCTTGCTTGACTTTGCATTAAACATACATGATGATATATAGAGGTTATCACGCGAGTGTGTTTGGGGATGGTAAAAATATCCTGCATTAGGAATACATTGTATTTAACGAGCCTTGGCCTTCCTAATACAGGATATTTACCATCCCCACACAAGCGTGATAACCTCTTTATCAAATAATGTCATTCTTTAATTCTGTGCGTGCTTGAAAATCCCTTTCCCTCTCTCACAAACACTACCTAAACATTACGAGTTTTCCTGGAATGCGCGCATTAATATCTATTACGTCACAGGGTAACTGGTGTGTCAGTCGGACAGTGACAGTAGCTATAATAGTTCCAACTGAAATCTGTTTCTTATACAGTGGGGAAGAGCATATCCGCAAAACAACAATTGTTTTTACTTGCATTTCGCGACAATCCATTGGTCTGTCCGCTAGAGTAACTGCCCTTTGTCAAAGGGAAGCTACTCTAACCGTAGTCAATGAGACATCACGGCCACGTTCAGACGTTGTTGACAGTCGGCCTGTCCTGTCATAACGTTAAGAAGTGTAGTCAGATGTACACACAGCGACAAACCAAACGAAACAAGGTAACAATTCAAACATATTTCGGCCAAATCCAACTATTTTAATTTGTGGAAAAAGTTTCGAGCCACAGCTAGAGGTCTACAAGCACAGATATGGCTACTTTATCCTGCCGAGAAACCTACCCATTATATGATAAGTAACTGTATCTGTGGTCCCCACGTGTTGTAACAACAGCCCCATGGATCAAGGAATGAAGTTTTTCCTTAAGTTTGTCAGGTGGGATAGTGGTGTACAAAGTTGAAAAAAATCAAATGTTTTGACAGAATGAAACTTGGTTCTTTTCTGAGATTGCAAGAATTCAGGCAAATTCTTTGAGTTTGTGATAATACATATGGTATCAATTCCACTTAATTTCAAAACACTTTATGTGAATATAAAGAAACTCTGAACACACAAAGCCATTTAGAAAGTGGTCAAATGTCACATATGGACTCAGAACCAGAACCCGTACTTTACCAAGAAAGTGCTATCCAAATATAACATTTGTTACACAAAGGAAGTCCTTCGTTGGATGTATGGATGTATTACGGATTACGGTTTATTTTATTTGGTGGTACATTTGACGCCACAATATAATCTCTCTTTGCACGGATTGTTATGGAGCTTTGGAATTCAGTACAAGAGAGGAATGGACATGTCTTCAGGTTTTGGCTTTAAGTCAAAAGTTGAGCTTACTAATGTATGGTTATGCCAGATGCCTTCCTCAGTTAACACACTGGCCTTATCGCCCTATCACGCACTGACCCATATTTTGATATCATCGCCAAACTCACATCATTACAAATCTAACAAACTATTTGTACTATGCGCATATGGTAAGAAATGTACGGTTAACTGCAATTCCGCCAGTACCATAACACCACTGTAAACATAAAAACATTGTTCAGCATTTCTGTCCCGAATGTGGCTTCCTGGTCTCTTCTGTTTCAAGTTTAGATGGGTAGTTGACTATTTGACAACTATTGAACAATATCAAATCATCGATACCTCTGAAACTTAAGATTAACCTCCTGACCAAATTAATGTGATTTGATTTTGAAATTCGACCTGAAATTCGGGATCATATTCATCAGCAGAAACAGATCAGCAAGACGGGGAGCGCAGTTGGTGCCAAGGAGGTGCCTACTTTGTACTTCTTGCCTAGATGCTCTATCCCCAGATTTCACAGAATTATTATCTATGAGAAAGTCCAGCATTTCACATATTATTTTCTCAGTAAACTCCTGATGATAATTGTTTTGTTAACGCTACAAATTGGTTGTGTTTCATGATACTTATGGATACATCTTTGTGTATTTGAAAGAAAAACGTTTTAAGTAAAGGAACGTTGAATCTTTGCTGGGCAAAGGGCCAGATGTCTTAATAATGCTAAAAAGTGGTTGAATAAAACAGTTATCTATATTTTTCCGCAACAACAACAACAACAACAACAACATGAGTTTCAAGCAAAGGAAAGTTTGCTGGCCAATGGGCCGCACGTGATTAATAGTTTTCGAAAATTTGTGTTTTCATTTTCCTTCCTCAATATGTGCCCATGAAAACAGCATGGTGAGTTTTGTGAAAACTGTAGTTCGAGCCCACAACACGGACAGTGTCTGGAGAAATTAGTTCCCAGAATTAAAATGGTTCGTGTTTTGATCTTACTTTCTTACGTTGATATATGATAAGAATATGTCTGCTACCCGAACAGTGTGAATACTAATCTATTATTTTCTCTATGAAAAATAGGAGAACTTTTCACCACCATGTTCTATGATGGTGCTCGTGAAGATAACACCCACGTGAACCACGCGTTCTTACAACACAGGAGAAAGTGTCCGGCTACCTCGTACGCCTCCAAACACGCCATCGCTACTCAAGTAAGCTCAGTTATGTCGAAGGGTTGGCATTATATTGCTTACAAAATCGGGATAACATCTCCACACTGGCCATCAAATAGAACTTATGTCGGTTTGAGTGAATGAGGTTATATTCAACATGACAATGACAACAAATAATAAATGAACATACCTTAAACCCATTTTCATTAACATATAAAGATAAATGTGACAGATTCAATGTAAAAGGAATAAGATTGTCGAAAGTAAATAAAGATTTCTGTAGTCGAGACTTGACCCTCGGACAGCGGCTAGGCAGGTTGGCCCTCTTACGCCTCAGAGATCCTGCCTGACCAGACTACGATGACGTTATATAGACATATCAAGATCACGAATAACCTCTGTGGACCCACAGACGGACTTGTGTTGTCAAAAGCAGAAATATCCGGAAGAGCACCTACTTCTACCTGGGATACTACAATAAACACGATGAAAGCTTATGTTTGTCAATAATTCCATGTCATTAATAAATGTAGAGTAGCATAACGTAATGCATTTATAACTCACCTGACGTCCAACTTAGGTGATCAGCGCCACTGCATAATATTATCACCCCTCTCAAATCTTTTGAGTTGCGGGTGCTACGGGTAGAGCAGGATATGGTTACCTTTTTTCGCGAAAACCTGGCGTCATCACTGATTTTCAGTGATCCATACATGTAACATTTATCACTTTTTTGCATTGTATGCCACATGGAATCTGTTTGGCCGAATAATCGAGACTGTTTATTACCTGGCGTTGACGTTTCATGTTAACATATAATCCCAACTATAACTTCGGTTGGATGGTTTTAACTCACCGCATTGGCTGCGAAGTAGAGATATTGGATGGTCAGAGCTGCTCTAGCGGTAACATCGGCTCTTGAGTTTCCGGCAATGGATTGTCAGAGCTGCTCTAGCGGCAACATCGGTTCCTGAGTTTCGGGCAATGGATGATCAGAGCTGCTCTAGCTGCAACATCGGTTCTTGAGTTTCCGGCAATGGATGGTCAGAGCTGCTCTAGCAGCAACATCGGTTCTTGAGTTTCTAGCAATGGATGGTCAGAGCTGCTCTAGCGGCAACATCGGTTCTTGAGTTTCTGGCAATGGATTGTCAGAGCTTCTCTAGCGGCAACATCGGTTCTTAAGTTTCCGGCAATGCCAACATGGCTGAGGGTTAGGATTGTCAGAGCTGCTCTAGCTGCAACATTGGTTCTTGAGTTTCAGGCAATGGATTGTCAAAGCTGCTCTAGCTGCAACATCGGTTCTTGAGTTTCCGGCAATGCCAACTTGGCTGAGGGTTAGGATTATCAGAGCTGCTCTAGCTGCAACATCGATTCTTGAGTTTCTGGCAGTGGATTGTCAGAGCTGCTCTAGCTGCAAAATTGGTTCTTGAGTTTCCGGCAATGTATTGTCAGAGCTGCTCTAGCTGCAACATTGGTTCTTGAGTTTCTGGCAATGCCAACATGGCTGAGAAGCCAACAATGTTGATGTTACGTTGACCACTAGAATAACTGTTATTGTGCTACTAGAATCTCTGTGGCGTTAAACAACCAGAACACTTACAGAATGGTGCCCCTTGAATACTGTGACGTTAAACAACCAGAACACTTACAGAATGGTGCCCCTAGAATACTGTGGCGTTAAACAACCAGAACACTTACAGAATGGTGCTCCTAGAAAACTGTGGCGTTAAACAACCAGAACACTTACAGAATGGTGCCCCTAGAATACTGTGACGTTAAACAACCAGAACACTTACAGAATGGTGCCCCTAGAATACTGTGGCGTTAAACAACCAGAACACTTACAGAATGGCGCCCCTAGAATACTGTGGCGTTAAACAACCAGAACACTTACAGAATGGTGCTCCTAGAATACTGTGGCGTTTAACAAACAGAACACTTACAGAATGGTGCCGCTAGAATACTGTGGCGTTAAACAACCAGAACACTTACAGAATGGTGCCCCTAGAATACTGTGGCGTTAAACAACCAGAACACTTACAGAATGGCGCCCCTAGAAAACTGTGGCGTTAAACAAACAGAACACTTACAGAATGGTGCCCCTAGAATACTGTGGCGTTAAACAACCAGAACACTTACAGAATGGTGCCCCTAGAATACTGTGGCGTTAAACAACCAGAACACTTACAGAATGGTGCCCCTAGAATACTGTGGCGTTAAACAACCAGAACACTTACAGAATGGTGCCCCTAGAATACTGTGGCGTTACACAACCAGAACACTTACAGAATGGCGCCCCTAGAATACTGTGGCGTTAAACAATCAGAACACTTACAGAATGGTGCCCCTAGAATACTGTGGCGTTAAACAAACAGAACACTTACAGAATGGTGCCCCTAGAATACTGTGGCGTTAAACAACCAGAACACTTACAGAATGGTGCCCCTAGAATACTGTGGCGTTAAACAACCAGAACACTTACAGAATGGTGCCCCTAGAATACTGTGATCTAAAACAACTAGAACACTTACAGAATGGTGCCCCTAGAATACTGTGGCGTTAAACAACCAGAACACTTACAGAATGGCGCCCCTAGAATACTGTAGCGTTAAACAACCAGAACACTTACAGAATGGCGCCCCTAGAATACTGTGGCGTTAAACAACCAGAACACTTACAGAATGGTGCCCCTAGAATACTGTGGCGTTAAACAACCAGAACACTTACAGAATGGCGCCCCTAGAATACTGTGGCGTTAAACAACCAGAACACTTACAGAATGGCGCCCTTAGAATACTGTGGCGTTAAACAACCAGAACACTTACAGAATGGTGCCCCTAGAATACTGTGGCGTTAAACAACCAGAACACTTACAGAATGGTTTCCCTAGAATACTGTGGCGTTACACAACCAGAACACTTACAGAATGGTGCTCCTAGAATACTGTGGCGTTACACAACCAGAACACTTACAGAATGGTGCTCCTAGAATACTGTGGCGTTACACAACCAGAACACTTACAGAATGGTGCCCCTAGAATACTGTGGCGTTAAACAACCAGAACACTTACAGAATGGTGCCCCTAGAATACTGTGGCGTTAAACAACCAGAACACTTACAGAATGGTTTCCCTAGAATACTGTGGCGTTAAACAACCAGAACACTTACAGAATGGTGCCCCTAGAATACTGTGCCGTTAAACAACCAGAACACTTACAGAATGGTTTCCCTAGAATACTGTGGCGTTACACAAACAGAACACTTACAGAATGGTGCCCCTAGAATACTGTGGCGTTAAACAACCAGAACACTTACAGAATGGTGCCCCTAGAATACTGTGGCGTTAAACAACCAGAACACTTACAGAATGGTGCCCCTAGAATACTGTGGCGTTACACAACCAGAACACTTACAGAATGGTGCCCCTAGAATACTGTGGCGTTAAACAACCAGAACACTTACAGAATGGTTTCCCTAGAATACTGTGGCGTTAAACAACCAGAACACTTACAGAATGGTGCCCCTAGAATACTGTGGCGTTAAACAACCAGAACACTTACAGAATGGTGCCCCTAGAATACTGTGGTTTAAAACAACCAGAACACTTACAAAATGGTGCCCCTAGAATACTGTGGCGTTACACAACCAGAACACTTACAGAATGGTGCTCCTAGAATACTGTGGCGTTAAACAACCAGAACACTTACAGAATGGTGCCCCTAGAATACTGTGGCGTTAAACAACCAGAACACTTACAGAATGGCGCCCCTAGAATACTGTAGCGTTAAACAACCAGAACACTTACAGAATGGCGCCCCTAGAATACTGTAGCGTTAAACAACCAGAACACTTACAGAATGGTGCCCCTAGAATACTGTGGCGTTAAACAACCAGAACACTTACAGAATGGTGCCCCTAGAATACTGTGGCGTTAAACAACCAGAACACTTACAGAATGGTGCCCCTAGAATACTGTGGCGTTAAACAACCAGAACACTTACAGAATGGCGCCCCTAGAATACTGTGACGTTAAACAACCAGAACACTTACAGAATGGTGCTCCTAGAATACTGTGGCGTTACACAACCAGAACACTTACAGAATGGTGCCCCTAGAATACTGTGGCGTTAAACAACCAGAACACTTACAGAATGGTGCCCCTAGAATACTGTGGCGTTACACAACCAGAACACTTACAGAATGGTGCCCCTAGAATACTGTGGTTTAAAACAACCAGAACACTTACAAAATGGTGCCCCTAGAATACTGTGGCGTTAAACAACCAGAACACTTACATAATGGTGCCCCTAGAATACTGTGGCGTTAAACAACCAGAACACTTACAGAATGGTTTCCCTAGAATACTGTGGCGTTACACAACCAGAACACTTACAGAATGGTGCTCCTAGAATACTGTGGCGTTAAACAACCAGAACACTTACAGAATGGTTTCCCTAGAATACTGTGGCGTTACACAACCAGAACACTTACAGAATGGTGCTCCTAGAATACTGTGGCGTTACACAACCAGAACACTTACAGAATGGTGCTCCTAGAATACTGTGGCGTTAAACAACCAGAACACTTACAGAATGGTGCTCCTAGAATACTGTGGCGTTAAACAACCAGAACACTTACAGAATGGTGCCCCTAGAATACTGTGGCGTTAAACAAACAGAACACTTACAGAATGGTGCCCCTAGAATACTGTGGCGTTCAACAACCAGAACACTTACAGAATGGTGCCCCTAGAATACTGTGATCTAAAACAACTAGAACACTTACAGAATGGTGCCCCTAGAATACTGTGGCGTTAAACAACCAGAACACTTACAGAATGGCGCCCCTAGAATACTGTGGCGTTAAACAACCAGAACACTTACAGAATGGTGCCCCTAGAATACTGTGGCGTTAAACAACCAGAACACTTACAGAATGGTGCCCCTAGAATACTGTGGCGTTAAACAACCAGAACACTTACAGAATGGCGCCCCTAGAATACTGTGACGTTAAACAACCAGAACACTTACAGAATGGTGCTCCTAGAATACTGTGGCGTTACACAACCAGAACACTTACAGAATGGTGCCCCTAGAATACTGTGGCGTTAAACAACCAGAACACTTACAGAATGGTGCCCCTAGAATACTGTGGCGTTACACAACCAGAACACTTACAGAATGGTGCCCCTAGAATACTGTGGTTTAAAACAACCAGAACACTTACAAAATGGTGCCCCTAGAATACTGTGGCGTTAAACAACCAGAACACTTACATAATGGTGCCCCTAGAATACTGTGGCGTTAAACAACCAGAACACTTACAGAATGGTTTCCCTAGAATACTGTGGCGTTACACAACCAGAACACTTACAGAATGGTGCTCCTAGAATACTGTGGCGTTAAACAACCAGAACACTTACAGAATGGTTTCCCTAGAATACTGTGGCGTTACACAACCAGAACACTTACAGAATGGTGCTCCTAGAATACTGTGGCGTTACACAACCAGAACACTTACAGAATGGTGCTCCTAGAATACTGTGGCGTTAAACAACCAGAACACTTACAGAATGGTGCTCCTAGAATACTGTGGCGTTAAACAACCAGAACACTTACAGAATGGTGCCCCTAGAATACTGTGGCGTTAAACAAACAGAACACTTACAGAATGGTGCCCCTAGAATACTGTGGCGTTCAACAACCAGAACACTTACAGAATGGTGCCCCTAGAATACTGTGATCTAAAACAACTAGAACACTTACAGAATGGTGCCCCTAGAATACTGTGGCGTTAAACAACCAGAACACTTACAGAATGGCGCCCCTAGAATACTGTGGCGTTTAACAACCAGAACACTTACAGAATCGTGCCCCTAGAATACTGTGGCGTTAAACAACCAGAACACTTACAGAATGGCGCCCCTAGAATACTGTGGCGTTAAACAACCAGAACACTTACAGAATGGCGCCCCTAGAATACTGTGGCGTTAAACAACCAGAACACTTACAGAATGGTGCCCCTAGAATACTGTGGCGTTAAACAACCAGAACACTTACAGAATGGTGCCCCTAGAATACTGTGATCTAAAACAACTAGAACACTTACAGAATGGTGCCCCTAGAATACTGTGGCGTTAAACAACCAGAACACTTACAGAATGGCGCCCCTAGAATACTGTAGCGTTAAACAACCAGAACACTTACAGAATGGCGCCCCTAGAATACTGTAGCGTTAAACAACCAGAACACTTACAGAATGGTGCCCCTAGAATACTGTGGTTTAAAAAAACAAGAACACTTACAAAATATTGCCCCTAGAATACTGTGGCGTTAAACAACCAGAACACTTACAGAATGGTGCCCCTAGAATACTGTGGCGTTAAACAAACAGAACACTTACAGAATGGTGCCCCTAGAATACTGTGGCGTTAAACAACCAGAACACTTACAGAATGGTGCCCCTAGAATACTGTGGCGTTAAACAACCAGAACACTTACAGAATGGTGCCCCTAGAATACTGTGGCGTTAAACAACCAGAACACTTACAGAATGGTGCCCCTAGAATACTGTGGCGTTAAACAACCAGAACACTTACAGAATGGTTTCCCTAGAATACTGTGGCGTTAAACAACCAGAACACTTACAGAATGGTGCCCCTAGAATACTGTGGCGTTAAACAACCAGAACACTTACAGAATGGTTCCCCTAGAATACTGTGGCGTTAAACAACCAGAACACTTACAGAATGGTGCCCCTAGAATACTGTGGCGTTAAACAACCAGAACACTTACAGAATGGTTTCCCTAGAATACTGTGGTCTAAAACAACCAGAACACTTACAGAATGGTGCCCCTAGAATACTGTGGCGTTAAACAACCAGAACACTTACAGAATGGTGCCCCTAGAATACTGTGGCGTTAAACAACCAGAACACTTACAGAATGGTGCCCCTAGAATACTGTGGCGTTAAACAACCAGAACACTTACATAATGGTGCCCCTAGAATACTGTGGCGTTAAACAACCAGAACACTTACAGAATGGCGCCCCTAGAATACTGTAGCGTTAAACAACCAGAACACTTACAGAATGGCGCCCCTAGAATACTGTAGCGTTAAACAACCAGAACACTTACAGAATGGTGCCCCTAGAATACTGTGGTTTAAAACAACCAGAACACTTACAAAATGGTGCCCCTAGAATACTGTGGCGTTAAACAACCAGAACACTTACAGAATGGTGCCCCTAGAATACTGTGGCGTTAAACAACCAGAACACTTACAGAATGGTGCCCCTAGAATACTGTGGCGTTTAACAACCAGAACACTTACAGAATGGTTTCCCTAGATTACTGTGGCGTTAAACAACCAGAACACTTACAGAATGGTGCTCCTAGAATACTGTGGCGTTAAACAACCAGAACACTTACAGAATGGTGCCCCTAGAATACTGTGGCGTTAAACAACCAGAACACTTACAGAATGGTGCCCCTAGAATACTGTGGCGTTAAACAACCAGAACACTTACAGAATGGTGCCCCTAGAATACTGTGGCGTTAAACAACCAGAACACTTACAGAATGGTGCCCCTAGAATACTGTGGCGTTAAACAAACAGAACACTTACAGAATGGTGCCCCTAGAATACTGTGGCGTTTAACAACCAGAACACTTACAGAATGGTGCCCCTAGAATACTGTGGCGTTAAACAACCAGAACACTTACAGAATGGTGCCCCTAGAATACTGTGGCGTTAAACAACCAGAACACTTACAGAATGGTGCCCCTAGAATACTGTGGCGTTAAACAACCAGAACACTTACAGAATGGTTTCCCTAGAATACTGTGGCGTTAAACAACCAGAACACTTACAGAATGGTTTCCCTAGAATACTGTGGTCTAAAACAACCAGAACACTTACAGAATGGTGCCCCTAGAATACTGTGGCGTTAAACAACCAGAACACTTACAGAATGGTTTCCCAAGAATACTGTGGTCTAAAACAACCAGAACACTTACAGAATGGTGCCCCTAGAATACTGTGGCGTTAAACAACCAGAACACTTACAGAATGGTGCCCCTAGAATACTGTGGCGTTAAACAACCAGAACACTTACAGAATGGTGCCCCTAGAATACTGTGGCGTTACACAACCAGAACACTTACAGAATGGTGCCCCTAGAATACTGTGGCGTTAAACAACCAGAACACTTACAGAATGGTGCCCCTAGAATACTGTGGCGTTACACAACCAGAACACTTACAGAATGGTGCCCCTAGAATACTGTGGCGTTAAACAACCAGAACACTTACAGAATGGTTCCCCTAGAATACTGTGGCGTTACACAACCAGAACACTTACAGAATGGTGCCCCTAGAATACTGTGGCGTTACACAACCAGAACACTTACAGAATGGTGCCCCTAGAATACTGTGGCGTTACACAACCAGAACACTTACAGAATGGTGCCCTAGAATACTGTGGCGTTACACAACCAGAACACTTACAGAATGGTGCCCCTAGAATACTGTGGCGTTAAACAACCAGAACACTTACAGAATGGTTCCCCTAGAATACTGTGGCGTTACACAACCAGAACACTTACAGAATGGTGCCCCTAGAATACTGTGGCGTTAAACAATCAGAACACTTACAGAATGGTTGCCCTAGAATACTGTGGCGTTAAACAACCAGAACACTTACAGAATGGTGCTCCTAGAATACTGTGGCGTTAAACAACCAGAACACTTACAGAATGGTGCCCCTAGAATACTGTGGCGTTACACAACCAGAACACTTACAGAATGGTGCCCCTAGAATACTGTGGCGTTAAACAACCAGAACACTTACAGAATGGTTCCCCTAGAATACTGTGGCGTTACACAACCAGAACACTTACAGAATGGTGCCCCTAGAATACTGTGGCGTTACACAACCAGAACACTTACAGAATGGTGCCCCTAGAATACTGTGGCGTTACACAACCAGAACACTTACAGAATGGTGCCCTAGAATACTGTGGCGTTACACAACCAGAACACTTACAGAATGGTGCCCCTAGAATACTGTGGCGTTAAACAACCAGAACACTTACAGAATGGTTCCCCTAGAATACTGTGGCGTTACACAACCAGAACACTTACAGAATGGTGCCCCTAGAATACTGTGGCGTTAAACAATCAGAACACTTACAGAATGGTTGCCCTAGAATACTGTGGCGTTAAACAACCAGAACACTTACAGAATGGTGCTCCTAGAATACTGTGGCGTTAAACAACCAGAACACTTACAGAATGGTGCCCCTAGAATACTGTGGCGTTAAACAACCAGAACACTTACAGAATGGTTTCCCTAGAATACTGTGGCGTTAAACAACCAGAACACTTACAGAATGGTTTCCCTAGAATACTGTGGCGTTAAACAACCAGAACACTTACAGAATGGTTTCCCTAGAATACTGTGGCGTTAAACAACCAGAACACTTACAGAATGGTGCCCCTAGAATACTGTGGCGTTAAACAACCAGAACACTTACAGAATGGTGCCCCTAGAATACTGTGGCGTTAAACAACCAGAACACTTACAGAATGGTGCCCCTAGAATACTGTGGCGTTAAACAACCAGAACACTTACAGAATGGTTTCCCTAGAATACTGTGGCGTTAAACAACCAGAACACTTACAGAATGGTGCCCCTAGAATACTGTGGCGTTAAACAACCAGAACACTTACAGAATGGTGCCCCTAGAATACTGTGGCGTTAAACAACCAGAACACTTACAGAATGGTGCCCCTAGAATACTGTGGCGTTAAACAACCAGAACACTTACAGAATGGTTTCCCTAGAATACTGTGGTCTAAAACAACCAGAACACTTACAGAATGGTGCCCCTAGAATACTGTGGCGTTAAACAACCAGAACACTTACAGAATGGTGCCCCTAGAATACTGTGGCGTTACACAACCAGAACACTCACAGAATGGTGCCCCTAGAATACTGTGGCGTTAAACAACCAGAACACTTACAGAATGGTGCCCCTAGAATACTGTGGCGTTAAACAACCAGAACACTTACAGAATGGTGCCCCTAGAATACTGTGGCGTTCAACAACCAGAACACTTACAGAATGGTGCCCCTAGAATACTGTGGCGTTAAACAACCAGAACACTTACAGAATGGTGCCCCTAGAATACTGTGGCCTAAAACAACCAGAACACTTACAGAATGGTGCCCCTAGAATACTGTGGCGTTAAACAACCAGAACACTTACATAATGGTGCCCCTAGAATACTGTGGCGTTACACAACCAGAACACTTACAGAATGGTGCCCCTAGAATACTGTGGCGTTAAACAACCAGAACACTTACAGAATGGTGCCCCTAGAATACTGTGGCGTTAAACAACCAGAACACTTACAGAATGGTGCCCCTAGAATACTGTGGCGTTAAACAACCAGAACACTTACAGAATGGTGCCCCTAGAATACTGTGGTCTAAAACAACCAGAACACTTACAGAATGGTGCCCCTAGAATACTGTGGCGTTAAACAACCAGAACACTTACAGAATGGTGCCCCTAGAATACTGTGGCGTTAAACAAACAGAACACTTACATAATGGTGCCCCTAGAATACTGTGGCGTTATACAACCAGAACACTTACAGAATGGTGCCCCTAGAATACTGTGGCGTTAAACAAACAGAACACTTACAGAATGGTGCCCCTAGAATACTGTGACGTTAAACAACCAGAACACTTACAGAATGGTGCCCCTAGAATACTGTGGCGTTAAACAACCAGAACACTTACAGAATGGTGCCCCTAGAATACTGTGGCGTTAAACAACCAGAACACTTACAGAATGGTGCCCCTAGAATACTGTGGCGTTAAACAACCAGAACACTTACAGAATGGTGCCCCTAGAATACTGTGGCGTTAAACAACCAGAACACTTACAGAATGGTGCCCCTAGAATACTGTGGCGTTAAACAACCAGAACACTTACAGAATGGTGCCCCTAGAATACTGTGGCGTTAAACAACCAGAACACTTACAGAATGGTGCCCCTAGAATACTGTGGCGTTAAACAACCAGAACACTTACAGAATGGTGCCCCTAGAATACTGTGGCGTTCAACAACCAGAACACTTACAGAATGGTGCCCCTAGAATACTGTGGCGTTAAACAACCAAAACACTTACAGAATGGTGCCCCTAGAATACTGTGGCGTTAAACAACCAGAACACTTACAGAATGGTTTCCCTAGAATACTGTGGCGTTAAACAACCAGAACACTTACAGAATGGTGCCCCTAGAATACTGTGGTCTAAAACAACCAGAACACTTACAGAATGGTGCCCCTAGAATACTGTGGCGTTAAACAACCAGAACACTTACATAATGGTGCCCCTAGAATACTGTGGCGTTACACAACCAGAACACTTACAGAATGGTGCCCCTAGAATACTGTGGCGTTAAACAACCAGAACACTTACAGAATGGTGCCCCTAGAATACTGTGGCGTTAAACAACCAGAACACTTACAGAATGGTGCCCCTAGAATACTGTGGCGTTAAACAACCAGAACACTTACAGAATGGTGCCCCTAGAATACTGTGGTCTAAAACAACCAGAACACTTACAGAATGGTGCCCCTAGAATACTGTGGCGTTAAACAACCAGAACACTTACAGAATGGTGCCCCTAGAATACTGTGGCGTTAAACAAACAGAACACTTACATAATGGTGCCCCTAGAATACTGTGGCGTTATACAACCAGAACACTTACAGAATGGTGCCCCTAGAATACTGTGGCGTTAAACAAACAGAACACTTACAGAATGGTGCCCCTAGAATACTGTGACGTTAAACAACCAGAACACTTACAGAATGGTGCCCCTAGAATACTGTGGCGTTAAACAACCAGAACACTTACAGAATGGTGCCCCTAGAATACTGTGGCGTTAAACAACCAGAACACTTACAGAATGGTGCCCCTAGAATACTGTGGCGTTAAACAACCAGAACACTTACAGAATGGTGCCCCTAGAATACTGTGGCGTTAAACAACCAGAACACTTACAGAATGGTGCCCCTAGAATACTGTGGCGTTAAACAACCAGAACACTTACAGAATGGTGCCCCTAGAATACTGTGGCGTTAAACAAACAGAACACTTACAGAATGGTGCCCCTAGAATACTGTGGCGTTAAACAACCAGAACACTTACAGAATGGTGCCCCTAGAATACTGTGGCGTTAAACAACCAGAACACTTACAGAATGGTGCCCCTAGAATACTGTGGCGTTAAACAACCAGAACACTTACAGAATGGTGCCCCTAGAATACTGTGGCGTTAAACAACCAGAACACTTACAGAATGGTGCCCCTAGAATACTGTGGCGTTAAACAACCAGAACACTTACAGAATGGTGCCCCTAGAATACTGTGGCGTTAAACAACCAGAACACTTACAGAATGGTGCCCCTTGAATACTGTGGCGTTAAACAACCAGAACACTTACAGAATGGTGCCCCTAGAATACTGTGGCGTTAAACAACCAGAACACTTACAGAATGGTGCCCCTAGAATACTGTGGCGTTAAACAAACAGAACACTTACATAATGGTGCCCCTAGAATACTGTGGCGTTATACAACCAGAACACTTACAGAATGGTGCCCCTAGAATACTGTGGCGTTAAACAAACAGAACACTTACAGAATGGTGCCCCTAGAATACTGTGACGTTAAACAACCAGAACACTTACAGAATGGTGCCCCTAGAATACTGTGGCGTTAAACAACCAGAACACTTACAGAATGGTGCCCCTAGAATACTGTGGCGTTAAACAACCAGAACACTTACAGAATGGTGCCCCTAGAATACTGTGGCGTTAAACAACCAGAACACTTACAGAATGGTGCCCCTAGAATACTGTGGCGTTAAACAACCAGAACACTTACAGAATGGTGCCCCTAGAATACTGTGGCGTTAAACAACCAGAACACTTACAGAATGGTGCCCCTAGAATACTGTGGCGTTAAACAACCAGAACACTTACAGAATGGTGCCCCTAGAATACTGTGGCGTTAAACAACCAGAACACTTACAGAATGGTGCCCCTAGAATACTGTGGCGTTCAACAACCAGAACACTTACAGAATGGTGCCCCTAGAATACTGTGGCGTTAAACAACCAAAACACTTACAGAATGGTGCCCCTAGAATACTGTGGCGTTAAACAACCAGAACACTTACAGAATGGTTTCCCTAGAATACTGTGGCGTTAAACAACCAGAACACTTACAGAATGGTGCCCCTAGAATACTGTGGTCTAAAACAACCAGAACACTTACAGAATGGTGCCCCTAGAATACTGTGGCGTTAAACAACCAGAACACTTACATAATGGTGCCCCTAGAATACTGTGGCGTTACACAACCAGAACACTTACAGAATGGTGCCCCTAGAATACTGTGGCGTTAAACAACCAGAACACTTACAGAATGGTGCCCCTAGAATACTGTGGCGTTAAACAACCAGAACACTTACAGAATGGTGCCCCTAGAATACTGTGGCGTTAAACAACCAGAACACTTACAGAATGGTGCCCCTAGAATACTGTGGTCTAAAACAACCAGAACACTTACAGAATGGTGCCCCTAGAATACTGTGGCGTTAAACAACCAGAACACTTACAGAATGGTGCCCCTAGAATACTGTGGCGTTAAACAAACAGAACACTTACATAATGGTGCCCCTAGAATACTGTGGCGTTATACAACCAGAACACTTACAGAATGGTGCCCCTAGAATACTGTGGCGTTAAACAAACAGAACACTTACAGAATGGTGCCCCTAGAATACTGTGACGTTAAACAACCAGAACACTTACAGAATGGTGCCCCTAGAATACTGTGGCGTTAAACAACCAGAACACTTACAGAATGGTGCCCCTAGAATACTGTGGCGTTAAACAACCAGAACACTTACAGAATGGTGCCCCAAGAATACTGTGGCGTTAAACAACCAGAACACTTACAGAATGGTGCCCCTAGAATACTGTGGCGTTAAACAACCAGAACACTTACAGAATGGTGCCCCTAGAATACTGTGGCGTTAAACAACCAGAACACTTACAGAATGGTGCCCCTAGAATACTGTGGCGTTAAACAAACAGAACACTTACAGAATGGTGCCCCTAGAATACTGTGGCGTTAAACAACCAGAACACTTACAGAATGGTGCCCCTAGAATACTGTGGCGTTAAACAACCAGAACACTTACAGAATGGTGCCCCTAGAATACTGTGGCGTTAAACAACCAGAACACTTACAGAATGGTGCCCCTAGAATACTGTGGCGTTAAACAACCAGAACACTTACAGAATGGTGCCCCTAGAATACTGTGGCGTTAAACAACCAGAACACTTACAGAATGGTGCCCCTAGAATACTGTGGCGTTAAACAACCAGAACACTTACAGAATGGTGCCCCTTGAATACTGTGGCGTTAAACAACCAGAACACTTACAGAATGGTGCCCCTAGAATACTGTGGCGTTAAACAACCAGAACACTTACAGAATGGTGCCCCTAGAATACTGTGGTCTAAAACAACCAGAACACTTACAGAATGGTGCCCCTAGAATACTGTGACGTTTAACAACCAGAACACTTACAGAATGGTGCCCCTAGAATACTGTGGCGTTAAACAACCAGAACACTTACAGAATGGTGCTCCTAGAATACTGTGGCGTTAAACAACTAGAACACTTACAGAATGGTGCCCCTAGAATACTGTGGCGTTAAACAACCAGAACACTTACAGAATGGTGCCCCTAGAATACTGTGGCGTTACACAACCAGAACACTTACAGAATGGTGCCCCTAGAATACTGTGGCGTTAAACAACCAGAACACTTACAGAATGGTGCCCCTAGAATACTGTGGCGTTAAACAAACAGAACACTTACAGAATGGTGCCCCTAGAATACTGTGGCGTTTAACAAACAGAACACTTACAGAATGGTGCCCCTAGAATACTGTGGCGTTAAACAACCAGAACACTTACAGAATGGTGCCCCTAGAATACTGTGGTCTAAAACAACCAGAAAACTTACAGAATGGTGCCCCTAGAATACTGTGGCGTTAAACAACTAGAACACTTACAGAATGGTGCCCCTAGAATACTGTGGCGTTAAACAACCAGAACACTTACAGAATGGTGCCCCTAGAATACTGTGGCGTTACACAACCAGAACACTTACAGAATGGTGCCCCTAGAATACTGTGGCGTTAAACAACCAGAACACTTACAGAATGGCGCCCCTAGAATACTGTGGCGTTACACAACCAGAACACTTACAGAATGGCGCCCCTAGAATACTGTGGCGTTAAACAACCAGAACACTTACAGAATGGTGCCCCTAGAATACTGTGGCGTTAAACAACCAGAACACTTACAGAATGGTGCCCCTAGAATACTGTGGCGTTAAACAACCAGAACACTTACAGAATGGTGCCCCTAGAATACTGTGATCTAAAACAACTAGAACACTTACAGAATGGTGCCCCTAGAATACTGTGGCGTTAAACAACCAGAACACTTACAGAATGGTGCCCCTAGAATACTGTGGCGTTATACAACCAGAACACTTACAGAATGGTGCTCCTAGAATACTGTGGCGTTACACAACCAGAACACTTACAGAATGGCGCCCCTAGAATACTGTGGTCTAAAACAACCAGAACACTTACAGAATGGTGCTCCTAGAATACTGTGGCGTTATACAACCAGAACACTTACAGAATGGTGCCCCTAGAATACTGTGGTCTAAAACAACCAGAACACTTACAGAATGGTGCTCCTAGAATACTGTGGCGTTATACAATCAGAACACTTACAGAATGGTGCCCCTAGAACACTGTGGCGTTACACAACCAGAACACTTACAGAATGGTGCCCCTAGAATACTGTGGCGTTATACAATCAGAACACTTACAGAATGGTGCCCCTAGAATACTGTGGCGTTAAACAATCAGAACACTTACAGAATGGTGCCCCTAGAATACTGTGGCGTTAAACAATCAGAACACTTACAGAATGGTGCCCCTAGAACACTGTGGCGTTACACAATCAGAACACTTACAGAATGGTGCCCCTAGAATACTGTGGCGTTAAACAATCAGAACACTTACAGAATGGTGCCCCTAGAACACTGTGGCGTTATACAATCAGAACACTTACAGAATGGTGCCCCTAGAACACTGTGGCGTTACACAATCAGAACACTTACAGAATGGTGCCCCTAGAATACTGTGGCGTTAAACAATCAGAACACTTACAGAATGGTGCCCCTAGAACACTGTGGCGTTACACAACCAGAACACTTACAGAATGGTGCCCCTAGAATACTGTGGCGTTATACAACCAGAACACTTACAGAATGGTGCCCCTAGAATACTGTGGTCTAAAACAACCAGAACACTTACAGAATGGTGCTCCTAGAATACTGTGGCGTTATACAACCAGAACACTTACAGAATGGTGCCCCTAGAATACTGTGGCGTTATACAATCAGAACACTTACAGAATGGTGCCCCTAGAACACTGTGGCGTTACACAATCAGAACACTTACAGAATGGTGCCCCTAGAATACTGTGGCGTTACACAACCAGAACACTTACAGAATGGCGCCCCTAGAATACTGTGGTCTAAAACAACCAGAACACTTACAGAATGGTGCTCCTAGAATACTGTGGCGTTAAACAACTAGAACACTTACAGAATGGTGCCCCTAGAATACTGTGGCGTTATACAACCAGAACACTTACAGAATGGTGCCCCTAGAATACTGTGGCGTTAAACAACCAGAACACTTACAGAATGGTGCCCCTAGAACACTGTGGCGTTACACAACCAGAACACTTACAGAATGGTGCCCCTAGAATACTGTGGCGTTATACAACCCGAACACTTACAGAATGGTGCCCCTAGAATACTGTGGCGTTATACAACCAGAACACTTACAGAATGGTGCCCCTAGAATACTGTGGCGTTAAACAACCAGAACACTTACAGAATGGTGCCCCTAGAATACTGTGGCGTTATACAACCAGAACACTTACAGAATGGTGCCCCTAGAATACTGTGGCGTTAAACAACCAGAACACTTACAGAATGGTGCCCCTAGAATACTGTGGCCTTATACAACCAGAACACTTACAGAATGGTGCCCCTAGAATACTGTGGCGTTATACAACCAGAACACTTACAGAATGGTGCCCCTAGAATACTGTGGCGTTATACAACCAGAACACTTACAGAATGGTGCCCCTAGAATACTGTGGTCTAAAACAACCAGAACACTTACAGAATGGTGCCCCTAGAATACTGTGGCGTTAAACAACCAGAACACTTACAGAATGGTGCCCCTAGAATACTGTGGCGTTACACAACTAGAACACTTACAGAATGGTGCCCCTAGAATACTGTGGCGTTAAACAACTAGAACACTTACAGAATGGCGCCCCTAGAATACTCTGGTCTAAAACAACCAGAACACTTACAGAATGGCGCCCCTAGAATACTGTGGCGTTAAACAACCAGAACACTTACAGAATGGTGCCCCTAGAATACTGTGGCGTTAAACAACCAGAACACTTACAGAATGGCGCCCCTAGAATACTGTGGCGTTAAACAACCAGAACACTTACAGAATGGTGCCCCTAGAATACTGTGGCGTTATACAACCAGAACACTTACAGAATGGTGCCCCTAGAATACTGTGGCGTTAAACAACCAGAACACTTACAGAATGGCGCCCCTAGAATACTGTGGCGTTAAACAACCAGAACACTTACAGAATGGAGCCCCTAGAATACTGTGGCGTTAAACAACCAGAACACTTACAGAATGGTGCCCCTAGAATACTGTGGTCTAAAACAACCAGAACACTTACAGAATGGCGCCCCTAGAATACTGTGGCGTTATACAACCAGAACACTTACAGAATGGTGCCCCTAGAATACTGTGGCGTTATACAACCAGAACACTTACAGAATGGCGCCCCTAGAATACTGTGGCGTTAAACAACCAGAACACTTACAGAATGGTGCCCCTAGAATACTGTGGCGTTAAACAACCAGAACACTTACAGAATGGTGCCCCTAGAATACTGTGGCGTTATACAACCAGAACACTTACAGAATGGTGCCCCTAGAATACTGTGGCGTTATACAACCAGAACACTTACAGAATGGTGCCCCTAGAATACTGTGGCGTTAAACAACCAGAACACTTACAGAATGGTGCCCCTAGAATACTGTGGCGTTATACAACCAGAACACTTACAGAATGGTGCCCCTAGAATACTGTGGCGTTATACAACCAGAACACTTACAGAATGGTGCCCCTAGAATACTGTGGCGTTAAACAACCAGAACACTTACAGAATGGTGCCCCTAGAATACTGTGGCGTTAAACAACCAGAACACTTACAGAATGGTGCTCCTAGAATACTGTGGCGTTAAACAACTAGAACACTTACAGAATGGTGCCCCTAGAATACTGTGGCGTTAAACAACCAGAACACTTACAGAATGGTGCCCCTAGAATACTGTGGCGTTAAACAACCAGAACACTTACAGAATGGCGCCCCTAGAATACTGTGGCGTTACACAACTAGAACACTTACAAAATGGTGCCCCTAGAATACTGTGGCGTTAAACAACCAGAACACTTACAAAATGGTGCCCCTAGAATACTGTGGCGTTAAACAACCAGAACACTTACAGAATGGCACCCCTAGAACACTGTGGCGTTTAACAACCAGAACACTTACAGAATGGTGCCCCTAGAATACTGTGACGTTAAACAACCAGAACACTTACAGAATGGTGCCCCTAGAATACTGTGATCTAAAACAACCAGAACACTTACAGAATGGTGCCCCTAGAATACTGTGGCGTTAAACAACCAGAACACTTACAGAATGGTGCCCCTAGAATACTGTGGCGTTAAACAACCAGAACACTTACAGAATGGTGCCCCTAGAATACTGTGGCGTTAAACAACCAGAACACTTACAGAATGGAGCCCCTAGAATACTGTGGCGTTAAACAACCAGAACACTTACAGAATGGTGCCCCTAGAATACTGTGGTCTAAAACAACCAGAACACTTACAGAATGGCGCCCCTAGAATACTGTGGCGTTATACAACCAGAACACTTACAGAATGGTGCCCCTAGAATACTGTGGCGTTATACAACCAGAACACTTACAGAATGGCGCCCCTAGAATACTGTGGCGTTAAACAACCAGAACACTTACAGAATGGTGCCCCTAGAATACTGTGGCGTTAAACAACCAAAACACTTACAGAATGGTGCCCCTAGAATACTGTGGCGTTATACAACCAGAACACTTACAGAATGGTGCCCCTAGAATACTGTGGCGTTATACAACCAGAACACTTACAGAATGGTGCCCCTAGAATACTGTGGCGTTAAACAACCAGAACACTTACAGAATGGTGCCCCTAGAATACTGTGGCGTTATACAACCAGAACACTTACAGAATGGTGCCCCTAGAATACTGTGGCGTTATACAACCAGAACACTTACAGAATGGTGCCCCTAGAATACTGTGGCGTTAAACAACCAGAACACTTACAGAATGGTGCCCCTAGAATACTGTGGCGTTAAACAACCAGAACACTTACAGAATGGTGCTCCTAGAATACTGTGGCGTTAAACAACTAGAACACTTACAGAATGGTGCCCCTAGAATACTGTGGCGTTAAACAACCAGAACACTTACAAAATGGTGCCCCTAGAATACTGTGGCGTTAAACAACCAGAACACTTACAGAATGGTGCCCCTAGAATACTGTGGCGTTAAACAACCAGAACACTTACAGAATGGTGCTCCTAGAATACTGTGGCGTTAAACAACTAGAACACTTACAGAATGGTGCCCCTAGAATACTGTGGCGTTAAACAACCAGAACACTTACAGAATGGTGCCCCTAGAATACTGTGGCGTTAAACAACCAGAACACTTACAGAATGGTGCCCCTAGAATACTGTGATCTAAAACAACTAGAACACTTACAGAATGGTGCCCCTGGAATACTGTGGCGTTAAACAACCAGAACACTTACAGAATGGTGCCCCTAGAATACTGTGGCGTTATACAACCAGAACACTTACAGAATGGTGCTCCTAGAATACTGTGGCGTTACACAACCAGAACACTTACAGAATGGCGCCCCTAGAATACTGTGGTCTAAAACAACCAGAACACTTACAGAATGGTGCTCCTAGAATACTGTGGCGTTATACAACCAGAACACTTACAGAATGGTGCCCCTAGAATACTGTGGTCTAAAACAACCAGAACACTTACAGAATGGTGCTCCTAGAATACTGTGGCGTTATACAATCAGAACACTTACAGAATGGTGCCCCTAGAACACTGTGGCGTTACACAACCAGAACACTTACAGAATGGTGCCCCTAGAATACTGTGGCGTTATACAATCAGAACACTTACAGAATGGTGCCCCTAGAATACTGTGGCGTTAAACAATCAGAACACTTACAGAATGGTGCCCCTAGAATACTGTGGCGTTAAACAATCAGAACACTTACAGAATGGTGCCCCTAGAACACTGTGGCGTTACACAATCAGAACACTTACAGAATGGTGCCCCTAGAATACTGTGGCGTTAAACAATCAGAACACTTACAGAATGGTGCCCCTAGAACACTGTGGCGTTATACAATCAGAACACTTACAGAATGGTGCCCCTAGAACACTGTGGCGTTACACAATCAGAACACTTACAGAATGGTGCCCCTAGAATACTGTGGCGTTAAACAATCAGAACACTTACAGAATGGTGCCCCTAGAACACTGTGGCGTTACACAACCAGAACACTTACAGAATGGTGCCCCTAGAATACTGTGGCGTTATACAACCAGAACACTTACAGAATGGTGCCCCTAGAATACTGTGGTCTAAAACAACCAGAACACTTACAGAATGGTGCTCCTAGAATACTGTGGCGTTATACAACCAGAACACTTACAGAATGGTGCCCCTAGAATACTGTGGCGTTAAACAACCAGAACACTTACAGAATGGTGCCCCTAGAATACTGTGGCGTTATACAATCAGAACACTTACAGAATGGTGCCCCTAGAACACTGTGGCGTTACACAATCAGAACACTTACAGAATGGTGCCCCTAGAATACTGTGGCGTTACACAACCAGAACACTTACAGAATGGCGCCCCTAGAATACTGTGGTCTAAAACAACCAGAACACTTACAGAATGGTGCTCCTAGAATACTGTGGCGTTAAACAACTAGAACACTTACAGAATGGTGCCCCTAGAATACTGTGGCGTTATACAACCAGAACACTTACAGAATGGTGCCCCTAGAATACTGTGGCGTTAAACAACCAGAACACTTACAGAATGGTGCCCCTAGAATACTGTGGCGTTATACAACCAGAACACTTACAGAATGGTGCCCCTAGAATACTGTGGCGTTATACAACCAGAACACTTACAGAATGGTGCCCCTAGAATACTGTGGCGTTATACAACAAGAACACTTACAGAATGGTGCCCCTAGAATACTGTGGCGTTAAACAACCAGAACACTTACAGAATGGTGCCCCTAGAATACTGTGGCGTTATACAACCAGAACACTTACAGAATGGTGCTCCTAGAATACTGTGGCGTTAAACAACCAGAACACTTACAGAATGGTGCCCCTAGAATACTGTGGCGTTATACAACCAGAACACTTACAGAATGGTGCCCCTAGAATACTGTGGCGTTATACAACCAGAACACTTACAGAATGGTGCCCCTAGAATACTGTGGCGTTATACAACCAGAACACTTACAGAATGGTGCCCCTAGAATACTGTGGTCTAAAACAACCAGAACACTTACAGAATGGTGCCCCTAGAATACTGTGGCGTTAAACAACCAGAACACTTACAGAATGGTGCCCCTAGAATACTGTGGCGTTACACAACTAGAACACTTACAGAATGGTGCCCCTAGAATACTGTGGCGTTAAACAACTAGAACACTTACAGAATGGCGCCCCTAGAATACTCTGGTCTAAAACAACCAGAACACTTACAGAATGGCGCCCCTAGAATACTGTGGCGTTAAACAACCAGAACACTTACAGAATGGTGCCCCTAGAATACTGTGGCGTTAAACAACCAGAACACTTACAGAATGGCGCCCCTAGAATACTGTGGCGTTAAACAACTAGAACACTTACAGAATGGTGCCCCTAGAATACTGTGGCGTTATACAACTAGAACACTTACAGAATGGTGCCCCTAGAATACTGTGGCGTTAAACAACCAGAACACTTACAGAATGGCGCCCCTAGAATACTGTGGCGTTAAACAACCAGAACACTTACAGAATGGAGCCCCTAGAATACTGTGGCGTTAAACAACCAGAACACTTACAGAATGGTGCCCCTAGAATACTGTGGTCTAAAACAACCAGAACACTTACAGAATGGCGCCCCTAGAATACTGTGGCGTTATACAACCAGAACACTTACAGAATGGTGCCCCTAGAATACTGTGGCGTTATACAACCAGAACACTTACAGAATGGCGCCCCTAGAATACTGTGGCGTTAAACAACCAGAACACTTACAGAATGGTGCCCCTAGAATACTGTGGCGTTAAACAACCAGAACACTTACAGAATGGTGCCCCTAGAATACTGTGGCGTTATACAACCAGAACACTTACAGAATGGTGCCCCTAGAATACTGTGGCGTTATACAACCAGAACACTTACAGAATGGTGCCCCTAGAATACTGTGGCGTTAAACAACCAGAACACTTACAGAATGGTGCCCCTAGAATACTGTGGCGTTATACAACCAGAACACTTACAGAATGGTGCCCCTAGAATACTGTGGCGTTATACAACCAGAACACTTACAGAATGGTGCCCCTAGAATACTGTGGCGTTAAACAACCAGAACACTTACAGAATGGTGCCCCTAGAATACTGTGGCGTTAAACAACCAGAACACTTACAGAATGGTGCTCCTAGAATACTGTGGCGTTATACAACCAGAACACTTACAGAATGGTGCTCCTAGAATACTGTGGCGTTATACAACCAGAACACTTACAGAATGGTGCCCCTAGAATACTGTGGTCTAAAACAACCAGAACACTTACAGAATGGTGCCCCTAGAATAATGTGGCGTTAAACAACTAGAACACTTACAGAATGGTGCCCCTAGAATACTGTGGCGTTAAACAACCAGAACACTTACAGAATGGTGCCCCTAGAATACTGTGGCGTTAAACAACCAGAACACTTACAGAATGGCGCCCCTAGAATACTGTGGCGTTACACAACTAGAACACTTACAAAATGGTGCCCCTAGAATACTGTGGCGTTAAACAACCAGAACACTTACAAAATGGTGCCCCTAGAATACTGTGGCGTTAAACAACCAGAACACTTACAGAATGGCGCCCCTAGAACACTGTGGCGTTTAACAACCAGAACACTTACAGAATGGTGCCCCTAGAATACTGTGACGTTAAACAACCAGAACACTTACAGAATGGTGCCCCTAGAATACTGTGATCTAAAACAACCAGAACACTTACAGAATGGTGCCCCTAGAATACTGTGGCGTTAAACAACCAGAACACTTACAGAATGGTGCCCCTAGAATACTGTGGCGTTAAACAACCAGAACACTTACAGAATGGTGCCCCTAGAATACTGTGGCGTTAAACAACCAGAACACTTACAGAATGGAGCCCCTAGAATACTGTGGCGTTAAACAACCAGAACACTTACAGAATGGTGCCCCTAGAATACTGTGGTCTAAAACAACCAGAACACTTACAGAATGGCGCCCCTAGAATACTGTGGCGTTATACAACCAGAACACTTACAGAATGGTGCCCCTAGAATACTGTGGCGTTATACAACCAGAACACTTACAGAATGGCGCCCCTAGAATACTGTGGCGTTAAACAACCAGAACACTTACAGAATGGTGCCCCTAGAATACTGTGGCGTTAAACAACCAAAACACTTACAGAATGGTGCCCCTAGAATACTGTGGCGTTATACAACCAGAACACTTACAGAATGGTGCCCCTAGAATACTGTGGCGTTAAACAACCAGAACACTTACAGAATGGTGCCCCTAGAATACTGTGGCGTTAAACAACCAGAACACTTACAGAATGGTGCCCCTAGAATACTGTGGCGTTATACAACCAGAACACTTACAGAATAGTGCCCCTAGAATACTGTGGCGTTATACAACCAGAAGACTTACAGAATGGTGCCCCTAGAATACTGTGGCGTTAAACAACCAGAACACTTACAGAATGGTGCCCCTAGAATACTGTGGCGTTAAACAACCAGAACACTTACAGAATGGTGCTCCTAGAATACTGTGGCGTTAAACAACTAGAACACTTACAGAATGGTGCCCCTAGAATACTGTGGCGTTAAACAACCAGAACACTTACAGAATGGTGCCCCTAGAATACTGTGGCGTTAAACAACCAGAACACTTACAGAATGGCGCCCCTAGAATACTGTGGCGTTACACAACTAGAACACTTACAAAATGGTGCCCCTAGAATACTGTGGCGTTAAACAACCAGAACACTTACAAAATGGTGCCCCTAGAATACTGTGGCGTTAAACAACCAGAACACTTACAGAATGGCGCCCCTAGAACACTGTGGCGTTTAACAACCAGAACACTTACAGAATGGTGCCCCTAGAATACTGTGACGTTAAACAACCAGAACACTTACAGAATGGTGCCCCTAGAATACTGTGATCTAAAACAACCAGAACACTTACAGAATGGTGCCCCTAGAATACTGTGGCGTTAAACAACCAGAACACTTACAGAATGGTGCCCCTAGAATACTGTGACGTTAAACAACCAGAACACTTACAGAATGGTGCCCCTAGAATACTGTGATCTAAAACAACCAGAACACTTACAGAATGGTGCCCCTAGAATACTGTGGCGTTAGACAATCAGAACACTTACAGAATGGTGCCCCTAGAATACTGTGGCGTTACACAACCAGAACACTTACAGAATGGTGCCCCTAGAATACTGTGGCGTTAAACAATCAGAACACTTACAGAATGGTGCCCCTAGAATACTGTGGTCTAAAACAACCAGAACACTTACAGAATGGTGCCCCTAGAATACTGTGGCGTTAAACAACCAGAACACTTACAGAATGGTGCCCCTAGAATACTGTGATCTAAAACAACCAGAACACTTACAGAATGGCGCCCCTAGAATACTGTGGCGTTAAACAACCAGAACACTTACAGAATGGCGCCCCTAGAATACTGTGGCGTTAAACAACCAGAACACTTACAGAATGGTGCCCCTAGAATACTGTGGCGTTTAACAAACAGAACACTTACAGAATGGTGCCCCTAGAATACTGTAGCGTTAAACAACCAGAACACTTACAGAATGGTGCCCCTAGAATACTGTGGCGTTATACAACCAGAACACTTACAGAATGGTGCCCCTAGAATACTGTGGTCTAAAACAACCAGAACACTTACAGAATGGCGCCCCTAGAATACTGTGGCGTTACACAACCAGAACACTTACAGAATGGTGCCCCTAGAATACTGTGGCGTTAAACAACCAGAACACTTACAGAATGGTGCCCCTAGAATACTGTGGCGTTAAACAACCAGAACACTTACAGAATGGTGCCCCTAGAATACTGTGGCGTTATACAACCAGAACACTTACAGAATGGTGCCCCTAGAATACTGTGGCGTTAAACAACCAGAACACTTACAGAATGGTGCCCCTAGAATACTGTGGCGTTATACAACCAGAACACTTACAGAATGGTGCCCCTAGAATACTGTGGTCTAAAACAACCAGAACACTTACAGAATGGTGCCCCTAGAATACTGTGGCGTTACACAACCAGAACACTTACAGAATGGTGCCCCTAGAATACTGTGGTCTAAAACAACCAGAACACTTACAGAATGGTGCCCCTAGAATACTGTGGCGTTAAACAACCAGAACACTTACAGAATGGTGCCCCTAGAATACTGTGGCGTTATACAATCAGAACACTTACAGAATGGTGCCCCTAGAATACTGTGGCGTTATACAACCAGAACACTTACAGAATGGTGCCCCTAGAATACTGTGGCGTTAAACAACCAGAACACTTACAGAATGGTGCCCCTAGAATACTGTGGCGTTAAACAACCAGAACACTTACAGAATGGTGCCCCTAGAATACTGTGGCGTTACACAACTAGAACACTTACAGAATGGTGCCCCCAGAATACTGTGGCGTTAAACAACTAGAACACTTACAGAATGGCGCCCCTAGAATAATGTGGCGTTAAACAACCAGAACACTTACAAAATGGTGCCCCTAGAATACTGTGGCGTTACACAACCAGAACACTTACAGAATGGTGCCCCTAGAATACTGTGGCGTTAAACAACCAGAACACTTACAGAATGGTGCCCCTAGAATACTGTGGCGTTATACAACCAGAACACTTACAGAATGGTGCCCCTAGAATACTGTGGCGTTATACAACCAGAACACTTACAGAATGGTGCCCCTAGAATACTGTGGCGTTATACAACCAGAACACTTACAGAATGGCGCCCCTAGAATACTGTGGTCTAAAACAAACAGAACACTTACAGAATGGTGCCCCTAGAATACTGTGGCGTTATACAACCAGAACACTTACAGAATGGTGCCCCTAGAATACTGTGATCTAAAACAACCAGAACACTTACAGAATGGTGCCCCTAGAATACTGTGGCGTTAAACAACCAGAACACTTACAGAATGGTGCCCCTAGAATACTGTGATCTAAAACAACCAGAACACTTACAGAATGGTGCCCCTAGAATACTGTGGCGTTATACAACCAGAACACTTACAGAATGGTGCCCCTAGAATACTGTGGCGTTATACAACCAGAACACTTACAGAATGGTGCCCCTAGAATACTGTGATCTAAAACAACCAGAACACTTACAGAATGGTGCCCCTAGAATACTGTGGCGTTAAACAACCAGAACACTTACAGAATGGTGCCCCTAGAATACTGTGGCGTTACACAACTAGAACACTTACAGAATGGTGCCCCTAGAATACTGTGGCGTTAAACAACTAGAACACTTACAGAATGGCGCCCCTAGAATAATGTGGCGTTAAACAAACAGAACACTTACAGAATGGTGCCCCTAGAATACTGTGGCGTTAAACAACTAGAACACTTACAGAATGGCGCCCCTAGAACACTGTGGCGTTTAACAACCAGAACACTTACAGAATGGTGCCCCTAGAATACTGTGGCGTTATACAACCAGAACACTTACAGAATGGCGCCCCTAGAATAATGTGGCGTTAAACAAACAGAACACTTACAGAATGGTGCCCCTAGAATACTGTGGCGTTATACAACCAGAACACTTACAGAATGGTGCCCCTAGAATACTGTGGCGTTATACAACCAGAACACTTACAGAATGGTGCCCCTAGAATACTGTGGCGTTATACAACCAGAACACTTACAGAATGGTGCTCCTTGAATACTGTGGTCTAAAACAACCAGAACACTTACAGAATGGTGCCCCTAGAATAATGTGGCGTTAAACAAACAGAACACTTACAGAATGGTGCCCCTAGAATACTGTGGCGTTATACAACCAGAACACTTACAGAATGGTGCCCCTAGAATACTGTGGCGTTAAACAACCAGAACACTTATAGAATGGTGCCCCTAGAATACTGTGGCGTTATACAACCAGAACACTTACAGAATGGTGCCCCTAGAATACTGTGGCGTTAAACAACCAGAACACTTACAGAATGGTGCCCCTAGAATACTGTGGCGTTAAACAACCAGAACACTTACAGAATGGTGCCCCTAGAATACTGTGGCGTTATACAACCAGAACACTTACAGAATGGTGCCCCTAGAATACTGTGGCGTTATACAATCAGAACACTTACAGAATGGTGCCCCTAGAATACTGTGGTCTAAAACAACCAGAACACTTACAGAATGGTGCCCCTAGAATACTGTGGCGTTATACAACCAGAACACTTACAGAATGGTGCCCCTAGAACACTGTGGCGTTACACAATCAGAACACTTACAGAATGGTGCCCCTAGAATACTGTGGCGTTAAACAACCAGAACACTTACAGAATGGTGCCCCTAGAATACTGTGGCGTTACACAACTAGAACACTTACAGAATGGTGCCCCTAGAATACTGTGGCGTTAAACAACCAGAACACTTACAGAATGGTGCTCCTAGAATACTGTGGCGTTATACAACCAGAACACTTACAGAATGGCGCCCCTAGAATACTGTGGCGTTACACAACCAGAACACTTACAGAATGGTGCCCCTAGAATACTGTAGCGTTATACAACCAGAACACTTACAGAATGGTGCCCCTAGAATACTGTGGCGTTAAACAACCAGAACACTTACAAAATGGTGCCCCTAGAATACTGTGGCGTTACACAACCAGAACACTTACAGAATGGTGCCCCTAGAATACTGTGGCGTTAAACAACCAGAACACTTACAGAATGGTGCCCCTAGAATACTGTGGCGTTATACAACCAGAACACTTACAGAATGGTGCCCCTAGAATACTGTGGCGTTATACAACCAGAACACTTACAGAATGGTGCCCCTAGAATACTGTGGCGTTATACAACCAGAACACTTACAGAATGGCGCCCCTAGAATACTGTGGTCTAAAACAAACAGAACACTTACAGAATGGTGCCCCTAGAATACTGTGGCGTTATACAACCAGAACACTTACAGAATGGTGCCCCTAGAATACTGTGATCTAAAACAACCAGAACACTTACAGAATGGTGCCCCTAGAATACTGTGGCGTTAAACAACCAGAACACTTACAGAATGGTGCCCCTAGAATACTGTGATCTAAAACAACCAGAACACTTACAGAATGGTGCCCCTAGAATACTGTGGCGTTATACAACCAGAACACTTACAGAATGGTGCCCCTAGAATACTGTGGCGTTATACAACCAGAACACTTACAGAATGGTGCCCCTAGAATACTGTGATCTAAAACAACCAGAACACTTACAGAATGGTGCCCCTAGAATACTGTGGCGTTAAACAACCAGAACACTTACAGAATGGTGCCCCTAGAATACTGTGGCGTTACACAACTAGAACACTTACAGAATGGTGCCCCTAGAATACTGTGGCGTTAAACAACTAGAACACTTACAGAATGGCGCCCCTAGAATAATGTGGCGTTAAACAAACAGAACACTTACAGAATGGTGCCCCTAGAATACTGTGGCGTTAAACAACTAGAACACTTACAGAATGGCGCCCCTAGAACACTGTGGCGTTTAACAACCAGAACACTTACAGAATGGTGCCCCTAGAATACTGTGGCGTTATACAACCAGAACACTTACAGAATGGCGCCCCTAGAATAATGTGGCGTTAAACAAACAGAACACTTACAGAATGGTGCCCCTAGAATACTGTGGCGTTATACAACCAGAACACTTACAGAATGGTGCCCCTAGAATACTGTGGCGTTATACAACCAGAACACTTACAGAATGGTGCCCCTAGAATACTGTGGCGTTATACAACCAGAACACTTACAGAATGGTGCTCCTTGAATACTGTGGTCTAAAACAACCAGAACACTTACAGAATGGTGCCCCTAGAATAATGTGGCGTTAAACAAACAGAACACTTACAGAATGGTGCCCCTAGAATACTGTGGCGTTATACAACCAGAACACTTACAGAATGGTGCCCCTAGAATACTGTGGCGTTAAACAACCAGAACACTTTTAGAATGGTGCCCCTAGAATACTGTGGCGTTATACAACCAGAACACTTACAGAATGGTGCCCCTAGAATACTGTGGCGTTAAACAACCAGAACACTTACAGAATGGTGCCCCTAGAATACTGTGGCGTTAAACAACCAGAACACTTACAGAATGGTGCCCCTAGAATACTGTGGCGTTATACAACCAGAACACTTACAGAATGGTGCCCCTAGAATACTGTGGCGTTATACAATCAGAACACTTACAGAATGGTGCCCCTAGAATACTGTGGTCTAAAACAACCAGAACACTTACAGAATGGTGCCCCTAGAATACTGTGGCGTTATACAACCAGAACACTTACAGAATGGTGCCCCTAGAACACTGTGGCGTTACACAATCAGAACACTTACAGAATGGTGCCCCTAGAATACTGTGGCGTTAAACAACCAGAACACTTACAGAATGGTGCCCCTAGAATACTGTGGCGTTACACAACTAGAACACTTACAGAATGGTGCCCCTAGAATACTGTGGCGTTAAACAACCAGAACACTTACAGAATGGTGCTCCTAGAATACTGTGGCGTTATACAACCAGAACACTTACAGAATGGCGCCCCTAGAATACTGTGGCGTTAAACAACCAGAACACTTACAGAATGGTGCCCCTAGAATAATGTGGCGTTAAACAACCAGAACACTTACAGAATGGTGCCCCTAGAATACTGTGGCGTTATACAATCAGAACACTTACAGAATGGTGCCCCTAGAATACTGTGGTCTAAAACAACCAGAACACTTACAGAATGGTGCTCCTAGAATACTGTGGCGTTATACAATCAGAACACTTACAGAATGGCGCCCCTAGAATACTGTGGCGTTATACAACCAGAACACTTACAGAATGGTGCCCCTAGAATACTGTGGTCTAAAACAACCAGAACACTTACAGAATGGCGCCCCTAGAATACTGTGGTCTAAAACAACCAGAACACTTACAGAATGGCGCCCCTAGAATACTGTGGCGTTAAACAACCAGAACACTTACAGAATGGTGCCCCTAGAATACTGTGGCGTTATACAACCAGAACACTTACAGAATGGTGCTCCTAGAATACTGTGGCGTTAAACAACCAGAACACTTACAGAATGGTGCCCCTAGAATACTGTGGCGTTAAACAACCAGAACACTTACAGAATGGTGCCCCTAGAATACTGTGGCGTTACACAACCAGAACACTTACAGAATGGTGCCCCTAGAATACTGTGGCGTTAAACAACCAGAACACTTACAGAATGGTGCCCCTAGAATACTGTGGCGTTAAACAACCAGAACACTTACAGAATGGTTTCCCTAGAATACTGTGGCGTTAAACAACCAGAACACTTACAGAATGGTGCCCCTAGAATACTGTGGTCTAAAACAACCAGAACACTTACAGAATGGTGCCCCTAGAATAATGTGGCGTTAAACAACCAGAACACTTACAGAATGGCGCCCCTAGAATACTGTGGCGTTATACAACCAGAACACTTACAGAATGGCGCCCCTACAATACTGTGGTCTAAAACAACCAGAACACTTACAGAATGGTGCCCCTAGAATACTGTGGCGTTAAACAACCAGAACACTTACAGAATGGCGCCCCTAGAATACTGTGGCGTTACACAACCAGAACACTTACAGAATGGTGCCCCTAGAATACTGTAGCGTTATACAATCAGAACACTTACAGAATGGTGCCCCTAGAATACTGTGGCGTTAAACAACCAGAACACTTACAGAATGGTGCCCCTAGAATACTGTGGCGTTATACAACCAGAACACTTACAGAATGGTGCCCCTAGAATACTGTGGCGTTATACAACCAGAACACTTACAGAATGGTGCTCCTAGAATACTGTGGTCTAAAACAACCAGAACACTTACAGAATGGTGCCCCTAGAATAATGTGGCGTTAAACAACCAGAACACTTACAGAATGGCGCCCCTAGAATACTGTGGCGTTATACAACCAGAACACTTACAGAATGGTGCTCCTAGAATACTGTGGTCTAAAACAACCAGAACACTTACAGAATGGTGCCCCTAGAATAATGTGGCGTTAAACAACCAGAACACTTACAGAATGGCGCCCCTAGAATACTGTGGCGTTATACAACCAGAACACTTACAGAATGGTGCCCCTAGAATACTGTGGCGTTACACAACCAGAACACTTACAGAATGGTGCCCCTAGAATACTGTAGCGTTATACAACCAGAACACTTACAGAATGGTGCCCCTAGAATACTGTGGCGTTATACAACCAGAACACTTACAGAATGGTGCCCCTAGAATACTGTGGCGTTATACAATCAGAACACTTACAGAATGGTGCCCCTAGAATACTGTGGTCTAAAACAACCAGAACACTTACAGAATGGTGCCCCTAGAATACTGTGGCGTTACACAACCAGAACACTTACAGAATGGTGCCCCTAGAATACTGTGGCGTTAAACAACCAGAACACTTACAGAATAGTGCCCCTAGAATACTGTGGCGTTACACAACCAGAACACTTACAGAATGGTGCCCCTAGAATACTGTGGCGTTACACAACCAGAACACTTACAGAATGGTGCCCCTAGAATACTGTGGCGTTAAACAACCAGAACACTTACAGAATAGTGCCCCTAGAATACTGTGGCGTTACACAACCAGAACACTTACAGAATGGTGCCCCTAGAATACTGTGGCGTTATACAACCAGAACACTTACAGAATGGTGCCGCTAGAATACTGTGGCGTTAAACAACCAGAACACTTACAGAATGGTGCCCCTAGAATACTGTGGCGTTATACAACCAGAACACTTACAGAATGGTGCCGCTAGAATACTGTGGCGTTACACAACCAGAACACTTACAGAATGGTTTCCCTAGAATACTGTGGCGTTAAACAACCAGAACACTTACAGAATGGTGCTCCTAGAATACTGTGGCGTTAAACAACCAGAACACTTACAGAATGGTGCTCCTAGAATACTGTGGCGTTACACAACCAGAACACTTACAGAATGGTGCCCCTAGAATACTGTGGCATTAAACAACCAGAACACTTACAGAATGGTGCCCCTAGAATACTGTGGCGTTACACAACCAGAACACTTACAGAATGGTGCCCCTAGAATACTGTGGCGTTATACAACCAGAACACTTACAGAATGGTGCCCCTAGAATACTGTGGTCTAAAACAACCAGAACACTTACAGAATGGTGCCCCTAGAATACTGTGGCGTTACACAACCAGAACACTTACAGAATGGTGCTCCTAGAATACTGTGGCGTTAAACAACCAGAACACTTACATAATGGTGCCCCTAGAATACTGTGGCGTTACACAACCAGAACACTTACAGAATGGTGCCCCTAGAATACTGTGGCGTTAAACAACCAGAACACTTACATAATGGTGCCCCTAGAATACTGTGGTCTAAAACAACCAGAACACTTACAGAATGGCGCCCCTAGAATACTGTGGTCTAAAACAACCAGAACACTTACAGAATGGTGCTCCTAGAATACTGTGGCGTTACACAACCAGAACACTTACAGAATGGTGCCCCTAGAATACTGTGGTCTAAAACAACCAGAACACTTACAGAATGGCGCCCCTGGAATACTGTGGTCTAAAACAACCAGAACACTTACAGAATGGCGCCCCTAGAATACTGTGGCGTTACACAACCAGAACACTTACAGAATGGTGCCCCTAGAATACTGTGGTCTAAAACAACCAGAACACTTACAGAATGGCGCCCCTAGAATACTGTGGTCTAAAACAACCAGAACACTTACAGAATGGTGCCCCTAGAATACTGTGGCGTTACACAACCAGAACACTTACAGAATGGTGCCCCTAGAATACTGTAGCGTTATAGAACCAGAACACTTACAGAATGGTGCCCCTAGAATACTGTGGCGTTATACAACCAGAACACTTACAGAATGGTGCCCCTAGAATACTGTGGCGTTATACAATCAGAACACTTACAGAATGGTGCCCCTAGAATACTGTGGTCTAAAACAACCAGAACACTTACAGAATGGTGCCCCTAGAATACTGTGGCGTTACACAACCAGAACACTTACAGAATGGTGCCCCTAGAATACTGTGGCGTTAAACAACCAGAACACTTACAGAATAGTGCCCCTAGAATACTGTGGCGTTATACAACCAGAACACTTACAGAATGGTGCCCCTAGAATACTGTGGCGTTATACAACCAGAACACTTACAGAATGGTGCCGCTAGAATACTGTGGCGTTAAACAACCAGAACACTTACAGAATGGTGCCCCTAGAATACTGTGGCGTTATACAACCAGAACACTTACAGAATGGTGCCGCTAGAATACTGTGGCGTTACACAACCAGAACACTTACAGAATGGTTTCCCTAGAATACTGTGGCGTTAAACAACCAGAACACTTACAGAATGGTGCTCCTAGAATACTGTGGCGTTAAACAACCAGAACACTTACAGAATGGTGCTCCTAGAATACTGTGGCGTTACACAACCAGAACACTTACAGAATGGTGCCCCTAGAATACCGTGGCATTAAACAACCAGAACACTTAAAGAATGGTGCCCCTAGAATACTGTGGCGTTACACAACCAGAACACTTACAGAATGGTGCCCCTAGAATACTGTGGTCTAAAACAACCAGAACACTTACAGAATGGCGCCCCTAGAATACTGTGGTCTAAAACAACCAGAACACTTACAGAATGGTGCTCCTAGAATACTGTGGCGTTACACAACCAGAACACTTACAGAATGGTGCCCCTAGAATACTGTGGTCTAAAACAACCAGAACACTTACAGAATGGCGCCCCTAGAATACTGTGGTCTAAAACAACCAGAACACTTACAGAATGGCGCCCCTAGAATACTGTGGTCTAAAACAACCAGAACACTTACAGAATGGTGCCCCTAGAATAATGTGGCGTTAAACAACCAGAACACTTACAGAATGGCGCCCCTAGAATACTGTGGCGTTATACAACCAGAACACTTACAGAATGGTGCCCCTAGAATACTGTGGCGTTACACAACCAGAACACTTACAGAATGGTGCCCCTAGAATACTGTAGCGTTATACAACCAGAACACTTACAGAATGGTGCCCCTAGAATACTGTGGCGTTAAACAACCAGAACACTTACAGAATGGTGCCCCTAGAATACTGTGGCGTTAAACAACCAGAACACTTACAGAATGGTGCCCCTAGAATACTGTGGCGTTATACAATCAGAACACTTACAGAATGGTGCCCCTAGAATACTGTGGTCTAAAACAACCAGAACACTTACAGAATGGTGCCCCTAGAATACTGTGGCGTTACACAACCAGAACACTTACAGAATGGTGCCCCTAGAATACTGTGGCGTTAAACAACCAGAACACTTACAGAATAGTGCCCCTAGAATACTGTGGCGTTATACAACCAGAACACTTACAGAATGGTGCCCCTAGAATACTGTGGCGTTATACAACCAGAACACTTACAGAATGGTGCCGCTAGAATACTGTGGCGTTAAACAACCAGAACACTTACAGAATGGTGCCCCTAGAATACTGTGGCGTTATACAACCAGAACACTTACAGAATGGTGCCGCTAGAATACTGTGGCGTTACACAACCAGAACACTTACAGAATGGTTTCCCTAGAATACTGTGGCGTTACACAACCAGAACACTTACAGAATGGTGCCCCTAGAATACTGTGGCGTTAAACAACCAGAACACTTACAGAATGGTGCCCCTAGAATACTGTAGCGTTAAACAACTAGAACACTTACAGAATGGTGCCCCTAGAATACTGTGGCGTTAAACAACCAGAACACTTACAGAATGGTGCCCCTAGAATACTGTGGCGTTAAACAACCAGAACACTTACAGAATGGTGCTCCTAGAATACTGTGGCGTTACACAACCAGAACACTTACAGAATGGTGCCCCTAGAATACTGTGGCGTTATACAACCAGAACACTTACAGAATGGTGCTCCTAGAATACTGTGGCGTTACACAACCAGAACACTTACAGAATGGTGCCCCTAGAATACTGTGGCGTTATACAACCAGAACACTTACAGAATGGTGCCGCTAGAATACTGTGGCGTTACACAACCAGAACACTTACAGAATGGTTTCCCTAGAATACTGTGGCGTTAAACAACCAGAACACTTACAGAATGGTGCCCCTAGAATACTGTGGCGTTAAACAACCAGAACACTTACAGAATGGTGCCCCTAGAATACTGTAGCGTTAAACAACTAGAACACTTACAGAATGGTGCCCCTAGAATACTGTGGCGTTAAACAACCAGAACACTTACAGAATGGTGCCCCTAGAATACTGTGGCGTTAAACAACCAGAACACTTACAGAATGGTGCTCCTAGAATACTGTGGCGTTAAACAACCAGAACACTTACAGAATGGTGCTCCTAGAATACTGTGGCGTTACACAACCAGAACACTTACAGAATGGCGCCCCTAGAATACTGTGGCATTAAACAACCAGAACACTTACAGAATGGTGCTCCTAGAATACTGTGGCGTTACACAACCAGAACACTTACAGAATGGCGCCCCTAGAATACTGTGGCGTTAAACAACCAGAACACTTACAGAATGGTGCCCCTAGAATACTGTGGCGTTAAACAACCAGAACACTTACAGAATGGTGCCCCTAGAATACTGTGGCGTTAAACAAACAGAACACTTACAGAATGGCGCCCCTAGAAAACTGTGGCGTTATACAACCAGAACACTTACAGAATGGTGCCCCTAGAATACTGTGGTCTAAAACAACCAGAACACTTACAGAATGGTGCCCCTAGAATAATGTGGCGTTAAACAACCAGAACACTTACAGAATGGTGCCCCTAGAATACTATGGCGTTAAACAACCAGAACACTTACAGAATGGTTTCCCTAGAATACTGTGGCGTTACACAACCAGAACACTTACAGAATGGTGCCCCTAGAATACTGTGGTCTAAAACAACCAGAACACTTACAGAATGGCGCCCCTAGAATACTGTGGCGTTAAACAACCAGAACACTTACAGAATGGTGCCCCTAGAATACTGTAGCGTTATACAACCAGAACACTTACAGAATGGTGCCCCTAGAATACTGTGGCGTTAAACAACCAGAACACTTACAGAATGGTGCCCCTAGAATACTGTGGCGTTACACAACCAGAACACTTACAGAATGGTGCCCCTAGAATACTGTGGCGTTAAACAACTGATAATCAGCAGTTTCTAATGCAGTTGGATTTGATATGGAGCTCGATATGAAGATGACACTAGGAAGTGGCAGTGGGTTGACAACACCACCATCACATCGCCACAGCGGGGTCCAAGACAACCAAGTGGAGATGGCAGTTGCTTAGAGCTTCCCCGGGATCTGGAATATAAGTGGAATGACATACCCTGTATGCACAAGAGATATTACATTTCTGAAATGCCACTCATCTGAACTTCATGACTGTCCATCTGCATGGTTCTTCTCTACCTATGTTTATGAATGAGTGAATGAGTATGGTTTTACGCCACTTTTAGCAATATTCCAGCAATATCACGGCGGGGGACACCAGAAATGGGCTTCACGCATTGTACCCATGTCGGGAATCGAACCCGGGTTTTCGGCGTGACGAGCGAACGCTTTAACCACTGGGCTACCCGACAGCCCCCTATGTTTATGAAGCTCCTCATCTGTCTCGAATTATTTTAGTGAAGTTGTGGTTTGATAAACTGTCCACCACTTGTTCCTCGTTTCGTCTGTTCTTCCCGGAACTCCTACTTACCCTTAAGTCTTATGCCCTGTAACTTGATATTTTCACGAGTGGCGTAAAACCTTGAAACGTTAGTTCTCCCTACCGAACACACTGGACGGTTCATCACCCCTTGTATTTGCGCCTTTAAAAGTAGTTCCGTGTTTACACAATCTTAAACAATATAAACCAAATTATCCAAAAATATTTAGGTCACGAAAATTCTTTGTCATACATTTAGATATAATTATATACAAAATCAACTTTAATTACAATATTCTTGAAAACTAGAAGACCTCTGGTGGAAGCGAAAGAATATACTATGGTCAAGTAACAAAAATGGCGCTTTGCGAAACGAAGACGAGTGAAATGAGAAATATACAGATTAAAACGAAACAGATTAACAGATTAAAACGACAAGAAGTGATATTAACTCCATAAATGACCATCTGTCATTATTTTGCTTCGCCAATATGGAACTAGTGTGATAGAAAATGTCAACAGTTTCTGTACGTGCTTGACACGTACGATAAAGGGAGACACTGTAAGGGGAGGTAATTCTTGTATGACAATAGTCCCATCAGCGTTATGTTCACTACAGTGAAAATATCACCTCAACTTCAGAAACTGTGTCTTTCACATTTAAGTAAATAATAAACTGTCATCCGGCGATTACGTAGATAACATGCCGGAGTTTATTTCCATTGTAAAATATAGTCTTCACTCTGCAGGGGCCTATGGAACGAGTCACTTAGATTCAACACCTTGTTTAAAGACAATACGTCAGTCACCAAAGCTTACCTTAGACATGAGAGAAAATAAAGTAATTAGACAATAAGTACTCTGTCCGACATGTTATGTCAATATACCGTAAAAATCGGTCCTATAATGACCCGCTGTATGAATGGAAGACGCACGCGCTGGACTAATGGTGGCCTGACGGACTTGAATGGGCTGCCAGCCGAGCAAACAGTTTTACCCCGTCGGGACCACGGACAGGCCTAGAGTCAACGCGAGCTGCCGCTGACGATGTACTTATTAAGGAGTTTTTGCTTCAAACTATCGGTTCGGTTTAGTATCATGTTCAACCATTACCCACAATTTTCTCACCCCCAAAACATATTCTCTGCACAAAATGAAACACAAAAGTGATTTTAGATTTTAGATCTTAGTATTCTATACATCATATAAATAATCAATAGATTGTAATCGATCGCTCAAAACTGGCACGCATCATTGGCACTGACCCAGGTTCTATATGGCACAGGGGCGGTCGGGTAGCCTAGTGGTTCAAGCGTTCGCTCGTCACGCCGAAGACCTGGGTTCGATTTCCGACATGGGTACAATGTGTGAAGCCCATTTCTGGTGTTCCCTGCCGTGATATTGCTGTTGTGATTATTGTGTGTTGTTCTCAGTTTAACTGGTATCCAAGTAGAAATCAATACTCAAGTGACAAAAAGTTTGGAAATCCTACTTTTCATGCGAATAAAAAAGGAAATTCTATTTCACATGATAATGCCCGTCTCTGTTCTGTTGTCCCCAACAAGTACCACCTTTTCTGTATTTTGGTAAAATGCGCCCGGAATGGAACCGTTCGCTCTTGCATCACTCCATGCTTTCCTCCCGCATCATTTATTGTTTATTTGTTGTTTAACGCTGCACTCGGCAATATTCCAGCTATATGACGGCGGTCTGTAAAATAATCGAGTCTGGACCAGACAATCAAGTGACTGGCAACAGAGCATCGATCCACGCAATCGGTTGGTTGGTTAGTTGGTTTGTTGTTTAACTCCGCACTCAGCAATATTCCAGCTTTATGATGGCGGTCTGGACCAGACACTCAAGTGATTGACATCATGAGCATCGATCCACGGATTTGGGATACGATGACATGCATCAACCAAGTCAGCGAGCCCGAAAAGCATAGTCGCCTTTTACAGCAAGCATGGGTTGCTGAAGACTTATTCTACCCCGGATCTTCAGGGTCTGTCGGGGCCCCTATGTAGCACTTAATCAATCTCTTCCAGGCATGTTGTAAATACATGCTGACGGGGGGTATAATAAATACAGAGACCTGAACAAGGATATTATGTTTACCTGATTTTTCTTTTCTCTTCAACTGTTAATCTAATGGCTTTAAATATATAACATTGTCATAGTAATAAAAATATTTACATAATCTATTGTTTTATCTTTTAAGGATTATCCGGGGGGCCTTGGCTACATTATTTTTAAGGAATGGAGTGTCACTCGGACATTCCCCTCTACATAGGATACCCCTTCTCTCCACCGCTGCCCCGTGAAATCTACAAGGCAGGATAGTAAATTCGCTGTTTACGAACCTTTTGCTGCTTTTACATAATAAGTGAGCAGAATTTACTTTTTTTTCTCCGTGTGGTTTCGCGAAGCTGACGCTGGTTTCACCGTCTTACTCAACTTTAGCAATATATAACATGTAGTCCCAGAAATAAACCGATCTTATTCAAAAATGCATGTGTACAAAAATAAATAATAATATCCAAATGGAGCCCAGAACATTTCTCAATTTCAGGGTACTGCCGAGTGCTGGGGCAATCTAGACATGCCAAATCATTTTAGACTTGAGTTGGACTCCTTTTTTTATTTATTCTCTAAGGTCTGGGAGACGGACTATCGTGAAAGCATGACGCAGGAATACTAAGGCATACGTGGCAACTGTATCTCGGTAACCTATTGGTGGTCCCGCGTGAATAAGTAACACGAAAATGGGGTACGTCCACACTCGGTGTATTCCCTTTCCCACGTGATATATTGGGAATCGAACTGATCCCAATCAACTTATGATTGTAGCGCGAGCAGAGGTAATAGAAATCAACCATCATGTGATCTTTAATAAATTACATTACACAAGGGCATTGTCTAGATGTAAACACATATGTATAGGTATTGAATGGCGTCTGGAGTATAACGTTTCAAGTGTTGAAGCGATCCCCAACACCGAGATCCACGCATCTGGCGACACATGGCGACACCTGACTACAGATTAAATATCGAATTTTGGTGATACAAATGTGTGCAAGTCATAGACACGTAACCTCGACCCGGGCGAGTGTGAATGGTGTTCTAGCCCCAAATATGTACACCGCTAACGTAACTTGTAGATTTGTAACATGTGCACATGTGCCACGTACTTTCACTTTTATTCATTGGACGTCACCAGCTCCAGCGTTGATCTTCGTTTGTCCTTCAGGGGGTGGTACCTGGAATAGATTAACACCTAGGCTCTCAAATGAACATATTTTACAGATAAACACAGTTGTTAAATTATAGTTTAATAAAATATAAAAAAAGGGAGCCCAGAGAACCTTTCGCATTGGTTGTATTGGGTATACATTGTATTTGTTTCAGGGTCTGTATGACAGCCTATACCTTAAAGTACAATATGTAATTTTCTTAATTAGGCCCCAGTTTGGTTGGATACTCAAAAAGGCAGGTAATTTCTAAAAAAAAAATTATTCAGGGACATGGTGGCAAGACGTAACAAGTGTGCAGATTATATGGTGGGCACCCTACCGTCAAACATGATAGGTACATTGGGGGATTGTATGTGCGCTTCCTTCTAGTCCTTGTACCGCACGGACTTGGACAAACAAAGCGATTTCCCCCTAACGGGGCTGTAGCCGCACGAACACTCGAACACAGAATCTGTAGTGTGACGATCTGACACATAGGTAAAGCTGTATCTACCTCAGAATAAGCCCACCTGTTATTACTTTTAACACCGGACAACTCAGCTGTATTTACTTTACCGTGAACCTAGCTGTATTTGGCATACTATGAGATGTATTTACCTCACTATAAGCCCAGCTGTATTGTACCTTACTATAAGCCAAGCTGTACTGTACCTTACTATAAGCCCAGCTGTATTGTACCTTACTATAAGCCCAGCTGTATTGAACCTTACTGTAAGCCCAGCTGTAATGAGCCTTACTGTAGGCCCAGCTGTATTGAACCTTACTATAAGCCCAGCTGTATTGTACCTCACTATAAGCCCAGCTGTATTGAACCTTACTGTAAGCCCAGCTTTATTGAACCTTACTATAAGCCCAGCTGTATTGAACCTTATTATAAGCCCGGATGTATTACACCTTACTTAAGCCCAGCTGTATTTAACCTTACTTAAGCCCAGCTGTATTGAACCTTACTATAAGCCAAGCTGTATTGAACCTTACTTAAGCCGAGCAGCATTTACCTTACTATAATCCCAGCTGTATTGTACCTCACTATTGGCCCAGTTGTATTTACCTTACTATAAGCCCAGCAGTATTGTATCTTACTATAAGCCCAGCTGTATTGAACCTTACTATAAGCCCAGCTGTATTGAACCTTACTATAAGCCCATCTGTATTGTACCTCACTATAAGCCCATCTGTATTGTACCTCACTACAAGCCCATCTGTATTGTACTTACTGTAAGTCCAGCTGTATTGAACCTTACTGTAAGCCCAGCTATATTGAACCTTACTGTAAGCCCAGCTGTATTTACCTTACTATAAGCCCAGCTGTATTGTACCTCACTATAAGCCCAGCTGCATTGTACCTTACTATTAAGCCCAGCTGTATTTACCTTACTATAACCCCAGTTGTATTTACTTTACTATAAGCCCAACTGTATTGAACCTTACTATAAGCCCAGCTGTATTGTACCTCACTATTGGCCCAGTTGTATTTACCTCACTATAAGCCCAGTTGTATTGTATCTCACTATTGGCCCAGTTGTATTTACCTTACTGTAAGCCCAGCTGTATTGTACCTCACCATTGGCCCAGCTGTATTGTAACTCACCATTGGCCCAGCTGCATTGTACCTCACCATTGGCCCAGCTGTATTTACCTGACTATATGCCCACCTGTATTGTACCTTACTATTGTATAGAACATAAACAAATATCAAAAAGGAAACTGCAGTAATCTAGACTTACCAACTATTTAAGACCTGCGGGGGCTGTATTGGATATATTTGTTTCAGGGTCTTATGGCAGACTTCGCGGAGCATGGAACACGGCAACATAAAGACGTTCTCCTGCCTGACCCTTGACCCTACAAGGATATAAACCAGCTACAATTACTTGACTTAATACTAGCCTTACTCCAAGTCTATACTGAATAAACAGTCCATGGATGTGCGTAGTAATTCTATTCTTATAATATGCAGGTCGAACATAATCGGTCTTTTATGAGACAACTTGGACTAATCATGGATATAATCTAGTTATGATCTGAACTACTTATCATTTTCTAACAGACTTGTGCAAGTCTAGGTTAATCCTTTACCTGTACCATGCAATAAACTGCCCACTGCATAGACTGACATCTAGTCTCTGAAATGGACGCATTTTAAAGAGAAAAAACAGTTGTTAAATTATAGTTATAAAATATAATAAAAAGGAGCCCAGGTACTTTCTTCATTTGATACTGCAGTAATCTAGACTTGTTTGTTTTAGGGTCTGTATGACAGACGGTTCGAGCAAAGGCACAATCACTGCTTCTGTGTGCCTGTATCTGTCAGAGTACCGCATTCCTGAGAAAACATCTTTGACGGACACAGTCCAAGCAATGTAGATTGCATGTTGACGTAACGCTTAACACAAGGATTATTTACAAATTTGTAACTCTTTGATAACGCACACCGTTAAGCTGAACTTACGATGTTATGACACTGATATGTTTCGGTGCCTGTTTGAACAAATATTATTCTCTTCCGATTGTAACATTCACTCTGTTGCCAGGAAACACGTCTGATATGCGTCATCTTCTCTCGTGACAACATACGTTTTCCTATCTCCTGCTGAGCGATACTGTTTTAGTTGTCTTTACACAAAATTAGCGCGTGCTTTTGTTGAGGTAAGAAAAAAGAACTGAAATCCTACGGACCAGTAAGTAACAAAAGACAAAGATAAAACTTGACGCTTAGGATTGAGCGAGGGGTGAGGCGTGAACTTTGGGACCCCGGGAGGGTTAGGCCGGGGGGTGATGAGAGACCGGGGAGGGGAGGATTCCGATGTAATAAAACTTCGGGCACTCCTCAGCCTATTCTACACATGCTGCTGTGGCAGATCTCACAGAACCAGCTTGTGCCCCTGTTTCCTCCCATCTCCATGGAGTCACGTGCTACATAGGTAACGTGATCTACACCGAGGGGTTGTGCCGAACTTATCTTCTCTCTTCAAAAGATCTTTGGTTGGACTAAGGCGCGGGTAGTCTCCCGGAGCAGACGAGATCTCTCCCACCCTGTTCCCTCAAGCTGGACGCTACAACCCATAACCTGCACCACCTTGTCTTCAGGTGTCGTCTGCTACACACAGGTGTGTCGTCTGACACCAGCAGACGACTTTGCTAACTGTCGTCTGCTCGAGCAGGCGATAACGTCACCTGCTTTAAAGGTGTGCCGATCAAGCCTAGATCACGGAGAGTAAAGTTTGATCTCAACAAAACAAGATGTCGATGAAAAATTTAAAAGTCGATGAACTGGAGGAGAACATCGACGAAGTCAAGGAAGTTGTTGAGGACGTCTTCTCGGCGCTTGTCGCCACTGTCGTTGTCTCTTGCATCATCCTATTTGTCGTCCTCCTCCGTGTCTACATCAGATGGGGGACGGACAACCCAAGCCGCAATAGGATGGAGGGGAAGACGGTGATAATCACAGGTAGGATCACAGCACATACTTCGTACTTCTGTATTACCCATGTTAAACCACAAACCCTCACTTTTGTTCACACAGTGTCCAAGCAACGCTGTCAAATATTCACACCCTGTGTCTATCAACATAGTAATATCCTTGACAATTAGTGTAACTAAACAGCTGTTGGAAATGCAAAGGTCACACAATGTGATGAAATGATACGAACAAGTTGATGAATTGATATCAACAATACATTTAAGCTGTCAAACGGGGCTCACTTTTCTCGATTTGAAAAAAAAGAAAGAAAAGAAGCTAGATCACCCTGTGTTGTCATCTATATATAGATTCAAGTTCATTCAAGTCTGACATTAGCGCGTCACAAGTGATTATTCTTCAATCCGCCATTAACACCGTTCTGCGAGCAATACACAGCACTGATATTTAATAATGTTATATCTGCTTCTGTTATATCTGCAAATTGTTCATAATTGCTTTTGTTTCCGTCGTCGATGGCCCCGTGTTGAACACTCCCGTAGCAGACTGATTTAAAAATCTATGATGTCACAAGGTCTGTTGTTTCTCAATATCACTCAAGGACGAATCACAGCGCCCGACCCGCCTTTTGCCCAAACCGATATTTCAGCTTCATCCTGTGTGATAACTATTTTACCAGTCACATCAACAATTATCACAGTTTCCCTGGAAACAGGGAATGATCCCAGTGTGTACAATATAAGTATCTAACGAAAATATTGTTTGGTTGAAAATCACAACTAAATATGACAGGGGATTTAATCTGAAGTTTCTTACATCTGAACAAGTACACGGTCGTTTGTTAGATATAGACTAAGTCGTTAAGGGTACCGTTCTCGCTAGTTTTTATTGCAATTACAAACTATGGAATCGCTGTACAGAAATTAAACATTGAAAGAGAACGATTCAATCATAGACAAAGAGAATTAAGAAATTGTGATTATTGTCTTGGTATCATGAATTGGACGATGAGAATAATTTTGTATATGTTAGTCTAATGACTGACATGTTGTAAATTGTTCATTAAGAAATATTGGCTCAGACGAAACGTTATTAAACGTTTCAAAGGAAATGTAGATATAACGTTAGTAGAATTGGGTTAATACTTGCTTTATTGTACAAGATGAGATTAATTCATTCTCAAATTAAGAAAAGGTTGTGTTCATTCCCGGACGTCTCATTGTGAATCCTGTTATATCGCGGTCAGGGGCCATGGAATGAGTGAGTGAGTATGGTTTTACGCCGTTTTTAGCATTATTCCAGCAATATCACGGCGGGGGACACCAGAAATGAGCTTCACACATTGTACCCATGTCTGGAATCGAATCCGGGTCTTCGGCGTGACGAGCGAACGCTTTAACCACTAGGCTACCCGACCGCCCCCATGGAATGAGCCAAGTCAAATAAAGATATGCTGTTCTGTATTCCCAAATATCACCCAGCTCAGTCCCGTTAAAATGTTGATGCTAATCTCGTACAGTCATATTCCAAACACAGTTGACGTCAGCATACTGAACATGGCTAGCATACGCTCGCGGTTGCAAAAAAGTTGAACACTTTTAAGGTCAATCGGGACGTAAATCCCGATAGACCTTGAAAGTGTTCAACGTTTTAGCAATGGCGACTTCGGGTGGATGATATTAATAAACGTTATGTTTTATCATATTCGGGATGTCATGTTTCTGAGTTTCCAACATTCAATATAATTACAAAATATGCCCACCCATGAGGAGCCCCATTTGATCAGGCAGCATATATGTCCCAAGGTGACTTAACCACGTGACCAGTTGATTGTAACGGGTCAGGTGTAAATAAACAAGATAATAACATAAACACTGACACGTGGTACAATCTCGTGTTGTCTCGCTTGAACGAACGTTGGGCTGTTTCGTCCGTGTAAGCTAATATTATCAAGAGTCTAGGACACCTGGCTATTTGATATAGCTCGATTGCTCTTTCTGGCACGACGTTAGACTTGCACAGTTCTCTAAGGCAATAATTATTAGTTTAAATCATAATTCCTACATTATGTAAGTAAAATGTTGTTCCTATAAGAGACTGGATTCCTTACTGTCCACATATCTAGACTTGGCTAGGAGGATAGAAATACTACACATCCACGGACTTTTCTTTCAGTACAGCCTTGGAGCAAGGCTAGCACGATGTGTATAGCATTGAAAAATGAGACCCCAAAGGTCAAGGACATCGTTTTATGTTCGAGTCTGAATATATAAGTTACTTTAAAAGTCTAAATATAGGTTTATGGTTGTTGAAGTCAACGTTGCGAGAAATACTGTAACGCCATTGGGCATTCTGGGTGCATATTTGACTCTGAAACAAAATGTTATTTAAATGACATCTCTCTGATGTGTGAGAGTAGTTTTATATAGAACACATCGATGACCTAAAGCGGACTACGAACATTCTCCATTGCGACAGTGCTATCGGGAAGAGGCCATGATCAGCAATACGTTTCCTCCCGGTGAAACTGCGACCAATGTCGTGCTCATCATTCCCATTTGACTTTGATCAAATTTCATATTTGACATATACGCATTATTAATATGATGGTGATATGTCATGTTTGACCTGGTGATATGTCATGTATGACCCCGTATTATTTCATGTTTGACCCAGTAAATATCATGTTTGAACAAATATTATGTCATGTTTGACTCCGTTTTATGTCATGTTTGACCACGTATTTGTCACGTTTGACCCAGTATTTGTCATGTTTGACCCAATATTATGTCATGTTTGAGTCAGCAGTATGTCATGTTAGCGTCAGTATTATGTCATGTTGGAGTCAGTAGTATGTCATGTTAGAGTCAGTATTATGTCATGTTAGAGTCAGTATTATGTCATGTTAGAGTCAGTATTATATCATGTTAGAGTCAGTATTATGTCATGTTTGAACTAGTACTTATGTTTTAGGCATATATCAGTTAAAACACATATACAGTGATGTTGGATGATGGATTCCGGTTGAAGTTTAATGTTATTGTTGACGGCCATTTCGACCGTCCATAAGAATTCCTCGAATTATCTATGGAAAATAAGTGTGTTATAACTCCATTCTATGATTTATGGTAATATTCACCATAACAGATTGGAGATATGATTCACTGTGTAATCAAGGAGGATTGCCACCACGTTATAGATGGCAAAATGGCGAATACAGGCTCCAATTATAATATGCCACTCGTATATGTATGTATATTCTATACACAGTCCATTTATTTAGGGGTAGTGGGTTAGACTAATGGTCACGCCAAAGGCACGGGTTCGATTCCCTATCTTGGTTGAAAGTGTCGTTTAGGGTGTATTATGCCCTGATATTGCGGGAATATTTCTAAAAGCGGCGTAAAACGATATTCATTCACCTACATAATGTATTTTGTATATAGGCACGGCAAACACGTCAATGTGTAGCAAGCTTCGTGACGATACGCTTCATGAAGTTTAACAAAAAGCCATCTCGATATCTTATCAAATCTCGCTGAACGTGCTGCGAGATTACACAGCGTGATCACACTGTTCGTGATGGTAAATATTTATGAAGGAGGCCGATTGTTCATCCGTGTCCGAAAACAGTGATTTCGTTTTGCCATTTAAGTAAAATTTAACTACTGCATGTAAGAGTTAGTGAATATGGTTTACGCCGCTTTTAGAACTATTACAGCAACATCACGGCGGGGGACACCAGAAAAGGGAGTCATAAATTGTACACATAGGGGAAACGGAAGTGACGAGCGCCCCCACCACATTTAGAAAGTCCGTGTTTGAGCAGATGAACCAGTCACCCATGTTCAAAATGAGGCTAGATACATGCATGAAGCTTGTCACGTGACTTGGTTGATTGTCTGTCATACCCCGACAATGTAGACAGTGTTGATCATATCAATAAATGGTTTGTCTAGTCCAGACTCGACTATTTACAGGTCGCTGTGAGATAGCAAGAATATCCATGGCTCTGCAGTGACATTCAATTGCTTACTGACACGCTTTAAGTTTTAAAAATAAACATTTATCATCATAGTTTTTATATGTAGATCCCCATCCTTAGCGTTATTTGGGAAATGGAGTAGCCTCGCGGTACATGTGTCTACTTGTTACCCCAAGGATACGAGTTCGATTCCCTACATGGCTTGTGTTCCCCACCGCCAAATTGCTAGAATAAAGGTTTTAAGAACCCAAACTCATTCATGCACCACGTGATACAAAAGCGTCGTTTACCCATTCTCAATATTACCCTATAGTGTAATCCATTCCCTTCCATAGCTTCAATATGAAACGCTGACGAAAGACCGATACTAAAAATAGTCGGCCAATCAAAATGCTCTCATGTGCGAGAGAAATCCTTGGCCAAGCTATAGGGACTATAGAAAGAGTGAAGTCACTTCCGATATGAAGCTTAAGTGGCGAATTGGGCGACGATATTTCTCAGAATAGAATGGAGAATTAACACCCTGATCGTTGAGTTGCATTTAGCAGTACTCATTTAGTCCTTGTGCTGTGAAAACGACAGGATTGTCAAGAATCAACCTTTCACGCGGAGTCAAACTGTTTATAGTAGTTTCAACCCTATTCAAGGATAATACAAACATGGCGTAACGTTTTAAATGAAAATGGCTTCATGGATTCTGATATTTCATTTTCAATGGAGCGGCGTTGAAATGTTGAACTTTCTCATCAAAATTCATGTCACTATGCCACACAAACCCGTCTCACTTTAACACCGAGGCTGACATGGGAAATATGTGGAGAGGCATTTTAATCTTTAATTCCTTAGATAAGGCACATGGTTTGGGCCTCTCAACAAATTCACAGGAAATTCATCATTTCTATCGCCCATCGCATCTGGTAAACGTGAACGCCATACGTCACGTGACTCACCAGGCATTTAAATGGGTGATGTCTGGAACAGATGTAGACCCCGGTTTATCAGTCCAACGTCGCATCGTTCTGGTTGCTAGGCAACCAGTGTTGGTTCCAGTTGATGAAATTCGGCTTCTGTCATTTTAACAGTTTATGTATGCTTGGTTTTTATGATGTTTATGTTTATTTACTAACAACCTCGATTTTATCTTTAATTGGACTTGCAAGTTGAAAAGATATTATTGAAATGCGAGAAGGTACATTTATTTTTGTAAAAAGCAATACTTTCTCATACCGACCTTCAAACTAAGCTATCCGAAAACTCCCAAGCAAGTCTTTACAGTTTCGGGCAAATGACGAGATTCTTCAGTCTCCTTTGTGTTATATTTCAGAAGACAATTCAACCAGATAATCTCAAACAATATTATTTCAGAGACTAAATGTCAGTATGAGTTGAGCACGTTCTAAAGTCTCCAGGATCTCAGGATATCAGGTCGTTATGGCCTGTTTAGACTTGCACAGGTCTCTAAGGCAATAATTGCCAGCTTAATTCATAATTTCTAGATCATGTAAATAATAAGAACAAGCTGTCCCTATAAGAGACTGGAGTCCAGTCCATATATCTAGACTTGCCTATTAAGAAGATAGAAGTACTACACATGCATGGATTTATCTGTCAGTACAGCCTTGGAGCAAGGCTATGTCCAGTTATCGGGTTCTAGACTAACATCTAGTCTCTGTAATGAACATATCGTACAGAAAAAACAGTTGTTCAGTTATCTTAATAAAAATATAACAAAAGGGAGCCCAGTTACTCTCTTCATTTTCAGATGATACTGCAGTAATCTAGACTTGCCAAACATTATAGACTTGCATGGGCTGTATTTGATATATATTTGTATCAGGGTCTGTAAGACACACTAATCGGGTACCAGTTATCAACTCTCTCAAGGCTCGGAAATCTCTGTATTTAGGTGCTAATGACACGGTTAAAAAACTCCCCGTTGCCCCGAGGGCGCCCTGAAAGGTTTTTCACTGGAAAAACTCTGTTGCAATGAATATTATAACTTGTCGGAATCCAATAAAAACACCAACTTCTAAGACTGCTAGTGTCACTTCATTCTGACATTGAATCCGATAGTATGAATTCTCACTTCGCAAGACTTGATAGCAAACTTGTATTCCAAAGGGCTCACTTGAACATCATTTTGGGTGTTCTTGAAAGCATAATAGACTGAGGGGACAAATGAAAGTATACCGAGTGTGGTTTTTCGATGTAATTGTAAATTGTTGTAAACTGTTGTTATATTGGATTAACCCAATCAACCATCACTCATTCCGACAACAGTTTGTAAACAATAATCTGTGGTTCAGGACTGTGGGTCAAAATAAATTGGTTCGTTAAAGAGGAAATTATAATCACTTCCCCCCTACCATGTTTGAATGTAAATTTGAGACAAAAAAGCAAATTCATTGATTTTAACATGTCTTTGACACCCATCATCAGTTGTGAATTGTGCGAAATATATTTGTTTATTTTTAAAAGTTTAAAATAAAATTATATTTTGAAACATAAAACCATGTAGAAGTATTCTTTGAGTGCGGAGTAATGATTTTTTAAAGTGCACACGCCCCTTCAGTAATCGCAGGGTTCCCGACTAATTACTGATTACTGCGAGAAAAACGGATGCTACTCCTGTCTGCGCCGGTCTCCCTGAGACGATCTGTCAATCAAGGTGCACTGACAGGTGTTATGTACACGTGTTTTGACAGCTGGGATCTGACTAACACCTTCAGCCTTGACACAGCCACGAGCCCATGTAAACAACTTCAGGTTGGTTCATGCGCCAACAGATAGGTCTTGTAGACACATACTTTATTCAAGTCGCACCTCAGATAAAATACAAGCCAAGTACAATAAGATACGATATAATAAAAGCTGTGCCTCACCACGTGGGGTAACGAGTCTAAAATGATCAATAATATATATATATATATATATATATATATAACACAGTAAAGTTCTAACTCTCAGGCACAATATAGTAATAATTAAATGAGTGGAGTAAGATTGAACACAGTTTTAATAGGCTAGCGCTTTCAACTCGTACCACGTACGAGTCTCATCAGGCCATAACTGGTTGAAAGCGCTAGCGTATTAAAACTGTGTTCAATCCTACTCCACACCATGTATACACACATATAGTGTTTGTGTGGGGGTGTTTTTGTATGGGTATGTAGTGTGTGCAAGACGTTTGCAGATTTTGTCGGTCCGGATTTCAAATATATGTTTGAGTATAGAAGGATTGTCCTTTAAATAGTTGTAGACGTTCCCAGACGTTCCCAACTCGAAGTGGAACTGACATGTTTTTCTGGATTTACTGGTTTTGCTCAGCGGTTAGAAATAATATATATGTTGATGGCATGCGATGATCTGCTTTCCAGTTATATGTGTGGTTAAATATATGTGTTGTATATATATATACCCGTGTCCAACATCTTGATGTAAGTGGTGACATTTGCTTACATTGGATCCTTCTTTTCATAAATTAGTTTTATTAAATACTGTAATATAAATTGTTAAACGGTTCCATTTACATATCCAAGTTTAATATCACTGTCACGAGCATTAAATTTGCGTACAAGCACTGTTTGTAATCTGTCCAGAAAACCTAATGTACACGCTTACTTCACAGAAATAAAGACATAAAATCCCTCGAGCATGAATTTTATGTAAATCAAGGCATTTGTCTCTCATAAAAATAGAGTCATTCAGTGTAGTGCTGATGTTTTGTTCCGTGTATTATTGTGCAATATGCAATTTGGACATGAACCGATAAAACACGACCATCCTGTTGCCGCTAGGAGACAGATATGCTATACATGACCACTGTGACACTGTCAGGCATACTCCCTTGTTAGGCTTTAACTTCCGTGATAAACATGGAACCAATCAGGATCGAGTTTCATATCTAGGTGACCTCGACCTTATTGCTTTCTGTGACGTCCGCGCCTATGCCTTTGATATTTTTCGAATAATAAAAAATCTATCTGAAACATTCAAAATTTCGTTTATCTCTGCTTTTAGTACTCAATTTGAATTTTGTTAATGTTTATTTTGATATTCAGTTATTTAGAAATCAATGTATACTTAAAGGCAAAAGAAACTCGCTGGGTTGCTTCTTTTAAGATTTAAGTGTATTATTGTTAAGTAGGTTGGAAATGGACCCGATAGTCTTTCCGAAAGATTGTATTCGTAAAAGAATAAGATTCATACAAATTCATATTCTCTCTAGCACTTGGCACTGTTCCATACCCAACTGTTACATTCCTCCAAAATATATTTTGAAATATTCTGAAAAGGGTCATAAATATGAAATACCTGTCCGATAAATATTCAAATGAGTTCACCTATGAGGAACTACTTATGATAAGTTCCACCTATTGAAATGACTGGAAATGATATTGCCCAAAGATGCAAAAGCGTTGAGACCGACGTTTCCTTAAATGGCAACCCTTAAGCAAACAATCATGCAAATCGTGTTGCTTTTGCTTAATTTGGCGGTTCTCTCAGACATTTTATTCCTACACAAGTTCCTTCAGTGAATGTGACTATGGCTCAAACGTTTAAGAATGATTTACAATGTAAAGGAAAGATAAAGATATTTATTGTGTAAAATTCCATGGCAAAAGAGTGGCAATAACCTACGAACTGCATATACATGAAAACTATGTATATTCAAACGATGTCATTTTGAAACAAATGTAATTTGTAATGATATGGAAACAACATGAGCAAAATTATATAATACAGTAAACTATGGTTATAACAAACACGCTTATAACGAACTGACCGATATAACGAACTCATTTTTAGTCTCGACCATTTGTTGTATAAATGCTGTTTATATGCTTAAAACGAACTACGGTTATTACGAATTAAAAATTAGTGGTCCCTTCGAGTTCGTTATAACCGTTGTTTAAACCGTATATAGACGTCTTTGCCCTCGCCAAAGGCTCGCATTATCCATTTTCATTCCTCATATGTAATGGTCAGGAGACCAAACACACAGAGCTTATAATCGCGATGTACTTTTGTCTTTGAGTTCAGCTCTCTGCGTTCTGCTGGTGATGTATGGTGTATATATATCGGTGCCACGAATCCTAAACTCACTGGCGGATATGTTATTCTCGCCTCGTGAATCTATATATAGAACCCCAGGCTGGCCTAGACTTATCGGGAAAGCGGCGAAGATCAGGAATGCCACCAGATGGCGCTCATACTCAAAGGTCAAGTGAGATCACCGAGGAAAGGCGATATCTGTCGAATTGTTCTTTGGCTGCGAGTCTAACTTCTATTACATCTGGTCTAAAATGGTTTTAAGATTGTTTTTTAAACTGTAAAGCATCCTAAGGTAAATTTAGGAAAAATATGGAAAAAATGGGGACCTTTTATTTATGATTTGATTTAAAGATAACGATGAAAACTTTTGCAGTCAAAGTTGTTGTAAGTTAGGGCCTGTGCATTGTCGTAGGCTCTAGCTGGCTGTAGAGAATTGTGCCCCTTAGCCGTATCAGGATCCGTTGATCGATAGCCGAAAAAAGCATGCACTGATTAAGTAGTATGGTCATATTTTCACATGGGGAAAACAAATACAGAAGTACTGTATTACCCTAACAGTCGGAACAGAGGTTTCGGCAGGAAACAGATGGTGAAAAGAATCCGTATCTATAAAAAAATTAGATTTCGCAGCGCCACTCTAGACTTAAATTGTCTGATCTTGAGAAGGTAACAGACACTAACCTTAAAGATTGAGTGAGGGAGTGAGTATGGTTTTATGCCGCTTTCAGCAAGATTCCAGTAATATCACGGCGGGATGACACCAGAAATGGGCTTCACACATTGTACCAGGTTGGGAATCGAACCCGGGTTTTAGGCGCGCAAGCGAACGCTTTAACCACTAGGCTACCCGACCGATCCGATCTCTCCACTATGACACCACAGCTACAACTCGGCCTCTGGCTGGCTTTATAAGATGCACACGCGCTGGTTGTGGGGTCAGGACAGCTTTTTAAATAACAATGAAACCACATATGATCCTTTTTTGGTGTAACTGTACTTTGTAAGAGTATTAAACTTGTTTAGAAAAATCGGCCCGTGAAAATCCGGGATAGAATACGTCTTCAGCAACCCATGCTTGCCGTAAACGGCGACTATGCTTGTCGTAAGAGGCGACTAACGGAATCGGGTGGTAAGGCTCGCTGACTTGGTTGAAGCGTGTCATCGATCCCAATTGCGTGGATCGATGCTCATGATGTCAATCACTGGATTGTCTGGTCCAGACTCGATTATTTACAGACCGCCGTCATATAACTCGAATATTGCTATTGAGGCGTAATGTTGGAGTGCGGCGTAAAACAAAAAAACAACTTACACACAGTCACCTCCCACATATGTCATCTAGATTCCCACAGTTTGAATTTAGCGGCTTTTAACCAGACATTAAGGCAACGATTCCGGGTTTTCATATCCAGCTGTTTCTACGTGGTATTCACAGCGAATATTATATTTTAATACTGCATAACATGTGTGTTTTCGCTGATATGGTGTGCTTAATACAGCCAGTGATTTTTCATTCTCAACTACAATCGGCACTCGTGACCATTCGTGACCATTCCAAGAAAATCATTCGATCGGGTTACGGAAGATACGAATGGTGACGAAAGCGCCAATCAGCATGTGCTACAGACGTGAATGAAGCGGTACGAACATACCCGAGTAATCCCGAGTAATCCCGAGAAATCCCGAACACGCATGAATGGCATGTCTGGCATTCCTCCTGTCATATCAATACGACAGGAAATCGCTTGTTTTGATCAAGTAAGCGACATCGGGCTTACACGCCACATACCCTCAAGATGATGTATTTACCTGAACGAATACGTGAAAACACTTGACATATAACTGCGGAATATAAACAGAGATGGTTTATTTATTTTCCGCTTCGTGAGAGTCAACTGTGTCGCAGTAATTGAGACCGGGGGCTTTTGTGTTCATAAAACATTCATCAAGATACCTCCGCTCGACTTCCTAACTGCGCTTTCCCGTCGTCTGAACACCGTGTCTCCTCATAAGCATCCGGAAGTCGTAGGGCTTGGGTTGGTTTTCAGATGAGACGCGGATTGATTTTTGCATTTGAATGAATATACATAAAGAGTATTAACAATATATGTTCAAGTCTTTGAAAGGCCTTTAGAAGTGATGCACATGGGAAGAGAATTTACGGATGTCCACTTCTTTATTATGAGGAACACAACGTTTCGGAGTATATACTTACTCCTTCATCAGGTCATGTAGACTAACATTTAGTCTCTGAAATCTTATATTACACAATATCCTTCTTGACTCTAAAAATAAAAAAATTCCCTATGCTGATTAGACTTGCTTTTGTATGCATTTCTAGATTATTATTTTTTCATAAAATAAATATATTCCACGGTCATGGTGCAGGACTACAGGTCATGCTGTGTTCCTCATAATAAAGAATTTGTCATCCATAAAAATTCTCTTCCAGTATATGTTCATATTTCATATCTGCGGGCGTTTTTCAGTAATTGTATAGCCAGAAGGATTGAAATATTGTAATAATGTCCTGTATTTGACATCTGTATTAAAGTTTTAAAAAAAAATGTTCTTACGCCGTGATTAGTCCAGAATCAGAAAGAAGGGCCATGCTCAATTGTAATAACGTTGTAATTTGTGCATCTTCCCGAGGCAAGGGGCTTCACTGACTATAACAGTCCAGTTTTCACCCTTGCCGAACTAGGCTGGAATCTCTGGGCTCGATCGTAGCGCCACCAGTGCCCATTACGAGTAATGTCCCTTCTATGTCCCTTCTAATGACGAATCAGATTCCACCTCTCATATCACTTGCGTTTACTTCAAACAAAATGGCGGCGCCCAGTCTAGACGATCTGACCGATAATCAAAATCTATATTGTGATAAAACAGGTCTTACTTTGGAGAGTGCCTCAAATCACGTGTGCACTTGATCAAAAACATAAAACGATATACAAAATATATATTGACGCCATGTTGGCGGTACACAAACTTTGCAAGTCCTGCAATCGCAGTTGACGATCCGGATGTCGATTTCGTATTGCGATTTTGATTGGACAATGCATAGACTCGTTAGTCCAGCCAAACTATGACTCCATAATTCTAATAATAATGGGAGACAGTGGAACTATCAACTGTTATATTGAAATACCGCCTGCTATGTCAGCTGGCAGACATATTGGTGTTTGAATGACTTGACTCAAACATGACTGCCAATCTGCCCAGGGTTTCCAGGCAGTTTATTACGCACAGTTTAGTACAGTACAGTTTAGTACAGTACAGTTTAGTACAGCACAGTTTAGTACAGTACAGTTTAGTACAGTACAGTTTAGTACAGTACAGTTCAGTACAGTACAGTTTAGTACAGTACAGTTTAGTACAGTACAGTTTAGTACAGTACAGTTGTAACAGATACATACAACACTTTCTCAATGGATTCAAAATATTTTATGTCCCATATTTCCGAGCCGTATAACAAAATGGGTAGAATATAAATATCGAATTTGCTGTGGAAAATTAGATATATTTGTTTTCCTTGAATAATTTATAAACAGGAAACATTGCCTTAGATGCCTGAAGCGCTAAAGTCTTACGAAATCTTGTACCAATTTAGTCTCCAGGACATTAATAGTCCTAAAAACTTATAATGACTTGCAACTTTTTAAATGTTTATCACCATATATCAAATTTTCATGCCTCGATACAACTCCTCGATTTCTAAAAACAATAACATTGGTTTTCTCAAGGTTTACTTCGAAACCCCACTTAATACAAAAGGTCTGCAATGCATTAAGCAAGTCTGCCACATAGTAGGACAAGAGCTACATCATCCGCGAACAGCAATGACATAATATCTATAATGTCTAGTGTCACAAACACACCATGATGACATTCTTTGTAAATTTCAGAAACAAGTTCGTTCTTTAATTGTTTTAATAAGACTGGGCTTGAGATGCAACCTTGACGAACACCACTTGAAGAAGTAAAACAAGGAGTTATACCCGAGTCAGTTTTAATACATGCTTTGACTGAGGAAAACATATTCTTAAGAACCATTGACAGTTTTCCACGACACCCTTTAGTGATCAATAGGTACAGCATTTTTTTATCCACGTAATCAAAAGCTTTGCAGAAATTAACAAAGGCGCAATAAAAACGACCTTTAGGTTTACATAAATATTTGGAGCAAAGTGACTGTAGAACAAAGATATTGTCAACTGTAGAATACCCAGAGCGAAACCCTGCTTTAGCTTCAGATAACATATCATTTACTTCAAGCCAAATTCTAAGTCGTTTTTCAACAATAAATGCAAATAGTTTTCACATGACATTCAAAACAGATACACCTCTGTAACAGAGCCTGATTTGTATAAAGCCATTATCATTCCAATATTCCATGCATCAGGGAAAATACCCGTATCAAGGATTTTGTTGAATAAAAGCAACAAATACGGTATTAGAAAATTTCCTGATATTTTGGAGATTCTCCATCAACGCCTGAAGCTGTACCATTTTTAAGACTTTTTAATGCTTCACTCACTTCATGTTCTGTGATCTCATCAGTTAACAATTCTTCCGTGAATGGAAGATCAGTACATTCATCACACATATGAGTATCTAAAAGATCAGATAGTAATAGATCAATTCTTTTTGGGTCGTCATGCATATCGGATTCTATAAACTCTGAAAATAGTCTTTTTTTCCCATTATCGACGTCTTGCAACCAGTTAATCAGACTGCGGGCCACGTTCACATAAATTTGTTCTATTCCAGTCTATTTTCACCACCTCCGTCGCACGTTTTTCCTGCGGCATTTATCTCGTAGTTTGATAGGGCGCTTTTTTTGGCGTCGTATCATTCCCATCAGACCCGAAACGCTGTTGGATAAAAGCTGAAAATATAATACCTTGTACAATAGAGGATGGGTGAGCGTGGAATTACACACGAACATAAGTATTGATGATGCAAATTAACTGTTACTGATGTTGTTCCCACCGTTACCATAGTCACGAGCAATCATTGTTATCATTAAATTTAAAAATTGTGAAGTAACTATCCACGACGGTTATTCCCCTACCAGCAGACACGTCCATTCATCAGCTTCTGTATACTAATTGCTTGTTTTCAACAAAACTACCTCTTTACATGTTTGTTACGACAATTTGAGCGATGAATATCCATTAACGGTATCCGGCAAAAACTAGAAAAATGAAAGTGTTATGTATATTTTTAAAATACACAATTTATTTTGTCATCTTTAAGCGCCAAAACACGTCTCTCCTCAAGTTTCAGTGCACGTCACACACACGTGGTGACGATGTTATACAATTTCAGTTGAAAACACTTATCTCTTGTAGAAATATTGACAACTTCAAATAATTGTTTGTTTTCTTCTCCGTTGAAATAAGAGAGGAGTTATTTTTGGGTACGAGCCATTCATCGCGCGGAGAGCTGAAGCCACGAGTCTTGGTGCTGAGGGGGAATACCGTTAAGATAATGTGTTTTGGCTTTAAGCTATGTAGACAAGTGAATGTTGTTTTAGCACTATTCCAGCTGTATCATGATGCCATGTCAATAATCGAGCCCGGGTCTCGCAAACCGGGGGTTGAGCGCATGAGCACCTTTCTACGCCGTCGGTGACACACCATCAGCAACCCGATCCTTACCACCCGGCGTTAACGATAGACACGGGGCACCAGGGTCCCATTCTACCTGGGAATATCCAGAAGATGAATTTGTTAAATGGAACCATATTTTTAAATATATTCACTCTGTATATTATTCATTAATAGAAACAAAATATTGCTAAAAACATAAAATTAAAACCCAAATTCTGTCCAATCTCATTTTTAATTTCGATTTAATACCACTCTCTCAGTATTTGACAAACGCTCTATTAGAAATCATCCCCGAGTGAACCGTGAACGAACTTTTAAGCTTTTGTTTGAGCTAAATAGATCTTTCCAAAATATTTCGGCTTCGGTGTCAAATACGTGGCTTTAGATATGTATGTCAGTGCAAAGTGAGTGAGTGAGCAACAGTCAGTCCAACTACCATTGACGGAAGTCATGTACACCGATCCGCGTAGAGACACAATCAGCAGCCAAGTCGTCGAGCCTAGCCATCCGATCTAAATCTTAGGGACCCATTCTGACTCAGAATCCAGGCAGCGGTTGTGTAGCGGTAATGAGGGGTGCTGTTCCAGAGGCCGCCTCCCCCCCCCCCCCCCCCCCCCCTACACACACACACACACACACACACACCCCTGACCTGCACGTGCATGTGCATGTCTGCACCGGATTTTCTTATAATATACTTAGGGGTGTTGAAAAGACTGGGGGCTGTTTTAGGGCAGTATCTTTGCGCATAAACGTGTTGCTTTTATCAAGTGGGGAACACAGTTTTTATAAGGTCATCCGACAATGTTGGCGACACCAGTTGCGTTTTGGCGATTTCGTCATCACCAGCTGTTTAATAACTGATTGCCACAAGCAGGGATTATTACACTGTTTGTTTGTTGTTTAACGCCACACTCAGCAATATTCCAGCTATATGACAGCGGTCTGTAAATAATCGAGTCTGGACCAGACAATCCAGTGTTTGACATCATGAGCATCGATCCACGCAATTGGGATATGATGACTGGCATCAGCCAAGTCAACGAGCCTGACCACCCGATCCCGTTAGTCGCCTCCTACGGCAAGCATAGTTACCTTTTACAGCAAGCATGGGTTGCTGAAGACCTATTCTACCCTGGATCTTCACGGGTCATCGTGTCTCTGACAGAAGTCTAACTCAGCATTCTTAATCAAATTGAAGGTCAAGGTCACCCATCCTCAGCGACCGACATCATTATATTTTATTACCTATTCTAACTTAAGTTATTTTATTATTTGATTTTATTTTATGATCGGCCCACCTGAAGATGAGTGTCCCCATGCCCCACGTCGATGAAGGGGCTGATGGCGTGTTATCCCGCCCCGACGGCGTGGAGCGCGGCTCATGATTTCAAAGACTGATCCAGACTCAATATATGCAGACCGCCGTGATATTGCTTGAATACTTATTGCTAAGAACGTATTATATGCCCACTCATCCACTTCCTCACTCACCCCACTCCCGTTCCACTGCTGAGGGGGCGGTCGGGTAGCCTAGTGGTTAAAGCGTTCGCTCGTCACGCCGAAGACCCGGGTTCGATTCCCGACATGGGTACATTGTGTGAAGCCCATTTCTGGTGTACCCCGCCGTGATATTGCTGGAATATTACTAAAAGCGGCGTAAAACCATACTCACTCACTCCACTGCTGAGTCGTTTCTGGTGTGTTAGTTTTTACCACATCTCATGTCTGGTGTTAAAACACGTCTGACTTTACAATCCTGTGTTTGATCCATCGCTCGTGTTCAAGGTCGACAAAACGCAGCCATGTTTTTAATCATCTGCGATTCACATGTGTTTCGAGTTGCAGACGACACATATCGTCTGCTTCCGTTACACGACATAACAGGTTCGCGGGATGTAGCGAACCAAGGGGCCCCGGTTCACCCGTCCAGACGTAAAGAGGGTTTTGAACTTCTTTTGAAACAGAAGATGGAGTACCCGATGACTTATAGGAAATTAAATGAAGTCAAGATTGACAAATAAACACAGATGTTGCAAAGGCGGCTATGAGCGCAGTGTTGTCAACTTGAGACAGGGCCCAGTCTTAAAACAAAAAGCGCGGCCGGTTCAGATCAACCAAGTACTAATAATTGACACAATTAAGGATTTAAACATAAGCCATAAATGTCGATACCACTCTCCGCCCACAATAAGGATCAACTGATAATTGTCTATCCTTGCTCCTAGGCACTACCGAATGATTTGTCCGTGGTTGTATAGTAATTATATCCTTATAATGGACAAGTCTAGATAAGCGGGGGGAGTGGGGTAGCCTTGTGGTAAAAGCATCAGCTCGTCACGCCAAAGACCCGGGTTCGATTCCCAACATGGGTACAATGTGTGAAGCCGATATCCTCGCCGTGATATTGCTGGAATATTGCTAAAAGCTGTGTAAAGCCACACTCACTCACTCACTCACTCAAACTAGATAAGCGTATTTTATGGGGACACGGTGTACTTATCATTTATATAATCTAGAAATTATTATTTAAACAAATAGTCATTTTACATATAAGGGTGCTCGGAATACACTATGAAATTGAAACCTCTAAAAATCAACCTATTTTCACGTTTGCCCACTAACAGACAATGATGCCACTGATTACGTCACCTGTGAGTTTGCACGTGCAGCTGCCAGTCATGATCAGGTGACTTTTGTTCAGCCTCGATTCCGTTTTGTTCAGCCCCGCTTGTTGCATTGCCAAATGACGAGGTTCTGTAAAACTCTTCACAGAGCAGAAGCTGGTTTTTGTTTCACGGCGTTAGACAACGTCTGCGAGAGTATGTAAGAACTGGAGATTTGTGTGTGAATTTAGAACCACGGTGCATCAGATAAGATCCATTTATATCTTCTCCTCTACTCCCTTGTGACGTTAACCTGCTCAACGACACTTCACTGGGTCTCTGTGTTTAACACATCCACAAATGGATCTGCAGTTATTTTGAGATATCTATTTTTATAGACAAGTGTAGTGTGAGTATGTTTTTTACGCCGCTATTAGCAATATTCCAGCAATATCACGGCGGGGGACACCGGAAATGGGCTTCACATATTGTACCCATGTCGGGATTCGAACCCGGGTCTTCGGCGTGAAGAGCGAACGCTTGAATCACTGAGCTACCCGACCGTCCCATAGACGTAAAGATGTAAAGTGTAAAGAATGATTATTATCAGTTAATTCCAACCTTCTTCGTTGGTTTATGCAGAGTTAGAATAAAGTATTTTCGATAACAATATAGAATGTCTATATTTATACTTGTGAGTTAGGCCCGTGAAGATCCGGGGTAGAATAGGTCTTCAGCAATCCATGCTTGCGGTGAGAGCCGACTAACTGGATCGGGTGACTTGGTTGATGCATGTCATCGTGTCCCAATTGCGTAGATAGATGCTCATGATATCAATCACCGGATTGTCTGATCCAGACTCGATTATTTACAGACCGCCGTCATATAGCTAGAATATTACTGAGTGCGACGTTAAACAAAAACAAACAAAGAAATAAACTTGTGAGTTAAGTGATTAAGTTGTAATCAATTACGCTTTTACCACTATTTCGGTAATATCACGGCGTGCTAGCTGAAATATGTCATCGATTCATACCAAGCCGCAGGCAGACCTAAAGTAACGCGTCACTCAATCACGTTACCATATAATTCTCTTTTTGTAATCAATAGTATGACATCTTGATTAAACATATGCAAATGAAACAAGTAATTGAACAACCAGTGTAGTGTCCTGAATATTTGTCACAATACCTACACCAAAACCATTAACAAATGGCCTCACAAAGGCTGCCTTTATAAACCGTGAACGTGACCACGTCGTTTAGCCTTGCTCCAAGTCTGTAATGAATGATAGGTCCATGCGTGTACAGTACTTCTATTCCTTATACTAGGCGAGTCTAGATAAGCGGATAGTACATGGGCGCCAGTCTTGTATAGGGACAACTTTTTCTTATATTTATATAATCTAGAAATCGTATATCAAACTAATAGTTAGAGACGTATGCAAGTCTATACGTCGTTAAACCACGGAACCGTCAGCCTGAATCCAGTAATGCGTGCAGCACTTCGAACGCTCGTCTCCTACACAGATTCCCGTCCGACTCAGAGTGTTTTAACCATGTCTTGTTTTTGCCATGACGGGTTCTTTGGCATCATAATATATAAAACAAGCTTGCATTCATCCACATATGTGTTTTTATACCTCAAGGTGCAAAGAAAACAGCTGTTTCTTTCGGACTATGTTTTTTCACAAACAATCCTCCATCATAATTCGAGGTTCATCAAGCTTTTAAAGACATTCCCTCTGATTCCGCCTGCGAGTGAGTCCGTTTTTCACCGCATTTTGCAAAACTCCAGCACGTGTGGGACACAGAAATCGGCTCCACACATGACACCAGTGTGTGCCCTCGGAAGCGGATCTATGGGGTTAGTGTTGTATCCAACTAACATCGTCCATGTTCTGCCTTCGCGGTCGGTTGTCAAATTAGTGTGATCCCGTATTATTAAAACAAATCTGATAGAGATGAGGTGAAATTGGGTTTGGCGTCGCGTTCAAGATAATTGCACTTATGTAGCCATGTGCATGCACGTGTGTGTGTGGCTGCTTGTATTAGTCCGGGCTGATGCCGATTCTGTAGTGCTAGTCCAATGAGATACCATGCCGCAGTTTCACATGAATACCCCACTCAAGCACAGTATACTGACTCCGAGCCGATCAGTCCTTGTTTTATCCCCTTAATGCCGAACGCCAGGCAGGGTAACAACAAGTACCGTCTTTTAACCGTCTTTTTGGTTTTACGCGGCCGGGGATCGAACCCCGGGAATCTGATCAAACGCATGTGTCCGTAGGGTGTTTCGGTAGTGACTTCGGGGGCGGTTGGGTAGCTATAAGAGGTTAAAGTGTTAACTCATAACGTCAAAGACCCGTGTTCGAATCTCAACACGAGTTCATTGTGTGAAGCCCCCTTTCGGTGTGCCGTGTCGTGATCTTGCTAGGGCATTTCAGAAATCGGCGTAAAACCACATTCAGTCACTGTTGTGAGTTTGTGGCCAATGCGGGGGTTCCAGGGAAGACTGCCAGCACCCAGGGCCGTATAAGTCTTCTATAATGAGAGGGGCGGTGGGGTAGCCTTGTGGTTAAAGCGTTCGACTCGGGTTCGATTTCCAACATGGGTACAATGTGCGAAGCTCATTTCTTGTGTCGCTGGAATAATACTAAAAGCAACGTAAAACAATACTCACTCACTCTAAAATCAGAATCGGATAGTTAGAACCTGTGACCGGTCTGTGCGTCATCGTACCTAGACGATGTGATCGGTGCAGGTGCAGTCAACCATGCTATGGTTGGTTGGTTGTTTAACGCCGCACTCAGCAATATTCCAGCTATTTGACGGCGGTCTGTAAATAATCGAGTCTGGACCAGACAATCCAGTGATTGCTATCAGGAGAATCGATCCACGCAATTGGGATCGATGACATGCATCAACCAGTCAGCGAGCCTGACCACCCGATCCAGTTAGTCGCCTTTTACGACAAGCATATAGTCGTCTTTTATGGCAAGCATGGGTTGCTGAAGACCTATTCTACCCCGGATCTTCACGGGTCCAACCATGCTATGCCTAGCCCGGACTCGATTAATTGCAGATTCCGTAATGTAAAACAACATTCACTCAGTCACAGCCTTGGGGGTGCTTTCAACTGTGTGGTTCCTTGGCTGTTCGCGCCTGATTTTAGCCAATGTGCAAGTTGTTTAATAGGCATATTTTCTTATTCCTTCACAATATGTGTTAAACGCGGACATCTGTGTATTCCTACCGATCCCAATCTACGTGATGGATCGCAGCTTCATCCCTCCCTCCTCAAACTGTGGGGAATTCGCAGCAAAAACAGTCGACATTACCCCGGTTAATTGGAATAAAGTTACTTCTAATTCTAGCAAACATGTGGGAGTTTTTGTAATGTGTATTCTTGTGTATGCTATTTTTCAGTACAGCTAAAGCACGAAAGCTAGATATTCACGAAATTAGGTTACTTAAGTAAAATATTAGAATCATTTCCTTGAGAGTTGACACCTGCTGAAGATTTCAGCTTTTAATTGGCTCTAATACTTCACCTGTCCCGCGAAATCAGCTAAGGCAGCATGCATTCGTTTTAATTACGGTCCGCCCTAGAATTCCTTCTTTCAAACCGTTTGTTATTGGTATTCATGTTTCAATCACAGACGAATATTTTCAGTCTAATTGTGTAAAGTAAAATAAATCTTATCAATCTGTTTCAATTCTAAAAGTATCAGCAAAAACGAATCAGTTGCAAACTTTTTAGCGTTTGGGTTTTATAATTGCAATTTTTTTTTGAAAAGTAATATCCGCCATTTTAAAAAAAATGAAATAATTATTCCATTGCACTTGAAATGTAGAACAATGCCTGTGTTTTCTATCCCTTGAGTATTCGTAAAGAACATGTAGGCAATGTTGAGTTAAAGGTCTGGATCTACTCAACCTTGGAAGTATACGTTTGTTTCCACGCCTGAAAATCGTGAAGCTCATGCAGGCCCCGGCTGAGATTGCGATTACTTTTGCACCTGTTTATCCCGTGGCGCGTGCCGTGGTATATCACACGTGAAAACCGGGACAACGCAGAGGGCACCGGCGGATCTTCTTTGATGTTTACATGGATAAATCCGTGCATTTCACTGACGGCGTGACCTTGAGGAGGGCATAAAGAACTCAGGATCTGACTTAAATCTGAAGTATTTACTTAGTATATATCATATCCAATTATCGAAAATATGTAACGTCAGAATTAAATAACATTATTAGTGAGTGAGTTGGGTTTAACGACGCTTTTAACAGTATTCCAGTTATATCACGGCGTGTCAGCTTAATGTGGGAGGAAAGCCCGAAGTGATGCAGGTCTCAGACGTTTTACCACTTCGGTGAAACCCACGAACACGGGTATGGTGCTGACAAACCTAGAAACATAATCGGGGCGAACCGGGATTCGAGCCCACAATTATAGGTTTCTGGGGTGCCCAAGGGACGCAACTCTGCACAGCGAATCGCGGCGCCTTAGACCACTGGGCCATCCGTGCACCCAATAGCATTATCAACTCATACGTAGTATGCTTTATAGACAGGAAAAATTAGTATTACGTGGGTGTGTTTAAAAAGGAGATCGGGCGGTCACAACGTGGGACGTGACTGACTGGGTGGCATCGTGCCCCGACTGCTGGTAGCGTTCATTGTATCAACCATTGGTTTGTTTGACCCACCGTCATAGCTGTACTGACTGCGGTGTTTTTACATATACCCTAGGACTGTTTTTGAAAAGATTTTTTTCCAGGAAAATAATTGTCGTTTTTACACATGCGCTCACAAATTTGTTCGCGGGATATGCTCTATGTCCTCACAAAAGGTGGTGTGAAAAATAGAATAATGTTTTGGTTTTGACTGTGTGGGACGTTGCGCTAATAATACCTACTTGTTGTTTGTCAACAATATTACTTGGTTTGCATCAACCAAGTCAGCGAGCCTGACCATCCGATCCCGTTAGTCGCCTCTTCCGACAAGTATAGTCGCCTTTTACGGCCTGCATGGGTTGCTGAAGACCTATTCTACCCCTGATCTTCACGGCTCCGATATCGCTTGAATACTGCTGCATAAAGTTTAAAAGAAGAACTACAACTAAACCTGTTGGCTGTATATATGTCAGTCAGTAGGAACGTCTCAACCTCTATCCCCAATAAGAGTGTCGCCCTGGAGAGACACTGCATTTACGAGGTTATTTTGAAAAAAGAAAAACGCATGAAATGTCGACGCCACAGAGAAACTCACATCTGGTTTGTTTTTTTCAGATGACGTCATGTCATCAATTTGTGACGTGATGAAAACTGACAAAGTCATAGCGTATTGTTCTCAACAATGAAGCAGTGATACGTTATATCGCTTCAACTGACCAATCAGCATCGATACTCGCTAAAATGTACACGTGCAAATATAGGAAAGTTACTTCAGTCGATTTTTCTACCCTCGTGGCAGTATTCCAATAAATAAACAGGAAGTGACATTTAATTGGCCAACAAGCAATTATTTTGAGTTTATGTTTCCATAAACCTGAACAAATTAAGCCATACCCACGACCGAATCGTTGTCTACAGTTGTTCATGTTACTGATTAAATGAGCAGGTAATACTGTTAATTTATTTATTCATAAGAATTGACTTCAATATATAATGTAGCGTTTTATGCGGGTATTACCGTAAAAACCGGCGTGTTTACGTAAACCCGCCACGTCAACATTATTGACGTCAGTTCTCCAATACACTCACGTCTCGAGTCGTACACAAGGCCACATGAACCTTGCGAGTGATGTGGATCATCTATGGTCGTGGGCGGAGGTTGCTGTACCCAAACGCGCATGAATCATCACACGTAGTCTATCATTGTTCGCTGCAGACATGTTTGGTGTTGGAAAAGCATGTGTTGTGAGTTACTGCTGAACACATCTCATTATCCGACTCGTGTATCACTGGTCCCAGCCCTGCATGTAGTGATGTAGACACTCACCAACAAAGTGTGAAGAACAAAACAATCACACAACATACAGAGGATGAAATGGCTGAGGCATGATTTGATACCTCTAAATCAACCATAACATATCTCAAATTTCAAAACAGCAGGTTCCCCTCCTAATTGCTCAATCTCCTCACAATCGACTCCTATTATACCACTGGAATATCCTCTGCCATGACAGATTAACTATAACTACATGAGAGAATCAGGTTTCTTTAACTTCAATTGAGTAGCATATCAGACTAAAATCGTATAAACCTCGTTAATGCGGATATAATGTCCTCTGTCCTCAACTCGTTTTAGCGGGCCCTTTACAACCTGAGTTCAAAGCAAGAGACGCATCGTGACCATCCAATCCTCTTTTGGTGTCTGTAATGGCTCTATCACGTGGTGGACGGTCGGGTAGCCTAGTGGTTAAAGCGTTCGCTCGTCACGCCGAAGACCCGGGTTCGATTCCCGACATGGGTACAATTTGTGAAGCCCATTTATGGTGTCCCCCGCCGTGATAAAATATTTACATCTTATATACAGTGTTATCCTCCTGTTGTCATTACTTAACCTACTCTTTGCCATCACAAGGGATAACTATTTCAAAGTTTCATTCTTCAAGGATCTTTTTAATCTTAGTTCTCATTTAATCATCGGTTTTTTAAAGGAAATTGAATTGTTACATAAATTTTGAATAATATCTTCTGTATATTTTTTGTGTTTTTTAAAATTGGTTGAATAAAATTAATAACTGAGATTGATAGTGGCTATATCCTCAAAGGGGGTTGAAGTAGTGTAAAATTATTGTCGCCCTGAGAGGGTATGTAAGACCACGTCTTTCAAAGTATATTTATTTGTACCATACTTTTAATCGTAGAATATGTGTTATTTTAATGTTAGCTAACTTTATCAATAATCGCCAACAGCTGAAGGGATGATGTAAATCCGGCTTGGGTCCATGCAGGTAGCAAAAGTACTGTAAGTCCCCATGGACCCTAGCATGGTGATCTCTCTTCAGTGGCTGGCGATCAATAGCTCATTTTGATTTTGTATTGTTTCGTATGATGTTATATTTTTTTTGCTATCTACTAGTTTTAAATAAAATCTGTGATAAATCTAGTTATTTTACTGTCCATCGTTGACAGGTTTTTATTCAGTCTAAATATGGGTATTATAAATGTTCTTCTCGTCACGATATGGCTGAAATACTGCCGATGTGACGTTAAATCTTAACTCACTCACTCACTCACTTAACCTACTCACCGTCATGTAGCTGGAATATTGCTGAGTGCGGCGTTAAACAACAAACAAACAAAAAACTTGAATCTACTCATGTTAATCTCTTTCATGTACACAATTGTTGTTACTGTTAATCCCCACCTACTATATATAATCTGTACCATCTTATCATTCAGCCTTGCTTGACATTGTATAAGGATCTATACCGAAATGTCGCCTTTACAGTAAATAAAGAAGTTCTTATCCATAAATTATGTCTACTTTTACCTTATATATGCATATGTGAAGTAACGAAAACATGCTGTCATTTTGTAATTGTGCCTACGGCCACAGTTTATACGATACAAATTCACCATAGAACAGAAAATATTAATACCATAACTGTATGTTATAATAGTTTGTAATCGGCATTGAGTGTGTAAGTTTGGTTTCACGCCGCTTTTAGCAATATTCCAGCAATATCACGGCGGGGGACACCAGAAATGGGCTTCACACATTGTACCCATGTCGGGAATCGAACCCGGGTTTTCGGCGTGACGAGCGAACAATTTAACCACTAGGCTACCCGACCGCCCCTTAATCGGCATTCACTGTCAGTGGTGTTCCTGTATGGATTCAAGGGGACCTTTCCACTTTCCGAACAGAGTTCTTTTCAAATCTCTTTAAATCCTGGGGTTACTGATGCCCAAGTCACCTCTTGTTTTTCTCTCATACATACAAATGTATTCCGTATACTTTGCGTGACCCCACGTCCCCCGGTAACCGCTTGACCCCCCAATGCTTGTTTAACACTTCATTTAACCTTCTACACGTCTGGCGTTCAAGTTACGGCTTCACCCTGTTCTAAGGGTTAACCGCTGACAGCTTGATATAAGTAATACCTACGTTCATGATAAGAAAATATCGCCACCTTGACCACCAAATAAGGTCAAGCTAAATAGTCGTGAATAATTAGAACAGAGCTGTGGCCACAATATCCTTTCTTTGTACGAAACAGGTGAACAATAAACCTTGACCTTGGTCCAAGGTCACAAGAAGAACCTTTATACGCCGGTTTTCCATTAGCCATGTCGATATTGCTTATAACTTTACCTGCTCTTGTGAAGGTGTTGGCGGATTGTGTTGTAACTAAATGTGCCAATTATTTCTGCGGTGTTTGACAACATCAGTGTAAGAGGCTTCATTGCAACAGGCAGAGTTGTTCTCTGACATTGCGACTATTTTGACAGGTGCCCGAGATGTGTATTCTGGTTCGCTTGATTCTGCGTAGGTTAAACAGTGTATCGTTTCCTCCACTTGTCTTTGATCGTATTCTTGCACTGTATTCTTATACCTGGCTGAGCTCTCAAGTTTATTTCTACGGAGACAAATCAGAACCGTTGCTTGCAGATACAAGCTGCCAATGACTCAAATACTAACATTTGCTTCTCTTCTTAAGCGTGTCATTAAACGTTCTGACGTTAATACTTTAATGTTATTGTATTAGCGTGTGGAGAATAGGCTTTGGAAAATCTTAATTAAACATTTGACGAGTTTCATTACATCGCAATGAAGGTTGGTCGGTTGGTTGGTTTGTTGTTTAACGCCGCACTCAGCAATATTACGGATATATGACGGCGGTCTGTAAATAATCGAGTCAGGACAAGACGATCCTGTGATTGATATCATGAGCATCGATCCACGCAATTGGGATACGATGACATGTATCAACCAAGTCAGCACGCCTGACCACCCGATCCCGTTAGTTGCCTTTTACGACAAGCATAGTCGCCTATTACGGCAAGCAATGGTTGCTGAAGACCTATTCTACCCCGGAATCTGCATGGGTCGGAAATGGTTTTGGACGGCCATCGGATCGCAATGAAGCGTGGTAGTGACCTGTGTACCTGTGACTGGTACTGACGTGTACAGCAACAATGCTAGACTATAGGAAGGGTGTGTGATGAATGAAAGATTTCGGTCTTGAAAGGTGATGATAATGTTGATGACGATGATGGTATTGAAGGATGATGATGATGATGATGATGACGATGATGTTGAATGATGATGATGTGAAGATGTTGATGATGAGGAGGATGTAAGATGACGGTGTTGAATGTTTGTGATGATGTTGATGATAATGACGATGACGATGATGGTTTTGAAAGATGATGATAATGTTGATGACGATGATGATATTGAAGTAAAATGTTGATGATGATGATGTTGAATGATGATGATGAAGATGATGATGATGTTGAATGATGATGATGTTGTTGATGATGATGATGATGATGATGATATGAAGATGTTGATGATTAGGAGTATGTAAGATGACGTTGTTGAATGTTTTTGATGATGTTGATGACGATGATGATATTGAAGTAAGATGATGATGATGATGTTGAATGATGATGAAGATGCTGCTGCTGCTGATGATGAAGATGATGATGTTGAATGATGATGATGATGATGATATGAAGATGTTGATGATTAGGAGGATGTAAGATGACGGTGTTGAATGTTTTTGATGATGTTGATGATAATGACGATGACGATGATTGTTTTGAACGATGATGATGATGACAGTATTGAAGAAATATGATGACAATGTCGTGGTATTGATAGATAATGCTGGCGGGGATGTTGATGATGACGACGATATGAAGATGGTATTACCGTAATAGTGACTTCACACAGCGTTTAGTGTTTGGAGAGATAGATATCCCTATCTAAAAGTCCCGGAATAGTATAGGCACACATAACGGCGGTTTAACGCCGGCATCCCGGCTAGCGCTGTGTAGACCTCTCAGCACAGCTCCTACCACGGGATGGGAACCAGCCGGTAATCATGAATAGGCGTTTATTTTTACAGGCCGTAGCTGTCGGTTCATGCGCCAAGTAGATAAGTGTGTTTACATGTCTCGGAAGCATTTTGATATGGACATTCTCTAAACTTATTTGAGGTATTTTGTATATCGAGTGTGTTTTAAATATTTCTTTTCTTTTTTAATACGTAAGACAAAAAAGACCAAAACACTGATGACTTATGGAGGTCTAACTAGCCGTGCTCGAGACAACGAACATGGAAGGTTTGCTCTGTTTCGTAGGATATTGTCTCACCCGAACATACCATGTGAGCGCACCCGGCCCCAAGCAGAACCCCACTGAGTGAATGTCGTTTTACGCAACAGACAGCTGTTTTGCCAGCGTGGTAAAGAAACTATTTCAATTATTCACCTCATCAAAAGTTGAGATTCTCCCCAATTAAAGAGGAAGAAGAAGAAGAAGAAAAAGAAGAAAAAAAAAATTATATAAAGAAAGGAAAAAAATAAATAGTTTATGATGTTATTGTGTCACTTGTTGTGTGCACAGTGTGGCACCCCGATAACTGAAATATACAACATAAGGTCATCGGCAGCCGCGACACACTGGACAGTGAAACCTATTAACTAAAAGCTGACATAGAATCATTGGTCTGTCAGCTCCTAAGCCATGCTACGGATGTCTACGGTGTCGCAAAGTATTTGATACTGCAAAAAGACACTGTTGGTGGTACAAATTATGTAATATTGGCGTCTGTGGAAAATATTAAGTGTAATGCAGTCTTTATATGGTGAGGTTAACTGAGCGGTTAGAAGTCTTTGATAGGCATTTAGAAGTGGGGGAACATAAGAACAAGATACTTTTAATGGATAGCAACTTGTTGTATTCTTTGTCGGGGCGTTTCAACGCTACTTCTTGCTCCTTCATCAGGTGGATTGACATGAGGCTATACCTAGTGACACAGAATAAATGGAGTTGCTAGCCATAAAGAGTGTCATGTATTCATGTAGAGGTAGATTTAACAACTCGCTCACAGGGCATGTTAATATGAATCCTGGGGTAAAGCAGGGGTGCACACTATCACCTTCGCTGTTTTCTGTATACATTAATGATCTGCCTGAAGCTTTAATGATTTGAAGTGTGGTGTACAAGTTGATTTTATTATTTCTATTTTAATGTTTGCTGGGGGCGGTCGGGTAGCTTAGTGGTTAAAGCGTGTGTCGTCACGCCGAAGACCCGGGTTCGATTGCCGACATGGGTGATATTACTGGAATATAATTAAAAGCGGCGTAAAATCTCACTCACTAAATTAATGTATGCTGACGACTTTGCTTTACTTGCACCAGATGAAGCCTCACCACAGTCTATGCTAACCTTACTTGGTGACTGGTGTAATAGATGGCAGTTGACAGAAGAAAACGAATGTTGACCATTTTAGAAACCCTTCCCAACACAGCTCGCAGTTTGACTTTAAGTATAACGGTTTTACAGTTGATTATACTGAATTGTATAGATACCCTGGACTGTGCTTAATTGAAGCACTGTTTTTACAGTTGATTATACTGAATTGTATAGATACCCTGGACTGTGCTTAATTGGAGCCCAGGCAAGAAGACTGTTAGAGACTTGTGTAAATCTGCGAGTCACGACCTATCAGTCTTTAAGTACAAAATTCAGTGCAGCTGGAGGCATGTCGTAGTCTGCGTTTAAAAAACTTTACGGGAACCTTGTTGATCCATTTATGTTTTCGGGATCGGAGGTTGGGGGTAAAAATACTTATAAAGAAATAAATCGTTTACAAGGCTTGCAAATATTTCCTTGGCGACACTAAGCGCGTGTCTAATGTAGCTTCGAACGGAGAAATAAGTCTTATTTCTCCAGTTGTCACAAAACATATACACGATTTCAGTCTCTATTTAGTGGTGTTACTGATACCAGTTACGGGAGCAAGTAACTATTAATATGTCCAAGGTATATAAAATCGTGGAGAAATAGAATTGTAAAAATTGCCTTTAATAATAACCTTCATGACATTTTAACCTCGTCCCAAACAAGAAAAAAACAAGTTGAAAATATCAGAGATATTCTCTCTAAATCTGATAATGCAAGGTGGAGCAGAGAATTGTGGGGTGACCGAAATAATATAAATGGCGTTATGCCAAGAACTTACAAGAACAAATTAAGACGAAAACATTTGCTGAATGTTATGTTTTAAATGTAAAATATAGGGACCACCGTAGCTTTATTTTAGCTTGTAGATGTGGATCTTACCACGTGCCATAGAAACTGGGCGTTTTAACAGCCACAGACCAATCTTTCAGATAGAATTTGTCCACAATGTTATAAACAGTTTAATAACAGAATTATTGAAGATGAATTACATGTTAATATCATGTTACAATTTAAGACACGCACTGTTTAAATACAGTATGTTAGTAAACCCTGCATTTACAAACTGGTTTAAACAAACTTGTATTTATTTTAATGTCAGAAAATGTACAAGTCTTTATTTAGCAAGCACACTTTATAAAATGCATAAACGAAAACAATTATTTAATTCATGAACATTTTATTAACACACTATGTCTATTAACATGCTCAATGTTGTCTTGTACAAGACGCGGCCACTGGAACATCTTCCTGAGACAAGGGAGTTAACTGACTTTAAAAGTCCAGTTTCCGCACTTGCCGAACTCGGCTTGAACTTCTGGGGTCGATCGTGGCGCAACCAGTTATGTCCCTTCTATTTCCCTCATACAGACCATTTTGATTCCACATCACATATCACTTGCATTTGCTTCAAACAAAATGGCGATGCCCAGTGAAGGCGATATGATCGATAATCAAGATCTATATTTTTAACATAACGGGTCGGGCCTTGATTAAAAACTTTAAAGGATTTGGAAAATGTCTGTCGACACGAGTCAACGGTGCACATGCTTTACAAATCCTGCAATCGAAATCTACACGAACCGAATGTCTATTTTGCTATGCGATTTTGATTGGACTGTGCATAAACTCGTCAGTCCAACCAAAATATAACTCCATAATTCCAGCCGAGGTCAGCAAGGTTGGAAACTGGACTTTTATAGTCGGTTATCTCCCTTGCCTCGGGAAGAAGCTAGGGGTTCGAACCCCCAACCACCCGCTCTCCGGGCAGACGCTGTATCCACTAGACCACGGTGGCGGCCATCTATATCGTTATAAAAGTACACACGTACAGCATGATATTACCCGAGTACAGGGGATCCTGTTTACAATAAACACCGTGATGAGAGAAGGGGCTAACTGATGTATCATATGATACAGTTATGTGTTACGTTGTGTCTTATCATAACAGTCAGATTGATCAATCTGTCGTAGGTGAAGGTTTTGTGGCGTTTTTCGTCTAGCGTTATGAGAGCGGTGTTTAGAGTCGGCTCTCTGCAGAAATAAACAGGAAACCCATGTTGACTAAACAGCTGATTACGCGCTGGAGTGACTATTGGTTGAGGCGGTAGGTATTGCTAAGCTCTAACAGGTGTAGACAATGACTGTGGAATGCAGCATATTTACAAGACGCTGTAGGAATGTAGTGTATTTACAAGTTGCTTAAGGAAAGTAGTTGGATGTACAAGCAGTTGTAGGAATTAGTGTCTTTACTAGCTGTTGTAGGAATGTTGTGTATTTACAAGCAGTTGTAGGAATGTAGTGTCTTAACAAGCAGTTGTAGGAATGTTGTGTCTTTACAAGCAGTTGTAGGAATGTAGTGTCTTTACAAGCAGTTGTAGGAATGTAGTGTCTTTACAAGCAGTTGTAGGAATAATAGTGTCTTTTAAAGCAGCTGTAGGAATGTAGTGTCTTTACAAGTAGTTGTAGGAATGCAGTGTCTTTACAAGCAGTTGTAGGAATGTAGTATCTTTAAAAGCAGTTGTAGGAATGTAGTCTTTACAAGCAGTTGCAGGAATGTAGTGTCTTTACAAGCAGATGTAGGAATTAGTGTCTTTACAAGCAGTTGTAGGAATGCAGTGTCTTTACAAGCAGTTGTAGGAATGTAGTGTCTTTACAAGCAGTTGTAGGAATGTATTATATGTAGAGTGGCGTTCAGACTGTCAGCATCACATGTCCGACTTAAACCGTTGATTATCATATTTGGTACGCTGTCGTTTAAAATGCCCGCTGCTCGCATTTATAATGAGGATGTGGACATGAGCTCGTACAAACATGTGATTGTTATATCTCCCAGAAAGCATTGATAATGATACGTAAACTAGGCCTTTATACAGCTGCAACTACTGGCGCTGTTACGAGCTGCAAATGCTGGTTCGAGTGTATGATTATAAAGCATTTATCAACGTTGTTAAAGAACCCTCGTCAAACAACATGCAGCCCAGGTATTCTGGAGCAAGATGATCACCGCCCTATTGGGTGTGGAATTCTGTCGTTTATAGATGCGTGATTAAACCCCCCGGCTGCAGCGATACCTTGGCGTGTATTTTTGGAGATGGCCTACGTTGTTAGCTCCTGGCAGCGTCTCCCCAGCAATAAAACAGATAAACGAGAAGTACACACGCGGTTCCGAGCTTGCATGTTGCGGCCCACCTATCACTTTCCGCCTCTGAAAGGTCAAGGTTATTTGGTTAAGATGGGCCAAGTTTCTGCAGTCTTTTAAAACTAGCTGTAATTATAAGTATTCATTTGTTATTGTCTTTCCGAATACAGTTTTCATACAGTTCCACACAGTCGTGGTAAACATCGTTTTGTGTTCATACAAATTAAATTTTCATTTTGTGTGTATATCTCCGCCATATGTAGTATTTACTGAAAAGACACAAACTTTGAAATTTTCCCAATATGTCAAACGCAACACATCCGGGTTCGAAAGAAATGTCGATTAACCTTCTGAACACAATAAATAAACCACTGTATGCCGCTACACCAGCACATGGCTGAACTCGGACAGATTCAGCGGCTAGCCCGATGCCAAGTCAGAAATGTCAGTTCCTCGGTGGAATTGCTGTCTGAGGAGATTCCTAGTGTTGAGTTTACACCTACACGGCTGTGAGGATGGAGCCAGCGAATAGTCGTACTGTATAAACCTGTCGATACGACAGTTAACCTTATTGCTGGGAATATACAATCCGACAAACGGTGTGAGGAGCTGCTGTACTTCGTAATGGCGATTTACGTTTACCCTGATTTTAGCGATCATCAAGTAATATAGAGGCGAGGACACCTAGAATAGGATCACACCTTGTAAGCAATATTACTGCCCATGTAGGGAATCGAACCGGTACCGGGGTGACGACTGAACGTTTTAACCACCTGACTGCCATCACCCCGTAATTATGAACGGTGTGCGGAAGGGATTAACTGAAGTGTATCACTATGCCCAATTTTAACCTTGTTTGATAATTTCTATAAATGCTAGGGGAGATGGTTAGATTAGTCCAGTTGGTAGGGGCGATGGTATGGCAAGCCGTTTTCACATTTATTTTAATATACAATTATCTGTATTTAAGATATCATCACATCCATTCAAGATATTTTCAATTCAATTCAAGATGTCTTTAAAAGAACTGAAGTTTTCAGTAATTCCGTAAGAAATGTGTAAACAGCTTGCCATTAGATGGGTAAGTCCAGTGGGTAGGGGCGATGGTTTAGTCCAGTGGGTAGGGTCGATGGTTTAGTCCAGTGGGTAGGGGCGATGGGTTAGTCCAATGGCTAAAGTGTTAGCTCATCAAAAACCCGGGTTCAGTTCCATCATAATTACGACAAGTAACAGCCACACATGGCTAACCCTAAACGTGCCGTGATTTTACGTGAATATTGCTGAGGCGGCATAAAACCTAACTCACTCACTCACTCTACAAAAGACCAGGGATGGGCCTCCAAAATACATGATGTGGGAAGGGTCATAAAAATAAGTCACAGTATTGCTCAAATACTGTCGACGTGATTTTCGTTTTTATCTCGCGCACTCACTCACTCACTCACTCACTCACTCACTCACTCACTCACTCATGCACTCACTCACTCACTCACTCACTCACTCACTCACTCACTCACTCACGGAAATACACAACCTTGAAGAAATTAAAAAAGATATGTTTGTTTTATTCAAACTTACTTTTGGGAATGTCAATCCTATTTCAATTAATATTTTCGTACCTTGACGATAATGACACTTCAAAATAGTCCAGCCAACAAAAATGTTTCTGCTATTTTCCCATCAGATACGCATGGCAGGGTTTTCTTAAGCATACCGTAGCAGACATGTATTTGTAATATATCTATCATGGGGATTTAACGACCCTACTTCCGTTTGACCCAGACGTACCACAATCCATGTCAGAGAAGAGTCTCGGTGGAATGTGTGTACCATGGCATATTTCTTTGCACAGAGAACACTTAGTGCTTACACAGATTTCGCGACAAGGTTCGAATCAAATTGGTGAATTGTACAATCCCGGCATCTCGTGATGACGTAACAAACAAACAAACACACAAAACAAACAAGCTACTAAAACAATTAGATAAGGAACACCCGATTTTTTCATGTTTTTTTTCCAGAAACTGGACTTTTATGGTAAATCAACTCCCTTGCCTTGGGAAGATGGGGAAACCCAGGTCTACGGCGTGGCGAACGAACGCTTTAACCACTAGCTCTAGGCCTCCCCATAGCCCCAGGTCCCCCATAGCCCCAGGGCTCCTCATAACCCCTGAATTCATAATAACGCAAACAACAACGATCGGACTGATGACAAAAACGATACAATATTATTGTGGACATTTCAAGTCAAGCCTTTTAACAATAACTATCAAGACGTTTCATTTCGCCATTAACAAACTGCAGTGCACCAGCACCATGGTAATATTCCACCATAGTAATTGGTTTTGCCAGAGACCATAAAATAGATTTTGCAAATGCCGAGCAGCAAGATTTGCCACGTGTCAAGGTCACATTTGTTAAGCGACATCTGGTGGTGAATATATTTCACGTACAATTTACTTTATGTCTCTGTTAATTGTGCGTCATAGAAGAATGTATATTCCTTCCATCAACTACTTTCGCAAAACGAAGTCATTCTGAAATCAGTATTTCATATGCACGACGACACGTCATGCAGAGCTCTTGTACTGTGCAAAAACACGGTGTAGGTATTGACAAACTTCCAACTCTGCCTGACATTTAATGTTGAGCGAGCCCTATGCGTCTGCCGAGCGGCTTGTCTCAAACAAGGCTGTGTTGTCTTAGCGCTCAAATGTATCCCGCTGATGTTACAGGGCACCAGTTCAAATTATTCCAGTACTCTTTTAGCAACCATAATAACCTGGTAGTGTTTTAATCTTGCATTTCAACAGTTTTATTTAGCTCTGTGATGTATATTGGCAATGTGTATGTTATCTTTATAAACCTGATTTCTTGTATTTCTCTCATGGCAGAGGATCGAGGATTAAATAGATTCCTTATTCCAACTTACACCTACATGCCACGCTGTACGATCAGTGAACACCGACGTACCATGTTGGGCAATCAGTGAACATCTACATGCCACGCTGTACGATCAGTGAACACCTACATGCCACGCTGTACGATCAGTGAACACCTACATGCCACGCTGTACGATCAGTGAACACCTACATGCCACGCTGTACGATCAGTGAACACCTACATGCCACGCTGTACGATCAGTGAATAGCTACATGCCACGCTGTACGATCAGTGAACACCTACGTACCATGTTGGGCAATCAGTGAACATGTACTTACCATGTTGTGCGATCAGTGAACACCTACATGACATGTTATATGATCAGTAAACACCTACTTGCCACGTTTTGCGATCAGTGAACACCACCAGGTTGTACGATCAGTGAACACCTACAGGCCAGGTTGTACGATCAGTGAACATGTACATGTCAGGTTGTACGATCAGTGAACACCATCAGGTTGTACGATCAGTGAACACCTACATGCCAGGTTGTACGATCAGTGAACACCACCAGGTTGTACAATATGTGAACACCTACATGCCAGGTTATACGATCAGTGGACACCACCAGGCTGTACGATCAGGGAACACCGGGAGGTTGTACGATCAGTGAAGACCACCAGGTTGTTCGATCAGTGAAGTTGAGTGAACACCGGCAGGTTGTACGATCAGTGAACACCTACATGCCAGGTTGTACGATCAGTGAACACCACCAGGTTGTACGATCAGTGAACACCACCAGGCGGTACGATCAGTGAACACCGGCAGGTTGTACGAACAGTGAACACCGGCAGGTTGTACGATCAGGGAACACCTACATGCCAGGCTGTACGATCAGTGAACACCGGCAGGTTGTACGATCAGTGAACACCACCAGGTTGTACGATCAGTGAACACCACCAGGTTGTACAATCAGTGAACACCACCAGGTTGTACGATCAGTGAACACCGGCAGGTTGTACGATCAGTGAACACCACCAGGTTGTACGATCAGTGAACATCGGCAGGTTGTACGATCAGTGAACACCTACATGCCAGGTTGTACGATCAGTGAACACCACCAGGTTGTACGATCAGTGAACACCACCAGGCGGTACGATCAGTGAACACCGGCAGGTTGTACGAACAGTGAACACCGGCAGGTTGTACGATCAGTGAACACCACCAGGTTGTACGATCAGTGAACACCACCAGGCGGTACGAACAGTGAACACCGGCAGGCTGTACGATCAGTGAACACCAGCAGGCTGTACGATCAGTGAACACCAGCAGGTTGTACGATCAGTGAACACCAGCAGGTTGTACGATCAGTGAACACCGGCAGGTTGTACGATCAGTGAACACCACCAGGTTGTACGATCAGTGAACACCGGGAGGTTGTACGATCAGTGAACACCATCTGCCCTGGATATCAGTGTCTGACAAGGAAGCCCACCGTGATTCACCGCTTCCTGTGTGGTGCACAGTAACAAACAGTGTGGAAGAGGCCCCTGCCTGTCGGCACACACGTACATCGTTGAAGGGGGGAGGGGGGGAGGTTGAATGAAAGGTGTTCAGTTCACGTGTCGACAGATAACGCTTACAACTCTTTCCTTTTTTACCTGAAATGATATATATGACCTCCCACGACCCTTGCCAGAGATCGCTATTTCAAGACATCTCATGAGCCTCGTGAAGCCCCGTGTGTGGATGGTGTATTAACACGGTGAGCTGTAGAAAGAGTGCTGCAGCTTCAATCATTCTGTGATGTATGGCTGCAGGCCGCTGTGACAACAAACAACCCACGAACTGCAATAATTACTGCCAAAAAATGTCGTAACGTAATGAAACAATAATATATTTATTTACAGCTACCAATCCATCTTTAAAAGAAAATGTGTTTAACAAGCAGCTAGCCATATGGAATGTTCCGGGTAATATATTTTTCCAATGTGGAGGGTCACAAAGCATGACTGGGCTCTTGTCTACCTAAACAAGTAGACGGATGGAGGCCGATTTCTCGATGATTGCGATTGGACAACACTCAACATGGCATTAATTGGTCGCCGGTATTGAATCAAAACAAAAAGCGGAAGAATTGAAGATTGTTTGTGAAGTAAAATTACGTCCGCCAAAAATAACATCAATAGAGCAATTTGTTATTGTTTGGCCACATTTTTCTGCGATAAGCCTTATGCGCGAATCAACAGTGGAACCAGTCTTTTCAAAATGCATGACAAACCAGGTAGACTTGCGTTGAGTCATCTGTGAGCGGAAATGTTCCTTGAACTTGTATCATGCACGCCGTTCTGATTCAAATACTGATACTGTCTGCGTTCTTACTATCAAACAACTCTCAACATAGATATGCATATAAAGAATAAAGAATAAAAATATTATCCTAATATGAAAACATGACATGACTCAAAATACTCTTCTTCATATGTGGAGTACTTTCTCTCCTTACAGGATTCCATCTAGCCTTGCTCCAAGGCTGTACTGAAAGAAAACTCAATTGATGTGTAGTAATTCTATCCTCCTAATAGGCAAGTCTCGATATGTGGCCAGGACTCCAGTCTCTCACAGGGACAACTTGTTCTTATTATTAACACAATCTGGAACTTAAGATTTAAATTAATAATTATTGCCTTAGAGACATGTGCAAGTCTAGAGTTGATCCGCTCACAACTGTTACAAAACAGAGAGTACTTCCCTTTTAAAGGAGTGTATTTTGACATCAAGAATATTTAAACCTTTCCCACATAGTTCATGTATTTCAATGACATGATCAATGCAAACAGAAATCACATATGACAGTAGTAGTAACGGTCTTCAGCAACCCATGCTTGTGGTAAAAGGCGACTATTCTTGCCGTAAGAAATCGGATCGGGAGTTCAAGCTCGCTGACTTGGTTGATGCATGTCATCGTATCCCAATCGCGTGGATCCATGTTCATGATGTCACTGGATTGTCTGGTCCAGACTCGATTATTTACAGACCGCCGTCATATAGCTGCAATATTGCTGAGTGCGGCGTTAAACAACAAACAAACTACAAACTTAGAACTTTAGAACCACAAAGCTACCCAGGATTCCCCTTAAGTCTGATGGATACCTGTGTGAACCTGGTAACACTCTAATATTCAAACAGGTAGAAGGTCTGTAGTTTGTCCTAACCTTGTCTCTTCCTCTTCACAGGCGCCAACACAGGGTTGGGCAAGGCCACAGCAATAGAACTGGCCAAGCGGAAGGCGCGCGTCATTCTGGGTATCCGCGACCAGAACAAGGGCGAAGCGGTGGCGAGGAGCATCAAGAAGAAGACGGGCAATCCGAACGTCTTCGCCGAGGTTTTGGACCTCGGTAACTTCCGGTCCATCCATGACTTTGTGTACAGATTCAACGACAAGGAGAGTGCCCTCCACGTCCTCATCAACAACGCAGGTACAGTATGGAGTTATGGATATAAACGTATTTTAAGATGAATTGGCACTGGGACAAAGACTTACAATTTGTACGCTGGCATAAAAATAACTCGTGGCGATGGTTCGACTGGGCAATCCTTTCTTCCAACATTGCTACCTGCTTTCGTTTTCTTAATTCTTTGTTCAAAGTTCACACTCAATGAACTAGTTTTCCTAACCGGCACAATTTGCTATCTAGACTTGCGTCCCTTAGTCGTTTCAGGATCCGCTGAACATCGGTTCGGTTCCCAGGTGTGCCCAGATTATTGTTCTTTCTTGTTAATTTTACCATAGTGGTAAACGTCTACGACTCTTCGCTTCCTTCCACATTCAGATGACAAGCTGTGATATTTGTATAACTTTTTTTAAATGTTCGAAGCGACCTTAAACCAGGTCTAACACTCACTCTTGCTCTCACAATGACATGGCGTCATCCGCAGCTTTCAGGATAGGAGGGTCCTGTCCTATTGCAAAAGTATCCTTTACGTAACAATAATCCATATCTTGTGATACGTCTTTTTTCTAATTCTATTTGTGGAAATAATTGGCCATCGAAATTTGACTCTTGATCTTTTCGTTTTCTCATCTTTCGGGAGCAAAGATGGCGAATGGAGCAAGGACTCTCATGTCTACGTTTCCAATAAAAAAAGTAAACTTCTGGGTCCCACGTGGCGAAAACATGATACCGAAGTCGAAAGCAATAATTAGTGTTTCAACTCGCGTGTGTGCGCTACGTAACAACCTTTTTGTGCCCGCGGTTTTCACAACACTGGTAAACGTCTTAGACCTGCATCACTGGAATACTGTTCAAAGCGGCGTTAAACCCAACTCACTCACTCACGTTTTGTAACAGACAGAAGATGTTTTCGGTAAGAACATTAAGGCTTACAAGTCAAATATATCACAACTACTGCAATTTAATGTTTTACGGCCAAGTCAAATGTATCACAACTACTGCAGTTAAATATTTTACATCCAAATCAGATATATCACAGCTACTGCAGTTAAATGTTTTACACTCAAGTCAGATATATCACAGCTGTTGCAGTTAAATGTTTTACGGCCAAGTCAGATATATCACAGCTGTTGCAGTTAAATGTTTTACACCAAGAATCCGAAACATCACAGCTGTTGCAGTTAAATGTTTTACGGCCAAGTCAGATATCTCACAGCTGTTGCAGTTAAATATTTTACGGCCAAGTCAGATATGTCACAGCTGTTGCAGTTAAATGTTTTACACCAAGAATCCGAAACATCACAGCTGTTGCAGTTAAATGTTTTACACTTAAGTCAGAAATATCACAGCTGCTGCAGTTAATTGTTTTACACCAAAGTAAAAAATACCAAAGCTGAAGCAATTAATTGCTTTCAGGTACGGGGTTACGGAAAGCAAAGTGGTTTACTCATGACGCCTCAATTGGCTTTACAGAGTTATATACCTTAGTCGCGCCAGGATCTGACTGTTCGAAGGCAGCGTTTTTGAAAATTTCCCCCCCCCCCCCCCCCCCCTCTCCCCCGACTCAGTAAACAGATCTTTTACAACTTTCTATCAGTTGTCAACTATGTTGGCTACAAGGATTATGTTTGACAGTTCGTACACGTCCTGTCCGTGCAAAATCGTAATTCTTAAAAACCTGAACACCCAGGATTACATGAAGACGTCGACTTCAAGGAAGTTGTCCCCGCCTCCCCGACTGTCACATATATCCATCAACGTCACTCCCCTCCAGCCAAGTCCTGTTTCCTACAAGAAAAATGGACCAATGGAATACTTCCATTTCACGGTCCCGAGCACGTGACACAATAAAACTCACATGAGTGGTGCTGTCATGTCTGTGATTCTGTGACACACGCTCGAGGCGCTGACCTTCAACAGTATCACAGAGACCTGCAAACTCTGAAACCTCTTGAAGTAGCTCGTATCATAAATGTCGGAAACTGATGTACGATTGTACGCACAGGACACGGTCTTGACGCACACTGAAGAGTAGTGGGTGAGTGAGTGAGTGAGTGTCAGTTACATGTGGTAGACGTGTGCTAGTTTGGAGAAAACTCTGGTATGGTATGAAGTTGACAATACTGAAATAAAAACTGAGCAAATCTGGGATTCGAACCCATCACCAGCTGCTCCTAGCAGCTAAGGGGCACAACTCAGTACAGTGAGTTGTCGAACTTGGACTTCTGGGCCACCATATCCCAGTGCCCATTCATCGCATTCGTCCATGTCCGTAACTGCGAAAACAACAGTTCCGGCTAATTTCGGACTAACTCGTGGCATTCGTGAGAAACCCGTCTAATTCTGACAATATGATTGTAGATTACGGAAAGAAGCTAGTATTTACGAGAAACTGCAATATAAACCTTCGATACTGTTCGTGTCACTCCGGACATCCCGAGCATAAGACAGTAAACTGGCGAATGATGGCGAATCGCGGAGCGGGCGTTCTGGTGGAACTTTTTCACAGCTGTATCCCTGCCGAAATGTCAAAGTTGACATTCACCGGTTGCCAAGACTAGAAAACAGTTGAAAGAATGTGTGAGCATTCTGACAACGCTCGTCTTCTCAATACCCCCTTCAAGCCTGAGGAGGTTACAATGACCTTTCCTTGAGTATGCTGTTGGAATCATTTCTTATGATAACAAATATATCACAGGGATGCATATGGTTGCAAGGTGACGGTCCATGACGTCATTGAGCATTGTGCCGTCACTGCATATCCGCTGCAGCTGACCTCGGGTCATCTTTACTCTTCACGTTACAGAACCTATGAGGATGTGAAACGCTGATGTCAGCATAATTTAGAATTTCAATAACGGCGCATAAAAAACGTTCCACAGTAAAATGGGAATAAATAAATTTAACTTGTTGGACATGCTGAATAAAAATGGTTATACGTCTTTTAAACCCCCATATATTCTCCTCCTTATGAAAATGGTTTTGTAAAAAAAACATCGGCTTCTCCTTCAAAGAAATAAGTGTAAGTCTCGAAGACAATTCCAGATTATTAGGGGGCGGTCGGGTAGCCTAGTGTTTAAAGCGTTCGCGTGTCACGCATAAGCCCCTGGTTCGCCTCCCACATGGGTACAATGTGTGAAGCCCTTTTCTGGTGTTATATGCTGGAATGTTGCTATATGGTGTTAGAATATACTCACTCACTATAGATTATTAATTAATCTGTCTCTTGGCATTTGATGCTCGAAATAGTGTACACCGAAGTCGGTGTACCTGATGTAAATAAGCTTTCCCTGCTGTAAGGGCTTAAATGGAGTGAGTGAGTGAGTGAGTGAGTGAGTGAGTGAGGGTTTCACTAGTCCAGCAATATCACAGCGGGGGAGACCACAAATAGGTTCCACACATTGTACCCAGGGCATTGGCGGGACGAGCTAACGCTTTAACCTCTAGGGTAACCCACCACCCCCTTTATAGTTGGACCATCCCATTACTCAAATATGCACAATCATAACTACAGCTCTTCCAAATGTATCGCGAACAACTGACTGTCTACAAAGTCACCGACAATTGATTCCCGGCCTCTTACCTTGAACCGTCACTAATTGCCAAGTTTTCGGGCTTGCTAACGCCTTTTTTTTACACATGATGATTCAAAACACATTATGATTCAAAATTCATACTATAAAGAAATATTGAAGTACCCAGTGACCTACTTTCAACAGGGGATCGATGCTCATGATATCAATCACTGGATTGTCTGGTCCTGACTCGATTATTTACAGACCGCCGTCATATAGCTGGAACATTGCTGAGTGCGGCGTTAAACAACAAACAAACAAACAATCAACTGGTGAGTTGATGCAGTATGAAATGTTCACATCATAAAGTACATACAGAATACTAAACGAGCTCCCGTTTAAAACCAATTTTATGAAACGCTTTCGCTCGTCAGATACCCGAACTATTCACGAGTTGCATTAAGTTGGTAGAACACGGGGGAGAGTTTAGTATTTTATTTATTACTTGCCATTTAAAACATGTTTTTAGAATTTCAATGTCGTATGTGAATATGGGCAGACATCTACGCGATCCACAGCATAATACAATTTAGTTTAACAAAACAATTCTTCAAACACGTCAAAAGTTACATGTATTAATCTAATACCATGCACGGCCCACCTTAAGAGTTCAGGGTTCCTTTCCAGAAAGTTATCGTAGCGCTAAGGTTATCAATAACTCAAATATATACCTAGACGTACAAGTGTCGTGGCGCTACGATCGCCTTTTGGAACGGGATCCTGCACCACAAAGTTTACAATCACGTCACAATAGCCTATGACGTAATTTGTGGAATTTTGTTGCAAGATCCAGCGGCGAAACAATGCCATGTGACGTCAGCCTGCAACAGGGTATCTGGTGCCATAAGCTCGTTTCAGTGATCTATCATCTCTATAACGCAATGTCGTTGAATAAGCCCAGGGATGTTGAGAGTTTTCAATATTTGTTCGTGAAACTTGTTCCCACAGTACATTAACACGCGCTTTGGTATTACACAATGTGTATGTTTATTAAACGGGTGATCTTTTCACGGGCAAGTAATAAAATCACATGTCAATTGATAGGTCTTAACTCATGTCACCGATGTCGTTACGTCTTCATTACAGGCTACATGGGTCCTAAAGCCACCACCAATGACGGCATTGAACGTTGTTTCGGCGTCAACCATCTTGGACACTTCTATCTGACCTTGCTGCTGAAGGAGAAGCTGAAGAAGTGCGCGCCCAGCCGCGTCATCAACGTCGTGTCCGACGCCTACCTCAAGGGCAAACTGGACTTCGAGGATCTCGCCATGACGAAAAGCTACGACATCTACAAGGCCTACTCCCGAAGCAAGCTGGCCCAGACGGTGTTCAGCATGGAGTGTCATCGCCATTTCTTCTCAGATGTCGTCTGCACTTACGCTGTCCATCCGGGTTAGTAGGATGTGTTACATTCGTGATCACTCGTGTATTTTCCGGATACCCAATTTAATCGTCACATATAGTGCCACTCCAATTTCTGTAAATCCCCTCTCGGCTTCTTACGGAATGACACGAGTAGCCACGTATACTTTTAGGAGATGACAGATGAATATATTTCCGAACTTTCGGAATGTCCAATGCATATATAATATTTAGACATTATTATGACAAACAGTGGTCAGCCATTATAGAATTAGCATAACCAATTTTTGAAATAATACTTAATGTGACCAAGAAATATTTAATAAAAAACTTTGGTGGGTGGGCTGTAGTTTTTTATATTATTGTCTCAATGTTATTTTTCCCCTTTGTGGTTGAGGGGAAGTTACGTTTGAATAGTAGTGTATCTGTAAATTTTGCTCATGTATTGTTGAGTGGAAGTTAGTTTTGAATAGTAGTGTATCTATAATTTTTTCTCATTTATAATAGAGTGGAAGATGCGTTTGAATAGTAGTGTATCTGTAAATTTTGCTCATGTATGGTTGAGAGGAAGTTAGTTTTGAGTAGTAGTGTATCTATAATATTTCGGTTTCCAGGCCCATGCTGCACCGACTTGCTCCGCAGCTGGCCCGGGATGAACGGCAACCTGCTGCGAGCCATGGCGAGGATCCTCTTCAAGACGCCGGAGGAGGGATGTCAGACCATTGTCTATTGTGCCGTGGCCGATAAGCTAAGAGAGCACTCGGGTAAACTCTTCGTCAACTGCAAGGCACAGAAAATTAAAGAAATTGCAAGAGACAAAACCAGGGGAACCAAGTTATGGAATGTCAGTCTTCAGCTGTGCGGTCTCCCGCCGGAGGATGTAGAAGAGGAGGAAGTTGTTATTCCGGAGAAACCAAAGGACGCGGATCTCAAGAAGCGCGAGGGAGCCGCCACAGCTGCTCAAGCGAAAGAATCCAAACTTCCGGTTCTGGATCAGGCCAAAGCTGCAGCTGCAGCTGCTGCTAAACAAGAACCTCCCCCAGTTGCCAAAAAACCTGCCCCTGAACCCCCTGCAAAACCCCAACCTGCCCCCGTTCAAGCCCCTGCTCCTTAAAAACCCCATCCCGTTTACTACTTCAATATTCGTGGACGTGTGGGCAGACATCTTGAAAATGGACTCGAACTGAATCATGTCGATTGGAATAACGAACGAAACTCCTTTGTGAATTGTATGGATACATATCCAAAGTGGGAGTATTGCGATGTATTTATCAAGGAAGGGGAACCATCTGTGCCTCCCTCACTGCCAGTCAAGATCAAGGTGACCTGTTTTGTGATCGCGTTCGACATTTTCAACATGGCCCCGAGTCTCAACTCGGACAATTCCAGCTGGCATGCACAGCACAGCAGTGCTCCGATACATATCCAGTATTTATTGAGTTCCAGGTTGCTGCTTGTGTGGTAGATAGGAACGTGTGTGTGGTGAAGGCTGGGTGTACTTGACAGCAGCAGTGAGTCCGCCTTTAAGATAAGAGTATTTTGTGATGACAGATGGCAATTCTTGAAAGCATCGGTGATTTCGCCTTTAAGGTAGTTGGAAATACTTCACAGCAACAGTGAGTCCGCCTTTACGATAAGAGTATTTTGTGATGACACATGGCAATACTTGAAAGCTTCGGCGAGCCCGCCTTTAAGATATGAGCGGTGTTTGGTGACATTTGGAAATACTCGACATCAACAGTGCGTCCGCCTTTAATATAGGAGTATTTTGGGCTGACAATTTGGAATACAAACAGTTAATAAAAGCTTCAGTGGGTCAACAGTCAACATGAATCACAGTCTCAGTGGGTACATGTCTCTAATATCGTAACATCTCTGTAAAGATAGACACATGACGGAGAGTAACGCCATCATAGCATCGTTTTAAATCGTATTCGACAGAAAAATCATTACAATAAGCCGGCCAGTCATATTACACTAATGAGCGAAAGTCATCCGCCGCTGAGGTAGTTATAAGCGAGATAGAGATGATGACGTCACTTCCGGAACAAAGGTTTGATGGCGAATGGGTCCAGGGTATCTATCAGAATAGAATAGGAACATGATGCACTGTACAATCGAGAATGGGCAGTATGTCTGCCACAACACAGCTGTTTAACGACGTCATCAAGTCTGTGCCATTAGTCCATCTACAGGTTAGCATCTGTGGCAACTGCTTCAAGATATGTCATTAACATGACGTCAGTATATGTAAATCACGTGACGACAACTAAAGGAAATGGACTGGGGGTGACGTCTTATATCACACCATGATATGGGGGTTCGGCGGAAGTATGCAGTAGTTACCCCTGGCAGAATTCGGTGACATCGATCGAACCATACAAAAATTCACTAGGATTAGTGCGACCTTGTGATAGCAGGCATGGGTATATGTGACATTACCACGGATATTTCATTTCAAGACAAGATTCTGCGTGAAGTTCTCATTGTAATGCTATTGCAGTACAGAGGCAGGTCAAGTTAAATGAAAACGTCACAACTGTAGGAGTACAGGTCATGTTGTCATGGATATTTCATTACAAGACAGGATTCTTCGTTAGGTTACCATGGAAACGCCATCGCGATGTGTCAAGTTAAAAACTTCATACTCGTAGGCGTCTGTGTGACGTTACCACGTAAACACGATCAAAGGTGTGAACTTCCCAGCAGTTATCTATGAACGACATCAACTGGATCTATTCTTGGAATTAAGGAAATGAAAATGCTAAGTGTTGATATATTCGTGGACTTTTCCGCTAATTTGATATAGGACGTCAATCTTATGACGTCAACTAATGACTGACTACTACTTATGTGAAGAGGCATTCAGCGGAACTTCATCCAACCCTCGTCTGTAAGTCATCTGATATGCTTCTGTCGTTGTGGCTGATGCGAGGATGGGCTGTGACCTTGCCATGTCCTCTAAATGACCGTATCGGATAATTCTTGTTCCAGATAGTGTTCTTTGATATTTGGTTGATCTGTGTTTTTCGTCTGTGATTTGATCACAGATATGTCAGATGCTTCGTCTCTGAGGGGAGGTTCATGTATCCCGTCACGCAACATCTGGAGTCGGTGCTCTTATCAATGTACAACTTGCCTGTTCATCTGGTGAATATAAAGGATATCGTCTGGTGAATATAAAGGATATCACCTGGGAATATAAAGGATATCATCTGGGGAGGAATATAAAGGATATCATCTGGGGAGGAATATAAAGGATATCATCTGGGGAGGAATACAAAGGATATCGTCTGGGAATATAAAGGATATCGTCTGGGGAATATAAAGGATATCATCTTGGAATATAAAGGATATCATCTGGTGAATATAAAGGATTTCAACTGGGAATATAAAGGGTATCATATGCCTTCAATGTACGATTGTCGCAGCGGACATGGGTTTTAGTTTAGAGAAGAATCGTTTTTTATCAAAATATCAATTACGAGAGGAGAGGTTGCAGTTTCCGAACCCTCTGCCGCTGATTCACAACAATAGTTGAGTATAATGGCAATAATTGACAGTTGCCTACTTTTGCTAATTCAGCACATATGACCTGTGTCTTGCCGATAAAGCGTGTCGTATTTAAGCATCGAGTTCATATCAGAGCTGCATCTTGAAACTAGTTCCCAGCAAAGTAGGATTCTGAGATTAAGTTCCATTTACGTATGTATGTTTTGATGCATAACGATAGAAACAAGGTACTTACTGGGCGGCATGGCGGCGGGACAGGTGCATACGCAATACTTACTCTCTCCATAAGCACCGGTGCCTAGTGTAATGGACGTTTACCTATAATACCCAATCTATAATCCGCGGCACTTAATCCTCATAGTCTAAACCATTCTGGGGTCACTAGGCCAAAGTGCAGCCCTGTTATCACCAATAAGAAATAATCGGTGGTGATGATGATGATGATGATGATGTACCGTGAAACCTCGTTAGTCCGGACCCCGTTAATCCTGAAACCCCGCCTTCTGAACAATTATTATTGGGAAGGTGTATTCGTAGTAAATGTACATAACTAATAACCAATGATTCGTTAATCCGGATATTCGTTAATCTGGACGATTTAACTGTGAACGGTACCGTCCTCATTTACGAGGTTTCACTGTACTAGTCGATACAAGAAACTAACATAAGACATATGCCATTGTCTCAGTAATCTATGCAAATGCTTCTGAATTCCAGCCATCTTGAGCTGAATTATTTCAGGACGTATATTTCCAGTCCGTGCCTAAACCTGCCAGTGAGAATAACGATGGTCAATAATCAAATGTATGCATGCATTTTCTGTGTGACGTAGCAGATATTTTGTGTAGACGTTTGTGAAGAAAACTATGTATAGATATTTTTGAATGATTTACTGAATTGATATTTTGCCTTGTAATAAAATGCTAATTATTCTTGTGTGTCATTGGATTGTCACTTAGGTTTAGGTCAGCGTGTTCCTTAGATTTTATTTGGCAGACGACAGAAACCCCATGGAATTGTGGGAATTTCTACAATGAACAATGCAATTTTGGCATTCTTGAAATACAGATGGTAAAAATATTCAATGCAACACAGTTCTACGTGGGAGGCAAGTGCATATTGTTATACAGGAATCAATCAAAACTTGGATGTAGGTGTGTGAGAGAGTTTAGCGCCGCTTGAAGGGAGTTAACTGACTGTAAAAGTGGACTTTCATCGTGAGTTAACTCCCTTGCCTCGGGAAGATGCAAGCTCCTTCCCAGCACGTGACACCTTCGTTACACTCTCGGTAACATCGTGATAGTATAGAGAGCTCCGCGAACGGGCTATCGCTGTGAGGAGCTTGGGGAAGATGCTTAAACATTTTTCCATTTATATCACGGCGTGTCAGCCTAATGTGGGAAAGAGCCCTCCTATACAGAACTCCGACGTTTACCACTTGGTGAAAGCCATGAGAACGAGTGTGGTGATGACAAACCTAGAGACATAATCCGGGCGAATCGAGATTCGAACCCACGACCATAGGTTTCTGTCTTGCCCAAGGGATGCAAATCTGCACAGCGAATAACGGCGCCTCAGGCGACCGGGACCACGGTGCCTAAGGCGTCTTGGACCGTTAAATTTGTTTTGCGGAGTAACGTCCCTTATTGGGTCAGGTTCCAGGGATCGTGGGTTTGAATCCAACATTCGCGCTCAATGTGCCCTTGTATGGTTTGTAAACACAAAACCCATGTGGTGAGCGTTCATGATCTGGGTCACGTCCCGCCCATGTTATAACACGCAAATACGGTTCAAAGCGGCGGTGACGCAAACTCACTCACTCACTCACTGTATGAAGGTATGACTGTTTGGAGATCGGGTGAATACAATGGCGGTATGAAGAGGTAGATGAGTACGCTCAGCAGTGACCTGGTTGATGACGTGTTTAAAACTGGCGGGAAACAGTGGAACCTCACTCACCCACAGAAAAATAATGACTTTCAGCCTGCTGCACTTGGAGTTTTATTGAGTGAATGAGTGTCGTATTACGCCATTAATGGTCTTAAAATGCTGTAAAGGGGCGGTCGGGTAGCCTAGTGGTTGAAGCGTTAGAACGTCACGCCGAAGATTCGGGTTCGATTCCCGAAATGGGTACAATGTGTGAAGTCCATTTCTGGTGTCCCCCGCCGTGACATTGCTGGAATATTGCTAAAAGCGGTATAAAACCATCCTCACTTACTCACTCAAATGATGTAAACATGTTTGGAAAAACGAACTTCAGTGTGATGAGACATGGGCGCAACTAAGCTAATTGATGTGTCAGCGAAACCAATATTACGAGGGCCGGCTAGTTTGGTCTGGGGGCATGCTTACACCAAAAACATAAAACTTAGACGCTCTTAATCGCAATTTCCTGCATTTCCCGAGGCAAGAGAGTTAACTGACTATAGAAATGCAGTTTCCACCCTTGCCGAACTAGGCTGGTATTATGGAGTTACATTTTGGCTGGACTAACGAGTCTATGCAAAGTCCAATCAAAATCGCGCAACGAAATCAAAATCCGGTTCGTAAAGTGTCGTGCAGATTTCGGTCGATTGCAGGATTTGCAAAGAATGTGCACCGCCAACTCGGCGTCAGCAGATATTTTCCAAATGTTTTCATGTTTTTAATCAAGGTGCTCACGTGATTTGATACATTTCGCGATGTAAGACCCGTATTATCACAATATAGACCTTGATTATCGATCAGATCGTCTTGACGAGGTAGGAGTCTTGTTTGAAGCAAATGCATGTGATACGAGATCTGATTGGTCTATAGGAGAGGCTTAGAAGGGACATAACTCGTAATAGCCACCGGTGGCGCTACGATCGAGCCAAGGAATTCCAGCCTAATTCGGCAAGGGTGGAAACTGGACTTTTAAAGTCAGTTAATTCTCTTGCCTCGAGAAGATGATTTTAACGCGAACCGACCTATCATTATAATGAAAATAACTGCGTGAACGCGATTTGCTTACGTCACAAACCATCTACCACTAAAACCCTAAAGTGAGTAGAAAAGATTCCGATTTTCAAGTTAGACAATAAATATCACGTTCGACCGTGTAGAGTTTAAGCTGCATAGATGGTGAATTGAGGTTTACAAAAATTGTGCTTTTTTTAGGTGTAAGCAATTGCTTTTCTGCTACAAAGGTAGTTTCTCCCCTGTGAGACAATTATCACCAGGCCACCCCACGGCCTAGACTTGCACAATTTTCTGAAGCAATAGTTATTAGTTTAAATCATAATTTCTAGGTTATGTAAAAAATAAGAACGAGTTGTCCCTAGAAGAGACTGAAGTCCTGTCCACGTATCGAGACATGCCTATTAGGATAGAATTACTACACATCCATGGACGTATCTTTCAGTAGAGCCTTGGAGCAAGGCTACCCACGCCTTGTAAGCGTTGGCAGTGAGTGGAGCCTGTGAATGTTCAGAGGCTAGCCTGGGTGCCGTTGTACAAAACAACCTTAGCGCTACGACAATCGTTAGTCTATGATAAAGTATTGGAATTGCGATCACCTTAGCGCTATTATGGTCGTAAATCTATGTTAAAGTATTGGAGTTGCGATCGCCTTAGCGCTACGATGATCGTAAGTCTATGTTAACGTATGGGAGATGCGATCACCTTAGCGCTACGATGATAGTGAGTCTATGATAAAGTATAGGAGTTGCGATCACCTTAGCGCTAAGATGATCGTAAGTCTGTGTTAAAGTATGGGCGATGCGGTCACCTTAGCGCTAAGATGATTGTGAGTCTATGATAAAGTATAGGATTTGCGATCACATTAGCGCTAAGATGATTGTAAGTCTATGATAAAGTATAGGATTTGCGATCACCTTAGCGCTAAGATGATCGTAAGTCTATGTTAAAGTATGAGAGTTGCGATCACCTTAGCGCTAAGATGATATTAAGTCTATGTTAAAGTATGAGAGTTGCGATCACCTTAGCGCTAAGATGATATTAAGTCTATGTTAAAGTATGAGAGTTGCGATCACCTTAGCGCTAAGATGATCGTAAGTCTATGTTAAAGTAGGGGAGTTGCGATCACCTTAGCGCTAAGATGATCGTTAGTCTATGTTAAAGTATGAGAGTTGCGATCACCTTAGTGCTAAGATGATATTAAGTCTATGTTAAAGTATGAGAGTTGCGATCACCTTAGCGCTAAGATGATCGTAAGTCTATGTTAAAGTATGGGAGTTGCGATCACCCTAGCGCTAAGATGATAGTAAGTCTATGTTAAAGTATGAGAGTTGCGATCACCCTAGCGCTAAGATGATCGTAAGCCTATGTTAAAGTAGGGGAGTTGCGATCACCCTAGCGCTAAGATGATCGTAAGCCTATGTTAAAGTAGGGGAGTTGCGATCACCTTAGCGCTAAGATCCCTTTGTACAACGGCACCTGTGGGACCTGTGCTATCAGCTGACACAGGCTTCCATGGGGAAAATGTCATGCTTGCTTAGAAGTGCATCTGTGGCGAACCTAGGTTAACCTATACAGTCGGATGGTATCGTGCAGTCTGTAGCTAGAAGGATGCTAGTCCCGTCCAGTTCCATGCTTGTGTGGCGAACCTGGGTTAACCTATACAGTCGGATGGTGTTGTGCAGTCTGTAGCTGGAAGGATGCTAATCTCGCCCAATCCCATGCTTGTCTGGTAGGCATGTGGAAAACATTTCAGAAATTGACGTTCAGTGACAAACATGATGTCCGATGCAATTGCCTATGTTAGCGTGTGTTTTTTCAGCTGAACAATTGACTTGCCTTAGCATGTGTTTGTGACTGTTGCCACCGTTTGGGGCAGGATACGCTCATCTTGTCGCGAACACCTGGTATCATCGTTATTTTTAATAGTCTTTCATAACAACATGCTAATGATATAGTTTCACTCGTACAACAGATTCAGTTTCAGCAGAGAGTTTTTATAGTTTTGGAAATGGGTTTTGTCCCTTTTTATGTTGGACAAACAAGGTAACATACATTTTGGATGATATACATTTCGCAAAAAGAAATTTGGTAAGGACACATAATTTGCCCCTTACGTTTATTTCACATAAGGCAATGTTTGTTGTTCTGTTTTATGTGTGTTGTCTAACGCCGCACTGAGCAATATTCCTGCTATATCACGGTGGTCTGTAAATAATCGTGTCCGGACTAGACAATCCAGTGATTGACATCATGACATCATGAGCATCGATCCACGCAACTGGGATACGATGATATGCAGCAACCAAGTCAGCGAGCCTGACCACCTGATCCCGTTAGTCATAAGGCAGTGTGCTGGTTTATCACCTTGTCACAAAATGTTCAGCATATATAGACGCGCTAGAGCCCAGACTAGATTCCCAGTATCTCATGTCGCCATTGGATCGTACACGAGGATCGGGTGTCCGGCCATCTATTGTTGCATGTCATGCTCAGACGGCATGGGTCCTTGCTCGTGCTATCGGCCACTGGTTTGGCCGGCAAAGACTCGATGATTCTTTTACAAACCGTCTTAATATAACTGGACTGACTGACTGAGTATGGTTTTACGCCGCTTTTAGCAATATTCCAGCAATACACGGCGGGGGACACCAGAAATGGGCTTCACACATTGTACCCATGTGGGGATTCGAACCCGGGTCTTCGGCGCGACGAGCGAGCGCTTTAACCACTAGGCTACCCGACCGTCCCTAATATAACTGGAATATTGCTGGCGTACAAAAACAATTCAGATCAATCGTCAGTCCTCCCATGTTATGGTGTATAAGGGGCGGGGAGGTAGCCCAGTGGTTAAAGTGTTCGCTCGTCATGCCGAAGGCCCGGGTTCGATTCCCTACATGAGTAGAATGAGTGAGGCCCATGATAATGCTGGAATATTGCTTAAAGCGGCGTAAAATAAGACGCACTCACTCTTGGTGTACGAGCCCATTCAGCTCGTCGGTGCACCCTCGTATTGATACATATAGCTAACAGTCCATGTTGTCAAAGTGTCCATTGTCTTCAACGAGGGTGCCAATCCCCACGCTCTACGCACTTAATTTGTCTGGCAATTTAAGAACCTTACAATCATATCCGTGTACACGGCTGGTACGGCTGGTACAGGTAAACTAGACTGGGACTGCTATGCTTAAGCTGGGAGATACATAATTGATTGATTTGCCACTCTTTGGAAGGAAAACAGGCGGAAAATACATGCCAACATGGAAATATTGGCACCCGCGTAACAGATAAGCATTTCTTGGCACCGGAAATGGTTCGGTATTCGGCGTACCACAAGGGAGATTGGCACCCCCTTGAGCTGGAAAGTCTTTCAAATGGGCGAGGGAGTGATAGATTATCGCAGAAACTCTTTATTGGTCAGTAAATAAAAATATATACCCTCTATATGTAAGTAGAACAATAACGAGTTCCCTGAGTAAAAATATATACCCCGTATACAAGTAGATCTCTACTTACATATAGGGGGCATATATTTTTACTTACCGACCAATAACGAGTTTCTGTGGAGATTATGGCCCTACTCTGCTTATATGTATGTCCTATCAATATAACGGCAGCACCGTAGCGAACGAAAGGTTATCGCACCGCACTTACTTCAACGTCAGATGAAGTTCATCGGTGAATCTTGAACAGTGCTCGTGTCAAGGTGATAAACTGTGACTGGTGTTACAACTTTAGACATTGTTCAAAACATTTTGAAAAAAGGTCTCGCATGCTTACATGGCGTCTTAATGAATTCGGAGCTCCACCGCGACATATGATGTACGATAAAACACCGAGACGGTTCAGTTAAAACAGGAATTGGTCAGATTGCTTCACGTAAGGCATCTTGTCTCTACCACAAGCCACCCTGAAGCGGCTGCCTGACATGCTCTGTGTTTCGGAGAAGGTGTATAGGCATGACGCTGCCAGCCCCGTGATAACGCCCTGCTTCCACATGCTACACTCATGACCGCTTGACATTTCGCCATCTTGTACCTTGTTGCTGTTGGTACTGAACACGATATGGTTACGCATTCCTACCTGTCTTGAAGTCGTTACAATGTCTTGTGTTGCATGCCCTACACATTCAGCGGCGTCTGGGTGCCATGGAAACACTGGTTTCCTAATAGCGGCGTCTGGGTGCCACGGAAACACTGGTTTCCTACACAGCGGCGTCTGGGTGCCATGGAAACACTGGTTTCCTACACAGCGGTGTCTGGGTGCCATGGAAACACTGGTTTCCTACATAGCGGCGTCTGGGTGCCATGGAAACACTGGTTTCCTACACAGCGGCGTCTGGGTGCCACGGAAACACTGGTTTCCTACACAGCGGCGTCTGGGTGCCATGGAAACACTGGTTTCCTACACAGCGGCGTCTGGGTGCCATGGAAACACTGGTTTCCTACATAGCGGCGTCTGGGTGCCATGGAAACACTGGTTTCCTACACAGCGACGTCTGGGTGCCACGGAAACACTGGTTTCCTACATAGCGGCGTCTGGGTGCCATGGAAACACTGGTTTCCTACACAGCGGCGTCTGGGTGCCATGGAAACACTGGTTTCCTACATAGCGGCGTCTGGGTGCCATGGAAACACTGGTTTCCTACATAGCGGCGTCTGGGTGCCATGGAAACACTGGTTTCCTACACAGCGGCGTCTGGGTGCCATGGAAACACTGGTTTCCTACATAGCGGCGTCTGGGTGCCATGGAAACACTGGTTTCCTACATAGCGGCGTCTGGGTGCCATGGAAACACTGGTTTCCTACATAGCGGCGTCTGGGTGCCATGGAAACACTGGTTTCCTACACAGCGGCGTCTGGGTGCCACGGAAACACTGGTTTCATACATAGCGGCGTCTGGGTGCCACGGAAACACTGGTTTCCTACACAGCGGCGTCTGGGTGTCATGGAGACACTGGTTTCCTACACAGCGGCGTCTGGGTGCCACGGAAACACTGGTTTCCTACACAGCGGCGTCTGGGTGCCACGGAAACACTGGTTTCCTACACAGCGACGTCTGGGTGCCACGGAAACACTGGTTTCCTACACAGCGGCGTCTGAGTGCCACGGAAACACTGGTTTCCTACATAGCGGCACCTGGGTGCCACGGAAACACTGGTTTCCTACATAGCGGCGTCTGGGTACCACGGAAACACTGGTTTCCTACACAGCGGCGTCTGGGTGCCACGGAAACACTGGTTTCCTACATAGCGGCACCTGGGTGCCACGGAAACACTGGTTTCCTACATAGCGGCGTCTGGGTGCCACGGAAACACTGGTTTCCTACACAGCGGCGTCTGGGTGCCACGGAAACACTGGTTTCCTACATAGCGGCGTCTGGGTGCCACGGAAACACTGGTTTCCTACACAGCGGCGTCTGGGTGCCACGGAAACACTGGTTTCCTACATAGCGGCGTCTGGGTGCCATGGAAACACTGGTTTCCTACACAGCGGCGTCTGGGTGCCACGGAAACACTGGTTTCCTACACAGCGGCGTCTGGGTGCCATGGAAACACTGGTTTCCTACATAGCGGCGTCTGGGTGCCACGGAAACACTGGTTTCCTACATAGCGGCGTCTGGGTGCCACGGAAACACTGGTTTCCTACACAGCGGCGTCTGGGTGCCACGGAAACACTGGTTTCCTACACAGCGGCGTCTGGGTGCCACGGAAACACTGGTTTCCTACATAGCGGCGTCTGGGTGCCACGGAAACACTGGTTTCCTACATAGCGGCGCCTGGGTACCATGGAGAGACTGGGTGTCATGGAGAGACTGGGTGTCATGGAGAGACTTGGTGTCATGGAGAGACTGGTAGTTATGAAGACACTGGGTGTTATGGAGAGACTTGGTGTCATGGAGAGACTGGGTGTTATGGAGAGACTGGGTGTTATGAAGACACTGGGTGTTATGGAGAGACTGGGTGTCATGGAGAGACTGGGTGTCATGGAGAGACTGGGTGTCATGGAGAGACTGGGTGTCATGGAGAGACTGGGTGTCATGGAGAGACTGGGTGTTATGGAGAGACTGGGTGTCATGGAGAGACTGGGTGTTATGGAGACACTGGTTTCCTACACAGCGGCGTCTGGGTACCATGGAGAGACTGGGTGTCATGGAGAGGCTGGGTATCATGGAGACACTGGTTTCCTACACAGCGGCGTCTGGGTACCATGGAGAGACTGGGTGTCATGGAGACACTGGTTTCCTACACAGCGGCGTCTGGGTACCATGGAGAGACTGGGTGTTATGGAGAGACTGGGTACCATGGAGAGACTGGGTATCATGGAGACACTGGTTTCCTACACAGCGGCGTCTGGGTACCATGGAGAGACTGGGTGTCATGGAGAGGCTGGGTATCATGGAGACACTGGTTTCCTACATAGTGGCGTCTTGGTACAATGGAGAGACTGGGTGCCATGGAGAGACTGGGTATCATGGAGACACTGGTTTCCTACACAGCGGCGCCTGGGTACCATGGAGAGACTGGGTACCATGGAGAGACTGGGTATCATGGAGACACTGGTTTCCTACATAGTGGCGCCTGGGTACCATGGAGAGACTGGGTACCATGGAGAGACTGGGTATCATGGAGACACTGGTTTCCTGCACAGCGGCGTCTGGGTACCATGGAGAGACTGGGTGTCATGGAGAGGCTGGGTATCATGGAGACACTGGTTTCCTACATAGTGGCGTCTGGGTACCATGGAGATACTGGGTGCCATGGATACACTGGTTTCCTACACAGCGGTGCTGGGTACCATGGGGAGACTGGGTGTCATGGAGACACTGGTTTCCTACACAGCGGCGCCTGGGTACCATGGGGAGACTGGGTGCCATGGAGAGACTGGGTACCTCCACAGCGGCGTCCGGGTGCCATGGATACACTGGGTGTCATGGATACACTGGTTTCCTACACAGCGGCGCCTGGGTACCATGGACAGACTGGGTGCCATGGAGACACTGGGTACCTCAACAGCGGCGTCTGGGTGCCATGGAGAGACTAGGTGCCATGGAGAGACTGGGTGTCATGGAGACACTGGGTGCCAAGGAAACACTGGGTACCTCCACAGCGGTGTCTGGGTGCTACGGATACACTGGGTACCATGGAGACACTGGGAGCCATGGAGACACTGGGTACCTCCACAACGATGTCTGGGTGTCATGGAGACATTGAGTGCCATGGAGACACTGGGTACCTCCACAGCGGCGTCCGGGTGCCATGGAAACACTGGGTACCTCCACAGCGGCGTCCGGGTGCCATGGATACACTGGGTACCTCCACAGCGGTATCTGGTATACCATGGAGCGACTGGTTGCCATGGAGACACGGGGTACAAGGGAGAATCTGGAATTCCAATCTACGATGAGGGGGTTAATTGTGCGGCTAACTGAAGCATCGCTTTGGTGCCATGGATACACTAGGTGCCATGGTGGCAGATTATCATGAAATATTCACAGAAATAACACAGCAATCGAGACATAAAAGACCTGAAGGGTATCTACATAAACTGTCCGGCAAAAGAAAGTATACACTGAAAATTTGGATTCGACCAAAACATTACAAATGTTAACGAAACGTTACGAGGCTGAAAACAGTCGCTGACACAACCATGATGTCCGTATCAAATACACCGCCATGGAATACATTCGTGCCTCGTTATATGGACAAATATATGAAGTCCGTATAAGCGGGGCACGACTGTAACCATTTCTTGTTTGTTTCAGTTTTAACACCATCGGGTGTACACTTTCCTAGTTTAAAAACGTTCAGTTCTCTTTCACATGAAGCCTTTTGTTTAACTCTTTGATACGAACAGTACTCCTATACTTTTACATGGAGCAGAGGTCTGAGAATGCAGGGCTTATGACCTGGTCCATCTGTAAGGTTAGAGGTGATATTCCGTGGCGCAAAACAGTAAATATCGAGTGTTATGGCATATGGGCGAGTGAGAGAGTTGGGTTTTAACGCCGCTTTAAACAGTATTCCATTCATATCACGGCGTGTCCGCTTAATGTGGGAGGAAAGCCCGAAGTGATGCAGGTCTCAGACGTTTACCACTTCGGTGAAACCCACGAGCGCGGTATGGTGCTGGAAAACCTAGAAACAGAATCGGAGCGAACCTAAGGTTCATCACATACAGGCTGCTGTCACGCAGCTGAAATATTGCACATTATGGCTTTAAACACCATTTACTCACTCACTCGGTACTTGCTGGGACTGAAGCGGAGTTCAACGCATGCATCCATGTTAATGTATCGTGGCTGCACTCCCTGTGCATTGGGGCCTGGGGACCTAGCTGCAATTGGCAGATAACAGTGTCTTAATTTAGACAAATTCTCGTTAATTTCGTTAAACTACCCTTAGGTTAATAACAAATGGCAACAGTTGGCGCTTTGCTATCACGTCGCTCATCGCGAGTTATCTTGGCGCTGCTGTCGTAGATCGGCTGCTGTCTTGGAATGGTGACCAAGCTCCGAAGTTTTCAACAGTCTGCAGTTGATGACATGTATTTATAATAGCCTGTAAATAATGGAGTATGGGTTGACATCATGAACATCGATCCACGCAATTGGAATACGATGACATGCATCAACCAAGTCAGCGAGCCTGACTACCCGATCCCGTTAGTCGCCTTTTACGACAGTATAGTCGTCTTTTATAGCTATTTGACCCTTTTTGAACCATGTCAGGTCATCGATATACCAATATCTTAATTTAAACATCTTGGCCATATTTCCTTGTTTTTACTTGGCTAATCCAGCTAAATTTTCTATTCATATGCATACAGAAACATCCGCAAGAAAGGGAGCACAATTGGTGCCCATGGGGATGCCTGCTTCTCGTCTAAATTCCTTTCCCACAGATTTTACACATGTCATCACTGAGAAATCCGGCATTCACATAGTGTTTTCTCGGTAAAAAGCTTCCGATGACAATTGCTTTCATTTTTAACAAATTGTCCTGAACATCTGAAGATTTGTTTGTTTGTTTGTTGTTTAACGCCGCACATAGCAATATTTCAGCTATATGACGGCGGTCTGTAAATAATCGAGTCTGGACCAGACAATCCAGTGATTGCGATCATGAGCATCGATCCATGCAATTGGATTCGATGACATGCATCAACCAAGTCAGCGAGTCTGACCACTCGATCCCGTTAGTCGCCTCTTACGACAAGCATGGGTTGCTGAAGACCTATTCTACTCCGGATCTTCACAGGTAACACCTGAAGATATAAATGTAACTGTATCTATGGTCACAACGTTTTGTAATAAAAGCCCCATGGATCAAGGAAAGAAGTGATCCCTTAAGTTTGTCAGGTGGAATAGTGGTGTACAAAATGAAAAATCAAATGGCATGGCAGATTGGCTATTGTAATACAAGTGAGTTTTTACGTCGCTTTTAGCAATATTCCAGCAATATCACACACTGCACCCATGTGGGGAATAGAACCCGGGTCTACGGCGTGACGAGCAAACGCTTTAACCACTAGACTACCTGATCGCCCCTGTCGTAATATGAAAGAATCAGGTGTTCTTTATTTTAATGAATAGTATATTCGTTTCTAGACTATCAGCCGTGAATCTGGACATTCTGGAATTGGCACACTTACAAATATCTAATGAAGATAAATTCCTCCAGTAAACTGTTTGACATGATGTATATTTAGCTATCACCTCAAACAACAAACTACATTCTGAAGATATCTAAAATAAGAATATGTTTCTCTTCTGTTTTGCAAAGAGGATATTGTTCTTGATTACTCTTGATAAACAGGATTAACAGTTCCTTGAATATTTACATTTGAAAATACAAAACAAATCAGATAAAGAATGTCAAGAATCACAAAACTTCTGCCGGGATACCGACAAGATAGGAGCCATTACGGATAGCGTCAATCAGAAATACGAAATATGATGATGTATGACTGAATTAGGCTTCCATAGTTTCATGAGCCCAAATTTGTCCAGATACCACAAGGAAAGTATGCTTTACGTGTTGCTGCAGTTCCCCTACCCTATAAATAGTGAAATTCAAGTTTCAGACACGTGGTTGCATTTTGCTCCTGTGTGAGATTCCCGTTCCAATAGAGGTTGAAAATCAGCCATGGAGAGGAGAAAGTTAACGAACGCTGAAAGATGGCAAGTGATAGGCATGAAAAATGCTGGCATGTCATGCAGGGCCATTGCAAGACAAATGGGTTGTCATCACAGTGTTATCACTCGTTTGATTGTCAAACATGGTCGAACCAATGATGTCAATGACAGGCATAGGTCTGGAAGGCCAAGAAAGACCTCTAACAGAGAGGATAGACGTCTTTTCAGGATAGTCAGACGAAATCCATTTGCCACTTCAACAGATTTAAGACTGCAGTGGATTATCCATCAGAGACTTTCGACGATGATCGTAAGGCGTCGCCTCAGAGCGGCTGGCTATAACGCCAGAAGACCAGTAAAACGTCCTCAACTGACTGAGAGGCACATGCGGAATCGTCTGATATGGTGTCGTGCACGTAGTCGATGGAACTTGGCCAACTGGAGAAGATCCATTGGTCTGACGAGTGTCGAATGCTGCTACGAACTGTTGATGGTCGAATACGTGTTTGGAGGCAACGTAACACTCGTTTTGCACCGAGGAACATCCAGAAGACCTTAGCATGTGGCGGGGGGTCTGTCATGATATGGGGTTGTGTTTCCTTCGGCTGCTAACTTCCGCTGGTGACAATTCGTGGAAACCTGAATGGCCAGCAATACCAAGATGCCGTTCTTCGTCCAGTGGTAGTCCCTCATTTTGACAACCATCCTCTTCAGACAAGACCTGTTTACATGGACGACAATGCTAGACCACACAGATCTCGGGCAGTTTTGGCTTATCTGCGTCAAGAAGCTATTGCCACTCTTCCTTGGCCGGCCTGTAGTCCGGATCTTAATCCGATTGAGCATCTCTGGGACATTCTTGGCCGGAAAATCAGACACTGTGATCCCCCAGTTCAGAATCTCGCAGGACTTGAAGCCGCACTTCATGAAGAATAGATCCGTTTGCCTCAGAGAAACATTCAACGACTTGTAATGAGTATGAGGCGTAGGGTTGAAGCTGTGGTCAATGTCCGTGGATCATACACACGTTACTGACGTTTCTGTCTTGCAATAGACTCTGCACTCCCTAGGGTGTCTATGTGACACCTGATATGGTCTGCTGATATCATGACAGTTACATGACAAAAAAAGTTTTCTAATCCTTCAATTTCTGGTCTTCGGTAAAATTCCTTTCTGCTCATATTCTTTTGGAACAGAACATGAACTGCTTTGGGACAACTTTTGCATCACATGAGGTTTACAAATACGGCTTATAACAATCGTACATCTCGTTATAATAGTCATCATTAAGTGCCAAAAGTAACAGCTCACAAATATGGTGGGTGGCGCTTAACTTTTGTGCATGTGTACAGTTTGACAGCAAAGCTGACCTCTTTATCTGAAAGAAAGTCCAGCCATTAACAAAAGCTGATTGGTTGCAAATATATTAAAGGGTACCGACTCGTTGTTCTTGTGCGAATGTAGCTGTCTCAAGTTTAGTGGAGGTGAGGTGAAATGGGGTTTAACGTCGCGTCCAAGATTATTGCACTCATATAGCGACGTGCATGCACGTGTATGCGTGTGTGTGGCTGATTGTACTAGTCCAGACTGATGTCGATTTATAGTGCTAGCACACTGAGATACCATGCCGCAGGTTAACATGAATACCCCACTCAGACACAGTTCACTGACTCCAGCCGACCTGTTCTTGTTTTTGTCCCTTAATGCCGAGCGCCAGACAGGGTGACATGGTAACAGTGAGTGAGTTGGGTTTTACACCGCTTTTAACAATATTCCAGTTATATCCCAGCGTGTCAGCTTAATGTGGGAGGAAAGCCCGAAGTGATACAGGTCTCAGACGTTTACCACTTCGGTGAAACCCAAGAACTAGGGTATGGTACTGACAAACCTAGAAACATAATCGGGGCGTACCGGGATTCGAACTCTGCACAGCGAATCGCGGCGCCTTAGACGACTGGGCCACCTGTGCCCCCCGACAGGGGAACAACAAATACCATCTTTAAACGTCTTTTGGTATGACGCAGCCGGGGATCGAACCCCGGACCTTCCTGCTCTCCTGGTGGACACTCTACCACTAGACAACGGAGGCTGTCTCCAACGTTTAGGAAGAGTGACTATGGTTGTAGTGTGGGTGTGACTGGTTGTTTGTGACCCTGAAGTGTCAACAATTATGAAACAAAAATTTAGTTTGCACACTGTTTCTAAATCTGTAAGAATGAATGTACTTTTGTATAACACTGTTGCAATACACGACAGTTAAATTTACTTACCACAAAATTTCAAATGTCAAAAGTTACCCTTATATACTAAAAAGTATAAATAATAAATTTTCGGATGCCATACAATTTTTTCAATTGTTTCACAAAACAAACACCCCTGCTCACATCCTTACGGTTTGAAAAAAATATGATGTCATCATAAGAACATACATGCCAAAATGCAGCTTCCTCAGTCTGTGAATTTCAGAGATGTTTGAGAGCCTAAAAAACATTTTGAGAAAATATATGAGCATTACATAACATTTATTTTGAGTTAAATCGGCTGAGCAGTGGTCATAAATAGTTACAATACAGATGCTGGCGATCTTTCCAGTGTTGTCATTGATGGGAACAAGCAGCGTCAATGGTCCTGTGGTTTCAGAGATGATACTTACAGAACCTACAGTGCATTTTGAGAGAATTTAAGAGCATGGTCCAAAGACAAACGTCAAATTAAGGTGAAAATCTAAAATATCACAAAATCATATTTTTCAATATGGGTGCTGCGGCAGATTGAACCTCTTGAACACATTGGTGTGTCATCACTGGTGGGAACATGTAGAGGAAGTTTCAGCTTCTCTGATCCTGTGGTTTCTGAGGAGGTGATGTTTACAGTGAAAGGAACTGCATTGTAAGAGAATGAATTGGTATGGTCGAAGTGCAAAGGTCAAATCAAGGTCAAAATTTAAAATATTGTGAAATACAGAAGATGTGTGTTGAGCCCCACTGCTAGTGAGTTATAGCCATAAGTTGATTCTTAATACGTCTGTTGTGGCGGCCATATTGAAATCATGTGTCTCAGTTTCACATGAATACCCCACTCAGACACAGCATACTGTCTCCGAGCCGACCAGTCTTTGTTTTAGCCTCTTAATGCAGACAGGGTAACAACAAATACACTCTTTTAACGTTTTTTGGTATGACGAAGCCAGGCATCAAACCCCGGACATTTCACTCTCCGGGCGGACGCTCTACCACTAGCCCAGGGAGGCCGTCAAGTCTGCTCATGAAACGTGGCAGATGGACAGAGTTAATTTGTACATCGTCTGGTGTGAAATCGTTAGAACACCATCAAAAGTAAAACTATTTATATATATCCTTGCAACAAAATCCTTGAATCTTAAAAACAAATTTTCATAAAACACAATTATTAACAAAAATGGTGGAGTTGTATGATTGGCCAGTTTATTTACACAAGAACTCCATCTCATCAACTGAATAAATCATTGATGTTTAAGTTAGGTAACAAAATGTTGTTTTGCAGTGACACAGTTATTATTGTTGAAAGGGTTATCATGGAAACCAGAAAGTAACATTCCACCAAATAATCCCCAATTGGGACATGTCTTGTTGGGGTACCAATGTCCGCATTCTTGACCTTCTGTCAGTGGAATTCTTCACCAAACTTCAGAAAGAAATCACGAGAAACAGCTCAACAGTCTTCTTATGATCGTGAAACACTTGTAGACCGATAATTCCATAAATATAACAACTTCTCAATCTCCTTAAAAAGAGATCTTTTACTCTGATATGATACCTCTCTGCGTGAAGAACTGACGACCCCTACATGTAGGTCGCATCCGCTGACATTTCTGATCAGCCAATCAGAGTCGAGGCTTCTTAAATTCGTGTTAAGAGCAAGCACAGGTTTAGAGCAAAATATCCAAATGAATATATTTGGCCTGTTCTTAAATCAAAATAATCAAGGCTCGGCTATTATAATGCTGTGGATATTTTGCACACAATGTCATTTCTTATGTTGTGGCACCTACACCCAAAAAGTGTATTATCGAAGGTATATTTTTGTTCCGTGTTTCTTTTGAGATTCAAGGTGCAAAAAGAAGGAAGCTAAACTGTTTTACAAAGCTGACATCTGATTGGTTGAAAAACCCACACATTCTTCATTCAGACGAGGTGTCAAAGTTCACACCGGGTTCACACGACCTCCTTTGACAGTTATCAGATATTCACGTAGAGGTATTGAAACAGAGTGCAAAAATCTGATATTAATGAGATTTTCAACCTTATATCCCTTGGCTTCTATTTGTTGTCTCTTCAAACATTGTCATTTCAGTTAGCTTACACAAGTGTGTGAACGCTGCATTTTCCACACTCAAGGATGAATATATTTCCATGACCAAGAGATGAAGTCCAAAAACTATGTTGTATTGTTGACAGCACTGATTCTCATCATACCCTGAAAATAAAAAAGTAAATTACTATTATGAAGGTAAACACAAACTGATATTACCTGTAAGGGTTAAAGGTCAAGTTTTGGGTGATTGGTCATTTGTCACAAAATGACATCACAACTGTAAAGCTCTGAGTGAGTGAGTGAGTGAGTGAGTGAGTGAGTTTAGTTTAACATTGCTTGGACCATCACTTGAATCACAGTGTGGGAGGAAAGCCCTCAATATTGAGGTCTTACATGTATAGCATCACCCAGGGTAACCCAGGACCATGGCTGCTGCTAAACCAAGGATCATAATGGGGAGAGGTTTGGATTCAAACCCATGGAGTCTTCATACCCTGACAAGTCCAAGTGCACGTGACTATTGTGGTGCCTCAAATACAGAGTCAGCGTCACATTTCTGCTACTTACTTCCCAACACTCTGGATCACCTAACTCTAATGTCCAAAGCAGACAATGAAATAAATAATATGCTGGTTGGTTGGTTGGTTGGTTGTTTAACTCCGCACTCAGCAATATTCCAGCTATATGACGGCGGTCTGTAAATAGTCGAGTCTGGACCAGACAATCCAGTGATTGATATCATGAGCATCGATCCACGTAATTGCGATCGATGACATGCATCAACCAAGTCAGCGAGTCTGACCACCCGATCCCGTTAGTCACCTTTTAAGGCGAGCATGGGTTGCTGAAGACCTATTCTACCCCAGAAACCTCACGGGTCGAAATAATATGTACATTTGTATCAACACATACTACAGAGCATAGGCATAGTAACAACCCTCAGTGGAACGATATGTTACATTCCTTTTTCAGCTCCCTGGGGAGTATTCCCAGTGCATCCCAAGTTCATATTAGATGCTAGATTTGGATCCATTTTACCATCTCTATCTACCGGGTACCTATCACCTGCTGGACAGACAGTCACTAAGTCACTCGTAAAGGTGATACCACGTGTTCAGTCACCCATCCAACGCTCTGCCCACAGCATTGGTCAACAGCACCTCTATCACAGTTCTATCACCCAATACGCTACATCCCTACTGATTCCTGATCTATGCACAGGGCATAGGTGGTCCAGTTGTCGAAGGCGCCGGAAATCAGAGCAGATTTGCTTTCATTGGGCATGCCAAGAACCTATGATCGTGGGTTCGAAATACTGTTCAAAGCGGCGTTAAACCCAACTCACTCACTCAGCTATGCACAGGAGCATGCACTGAGGCAGACAGAAGTTTTGGAAATTTTATGTTTTAGCTTGGGACTTGTAATGTGAAAAGGATATTGATAAATTCATCTGATTATGGAGAAGAAAGATTTTAAGTTTCAGTGCAAACCAACAGAAAGACGGACGATGGACAAAGATCAGCAACACCAGCTCACCTGGTGTCAGAATGAGCTAACAACCGGCACCCTGACTTCCCCATCAGTGGCATGTGACGCAACTCTTCACAGCGCCGGCTGAACCCCCCCCCCCCCCCAGTGATATATACATAAGCTATCAATTACTGACACTTGCAGCATCTGATCACCATCATGTGGGGAGATTCTTATCAAATACCATAAACACACTCTCCACAAGGAGCCAGGAGGCCGTAAACCTGGTTTTTGCGCACTCATCGTGGTTCAAATTACCCAGCCATTCTGTCTCAACATAAATACACATTGAATGAGGAATTATTTTTTTTCAAATGTAAACGTTGCAAATTACCCTGGCACTGTAGGGACTAGGACATAAGAGGGATATGTACAAATACTTTCATCTCAAAGCACCTGCTAAGTTTGAGAAGATCCCTAAAGAAATTTCCACATTCTTCTGTCCACAAAGAATTGGCTGGGATCGGTTCTGCAAATTTCCTAAATATTATCAGACTGGTGATGGGAAGACCCAGCCTAACCGATCCACACGGAACTACTTTTCTCATGGTGGTCGAGAGGCAATAGAAATCCCACATCTGTTTCTTGAATGAAATACATGAGGACACCCAGCCTAACAGATTCAGGTGGAACTACTTTTCTCATGGTGATCGAGAGGCAATAGAAATCCCACATCTGTTTCTTGAATGAAATACATGAGGACACCCAGCCTAACAGATTCAGGTGGAACTACTTTTCTCATGGTGATCGAGAGGCAATTGAAATCCTACATCTGTTTCTTGAATGAAATACATGAGGACACCCAGCCTAACTAGTAACAGCTTCATGCTGAACTACTTTCCTCATGATTCCGGGTTAGATTCTGGCTTTATGTTCCAGTCTACAACAGTCTTCCATCCTTGGAAGTCAAGGTGCTATTACCCAAATATTTAAAACTGCAGATTTAGAGGGTGCCTTGATCCAAATACTGTAGGAGCAAAGCCCCTCAAGCAGTGTTCCCGCTGGCTGTTGTAAACTGGCAATTCTAAACATTACCAGTCCCCTCTAATTTTTGTCAGTCCCAGCTTTCAACAAATAAAAACACGTATGAAAATTACCTGGTTTTAATTCCCTCAACATCATATTTAATACAATGACGTTATCCCACAACTGTCTTGAATGAAATACATGAGGACACCCAGCCTAACAGATCCACACTGAGCTACTTTTCTCATGGTGATCGAGAGGCAATTGAAATCCCACATCTGTCTTGAATGAAATACATAAGGACAAATAGTGATGAATTCAAAAATAAAATCCATTAAAGATGTTGCAAAAGTATCACAATTTAAAACCCACATATTCGGATTGAGTTAGCTGAACAAACCATATCAGTTAAAGTTTGTGTGAATTTCATAGTACCAACAGTCTGGAGTCTGTATGATATACTGGTCCTCGGACAGTAGTAGTTTCCTAGTGTCTGTAATCTTGAAGTATTTCACTGACAACTTCTTTGATAAGCATTTAGAAGTTGGAGTACTAAGTAAGGATAAGATTTATGGATGAACAACTTCTTTATTACAAATAGGTGTAGGTTCTAACACCGTTATCACTTGCTTGATAACAGTGTTAGAACCTACACTGAAACATCACTCCTACTTGTAATAAAGAAGTTGTTCATCCAAAAATCTTATCCCTACTTATTTCACTGGCAGCAGGACCAGTATTGAGGAAGAGGCTTCAATGCTTAGTTTTAACATTATAGCACTGAATGCAAAGTTAAATTTCAATTTAAAAATACTTCTGACTCTGAAAACTTCTAAAAATAAAAACAAAATATTGAATGTACCCAAAATGTCTGCCAAGGGCACTTAGATTGGAATCCTAGATAAATCTCCTGAGAAGTAGGTTTGTGAGGTCCTTGAGGGCAATGTTACCGTTTACCGGTAATTACCAGTTTTGAACCAGTTAAATTATGATTGGACCGGTAATTCATGTGACAGTCCCTGTGGACCAGCAAATAAAGTACCTTATAAATCTTTGTTGTGGAACAAAACATTGGCGATGTTCATATAAGCTTAAAATTGCCTTGTACAAGTGGGTCCAGGTCAGTATCAAACATTTGGAATAACGTCTGTCACCAGTCAAGTAACATTCTCCAAGGCCGAGGCCATTCATCCTAATGATGTACACGTACGTAGCTCTCGTCTTTCACCCTCTGATCTAACCAAAACAACTCGGGGGAATAACCATCATCTAATAGACAACAGATGATGCCTACCCATCTTTTGCCGTGTGAAATCTTCTTGTTTTGTTTGTTTGTTATTTACTGCCGCACTTTTTCCAATATTCCAACTATATCACGGTGGTCTGTAAATATTTGAGCCTGGACCAGACAATCCTGTGACTGATATCATGAGCATAGATTTACTCAATTGGGATACAAAGACATGCATCACCCATGTCAGTTAGCCTAACCACCAGATCCCGTCAGACACCTCTTATGACAATCATAGTCGCCTTTTACGGCAAGCATGGGTGGCTGAAGACCCACCCGATCCTGTTAGTCGCCCTTCACAGGTTGTTGAAAGCCAAATCTAACCTGGATCTTTACAGGTTTGAAATCTCCATGCAACTGTCAGTAACGGGGTAATTAGTGATATAATCAGGTGGGCAGAGTTGTGTCTCAGCCATGACAAGGTGTAATAATTGATTTCTGATTGTTGGTTTGTGGATCAGTGCAGAACGAGGATCATCGTTCATGCAGGGATTTACTCAGCCCTACTCAGAGAATAAGAATCTGGGGAGAACGGACAGTAAAATTTGCAAAATTGGAGCATAAAACTTCCATATTTATGTTAAAATTAGTTACAATTAATGTTGAACATTAATTCATTGAACATGTTGAATGCGATGATAAAATAACTCAATTTTGAACCAATTTTTTTTGTCCCAATTCACCTGACAAGGGCACCTTGTTTGTGATCCCAGTCACTATTTTCCCCATCAGTGAGTGAGTGAGAGGGTGAGTTGGGTTTAACGCCGCTTTTAACAGTACTCCAGTTATATCACGGCGTGTCAGCTTAATGTGGGAGAAAAGCCCCAAGTGATGCAGGTCTCAGACGTTTACCACTTCGGTGAAACCCACGAGCACGGGTATGGTGCTGACAAACCTAGAAACATAATTGGGGCGAACCGGGATTCGAACCCACAATCATAGGTTTCTGGCGTGGCCAAGGGATGCAACTCTGCACAGCGAATCGCGGCACCTTAGACGACTGGGCCACCGGTGCCCCCTTTTCCCCATCAGACAACTCCTCGTGGAATATGCTTAGTTTCTGCAACAATTACCCGCAGACGCATTTCCCATCATAACTGGCTCTCATTTTGTGAATCTTTTCTCCGATTGAGAAGACAGCTGTGACGAAGCCACCCTGCGATGTCAGACTCCCTCGTCAACTTCGTAAGCACATTACAGCACCTCAACTACTTACTTCTTCACCACCTGGACAACGTCTTCGTCGTTCAGCACATGCTCCTTGCCGACCTTCTGCGGCTGGTGGCGGGCGGAGGATCCCCACACGAGGGCGCTGGAAGGAGGGACAAGGCATAAACCACTCAGAGTACACAAACACTGTCTACAACATGTGGGAATGAGAGTCAGGACACTCACACTGTTAATTAGCAAAGGTGTAGAAGCCCAAACCTGGGTTAAGAATGCAATATACATGTGTGCTGCAATCAAGTGAAATCTATTGCCTCTTAATAACTTTTTCAGACATTGCTGAAACAGGCGACGGGCATTTTATGAGTGCTTCATATGTTATCCTAAGTACCTGATGAGTTTTAGTTCTAGACATGTGACTTTAACATACACTTCACCCTCTTCTAGTCTTACGATCCAGTTGATAACAGTTCTATGTATTGTGACCATGTTTTTAGATATAATGTCTGATTAATTGAAATGTTTTAATTATTTTACAAACTTTTGAGAGAAAAAAATTGATATTTTGGTACAGTCCCCTCACATGGTGATTTTTACGGGAGGAAGTTGATGCCAAATGTCTTTATGACGTCACAGCACCCATGTATCCTAGCACCCATGTATCCTAGCATCCATGTATCCTAGCACCCATGTATCCTAGCACCCATGTATCCTAGCACCCATGTATCCTAGCATCCATGTATCCTAGCACCCATGTATCCTAGCACCCATGTATCCTAGCACCCATGTATCCTAGCATCCATGTATCCTAGCACCCATGTATCCTAGCACCCATGTATCCTAGCATCCATGTATCCTAGCATCCATGTATCCTAGCACCATGTATCCTAGCACCATGTATCCTAGCACCCATGTATCCTAGCATCCATGTATCCTAGCACCCATGTATCCTAGCACCCATGTATCCTAGCACGCATGTATCCTAGCACCCATACAGTCCCTTTTCTCCTCATGGGTGACATTTGTGCTTTTACTAATGAAGACGGTTTTGGATGATAAAATTATTTCTAATACTCGCACCAGTTTTAACTCATTCGGATTTAGGTCTTCCAAACTCAGCTAATGTACAATGACCTAGATAACTAGATGATAATGTCACTCCGTTGTGGATCTAATCCTGCATTGTTTTATTTCAGTTTGCAATTTGTTCCCTGTGAAATTGTCAAGGCAGTAATACAGGGTTCAAGTCTGTGAGTGAGTGAGTGAGTTGGGTTTAACGCCGCTGTTAACAGTATTACAGTTATATCGTGGCGTGTCAGAAACCTAGAAACATAATCAGAGCGAATTGGCATTCGAACCCACAATCATAGGTTTCTGGCATGCCCAAGGGACGCAGCTCTGCACACTGAATCAATGTGCCTTAGACGACTGGGCCACAGGTGTCCCCGGTCAAGTCTGTGATGTCCTGTTGTAACAAAGAGTGTATCGTTGGGAAGAGTTCTCATCTGTTCGTTCTTCTCCTATACCTGCAGGTGCCCTGATGATTCAGAAATTGATCAAGGCTCATACAGCTCATACAGGAACACTTTAATTCAAGGCTTTTCCAGGTTTTTCAAGGGTGTCAACTGTCCTTTTCACGGCTTTGATAGTTGAGTTATTAGCCAGTTTGTCAACATCCCATTAAACCCAGCATGCTGTGCTATAATGTTATACTATCTAAAGTAGTACGACCATCAGAAACTTTCCAAAAGATTTATTTTCACATCCAACAAAAAACTAAATTAAGTTTGTTATGCATTGTTGGGTTATTAATTCTTCATTGTCTGTGGCACACAAACCTATCACGGCAATAAATCTCACCTAGACATCCTTGGCTCATATTTTTGTGTGCTTTAATACTTTTATTAACAAGTATATGTCATTTTGTACAAATTTTGGGGATATTCACGGCTTTTCAAGGTTGACACCAAAAATCAAAGCTTTTCAAGTCGGACCTTAAAAAATTCAAGGCTTTTCCAAGCCTGTTAGAACCCTATTGTTTGTACAAACAGGTGCTCCGTGACGCAAGGAAGAGTTGTCTCCCTTCAAATCAGGGTTGCGAACAATACAAGGTTTAATTTCAAGAACGGATTAAGTCATATTTCTTCCTAAAGGCCTTCAAGCATTGTTTCCAAGCTGAACATTTGAAAATATGAAGATCATAAATCTTAGAAAAGGTCCAGGGCTTCTTGAAGTTTGCTTCAAAAGTATTTGACACAAGGGACTTCCAAACCTTAGAACATCAGGTTAATGACAAGTCTTTTACCACCAGAAAGTGGTCCTCATACAGTGCCGAAGTCAACTAGAACCAGACTGAAGCCCATCTTATGTGTTCTTAATTAAAACAGTTTGGGGAATGATACACATCGGTATATGACATGTATCAAGTACTGTAATGTTAAGCTGATGAATTGTTTTGTTTGGTTGTTGTGTATTGCTGCACTCAACAATCAATTCAAGCTCTTTGACATCGGCCTATAAATAATTGAGTCTGGACCTGACATTCCAGTGATTGATATTATGAGCAACAATCCACACCATCAGGGTGCAGTGACAGGTTAGAATTGATCCCCAGAAACCTATGCTAGTTAAAATGGGCGACCAAATAGATTGGGTAGTCACAACCATAGAAGGTAAGGAAAGAATGAGTGGGTGAGTGAGTTTGGTTTAACGTTGCTTTTAACATTATTCCAGCTATATCACGACATGTCAGCTTAATGTGGGAGGAAAGCCCGAAGTGATGCAGGTCTCAGACGTTTACCACTTTGGTGAAACCCACGACCACGGGTATGGTGCTGACAAACCTAGAAACATAATCGGGGCGAATCGGGATTCGAACCCACAATCATAGGTTACTGGCGTGCCCAAGGGATACAACTCTGCACAGCGAATCGCTGCGCCTTAGACGACTGGGCCACCCGTGCCCCCGTTAAGGAAAGAAAGTGAAGCCGATTACTTACTATTTAAATTCTTTCATGATGCTTCTATGGATCTTGTTACAGAAGTCTTCTACAGAGCTTCTCCCCTGCTTCAGCACCACCGGGGAGCTGTAGTCGGGGAGCTGGCCCTTCGGCTTTGTGTATCTGAAAACATCACGCAGGAAAAGTAATGAGTCCCCCAGCAATAACAACTTGATTCTAAATTCAAAGATAAAAGATTAAAAACATATAATTTTTGAGGCTGCAAAAGAGCAGATGGAAGTTTGTAAACCAACCCAAACTAAATTTTGTAACATCATAATGCTGTTCAGTCATGGGAAACATGTCTTAGAAAAATAAAAGAATTGGTTATCAGGCAATGACTTTTGAAAACATAGTGCCGGCGGTGGTTGTTTTTTTTTTGCTTGTTCAAACAAGCCAGTAATAGCATGCCATATTGGAGCACATTGGTTTTAAGTATTAGGATTTTTAATTTTTTTGGAAAATGGAAATAAAAGCGAAACGTGCAGCAGACTTATGATGATGCTGGCAGTGCCTGAGAACCAAGACTATTATTTTTTTTAGCCTTAATGGTTGAGTAACAGTCCAAATGATCCATCTAACATGGTTGGCATGGCAACTAATGCTGGATCTGTATTCTAGATACTGTGTTTCTCTAAAGGAGGGGTTAGGGGTGGGATGTGTCAGGGCTAGAGCTGGATTATAGTTCTGGTCCTCCAGACACCACGTCTCAGTTTAACATGGATACTCCACACACACACACACACAGTGTACTGACTGAGCAGACCAGTCCTCATTTTAGCTCCTTAATACCGAGTGTTAGCCATTGCAACAAATGAAGTACCATCCTTATAGTCTTTGGGTATGGCGCGTATGGGGATGTTCTCTTCAATAGACCACAGAGGCGGACACTTAAGCTTATGTGAATCACTTTTTCAACTGAAAGTTTTTCAAGTGCCTGGAATCTCCATACATGTGGATGAATGTTGTTTTCAGTTCAATGTAAATAAGTGAATCTGGGGCAGGCAAGCCAGTGATTGATCAGATGAACAACGATCTATACCAACCAGGTAGATGACACACAACCAGCCAGGTCAAACATTGCTCCACAAAGTTATCGTAGTGCTAAGGGGATCATAAGTTTTATACTTTAACATAGACTTACGACAGTGTAGCACTACGATTTTGTGGAACAGGCGCCTATCCTCATGTAGTTCACCTTCCATGTCTTAAAAATCTGCCTTTAAGTGAAAATGGCAAATTTAATTTATGAATAACCTTCACTGTGACCTTGACTTTAAACTTTCATGGGTCACTCACAACATTTTCAAAATTTAAGGCTATGACCTGGAGTATGACCTTGACCCTTGACATGACATATCAATGTGACATAATGATTTCTATGGGTTATAAAGGTGACATAAATGATACGATGATATCCCTGAGATATGTCCAAGCACTGCATGGTTTCAGAAATGAAATTGCATATGCTACTCATTGATATAAAAAAAAATTGTCATCATTTGTGATGCATTAATAAAGTATTCAAACAAGGTAACTTCTGCATGCAGAAGATTTTATAAGGAAATCTGAAGCAAAAGGCATTTTTTAGAAAACGGCAAAAATGCTGTATGAATGACCTTCATGTGACCTTGACCTCACCTTTTCATATCACAGTCCTCAGGATGACATGTACCATGTCTCATTGACATACAGCAAATGCTTTATGAGTTACTGTTTTCTTCAGGCTATGACCTCAAGGATGACCTTGACCTTTGACATAATTGTCAATGTGTCAAAAACTAACCATGACTATAAAGTAGATTTACATGGTATGATATCCCCGATATGTCCAAGCAGGGTGTATTCTGCTAGCCCTCGGAAGACATTACCAGCTATGTCCTCAGACTCTGCACTCACATTCTGACAAGCTCCAGGTAGTTCCACATTCGCTCCAGGAGGTCGTCAAAGTTCCACTTGTGATGTGCGGAGATGGGGACACAGTGGGGGACCTTGTAGATGATGTCCAGCTCCTGGAGAGAGAGGGGGAACAACATGAACTACACGGGCGGCTGTTTCCAGGGGCAACAACATTACAGCCATAGTGAGTGAGTGAGTATGGTTTTACGCCGCTTTTAGCAATATTCCAGCAATATCACGGCAGGGGTCACCAGAAATGGGTTTCACACATTGTACCCATGTCGGGAATTGAACTCAGGTCTTCGGCGTGACGAGCGAACGCTTTAACCACTAGGCTACTCGAGCGACCCTAACAGCCATAGCAACATGTGAGTGATCGACTACGGTTTTCTTTGAACAGAATTTCAGTTATAGTATAGATAAAGTGGAACATAAATACAGGATATTTATATTGTCTTGTGAAATAATATCTTAATCTCATCGAGTGACAGGGCAAAGATGACCTTTCTGCACAGACACATTGCACAATCGTTTTCGCATTTTATCTGGCTGAGACACCCATAATGTCTGGCAAACTGCAAATAGTTCTGGCATACTGTGTCATATCAAGTTCCTAGTACAGTTCCTAACTACAGTATTCCATTATATTACATAGAAAAATGATCATTTACATATTTTAAGCAGCTAAATAACCCTAAACTGGTTCCTGTGTTGGTACACGACGCAAGCTTCACGCTTTTAATCAACAAAAGTGGTACAAATCTGCACCATATCTGGTAATAGCTGTGCATGTGTGAGGTCATTACCGAACCTTTATTTTATGCAAATGTTAAAAAAATTAACTGCTTTGCTAATATTAATTTTGTCTGGAGCAATTTTACTTCACAAATAATCTTCACGTAGTCCGCTATTTGTTTACATTCCATACTGAGGACCAATAACTGCTATGTTGTGGGTCGTTAATCGCTGACAAATCGGACACTTGGTTAGGCAGACAGAGCCCAGTCTAAAATAACCCTTGGTTATGGAGTTATGAAGATTGGTCCAAGGGGAGTAACTCCTGACTAACTATTTGTGGAGGCCCCAAGCTATGTGCATCATAAAAGGACATCTTGAAGAGCACCAAAAGTCTTCCAGACATGAGCAATGACTGAGACAACTTGGACTGAGATAGAGAGTGACAGAGCGTAAGCCGACTGACTCACTTCTATAGAGATCTGGTCGATCTTGTTCAGCAGGTAGATACAAGGTATATACACCCGGTTTCCCTCAATGACATCGATCAGGTCCTCCGCGGTGGCATCGTAGCGTAGCGTTATGTCAGCATTATGGATCTTGTATTCACTCAGGATGGTCTTCACCAGATCTACATCCAATTCTGACTGCCCCACCTGGTGGCAGAACAAGGGGAGATAACACACATGAAACTATCATCACTTACACAAGTATATCTTAATCTATTGCCAATACGTTGGTTGTCACACTTGCTATATTCTAGGATCTTTGTCATGAAGATATGGTTATGTATCATTTAAACTGTGTAAAATAACAAATATTTTGAAACATTCTATATCGAAATTGTAAATTCAGATGAATATGTTAGTCCTTCAATGCCTAGTCCTGCCCCTTGCTTACCCTGCTTACTAATCAAGCCCACTACAGTTGTCTGCACACTGATGCATGTCTAGGTCTGAACCATAGGCCAGCGCTAAAATACCTACTCTGTGTCTACTCCGTGTCTGCTCTATGTCTGCTCTGTGTCTGCTCTGTCTATACTGTAGTCTGTCTACGCTGTGTCTACTCCGTGTCTGCTCTATGTCTACTATGTCTACTCTGTCTATACTGTAGTCTGTCTACGCTGTGTCTACTCGGTGTCTACTCTATGTCTACTATGTCTACTCTGTCTATACTGTAGTCTGTCTACTCTGTGTCTACTCCGTGTCTACTCTATGTCTGCTCTGTCTATAATGTAGTCTGTCTACTCCGTGTCTACTCTGTCTATGTCTGCTCTGTCTATACTGTAGTCTGTCTACTCTGTGTCTACTCCGTGTCTACTCTATGTCTACTCTATGTCTGCTCTGTCTATACTGTAGTCTGTCTACTCCGTGTCTACTCTATGTCTGTGTCTGCTCTGTCTATACTGTAGTCTGTCTACTCCGTGTCTACTCTATGTCTATGTCTGCTCTGTCTATACTGTAGTCTGTCTACTCTGTGTCTACTCCGTGTCTACTCTATGTCTGCTCTGTCTATACTGTAGTCTGTCTACTCTGTGTCTACTCCGTGTCTACTCTATGTCTACTCTATGTCTGCTCTGTCTATACTGTAGTCTGTCTACTCCGTGTCTACTCTATGTCTGTGTCTGCTCTGTCTATACTGTAGTCTGTCTACTCTGTGTCTACTCCGTGTCTACTCTATGTCTACTATGTCTGCTCTGTCTATACTGTAGTCTGTCTACTCCGTGTCTACTCCGTGTCTACTCTGTCTATACTGTAGTCTGTCTACTCTGTGTCTACCATATGTCTGTCTTTGTTGTTTAACGCTGCACTCAGCAATATTCCAGTTATATGTTAGCGGTCTGTAAATAATCGACTCTGGACCAGATAATCCAATGATTGACATCATGAGCATCAATGCACACAATTGGGATACAATGAAATACATCAACCAAGTCAGCGAGCCTGACCACCTAATGGCGTTTATCCCCTCTTACGACAAGCATAGTCGCCTTTTACGGCAAGCATGGGTTGCTAAAGACCTATTCAAACCCGGATTTTTGCGGGTCTACTCTCTGTCTACTCTGTGTCTTTTCTATAGTCTATGTCTACTCCATGTCTACTCTGACAAGCTCTATGTCAACTCTGTGTCTACTCTAGAGACTACCCGGTATGTCTACTCTATGCCTACTCCATGTCTACTCTAGTTTGCTCTCCGCGCACTCACTGTGCTGGTTAGATTGCGTCTACGTCTCCTCCATGTCTATTCTGTGTCTACTCTATGTCTACTCCGTGTCTTTTCTATAGTCTATGTCTACTCCATGTCTACTCTGTGTCTACTCCATGGGCTATGTGTAAACTGTGTCTATTATATGGTCTATGTCTACTCTGTGTCTACTCCATGGGCTATGTGTACACTGTGTCTATTATATGGTCTATGTCTATTCTATGTCTACTCTGTGTCTACTCCATGGGCTATGTGTACACAGTGTCTATTATATGGTCTATGTCTACTCTGTGTCTACTCCATGGGCTATGTGTACACTGTGTCTATTAAATGGTCTATGTCTATTCTATGTCTACTCTGTGTCTACTCCATGGGCTATGTCTACATTGTGTCTATTCCATGGTCTATGTCTATTCTGTCTACTCTGTGTCTACTCTGACAAGCTCTATGTCCACTCTGTGTCTACTCCAGAGACTTTGCCTACTCTATGCCTACTCCGTGTCTACTCCATGTCTACTCTCAGCGCACTCACCGTGCTGGTTAGATTGAGTCCTCCTTTCTCCTTCTTCCTGAAGACAATATTTGGTGGCGACTTATTTAACCGGATTCCGAAGCCTTCCAGCTCTCTCTCGATTATCTTCTTGTGTTGCAGAGGTTTCAAGACATCCAGCACAATAAATATGAGCCCACATGTCCTTGCAACTGAAAAACACAATCTTGCTACATGATGTGGCCTTCATCCCATAACGATCTAAGTTTATAACACAACGATGTGATATTCAACTTTCAAAAAAAAGTTCTGTTGAACATTGTGAGCAAATACGTGCATGCTGTCATATGCTGCAGTCTATTGTGAGTCTGGGGGAGGCAAACCAGTGGTTGATAGCATGAGCAATAACCAATCCCATCAGGTTACGATGACCAGCAATGTACGTGTCCCACACAGTCAGCAAGGCCCCACACAGTCAGCAAGGCCCCACACAGTCAGCAAGGCCCCACACAGTCAGCAAGGCCCCCACACAGTCAGCAAGGTCCCACACAGTCAGCAAGGTCCCACACAGTCAGCAAGGTCCCACACAGTCAGCAAGGTCCCACACAGTCAGTGATGCCCGACACAGTCAGCAAGGTCCCACACAGTCAGCAAGGCCCCACACAGTCAGCAAAGTCCCACACAGTCAGCAAGGTCCCACACAGTCAGCAAGGTCCCACAGTCAGCAAGGTCCCACACAGTCAGTGATGCCCCACACAGTCAGCAAGGTCCCACACAGTCAGCAAGGTCCCACAGTCAGCAAGGTCCCACACAGTCAGCAAGGTCCCTCACAGTCAGCAAGGTCCCACACAGTCAGCAAGGTCCCACAGTCAGCAAGGTCCCACACAGTCAGTGATGCCCCACACAGTCAGCAAGGTCCCACACAGTCAGCAAGGTCCCACAGTCAGCAAGGTCCCACAGTCAGCAAGGTCCCACACAGTCAGTGATGCCCCACACAGTCAGCAAGGTCCCACACAGTCAGCAAGGTCCCACAGTCAGCAAGGTCCCACACAGTCAGCAAGGTCCCACACAGTCAGTGAGGTTCCACACAGTCAGCAAGGCCACACACCGTCAGCAAGGTCCCACACCGTCAGCAAGGCCCCACACCGTCAGCAAGGCCCCACACCGTCAGCAAGGCCCCACACAGTCAGTGAGGTCCCACACAGTCAGCAAGGCCCCACACAGTCAGCAAGGTCCCACAGTCAGCAAGGTCCCACACAGTCAGCAAGGTCCCTCACAGTCAGCAAGGTCCCACACAGTCAGCAAGGTCCCACAGTCAGCAAGGTCCCACACAGTCAGTGATGCCCCACACAGTCACCAAGGTCCCACACAGTCAGCAAGGTCCCACAGTCAGCAAGGTCCCACACAGTCAGCAAGGTCCCACACAGTCAGTAAGGCCCCCCCCCCACAGTGTCAGTGAGGTCCCACACAGTCAGTAAGGCCCCCCCCCCCCACAGTGTCAGTGAGGTCCCACACAGTCAGTAAGGCCCCCCCCACACAGTGTCAGCAAGGTCCCACACAGTCAGCAAGGTCAGCAAGGTCCCACACTGTCAGCAAATACCTTGACCACATGGCTACCCTACCACCCAAAAATGTCTTGAAATATAGGTGGTCCTAATCTAAAATGCCAATTGCCAAAACCACACTCAAGGACCGTATATTATATTCAGATTGAAGTCAAATTCTCCCTCTGAATTATGATAGAAGAATTGGAACAACGCCAATGATGCTAACATCAATGAGAAACACAAATCTACTAAATTCACATCTTCCCGAAGCTAGAGAGTTAGGTAACTGTAAAAGTCCAGTTTCCACCCTTGCCGAACTAGGCTGGAATTCCTGGGCTTGATCATAGCCCTACCAGTGGCTTACGACCAGTTATGTCCCTTCTAAGCCTCTCTTATAGCCCACCTCAGATTCCACCTCTCGTATCACTTGCATTTGCTTCAAACAAAATGGCAGCACCAAGTCAGGACGATCTGCTCGATAATCTAGATTTATATTTTGATAAAACGGGTCTTACATCGCGAAGTGCATCAAATCAAGTGAGCACATTGATTAAAAACATGAAAAGATTTTGAAAATATCTGTTGACAACGAGCTGGCGGTGCACAAGCTTTGCAAATCCTGCAATCGACCGAAATCTGCCGACAGTTTACGAACTGGATTTCGTTAGTCCAGCCAAATTGTAACTCCATAATACCAGCCTAGTTCGACAATGGTGGAAACTGGACTTTTATAGTCAGTTGACTCTCTTGCCTCGGGAAGATGCTAAATTCAGGACTTCTCACCTGCTATGACTTGCTTCCCTCTACCCTTGCCATCCTTGGCACCTTCGATAATACCGGGCAGATCCAAGAGCTGGAAACACACAAGGAGAAGCATGGTGTGAGACATGAGAAGTGACGTACATCAGGGTGGACTACAGTGTGAGACATGAGGAGTGAGGTACATCAAGATGGACTACAGTGTGAGACACGAGGAGTGAGATACATCAGGATGGACTACAGTGTGAGACACGAGGAGTGTGATACATCAGGATGGACTACAGTGTGAGACACGGGGAGTGAGGTACATCAGGATGGACTACAGTGTGAGAAGCATGGTGTGAGACACGAGGAGTGTGATACATCAGGATGGACTACAGTGTGAGACACGGGGAGTGAGGTACAGCAAGATGGACTGCAGTGTGAGACACGGGGAGTGAGATACATCAGGGTGGATTACAGTGTGAGACACGGGGAGTGAGGTACATCAAGATGGACTGCAGTGTGAGACACGAGGAGTGAGATATATCAGGGTGGACTACAGTGTGAGACACGGGGAGTGAGGTACATCAAGATGGACTGCAGTGTGAGACACGGGGAGTGATATACATCAGGGTGGATTACAGTGTGAGAAGCATGGTGTGAGACACGAGGAGTGAGGTACATCAGGATGGACTACAGTGTGAGATACGAGGAGTGAAATACATCAGGATGGACTACAGTGTGAGACACGAGGAGTGAGATACATCAGGATGGACTACAGTGTGAGACACGAGGAGTGAGATACATAAGGATAGACTACAGTGTGAGACACGAGGAGTGAGATACATCAGGATGGACTACAGTGTGAGACACGAGGAGTGAGATACATCAGGGTGGACTTTAGTGTCACACACGAGGAGTGAAATACATCAGGATGGACTACAGTGTGAGACACGAGGAGTGAGGTACATCAGGATGGACTACAGTGTGAGACATGAGGAGTGTGATACATCAGGATGGACTATAGTGTGAGACACACGAGGAGTGAGGTACATCAGGATGGACTATAGTGTGAGACACGAGGAGTGAGGTACATCAGGATGGACTACAGTGTGAGACATGAGGAGTGTGATACATCAGGATGGACTATAGTGTGAGACACACGAGGAGTGAGGTACATCAGGATGGACTATAGTGTGAGACACGAGGAGTGTGATACATCAGGGTGGACTACAGTGTGAGACACGAGGAGTGAGGTACATCAGGATGGACTACAGTGTGAGTCACGAGGAGTGAGGTACATCAGGATGAACTACAGTGTGAGACACGAGGAGTGAGATACATCAGGATGGACTACAGTGTGAGACACGAGGAGTGAGATACATCAGGGTGGACTACAGTGTGAGACACGAGGAGTGAGATACATCAGGATGGACTACAGTGTGAGACACGGGGAGTGAGATACATCAGGGTGGACTACAGTGTGAGAAGCATGGTGTGAGACACGAGGAGTGAGATACATCAGGATGAACTACAGTGTGAGAAGCATGGTGTGAGACACGAGGAGTGAGATACATCAGGATGAACTACAGTGTGAGACACGAGGAGTGAGATACATCAGGATGGACTACAGTGTGAGAAGCATGGTGTGAGACACGAGGAGTGAGATACATCATGATGAACTACAGTGTGAGATACGAGGAGTGAGATACATCAGGATGGACTACAGTGTGAGAAGCATGGTGTGAGACACGAGGAGTGAGATACATCAGGATGGACTACAGTGTGAGACACGAGGAGTGAGATACATCAGGATGGACTACAGTGTGAGACACGAGGAGTGAGATACATTAGGATGGACTACAGTGTGAGACACGAGGAGTGAGATACATCAGGATGGACTACAGTGTGAGAAGCATGGTGTGAGACACGAGGAGTGAGGTACATCAGGATGGACTATTGTGTGTTAAATGAGGAGTGAGATACATCAGGATGGACTACAGTGTGAGACACGAGGAGTGAGATACATCAGGATGGACTACAGTGTGAGACACGAGGAGTGAGATACATCAGGATGGACTATAGTGTGAGACACGAGGAGTGAGATACATCAGGATGGACTATAGTGTGAGACACGAGGAGTGAGGTACATCAGGATGGACTATAGTGTGAGACACGAGGAGTGAGGTACATCAGGATGGACTATAGTGTGAGACACGAGGAGTGAGGTACATCAGGATGGACTATAGTGTGAGACACGAGGAGTGAGGTACATCAGGATGGACTATAGTGTGAGACACGAGGAGTGAGGTACATCAGGATGGACTATAGTGTGAGACACGAGGAGTGAGATACATTAGGATGGACTATAGTGTGAGACACGAGGAGTGAGGTACATCAGGATGGACTATAGTGTGAGACACGAGGAGTGAGGTACATCAGGATGGACTACAGTGTGAGACACGAGGAGTGAGATACATCAGGGTGGACAACAGTGTGAGACACGAGGAGTGAGATACATCAGGGTGGACTACAGTCTGAGACACGAGGAGTGAGGTACATCAGGATGGACTATAGTGTGAGACACGAGGAGTGAGATACATCAGGATGGACTATAGTGTGAGACACGAGGAGTGAGATACATCAGGGTGGACTACAGTGTGAGACACGAGGAGTGAGGTACATCAGGATGGACTACAGTGTGAGACACGAGGAGTGAGATACATCAGGATGGACTATAGTGCAGTGCTGCCTCACCTGAATTTTCGCACCCTTGTAGCGGATGACCCCGGGTACAGTCGTGAGGGTCGTGAATTCATATGCTGCCACCTCAGAATATACACCTGCCAGGTTGCTAAGCAACGTTGACTTGCCCACAGATGGAAATCCTGAAAACACCAATGTAGAAATATATGAGTGAGTGAGTTCCAGGCTATGGATCATATGTATGGCTCAACATAGAGCATAGAGCAAGGTTTCCAGAATGAATTTTTTACAGACATACCAACAAACCCAATTCTGGCATCTCCTGTTTTGGCGACATCGAATCCTTCTCCTGTCGGTCCCCCTCCTCCCTTCGGTTCAATCAGTTCTCGACGTAATTTCGCCAACCGGGCCTTCAGAAGACCGAGATGACCAGAAGTGGCCTTATTCTTCTGGGTGCGAGCCATCTAAAACCACAAAACAGAGTCATAATATGTGTACAAAACAATCAAAATGCAATGATGTTTCTCGGTCGACTATAAAGGTCAAATGCTAAAGTTCAAGTATGCTGATATGAAAATTATCAAATTTTCTGTCATACACAGCTTTTGGCTAAAATCTTTCCAACTTCAACACGTTCAGAAGACATTGTAAATATGAGCTGAATGACTGTTTCGCCAAATGCTTTTGTCATGTCATCATTTTAATCTTTAAAGAAAGCATTTTTAGTACCTTCTAGCCTTTCCAATACATCGTCCCCACCATCAGACATCATTAACAAGGAACCATACTCCATCTCACTGTTGCTACCCCTGCCAAGGAATTCTTACCACCATCGCAGGATGACTGGCATAAAATGCCTTATTTCAAACACAAATTGGTAAAATTTCAATTCCAGGAATCAATGTATTCTACACTGGTCTGCTGGTCCGAGTCTAGCATAGTTTCTAAAGGACTAGTTAAATTAAATAAATGCAGGTCTGGTGGTGTAGTATTATTTTGGGGATGAACAAATTAATTTATGTTTGTAAGAGTTTTGAAATCAGTGCTAAATCTCTGCGCAAAACTCGAAGCAAAACCAACAACCACAATATCCCTGCATTGTACAGTGTTTACTTTCAGGGCTGGTTTCTCCCAATTGCACAGTGAAGAAATGCCTTTAAAACCCTTTTTGATCAGGATCATTGTGTCTAGTAGAGATCCAACAGGGCCAGTAGATCTTTCTATGTGAAGGTCATTTGGACCACAGACATATTTTGGTCCATGTTTAAATCTGCGGAATACCATATTTGGAGTGGAGTGGAGCTGACAAACACAGAAACAATCAGAGTGAATCTGTGATTCGAACCCATGATCGTACTCTAAGGGACACAACTCTGCAAAGGGAACTGGCTAACTGCAGCCTTTAAAATTTGTTGCCCTTAACACAATAGCCCTACAGTCATAAACATTTTAAACATGTACTTTACAGCGCTGTTTTTTTAGATAGTAAGTATGAATTTTTAACCTTACAATGTTACATCGCCACATATGTTACAGAGCTCCAGATAACTTTTTGAGCAATTGAGTTTTTACTCAAGGGTTTCTATTTTCATTGGGTAACCAATATTTTTACACTCATCAATTCATCACTCTATTGGTTTTTTCCCAAAACAGTAAACATTTTGAGATTTAAAAATGAAATAATGTTTTAGATGTATATAACAGTTCTAAATATAGGCTTCACTTGGAAAGTAAATTAGCTAGTAATTGTGTTTCGGAAATTAGCTCTGTTGTACGCATGCTGGAAAAGCTTCACTGGGTATTTATGTGTGCTGTTTCAAAACAAATCAAAGGTAAGCAACGAAACAACTTAGTAACTCTCACAGCTTTTTATAATGAATAACCAACAGACACCATTGGTCACATCTAAAAAGTCTGGCGTTCATTTTGGACAAGTGGTTTATGCAAAATATCTATCATTTGGTGCAGTGACATTATAGTTTGATACCACACTGCGTCAACATTTCATTTCATAACATACTCCGGCTGTATTTTGTGTAGTCCAGACTGCTGAAGAACTGGAGAATAACAGCAGTATGGACAATCTACAGAGAGCAACTTTCTTCTATTGTCTCTGCAAACAACTGTTGCAGTTTTGTTACACATCTGTTGTGCGATCAGGATCAGAATTGGACAGTAAGTTGATGTCTATTTGACATCAACATTGGCTAAATAACTTAGCAGCTAGTAGGTGGTATATTCATAAGTTATTATTCATGTAATGTGTTTACAAAAAATGAAAGAATACATCAGTATGAAACAAACTATCACATGGTCATCTTATGTTCCTATAGGGCTTATTGCAGATAGATCTGTACTTCTGTTGCCATATTTATTTGTCATGAGACGTTACATCATTGATCTTATAAGATCAGTGAAATTTTATAAATAGTATGAGTACTCGTGGGCTAGAAAATCAAAACGTCTGATGTTTCGGGCATTGAAAGAAGATGAGTGGTCTCCTTTAGCTGTCAATTCTAATTTTAAGCAGAAATACACAAAATGACAGTTGGGATTGAAGAGACTTGTTGATGTAATCATGTATAACACAAATAATCAACTTTACCTCGGCTTCGATTTCGGCGATTCTTTGTAATATCGCACTCATTTTAACCTTTTAAAGCGATCAACACAATTTATTTCTGCCGTATTTTGCGAAAATATCACTCCACGTGATAAATATGGCGAACCGTGACCCGGAAGTTGTAATACTTGTTCCGGAAGTTGAGATAGGTTAGAAGTCATTTGAAAAATTTTCGAATTATGAATTGTGGGGTTCATGAGCCCCTAAGTATCGTTGTGCACATTAATGAAAGTATGATTACATTGTGCAAATAAGCCAAACGTATCATTAAGCGTCTACACTTATGCAAATAGATTTTTTTCCTAATCTTAACGGTTTGCGCATGCGCTAAATCCGGGCTTGTTGAAACATCTGAATGTTGTTCAAAACTGGGAGCTTTCGTTCTATCGTCTTTAAAATGTCTATTTAATCATTCTTTAGCTTTCCAAGTGTTTGTTTGTATAGTATTTCGACTTTTCATGCAATCATTTCTTCATTTGATCTAGTCAAAGTAACTTGTGGCCAGCAGTAATCCCAAACATCAGTAGCAAGACTTGAGGTAGGAAACTCGGTCTAAAATATTTTTGTTTTTGTGCGGTTGATGTCATGAATTAACAAATGTAGCAGCGAGTTATCAAAATTTGCTGCCCCATTCATGTGTTTTGTGCCTGATAATTTCAAATTATGTATTATGGTAAGGATTTCATGGCATGTTACGGAATTTTAGTGTCTTAGTCTGAAATTAGACAGCGTTTTGATGGTGCTTGAGTCAGCAGCATAATTGGTCACTCTTGACATGTTGTTTCCGTCAATACAGCAGTAAGCTACACGCGAAGTTTCCCATAGTAGCGTTTTTTTTGCCAGCCTTGAATAATATTCTATCAAACAAGTAGCTCAAATATGTTAAATAATGTCGTGGAGTCTGTTTCACTTGGACTTGTTTTACATGTTTGCTCATTTGCTTCAAGGCCAGTGTATTGTGTGCATTTGTCACAAAGAAGGCTATGACAAAATCACATTAAAAGAAGACTATTTTGAAAGATTTTGATAAAATGATTTCTAATTTTAGCACTATTGTATTTCCGTTTTAAAAAACTCCAATGTACAACACAACTACATCATTACTGAGTTGGACTAAACATTTGAAGCTCCCAGGTTCACAATAATTGTTTTCTTTTCATCGTTTAGCTCTTCGTTAACCAGTAATATGCTCTGCAATATTTGTGGACTTGCTTAGTCTTGTTGACATTTGAATAATGGCATGTGTAGACAGACATTTATCTTATTTTGATGGTTGGCTCAGATATGAGGATTCATGAGTTTCATATTCAAATCCTTCCATCACAATGCAGAACATTAACTAAGAAGCATCAACTATGAACACTGTACCTTTAATTAGACATCTCAGTACTTTCCAAGTTGTCAGATTCCTCAATCCATGTGTTCATTACATTGCTATGGTTTGACCCACAGTGATGCATAGAATGTTTATGTAGCCAATATTTATGAATTTTATTGTGACCACATGGAAATGGCATGCTCTATTAGCCTGACTTTGTTCAAGTGACTGCTAGACATGTAGAATTTATTTATGTTCATTGTGACCACTGATCTGAAATTTTGAGGACATGGAAATATATTTACTGAATATCAGGTTGTTTTTGACTGAGTATATCAAATAACTTAGTCCCTGTCAATAAATTTTCTAACTACATGTGAATTTAGGCTGTCAACAGTTTAGTAAAAACAGGCTCTTGGCCATTTTTACTGCTGTTACATCGAACCCCAGTACATACATCTTGTGGTTAATAGGTTAATAATATTCAAATATGACAAATCAATAGTATGATAAAACAGTGTTTTAGTGTTTCAATTGTTTTTGCTTGTGGTGGAACAAAAGAATACAAAAATCACTGCTAATAATGTAGTCTACTGGTCTATGTTATTTTTATGCAGCAATTATCAAGTATTCCCTGCAGAGTGACAGGATGAAAGAAATGCTTCAGAATAAAAATGGAGGAAAACAATTTTAAAAAGGGAAAATTGTTTGAATTTCTATTATGTGATTACAAAAAAAGGTTTCTTTATAATACTGATTATGACATGTCATTAATTTGATCACTGTCATTCAAAAAAGGTGCATCTTGCTCTGGGTGGGGTTGCTGGGAGTTTCTATCGAGATTGGACAACTTTTCAGCTACATCTACAAAACCAGATATGTTTTTATTTGAAACTATGAGCGTGAATTTTTTAAAAAGAAAAGCATCTTCCAACAATGTAATGTTTGTGGCAGGCGGGTTCTTTTTTAACAGTCTGAAGCACAAATCTTTTTTTCAAGTAGTTTTGGGGACAATTTATTTTTTTCAATAAAATCACAGCCGACATACATGGAGACTGGTTGTTTGCCGTTGATGGTGTGACATTGCTTTGGAAAATAAGAGATTTGATACCATTCTGAGAGTGAACATAGTTTTACCTTGACTTAAAAATGTGGAGGTTCAGGAACCCCCATGATTAATTTTGAGGGTCCTTACATGGGTAATATGAGGGTCCTGTAAGGTAAAGTGTAGTGTATGTTTACATTATTACTTTAGAGCCTGAAATGAATAAATGATCATGTGGACAGGTGGATGAAACGACAAGCCCAAAACTGCTCTTGATGAAAGGATCACTCAGGGTACTTGGGGTTATGTTTCCCGCGTTAGTTTTTTTCCACAGGACGACATGTCTTGATCTTACCGACATGTAATAGTATGACATTGTAAAAGAATTAAAACAAATTCAAAATTGATTAAAAAACAGCAGTTTGATTTATTCTGCCTCTCAGAAATCCATGTGCAGCCTGTCTTGCACGTGACAGGATATACAGGATTTATTTTCCCACTGAGAAATTTATTTCCCTCCAAGGCGGGAAACAGTATTTTATCAAGATCACATGGACCAATCGTTCCAACACGGAGGTGTGATAAGGAATATTATAGTGCATCCCCTTGGAGGCAGTATATTTTTTCTGTGTCAAGTTCTCTTCATTTGTGCATACTGGACATATAATTTTTGCATAATGGAATACCCTGGAGTGGAACTGTTAAGTGTTTTACATTGGTATAGTCTCATGTTAATAGTTGAAGTCGGAAGGCTGTCAACATCAACACATCACCTTTTTGCTTCATCTGAGTTCATTTCCTTGCAAACCATTATCTTGACCAATCAAATCAATGACCAAATTAAATGCCCTTGTGTTACTTTGTAATCATTAATTAGACAGTCCACCTTGCAAGGTTTATTTGTACTGGTGCATATTAATCATTAGACCGTTTTGTTTGTTGTTTGTATGCTGAAATTTGAGTATCAATCACTTGATCTTGGTATTAATAATTCTAAGGTACATGACTTAGTACATACCACAATACAGGAACATACGTTTTTGTAAATAACTACTGATTCTGGCCATCTGCTAGCGATCGATTAACAGACAGCAAGCTTTGTCCAACACATTACCTTAGCTAATGCTTTTCATCCCTCTAAGTGGCGACCATTTTAGTCAAAAGTTTGCTGATTTTACGAGCATAGGGTTCAAGGTGTCGATGTAAAGATCGTGGGGTCACATGTGGGTTAGGGAGATGTCCTATTTATTCATATTATGTTGTTACTGCACAAGTTCAGAAGCACTTCATAGTCCATGTTTAGATATTTTCTAATAACTTTGTGTATGTGCATGAATAATGATCATGATAGTTCACATATCCACTTCAGAAAGCATTTGGTACTGGCTGTATATATATACAGAAATCAAAATCTGTTTCATTAATTTATGAATCTGTAAAATTGTAACATATTTGATTGCCTGATCAACTGAAAGTGTGTAGGGTCACTTGAAAAGTAAATGTAAGCATGAAACCGGTAAAATCAACAATTTTTATGATTTTAAAATAACTCTTTTATTTTATGAAAGCTTATGTAAATAGAGTGCAAAGCACACTCAACCTCATGAAAATGCATATGTAAAACATGATCATGAATTTCTGCAATCTCTTCAACTTTCACTATTACTAAAAAATATTATCACAAATTTAGAGGTTGATTGCCATAACTAGGGACAAATGTGCACCACTATTAGTACTGTGATGCCAATATTTGGGCAAGCATTTTAAAGACGTTTTCATATGCTGGAAGACTTCATTCTAATTCTGTTTGAAATTTAGTGATTTGGTGTTCAAGATTTAAGCCTTGAGAGAAAAGACCTCAAGTGTGACCTTAGCTTTGAAAGGTCTGGCATTGAAAAGCTGGAATTTGTCAAAATGGATTTTCTAAAAGCAGATGCAAAAACAATTCCTAGGTTTGCCAATGAATTGACATGGAATCACTTGCAATTTATCTATTTTAATATAAATGCAAGTGGTATTATCATGTTTCATTGTCATCTTATAGAGGCAAACTTCAAAACCTCAATACTATATTGTGAATCTGGTTTTTTGAACTCACAAACATTTCAATATCTTGATAATTAGGGATATCATGATACAGTTTCTATCGCGATACTTAACTGGTACAGTTTTTGTGTTAATTTCTGCAGGTTCAATGTGGCCTGGCTGACAAGAGTTGTGACTCACATGACTTTATATATTCTTGCTCTAATAGTATTATGGTCAGATTTATCATTTTGTTTCATGTAGTTATCAAGCAGATGTTTTTGCAAATTGATACTGAATTAAAATAAACATTATTTATCGTATCAGTAGAAATACATTTGTAATTCATCTATTTGACACATGTATTGATAATGTTTTAGTTAAGGATGTTTGAAATTGTTTGTATTTTTTCAGTATGGATAAAGGCAAGCCTCGGTCTGGCAGTGGTGATGAGGATGATGTAATTGAGCAGGCACCAGTCAGGGCTGATACCCCTGGACCCTTGCCTCAATTTCAGTATGCACGGGTAAGCAGAATTTACAATTTTTAACATTATTTCAGTGCAATAAAAATGGTGGAGATTTCTACTTCTAACTGCTTGTATTGCTTGAATAATATTATCTACCGTGCCCAAAATGTCAATAAATAATTAAACAATAGTTGATTCATTCGTCAAAAGCTGTCAATCAACACATCGAGTTGCATACTTGCAACATTGCATGCGATCTCTCACTTTGCATAACTGATGCCTACATTGCTGAATGGAGCTTTGCATCATTGCAGTGAGAAACATTCTTCATCCCCGATCGGCAGAACAAGCAAAACATAAACACTTTGGTAGCACGAAAATCTCATTTCCTTTAAAACAGTGACCTACAACATCAATGTTTTTAAAACATATTTTTTGTCACTTAAATCACTCTAATAATCAACTGGGAAAAAACAATCGCAGGTAAAGTTTCAAGATGCAGACGAATTAACATTTTCTGGCTGATGCACAAGGCAAACACACACCACCTTCTGCAGAAATAATGAAATGACTTAATTATGTTAATTGTTGCTAATTAAACAAAAGACTGATCCTCAAATAATATAATATTATGAAAATATGATGGACTGTCAATACTAATTAACTAGAAAGTCAACAATATTTCCTTTGATATGGTACACACTACAGATAGAAATAGACAGCGAAATTGATGAAAGGACACTGTTTCATAAAATATCAGCAAGCTGTTACACCATTCACAACAGTCACCATTTAATGTCTTATCGCAATGAACATATTCAAATACAATCTAAACACATATTGAGAAAGTCTGATAACAGCAGATTTGTGTCTTGCATGCCAATGAAATAAACAGCTGGTTGTGGTAAACACTTCTGCTCAACAATCTATAATTGTACACGTGAATAATTCTACTAAAGGCGACAATGAACAGAAATACATAAGTATTAATGTGTTAGTGTTTTGTTTCATTAGACAATGCTCATTATCCAATAATATACACATTTTTTAATATGTGCAATTGAATAATTAGGTGTTCGAAAATAGGATATGTGAGCATTAATCTGTATAATCTTGTAACATTAACTGCATCATAATTCAAGGCACAATATCGCATCGCACTCCCCAGAATCTCCTTGCTTTGGACCAGGGGGAGATTTTTATCTCAGAAGTAAAAATTTCCAGGATAATCCTTATGTCCATGCTTCTTGCCGAAGGGGTCGACACCTATGACCTGTTTCTTGTGGCTTTGCTGACACATTACACATGCTTTAGCTGACAATCCATACTAAATACTGTTCAAAAGGGGGTTTCAAACCATTCTAAGTGACAGAATGAAGGGACCACATCTTCGAATTCACTCATTCTCACTTATGCACAGATGCAAATTCAGATATACAGTCAAGTCCCGTTAATCCGACATGGTTGGTTGCATATGATAATGTTGGATCAACGAGTATGTTGGATCAACGAGTATGTCGGATCAACGAGTATGTCGGATCAACGAGTATGTCAATTTAGTAGTATCAACGTTTGTGATTGAAAATCTGACAACTACACGATAGATAACAATACAAACATGTAAAACAAAATGATGAAAAAAATATTCATATTGTTATGTTAGCGGAATATGTTTTCTAATCATGCAACCTCTAAAGCTTAACAGAAAACAACTGTATGACTTATTCAAAATACTTTAAAAAGCATAGTCTGTAATGGAAGTCGCTAGTTTGAAACTGGTACAGCAAAGCTCAAGAAAGCTGCTTTCTTAGTGGCTAACATTGACTTTGTGTTAGTCATTTACTTGGTCTGTCAAAGTTCGTGAAAGGTTGTTCTGACGTGACCTGTAAGGGGATGTCCTCGGCGATAGCAAGAAGAACTTGTATCTGATTTTAATGAGACTGAGGTAATCTAAGCATGTGATTAATCCTGTTTTCTATATATAAAGTATTAATTGTTTATTGTTAGGCAAGTTTATCTCTGCAGCCGTTGTAACATGCAGTTACCAGCCGACTCATCCTGCATAAAAACACGGGCTGTGTACTCGAGGCAGATGACCATGGAGTATGCTGATCACTCCGTCAGATTAACGAGACTGATAAATGAATGATTTCGGTAATTTGTTGCAAATTATGTGTGTTAGAGTCGGCGTGCGAGACTGCCGGATTAACGAGTCTAAATAGCACTGATTTAATTGGTTCCCATCATTAGTGTCGGATTAATAAGTGTTGGATTAATGTTAGTAGAAGTGAATGATGAATATATGTTGTTTTAAGCCCGACAAAGTTAGTGAGTGAATATGGTTTTATGCTGCATTTAGCAATATTCCGGCAATATCATGGTGGGGGACACTAGAGATGGGCTTCACACATTGTACCCATGTGGGAATCGAACCGGGCCTTTGGTGTGAAGAGTGAACGCTTGAACCACTAGACTACCATAGCGCACCTCTCAGGTTTAACACGAACATGATGAAATAACCATCTCTTCAGTTGCGATTGCAACCCAGGGTAGGAGCTTGTAGATGCATGTGCATAGCACAGTCGTATTGTGCAATACTTTGGTTGTCTGTGAATTCATATGTTTTTATTTCTGTTGACTCAAGTGGAGTCAAGTGGAGAGTTGATTGATGAAGGGAACTAGCAGTCGTTTCCTGTTGTCAAGTTGTCCAGTTTCATAATAGGACCTATTCATAATGTTATTATGCCCATGCTGCATGGCAGTTGGTGATTTGACCTGATGAAGACACTACTTACAGGTCAATTTTCTAGCTTGATAGGTCACAGTGAAATATGTTTTTGATGAATAAAAAAACTCAAAGCTATCATTTGATTTGTTGAACCCACATTGTTTAGTCATTGATAGCACTTATTGCACTTCCTGGTCACAGTCAGACTTCACTTATAAGGTAAACAGAAGTAGAAATTGGCGTTAGTCCTATGGTCCTTGCCAAATTGCCCAATAGTTAAAGTATCACTAGGACTAGTAGAAATTTGCTATTTTTAGGGTTTTGCTATGTTATTATAAGGTCTAGTGGACTAAAATGTTAGTTGCTATCGCTGTAAACAGGTTAACAATTAAACTGAAAATAGCAATGCATCTACTGATTAATGTTTAATAATGGGGCCTATGAAGGCAGCATGTTGATGCCACCACAACATATACAGGGGAAATTGGCGACTGAAAATATGTGAATGAAATCAGCTTTTTATATTGTGTATCAAAAGTCTAAAGTGGAAATTTTTTCTCAAAAGCTTTTCAAGTCAGAGAAAAGACATTTGACACACTGATGTTACTGGTCATCATCTCAAATTACTTATAAAATTGGTGTCGTAAAGTCATTCTTTTTAGTGTTGACAGAAACTACTGAAGTTGCGTGAAAGATTACATGATTTTTCTAACTGATACTTGTCAAGACTGAGTGAGAATTGGTCCTGGAAATTATTTCTTTACAGAGTTACAGCCCTTGATCCATGTTATGTTGTTACTTTGTGCATAGCATCTGCAATGGCGACAAGTTTTTTTTAGAAATTACTGAAGTTAGCTTATCTAAGAAATACTTAACAAGACTAAGTTATTTTTCCAGAGAAGAGGCCTTTTGTGTGTATAAATTTCACATTTAATCATTTTTTCTGATGACATTAAGTAAAAAAATATTCACTGTTAAATATTTTTTTAATGTAAAGTTTACACATTATACAGCTTTTTCATCAAGAGGTCATTCACATGACCCAAAACTTAAGTTCATAAGTATATGAACAACACATTTAATGTTGCGTACGCTTTTCACGAAACTATATTCTTGAAATGACGTAAACACTGACAGACTTCTTCAACATTCCCGGGGAAAACCCTGGGATGTCCCCAGCACGAATAAGTGCAGAAGCATGGTTTCTCATCATTTCAACCCATTAATCTTGGACTAGGCATTTCAGCATACACTGGGATAAGTCGGAGTTTGATTGCATGCCTGTTTAAGAATATCCTCGCTACAACCCATATCGTAGCATATGACAGTCTACAGCAAACTATGAATTTACCTTTGTATCTATTTGACGCATCTTTATAATCACTTTTCAGTGATTGGCCAATTGATCAGGAATGACTAACACTTGTAATGACCCCAGGTTCATTAACAACTTCAGAAATCTCTCCCGTCACGTTTATTGTGTTGGCCATTTTGACATCTTGTACTTGATGTAAATGTATTACGACGCGCTGTCGTTGTGACTGACTTACTAAGGTAGTTCTTAACAGACCTGTCTCATCAGGTTATTATTCAAATACATTTGTTGTAAAGAAATGACAAAAGTTGTTCCTTAGAGCATGTTGAGCATACATTCGCTCAAGTCGCCTCTTGTTTTGAGAAACTATTTTATTCCGCAATACAGCTGCTTCTTGTATGGCTGTCAGGGTAAACATGAAGTCTCACATATTAAATATAATTGTGTACAGATCTAGGCTTACATATTAAATATAATTGTGTACAGATCTAGGCTTACATCATTTGAGGAAAAAATAGTGATATATTAAATTTTAAGAATTGACTTTCACTTGTGAGTTCATGGGAGCATGAACCTTCATAGAGTGAGGGCCGAATATTGTATGAAAGTCGTCTCAAGCTCCGACGTACATGCAGTTTGGCGTATACTCTAAGAAGGTTCATACTCCAGTGAACTCACACAAAGTGAAAGTCAGTTTTTAAATGAACCAAAAAAATCTAATGTTCCCCATGGTAGAGGATAGTGATAAAGTTGTTTTCTTGTTCATGTTAAATCTGCAGCAGGGCATCTCAGCGAATGGTCAGTAGACCAGTACAATGTTATTGGCATTAGGTGACTAGTACGAAACAGCCACGCATGCACATTGCAATATGAGTGCAAAATCTTAAACCCCATTTCACCCTGCCTCCTAGACATACATCTCTCTCGTCATTGCTCGTAGTATCAAACACAGGATTGTCAGGGCCCAGACTCAGTTATTTACAGACTGGCCGTCATATGGCTGGAATATGCCCATGATCCATGTTATATTACTTGGTGCACAGTCTGTGCACTGGGGACACGGTTTCTCAGACTACTGAAGTAACTTGAGTAAAAGTTTGCCTGCTTATCTAAGAGTAAGAGATAACTGTCAAGACTAAGAAAAAATTGGTTTCTAAAATTATTTCTTTACAGAGTTATGGCCCTTGATCCATGTTATTTTACTTGGTGCATGTACTGATGTTAGCTTAAATAAGAGATTCTTATCAAGACAGTTATTTTTTCCAGAGGAGGGACTTTATGTGTCTTAATTTCACATTTATTCATTTTTCTGATGACATAAAGCGGACCATGTGATTTTTTCTTCTTAAGCCTGTACATGACACTTTTTTATAGTTTATATTCACTACTATGTAAACAAACAAAATTCTGATTTGTCCCACGGTGGAGGATAGTGACACTGCTGTTTTCTTGTATGTGAATAATTTGTGGATGACTTTTGTTACAGGAGAAGTTGATGGAATTGGCCGAAACTTTCGGAGCCAGACTGAGACCTAAGTGCTTATTGAAGACGTTTGACAAGTAAGTCTCATGAGTTTTCTAGGCCACTCCTTTCACACATAGTTTGTACTTAGCGAGGACTGTTACCCAGATTAATAGCCCTATTGCTACCCTATTGAATGAAGTTGTCAAATTAAGTGTCATATTTTCTAAGCATAAAATGTAAACCTATACATTTTGAAAACATTTAAAGTTATCAGCTTTCTCAAGAGAATACTGCTTTGGTATTTGCAAATATCTAAACATGTCACTCTTTGTTATGATCAGTGCTGATGGCTTGTGGGACCCTGAAAAGTGGTCTCGCTCCTTTGGTGGTTACTCCACGGGGTCGAGGGAGAACTCACCCCTGACTATAGACCCTAGGGACAGGAAGAAGCAAATTGATCTGGACAGGGAACAGCTTATGAGAAGGAGAACCTCAGGTCAGTCAGTCAGTCAATATTGCTTAAACATTGAACAGATTCAGGTTCATGGAATTACAACAATGTCAATCTGTGTGACCAATCTCAATTTATTTCAGTCAGACTTCTTACATTAAAACTTAGTTAGTCACCCCCATTGATGTATCTTCCAACAGGCTCCATGGAAAATAACTTGTGTGTTTTTTAAGTTGAACTGAGGGTGTACAGGATACTTGGTGATTTTGATTTATTGATTATATGCAACATATTGTGTACATAGCTTCCACTTCAATATAGTAACAAGCTCAATCTCTTGTAATACATGTATTATTTATTTGTGACCTAACATTCTGAAAGTACAACTTTCCAACGCGCAAGTTGAACAGACAAGACACATGTATATTGTAGCAGACATGCATATAGCTGCAAACAACCCATAGTTAAACCATTATAATGACCTCATGCTAATGTTGTTGCAGTTGATTCTTGACCCAAGAACTCACTGGCCATTCGTGATGCAATTATGGGTCATGCAATATTAATAAGAAATTATATAGGGACCATTACTTGTTCTATGTTGGAGAAATCACTCAAATCTGTTGATTCCAGATTTCTCTATTAAAGGATACATGTACATATTGTTGTCCTGGAATTGTGGAGGCATGGGAGATAACTCCAGGCAGCTTCAGATATTTAAATGTCCAGTTATGAGGATGTGCTATAAGAAACTGAGGTGTCAAGTTACAGTGTTAATACTGTTTTGTTTTATTGTTTGTTTGTTTAGATCCTCGAGAGAGGCTGAAGGAAGAACGAGATGGAATTGTGTTGAGTCCTCAGCGGAGGAGTTTTGGTACAGGATGTCATGTGACCCAGACATCCTCCCTAGGGAGACAAGTGAGCTGTCCTGCAGACTTCAAGGACGGAGCAGACCGAGACAGGTGTGTGGACTATGTGTTGTAACCTTTCACAGAAATTAGTCATTCAGGGAGTAACTTCCCCATGGGATTTCCGGATAGGAGTATGTTATAAGAGGGGACTGATTGGATTGGTGTTCAGGCGTGGGTCACTTGATTCATTGTATGCCATCATACCTAAAGAGTATGGTACATTGCACTTAATACCAGTCACTGGTTTGTATGGTCCTGACTGTTATTCACAAGCTGCATTTACATAGCTGGAATGTGGGCCGACACAAACAAAAACCAAAAAACCCCAAAACATTGTGTAACTTAAAACAGTGTTTTGTTTTGGTAAATTCACTCTTTTAATCATGATCCTGTGGGTTTATTCTGATATTTTCCATCTGGACATGCCCCTGTAATGGCTTCCTTCGAAAACTAGAATTGAATGTAAAGGCAATTACTGAATCATGTTGACCCATCTCTTCTTAACATTGACCCATTATTTGAGGTTTGCTGTTAGTTTTATAGTTCTTGGACTGTTGTGTTAATTGAATAGTCTAAATTGTGTTCAGAATATGAACAGTTTGTGTCTGTGTACTTAGGCTCCATTGAAAAGCTAAAGAGTTCAGTGCAGGTGTAGAATATAATTTTGTTCCAGGGACAGAAGAGAAAGAAGAATTGGGAGTGGGCGGATCACTATTGACCGCGACCAAGGACGCGAGAGGGAGTACCGTGGTGTCAGAGACCGTTATGACAGAGATGACCGACGAGGATCTGGCAATCCCACAGATAGAACCTTTGAGAGGAGTGACCGCTATCATAGCAGCTCCTATGACAATAACCGAGTAAATATTATGAATTGTCTTGAGTGAATTCTTGCCCTCTGTTGTAACACAATTTGTTTCATAACTGGCAACCAGCTCGTGATTTCTGTGTAAGGGAAATAACTGCTATGTTTTTTATGAATTATCCCTCCTGCTGGTAATTGTATCTATTTCAATGTAAATTAACTTAGATATTGAATTTGGCTTCATTCACTTGGCTTCTGAAACAGCTAGGTGTTATATGAGTTGAGATACCTCCTGTGTTGAGTTAACCTGTTTTTGAGAGAAGACACATTCATGCAACAGACACTGCTATTTTTTTCAGTCCAACTACAACAGATTTTCACGAGACAGTAAGTAGTTTATTTTCTTTGGAGTTGGTCTTCTTCAAATACTCATCTTGGTAATGGGGAATCTTAGGTTATGGCATTCACTCGTCATGTTCTATTCCCCACCTGGAAAGCCCCTAATACCACTATTTGTATTACATCATAGACGTTAATTCCTGTTTGGGCTGTCAATCACACTATGAAATGTTTAGATTTTTCAACAGACGTCCTCTTCACTGCCAACATATCTAGTAGTTGTAAGGAAAACCCTACGCTTCGCAGGAAATGCAATTGCTCATCCCAAACCAGAATTTATGGCTATGATGTAATTGAGGTTGTATTCTTAGCATGAGACACAGTGATAACTATTATTTGATTTCTAGTGTCCCCTAAAAAATACTGACTGACTGACTCATGTTCAGATCATGTTGATGCTGATCTGTTTCTCAGTTACCTGTTGGGCCGAGGGACAGATTAGACCCTCAGTATGCTATGCTTGTTGTTCAAGATTAGATTAAGGATTAAGTGGCCACTACTGAGATGGAGTAGAGTTTTAGGGTAGATCAATACAAGGTGAATATTTGTGTATATGGTTGTCTGACCTGACTGGAAATTGCAGACCTCAATAGTGCAGACTATCTGTAGAAACATCTTGGGATACTTGTTCAGAATATGTCCCGAGTACCCAATACATGTTGGAAGTACATGAGGATCAGTTGGTTACCATGTGATCTGGCTGAAATTTTGCTTACACGTTTTCTTGGTTAATCTATCTGTGCCCTTAAATAACTATGTAACTTTATTATAGACCCATTTTTTAGCAAAGACATTGATTGAAACTAATGCTAAGGACTAACCTTCTTATCAGACCGAGGAAATAGACGCGGGCGATATGTGGAGGAAGAGGAACCAGAATGGTTCTCAGCTGGCCCCACCAGTCAATCTGACACCATTGAACTGCGAGGTTTTGAGAAAGAACCCGAGGAAGACACAGGGCATGGAGAAGGATTAATCATTGAGGAGGAAGAGTGTGGAGATGAAGCACCTGCTGAATCTAATGACAAAACAGGTATACCTCGTTCTTACAGGAACAGGATATTTGCAAACCAACATTACTCCATGAATGATTGGTTAATCCAGAATGGTTTTAATCAGGACTAAATCACTAGTAATGTAACCTTTCCAATTAACGAGGTATCGCTGTATAGGCTGTAACAGTATGTGACCTATGTATTTGTATGTTTGTTGAAGTTTTGACAGAAGTCTTAAACGTTTGCTGCCAACACACCATACCATATGTACGCTTTACACATAATTCTTGTAATTCTTTCAGGTATCAGTGTGGGTGATCGTAATGGAAGCCTAGAAACAAATGAGTCTAGTTCACCTGAAGTGAACCATGAAACTCGGCCCTCGCCCTCAAACTCGGCACTCTTTGACTTCAATGACTTCTTTAAAGTTAACAGCAGTCTTCTCATGGTAAGTTTCTTAAACGTGTTTGGTTAATATTTTGTCATGATTTGTTATAATATATATGATCCATTCAAAATGGCCATTTGATTTCACAGCATATGAGGGGGCACGGGTAGTCCAGTGTTCTAAGGCGCTGCGATTCGCTGTGCAGAGTTGCATCCCTTGGGCACGCCAGAAACCTATGATTGTGGGTTCGAATCCCGGTTCGCCCCGATTATGTTTCTAGGTTTGTCAGCACCATACCCGTGCTCGTGGGTTTCACCGAAGTGGTAAACGTCTGAGACCTGCATCACTTGGGGCTTTCCTCCTACATTAAGCTGACACGCCGTGATATAACTGGAATACTGTTAAGAGGTGTTACAGCCAACTCACTTGATAACTCACAACATACAAAGATGAATGAGTGAAGATAAATGAAGGAATATGTAGCACACTCTAGTAGGTACTTGCAGATTTTTCGCAGGTTACTAGAAATATCTGTTAATCACATGCTTAATGTTGCCTTTTCTAGGATGAGCAGACTGTTGAGCCAGATGTAAATGTCCAAGGCAGTCGATTCCAACAGTGGTTCCAACAGCAACAGCAACAGCAACTTGTGCATGGCCACAGCAAGGACAATAGTCGCAGGTCGTCAATCAATGAGGAGTTCAATTATTTGAATGGTAAGACTGCATTATTGCTGTTGCCGAAATTCATATGCATGTGCTGATAAGACAAAGGTCAAGGTTTCATAAGGACTCTTGTTGCACAGGGTTGTGGGATAGCTTAGTGCTTAAAGAGTTCACTCCTCACGTCGATGACCTGGGCTCGATTCCCGACATGGGTACAATGTGTAAAGCCCATTTCCAGTGTCCCCCGCCTTGATATTGCTGAAATATTGCTAGAAGCTGCGTAAAACCGATACTCATTCACTTACTCTTTTTGCACAAGTCTGCATAACTTGAAAAGTTGGCAAATGTCTAAGAAATTGCATCGAAAATTATCAGATGTGTTCTGAGGAATTAGACTTTGTTTTCATTCGACACGTCCATTTTTCTAAATTAAGACAACACTATGTAGAGGTAAGACAAAATGTCAAAATTGATTTTGCTGATGTTAGTTAATACACTATAAATATGTGGTAAGAGTGTCATTGGTCACCGACATGCTGAGTAAGCTTTTTACTCATTAGTTCCTAATCTTTCAAGTGTAGGGATGATGAAAGGTTATGAACACACAATGCCATTTAGAAAGTGGTCAGCTGTAACAAATGTTATATTTGGCCGCAGTGTTTGAATGGGTTAGATCGCTGACTTTGTGTGCTGGCGATTAGGTTCCTCACTCTGGCAGTGTGGGTTCGAATCCCAGATGGGTCTCAACCCCGAAAAGTACTAGAGTCTGTACATGGCTAAAAATGTTAACATTTCTAACAAAAGGTTAGTTGTGAGTCATATGAACAATTCCAAGAATATTATGTAAATATTTGATATTTCCGGTAGGCCAAAAAGTGCTCAATTCACACTTTTTCCTTTCACAAAAACAAATGTTTCTTATTGATACATATTTATTAGGTCTTACTTTATTAATCATTACTCTTGTTTGACAAAAATGTACCCATTATTATTAGCATGACTATGCCATAAATTATCTATTTTTAGAAATATTCAAATATTCGAATTTCTACCTAATTACCTAATAAATGGTGATAAATCATTGCATGTGACGAGAGATCTAAGTTTGGAGAGTGAGACTGATGTGTGTGTATTTGTAGACATTATTGACGGATCGCGGAGCCCGGTGATCCCCTCGCCCCCACCAGCCCCGGCCCATATATACGACGGGAAGCCAGGCAACTTCTACCAGCAGTATGCCATGACCATGGAAGAGAAACAAGCACACTTGGAAGCAATGAATCAGAGGAAGAACAGTCCCAATAACCCTCTTCTCAATGCCCTCTTCATGAACAGTGGACACATGGACAAATCTAACACTCGTAAGTCCTGCATTGACTACCTTGTTGCTACAACGGACCTGGGGGTTCTGGGGAGGGTCACCAAAACAGTTGCTAGGGGAGGGTAGTAAAATGTAGTACACATATTTGGGAAGGGTCCTGAAAAACTGGACATGTTCTTATGGAATATAAAGTGCTTAACATTTCATCTTTTTAGGGTAGGTCATCCCAAAATATGACCGACATTAGGGGAGGGTCATTATTGTCCCCCGCCACGAAGTGGGGCAAGGGATATAGGAACGGAGTTTGTCCATCCTGCTATCCTTTTCTCAAAATATAATTTAAAAACTAAGTCAGAGCAATGAAATTTTACATACTGATGTTCATGATGTTACTGGTCATCATCTCTAATGAGTTCTAAAATTGGTGCCGTAAATTCATTTTTTAAAGAGTTATGGCCTTTGCTCAGTGGCTTTCAACTTCGTGCATACTGCGTGAAATGGGGCCCAGTTTTCTTAGAAAACTACGGAAATTACTTTGATGAAAGTTTTGCATGATTATGGATATTTAAGAGATGCTTGTCAAGACTGAGTGAAAAGTCAATTATTTTTATCTGCCTGGCATATATAGTCTACACATCTGTTTGTCCACCCTTCTCTTACGTACATAATCATTTTTATTTCCAGAGCATATCTCGAAAACTGTTCATTATTTTTCAACAAAACTTGGCAGATATATCAAACAGATCCTGAAGTGGTGCATTTTGTTGTTGGGTTGGGGGTAGGTGTGGTTTCTTGAGCACAACTTGTTGAAAACTGTGAAAAGACTTTTCATCCAAACCTGGAACATGTATTAACCAAGGGCTGAAGTGGTACCTTTTGCTGTTTCGGAATTTTTCGAAACTTAATTCTTCCCTATTTCCATGGAAGCAAGTTAAACTAAAAAAATGACCAGAAACCACTGAAGTTAGTTGAATGAAAGTTTGCATTCTTATCTAAGAGATACATGTGAAGACTCAATTCGAAAATTGGTGCCGTAAATTATTTCTTTACAGAGTTATGGCCCTTGATCCATGTTATTTTTACTTGGTACATGTGCTGAAGTTAGTTTATCTCAGTGGTACTTATTCATACTTTGTGTCTATTTATTTCCCATTTAATCTTTTTTACTGATGACATGAAGCAGCCAAAGTGCCTATCTCTCCTTAAAGGGGCACTGATCTAACGCCATTCCCCGGACTGGTTGTTGCCTTTGTTATTGTTTTTTCCCCCGTGAGTACCCGGATGATACACAACGCAACTGAGCGTGACCAGAGACTGGGCTACCGTCTGCAAGGACAGCTAAATAAACTTGGAGGCAATATTTGTTTTACGCATTTTTGCATAAACGCTGATTGGTTAACTGTGATCTATAAAGATTCGACAAAGGGCGCATGTTAAATAATTTCTTCAGTCTAAACAAACAGACAAAAAGAACGGCGGAGCTCATCGGAAGTCGTCATTTGGAAATACCCCAGATGGTTATAGTTTAATACTAAAAAAAGTATCCATGCAGTGAAAGCATTTTCGGATTTCGGATTGTGTAATACGATTACTACTCCCTTGTTGTCATACACGTTTTCTCGGATAACCCTACACTTGTGTATTTGTCGTCATTCACTTGATACTCAGTTAATGAATTTATTACGGGTACAATTAGTGGTAGCACCACTTAGATTACCTGACAAAGGTTCTCATTTGGCATTTATTGTGTCTGGGGTAATTATTCAATCTAAATCCAGGTTTGAAGTGAGGTTATGTAATATGCACGTGGCAGCCCAGCAAGAGATGAATGATCAGTTGATTTACATTTTTTTGTAAATCAACGGATCGTTCCTAGTCATCAAAGGATTAACAGAAAATGCGTTGATTGATTAATCACTGTTATCTTGCACAGTGGATATGTCAAAAGTGAGTGTTTACATGTCTAGGTTTACTAAAACAAAGGGAATACACTCATATCATGGCGTGAAGTGCCGATGTGAAAACAACATACAATTTGTTCAAAGGGTTAACTGATAATACGTTGATTGGTTGCTCATTGTTATCAAACTCAATGGTTTTTTTAGGAACCGTCGACGTAATGAAAATAGTTGTCACGTGGCCTTTCTCAGCCGACCCTTGAGACTTGACACCCGAAACGATATATATCTTTTAGAATATTTGATAGTTACAGAGACACGTGACATCGAATAAGTTATTTTGTATAGCTGCAGACGAGTGGGATATTATTCCTTTGTGTGGATATTCACGGATACATTCCTCGAATAAGGAAGCTGCCTATTTATACACATAAATTTGGTAAGTTGTAATTATGGTATTTGCATTTTGTTTTCCTTCATTTGAAAAAAATATACACACTATAAAAAAAGCAATGCTCAGGTGAAATATTTACTTTGTGTTGCAAGTCAAAATAGTGTAAACGAAAATCGCAAAATTAACAAGCAAGTGACTTATCAAAACTTCGTCACCATTACCGATGCTACCCACAAAGATGCCTACATTTCCTTATTATCTCGGAAACTGTATTTCATTTTGTTGATCAATGTGACCATACGCTCTTATTACTACCGGTATCCATAAAAGTGACTAATGCGCTTACGAATGGCGCAACAGAGGTCACGAGCTAGTCTAGATTTCTGCTCTACATCCGGGTACTCACTGGGAAAAAACAATAACAAAGGCAACAACCAGTCCCGGGGAATTGAGTTAGATCAGTGCCCCTTTATGGCCTATGAAGACTCTCTTATTTATAGTTTATATTCACTACTATATGAACAAACAAGTTTGTAATGTGCCCCATGGCGAGGGATAGTGATAACGCTGTTTTCAGCACATTAGTGACCATCCATCCCAAATGCTTTAACATTGTTTCAGTCTTGCTTAGATGCTCACTCTGCACTATGAAAGGATACTTTACTATTTATTTCAGCTGTGAACAGTGGTAACTTCAGCACCCAGGATGCTGAAGCTCAGCTGAAGGCTATGTTGTTCCGAGGCCGTGATTCCAACTCCTCCAGTGGAACTGCCAGTCCAGCTGTTATGGGTGGAGCTTCGCGGAAAGTGAAGACATTGGCAGAACTTGAGGCAGACTTCCATCAAGGCAGTCCCACACATCACATGAGCCCAATACAACATCAGAACCACCAACAGCATCAACATCAGCAGCAGCAGCAGCCGCCGCAACCCCACCAACATCAGCAACATCCACAGCAGCATCTACAGCAACATCACCCGCAACACCCTCAGCAGCACCCACAGCAGCACCCTCCGCAACATGTACAGCAACACCCACAGCAACATCCACAACAGGTACAGCAACACCCACAGCATCATCCACAACAGGTACAGCAACACCCACAACATGTACAGCAACACCCACAACACATACAACAACACCCACAACACGTACAGCAACATCACCCTCAACACACCTCTCAGCATACCCCTCAACAGCACCCTCAGCATGACCATCACCATCACCAGCATCAACACCAGCATCAGTCACCACAGGAGACAAAGACTGGTGATGACGGGGATTTGACAGCTTTCAACAAACTCCTGAGTATGATGCAGGCAGGAGCTGCAGCCGCAGTTGGACAGCATCTACTGCAGCAGCAACAGCAGCAGCAACAGGCGCCACCACCACCGCCACAGGAACCACCCAAACATGTTCAGGTCTGTCTGAGTTAGCCTCTGTGGGAACTACAGAGCAGTATGGGTTCACAGTGTCTTGTGCCTGTCAAAGAAAGGCATTTAGAATGAGAACTAGACAGTCAAAATGACCAAGTCTTGAGAGTAGACCTGTTTGACGTAATGAGTTCACATGGTTTTCTTCTGGGAACTGTTTTTATGCTCCAGGCTCAGTGTGCAGTGATGTGACTGAGATGCTGCTGACTGAAGCCTCGATCTCATTTAGTCTGTGACTTTAACCATGTCAGCAGTCCATAATGTTCCCATATGATGAAAATCTACTGAAAATAATACTGAAGTTTTGGTACAGATTTCATAGAGCAGTTCTGTATTTTGCTGGTTTCTCATTAAAGAAAAGTGCAGTTTGTTTAAGAGTTTAAAAGTGCATTCCTTTGTTTAAACATCTTTCATTAAATGAAGTGCAAGTAGATATCCTTTTCATGATCATGTTCTTGTGTGAGCAGCACTCATGCTAGGTTGATAATGGCTACCATTGTTCACTGTTATCATGTGGCTATGTATGACAGATGGGTGGTCAAATGATGATGACCCCTGACGGACGTTCAATGTCCCCACTTCAACAACAGCTTCACAATCTCCAGCTGCATAATAACAATAATGACTTCCTGCAGGTGAGGAGAGCAGCGGTTAGTAATGGTTTATTCAGTTTTCTTCCAGCCCACACTTTGGTTCTTCCTTTGTTTTACAGACAGGCTCAAAGATGATAGGACAAATTGAAAAAATATGTTAATAAACTTCATTTTACTGGTTAAGTCAAGTGAAAATAAAATATGATTTAGAAAAATGTTTGGAGAGTACTTACTAATTCCAAATAAATGTCTATGTATAATTTGCAAATGTAATTGTGTGAGTTGCTTGCATTAACTGTTGACATTTAAAATGTTGGTTAACATGAATGTGATCTGTCTTTTGTTCATGTTAACAGTGGTTAATAAAATCTGTAAAACTTAGGAAAAACAAAAGTGTGGCCTTTAGTTGATACAGTGTATCCCCATTACCCCGAGTCGAAGCTGAGTTGAAACTCCAGCCAGTGATGTTTCCAGTGAACATAGATCCAGTTAAACGAATCTGGCTGCAGAGTAATGTATGTGTGCATGTGGCCCAGCCGCAATTGTCTGAAAGGCTGAGAGTTATGAATTAACAGGATCCAGTGATGGTTATTTATGTCATATAAGTATGTATTAAAATGTGAAATTCTGTGGAATAAGCAAAAGCAAATGGGAGTTCACTGTGTTTGATTTTAGAATTACAAGTTTAAATTGTGTTATTTGAAAACAAAACATTCCGTTCTTGAGTGTCTTATACTCTGTAATGTTCATGTTGTTTCAAGAGTTCAATTTGTTTCTTTTTTGCATACTTTGTATCCAAGCGAGTATCACGTTCCCACCATACACTAAACACCATCAATAATAAGTCATATCAGCTACATCAAAATGATATCATAAATGGTAAAGTAACTTTGATCAGGATGCGTGTTGTTTTCATATTTATTGATGTTTGATGCCTCTTTCTTTCAGGCATTGATGAGGAACAAAGAGCAACAGCTTCACATCCAACAACAAACTCTCCAGCAAATGCAACGTCAGCCCCCACCCCAGCCACCCCCCACCCACACTCAACCCCAGCAACCCCCCCAACCCATGATCCCTCCCCCTCAACCCCAGACACCACGGGCTATTACTCAAGACCCTATACTTAACTTCATTCAACAGAATCCAACCATCATCACCAAGCCACCTTCCCCCTCCCCGACTATCCCCACCCTCATGGCCAACCCCTCCACCCCACGTGTAGTCTCGCCTGCCCCACAGTCCCTACCCCCCAACCTGCTGCCCAAACAGGTGCAGACACCACAGCAGATTTCAGGAGCAAAGATTCCGTCACCCATCAGTAAGTTGCTCCAGTTCTTATTGTCTGCAGACCTGCTTTTAGTTTGAATAAACAATGCTATGTAGAAAGTTGTCAAATGTAACAAATGTTATAAATGTTATATTTGGGATAACTCTATCTTAGTAAAGTATAGATTCAAGTATTTTGGGGGGTTGAGTACCATCAAAAGTTGTGTCACTGAACTTTAACATGTAACAAAGTCACTGTTTGTTGGTTCTCAGTTGTTCATGTTTCAAGTGAAAACTCAGCAAGAAAAACTTTCAAGGGATTTTTCTGTTGCAGTGTTTAGTCAACAGCCACCAATGCACCTGAGTGCTCCTTCGCCAATCCACCCCGCACAACTCGCCCGATCTCTCGCTAGTCATCCTCTCACAGCCAATACTCTAACTGTAAGTCAAGGTTACAGCTGTGTTCTCCGATCATTGCATCATAATTCTTTTAAGTTATATTATCACTGGTAGATCTGGGAGAAAATGTGTGTACATCGGATTGCTTTTTTTGGCTTAGTTTACACGACAAATACACATGGTAATTTTAAGTCTGTACAATGCAATTGAAATGGTTAATCATCACACCTCGTCATGTTTTATTGCAAATTTCATTTTTCTCCTGTTCGTTCAACTGAAGCAGTACAATGTACTTTTTGACTGCAGATAATTCTCTGTCTTTTGTTTCCTCCAAAATACTGCATCCCCATGAGAGCGGTGCACATTATGCTAGAACACCATATACTAAAAGAAAACCTATTAATGAAAGATGAACCCGATATAGATGTATGTCATTTTGAATTTTTTACTACTCCGAAATTGCTCCAATAGCATTTCCGTGACTATAAAGAACACAAGTGCAGTGTTCCTAGTCATCTGATGTGATGTAATGTGTTGTAGACGGCCTCGGCCAACATTCGCCCCCAGAGTGTTGCTCGTGTACCAAGCCCCCAGGAGCTGATAGCTCACACCCAGGCCATCATGCAGTCGGCTCTCATCAAGAAACAGTTGGAGGATCAGAAAGAGCGATTCCTTAAGAAACAGCAGGAGAGGTACGAGCAGTTGAACAACAGCAGGGCAAGGAATCAGTCACTTGCTAAGTAGAAAGATTTACAAGCATATATTTCTCAGATTTTTCATTTCCATGTTTTCAAAATCCAAACATCAAATGAAATGAAACTGAAGACTTGTTTAATATTTTACACAGTCTAATAAAATATGGTTTCAAGTTCAAAATAAGAAGAATGGATTAGTGTTTGGACTTGAAAATATTATCTTTGTCCAGTCTCTACCAAATGTTTATCTGTGGATAGATCAGCTGGTATCAGACCAGTAGCACTTCTACACTACTACACTTTTGATAGGGACAGTTTTCTTTCCAAGATACACACAAATTATACATCTAAAAAAAGTTAAGGATCACCCGATCAGAGAGACAAGGTTGATAGTTTGTTGTCATACCCCAACGGCATTGACCGTCACTTAGAATTTCAGGGATAGATACAGCATCTAGTCTGTTAGTCACAGACTCCTAAAATTCAAGAGGGACTAGTTTTTGTCTAAAAATCTAGTTATTGTACATAGACCACTTATCTGGTATGAGCTGAAGAATAGTTGAATTAGGATATGATATCAATTGCTGGATTGTCTGGTCCAGATTTGGTTACTTTCAGGCCGCTGTCATACAAGTGAAATAATGTCATGCTCTGTGTTAAGGAACAAGCAAACTGTTGACCACAACATCATGTATTGCCTGACTGCAATGTTTCAGTAGAGAACACACCATGTATTGCGATGTTTCAGTAGAGAACACACCATGTATTGCAATGTTTCAGCAGAGAACACACTATGTATTGCAATGTTTCAGCAGAGAACACACTATGTATTGCAATGTTTCAGCAGAGAACACACCATGTATTGCAATGTTTCAGCAGAGAACACACCATGTATTGCAATGTTTCAGTAGAGAACACACCATGTATTGCAATGTTTCAGTAGAGAACACACCATGTATTGCAATGTTTCAGCAGAGAACACACCACGTATTGCAATGTTTCAGTAGAGAACACACCATGTATTGCAATGTTTCAGCAGAGAATACACCATGTATTGCAATGTTTCAGCAGAGAACACACCACGTATTGCAATGTTTCAGTAGAGAACACACCATGTATTGCAATGTTTCAGCAGAGAATACACAATGTATTGCAATGTTTCAGCAGAGAACACACCATGTATTGCAATGTTTCAGTAGAGAACACACTATGTATTGCAATGTTTCAGCAGAGAACACACCATGTATTGCAATGTTTCAGTAGAGAACACACCATGTATTGCAATGTTTGAGCAGAGAACACACCATGTATTGCAGTGTTTCAGTAGAGAACACACCATGTATTGCAATGTTTCAGTAGAGAACACACCATGTATTGCAATGTTTCAGTAGAGAACACACCATGTATTGCAATGTTTCAGCAGAGAACACACCATGTATTGCAATGTTTCAGCAGAGAACACACCATGTATTGCAATGTTTCAGCAGAGAACACACCATGTATTGCAATGTTTCAGTAGAGAACACACTATGTATTGCCTGACTGCAATGTTTCAGAGCCCGTTCTCCCAACCAGAACAGAGCCAATCCTTCTCCCATGCCAACCACACCTACAGCTGCGAACCAGGGCAAAGTAAGTGAAACCTTTCTTACTGTTTTGTCTGAAAATGAAAATTTGTTTGCTACGCTATTTTGTTCATGTCATACTTGAATATCATATTGGTCACAACAGCATTTAATGCTACAATTTGTTAAAGGCAGCATTCCCTTTTAGTACAGATACACTAAGTTACGCTCAGTTTATAATTTATGTTGCTAGTATGGTCATGTCTGATAGACCCGAGACCGAGACCCTTGCAATTACAAGGAAGAGTGTTACAAACTGTGGTTATTGTAGAATTAAGTAAGTATTCTCTTGTCTGAAGTCTTACCATGTACTCATGCATTTCTTCTTTTAAACTGGACCCGTGAAAATCCAGGGTAGAATAGATCTTCAGCAACCCATGCTTGCCGTAAAAGGTGACAGCTTGTCGTTAGAGCCGACTAACGGGATCGGGTGGTCAGGCTTGCTGACTTGATGATGCATGTCATTGGTCCCAATTGCGTAGATCGATGCTCAATATGTCAATCACATGATTGTCTGATCCAGACTTGATAATTTTCAAACTGCCGTCATATAGCTGGAATATTGCTGAAAGCAGCGTTAAACAACAAACAAACAAAAAATAATCTTTTCATCTGCCATATTTGGCAATCATAAGTTAGCCCCTAGGCTGACATGTGTTGCCAGACAGTGTGTAAGTATTCTGCTGTATTTCCAGTCCACCATGTCTGCAGCATTCACCCCGACATCTGTCATCAGGAAGATGCACTCTGACCGAGCCAGTGAGAAGGAAAAGAGCACAAAAGACATTGACCATGGTGACCATTATAATCTGCTTTCCATTATAAAATAAGAATAACTTTTATGTTACGGTCAATGCCTATACTCAGGCAATATGTGTATTGACAAATTCACTCAGGCAATATATATTCATATTGCCTGAAAAATAATAATTTTTTAATTTTATCATTCATTTAATTTTGATTTAGTTTGATTTTATGAAGATTAAAGTAACTTCTCTAAGTAAAATTAAAAATGTTTCCACAATGAATTGATTGGTTCTTCAAACATGAAAGAATACTACAGTCCTTTTTTATGTTACATAACATGCAGTTCATTTACAGAGCATACAGAATATATTGTGAACAAATATATGACTAAGATTACAGTATTATTGTTTGCACATAATTTTCCCATTGCCTGCGTGAATCAGTCAATATTCATATTGCATGATTATGAACATTGCCTGTAATATACAGAAAAGAAAAACATTCTACTTAAGTTTTACAACTTTATGATCTTGTTGCTTGTGTGGTTCACACAAGTATCTTTTGTTATGGTTTTGTACCAATTGTGTCTCCTGATAAATGTTTCCTTGCAGACACGAATATTGATATTACTACCATCAGGTACATCTTAGAAATACTGTCTCTTATTGATCAACATATCGGATCAAATGTTCAGGAAATGATTACCTCTTATTCATACATCCTTCATTTGAGAATGGCACAAGATCTCAGTTGCATCGGTTAAGCTGCCAAAACCTATGATAATGGGTTTGAATGCCAGATTCACCCTTACTATGTTTCTGGATTTGTCACCAACAATTTGATAAATGTCTAAGACCTGCATCGCTTCAAGCTTTGCTCAACCGCCCTTATGGTAGAGCATCTGCTCAGAAAGCTGAAAGTCGAGGGTTTAATCCCCGTCTGTGTGATACCAAAAGATGTTAAAAGATGGTACTTGTTGTTACCCTGCCTGGCACTCAGCATTAAGGGCTCAAACTAGGACTGGTCGGCTCGGAGTCAGTATGCTGTGTCTGAGTGGGGTATTCATGTTAAACTGAGGCAATATGTGTCGGTGGGCTAGCACTATAAAAACTGCACACGCACACATGCACGTCGCTATGTAAGTGCAATAATCTTGAACGTGACATTAAACCCTATTTCACCTCACCTTACCTCAAGCTTTATGCTGTGATACAGCCAAAATACTGCTGTGAGTGGCAATAAAACAACTCGCTAACTCACTCCTTATTTGATGTTTGCCAGATGACCTTGATGGGAATCCACCAGATGGCGCTAATGACTCGCACTCATCTGACAAATACCACTCTGAGAAGCGGGCAAGACAAGATGCAGAGGATATTGCTTCTCTGCCAGGCATCGACTTTAACGCTGAACCCAACCAGCCCATTACCAGTCTGGAAGAAAAGGTAACCATCTCATCATTCAGGACATTGTCTAGAGTGTCAAAAGTCATAACATTGAAACTAGTTCTAGTTGATGCCAAAGCTAGTAGTTGTGATGTAGATGGCGAGAGGGTAGCCTAGGGAGTGGTGGTGTTAGCACAATAAAACTGGGTTTGATTCCACCCCAGTGTGTGAGAAGCCATTCTTTGTGCCTAACTTAAAATTGCGGTAGTATTTAAATGTTAAGGAAAGAAAGACTCCACTTTCATACTACATCCAATGACAATAATATTTATTCTTCTTTAACCCTCTACAGCTCTTCTTCTTTGTTTTGCCTCAATCACCTCTATTATACTTCTTGGGTTTTCTGGGTTGTAATTGATCCTCTATGTTGGATTTTAAGAGGCGTACTACACCAGTGACCCAGATTTGATCCTCCACATGGGTATAGTGTGTGGTGCCTGTTTCTGGAATATTGCTAAAAATGGCGTTAATCCTTACTCACTCACTCTAGTAAAAGACGTTCAAATGGATCATGTGGTCAGACTGAGTGTCCTTGTACCCTGGCGATGTGGATCTTTGTTCACTGGATTGTCTGGTCCAGACTCAAAATAATTTACAGGCCGCAGTCATATAGCTGGAATATTGCAGAGTGTTGTGTAAAACAACACACAAAACAAACAAACATGCTTTTGTTTATGTTTACATTATGTACAATTATTGTTGAATTCTGGTGATACGCTCTTTGTAGCTGAAGTTGGCTGGCATCAGTGGTCAGTCTGGCAACAAGTCAACCCCCATCCTGGGTCAGGGTGACAAGTCATCCCGCCCCGTGGTGGGCCAGGGCATGATGCAGGGCGGTGTTCCCATACAAGTGCAGACTGTGGCCAACTCTACACCAGTACCAGGAAGGCCCATTGTCAAAGGTGAGACTCAGCCTGGAATATCGGAGTTGTCCCACACTGGAAGGTTTTGAAGGTGACACACTTGTCTGTGGGAACCTGTAGTTATCAAGGCCATTGGCTTGTAATGTTGAAAACATGGGTTCGCCTCCCCATATGGGGACAATGTGTGAAGACCTTTCTCGGTGTATTGCTGTAAAATTGCTGTAAGCGGCGTAAAACCCTACTCATTCACTCACTCATGGCCTCAATGAGATATTCATCTAACATTAGTCAGGAAATAGATCAGAATGTGTCTAAATGCCTTAACTATATTAGTCATGGTTTTACATGTAAAATGTTTTTTAAAAATTGTGTATTTTTTTATTATTATATTGTTTTGTATTTTCTACAACAGAGTAGAATTGGATGAAATAATCGTTTATGTCATTTACATTTAACTTTTGGGGTAAGTGACAGTACAGTCGATGTGATTAACAAATATTTGAAATAAAGTGGTCTTTAGTTATGACAATCTTGACTATATCCAGTGTTGTATAATGGTGCCTTCAACGTAATCTTGCTTGCCTAGGAACAGTTTTACCCCAGACACCTGCCAGTACACCCAGTCAGTTCCGCCCCCTCACTGGAGGCCCCGGGGCTGCATCCACGCCTGTTCGACCCGCTGACGGTGGCCAGAGGGCGATTGTCGGATCCTCGAACCTGGCTGCTCTGGACATGGCCAAGGTGCTGGAGCAGCAACAGCGAATACAGCAACAGCAATCAGCAGCAGCAGCTGCAGCGGCAGCAGCACGCCAGGTTGTGAACACCCCGCTAGCTGGGCGCCCAGTTGGTGTCGGCTCAAACGCTCCCTTCGGTATCCCCATCACAGGACGTATGCCAGTACAGTCAAACGTGGCCCCACCCAACGTACATGCAGCCGGGGCAGCCAATGCGCTGCTCATGCAGCAGATGATGCAGCAAAGTACAGCGGCTGCTGCTAGAGGTATGTGACAGGTGGAAACCGCGTCTGTGGGAGTATGAGTTGAAATACGGTTGATATAGCGATCAGCGTGTCCGCTTTCCGGTTCCGGAGCAGAACTCCTAAACCGTTGTATATTTCTTGTTTGGCTATACAGATCAGTCTAGTGGTGAACTGGTGCCTTTGATTATTTCAGGTTTGGGTTTTTTGGTGTGTTTTTTTCCATGATGACAAGTTGGACATATATTGAAAACGAGGGAAGTGCAGAACTCCAAAACTGTTGGAATATTTCTGGATGATACTTGCTAAACAGATCTGTTCTGTGGTTAACTGGTGCCTTTAGATGATTGGGGATGTTGAAAAATACTGAACAGCGTTATATTTTTCTTCACTGAATTGAAGGTATCCAATGGCAATGAACCAAAAGTGGGGTATATGTAGCCAAACTCTGTTTCCAAATTTTACCAGACCAGGGAGATATGTCATCTCATGATGACTCTTGTTCCCCTTGCTAATGACATAAACAAGTATGTCATTCTCGTTGGTTCGACTTAAGTGTCCCACATGAAAAACTATACTAGCCTAAATATGATGCCAAATCCACTCTAGGTCATGATAGGTAGGTATCAACGAAAAAAGTAAATGTACGTGTTGACCATATTAATGTAGACAAATAGGGCTGTCAGGAAAGTTATGTCACATATAATCACAAAAAAGGATGAGGTATAACATTTTGTTTAAAATTATCACACTTATAGCGGCATGCATGGACGTATGTGTGGTTGCGCTTGTAGTAGTCCAGACTAATGTTTTATGGTGCTAGCCCCTTGAGATACCATGCTGCAATCTATCTCCTTAATGCCGAGCACTGTTTAAAGGGACAAGTACCATGTTTTACATCTTTTGGTATGACGTCAGGTGAACTTCAGAACATTGGTACTAATTCTATGATTTCATTCCCACAAGTTTTCTGTGAAGTTGATTCCACTTTATCCGTCTCCCCTAGGCCTGAACCTAGGCCCACTGAGCCAGATCAACCAGCTGAATCAGCTCGCAGCAATCCAGCAGGCCCAGCAGGCCCAGCAGCGGATGGTGGACCCCCGCCTCCAGGGCGTGCGCTACCCCGGCATTGTGCCCCAGATGATGAACCCACGCAGCACTGCCGGAACCAACATGGGCCTGGGGGTGACTGGCAACCCCGCCATCAACGCTGTCCTCGGCAGAGCCCTCTCCCCACAGATCCTACCTGGAGGGGGGCAGAAACTGAGTGAGTTCATGCTCTGGTTAAGCAAACATTATGGTGATCTTACTGTCTCGGCATTCATTACAGATTACTTTGGATTTCAGTTACATGTAATGACATGGATTTTGGTGTTGTTAATGGTTGTCGTTTGTCTGAAACAATATTCACTCACTCACTTTACATGTTAGCTTGTGTTAAGGCTAATATGGCAGAACATGGTGAAACCGATTGATTTGATTTTGCGTGAAACTAAACTGTTCAAGTCATGTAAGCTGTACAGTGAAATATGTCATGCAGTTATCTGCCTGAAATATGGGAGCAACATTGCTGAATGCCCTCACTTAAATGTTGCAGGTGTGAACGGCCCGCTATCTCCTAACCTGTCATGTACTAGTCCTGCCCAGTTCATCAACAGTCAAGCGGCTCTCAATGGCAACAACAACATAACCAAGACATCCACAGCGTCTGACCCCAACATCCTCAAGTGGTTCAGCTCGGACGTCCTGAAGAATCACATGCCGACCATGCCCCCTCTCCCAACGCAAGGACAGAAAGTCCTGACGTTGGATGACCTGGAGGGAACTTAGCTCACCAGTCCTGTGTTGACGTTGCTTTGTTATCTTCCATGTGGGTGTGGCTTGGTCCAAGCCAGCTGTGGCTGTTCAAGGAAGCACCTGTAAATTGTTTTGTCGTTTGGTTTGTCATTTGTAAAAAAAAAGATGTGCTATGACTCTTCGGTTATTGAAATTGGTCTTATTTATTATTATGTTGAGTGATGAGCATCACATGTAAATAGATACGATGTACTTTCAGTTGGTTTCTTCAGTTCAAGTTTTCTGCTGGTGTGCTGATGGTGTTTTGTTTCCTGTGAGGACAAGAGGCAGGTTTTTGTGAATGTGAGGTATAGTTATATATGGATAATAAAGTATGAGTTTTGCCACAAGTTACTTTGGTCACATCATTGTCATCATATGTGAAATGTTCATCTGGTTACTCTCATTTTTCTCATTGCTCTTTGTTCCATGTTAATTTAAGTTTCAGTGTTAGAATTTTGCTACCCAATGTATGTGTGCATGTTTGTGCCAGGAGAGATTTGTCCTGGATTGCGGTTTGAAAGGGTATATGGAATGTTTTTTCCCAGTTTCAATGTTTAACATCTTTATTGTCTATTGTGAATGTGTATGAATTTCTCTGTGTAAATATATATACATATGTAAATCTGTTTTGTGTAGTGCCGACCATGTCAGCGTTCATGTTCAGAGTCCTTAACCTTTTTGTGTCCTTGACCATGTTGTGTTTGATGTAGGTGTTTGTGTGATCTATGTGCCCTGGTAATGTGGTATATTTTGTTTGTATTGAAACTTGGTGCCCTATAGTTTTGTGGTAATTTCAGTCATGCGAATGTTTTTGACATATTCACTTCCTTTTCTGTTTAGTATTTATCGTCAGATCATTTACATCAGTGTGCTATTGTTACGTGTCATTGTAGCCCGTTAGTTCATTCCAACTCTTTGTTATACACAAACACAGCTTCTTTTCTTGTATATTGTGCAAACATGAGACTTCTATCTGCTTCATTCTGCCCTAGTGCTGTTGAGTCTGTACATATCTGTAACACTGCCATGTGAATACACGCTTCTCTTACCTAGGCATAGTGCTGGCTGGTTGTAGTGGGTGGGTGACATTCATTAGCAAGTCTAGACAGGACCGTGGTGAGTGACTGACTGATTGCTGTATACTGAGTGATATGAAGAGAGAACGAGAGAGTGGACATATATTTTTGTATAAATGATGGTAAGGGTGGATTTTCTTGGAAGCTCCTTGAGAGCAGTTGTACCTATTTTCAGAGAAATTTATTTGGCTGGAGAGGAGAGGTCAGTGCTCCCAGTGCTTGGACCTTCTGCAAGTAGATTCTGCATCGGCAAAAATGAGCTGACTTGGCCAAAGAAACAGGTGTATATTATGTGCTTAAGTATTGTGAGAACAGTGTTGGGCATACCGTAGAAGTTTACATGTTTATCTTCAACCTGCACCAGTCTTGTGTTAAGTGATCACACACCTTTGTGAATAGAACTTGATCTTATCTATTGTGTCCGTGTATATACTTCCTTCTCGCCAACTGCTAGAACAGGTCCTGATGGAGTGTTCCTCTTGAATAGGAGCAACTGTATTCCAAAGATTACTTATCGCATGTCCACCTGACTTGGTAGTGCTTGAGGTGTCGAGGATGGACACGCCTTGTTTGGAGATCACATGACCGGATCAAATTAACAATGAATGCTACATAAAATGAGTCCTTTTGTTCTTGGCATATCAATCATTTCTGCTCATAAAATGTTCCTCGTCTTCAAATCATATCGTATGTTGTGAACAATTTTTGCTCCTCGTACTTTTTTTTCGTAAATGCAGCATTCAATGTTATTTCTTTGTCATGACATTGTTACAATTAATGTTCCACAACTGCACCGCCTATAGTAGGTTGTTGTGCCATGTGGGTTAGAATAAACTATTACTTCATTTCCTGGCCATACCACAGCATTTTGCGCCTACAGTTGTCCAGTTGTAGTTACTGGTAGCATCTGCTCCATCTGTTTACGGTTACTTTCTTTAACAACTAGCTTTTGGAAAACAGAATTGCCTGACACTCTTTCATAGACATTGGTAATGTTACTTGGAGACTGTTTTCTATGACATCTTTCTTAAAACATACAATATTTATTGAATTGTGTTACTATTAAGTTACTATTATTTTTTCATCCTTAGATTCTGAATTCTATATTTTAAAATTGTATTCTTGAAACTGTTGGAAGTTAAGAGATATTTGGTTCATGTACACTTCTCTTTCCCGGTGAATATTGAATTGATGTTATTTTTTAAGTTAAGTCATTTCTTTCACTTGAAGGGGATCATTTTAACAGTCAACTCCACACCTTTTCATGTAAATTGATCTCTAAGGTGAAATGTATTGCTGCTGTTGAACTGTTGGCAAGTCACATACTTCATAGTATGGGAGTATATTTTCAAGCTGTCCATGCATATCATCAACTCCTTTTTCAAAATCCATAACGCCCATCCAGCTGATCAAATTGGGACAAATGTACAGATGGTTTGTGATTCCTGCTATTTAATCTGCCAGAGACAGGTTCTGTTTTCCAAAAGTCTTCATCAGTATTACCTGTTTTGTGGGACACCTATATACGTAGAAGTTGGCGTGCCTGCAGTAGCTGATGCTGCAACTGTAGGCGTGTGGCCATTGTTGTCAATGTTCTAGCCGTCACTTGAACTGAGTGTTCCCAAAGATAATTCCACAGTGCTCATGCTTGGCTGGTAATCTTTTTCAAAATATGTGGCCCTTTCAAATATAACTTTCTGCAAGCTTGGATACAAGGTACTAACAGAGGGTTTTATTTGAAGGTGTACATGTTCCCACCTACCTCGTGATTTGTAAATTTCCTGTAGATTTCTTGAAGGTTATCTAGAATTATTTTTTCTTTTCTTTCTGTTGTCTTGTAATGATTCCATTACAGTTTCTCTACCAGTCTCTGCCTGAGCACTATGGCGAGGAATTCAAAACAAGCACTTAAATATTCTCTTTAACATGCAATTTCCACACACATTGTGTTAGTTGAGCTAACATGGACATTTTGACATGTATTAGGATCTGTGGATATTAAAATGAGCAACTGTTACTCCAATGTGAAGAGTTTATTTACGTGCTTGCTCCGTCGTTTCTTTTCTCACTGTACATGATATTGTTACTGTCCTTGAGAAAAAAAATTGAGAATGTAATGTTTGGAGGAGCCTTACTCTGTAAAGAGTTTGGCTTCGACAAAAAAAACAAAAAGATAAATAAAAATGATGAAATAATAACTCCTTTTCTGTCTTCTCATAGTTACCTGGAAAACCAGGTCCATATTTTAGTATTCATTGCACATTGTGAATTTTGAATGAGGAAAATGATGATTACGATTTACATTTCATGAAGATTTTGGTTCATCTTGTCCAAAAGCAAGTGTTTGACTCCATACTTGAGTTATAAGTGTATGGTGCACACACAAAACCAGCGTGATCAAGATTTGGGCAGGTTCATCAGTTGCTTGAGAAAACATTGTGTTAATAGAACACTGAACAATAATAAATATAAAATAATTTATTACAAAGATGATATGGCTGCAATGACTGTACAATGAAAATCATACATGTACAAACAATATACAAATACATACTATATGTAAATTTACATTTTCTCTAGAATAGGGACGGAACTCGATCACAATCTCTTGAAAACTAACTCCAGTTACTTTATATCCTCTATGCAATCAAAAATGATTTCATGATTAAGAAAAGCAGTTTGAAATGGAATGCTTTGAACTGGCAGTGGAGATAAGGAACCCCAAAGACATGGACAGGTGTTAAAAAATTGTATGTGTGATAAAAAATCTCCCCTGAAATTAGAACCAAGGGCGGGTAACCATAAAGTAGCCAATGATGAAAAAGACGGCCACTAGTGAGAAGGCGAATGTGTACATGGGTGGGTCAGCTCCATAGCTTTTGGTGATGGGGTACAGCAGCTGAGACCAACATGTGTCATATTTACACACAGTCTGTTCCAAGTCTTCGTAGTATCGGGCACATGTGTCGGTAGTGCAGGATGGATCTTTGGAAGTGTAGAATCTGTAAACAAAAAGAGTCTTACTTCAACATTTTGTAAAAAGAGTATAAACAAATATCTTTATCGTTACCAATAGCCGCCAAGCAACAACATCTCAATTTATGTTATCAAACAAAGCCTGCAGAATCAGTCTCTCAGTTGGATGTCACGATATTTCTGTTGCTGTAAAGTTTCAGCAATTTAGTTGTTTGCAGCTATTATAAAACCAATGAATTTCATTTGACGTTAATATTATCTGATCATGGGACTTTATATGACCTTAATATATAATCTCCAACACTCCACTGGGGGCAGGGGTGGTCCAGTTGTCTAAGGCACCACGATTGGTTGCATCCCTTGGGCACGCCAGAAATCTATGATTGTGGGTTCGAATCGGTTCACCCCGATTATGTCTCTAGATTTGTCAGCACCATACCCATGCTCGTGGGTTTCACCGAAGTGGTAAACGTTTGAGACCTGCATCACTTCGGGCTTTCCTCCCACATTAAGCTGACACGCTGCGATATAACTGGAATACTGTTAAAAGCAGTGTTAAAATCCAACTCACTCACTCCAACACTCCTGTGGGAGTGGGTCAAATGCTGCCTTGTCCATGTCTGTCTAATGAGTGGAGTAAAGCCTGAATGACACACAGCCCAGACATTTACCAGTTCAGTGGAACCAACAAGCATGACTAAGGGATGTAACTCTGAGTTTGATGACTTCTCCATATTGGGTTGTCATTAAAAACGATGACAATATACCCCATTTGCTCACTTTTGACAAATTCTGGAAAGCTTTTCATACACAAGTGTTCGTATGATCCAAAACTGAATGTGTTTCTTTTCTTTTAACATCTGCAGTTTGGGACTTACCCCATCAGTCTGACTAAATGTGAAAAAAGGACCAAAAATGTCTTGGATTTTAATACTAACAAAATAAAGCACCCCATCCCTAGATTCCATAACCACAGCGGCATACCTCAAGCACCACATCCCTAGACTCCATAACCACAGCGGCATACCTCAAGCACCCCATCCCTAGACTCCATAACCACAGCGGCATACCTCAAGCACCCCATCCCTAGATTCCATAACCACAGCGGCATACCTCTAGCATCCCATCCCTAGATTCCATAACCACAGCGGCATACCTCAAGCACCACATCCCTAGACTCCATAACCACAGCGGCATACCTCAAGCACCACATCCCTAGATTCCATAACCACAGCAGCATACCTCTAGCATCCCATCCCTAGATTCCATAACCACAGCGGCATACCTCAAGCACCACATCCCTAGATTCCATAACCACAGCAGCATACCTCTAGCATCCCATCCCTAGATTCCATAACCACAGCGGCATACCTCAAGCACCCCATCCCTAGACTCCATAACCACAGCGGCATACCTCAAGCACCCCATCCCTAGATTCCATAACCACAGCGGCATACCTCTAGCATCCCATCCCTAGATTCCATAACCACAGCGGCATACCTCAAGCACCACATCCCTAGACTCCATAACCACAGCGGCATACCTCAAGCACCACATCCCTAGATTCCATAACCACAGCAGCATACCTCTAGCATCCCATCCCTAGATTCCATAACCACAGCGGCATACCTCAAGCACCCCATCCTTAGACTCCATAACCACAGCGGCATACCTCAAGCACCCCATCCCTAGATTCCATAACCACAGCGGCATACCTCTAGCATCCCATCCCTAGATTCCATAACCACAGCGGCATACCTCAAGCACCACATCCCTAGACTCCATAACCACAGCGGCATACCTCAAGCACCACATCCCTAGATTCCATAACCACAGCAGCATACCTCTAGCATCCCATCCCTAGATTCCATAACCACAGCGGCATACCTCAAGCACCACATCCCTAGATTCCATAACCACAGCGGCATACCTCAAGCACCACATCCCTAGACTCCATAACCACAGCGGCATACCTCAAGCACCACATCCCTAGACTCCATAACCACAGCGGCATACCTCAAGCACACCATCCCTAGATTCCATAACCACAGCAGCATACCTCAAGCACCCCATCCCTAGATATCATAACCACAGCGGCATACCTCAAGCACCCCATCCCTAGATTCCACAACCACAGCGGCATACCTCAAGCACCACATCCCTAGATTCCATAACCACAGCGGCATACCTCAAGCACCCCATCCCTAGACTCCATAACCACAGCGGCATACCTCAAGCACCCCATCCCTAGACTCCATAACCACAGCGGCATACCTCAAGGACCCCCATCCCTAGATTCCATAACCACAGCGGCATACCTCAAGCACCACATCCCCAGATTCCATAACCACAGCGGCATACCTCAAGCACCACATCCCTAGATTCCATAACCACAGTGGCATACCTCAAGCACCCCATCCCTAGACTCCATAACCACAGCGGCATACCTCAAGCACCCCATCCCTAGATTCCATAACCACAGCGGCATACCTCAAGCACCACATCCCTAGATTCCATAACCACAGCAGCATACCTCAAGCACCCCATCCCTAGACTCCATAACCACAGCGGCATACCTCAAGCACTCCCTTCTAACACTGCCTCTGTTGTGGATGTCATTCAACAATCAGAATACAGTCATCTAGCAATCCTGATACTCATGGGTTACCACGTGAACATCACCTACTTGATTCTAGGTTCTGGCACGGAGGCTGGGACCTTGACGAAGGTGACGGAGCTGGTCAGGGTGAAGGTCTGCACGTACTGACTGCTGACCCGACAGCGACCCGAGTCCGCGCCGCTGCACTGCATCCTCCAGTCTGTCTTGGTGAAGCTGCAACACGCACAGCTTCAGGCTCAAACATCTCCCAGGCAAGGGAGTTTACGGACTATAACAGTCCAGTTTCCACCTTTCCCCAGCTAGGACAGAATTATGGAGTTATATTTTGGCTAACGAGTCTATACATAGTCCAATCAAAATCTCGAAACAAAGTTTAACATCTAATTCGTAAACTGCAGATTTCGGTCGATTGCAGGATTTACAAAGCATGTGTACTGTCAAATTAGTGTCAACTTATATATTCAAAGTTTTTTGTGTATTATTTTAATCAATTTGCTCACTTGAATTGATTCACTTAGTGAAGAAGGACCCATTTTATTACAAAAAAAGGTCTTGATGATTGATCAGATCGTCTTCACTGGGCGCCGCCATTTTGTTCGAAGCAAATCAAGTGCTGTGAGAGGTGGAATCTGATTGGTCATTAGGAGGGACATAGAAGGGACATAACTCGTAATAGACACTGGTGGCACAATGATCCAACCCAGAAATTCCAACCTCGTTCGGCCAGGGTGGTAACTGGACTTTTACAGTTACCTAACTCTCTTGCCTCGGGAAGATGGGTTCAAACTGCCTCCAGTCCTTATGGTCATCAACGAGTGGAAGATTATGGATCAAGTTTTACTGAGGGGATTTTTCAAAAAGAATTTGAAAACCTCCTGCAGTAAGTTGTCCACTTTGTCTTGTTACACAATGGGAATGTCTTGAGTGTTTTCTCATAATGAAGACAAAATGTTTTGCTGTTGTGGTCTGTGCCTGACAACCAGGAATATTTCCTCTGCAAGACTTCAGTTTAGAAATAAGATAAGATAAGATAAGATATATGGATGAACAACTGTTTATCACGGTGTATGTTCTAACATCGTTATCAAAACTAAACCTTACTGGTAATGATAATTTCATACAGACAATTTCACATAGGGCACTAATATCGGTGAGTTGATACAATACTTAAACCTGGTCTGAGCCTATATGATGGATTTAGGGTAATACAACGCGTGACCTGGTACATCATACACTGTAGGTCATTCCCCTCACCGATAGCTCCCTCAATTCACCAACCACACCCCTTGACTCGCTGACCACCTCCCTTGACTCACTGCCCACTCCCCTTGACTCACTGGTCACTCCCCTTGACTCACTGGTCACTCCCCTTGACTCACTGGTCACTCCCCTTGACTCACTGGTCACTCCCTTGACTCACTGGTCACTCCCCTTGACTCACTGGTCACTCCCCTTGACTCACTGGTCACTCCCCTTGACTCACTGCCCACTCCCCTTGACTCACTGCCCACTCCCCTTGACTCACTGCCCACTCCCCTTGACTCACTTGTCACTCCCCTTGACTCACTGGTCACTCCCCTTGACTCACTGGTCACTCCCCTTGACTCACTGGTCACTCCCCTTGACTCACTGCCCACTCCCCTTAACTCACTGGTCACTCCCCTTGACTCACTGCCCACTCCCCTTGACTCACTGCCCACTCCCCTTGACTCACTGCCCACTCCCCTTAACTCACTGGTCACTCCCTGTGACTCACTGGTCACTCCCTGTGACTCACTGCCCACTCCCCTTGACTCACTGCCCACTCCCCTTAACTCACTGGTCACTCCCTGTGACTCACTGGTCACTCCCCTTGACTCACTGCCCACTCCCCTTAACTCACTGGTCACTCCCCTTAACTCACTGGTCACTCCCTGTGACTCACTGGTCACTCCCCTTGACTCACTGCCCACTCCCCTTAACTCACTGGTCACTCCCTGTGACTCACTGGTCACTCCCCTTGACTCACTGCCCACTCCCCTTGACTCACTGGTCACTCCCCTTAACTCACTTGTCACTCCCCTTGACTCACTGCCCACTCCCCTTGACTCACTGGTCACTCCCCTTGACTCACTGCCCATTCCCCTTGACTCACTGCCCACTCCCCTTGACTCACTGGTCACTCCCCTTAACTCACTGGTCACTCCCCTTGACTCACTGCCCACTCCCCTTGACTCACAGGTCACTCCCCTTGACTCACTGCCCACTCCCCTTGACTCACTGGTCACTCCCCTTGACTCACTGCCCACTCCCCTTGACTCACTGCCCACTCCCCTTAACTCACTGGTCACTCCCTGTGACTCACTGGTCACTCCCCTTGACTCACTGCCCACTCCCCTTAACTCACTGGTCACTCCCCTTAACTCACTGGTCACTCCCTGTGACTCACTGGTCACTCCCCTTGACTCACTGCCCACTCCCCTTAACTCACTGGTCACTCCCTGTGACTCACTGGTCACTCCCCTTGACTCACTGCCCACTCCCCTTGACTCACTGGTCACTCCCCTTAACTCACTTGTCACTCCCCTTGACTCGCTGACCACCTCCCTTGACTCACTGCCCACTCCCCTTGACTCACTGGTCACTCCCCTTAACTCGCTGCCCACTCCCCATGACTCACTGGTCACTCCCCTTGACTCGCTGACCACCTCCCTTGACTCACTGCCCACTCCCCTTGACTCACTGGTCACTCCCCTTGACTCACTGCCCACTCCCCTTGACTCACTGCCCACTCCCCTTGACTCACTGGTCACTCCCCTTGACTCACTGCCCATTCCCCTTGACTCACTGCCCACTCCCCTTGACTCACTGGTCACTCCCCTTAACTCACTGGTCACTCCCCTTGACTCACTGCCCACTCCCCTTGACTCACTGCCCACTCCCCTTGACTCACTGGTCACTCCCCTTGACTCACTGCCCACTCCCCTTGACTCACTGGTCACTCCCCTTAAGTCACTTGTCACTCCCCTTGACTCACTGCCCACTCCCCTTGACTCACTGGTCACTCCCCTTGACTCACTGGTCACTCCCCTTGACTCACTGCCCACTCCCCTTGACTCACTGCCCACTCCCCTTGACTCACTGCCCACTCCCCTTGACTCACTGCCCACTCCCCTTAACTCACTGGTCACTCCCCTTGACTCACTGCCCACTCCCCTTGACTCACTGGTCACTCCCCTTGACTCACTGCCCACTCCCCTTGACTCACTGGTCACTCCCCTTGACTCACTGGTCACTCCCCTTAACTCACTTGCCACTCCCCTTGACTCACTGCCCACTCCCCTTGACTCACTGCCCACTCCCCTTGACTCACTGGTCACTCCCCTTGACTCACTGGTCATTCCCCTTGACTCACTGCCCACTCCCCTTGACTCACTGGTCACTCCCCTTGACTCACTGCCCACTCCCCTTAACTCACTGGTCACTCCCCTTAACTCGCTGCCCACTCCCCATGACTCACTGGTCACTCCCCTTGACTCGCTGACCACCTCCCTTGACTCACTGCCCACTCCCCTTGACTCACTGGTCACTCCCCTTGACTCACTGCCCACTCCCCTTGACTCACTGGTCACTCCCCTTGACTCACTGCCCACTCCCCTTGACTCACTGCCCACTCCCCTTGACTCACTGGTCACTCCCCTTAACTCACTTGTCACTCCCCTTGACTCGCTGACCACCTCCCTTGACTCACTGCCCACTCCCCTTGACTCACTGGTCACTCCCCTTAACTCGCTGCCCACTCCCCATGACTCACTGGTCACTCCCCTTGACTCGCTGACCACCTCCCTTGACTCACTGCCCACTCCCCTTGACTCACTGGTCACTCCCCTTGACTCACTGCCCACTCCCCTTGACTCACTGCCCACTCCCCTTGACTCACTGGTCACTCCCCTTGACTCACTGCCCATTCCCCTTGACTCACTGCCCACTCCCCTTGACTCACTGGTCACTCCCCTTAACTCACTGGTCACTCCCCTTGACTCACTGCCCACTCCCCTTGACTCACTGCCCACTCCCCTTGACTCACTGGTCACTCCCCTTGACTCACTGCCCACTCCCCTTGACTCACTGGTCACTCCCCTTAAGTCACTTGTCACTCCCCTTGACTCACTGCCCACTCCCCTTGACTCACTGGTCACTCCCCTTGACTCACTGGTCACTCCCCTTGACTCACTGCCCACTCCCCTTGACTCACTGCCCACTCCCCTTGACTCACTGCCCACTCCCCTTGACTCACTGCCCACTCCCCTTAACTCACTGGTCACTCCCCTTGACTCACTGCCCACTCCCCTTGACTCACTGGTCACTCCCCTTGACTCACTGCCCACTCCCCTTGACTCACTGGTCACTCCCCTTGACTCACTGGTCACTCCCCTTAACTCACTTGCCACTCCCCTTGACTCACTGCCCACTCCCCTTGACTCACTGCCCACTCCCCTTGACTCACTGGTCACTCCCCTTGACTCACTGGTCATTCCCCTTGACTCACTGCCCACTCCCCTTGACTCACAGGTCACTCCCCTTGACTCACTGCCCACTCCCCTTGACTCACTGGTCACTCCCCTTGACTCACTGCCCACTCCCCTTGACTCACTGGTCACTCCCCTTGACTCACTGGTCACTCCCCTTGACTCACTGGTCACTCCCCTTGACTCACTTGTCACTCCCCTTGACTCACTGCCCACTCCCCTTGACTCACTGGTCACTCCCCTTGACTCACTGGTCATTCCCCTTGACTCACTGCCCACTCCCCTTGACTCACAGGTCACTCCCCTTGACTCACTGCCCACTCCCCTTGACTCACTGGTCACTCCCCTTGACTCACTGGTCACTCCCCTTGACTCACTGGTCACTCCCCTTGACTCACTGCGCCATGACTCACTGCCCACTCCCCTTGACTCACAGGGTGCTGTTGTACAAAGCAATCGAAATGCTAGGGCGATCATAACTCCAGTACCATAACATAGACTTACTGACAGTCGTAGCGCTAAGGTTGTTTTGTAGAATGGCACTCAGGACACAGTAGCAGAAGACAGTGTTTTACATGGTTACCTGACTCGAGCTCCGACCACCTCCCTGATGGGGTAGCCATTCACCTGTCCCGTCTCCCCATACATGACCACCAGATTCACTCCACTGGTGATGTTGGCGCAGACCCCCCTCACGTTGTCTATCGGCATGTACACATCCTCGGTGGTGTTGCCGGGTGTCGTGCTGTTGTCAGTGGTAGTCTCATTCAGGATGGGAATGTCTCTAGGAGCGGAGGTCAAGACAGTTGATCATGTGGCTTCAGATCACAACAGTAAGGCAACACTGCTTCAACTTTTAGGTTTACACATCAACCAGCAATGGCTAAAGTATGAGGATACTTCAAACATTTTGTAGTTTTGTTTAAAAAATGATAACCCTTTATCAGAATTTTGACAGAGCAATTCGATTTTAGCTAAGGCTTAAAAATAAAAGAATTGGTTCTTAGGCAATGTTTTATGAAAATATAGTGCAGGCGAGCGGTGTCTTTTGTTGTTGTTGTTGTCCAAACTAGTATGTAACCAATAAACACTTGTGTACAATCAACCTGGGAAAGGGCCTCCTTACATAAATGTATTCCTTGATGAATAAGATACTGGAATACAGTATATGACTCTTGTTGGACTCGGAATATTTAAAGATTTTTAATTTATTTTTTTTAAATGGAAATAAAAACCAAACGTGCGACGAACTTGATAATGATGCGGGCGGTGCCTGAGAACCAAGACTATTTTTTTTAGCCTAAAAAGCATCACACATTACCAAATATGAAATAAAGGTTGGTCTGTGCTCCAAAACAGTGTCGGCATGACGAGGAAATGATGAAGAGACACAGATCACAGAAGAGCATGTGTGCAGTGCTGACAGGGCAAAGATAATGACTTATGTCAAATTTGTCTTTTGAACACTGACCAGAAGCGGATCCTGGCATGACTAAGGGACACAATTCACTGATATTGTTGTTCCCTCCCCATAACTGAAGTAAGTATGCTAGTACTTCCCCCAACTTCCTCAGACGCTGCCCATGGGGAGTCCAGCAACCTGTGTTGGTTGTACAGGATGACTTAGTCGATCAGGTAGTCAGTCTCGGTCACTTGGTTGCCTGTCATTGTTTCCTGACGGAAATTGTTGCTCACAACATCGATCACTGGATCATCTGGTACAGACTGCTGAGTGTGGCGTTAATTCAGACGCTGACTACACATGGACTCACCTGAGAACCGCCACCCACATTGTTGAATCAAAGGGGTCATTGTAACCTTGACGACCAATCCAGTCGGAGGGCATCAACACACTCAGATGATTCAGGACCAACTGTCTACAACACAAACACAGTGATGACAACAACAGACATAAAACTACAGTTAGACATCAATCAGGTTCAGCCGCTGTTTTGAAAAGCCACCAATGATTTGTTTGTTGTTTATCTATTTTCCAGTAATGGTAATGGTTTAGCTTTAAAATCCTTTCAATACATGATTGGTTGGTTGGCTGATTGGCTGGTTTGTTGTTTAACGCCGCAGTCAGCAATATTCCAGCTATATGTAAATAATCAAGTCTGGACCAGACAATCCATTGATTGATATCACGACCATCGATCCACCAAACTGGGATACAATGACATGCATCAACCAAATCAGCGAGCCTGACCACCTGATCCCCTTAGTTGCCTCTTACAACAAGCGTAGTCACCTTTTGCGGCAAGCATGGGTTGCTGAAGACCTATTCTACCCTGGATCTTCACGGGCCTTCAATACATGAACACACACAGTGCCATTTAGAAAGTGGTCAAATGTAACAGGCACCTAATTGCCAGCACACAAAGTTAGCGATCTAACCCACTCAGCCATCGAGGCTAGACTACCAGTTGTCGGACTCCATTTTGTTGAAGCCTTGGTGGCTGAGTGGGTTAGATCGCTAACTTTGTGTGCTGGCGATTAGGAGCCTCACTCCTAGGACTAGGATTTGTACTTTACAAAGAAAGTGTTATCCCAAATATAACATTTGTTACCTTTCAATACAGATGAGTTGTTGAAAATATAAAATCACAGTATCTAACATGAACCATTTGGTTGTTGATATTAACAGATCTATTGGTCAGATTGGTCAGCTATTGGTCAGATTGCAGAAGAACTTTCAGTGGGTTATGACATGGATGTGAGTATTACTTTGTTTGTTTGTTTGTTTGTTGTTTAACGCCGTTCTCAGCAATATTCCAGCTATATGACAGCAGTCTGTAAAATAATCGAGTCTGGGCCAGACAATCCAGTGATTGACATCATGAGCATCGACCCACACAATTGGGATCGATGGCATGTATCAACCAAGTCAGCGAGCCTGACCACCCGATCCTGTAAGTCGCCTTTTACGACAAGCATAGTCGCCTTTTACGGCAAGTATGGGTTGCTGAAGACCCCGGAATCTTCACGGGTCTTACTGGAGGTCTGTGCAGTTGTTGATGCGGTCGATGTTGAGCCTCAGGTTGCAGCTGGCCAGTATGTCCTCACCAAAGGTCAGAGCTCGTCGGGTCGCAGAGTAGCACAGACCATCGGCACCTGCAGGTGAAAGTGAATACTGATGATCTAAATACACTCTCTTCACAGAAGAATAGTGGTACTACATGCACCATGAGAAGTTCAACAATTTGAGAGTTGCAAAGGTTGCACTATGTTCGTCATGTCACAAATGTCACAGGAAGGGAGTGAATGAATGTTTAACTCTGCAGTCGATATGTTGTTACATGGCAGCATATTTTATTGTTGAACAATGATTGTAACTGTTACATTGTTTCTGTTGGGATTCGATAGACGGTCATTGCATTGGACAGTGATCAATCGTCAGGAAGGTAAACTTCTGGTCCTGTATATGCGGATGGTGATAGAATGTTACCGAAATTTTGGTAATGTTTTATGTGGTGAGGGCACAGTATGGAAATTTGCAGTAACTTGTTAGGCTGTATATATAGTGTGACAAGAGCTTGTTTAAGTATCTCTCACATGTTTCATCGCTTTGGAAGCAGCTTTCATGTGAGAATCGAACATCATCCCTGATTCCCTGCCTAGCCCATCTCGGAAGCTTGACCACTGTTGCCGCTGAGTGAATTTATACTATTAACACTGACTTTTGCTATCACCAGTGTATTCGTGTATTCCATACTGACCACTGCCATCATATTATATATTGCCACTTATTATTGTACTACCACTCTATTGTGTACTGCCATTATAATTGCTGTACAGTATATTTGCATTGATGTGTAAACTTAGTGAATTTTTTATATAATATATTTGTTGATTTTTGATTGTATACCACTTGTTGGTTGGTTGCTGGTTTCACACTAAGTTTTTTTATGTATAGATTTCTGGGTTAAACATATTGTTTCAATTTGGGAATCGACATGCAACAAGTAATTTTCATAAATCAAATCTGAACCACACAAACCGCCTCAGTGGTCTAGTGGGCTGAGTGTCATAACAAAGGATGTTAAAAATGGTACTTGTTGTTACCCTGCCTGGCACTTGCACACATTAACATGTGCACACTTGCAAGAGCAATGTGCTGGCTGTCCTCCAACCTTCCATACATTTATACGAACCTGTCTGAAACACGGACATCTGGCGGCTGCTGTTCCGGTCGACGAACGAGAAGGTGGACGAGGCATCATTGACTGGACACCCACTGGCCAACGGTTTACCATAGTCATAGCCTGGAAACACATCGATATCTGGGGTGAGTGAGTGAGTGAGTGAGTGAGTGAGTGAGTGAGTGAGTGAGTGAGTGTGTGGGTGGGTGAGTGAGTGAGTGAGTGAGTGTGTGTGTGAGTAAGTGTGTGTGGGGGTGAGTGAGTGAGTGAGTGAGTGAGTGGGTGGGTGGGTGAGTGAGTGAGTGAGTGAGTGAGTGAGTGAGTGAGTGAGTGAGTGAGTGGGTGGGTGGGTGGGTGAGTGAGTGAGTGGGTGGGATGGGTAAAGTGTAAAGCTAGGTGATGACAAGGAGTGAGTGAGTGAGTGAGTGAGTGAGTGAGTGGGTGAGTGAGTGAGTAAATGAGTGAGTGAGTGTGTGGGATGGGTAAAGTGTAAAGCTAGGTGATGACAAGGAGTGAGTGAGTGAGTGAGTGTGTGTGTGAGTGAGTGTGTGTGGGGGTGAGTGAGTGAGTGGGTGAGTGAGTGAGTAAATGAGTGAGTGAGTGTGTGGGATGGGTAAAGTGTAAAGCTAGGTGATGACAAGGAGTGAGTGAGTGAGTGAGTGAGTGAGTGAGTGGGTGAGTGAGTGAGTAAATGAGTGAGTGAGTGTGTGGGATGGGTAAAGTGTAAAGCTAGGTGATGACAAGGAGTGAGTGGGTGGGTGGGTGGGTGGGTGAGTGAGTGTGTGTGGGGGTGAGTGAGTGAGTGAGTGAGTGAGTGGGTGGGTGAGTGAGTGAGTGAGTGTGTGGGATGGGTAAAGTGTAAAGCTAGGTGATGACAAGGAGTGAGTGAGTGAGTGAGTGAGTGGGTGAGTGAGTGAGTAAATGAGTGAGTGAGTGTGTGGGATGGGTAAAGTGTAAAGCTAGGTGATGACAAGGAGTGAGTGAGTGAGTGAGTGTGTGTGTGAGTGAGTGTGTGTGGGGGTGAGTGAGTGAGTGGGTGAGTGAGTGAGTAAATGAGTGAGTGAGTGTGTGGGATGGGTAAAGTGTAAAGCTAGGTGATGACAAGGAGTGAGTGAGTGAGTGAGTGTGTGTGTGAGTGAGTGTGTGTGGGGGTGAGTGAGTGAGTGGGTGAGTGAGTGAGTAAATGAGTGAGTGAGTGTGTGGGATGGGTAAAGTGTAAAGCTAGGTGATGACAAGGAGTGAGTGAGTGAGTGAGTGTGTGTGTGAGTAAGTGTGTGTGGGGGTGAGTGAGTGAGTGAGTGAGTGAGTGAGTGGGTGGGTGGGTGAGTGAGTGAGTGTGTGGGATGGGTAAAGTGTAAAGCTAGGTGATGACAAGGAGTGAGTGAGTGAGTGAGTGAGTGAGTGAGTGAGTGGGTGGGTGGGTGGGTGAGTGAGTGAGTGAGTGGGATGGGTAAAGTGTAAAGCTAGGTGATGACAAGGAGTGAGTGAGTGAGTGAGTGTGTGTGTGAGTAAGTGTGTGTGGGGGTGAGTGAGTGAGTGAGTGAGTGAGTGAGTGAGTGGGTGGGTGGGTGAGTGAGTGAGTGGGTGGGATGGGTAAAGTGTAAAGCTAGGTGATGACAAGGAGTGAGTGAGTGAGTGAGTGAGTGAGTGGGTGGGTGAGTGAGTGAGTAAATGAGTGAGTGAGTGTGTGGGATGGGTAAAGTGTAAAGCTAGGTGATGACAAGGAGTGAGTGGGTGGGTGGGTGGGTGGGTGGGTGGGTGAGTGAGTGAGTGAGTGAGTGAGTGAGTGAGTGTGTGTGTGAGTAAGTGTGTGTGGGGGTGAGTGAGTGAGTGAGTGAGTGAGTGAGTGGGTGGGTGAGTGAGTAAATGAGTGAGTGAGTGTGTGGGATGGGTAAAGTGTAAAGCTAGGTGATGACAAGGAGTGAGTGGGTGGGTGGGTGGGTGGGTGGGTGGGTGAGTGAGTGAGTGAGTGAGTGAGTGAGTGAGTGAGTGAGTGAGTGAGTGGGAAGGGTAAAGTGTAAAGCTAGGTAATGACAAGGAGTGAGTATGGTTTTTTGCCACTTTTAGCAATATTCCAGTAATATCCCGGAGGGAGACACCAGAAATGGGCTTCACACATTGTACCCATGTCGTGAATCAAACCCGGGTCTTCGGTGTGATGAGAGAATGCTTTAACCACTAGGCTACCCGACCGCCCCAATGACAAGGAACATGAGACGAAACCGATGCACAGCAACATCCAACTGAACAGTACCATACAATATTGTATTGTCATCCGTGTTTTATATTACAAATTTATATAAATTTGCACACTACATGGTCTTTAAACTTGTACTGCCTACTAATAGATTTCAAATGAATTCCACAATTAAGTCATTAGTATTGGTGTCTTAAATATAGGAGAAGTGACAGTAGAAATAATTTCAACTTTTGTTTTCAGCTGCTACAAATTTGACCATTCATGCAATCGTGAATTCAGTGTATCGTTTCAGTTTAAACTATCAGCATACAATATCAGTACCTGCCGACAATATTTTGTCTAAAATATCACCTGGTTTTCCAGATCGGTCAAAGGCCTCTGTTTGGTTTTCGTAGTTGTCGGTGCTATTACTCTGGAAGGACATCTGATGTTCAAACTTCACATCAAAACTCTGCGTCAAACTAGGCGGGTTGACGCCTAACGTAATCGGTGCCAAAATCACAGTGGCATTCAGATTAACAATCCGCTGACCCGTCCAGGTGAAAATGTAGCGAACATCCACCACAACATCATTACAAGCAACTGCTCCGAGCGACGGTACTGGTGGTCGAGTGTACCCATCATCCCATGCACAACGTGGAGGAAGTGATGTCACGATCTCCTGATCCACGTTATATTGTAAACAGGCAGGGTCCCCACATGGCAAGGTACAGTTTTCTGTGTCAAGTTCTCGCCGAAAGGTCCATGACGCTGTTGGCTGTACTGCATCACTGTATCGTACTGATGATTTCACGTAACTCGCGTCAGTAGTGGCACAGTAATAATTGACGTACGTATTGGCTATTGGGATATTAGTACTAGATCCACCGTAGTTCTCAAGAATCCGGTACGCCTCGGGACACGGGGGATGAGACGTGGAGGTCATCTCAGCGTATATCCTGGCACTGAGCATGGAGTCGGGTCCGCACATGTTGCGGACGTTGTCATGCACGCAGTCGGATGATCTGTCCTGCTGGAAGCGGACAGGCACGACGTTGAGACACGCTCCACCCATGGACCTCGCCGGCAGAGTCAACACCCCTCTAGAGGAGGAGGGGACGTCATCCCTGCGGGTCCGGATGCTGGCTCCCTCCTTGTATCCCACCAGGCCAGAGTTGGGGTCACTGAAGCGACGTTCTGTCTCCCTGCAACAAGCAAGGTGTTGATGTTAGTGACCCTGCCCAACCGCCAGATCTAATTTAATATCAAGCAACAAGCTACATACAGTCAAACCTCATTGTGTCGATTTCATGGAGATTCATTAAGTTATCCGGGGTTCAGACAACAACAAAGTGAATTTCCCCAAGCCAAACATGTTATGAGAGTATATTACATGTAAACTGATTTCGTACCACCTGTCAACGTCGATAACCATATTGTAAATACTTCGTACTTGGCTTCGATAGTCTTCACTTTTGATCCCCTCTTTTGAGGTGTAGTAAAATCTGATCTACTAATCTAGCATGCCCTCCAATCACTACAGGATTCTATCGCTGTACCTGTAGGAGTATCTGACGGTCTGCGCCGACAGCCGGGTGTTAAAGGCTGTGTCGGTCTTCACGGCGCCAGTGTTGCCATGGAACAGCCCCAGTAGGGCATTAGTCTCAAACTCCACACACAGCAGTGGGAACCAGTCCTCCTTGAAGGTATGGTTGGAGTAGCAGCTGCGGAATGGTGTCGTAGAGCCCTGGCCACCGTACGGACCGGGCAGACAGTAGCTGAAAGTCTTTCTCTTGTCAGCTGTGCAGTCCTGTAGGGCAAAACGACATTAATGGTAGGGGGAAACAATACAGCAAGGTCATACGATACATATCAAGATACATAGATCACAATACAATACAATACAATACAATACACGACATGCATATTTACGTCACATCGCATGGAAATTTATTGACAATAAATATTTTAGAGCAGGCTCAAAGGAAAACCTAGCTGTACACACATGGTAAGTAGTGAACTTAAAACATTAATTACAACACATTTTCCGATATCTGATTAACAAAAACATTAGGAATCATTAAACAAGTAGTGAGTAATATATTTCAGCAAGTGTATCATCCCATATCGATACAGAAACAAACGTATTACGTATTGTACTGTCGCATGAAAACCCAAAATGCACCAGCGCACCAATGTTTTGTTTCACGTTCACCCGTAATTAATGGACCAATCTTAGGCGCCATATCTAATTACTTCTATAATAACATACACGGAACAAATATAAAAATAAAAAAAATTGTCTGAATCTGTTAACTAATGGGAAAAACACTAATAATTGTGATGGTTAGTAACACTTTGACTTTAATATTAAAATTATTATCTTCAATTTCTTTATTTCAGTCTGTAAAGTCAGTTAACACAATGGCCTGGTGATGCTGGGATGTGTTCGGGTGATTTGTTTTTTAAAAGCCGGAAACTTTGTTCATGTTTCCAGCTAGGAACAAAAGAAAAATGCAGAAATGCATAGTGTGAGATAGGATGAGTTTAAAAATTTGATATTATGAGCCTCAACCCACTTCATCAGGGTACGCGGACACCCAGTCAACCTGACCACCCAATTTGTTTAGTTGCATCGTGTGACAAGGTTGCTGGGGCCTTACCCAGAATCCCCACTGAGAAAATAGAGGATGGTGGACAGCGGACTTACAGCATCGCAGCAGCAGTTGATGTCACAGACGGAGTAGGACAGGTCACAGGGACACGGCGCCACCTCCACGAAGCCGGGGTTCTGTAACACCCTCTCCGAGCCCAGGTCACCCGATGCTGGAAACACGTCATTAGTAATCTACAATCACTCTCCCACCCATCAACATTAATAATAAAACTCCATTTGTAATGTGTCAATTGAATTCTCATGGAGCTACATAATAATTACTCTGATCATTGGATCAGTCTGCAAATTTAATTCTCAGCTCCCTGGGGAGTATACAAGAGGTTTTGAAGCACTAGAAGGATCAAAGTCACATTACAATCTCTCCTACCGAGTACCAATTCACTGCTGGCTGAACAGAGACATGTAAAATGGGGTTCAGTGTACAGGACTGAAGCCCTAGATACTCTCTGCTGTCAAGCTGGCGAACACAGTCATTCATCCACCAACTCTCTGCAGCCAACCTTGCTTAACTTTGTCTGATATGCATCTTCCCTAGGCAACGTTAACTAACTTTGAAAGTCCCGTTTCCACCCTTGCTGAACTAGGCTGGAATTCCTGGTCATGATCGTAGTGCCACCAGTGGCTATTACGAGTTATGTCCCTTTATTGCCTCTCCTATGGACAAATCAGATTCCACCTCTCATATCAGTTGCATTTGCTTCAAACAAAATGGTGGAGCCCAGTTAAGACGATCTGATCAATAATCAAGATCTATATTGTGTTAAAATGGGTCTTACATCGCAAAGTGCATCAAATCACGTGAGCACCTTGATTAAAAACATGACAAGATTTGGAAAATATCAGTTGACACAACGTTGATGGTACACATGCTTTGCAAATCAACCGAAATCTGCACAGCAGTTTAAGAATCGGATGTTTAGTTCATTACGCGATTTTGATCGGACTATTCATAGACTCGTTAGTCCAGCCAAAATCTAACTCCATAATACCAGCCTAGTTCAGCAAGGGTGGAGACAGGACTTTTATAGTCAGTTAACTCTCTTGCCTCTGGAAGATGCCTTATTTGTGACTTGTGTACATTACTTGACTTGAAATAGCAACATTTTGGAATATGACTTCAGCAAAGGCAGCCATTAGGGCAACAGAAACACAGGACACCAGACTGAATGCCTCATTCTAACCATGTTAGGTAACAGAATAAGACCAAGAAATAATAGTATGTCATTACAGGACATGAGGGCACATACTTATCACAGCAAAAAAAATGCAGTTTCCGGTATCCGGATACCTTCCGGATACCACCGGACACTTACCCAAAACGCGTCCAGGGATCCGGTGGCAGATACCTTGCCGGATACCAGATCCATGGTATCCGGCATGGACACCTCAGCGGAAAGCATGCCTCATGGAATCCGGGTATCCGGCACCGGATACCTCACCGGATACCTCAATCTGGGTGTCCAAGTATCCGGCACCGGATACCTCACCGGATACCTCAATCTCAGTGTCCAAGAATCCGGCACCAGATACCTCACCGGATACCTCAATCTGGGTGTTCAAGGATCCGGCACCAGATACCTCACTGGATACTATAATATGGGTGTCCAAGTATCCGGCACCGGATACCACTGGATTCCTAATTCTGAGTATCCACTTATCTGGCACCAGATACCTAACTTGACGTCGAGACATTTTTGCAAGAAACATTCCCCAAACCAACAAGTTTAACATATGGGTGTCCAAGTATCCGGCACCGGATACCACTGGATACCTCATTTTGAGTATCCAAGGATCCGGCAACGGATACCTTGCTTGACGTCGAGACATTTTTGCAAGAAATGTTCCCAAAACCAACAAGTTTAACATTTGGTAGAAAATGCTCTCATATTTGCCCTTTCATAGTTACATTTACTTCATGAACAATGATATATTCACAAAATACTGATTGCAATCAAGGTGTTATCACAATGCCTCCTCTACCATTATGTCACTACTATGTGTGTCACATCAATGTTCATCTATCACTTCACTGAATGCATATGACCTCACAATCCAATAACATCACAGATCTTTGCCACTACAGCTTTCTGGCTGTATTTGACTTTGAACATACTTTTTATAGAAATAGTTTCAAGTGGGAGAAATAGAATATTCTTCAAGAAATGTACAAATATTCAAGTTAAGCCTCAGATATTTTGCTTTTGTTGCATGTTGATACATATAATCTCAGAAGACACTCAGGTCAGGTTATCTATATATCGCAATATTCTGTGATCATTGTACTTAAACTATAACTAAACTACTGGAAAATATAACTCCTGTTTCACAATGCATTCAAAGTGTTATGATCATACATCATGTAAGGAAATATGCACTTGCGGGTATAATTCCATTCCAAGTATATACCAATAAAATACCAACACCATATTACTATGTACTCATGTTTTTTAAACTCAAATGACTCAGTAAAAAAGGTTGGTGTTATTTACTGAACTGATTTATCCATATTTTGTCAGTTAATGAGCAAACACCTTTAAGAGGTACATTACAACGTAAAACAAGGACATTCCTTGAGAAGACAATGAAAGATCCATTTTACAAACAACCACAACATTATTGCAACATTAACAATTTATTTATATTGAAAACATTTCAATTCCTGATGCTTGAAAATAATGTACATGTATATACAAATAATATATCATTGATGAGGGCTTGACAAGATAAAGCCAATGAAAAAAGTATGGATATTGATGGATATTGTGTATGGATGATGGTCAAACAGAGTCAAACAGAGAGTCACACGGAACTAAAAGGATCTCCTCCTCTTCGACTTGTGCACTGGGGAAAGGTCGCAGAATAGTCTTGGTGTTGGTGTTGATAGGGGTGTTGATGGGGGTGAAGATGAAGATGTTGAGGAAGGGGTTGACGGTGTATCTGGTTGGCAAGATGTGTCAGAAGGAGTGGAGAAGAATGTGGCAGAGGATGCTGTGGCTCGAGAGGATGTGGATGGAGTGGATGGAGGTGATGACTCAGGGGTTGATGGGATTCTCCTCCTTGATATCAGGTTGTTGCCTGCAAAACAATGAAAAACGTTAATAAAAACAAAAATAGCTTCAAAGAAAATATTACAGGAAGGAAATCTATACTCCCTTGAACTGATTCCAGACATGAATATTACTATGATTCACCTTCAAGTATATAATGAATAAAACAAGGCAAAAGGTGAGCAGGACTCCTAACCCATGACTAAAATAGTGGCATTATCCAATATATCCTTGCCCATTTAGGTCAAGTTTATAACTATTATCTACCACAATCCATTAAGGTATGAAATTCGCACCTCTTCAGTTGCACAGATAAGATCAGCAAAACATGTATTTTGTTTAAAATTTCTTGAAATAAAAATTGCATGGTACTGCAATTTTGCGTAAAGTATGAAAACAATCTATGCAGAAATTCTCAATGAAGCAGTTGCAGTAGGCTCCCCAGGGAGTAAAGATCATCATAAGGTAAATATGGTATGAGGTGATTGTGTCTCGACCAGGGGTACACCAAAAAGCGCCTTGGGCATATAAATCATAAGGGTATGTGGATATGTGTCATAATATGATATGTTTTTTTTAAAATCAACAATGTACCTGTCCTAATGGCATAAAAATTGTTGGAAAAGAATCCATGAATTAGTTTTCGCAAAAAATGGTCAAATAAAAATAAGTCCCAAACATGAATAAGGCACTATTGTTTTCAGAATTGTTCCCTGAATTTAAAAAAGTAGCCATGCATTAGTTTTTGAGTTACAGGCCGCACTAAAGGTGTCCTCTGAAGGACGGACAGAATACACTGGTATAACTACATACAACCGCACTGTTAAGTCGTACCTATAACTCCCAGGCATGTCACAGTAATTGAATGTCAACATAAAGACTGAATGATGCACATGTTTGTGAGACAGAAAACAGAATGCAGATAATCCACATGCCATGTATAATGTCCAATAATGCAAGTACCTCTTTGTTCCTTGTACCTTCCCCGAATGGCCCATTCCGGCACCCGGCCAGATGGACTGTCTCTGAGCATCTTGGATGGGTGGTCCTGACGCATGTCTTTTCCCCTGATGATGTCCAGCTCTTCTTTAATATCTGTCATCATGGGGGATTCCCAGACCAGAGGCAGCACAAGTTTGATTGTTTCATCGTCCTCATCAGAAACGTCTGGAGACGTACACTCCCTTGTCAGGATCCCCTTTGCCCTGCGCCTCCAATCGTCAGGTCTCTTACTCTTCTCTAGAGCCTTGACTCTGTCCTTAAGCTTCTGTATTGAAAATGAAATAGCTCTTACTCATACACACCATTGCTCACATCATCCCTGCAAAAAGTTAGCAAGGCAAGACAGCAACAGAGATAACATACATTAAAAGACACTTTGGGTGCATAACTTTACTATAACAGCACCATACATATTCCATGAGACATTTAATAATACAGTGGGTCAGGCTCATTGCACTTACATTAATATATTATTCCTGAGCACTTCTAAATGTCTGAAACAAACACTGTATATTTGGAAAGACATGGCCACGATATTATAAATACCTGATTCTGATATTTAAACTTACACTTGTTCTTCTCTTGTTTCTTCTGTTATTTATCCTATGTTGTTCTTTCTGGCCAGTGATTTGTCGGTGATTGTCGTCCCTCTTATTTTTCCAAACTTGTTTGAACGCCTCTGGAAAACAAACAGGTAATTTACACATGGTCACGAAGGTCATAACATTTCATCCCATATTTGGGCCACTTATCAAATAAACCTTTTCAAATTGAGTTCATCACATCATAGCACATGTCTAAATATTTAATTTAATTTAGAATACAAATTAAGAATTAAGAACCCCCTTATCATAATTAGGTAGCTGATAACTTACCCTGATCATGCAAAGAGATAATATTTTATTGTTTGTTTAGTTTAGAATCAGTTTACTATAATGCTAAGTTCTTCCAAGTATACCAAGCATTGCCTTGTTATGAAAAGGTTCTTCATATCAATTTGACAATGAAAATGTTTTGTAATGTATATGGCAAAAAAATAAAACTACTAAATGCAATATGAGAAATTGATAATGTAACTGAATCAAATGTTAAAAATGAAAGTATGAAATGTAAACCACTGCAATCAGATAAATGACGTTCCATGATTGTCAATTAATCAGGAAAATATATTCATTTTTCATCATAGTCACATCGATAAATTCAGAACTACAGGCAATATAGCAGATATCATCTTTAAGAAACAGTTGCTTAATGAAACTACAAGTTATATATAACTTTAGCTTTCTTACACAAATTACTTTCAAATAAGTTAAATGCCAATAAGATTTAAATAATATGTATCTTAACTAGAAAGTTTCCTTGGAAAGGTGTATAAAGATTGTTAAAACATTCCTATAAATCATTATTATTTGGATGTTTGAAAGAAGGCAAAATTTGGTTAGTATTTTCACAAACACTTGTAACTTTGTCATTTCCCACACTGCATCATTCTATGATGTCACAACAGGGATCAAGGTATTATTTAGAAGTTAAACCTCAGTAAGCTATGTCTACTTTTTATTTGTTCATGTGTTAGGCACTTAGTGGTCGGGTCGCCTAGTGGTTAAAGCTTTCGCTTGTCATGACGAAATCCTTGGTTAAATTCCTGACAATGTGTGGTCCATTTCTGGTGTCCCCAGCTGTGATATAGCTAGAATGTTGCAAAAAGCGGCATAAAACCATACTCACTCCTCTCCTTAATGCTTAATAAAAAAAGATCCTTTGGCAACACCAGAACTTTTAAAATCTCCCTTAATTGTCAGCAATGCTTGGTCAAGTTGAATGAAAGTATTGACATTACGAAATCATTGGTACTTCAAATTTTATAAACAAAATCCAACACAGATTATTATATTGACTTACAACTATTGTAGTGCAGGGATTGGAAACAAGTCCCCCTTCCTTTAATTGATCCTTGTGCTACAACCCAACATTCCTCAAGGGGCTAATCAGAAATGAAACATGTCACACTACATAATTGGCTATATATATTGAATTCCCTCTACTTAAGGGGCGGCCGGGTAGCCTAGTGGTGAAAGCATTCACGCCAAAGACCTGGGTTCAATTCCTGACATGAGTTCCATGTGTGAAGCCCCCCCCTCCCGTAATAATGCAGTAATGCTAAAAGTGACGTAAAACACTCACTTCGCTATTTAATGACACAAACACCTTTGGCAAAATTTGCATTCAACCCAAGTAGTTCCCCTTGTAATGCAGGGCTATTAACTGAATGACTTTCACTGATACTTACCACTCAATGTCTCAATGTTAGCCCATGGCTTCCCAGAATAGTTCAGCATGATCTCGCGAACCACCCGGTCTTTAGCTCCCTGAACTTTGCAATCATCAAAGCTGGAAAAAGAAAAGTTGTAGTATCCACCTTTAGCATCATTAGTATTCTTGTGGGTAAAACTACTAAGTCAAACCAAAGTATGTAGAAAATTCTGGCCAGGCCCTGATGTTTTGGAAAGACATTTTCATAAAAACTAGTTCTATGGATCCAACAACCAAAACAAGGTTTTATTTAATCATACTGATGCGACATGATGTAAAGTTACATTAAAAATTAATGTTGTTATGACCTTTCTATAAAATATGTTTTACAATTTTAATTTATTGCACAGCATCTGATAGATGTAGTTAAGGATATTTTAGGCAGACAGTACAAAGTAATTCATAGTCCCTGCCATCCACATTCATCTTCGCCAATAACAGTGATAATAAATATACTACATTTCTTTAAAACTTCCGTTTATTTCATTATTTCAAGCATGTCATGGATATAATTATGTTACGATGGAGTGGCGTGGTATACATCGTTATTATTTTAAATAAAATTTAAGTTAGAAATTATCTTGCGTACTGTATAAGTGTATTTTGAGTCTAACCTTTTGAAAATACACAGCTGTCTATTTTAAAAACACGCCATCATAATTTGTAATGGTTATTATTATTTCCAATATTTATAGTAAAGCTGCAACGAAAATGAAACGATATTGGAATATGTTATTCCTGATAAAATAATAGTTTGAGGTACATTTCTGTCGCTTATTTGCGTCAATATTTGCAGAAGGTTTATTATTTGATTATTGTTAGACGAATCACCGGTAGATACGAGTGTACAGCTGATCGCTGTTTCCGGCTGGCTAAGTTTGCAGATTTAATTGGCTAGGGCTTTCAACCAACGTATGAGTCTCATGTCCGTTATTCAATTATGGTCTGACGAGACCCATTCGTGGTACGAGTTGAAAGCGCCACGATCACGTTTTTGGTTTTTTTTAGCTCTAGGACTAGGAACATAATTCTCACAATGAAACTGTTATCCATCTCTAGATCTCGAACATATTCGAACATGCAATATCGAACCCTGCATAAATGTGAAACAAATTAAGGTAGATCTACCTCTCATACTCCAACTCCAATGGGTCATCCGCATCATCACTCAGTGCTTGTACCACCTTTCTCACCAAAGACTGAAAACATAATATATGTAAATGTGTAAACAATAAGAATAACTACGCCTCATACCATTTTTGTCATACACGATTCATACTCGTTTTAAAATAATTATAAACTTGATACGAACTTGAGAGACGCCACAAAAACGTAGCAGCAGAGTCGCCCAATCGATCAATTTGACCGTGGAACTCGAACTGTTAAAAATCAGCTCAAAGAATATGTTTATTGCGACATAAGTGAGTTCCCAATGAAAGCTGAGGTATTTCAACCAAATATTTCACATTTTCCCAAACCAAAGAATATTTTTACTGCGTTTGATAAGCACCATATAAACCCCTATTTTGGGTGAAACAAGTGTCCGTGGCTGTTTCGGGATTACCATATAGTAGATTGATCAAACATTACTTATGTAGGCAAACGTGAATAAATGTGTAGGCTATATGAAGAATCTGAGAATAGGCCAGCTGTAAGTTTTACACTATTAAATGTGCACGGACATGTAAGGAGTTTTTTCGGATTTTGGTGAATGTGATATATCAATACATATACCAGGGAGCCCAGTTCTTGTCCCAGTTGTTATAACTGTCTACGTTTAATAAATTAACTCATGACGTCCCTTTTTTCCGCTGCACATACCTGACAAAAGCGAACATGGGGGCTCTTTGGCCTGCCTGATGTCGGCTTTGCTGTATAGGTGGTGAACTTTTCCTGGAGGTCTTTCACGATGGCGTTGGTGTCGTCCAAAATAGACTGCATCCGAGAAAGTCTGTCTTCCTCCGTCAGTCGGGATCGAGGGCGCGTGTTCTCCATATTTCAAAATGCTATGAACGTAATGTCGCATGATCGAAGTTGGTCCTACCTGATATATATATATAAGATGGCAGCATGTGTATTGCAGTGGAATCATGGTACTTTGCTTATTTCTGACGCCGACCCAAGCACACGTACGTTAAGTAAAAGTATACCTGTGTCTGTCGCGTTTGAGACATATGTCGCGACAGACTGACTGCACTAATTATACTTCAAAGTATAATTTGTCTGCCGCCATGTTGTCAATTTTATGGTTCGCACCTCAGCACAACGCTGCTGCTCATCTGCGCACACCTGCGGGAGTGTGTAATGTCAGTGATAATCACGCTTCACAAGTTGTGTATACGTATCTTCTAAACAGGATGTCGCGGTCTCTTAATTACTTACTTACTTATCTTTCAGATAATTTTGAATAAAAAAACTTCTAAGCCATATATATGAAGTGATATAGTTATTCCACTTCTTAGTACTTCGCCAGCACATAGTTTATTTGACATTGTTCTTGTTTCAGGTGCAATCTAAGGTGTGATCTAATTAAAACACATTTTATGTGACAAAACTATTATGAATTGATGTTATTTGATGCGACATTATAATATTCCTATGAACTTCATCCCGTTTTATAAGGCGACCTTCGTTTCGCGATGTAAATTAATTACTACTGAATCCAACTCCCATATAAAATATACCTTATCACAGGCTTGCGAAAGTCGTAACGCAAAGATAGCTTTGATCCTTGCGAGTCTGGTCGCCGTCTTGCAAGCCAACGGTGGAATCAAACAATTATTACGATAACCATGAAATTTCAAAAACATGTCCGGGTAAAAGCAAGCCAACACTGCTCAAAGCAAGGATGGCCTATATCCTTCTGAACAACCAATTATATATTATTAAAAAATATCAACATAACATGTAACTGTGTTCAATAACATGGCAAACTGTTTTGGTTTTTTTTAAATTATTTTTTTGGCAGTTGTTACAATTGTAGAAATTTTCCAGTAAAATATTAAATATTAATTTGTAGAGTATTGAGACAAAGTCATGTGTAACTTCTTAATAGATATTGATTATTGTTAAAATATTGACAGGTATCATGTATTTTTACACTTTTTGAAAATGACCCATATATTTTGTTCACGAGAGATTCCGAACTCTGCCGAGTACGATTTCGACTCCAATCGGATTGGTCACCCAGCTTTCCGGAATCGTCCGAAATTATCCGGACAGCGGAACTACCCGGATATAAACAGCCTCCATTGCAGGACATTGCAGAGTGAATGCTTTCGTGGTATCAGCGCGTAAATTCAAACGTTATCCTGAATTAGCTTTCATGAGCCGAAGTCGCCGGGCACGAAGATTTCTGCTCCCTATTCATCAGTGATGTGAACAAGTCCCATATCATTTCAAGGTAAGTTTAGTAATTCGAGCCTAAATCATAAGGCTGTCAGGTTTGGGAAATGGAATCCTAATTTAGTCTATAGGCTCTCTGTGGGTATATTTTTATTGCCTTGGTTTATGTTGGTTAAAGGGGCACTGATCTAAAGCAATTCCCCGGGACTGGTTGTTGCCTTTGTTATTATTTTTTTCCCGTGAGTTCCCGGATGATATAGCAGAAACCTAGACTAGTTCGCGACGTGTGCTGCGCAATTCGGAAGGGCATTTGTCACTTTTATTGATAGTATACTCGGACCCCATGGTACCGCGGCATTCATCGTATCGCGGCATTTGTGATTTCCGATAGTTCACGCGGGACACGCCTCTTAGCGGCTGTCTATTAATGCAAATCAGTAGCCAGGAAGTGCTCACTTCGTAAACAATTTCAATTTCCTCGGAATGTTCCGTCTGCTGTAAGTAAGGAGTTATTAATCCGTTGATACATATTTCTGGCATTTGTTGTAATTTTGCCTTACCCCCATCTATCAATGGCCAACGATATAACCCGCAGTTCCCCAAGTAAACTTTCTCTATCGACCTGAACTAGATCATCTGCATCTTCATGGCGACTAACGAGGTAACGGAAGTTACGTAGTCCGCACATTTTTTCCCGCTCTGTGCCCAGAATCTATTGGGAGATCATAAGGGCCATAATGCCAAACTTAGAAATACGTTCTTCACTAGTAACCAAAAGATAAATACATACTTTGGGCATACTAGGAGTGCTTTTTATATATTTATTGTTGACATTTAACATTTTTCCATTTTGTGACAAATTATTTTCATCCAATTATTTTTAAAATATCATTTCTGATATTTTGATGTTGACTTATAAAAATATTTTTCTCTTACTTTTCGGTAAATATGCATTGAATACCTATTGCTGATAACACATTTAGAATTTTACTTGTGCTGTCTTTGCACTTGTCTGGACAAATCACTGATGTCTGGCATGATCATACCAAGTGGTTGGTAGAATTATGTCCTCTTTTTGTCCAATTCGTACCTCCATACACAACTTTTCTCTGTACCGCGATACAATGGAGTTCTCTCCCTTGTCAGAGAGAGCCTGAGGCCCGGCTTTTACTCGGAGCTACTAATGTAAATAATGAACTTTTATCAGTAAAATATGCATTGTTTGATAACATGAATGATATCTGATACAGAGAACACGAATTAACATAAAGGTTAGTGAGTGCATTTTGTTCCGTTTAGCGTACATGATAAGTACCGCGATACCCCGAGGTTGCAGGCTATAAGGGCGTATGGTCACATTGATCAACATAATGAAATACAGTTTTGGAAATAATAAGGAAATCTTTAGGTATCTTTGTGGGTAGCATCGGTAATTGTGACGAAATTTTGATGTCACTTGCTCTGTGATTGTTCGATTTCGTTTTCTCTGTCTTGCAACACCAAAGTAAATATTTCACCTGAACATTGCTTATTTTATCGTGTTTATATTTTTACCGTCAAAATGTGCAAAATTTTCACTTAGGAAATTTATTAAACGCCTGAATATTAATTTTTTTATCAAATTGCATGAAAATATTTTCCATCTGTATTATTATGACAACGAACTCCAAACATTTTTATGTTTCATATCATCAGCAATAGACTAAAATTGTTACAATGAAAAGTACATTTCTATATTGTTTGGCTTCTTATCCTACATAAAGATCTATTGTGATGTTTTTAGGCCCTAAAAATCAATTTTGGACAATCTGTTAAAGAAATGGACAGATTTTTCAGTCAAAATGACTGAAATATTTACACATTTTATAAATTGCCTGAGAGAATCACATTTTACAAATTGACTGTAATATACAAAGGAAAAGACTTGTGAAAACGTCTCGTGCATCAGAGAATTGTGAATATCATAATTACAACCTACCAAATTTATGTGTATAATTTTAGGCAGCTTCCTTGTTCGAGGAATGTATCCGTGAATATCCACACAAAGGAACAATATCCCAAACGTCTGCAGCTGTACAAAGAAACATATTCGATGTCACATGTCTCTGTAACAATCAAATATCTCAAAGTATATATATTTTCTTCGGGATATTATAACCTGTGTTCGTTTCTTAACTGATCACATAGGTGTCAAGTCGCATATTACATAACACACATTTCACCTCACTTCAAACCTGGATTTAGATTCGGAGAGGTGCTACAACTAATTATACCTGTAATAAATTCATTAACTGAGCATCAAGTGAATGACGACAAATACACAGGTGTAGGGTTATACCAGAAAACGTGGAATCGTATTATCGACGCAATCTGAAATCCGAAATCCAAAAATGCTTTCACTGCATTGATACTTTTTTTTAAATATAACAATCAGGGGTATTTCCAAATGACAACTGATGAGCTCCACCGTTCTTTTTGTTTGTTTGTTTAGGCTGAAGAAATTTATTAACATGCACCCTTGTCTTTATAGATCACGGTTAACCAATCAGTGTTCAAAAATGGGTAAAACAAACATTGTCTCCAACTTTATTTTGCTGTATTTGCAAACAGTAGCCCAGTCTGTCACGCCCAGTTGTGTTGCGTTTCATCAGGGTACTCACGGGTAAAAAACAATAACAAAGGCCACAACCAGTCCCGGGGAATTGCTTTAGATCAGTACCCCTTTAGGTTGGTTTATGGATATTTCCCCAAATTCAGTACGGTCACAAATGAAATAAATAAGTTTTTTTGTTTTATTTGTTGGTAAAAAAAATGGGGTCAACTGTCAGACATAATAGATATAATTAGATCTAAACTTTTTTTTTTCTCTCACAAGTGTTTTTAATGAAATCTGTACCGTGCTTCTTGAAACTGCCAAATCAACTGCATAACAAATGTATTCTTAGGGTTTATTTCTGTTGCTAGGCCAGCTTGTTAATTTTTTCCCGACTTTCTAAGAATTCTGGAATAAGTGCCCTTACTGAGATAACACAATGGTTGCAGACTCAACAAATCCTATAGATCTATCTACAATAAATTTGTTTAGTGTTTTTTGCACTATTTATGTTTTTTCCTATTTTCTCAGCATATTGGTCGAATCCGTAAACCAACAAATATGAAAAAAGCCTACTAGAGGCACTGCCTTGTTGGAAAAGCAGATTGCAGAAAAATCTGTTTGTATGTTTTTTTTAATATATTAAAAAGACAATACCAAATAAGACCATCCGTGTAAGTGTTGCTTCACTTAACTTCTCTTTCCAGACTTTTGTAGGGTGGATCGATTTTATTATTATTTGTTAACATCCCTATTTGATATGTGACCCTTTGCTATGAGAACTATCTCTAGCGCCCAGGACACAGGTTGTTTAGAGGCCACCGACCCACGAACACCAAACTGTTATGCCCCCAATATTGAAATGAAGTCTGTTTTAGGCAAGTTTATTGATACATATTATGACATAAAACATGTCACATGATACCAATGGTCATCAACCTTGATGTCCATAGAGTGCATGTCAAATTTGTTAACCTCAAATATACAACCCTTTCTACTTGGCCACCCACCCAGAAAAATAATTCTGAGGTAATCATAGAGGTACTTAAATGATCCTGTGATCCGGGTCGGTCACTGAAAACACATATATATCTTTAAGTACCAAGCCACTGTGTTAATCTTGTCATTAGCATTTGCGATCCTAGGTAAAATAGGTCTTCAGCAACCCATGCTTGCCGCAATGCTTGTCTTAAGAGGCGCCTAACGGGATGGGATGGCCACAATTGTTGACTTCGTTTTCGTTGATCCAAATTGTGTGAATCGATGCTCATAATATCAATCACTGGATTGTCTGGTCCAGGCTCGATTGGTTACAGACTGCTGTCATATAGTTGGACTATTGCTAAGTGTTAAACAACAAACATTAGCATTTGCCACTATAAATATGCATGTAGAAGTAACCTAAGATACTTAATTGACCCTGTCTGTTATGAAAACTTTGACCAGTTTGAAACCCTACGTTTATCCTGTTAACAACAGGTATCTGATAGATTGAAATCACATCAAGGTAATTGCACTTGTATGAGTATGAGTTGTTTGAGTGGCATTTCGAAGTTTCAATAGTGATAATATTGAGATATATGGATTATAACTTCTTAAATAGCTAAATTGTGATGTTTCGGTACAGTCTCTTGTTCCATGGCAAGCATAAAACGGTATAGGTACTTTAGCTTCTGGGTGTTAATTGTAATCTGCTAATCTTTTTTTCTAATCGACAACAAAGATAAAAGATGCAATTGTACAACTGTTGATTCATCGTCATACTTCACAAACTCACCTAGATGTGGTTGTTGTCTTTCTTTTGTATGAAGTGTAAATTCATATTACACAATGAGTTGTTAATGTATCATTAACTACAACATCAAATATCATGTTCTTAATTATATTCTTCTTGCTGTAGCTATGCTTGTCTTAACAGGCCACTAACGGTTTCCAAGCTCGCTGACTTGGTTGATGCATGTCATCTTATCCCAAATGCGTAGATCAATGCTCATGATGCCTATCACTGAATTGTCTGGTTCAGACTCGATTATTTACAGACTGCCGTCACATAGCTGGAATATTGCTGAGTGCGGCAAAGCAAACCAAGCAAACCAAACCTTAAAGATATAAACAGTAGAAAATCATGGGGTAACAAGCGATCTTAGTGTTATCTAGGAAGTGCTAGCCTTAAAATAGCTGTACCACATGAAAATATAGGAAAATATATGTCTGTCATTAAATAGATTTTCCATTTTGCAGGATGTACGAGAAGGGAAATAAAGTGTTCTGTGATCACTGCAATCAGTATGTGTCCAGAAAGACCAGATACAATCACAACTCTGGCAGTGATCGAGAAAACAAGTACACAGAGAGGAAACGAAGACTTGAAGAGTTGGGTGAGTAACTGATGGTCTTGTTCGGGTTTACACCATCTTTGGTCATCTTTGCCATCTGAAAAATGTCTTGGTACATGCTGTTGGAATCTTGACTTTAACGTCACACAGAGTTCATCTGGCTGGGTACAGGGGATAGGTCTGTTTTGTTCGGGGTCCGGAAGTAATACTGGCTGCAGTATGATGCTGCAGGTCTTCTTTAAAGCTCTGCACGCTAACGTCGAACCCATTCGACAGAGGTGTCCATCCCCGAGCATCTGATGTCGAACCCATTCGACAGGCGAATAGCATAACAACACCCCAAAATAAAACTCGCCATATCTATTTACCAAGAAGGCTTTGCGTAACATTTAAATTACGAATGACATGCATAAATGCTCAGCTTGCTCAATATCAAAACGTTCAGTCATTTATTTACCTCAAAAAGAAAATATCGCGAGTTAAAAAAGTTTCGGCCAAACTTCTCGGCACACATCTACCAGGAACGGCCATTGTTGACTTTTGGCACTTCACGTTGAGCGGCATGCAGTCCGATATTTTCTTTATAATTTCATCATTTTTCCTATTCGATCATAATTTTGTGTTTGCTGACGAAAGGAAAACACTCATGTTCCTTTATTTCTAAAAATTAGCAACTTTCGGTGTAATTAATTGTAAACAAAAACAATCTGAATCGTAACATCATCGATTGGATGGAACTTGTACGATCATGGCAACGGCGGTAAACAAACAACTCCACATGCATAGTTATCCCGTTAGACTATTACAATCATTTTGTTACATCTAACTTAATTTTCTAGAATTATTGACACGCATGTATAAATCTTTGTAAAAAGAATTTCATTTTTAAAGAGTTTGCAAATGATTTCGTTTGATAAACTTTCCGACACATTGCCAAGCCGACAAACGTCAGTGATACGTTTGGGCGTGGCCTAACTCGCGATTTGTTGAGTCGAACAAAGTCAACAAACACTGCGAAAAACGACAAATATTGGATGATACGCAAAATCTGAACTGATATACATTCTAGGTAAACCATTCAATAGCAACATAATGCATTTAACGAGAAATAATCAAAGTACTTGCAATTTTAGCTATCATTTCTGAAACCGGAAGCACGTACAGCATGTGACACATGGAAGCAAAATATGCAAAAGTTGGTAAGCTATCATAAAGAAATTCCGAAATAGATTCAAATTCAAAAGAAAATACATAATTTACTATTTTTCGTCAACTATTTACTATTTATTGATCTGGAGAGCAGTCTTCACTCTTATTTGTTTCATATTTCTTCGTGATTGTCGCCATAAAATGTGTAAGTCTAAATCCGAAACCGTAATGGATTTCACGCTCGATGATTTTAATTTTAAAATATTTTCTATAAACGAGCGCAACGGAGAGCGATCCAACGTATTGGTATGCCATAATAATAACATAATATTGTTATTGGTCTAACATTACAAAAAGAACAATTTAAATATTAAAGATGTTGTTGAAAACTTTCTGAGAACCTCCCGTCCTCTGAACCGATAACATTTTGGTACACAACGAGGTAGTGTAAATATATATAGATTCTAGGCTCCTATTTATATATGTGTGTGATTTTGTACCCAAAACAAATTAAATTGTACCCAAAATACTTTGTGAATTTGTACCTAAGAAAATAAGACAATAGATCTATAATTATATTTATGTTTTAATGTAGATGAACAGAACACATAATAAAATATTTCATCAAGTTCCAAATATGATTATGACTGTGATCCTTGAAATTGATTGTTTAGTTTTGAGAGAAAATTGACGTCTTGTCACTGAAGGAGAGGCCAGTTAAGTTGGTTAAACATAATTTAGAATGAATTGTTTTTTATAGGAAAGTGATATTATGTTAAGTTTAAGACACCAAATTAATGTATATCTTTGAAATAATTCTAGGTAGATCTACAAAATCACATACCCATTTGGGTAACAAATTACTAGAAATTTTGGGTGCCAAAGTCACCACTGTACATTTCAACTGATTTTCGTGAATCAATGGGATAAAAAAAATTCGTCTGAATGATTCCTTTTCTCATTTTTTAAGACAAGAATTTGTTTTACATAACAAAACAGGCAGATCTACACGGATCACGTTTAGTCCTAAAAATGTGAAAAATATGAACACCTCAGAAATGAGGGCTTATAAGGTTATAATTCTACCTAACTAGTCACATGGTTTGACTTAGATCTAGGTCTATCTAAGAAAAGTCCTTATGAAAATCTTTTTTAAATTTTTTTATGACACTTACATTTCTGGCACTTAGACAAAGAGTATTCAAGGAAAGACAGATATGTTTTTGAATGAAAATATGACTTTCCTTTATAATTCTTTTTTCATGATGACAGGGGAACTTTTATACACACCAGCTGAGGAAGTTGTGATACTGTGATTGCATACAAAGAAAAAACAGTTTGGAAGCAGTACCTGTATGTATAAAATAGACCACATAAGGTGAACAAAAGTAATGGATTGGCTGACTGGAAAAAATACATTTGGCAAGGGTAAACATGTACACAGGCATGTTTCTTTTCATTCCAACCAGAAGACTGAGAGAGCATTTTCTAAGAAACCTATGGCAAACTAACCAGCTTATGTGCCACCATGGTTCTTGTGATTAAACAAACACAAATGTCATGTACTGTTACAAGTACTGTTACTGTAATTAAATTAAATTAATTCCTATTAAATTATATTTCAGAATTGTTTTATTTGGAAACAAACCACATAATGCGCAAAATTAATGTCCATATGAGTTTAGTATGTATATGTTAAGGATCTGATTTAATCATTATTCATGGAATACTAAAATTAAAATGATGACATCAGAGAGTTACTTATTCACATAGTTGATTTTCAGAGTGCAAGATAATAATTGTTGAATAAATATGTTTAAACTAAAGATAATAATTGAAGTTTGATCAGTTACACTGTGCTGATGCAAAGACTGATATTTACTGTCCCCACACACCATCATTGTGGGAAAAATAACTATTAAATATAACTTAAAATTTTAAAACCTGTAAAAAGCTGTAAATAATTAAACAATTACAAATCTATCATCAATGCGCAATCATGGTGGTCTTCATATTTTTGGAATAAATTTAGAAATCCTTCGTGAAACTGTTCTAAAATCATGCTAGAATCTATGAATGTATTCCCGAAAGGAAAACTATCCTAAATGTAATGTGGAACTAACACCGAAAATATGTACGTAGAATTTTATTGCTTATATATACCCTATCATTTTCAGCAACGCGGGGATGTTATTTTGAAACACGTTTTGTCAAGCCCATTTTCGCGCACCTGTTGTTGAGGGTGATCTTGCTGATCGACGATATCCATAGACGTATTACGTGGGATACACTTGTTGTAGTGAAACTTATCAGCATGTACATCGCAGAAATATGAATCATGTCCCATTTATATTCACAACATTGAATGGTGATTCTTAAATATCAACAGAAGTTCAAATAAAAGATACCGAGAAACTTGCATGTGGCATGTTGATTTATCGTCTACCGTTTCCGGGTCACGGGAGCATGCAAGGTCAAACGGATTAACTAATACGCGAATTATATCGTCAAAGTCACATTTTTATTTCATGTTAGTGGTGATTACTGATACTGTGTATCGACTTATATTTTTGCTCTATGTGATAGGCGAACTATTTCAAATTTTACTGTAATTGTTTTGTTTCGAAAGCTTATCAGCAGACTACCCCTGTCTGTGACATCACATCCGGTGACCTTTGCACTAATTGAAATAGTGCTGTCAGAATTCACGATCTTTATTTTCATTTCTCTCTCGTCATATTTATTGGAATATGACGAATAAAACATTCTTCGATTGAGAAGATCGTCAACTTTCGCCAAGTTATATTTATAAAGGCAATGTAAACTTTGTTGATATTAAAATAGCAATAAGTTATGCGGAGGTCGGGCGAAGCGCGCCATGTTTGATTTTAGGACGTCTGCTAGCATCATGACACGGGTTGTTTATTTTTGTATATCGTAAATATTCAACCAAAACGCTTGAAATTAGGATTAGTGAATATTTATAAGTCATTAATTGTTTCCTGCAAATTTTATAACATGACACGTCAGATTAACCCGAATATTCGTATTTCTGCAACCGACATGATGACCTCGAAAATTAAGTTATTTTTCTGTTTAACGTTTAGATAATAAATTCACTGAAATGGTTCATAATTTACCATCGCGCTGATATATGCCGATTATAAATCCCGAATTTTTACTCAATTGAAATAATGATATCGGAGATATGATTATTGAAATCAATTTGCAAAAATGTTACGATATTAGAGGGTTTCTAGCATGAAATGCAAACCACCTTCAATAACGCAATTCAGGTAAGTTCAAGAAAATTAACAAATTTTGTGTTCGCTTTGGTCTTAACCTTGGTATGATTGAAAACACCAGGATATTTTTATATAGAATTGTGTAGTTTTCTATCAGGAATAAATGTGCAAAATATTTCTTCAATTGGCCCTTGTTTAATGAGGCACCGACTGTTTGAAATCACCCACCCTCTTTAGAGCGCCTTATGCTAAAATTAATCCAGCAGGCAGGGGTAAGAAGTGTGAAAATAATTCAGCAGGCTAAAGGTTAAGCTGGTGGATGCCGGTGGTGATTTCTGCAGCTTTTGATTTTGGGATGCCGGACTTGGTAAATAGGTTGTTAGAGCCAATCATTATGAAGTTGTAGTTTGTGAGGCAAACAGTTCAGATTTTCAGGTATCACAACCTTACATTAAGACAAATCTTTAGATCATCCAGATCCAATGATAAAAATGGCCGCCGTGGTGGTTGACATCTTCTCTGTAAATCTACTAGATTATTAGCTTTACCAAATGTTCCTGGTGAGCTACAGTGCTGTAGCACTATATTTGTTTCTGTTGGTAATGTTAAGCTCGGGGCTTAAGAATGAGAAAGGCCAGTAATACTTTTCTCTTGATACAGTAAACTACGGTTATAATGAAATCAAAGAGTCCACTAATTGTCGTTCTTTATGACCGTAATTTGTTATAAGCATATATACAGCATACCTTCAGCTATATCAGCCAGTTCGTTATAAACATAGTTTAGACATTCTTAAAAAATTCTTTACACCTTCACAGATTCATGCCTCAGCGACCATGGCACAAGTCCAGAAGGCCCTAACGTAAGACATAGCTGCACAGGTGCAGACAACATTGAAGACTCCAGCTCAGAGCAGCTACAGGTGAGTGAAGTTTAAAAAATTAATCCAGATTTCTTCTGTGTATGATCAGCTGTTGTTTCAAAAGAATGAATCTAGTTTGTATTTATTTGATATTTTGATTTTGACAGCCCCATGACCATGGCACAAGTCCAGAAGGCCCTAACCTAAAAAAGATCAGACACAGCTGCACAGGTGCAGACAACGTTGAAGACCCAAACTCAGAGCAGCTACAGGTGAGTGAAGTATTAAAAAAATGAATCCAGATTTCTTCTGTGTATGATCAGCTGTTGTTTCAAAAGAATGAATCTTGTTTGTATTTATTTGATATTTTGATTTGACAGCCTCGTGACCATGGCACAAGTCCAGAAGGCCCTAACCTAAAAAAGATCAGACACAGCTGCACAGGTGCAGACAACGTTGAAGACCCCAACTCAGAGCAGCTACAGGTGAGTGAAGTATTAAAAAAATGAATCCAGATTTCTTCTGTGTATGATCAGCTGTTGTTTCAAAAGAATGAATCTTGTTTGTATTTATTTGATATTTTGATTTGACAGCCTCGTGACCATGGCACAAGTCCAGAAGGCCCTAACCTAAAAAAGATCAGACACAGCTGCACAGGTGCAGACAACGTTGAAGACCCAAACTCAGAGCAGCTACAGGTGAGTGAAGTATTAAAAAAATGAATCCAGATTTCTTCTGTGTATGATCAGCTGTTGTTTCAAAAGAATGAATCTTGTTTGTATTTATTTGATATTTTGATTTGACAGCCTCGTGACCATGGCACAAGTCCAGAAGGCCCTAACCTAAAAAAGATCAGACACAGCTGCACAGGTGCAGACAACATTGAAGACCCCAACTCAGAGCAGCTACAGGTGAGTGAAGTATTAAAAAAATGAATCCAGATTTCTTCTGTGTACGATCAGCTGTTGTTTCAAAAGAATGAATCTTGTTTGTATTTATTTGATATTTTGATTTGACAGCCTCGTGACCATGGCACAAGTCCAGAAGGCCCTAACGTAATAAAGATCAGACAAAGCTGCACAGGTGCAGACAACATTGAAGACCCCAACTCAGAGCAGCTACAGGTGAGTGAAGTATTAAAAAAATGAATCCAGATTTCTTCTGTGCACGATCAGCTGTTGTTTCAAAAGAATGAATCTAGTTTGTATTTATTTGTCGCTAGGCTTGTCCAAATTACAAAATGATGTTAACTAGAGTAGACTAGCCTAGCTGCCCCTAATAAACTCAGGTTACTTGAAGACAACCAGTGTTAACCTGGGAACACTAGAATGTAAGACTTGTGCAACCTGTGTAAGATCTTCTTACCTAGCCACAGTTCCTCTGAGGTACAGTAAGTGAGGTACCCTAGGTTGTGTTAAATGTGTAGAACTAAAATACTAACAAATGCAGGGTTAGTCATTTATAAAGTTAAAATGACAGAAGAAAAAATATGATCTGCCATTTTAAGTTTCCCTGTCGCTCTATATGTGTGTCTGAACAAATAGTCAAATATAACGCATCCCGGACGATTGTACCTGACATATTTTTTAAATAAGTTTCCCACAATTATCGATGACATATTACTTTATATATTTCCTGTATTAATACAAAATATTAGAGCAGCTTGAGGTGGTACCCGATATAGACTTGTTCAAAATAAAATGCGGGTATGCATCTTGACATGTATTCATATTACACAATGTCATTTCAATATAGTTTTTGTAATAACTTCTGATCAGAAAATTAAGCTAACCTGAGGAAGTAAAGTTGACGATCTGATTCACAAACATATTGATGTAATGTTTATGATATTTTTCATTGTTAATTAATCGTGTTAACTTGAACAGGATGTAAATGTCACTTGTGGTTCTCAAAACCATACATCATGGTTATGAATAACTAATCATAACAAATGCTATTTAAAATTAAATTTAAATCAGAATTTAATCAGATGCAAATATCGCATTCACATTCACAATCACAATCTCCAGTATTTGTGTTAAAAATTCCCTAACGAGAGAAGTTTTATCATTATGGCATGTGCACGGCAATACATGTCACGACAAAGACATGTTTGTAATTTCATCTTATGCGGTGTAACCTGACACCACTCCACTTTCTCTATTCTATTTGTTCCCCGACCGTGTCATACCGAAAGACGTTAAAAGATGGTATACTTGTTGTTACCCTGTCTGGCGCTCGGCAATAAGGGGCTAAAACAAGGACTGGTCGGCTCGGAGTCAGTATACTGTGTCTGAGCAGGGTATTCATGTTAAACTGCGGCATGGTATCTCAGTGAGCTAGCACTATAAATCGGCATCAGTTCGGATTAGTACAAGCAGCCACACAAACACATACACGTACATGCACGTCGCTATATAAGTGCAATAATCTTGGACGCGACGTTAAACCCCATTTCACCTCAACCTCTATTCTATTTGACTTTCTTGTCTGTCTAAACAAGGATATCGAACGTTTGTGTGAAAAAGTTACCATACAATGTTTAACAAATGTTTCTTTTCTGGTTTTTGACCGCTGTATTGGAGGTAAGAGCCATAGGCTAGTATGAGGTCAGGTCAAGTGACACATGATGAGCTCATTGACTGTTAGGTGTCACTGGAACACTGCAACATACGAATGGGTTTTTAACGTATATTGTGACTAAAAATTACATTTTAATAACTATTTTTACGGAATACGTTATAAATTTGTCTTAGGTAGTGAGTGAAACATACTTTTAAGGTACTGTTCTCCTTTAAATTTAAATATTTTATTGGTCCCGCCAATAAATACCTGTTCACATGGTCAATGAAGCTAATTAGACTAAACTGGGGTCTGGATTGTCTTTTCTTACTTTTTAAAAATCCAATACATGTACATTTCGTCACATTACATTAATCACATTCTAAAACTCTTCAAATCTAAATTCCAGTATCTGTCACCTTATGCGAGCGTACTGTATCAATATTCATGCAGTGACGCAGGCTGACTTTTTGATGTAATGTAATGAGGCATCTAAATCTTGTTGTTTAGACAGTTTCTATAGGATGACACCTCAGTTGTCTTTAGTTCCAATTATCGTCAATTCATATCCTGTCATTCAGCTGTCTAATTACATCTTCATGATGGACCACTCTACTGTGTCAACAGTATACTTCACCTTTTTCACCTATATATATTTCACCTCACCTCTGCAGGATAATTTGACAATATCATTCCTTCCCATGTCGTGATTACCTCCCTTTTCAAGCTGAAATGTTGTACACCATGCATCAATTATCCGGGTGCCTACTGAAGCCTGTCAACTGTCAGCAATGGCTAGTCTAGTTGTGACAGGGCATTGTTTCTCAATGACTGGGTCCTACACCACTTATTAAATTTTATACTTCCAAAATAGAATGAGTGCTCTTAAGCTTTTGAAATGTAACAGATATAAAACATTCATTTCAAATGGAAAGCTTTTCAATTTCATAGTTATGTTTCCAACTTTTCTACTGATGTAATCATTAAATACAAGCTCACCATCTAAAAGATAATCCATGTTTCTGCAAGTGGCTTAAGATTTAGTATTTTCTGATGTAAAATAAAGCACCCAGAGCAATTTGGAAAAAATAACACTGCGAAAAGGGAACTGTTTGAGCAAGGGAGGGAGTCAGCTTTACACACATATCAGTGAATTAACTTGCGGTCACCAAATAACTATGAAAGTTACAGACGCCAAATACGGACATAATAGACTCGAATAGGTTGGCAACAAGTATCAATAGAGTAACCGAAAACTATTCAGTATTTTAGTTATATGCTCAGGAATTTCATCAAAAACAGCTGATTAACCAGATGAAAACATCTGCTAGAACTACTTACCGTTAACCAAACCAAACTTCTAATTAAATATGGGGGCATGGGTGGCCCAGTGGTCTAAGGCACCGCGATTCGCTGTGCAGAGTTGCGTCCCTTGGGCATGCCAGAAACCTATGATTGTGGGTTCGAATCCCGGTTCGCCCCGATTATGTTTCTAGGTTTGTCAGCACCATACCCGTGCTCGTGGGTTTCACCGAAGTGGTAAACGTCTGAGACCTGCATCACTTCGGGCTTTCCTCCCACATTAAGCTGACACGCCGCGATATAACTGGAATACTGTTAAAAGCGGCGTTAAATCCAACTCACTCACTCACTCTAATTAAATATGTATCATTTTCATGTGTTTAGGGGGTGTAGCAATATATTCAATGCTACTGGATGGAAATTGGTATTATTCATATGTTTTGGTACTAACACCCCAGCATCATGTGCACAATGAAATTGGATAATTGATCTCTATAAACATGATACGCAATGAATAATGCTAACAAACACACTTTTCTTTTCAGAACTCTGTTGAGCCTCAAGAGACGTCTGCAGAAAATTTGCAAGGGGTATTTGTTGAACAATTGAACAATTGGGATGAACAGCAAGAGATGATGGATGAAAACATGGAACCTTCAGGGGAGAGGACATCTGACATAGTGTCATGGATCACAGCATCTCTTTTTTCAATACAGTTAGCACACAATGTTAGTGATGCAGCCTTGATTAAGTTCTTTCTTCTGCTGAGTCAAATATTTTGTGTTCTTTCACCATTTTCTGCTGTGATATCAACAATAGCAAAGATATTTCCTAAAACTTTGTACATGGCAAGGAAAATTTTGAATATTGAGAAAAATGGATTTTCAAAATATGTTGTGTGCCCCAACTGTTACTTTCTGTATGATTTTGATAAAGTAGTCAGGGATGGTCAGTTGAAAAAATGTTACAACAAGGTCTTTAGTTGTCGTTCAGCAACTAAAAGTAGACAAAAAGGTTTAGTCAAATGTGACACAATTCTTGTGGATGAAGTGATATATTCAGATGGGAAACAAAGTATTTCGCCAAAAAAAGTCTTCTGTTACCAGGGAGTTATTGAAAGTTTGCAGAGATTTCTGTATCGTCCTGATTTCTTGCATAAATGCAATGCTTGGCGTCACAGGAGCATCACTCCAAACCTATTTGCCGATGTTTATGATGGTGAAATCTGGAAGAAATTCTGTGAATATAATGGTTCAGATTTCCTCACTCATTCCCATCATTTTGGAGCGATGCTCAATGTGGACTGGTTCCAACCTTACCAACGCAGACAGGACATATCAGTAGGAGCATTATATATGGTGTTCATGAATCTTCCACGTGAAGAGCGGTTTAAGAAAGAAAATTGTATTTTGATTGGTGTTATTCCTTCCCTTAAGAAAGAACCTGAAAGTTTAAATAATTTCTTGTCACCCCTTGTTCGTGAACTCAAGGCACTCTGGAAAGGTGTTCTTTTGGCTTTTCCTGGATGTTCAACTCCAGTGACAGTTAAAATGGCACTTATGTGTGCAGCAGCTGATATTCCTGCAGCACGCAAACTGTGTGGATTTCTTGGTCATGGAGCTAATCAGGGATGCTCGTCATGCACCAAACCACTCTGGTCAAATGGAGAACGTGATTGTGGTATCCCTGATTTGGGGAAATGGCCAAATCGTTGTAGGTCACAACATTTAAAATATGTCAAAAGGATAGAAAAGGCAGATTGTCTTTCTAGAGCTAAAGAAATAGAAAAGAAGTGTGGATACAGGTACACAACTCTCCTTGATTTACCATATTTCGAACCATCACAAATGACGGCAATAGACCCTATGCACAATTTGTTTCTTGGTACAGCTAAAAAGATGTTTAGCTTTTGGGTTGAAAAGGAACTCTTGACTAAAAGCAGTCTTGCTTCACTTTCTTCAAAAATTGAATCATTTAATGTTCCTTCCAATACTGGCCGTATTCCTGTCAATATATCTTCAAATTTTGGTCAAATGACCGCCAAAGAATGGAAGAATTGGGTCCTTGTCTTTTCTCTTTCATGTCTAGATGGATTGTTACCCACTGTACACCTAAAGGTATGGCAGACCTTTGTACTTGCATGCAAACACTTTTGTCAGCCCTGCATTGATAATGTTAATCTTGTAATTGCTAAGAATCTCATGGTCAAATTTTGTACCCAAGTTACTCAGCTGTATGGTGCCCAGTTTATTACACCAAATATGCATTTGCACTGCCATTTGCATGAATCTGTTAGAAACTTTGGCAGCATGTATGGTTTTTGGCTTTTTAGTTTTGAAAGATACAATGGAATCATGTCTGATTTTCACACAAATAAGAAAAATATTGAAGAGCAGTTAATGAAAAAGTTCTTAATGTTCTCAACTACTACAGAGGAAAACTTGGATACAGAATTTCATTCACACTTGAAACGTCTTTCCTACTCAACTAATTCTCCTATTCAGCTGACCAGCTCTGGTTTACTCACACTTCCAACTTCTATGATTACCGACATTAAGACAGATTGTTGGAGTGATGTGTCACACATTACTTTCAGACATACTGTAGGCTCACCAGTAAGTGTAGTTGGGAAAGAATTCCTTTACAACTTGTGTAAAGTGTATTCTTTCATGTACCGAAGGGAAGTATCTGTGGATAATGTTTCTGGTGTGTGTACCAAGTACTCATCAGTACATTTCAACAATGAATCTCTGGGTAGTGTATCAAACAAACAGCCTGACAGGAATAGCCATGTATTTGCATCTTGGGCTGATGATGACACAAATTTTAGTGACAGTCTTACTCCTCGCCTGGGAAAAATCAGACATTTTGTGCACAATGTCATAGAACTGGCTGTGGGAGAGCCTGTAGAACATGTTTTTGCGTACATTGACTGGTTTAAAACCTCTTCAGACCAGTTTGGATATCTGAATCCTGTATCAGTGTGGTCGACAAAACTGCAGAATGATGGGCCTGCTTCATTTCTTCCAATTCAAAGAATATGTGGTAAAGCAGCTTGGCGTCATGAAATACACAATTCTCAGAGGTTCATTGTTGCAATATCTGTGCCAAAGGCCTCGTTTATGTAGGATCGACATTTCATGCTCAGTGAATATCATTAGTAGGTCAGCTGGACTTCTGGTTATCCTTCATAACAGCCTTACTTGATTTTTAATTTAGAATTTATATCAATGGTTTTCATTTGTCAGATGCCTGTTGAAATTTACACCCGAGTAGTATGGTACTTAGACCTCACTCAGCTCTAAGCGCCCCCCTCTCCCCCAACAAAAAAGCTCACCTGGGCCAAAGGTGGTCCTGTTGTGTACTGAACAGGAGATTTGTTTTGGCAACAGGGTTGCTCTGTTTTTGCTGTATCCAGCAAACACTCGCTCTAGATTTCTCTGAGCTACAGTCAGAACCTAAATTGCATACATCCAAATTAGCAGTGTTTTAACATCCTTTCTCCAAATATAAGCATATTAATTATAGACTGTCACCTATATACCTTGTGTCAAGGTCACTGATTATGTAATAGTGCTCCAAGAAGTTAAAAAGATGGATATCACAAGAAGTATTGATCTCAATAGTACTGACCCGTGCCCAGCCAGAACTAATTTTTGCACTGTATGTCATTTCACACTTTAGAAAATACTGGAAGTCATAGTTCATTGATGCAATTGAATATTTAGGTACATTTGTAGGGTTAGTTAGCACTGTTTTCACCTGTAGACTGTCCCAGTGATAATGATATGGATCAGTTGACAACATTTCTCATGCTTAACAGGAACCATGTGCTTTGGGAAGGAGAAAGTGTGGTTCTCTCTATTTTTGTGTTGTTGCACAAACAACTTTCTCTAATGATATATGGATCAGTTTACAACAGTTCTCTTGCTTAACAGGAAGCATGTGCTCTCTATTTTTGTGGTGTTGCACAAACACCTTTCTCATTGTGAAAAGAAAGAATATTGAAAGTTTTTACAAGATTTGTCAATATGAAGCACTGTATATGTGTTATATATTTTGTTATGACAGTGTTGCAAATGTTGTATTCTTTATTGTTCAGTGTATTGATTGTATGAATTGTAAATGAGAAATATAATGTTTCACAGTGCATTTTCGCTTGGTGTTTTCATTGGACATCCTCACATGAAAGTGTGTAGATTCCTAAGTATGTGTTTGTGGTGGTTGTACTGGTAGAGCAGAAGTATATCAAGTCGGATCAGATTATTTGCTGGCACTTGCTTTAAACATTTCTTTATCTCTTAGTAATAGTGCCTAATGATTTATGATGTGCATAACTTCAACGCTTTTCTTTTCTCATGGAATGTGTTCCCTATCTTGAAAAGAAAAACGACATACAAAGAACATTTTTGGGGGAAAATTCTGTTGTTGCAGAACAGGAGTCGTATAGAATTCTTGTAATTTACAGTAAATATGTGAGCTATTTCTACCAAATGAAATGAACATGTAAAATATCTGTTTATGTCTCGACGTCAAGCAAGGTATCCGTTGCCGGATCCTTGGATACTCAAAATGAGGTATCCAGTGGTATCTGGTGCCGGATACTTGGACACCCATATGTTAAACTTGTTGGTTTGGGGAATGTTTCTTGCAAAAATGTCTCGACGTCAAGTTAGGTATCTGGTGCCAGATAAGTGGATACTCAGAATTAGGAATCCAGTGGTATCCGGTGCCGGATACTTGGACACCCATATTATAGTATCCAGTGAGGTATCTGGTGCCGGATCCTTGAACACCCAGATTGAGGTATCCGGTGAGGTATCTGGTGCCGGATTCTTGGACACTGAGATTGAGGTATCCGGTGAGGTATCCGGTGCCGGATACTTGGACACCCAGATTGAGGTATCCGGTGAGGTATCCGGTGCCGGATACCCGGATTCCATGAGGCATGCTTTCCGCTGAGGTGTCCATGCCGGATACCATGGATCTGGTATCCGGCAAGGTATCTGCCACCGGATCCCTGGACGCGTTTTGGGTAAGTGTCCGGTGGTATCCGGAAGGTATCCGGATACCGGAAACTGCATTTTTTTTGCTGTGTATATTAGGATTCGAACCCGTGGACATTAGATCCCAGGATGCATATGGAACAAACTGCACTCCTTAGACCACGATGCATTATTTATGCAGAAATTGCAATGTGCACACAAGCTATCACTGCACCACAAAGACAAGGATGATGACGATGATGATGGAGTTTGTGCTTACTCGGTCCCCCAGTGCAGTTGGAGCAGAAGTCGGGGGTGAGATCAGTTGCGGTCAGCATGGCTGCGGCCATCCCTGTGTACTTGGGAGTGCTGGCCCGCACACAGCAGGTCAGCACAACAAGCTCGGTGACCGGGGCGATGACCGCTCTCTCACGTTGGACGATCACTGTCTTGTAGATCTGGTCTTTCTGGAATTGAATAATATGAGACTTCTACATGTTGAAAATGTCTGCCAGGATAAATCTCCTCTGTACATAAGCAAGTGAGTGAATATAGCTTTATGCCACAAATAATCCAGTTTGTAAATAATCTGCACCTACAAAAAACATCTATTGACTATCATAAGCTTTGACAGCCATGAAGTCGTTGAAGAATGAGGACCGCTTCCATAGTCTAGTGGATAGAGCATCTGTCTGGAGACTGAGAGTTTGTAGGTTTGATCCCCGGCCACATCATACCAAAAGACGCTAACAGATGGTTCTTGTTGTTACCCTGCCTGGTGCTCCGTGTTAGGGGTTAAAACAAGGCAAGGTCAACTCGGAGTCAGTAAACTGTGTCTGAGTGGGGTATTCATGTTAAACTGGGGCATGGTATCTCAGTGGGCTTGCACAATAAAATTGGCATTAGTCCAGACTAGTACAAGCAGCCACATGCACGCACCCATGTGCGTGCATACATGTCACTATATAAGTGCAATAATTTGGAACAAGATGATAAAGCCCATTTCAATTCACCTCTCTGTTGAGTGAGTGAGTGAGTGAGTGAGCTACCCGACCGCCCCACTTCTCCGTTGAAGCATGACAACACATAATTGGCAAGGTCACACTATGTAACCAGCCATGGAGTTCCATTAAACCTCACTAAAAAGTAATTTTAACAATTTCATTAAAATTCAAGGTTTTTTACCAACATAATTTCTGGAAAGACTGCAGCGAAAACCCATGAAAGTGGCATTAAAAATACATGATTTCTAGGTTTCATCACTATGAAAATGACATTGGTAGCACACTGTTTGTAAACCACATTTACTTACACTTGTGAAAGTAAATGAAGCCTCATCCGGTTTCCATGGCGATGACAGGTCTACAGGGATGGGTGTAGTAGTTGGTATAAATGGTGTGGTTGTAGTTGCATTCGGGTCGGTGGTGGAGTTGTCAGTCGCTGTAAATATAGCACTAGATGATAGAACTAACTCTAGAACTATCTCTAACACATGAAGATACTCATCACAGCACACAGAGGTCTAAACATTGAGAGATGCTTCTCGTGATTACACATTAACAAGCAAGTGCTGGACGAACACAAAAAATAAGTGAGTGAGTTGGGTTTAACACCGCTTTTAACAGTATTCCAGTTATATCACAGCGTGTCAGCTTAATGTGGGAGGAAAGCTCGAAGTGATGCAGGTCTCAGATGTTTACCACTTCAGTGAAACCCACGAGCATGGGTATGGTGCTGACAAACCTAGAAACATAATCGGAACGAACAGGGATTTGAACCCACAATCATAGGTTTCTGGCGTGGGGCCATTGGGGTACAAGCACAACCTATCAAACAAGTCACAGAAAATCTGTAAAAGTGTACGCCATGTATATAAATCTATGTGGGTGCATAAAAGAATATTTTAAAAAGTGAGAATGGTTGCGTTTAAAATTAAATAGTTCAACTTTGAGGCTCAGGAGTTATTGTGTCATTGTCTGATTGAGGCCAAATACTCCACCCAAACAGGAGCTAGATGGTGTGTCTACCAGGTTACTATAAGGGTAACTCTATTTTACAGGGCATTATCATTTGCAGAAGCCTGAGGTCTTCCATTTACTGCCCCACAAAGGGGGGCAGTTGAAAAGATTGAGGGCTTCTGCAAATGATAATGCCCTGAAAAAATAGTGTTACTGTTATAAGAGCTAAAATGGATAGAATTTATCAAATAAAAATAAACAACAATACCCGTTTTGAAACATTTACTGCAATCAACATGAATTTCACTGCCCCCTTTACAAATATGGAAACATCATAGAACTAACCAGATGACGTCACAATTGAACATGACGTCACCTTTCCCTATCCCCATGACGTCACTCAACAATGGGCGTGATAATGGCCTGTCGTCAAGCAATATGACGTCATTATCAAGTTACAGTGGCCAGCTCATTTTAATGATAATTCTATCCATTTTAGCTACCGGTATAAATATGTAATATGTTCAACAGAACCAACTGAGTGTGCACCAGGGAACTAACTATCAACGTCAACAACACCTGCTAGTCAGGCTTGAACCGATACACTGAAGTCTTGCGATATCGTTTTTTATTATATGTCAAATACACTATCAGGTAAAGTTGTATAAGATAGTTCTCTAACTAAACTTGACGGAGAGTAAAATTTGGCACATTTTCCAAGTAACAAAAGCAAATTTATTTGCATCACCATTTTTAATATTGAATGTTATTTTAAGATAATTGACTTAATGTTTGCGCAAATAATTAAAAGAATTATTGACAGAATGAAGTATAATTGTTTAGTTGGTTTAATGCGGCAATGATCATCAGTGAATCGTTTCAGCCCAGATGGTACACAACACAATACTTCAGTAATAAAGGTACTATCAGCACTTCGATGTCTGTCACTACCTCCAACAGGTAGGTATCTAAATGTGACTTAAATTGAGTACAACATGCTGTATTTATGAGTGCAAATATTCTGTGATCAAAGCTCAACTGAAAAGGTTCAAACTGACCTCAACACCAACACACAACGAAATACTAAACAGATGCAGGGTTAGACATTGGCACTAGCCCTACAGTCCTCGCCAAACTGCCCAGTAGTTAAGATTTCATAAGGACTAGTAGATATTTGCCATTTTTATGGGTTTTGCTATATATTATCATTATAAGGACTAGTGGACCAAAAATGTTAGTTTCTATTGCTGAGTGTCTCAACATATCTCATGTCTTAAAATGATGTGAATTATGAGAAAGAGGTGAAACATTAATAAGACAGACCTTTAAGATAACAATAGTTTCTAAACCAAACACTTTGAGATTTCTACAAGATGGACCATTAAGTTTGTTTGCTTGTTTGTTATTTAACGTTACACTCAGCAATATTCCAGCTATCTGACGCAGTCTGTTCATAATCGAATCTGGACCAGACAATTAAATGATTGACATCATGAGCATCAATCCACGAGATTGTGATACGATGACAAACATCAAGCCAGCCAGCGAGTCTGACCACCCGATTCCCGTTAGTTGCCTCTTAGGACAAGCACAATCACCTGTTAGGGCAAGCATGGGTTGCTGAAAACCTATTCTACCCCGGAACTTCATGGGTCGACCTTTAAGAGTCGGCATGCCACACTACACTCGACGAGGCTGACTTCTATCTTACCATCATATTACCCATTTGACAAAGTAGACACAATTTACCGATAACAACTTCTTTAGTTTAATGGTTTCAGTATAGATCCTTATACCCTTGTCATCTGTAAACATCTAAGAAATGCCTATCAAACAACTTACCAATTTGTGTGTCCGGGTGGGTGAGATTGGAAAACAATAAGACGTCAATGTTATAGTGATCAGTAGTGACAGGGATCAGTTATTGCCCCTAACATGAAGGGTGTGTATTGGCCCAACTACAGCAACGTATTGCAAAAATAATCCATGTATCGCAATACACCACAACATATTGCATGAGTTCTTTCATCTCTCAATACATAATGAACCTGAGTGAGTGAGTTGAGTTTAACGCCGCTTTCAACAGTATTCCAGGTATATATCGCGGCGTGTCAGCTTAATGTCAGAGGAAAGCCCGAAGTGATGCCGGTCTCAGACGTTTACCACCCCGGTGAAACCAACGAGCACGGGTAGGGTGCTGACAAACCTAGAAACATAATCAGGGCGAACTGGGATTCGACCCACAATTCGAACCCACAATTATAATGAACCTGAATTTTTTACAACTTTGTAGTCATCCACCATTTTGTTGGATGTTGCTATTGTCATTATATACCGTAAACCAACACAAAGGGGCCACTAATTGTAGTTTGTTATAACCACAGTGACCATAAGTTTGTTATATCCGTCAGCTCGTTATAAGCATGTTCATTATGAACATAGTTTCCTGTAATGGTTTTTCTTTTTCGTTCACAGGAATCAGTTGCTCTTTATAAATTTCATGATTTCTATTAGAATTGTTACTTATGTCAAAGACAAATATACCGTATTTTCTTGAGTATAGTGCGCACCCAATTATAATGCGCACTCCCTCTAGCGGATTCAGTATTTTTGGGGGAAAAATTCCGAATATTAGGCACCAAAAAACATTCCACTGTAACCCTTCAGCTAAATTCCTGTACACGAACATGTGATAAGAATCTTGATCAGTACAAATATGAAATTTGAGATACAAAATCACCAGACATGTTGATCTACCGTTTGAATTGTATCTTTTGTTCTGCTAGGCATTGTTTTACATCCAGGGATTAAGATTAACTTGCATATTTTCTCATAAACTCAGCTGGAAACAGCAATCAGCTGTACACACGTTTTCTTGGAATCTACTGTTATTCAGTTGACACTTACTCAATAATATAACTAAAAGGATCGGGAAAAATTGTATCTAAAACTATATTATTATCAGGAATAATATATTCCAATATCATGTTATTATAGTTGCAGCTTTAATTAAATATTTCAAATGATAATAACCCTAAGCGTAGGACTTCGGTGCAGCTGAATGCGATTGCCGGTTATTTTTTTCACATGAAAAATTTGTCCAGTCACCGACGAGGCTCCCGCGCACGTGATGGCGAGAACTACATGTTGACATAGAATCGTCAAACTACAACAAATATGACTTTTAACTTGTCAAAGTATGGCATTTATGATATATGTATCCATTCTCTGTCAACTAAAGTTGGTTTCAAGGCATCAATAGCGGTAATCTGGCCGTGGTTGCTGTTACTAACGGTGAGTTCCCTTCCGATGCCTTCACACACAATTTCGCCGAAATTAATTAAGACAATATTAAAAGGAATTTTGAATAAAATTAATGAAATAAGTCACAAACATAAGTCCAGATATACAATGAACACTTTTTGTAACCAGACAGTGTAATTACATGATTAATTTGCGTACTTCAGTACGGATTTGTTGACATGGTATTTTCAGGTGTTACGAGCCCACGGTAATGTCTTTGCGTTGGGGGGAAAAAAACATCAAAACTCATTATGGCATGTATAATGCACACCCCCTTCTATACAGATGTGATTTGTTTGGAAAAAAGCGCGAACTATACTCAGGATAATACGGTATACGTCTTTGCTTATGTAAACTTTTCCATAAGATTAAGATATGTATGATTTTGAAAAACATAATACACCGGTATTTTTCAAACATATTAGAGCTAGGGCTGTTCTCAGACACGAAAACACATCCTCTACCCTTGTTGCTGGTCTGGTGACACGGCACTTTTTGTAATTCCTTTGTTGACAGTCCGTATTACCTACGTGACAAAAGATGCATGTTAGCATTAAGGCACACTACTTCTTTCTACAGATCTGGAAACAACACTGACTTGGAGGACTTGTTGGTGGCGCTGTAGGCGTTGTTGATGTTGTAGTTGCAGGCGTTGTCGTGGCGTTGGCTGTTGTAAAGTTGCACAATGGTGTTTGGATAAGCTGAAGGGCTCGGGCCATGCTGTCTGCTACAACAGCCTGACACTCAAAACTGATGCCATTGTCAGCTGATACACCTGCATCTAGTGTCAGCATACCCTACAGGTAAAGACAATACAAGTGTCAGCATACCCTACAGGTAAAGACAATACAAGTGTCAGCATACCCTACAGGTAAAGACAATACAGGTGTCAGCAAACCCTACAGGTAAAGACAATACAAGTGTCACCATACCCTACAGGTAAAGACAATACAAGTGTCACCATACCCTACAGGTAAAGACAATACAAGCGTCACCATACCCTACAGGTATAGACAATACAAGTGTCAGCATACCATACAGGTAAAGACAATTCAAGTGTCACCATACCATACAGGTATAGACAATACAAGTGTCAGCATGCCCTACAGGTAAAGACAATTCAAGTGTCAGCAAACCCTACAGGTAAAGACAATACAAGTGTCAGCATACCCTACAGGTAAAGACAAAACAAGTGTCAGCATACCCTACAGGTAAAGACAATACAAGTGTCACCATACCCTACAGGTATAGACAATACAAGTGTCACCATACCCTACAGGTAAAGACAATTCAAGTGTCACCATACCATACAGGTATAGACAATACAAGTGTCAGCATGCCCTACAGGTAAAGACAATTCAAGTGTCAGCAAACCCTACAGGTAAAGACAATACAAGTGTCAGCATACCCTACAGGTAAAGACAATACAAGTGTCACCATACCCTACAGGTAAAGACAATACAAGTGTCACCATACCCTACAGGTATAGACAATACAAGTGTCACCATACCCTACAGGTAAAGACAATTCAAGTGTCACCATACCATACAGGTATAGACAATACAAGTGTCAGCATACCCTACAGGTAAAGACAATTCAAGTGTCACCATACCATACAGGTATAGACAATTCAAGTGTCACCATACCATACAGGTATAGACAATTCAAGTGTCAGCAAACCCTACAGGTAAAGACAATACAAGTGTCACCATACCCTACAGGTATAGACAATACAAGTGTCACCATACCCTACAGGTAAAGACAATACAAGTGTCACCATACCCTACAGGTAAAGACAATTTAAGTGTCACCATACCATACAGGTATAGACAATTCAAGTGTCACCATACCATACAGGTATAGACAATTCAAGTGTCAGCAAACCCTACAGGTAAAGACAATACAAGTGTCACCATACCCTACAGGTAAAGACAATACAAGTGTCACCATACCCTACAGGTATAGACAATACAAATGTCAGCATACCCTACAGGTAAAGACAATACAAGTGTCAGCATACCCTACAGGTAAAGACAATACAAGTGTCACCATACCCTACAGGTATAGACAATACAAGTGTCAGCATACCCTACAGGTAAAGACAATACAAGTGTCACCATACCATACAGGTAAAGACACAATACATACCCGAGAAGTACTGGGGTACTGGAGACCTTTTCTGCCCCAGAACCTCTCGGGGACCTGTTTTGGGGTACTTGGAACCTGTTTCGGCCCAGACACCTCTCGGGGAGACAAGCATGGGATACTGGGGAATTGTTTTGGCACAGAAACCTCTCGGGGAGACAAGCATGGGATACTAGGGACCTGTTTTGGCCCAGAAACCTCTCGGGGAGACAAGCATGGGATACTGGGGACCTTTTCTGCCCCAGAACCTCTCGGGGAGACAAGCATGGGGTACTGGGGACCTTTTTTGGCCCAGACAACTCCTGGGGAGACAAGCATGCGATACTGGGGACCTGTTTTGCCCCAAACACCTCTCAGGGAGACAAGCATGGGGTACAGGGGACCTGTTTTGGCCCAGACACCTCTCACGGAGACAAGTATGGGGTACAGGGGACCTGTCTGCCCCAGAAACCTCTCAGGGAGACAAGTATGGGGTACTGGGGACCTGTCTGCCCCAAACACCTCTCAGGGAGACAAGTATGGGGTAGTTGGGACCTGTTTTGGCCCAGAAACGTCTCTGGGAGACAAGCATCGGGTACTGGGGACCTGTCTGCCCCAAACACCTCTCAGGGAGACAAGCATGGGGTACTGAGGACCTGTTCTAACCCACAAGCCCTATGTTGCCAAGAAACATGAGAGGCAAATACAAGTAGTAGTCAATATCAGTCACCTTGAATGAATTGGAGTAAGCCGGAGTGATGACTGGGAGGAGTGTGACACTCCCGACACTCTGAACGAACATCACTGTTGAAGTGTCATCTGCAAACAGGTCATGAAAGTGTAAACACAGGACACAAACTTCAAATTTTTCTTACCAAAATATTGCCATAAATTACATGAAAATTAAAATAACACTCGTTGAATATTTTAAGTGAGTGAGTTAAAATTTAACGACGTCACATCGGCAGTATCTCAGCCCTATAGTGATGTTTTCAATTTTACATACATATTTTACAATTGTCTGACAAATCATCCCTCTCCCCACCACCTCTGCCCTGCCCCTGCCCCGTCTCACCTTGAGATGTGGCAGTGAGATACTGGTTGTCTCCCCTTGAGTTGGCCGAGCATGAGACGTTGGAAGAAGTTCCTGGTGATGTGATCTGGTACGTAACCTACAAAGAAACATGTCTCTCCATCCAAACAGCTTCTTGTGTCAAGTGAGTTGGCCTTTACACCTTTTTCAACAGTATTTCAGTTTATCGCAGTTTGTTGGAATACAACACCCAATAGCAAATACAAGTAGTTTGATATCAGTGAGAATATACAATGAGTGAGTGAGTTTGGTTTAACACCGCTTTTAACAGTATTCCAGTTATATCTCGGCGTATCAGCTTAATGTGGGAGGAAAGCCCCAAATGATGCTGGTCTGAGACGTTTACCACTTCGGTGAAACCCAGGAGCACGGGTATGGTGCTGACAAACCTAGAAACATAATCGGGGCGAACCGGGATTAGAACCCACGATCATAGGTTTCTGGCGAGCCGAAGGAAGGCAACTCTGCACAGCGAATTACGGTGCCGTAGATGACTGGGCCACCTGGGCCCCCGAGAATATACAGAAGAGAGCTACTTACAGTTACTTTGCTGGCACCAGCAGTCACGGGAATTGCTGGAAATGTCATATTCAGCCCACCTGCAATCAGTGAAAAAGAATTGAAGCAAGTGACACACAACAAAATGGTGACCGATGGATACAATACTTTCTAAGAAAAAATCTCAAACATCATCGACTTAAAATGAAATATATAGAAGTGAGTGAGTGAGTGAGTATGGTTTTATGCCACTTTTAGCAATATTCAAGCAATATCACGGCGGGGGACACCAGAAATGGGCTTCACACATTGTACCCATGTCGGGAATCGAACCCGGGTCTTTGGCGTAACGAACAAACGCTTTAACCACTAGGCTACCCGACCGCCCCTATATAGAAGTAGTAACACAGGTAAGATGTATTTGACTTGAATGCATCTTTCCGAAGCCTAGTTCGACAAGGGTGGAAACTGGACTTTTATAGTCAGTTAACTCTCTTGCCTCAGGAAGATGTGTTAAAGTATGGGAGTTAAGATCATCTTAGCGCTAAGATTGCTTTGTGCAAGTGGGTCCTGGTCCTCAGAGTTTGTACAGCTAGTCTTGCTTGAACAAGACATTGATATTTCCTTTAATGGTTAACATATAGCCCTGCGTGGTCTAGTGGATAGAGCATCTGCATGGACCGTCTTCATGGAGAAGTGGATACAGCGTCTGCATGGAGAGCGGAAGGTCGGTTGTTCAATGCCCTGCGTCATACCAACGATGTTAAAGTACTTGTTGTTACATTGTCTAGCACTCAGCAAGGGGCTAAAACAAGGCCTGGGCAGCTCGGAGTCAGTGTACTGTGTCTTAGTGGGGTATCCGTGTCAAACTGCAGCATGGTATCTCAGTGAGCTAGCACTATCTACCTGGAATTAGTCCTGACTAGTACAAGCAAGCACACCAGACACAGACAGACACAGACAATGAAAGACACAGACATAGAAACTGACACACACTGACACAGACAGACACAGACTGACACAGATAGACAGAGGCAGACAGAGATAGACAGAGGCAGACACAGATAGACAGAGGCAGACAGGGATAGACAGAGGCAGACAGAGATAGACAGACACTGACACAGATAGACAGAGGCAGACAGACACTGACACAGATAGACAGAGGCAGACAGGGATAGACAGAGGCAGACAGAGATAGACAGACACTGACACAGATAGACAGAGGCAGACAGGGATAGACAGAGGCAGACAGGGATAGACAGAGGCAGACAGGGATAGACAGAGATAGACAGAGATAGACAGGGATAGACAGAGGCAGACAGAGGCAGACAGGGATAGACAGAGGCAGACAGACACTGACACAGATAGACAGACACTGACACAGATAGACAGAGGCAGACAGGGATAGACAGAGGCAGACAGAGATAGACAGAGGCAGACAGGGATAGACAGAGGCAGACAGGGATAGACAGAGGCAGACAGAGATAGACAGAGGCAGACAGAGATAGACAGAGGCAGACAGGGATAGACAGAGGCAGACAGAGGCAGACAGAGATAGACAGAGGCAGACAGGGATAGACAGAGGCAGACAGAGATAGACAGAGGCAGACAGACACTGACACAGATAGACAGAGGCAGACAGGGATAGACACAGGCAGACAGAGATAGACAGAGGCAGACACAGATAGACAGAGGCAGACAGGGATAGACAGAGGCAGACAGAGATAGATAGAGGCAGACAGGGATAGACAGAGGCAGACAGAGATAGACAGAGGCAGACAGACACTGACACAGATAGACAGAGGCAGACAGGGATAGACAGAGGCAGACAGGGATAGACAGAGGCAGACAGAGATAGACAGAGGCAGACAGACACTGACACAGATAGACAGAGATAGACAGAGGCAGACAGAGATAGACAGAGGCAGACAGGGATAGACAGAGGCAGACAGAGATAGACAGAGGCAGACAGACACTGACACAGATAGACAGAGGCAGACAGGGATAGACAGAGGCAGACAGAGATAGACAGAGGCAGACAGACACTGACACAGATAGACAGAGATAGACAGAGGCAGACAGAGATAGACAGAGGCAGACAGGGATAGACAGAGGCAGACAGGGATAGACAGAGGCAGACAGGGATAGACAGAGGCAGACAGAGATAGACAGAGGCAGACAGGGATAGACAGAGGCAGACAGAGGCAGACAGACACTGACACAGATAGACAGAGGCAGACAGGGATAGACAGAGGCAGACAGAGATAGACAGACACTGACACAGATAGACAGAGGCAGACAGGGATAGACAGAGGCAGACAGGGATAGACAGAGGCAGACAGGGATAGACAGAGGCAGACAGAGATAGACAGAGGCAGACAGAGATAGACAGGCAGACAGGGATAGACAGAGGCAGACAGAGATAGACAGAGGCAGACAGACACTGACACAGATAGACAGAGGCAGACAGAGATAGACAGAGGCAGACAGAGATAGACAGAGGTAGACAGAGATAGACAGAGGCAGACAGAGATAGACAGAGGCAGACAGGGATAGACAGAGGCAGACAGAGATAGACAGAGGCAGACAGAGATAGACAGAGGCAGACAGGGATAGACAGAGGCAGACAGAGATAGACAGAGATAGACAGAGGAAGACAGACACTGACACAGATAGACAGAGGCAGACAGAGATAGACAGAGGCAGACAGAGATAGACAGAGGTAGACAGACACTGACACAGATAAACACAGACTGACACAGATGGTCAGAGGCAGACAGACACTGACACAGATAGACAGAGATTGACACAGATAGACAGAGGCAGACAGACACTGACACAGATAGACAGAGGCAGACAGACACTGACACAGATAGACAGAGGCAGACAGACACTGACACAGATAGACAGAGGCAGACAGAGATAGACAGAGGCAGACAGAGATAGACAGAGGTAGACAGACACTGACACAGATAAACACAGACTGACACAGATAGACAGAGGCAGACAGACATTGACACAGATAGACAGAGGCAGGCAGACATTGACACAGATAGACAGAGGCAGACAGACATTGACAGAGATAAACACAGACTGACACAGATAGACAGAGGCAGACAGACACTGACACAGATAGACAGAGGCAGACAGACACTGACACAGTCAGACACACACTGAAAGCCGCAGACACACACACAACCCCATTTCACCTCACCTGACATCTTTTTATACCAAAGGTCAGTCCTGCTATTTGAACCAATTCCCAACTTGGTAATGTTGTTATCTACTTACCATACACAGTGATCCGACAGCTGATGTCCACCGGGGCGTTCACCACCACCTCACTGAAATCAGGGGGAATCAGACATACAAACAATGTAACCTATCCCTGGATGGTTTCACTGCAAACACATACGTCTACTGGACTATCCTTCGGTCAAAGAGCAAATCTTTCTTCAAGAGCTGAACTTAACCCCATGTGTTTTTTTGTTGTTGTTTTTGAAATTATCCAACAAATAAATTTTGAAGAAAAACTTGTCTCCTTGCCGTCATCCAATTGACAGTACCTTTGGCGAAAATACTTGCTACCCTACCCAACAATACTGGTATACCATTAATATTGTTAAACTGACAATACAGATTTGACTTACAATAAGTATTTAGGTTCCAATTTAATAATTGTAAAAATAGTGACACTGCTTCTTGATTTCCAACCACAATGTCACCTTTTTTCAACTGTAGATTATCTGTAACAGATTGGCATTTTTTTCTGCAGTGCAATTTTATGTTTGGTTTGACGCCGCTTTTAGCATTATTCCAGCAATATCACGGCGGGGGACACCAGAAATGGGCTTCACACATTGTACTCATGTCGGGATTCGAACTCAGGTCTTCGGCGTGACGAGCGAACGCTTTAACCACTAGGCTACCCGACCGCCCCGCATTAATTCAGAGCAGGAGCATAATGATTGTACTGTCTACAACAACCAAATCACACAAAGTCAATGTGGATTACTAATGTATGGGCTAGTTCAAATACAACAAGGATATCAAAGCACAAAGTTAAAGATTCACCTGTATTACGATTGTCCACGCAAAATAAGTGTTTTTTATTATTTTCATTTATTTATTGATTTATCTTAACGTTCAGGATGTTTTCTAAATCTGATTACTCAGTATCTTGTTACTTTCATGCTGTATTTTATGTCAGATAACGCACACATAACTGGACATTCATTACAAATAATGCTGACTCGTCAATTATTTGAATGTTCAGATACCTGTGCGTTATCCTTAACACAATCAACTGCACAAATATTTCGAATATGTCATGTTTGGACTACTTGTTGGTTCAAACTAATTCATTATTATTTGCCCGTGTTTATATGCATGCAGTATTAAGTTTGTTGAATTCAAATAGTATCTGAATGTTGCTTGTCTTAACAAGCTCGTACCTGAGGGCAAGATCGAAGGTAGATTCGATTGTGTTGTCATTAGGGACGGAAATCTGAGAATCGCAGAAACTCACAATTGGCGCCGGTTGGACTTTTAGTGATCTGTCAAACAAAGAAACACATGTAACTTCTGGGCCCACTTGCACAAAGCGATCTTAGCACTAAGACTATTGTAAGCCATGTTAAAGTATGGGAGTTATGATCGTCTTAGCGCTAAGATCGCTTTGTGTAAGTGGGCCCAGGACAAAATAACAAACCATGAACCGCAGGTCCAAGATAAGATTGGGTCCTCCGGCGTAATCCCCAGTGTTTAGTAGTTGTTATATATGTCCAGCTGTCTGTATCTTATGTTTCTCATCTCATGCCAGTCATAATTACCACCCTGCTTGAACATTCAAAACGTTTTAATATGAACCCATTCATCAGCTTAGCAAATTTTTCTTCAAAGAAGAGGAATAACTTGGTCGAAAGCTTTGTTTTCTGTCTGAAAAACCTGGTGCTTTTTCCATTGTCAAAACACCAACACAAGCCATTGCACTTCAAATATATCACAAAAATGTTCCAATCATGCACTATTTTTGCACATATCTCACGACAATTTATCAGTTGAAATCTCATCCAAAAGATTTTATTTTCATTTTCTTCCACAAGCACAGTCCCTCTGGAGTCATTAGACTGCAGCCATAAGCCCAGAACAAAAGATTTCTGTCGTGTTAGAACAGAAAATCCTAGTTATACATGTAGACTAATATCTACAAAGTTATAGAATACAAAGACACTTATTTGGCTTGTAGGCATTAATTTGTTTGGCAGCGACCGAGACAGTGATATGGCTAGAGTATTGCGGACTGCAGTAACACACAAGATGTCTGGGCTATGAGCTTCTGCTCTTTCCTGTGTCAGTCTGTATTTATCATCTCAAACTGGCTGGCACATGAGATCTATATCACTTGAGCTTCAGAGTTTTAAACTTGTGTTGTTAGGCTTAGACAAATAAAAGAATTGGTTCTCAGGCAATGACTTTTGAAAACATAGTGCAAGCGGTGCTTTTTTTTTTGCTTGTTCAAACTCGTCAGTTTAGCATGCCATATTGGATCACATTGTTTTTAAGTATTAGGATTTTTTATTTTTTTGGAAAATGGAAATAAAAGCGAAACGTGCAGCAGACTTATGATGATGCTGGCGGAGTCTTAGAACCAAGACTATTATTTTTTTAGCCTTATATTTGATATGAAAAGACACTCGGGTGAGATACTCTGTATCAATTTGTGTTGATATATTTGGTATCTATAGACACTGAGGTGAGATTCTGTCCTGTCAGTGTGTACCTACACAGGGGAGCTGCGTGAGGTGGAGGGACAGAACTGGGGCTGGGGGGGCGTGGCGCCGGTCGTTGTGTTGGCGGGGCAGGCCAGGCCCGTCGAGGTGCCATAACATCGGATATCCACACTCCGCCCTGCTCGTGTCAAACTGCAAGATCAGATTCAAACATGATTTGAACATTGTCAAAGAACAACCATGACATACTGAAGCAAACAAACGTAAGAAAAAAACGGCACAAACACAGTGTTTTGCTTGTAAACCCACTGCCACTTTTGCCTGTAGTATTGTAGGTACCATATTTTCTTAAGTACAGTCAAGTCTCATTAATCCGACACTCGTTAATCCGACAATCGGCTTTATCCGACACAAATAATGGGAACCGATTAAATCAGTGCTATTTAGACCCGTTAATCCGACAGTCTTGCACTCCGACTCCGACACACCTAATTTGCAACAAATTACCGAAATCACTCATTAATCAGTCTCGTTAATCCGACACAGTTATCAGCGTACTCTGTGGTAATCTGCCCGCGAGTACACAGCCCGTGTTTTGATACGAGACGAATCGGCTGGTAGCTGCAGAGATAAACTTGCTTTACAATAAACAATTAATGCTTTAAATAAAGAAAACAGGATAATTCACATGCTTAGATTACCTCAATCTTATTAAAATCAGATACAAGTTCGCGCTATCGACGAGGACATCCCATTACAGGTCTCGTCAGAACGAACCTTTTGCGAACTATGACCTACCAATGAAATGACCAACAGGAAGTCGACGTTAGCCACTTATAAAGCAGCTTTCTTAAGCTTTGGGTACCAGTTGCGACTTCCATTCCAGACTATGCTTTTTAAAGTATTTTGAATCGGTCATACAGTCCGTAACAGTTGTTTTGTGTTAAACTTTAGAGGTTGCATGATTAGAAAACATATTCCATCAACTATGTAACATAACAATATTAATATGTATTTTATATTTTTTATTATGTGTTTGAATCCTTATCTAGGGTGTAGTTGTCCAATTTTCGATCACGAACGTTGATACTACTAAATTTAGTTTATCCGACATACTCGTTAATCCGACATAATCATATGCAATCATCGATGTCGGATTAACGGGACTTGAACGTATATTGCTATTTCACAGTAACCATAAGAGAGGTACTAACAGGTTTTACAGGAAAGCCTGAAGTGGTGCATGTCTTATACATTTATCACTTTCAGGGTTTTATCAGGTCTCAGATGTTTACCGCTTTGGCAAAACCCACGAGCACAGGTATGGTACTGAAAAACTTAAAAACATAATCGGGCGAACTGGGATTCAAAGCCAGGATCCTAGATTTCTAGCATGCCCAAGAGATGCAACTCTGCACAGCAAATGGAACATTGTCAGCACTGAACATTGCCTCTTTCAGACGTGTACTACCTTGCTAAAACCTATGAGTACAGGTATGGGGCTGACAGGCAAAGGATCACACTTGTCTAAAATTTGGGATTCAAACCCATGACAAGTGTATTCTGGCACAGGTAAGGGTGGTAACTCTGCATAGTGAGTTACGACCCCCTAAAACCTTTGTGACAGCTTTTGTTGCTAAGATAAATGAACCACTGCAGCCAAGATCAACAGGAATTTGTTTAATTTCTGTAACTTTTCATTAAATTAGAACAACATATGAATTATTTCCTTATTTTGACAAAGAAATAAAATAAATTAGTAATTAAGTGTGACAAAACAAACAGTGATCACATGATACTTACTCAAAGAAGATGGTACTGGCAGAAGAGCCTCCTGGTGAGAAGGTGAGGGAGGTGAAGGTAACAGCTGTATAGCCCTGCCTGTTATCACTTGCTTCACAGCTAATGTCAACCTACAATCAGAATATGTGGGGCACGTTGCAAGCCACGAATCGCTTAGAGAAAACAAACTAATAGCTCATCCCAGGGTCTGCAACAGTTCGAAGTGCTTGCACACTCTTCCAAAATGGGGGCGCATGACGTGATGAAGAATGTAATAGAAAAGGCTCGATGACGAGCTGATGAAGTTTGTGACTACTTTGAAGATGTGGAGCAGACTGAGGATGATGTGGTGCTGCCTTTGTTCATTTCCTCGTTGATCCAGTCTAGTATTTCTTGTCCCGCTGTTAAAGTCTGCCGCCTTTTTGGTTTGAGAACGAAGTGATCTCAGCCAGTGATTGTTTCGCCTTCAAGCGGTTGAAAATTAGTGCACTGTTGCCAGGCAATTTGCAACGCACCCATACTCTCTACTCTTGATGAGTTCAGTTTAACTTCATTCTAAACCGTATTCAGTTTTATCAAGACATACGCTTAACACGCTTAAAGTCATGCACGTTGTATGCGCTTATCACTTTAAGGGATATATCTAGTCCTGCTCACAGGCCATAATTCGGACCCAAGTGTGTGGCAAATGTTAGTCAAATTTCCCAAATTGGAATTAAACATTTCCCAGTTGATTCTGACATAGTTGTAACTACTGTTACATCTCTGTAGATGTGACTTGATGGCACTGATAACAGGACCAATCATGAAGAAGAGGCTTTAATGCTTAGTTTCACTTTATTGCATTGAATGCAATGTTAAAATTCAAAGTTAAATTAATAAAATAAAGGAAAATAAGAACTTAAAATATCCAAATTTTGTTCAAACTATTGATTTTTCCCACTTTGCCTTCAGGGACACTTAGCGTTCCTTCCTCGATAAATCCCTGACTCCTGAAACCCAGGACCACGGGTATGCTGCTGTCAAATTCAGAAATCTGAGATTCAGCAACAAGAGGATAGCTTTTGTTTGTTTATTGTTTAAGGCCGCATTCAGCAATATTCCAGCTATATATTGGCAGTTTGGGATAGGATGACAAACATCAAGAGTGAGTTGGGTTTAACACCGCTTTTATTATAGTTTTAACAGTATTCCAGTTATATCTCGGTGTATCAGCTGAATGTGGGAGGAAAGCCTGAAGTGATGCAGGTCTTAGACATTTACCACTTCGATGAAACTCACCAGGACAGGTATGGTGCTGGCACCAGTATTTGAACCCACAATCATAGGTTTCTGGCGTGCCCAAGGGATGAAACTCTGCACAGCGAATTGTAGCACCTTAGACGACTAGGCCACCTGTCCCCCCGCGGTACTTTAAGAAGACGGGGCCCTCTATGCCCCCAATTGCTTCATAGATTTAGTTCACCAAATACACATAGTTAAAAACAATCACATAAGCAAGATTTGATCAGGAGAACCTACCGTATCTCTCAGAGCTACATCTGTCGCAGGGTCGGCCAGATCAGTTATTCGGATGCTGATTGGCAAATTTTGTCGACCTCTATTTAGATTGAAAGCATATGCTGTTGTATTTGTAGGGTCTCCTATATAAACTGTGCCAATTTCTGAAAACAAAATATCAATGGTTCAACAACAGTGATGAGAGGTCAATCTTTCAGTTTCAAATTCCAAATATATTACGCCACCAGTTGTATTACAAAAAATTGTTTTTCCTGTTTTGTGGATGAGTTTTCCTGTTTTGTGGATGAGTCCATCCTAAATTCTGCAAAAGTTAATTTAAAATATAATTAAAATGTTGTTTGAAAATAATACTTAATTCTTCACAACTTTTTGTTTGTATTTTATTTCATAAGGAGTTTATTATCAGGCAATCAACTTGAAACCATCCCTGAAAAGATCTTTTGTGTTGTTATTTTGCCTCCTCCCACTTGTGACAAACTGTACAGAAAGACTGCACAACAAAAATTCAAATTGGTCTGGACTAAAATAATAAGAATGCTTCTATTAGAATTTATCTATGTATAGTCATACTGTACTTAATCTGTTTACTTTTATGACATACATGAAGATATATCCGAATATTATTCATAGATCAAACGATTTTGATTTAGAGCAGATAAGGGACCTAGGAATGACTCATTTGTCAAAGACTTTCCTTGTTTAGGGTAACATTTACAGTGTGTTTCACAAAACTTTGTACATGCATAATAAATAAGTTATCCATTATATTACTTGTCATAGTTTTACCTACAAAATGCCTATAACAACCTTCTACACATACAGTGAGTTCAGCACATGCTCATAAATATCTATCATGCACTTGAATATCCTCTTGTGGATACATGCTACTTAGAATATCATGACTTAGGAATAACTGTTCACGTTTGCATGGTAAGTGATTACTGGTTACAAGCTTGTGCTGTAACAATGTTTTTGACAATTTCAATTTTCTACTAAGGTTTTAGTTTAGATGGTTTAAAGGGGCACTGATCTAACGCCATTCCCCGGACTGGTTGTTGCCTTTGTTATTGTTTTTTCCCCCGTGAGTACCCGGATGATACGCAACGCAACTGAGCGTGACCAGAGACTGGGCTACCGTCTGCAAGGACAGCTAAATAAACTTGGAGGCTGGAGGCAATATTTGTTTTACGCATTTTTGAATAAACACTGATTGGTTAAATGTGATCTATAAAGATTAGACAAAGGGCGCATGTTAATTAATTTCTTCAGCCTAAACAAACAGACAAAAAGAACGGCGGAGCTCATCGGAAGTCGTTATTTGGAAATACCCCAGATGGTTATAATTTAATACTAAAAAAAAGTATCCATGCAGTGAAAGCATTTTCGGATTTCGGATTGCGTCGATAATACGATTACTACTCCCTTGTTGTCATCCACGTTTTCTCGTATAACCTGTGTATTTGTCGTCATTCACTTGATGCTCAGTTAATGAATTTATTACAGGTACAATTAGTGGTAGCACCACTTAGATTACCTGACAAAGGTTCTCATTTGGCATTTATTGTGTCTGGGGTAATTATTCAATCTAAATCCAGGTTTGAAGTGAGGTGAAATGTGCGTTATGTAATATGCACGTGGCAGCCCAGCAAGAGATGAATGATCAGTTGATTTACTTTTTTTGGTAAATCAACGGATCGTTCCTAGTCATCAAAGGGTTAACAGAAAATACGTTGATTGATTAATCACTGTTATCTTGCGCAGTGGATATGTCAAAAGTGAGTGTTTACATGTCTAGGTTTACTAAAACAAAGGGAATACACTCCTATCATGGCGTGAAGTGCCGATGTAAAAACAACATACTTTGTTCAAAGGGTTAACTGATAATACGTTGATTGGTTGCTCATTGTTATCAAACTCAGTGGATTTTTTAGGAACCGTGGACGTAATGAAAATAGTTGTCACGTGGCCTTTCTCAGCCAACCCTTGAGACTTGACACCTATGTGAAACACCTGAAACAATCCAAGTGATCAGTTGAGAAACGAACACTGGTTATAATATCCCGAAACGATATATATCTTTTAGAATATTTGATAGTTACAGAGACACATGACATCGAATAAGTTTTTGTATAGCTGCAGATGAGTGGGATATTATTCCTTTGTGTGGATATTCACGGATACATTCCTCGAACAAGGAAGCTGCCTATTTATACACATAAATTTGGTAAGTTGTAATTATGGTATTTGCATTTTCTTTTCCTTCATTTGAACCGATTCGTTCTTGTTTCTCTACGTCTTGGTTGGGAAATTCTTCAATGCGCGATAGATGTTGTTTTCACAGGTCATTTCCTTTGTAAGCGTGTATAGATTACCGTCAATTTGTAAAATGTGATTCTCTCAGGCAATTTATAAAATGTGTAAATATTTCAGTCATTTTGACTAAAAAATCTGTCCAGATTGATTAAGACGATCTAAAGGGCCTACAAACATCACAACAGATTATTATGTAGGATTAGAAGTCAAACAACATAGAAATGTACGTTTCAACGTAACATTTTCAGTCTCTTGGTGATGACATAAACATCAAAATGTTTGGAATTCGTTATCATAATAATACAGATGGAAATGTTTTTCAGTCACTTTGTAAAAAAACTGAATATTAAGACGTTTAATAAATATGTTACACATTTTGACAGTAAAAAAATACACACACTATAAAAAAAAGCAATGCTCTGATGAAATATTTACTTTGTGTTGCAAGTCAAAATAGTGTAAACGAAAATCGCAAAATTACCAAGCATGTGACTTATCAAAACTTCGTCACCATTACCGATGCTACCCATAAAGATACCTACATTTCCTTATTATCTCGAAAACTGTATTTCATTTTGTTGATCAATGTGACCATACGCTCTTATTACTACCGGTATCCATAAAAGTGACTAATGCGCTTACGAATGGCGCAACAGAGGTCGCGAGCTGGTCTAGATTTCTGCTCTACATCCGGGTACTCACTGGGAAAAAACAATAACAAAGGCAACAACCAGTCCCGGGGAATTGCGTTAGATTAGTGCCCCTTTAACATACTATGAAAAGAGTATATACATGAAACAGATAGATTGGTCCTAATATGTCTATTTTGTAACATCTAACGTATCAAGTCATAATTGACATCATAACTGTTACATAAAAAAAACACAACATTTGTGTGATTTTGTAGACATCTAGCATCTGGAATTAAGCAGGTCTAGGCATGATTTTGAGATAGATGCACGGTGTATGTCTGTCAGTATCAATTATCAGAACATGCACTTATGAATGTGATTTTATAAACATTTACGATTAATATTACTTTGATGTAATAAGAAAAAGACTATTGCACAAAAACAATTGGGAGACGTGCAGGTGCATGTTTGTAAATATCGTACACAATAATGCACGTTTCAATCTGAAGCAGCAAACACACCTTGACACGAGCACATGACAGCAAATGAAATGGCGGCTATGACATAAATCAATTTCGTTAGTGATTCCATATTGAAATTCTTGCATATTTCATATACTGATCAAGAAATCAGTTCATGTATCCGAACGCACAGATGAAATTCTTAAACTTTCCGCCATTGTTTACGTGTTCCTAAGAGACGATGTAATACACTACGCGATTGGTTGAGCGTATTCATTTTATGGTTGTCGTAAATTTACAGTTATCAGCCACAATTCCTTTGTAATTAGACCTCCATATGGAGAAAGAGGAGTTTAGTGTGTGGTTGAAACGTTCCTTGAAATAAATATGTTCTAACTGCACAAAAACTCTTGTGGAATCACACAAACGACAATCGAAAAAAAACCATTCGGCTACAAGTTACCGGACTCATCCCATATTATTAGTATAATTACAGTCAGTCGTCGTCCATTCATCATTTGTAGTATTTCTTTTACACCTCGTTTGAAACTATGGCCTAGCTGTCTGTTGTAAGTGAATATGCTATTACGCCTCTTTGATCAATATTCCAGCAATGTCCCGGCGGAGGACACCAAAAACAGGCTTCACACATTGTACCAATGGGGGGAATCGAACTTGAACTCGTTACTTAAAAAAAATTGTATTTGTTACACGTCATTAGTAGTAAGAAAGAATATGTGTCATTTATCTTCATTGCCCCCTATCTCAACCGTATACGTCATCTCCAGGCAAGGGAGATAACTGACTGTAAAAGTCCAGTTTCCACCCTTGCCCAACTAGGCTGGAATTTCTGGGCTCCATCAGTGACCAGTGTCACCTCCTTTTAACCAATCAGACTCCACCTCTCATAACACTTGCGTTTGCTTCAAACAGAATGGCGGTGCCCAGTAATGACGATCAGATCGATAACAATGAAGATCTATATTGTAATAAAACGGGTCTTACTTCGCATATTGCATCAAATCACGTGAGCACCTTCATTGAAAACAAGAAAAGATTGTGAAAATATCCGTTGGCGCCGAGTTGGCGGTACACATGCTTTGCAAATCCTGCAATCGACCGAAATCTGCACCGCTTTTAACGAACCTGATGTCGATTTCGTTGCGCTCGTTTGATTGGACTGTACATAGGCCCGTTATTCCAGCCAAAATACAATTCCGCAATTCCAGCCTTGTTCGGCAGGGGTACCATAGTTCCCCTAGCAATCACAAGATGATGTTCTTCTTTTAACAGCTTTTATTCACATTTTGTGTAGAGGTCCAACCCACTCTATGTGTCACTTAGTTAGAGACTTCGGCCGCAAAGCTTCACTCTCAGTCGAAACGCACCAGACTGCCTAACTTGGGATCCGCTCCGGGTTCCCACGTCACAACAGTCATCATTATTGTTACGACTGGTCGGTAACCTTTCCCCTTGCAACAGACTATTCCGCCCCCTAGTCTTTCCTACCCTGATCTTTTATTTGGCTCTCTGTTGGGTGGATTCCACCGTTTCCAGGAATTTTGACCTCCCCTCCCCAAGACCATTTATGTTTTATTCGTAGACTGCCCTATTTCCGACAGTTCGGATGCTATTTCTAAACCATATGATTCTCATCATGATATGTGATAGTCCCGTTGGCCCTAGTCCCACATATGCCCTCACTTCAGACCACTGTATGCCTACTCAACAATGTTACCAAATTATATTATAATTCGTAATATATTCCCTCTTATTTTCATGAATCAATGATTTAAACTTACAACTTATTATCTAAATAAATATTATAATGTCACGCCTATAGTATAATTAGCCGCCTGCAGTCTCTATTTGAGACCATGCATAGTCGATCAGTCTTTAATGTTCTGCGTTAAAACGTGTCGGCAAACCTATACTAATCAAATGGTGCCGGGAGAGTGGGACGACTGCGTGTCGTCAAGTACAATGTAACTCCTTTCCTTCGGTTGTATCCTACGGATAAGGGTTTTAAATATAATAAAAAACCTGAAGACAAGTGTTTTCTTTAACGTATAAACCGAAAAGGGGGCACGGGTGGCCCAGTCGTCTAAGACGCCGCAATTCGCTGTGCACAGTTGCGTCCCTTGGGCACGATTGTGGGTTCGAATCCCGGTTCGCCCCGATTAGGTTTGTAGCTTTGTCAGCACCATACCCGTGCTCGTTGGTTTCAGCGAAGAGGTAAACGTCTGAGACCTGCATCACTTCGAGCTTATCTCCCACATTAAGCTGACACGCGCTGATATAACTGGAATACTGTTAAAACGGCGTTAAACCAAACTCACTCACTATAACCCGAAAAAAGAAACTTAAAACATCAACATTTTTATGTTCAAACACACTTTCCATGAACCTTAGGAAGCGGGCGTAAAATATCTGCTGCTGGTGTACGTACTGGATACAGACATTCTTAAAAGCATTGTGATTCATCAGCGCCTCCGTAGCCCAGTGGTGCACTCACTGGGCTGCAGATACCAAGGTCGATCCTCGTTCACGACAAGCTCTCCATTTCATGTCGTGTAAGAGAGAAAAGTTCACCTTGATCTTTCGTTTCCAAAATGTATGATTGAAAAAACGCATAACAAAAATGACAATCAAAAGAGATTTAATTAAAAAAACAAACACGCTCATGTTGTCAATCACTGGATTTTCTGGTCCAGACTCCAGCTTATTAACAGTCTTATAGCTTTGATATTGCTTGGTGCGGGGTAAAACAACAAAGGAAATTACGAACTTTATCTGATACCACTGTTGCTGCAACCATCCGCATTACTTCTTCATCGGGAATGCAAGGCGTATAGTCGTCATCTTACGCTTTCTTAAATTGGTAGTGTATAATTGTGAACTGAGAACTGGCTCTACCCTTGACGGGGGTTAAAGTACTGTAAAATCATTGTCCCCCTGAGAGGGTATAAGTCTATAGCATTCAAAGTACGTTATTCCTATCATATTGCATGTTAATCGTAGAATGTGTGTTCTTTTAATTTTGGCTAACTTTCCTAATCGTCGCCAGCATCTGAGGGGATGATGTAAATCCTGCTGGGGTCCATGCAGGTAGCAAAGGTACTGTAAGTCCCCATGGACCCTAGCATGGTGATCTCCCTTCAGCTGTTGGCGATCTATAGCCCTTTTTTATATTGTCTCGTCACATACAGTGATATCTTTTTATGGTTGTATGCTAGTTTTAACTATTATTCTGTGATACTCTAGTTATTTTACTGTCCATTGATGACAGGATTATATTTAGTTTAAAGAGATGTATTAATAATGTATAACTTCTCGTCATGATATGGCTGAAATATTGCCTATGTGACGTAAAGCACAAACTCACCTGACAGTAGCAAAAGCACGTGCAGATCGTGACCTGAGCAGCGGATCGGCTGCGTTGTTGTGCTTACCGAGTTAAAACTTAATAAATCTTTACTAATTATATACCACGTTAACTCCCTTGCCTCAGGAAGACGGCGTAACATGATTTTGCAAATTATGATTGTAGAAGGTCTAGAAGGAAATGTATATAAATTATGACCGGTACATCTTTGTACTATTATATAAACAGAGACCATAATTTTAATCTCTATTTATGGTCTCTGCTATAAACTATTAAAAAGGAAAACAAATTAGTTGCTTTACAAGTAACGAGTGTATAAAATATAATTCATCGTAACATGTACTTAAGTATTGAATGTTGACTATTGAGACTAAAGTAATACCTACTGTTTATAGGGATGAAATCTCTTTGCCCCCGACGTTAAAGCTGCACCAACCTTCTGCACCGTCACGCAGCAATAAGGAAGGCAGCTATACGGGAGTGGGGTTATGAAACTGGGGCTGTGAAACTGGGGCTGTGAAACTGGGGTTATGGAACTGGGGATATGAAACTGGGGTTGTGAAATTGGGGTTATGGAACTAGGGATATGAAATTGGGGTTGTGAAACTGGGGTTATGGAACTGGGAATATGAAAATGGGGTAGTGAAACTGGGGTAGTGAAACTGGGGTTGTGAAACTGAGGTTATGGAACTGGGGATATGAAACTGGGGTTAAGGAACTGGGGATATGAAACTGGGGTTGTGAAACGGGTTATGGAACTGGGGTTGTGAAACTGGGGTTATGGAACTGGGGTTATGGAACTGGGGATATGAAACTGGGGTTATGGAACTGGGGATATGAAACTGGGGTTATGGAACTGGGGCTGTGAAACTGGGGTTATGGAACTGGGGATATGAAACTGGGGTTGTGAAATTGGGGTTATGGAACTAGGGATATGAAATTGGGGTTGTGAAACTGGGGTTATGGAACTGGGAATATGAAAATGGGGTAGTGAAACTGGGGTAGTGAAACTGGGGTTGTGAAACTGAGGTTATGGAACTGGGGATATGAAACTGGGGTTAAGGAACTGGGGATATGAAACTGGGGTTGTGAAACGGGTTATGGAACTGGGGTTGTGAAACTGGGGTTATGGAACTGGGGTTATGGAACTGGGGATATGAAACTGGGGTTATGGAACTGGGGATATGAAACTGGGGTTATGGAACTGGGGTTATGGAACTGGGGATATGAAACTGGGGTTATGAAACTGTGTTTGTGAAACTGGGGTTATGGAACTGGGAATATGAAACTGGGGTTATGGAACTGGGGATTGGAAACTGGGGTTATGAAACTGGGGTTATGGAGCTGGGGGTATGAAACTGGGATTGTGACTGGGGTTATGGAACTGGGGATATGAAACTGGGGTTGTGAAACGGATTATGGAACTGGGGATATGAAACTGGGGTTGTGAAACTGGGGTTATGGAACTGGGGTTGTGAAACTGGGGTTATGGAACTGGGGTTGTGAAAATGGGGTTATGGAACTGGGGATAGGAAACTGGGATTGTGAAACTGGGGTTATGGAACTGGGGATATGCAACTGAGGTTGTGAAACGGGTTATGGAACTGGGGTTGTGAAACTGGGGTTATAGAAATGTGGTTGTGAAACTGGGGTTATAAAACTGGGATGCACATTCCTGACATTCCAAACCTCCTTGGAAGGAAAAATGTTACATGCATTTAATTTTGAGGGTGGCAAGAAACAAATGTTACATAAATTTTGGGGTGTGGGGCGGGATATCTGCAAAATATGATACAGTCCCAGGGTTAATTTCTATTTGAAATTCCCATTACAAATTTCCTTTCTGCTATTACTTTGACTGCCTGTTAATAACACACACATTGTACTATATAGAATTAAATGGCTTCTTTGTTTACCATGTTACTTCCCGATTATCTCATGAAATGTAGCTTGAGAAAAGTCTGAGAAAGTACGATTTTCTCAATTCACATTATCCTTCGATCATGCCACAGGAACTCATTATTGGTCAGTAAAAAGAAATATATACCCGCTATATGTAAGTAGAGACTTATATATAGGGGATATATATTTTTATTTAACGACCAATGACGAGTTCCTGTGGATCATACTCCTATCTACACATGTGCTGAAATATTATTGTCCGGATTTTAAATTGCGGGGTTGTCCAATCAGAAACAGTGTTACAAAATAGCAACAGCGCCCTCTGTAAACATGTGCTTGTAATTTCCCCGGTGTTTTTGAGAATTTATCCAAATTTAAATCTGTCAAAATGTGTGAAGTGACGAAAAGCAACTTTGAAAATTATTTGCCTCTTATAGAGAAGTCTGTAAAGCAAGCAGATTTCATTGGTATGAGTTTTTTTTGTGGAAAACGCCAAAGTAATACTCAACAGAAGCATGATGTTTATTTCAGCAATCGTATCTTGGTATCAAGCTAAACCACATTGTTTACAAATATGCAGACATACTAAGGCAAATGAAGAAACATCGCTCACAGTGACATATATACTAGAACACAGACCATAAACTGTTTCACACCCAATTCGCAAGAAATATTTACTCGTCAGACATATATGTAAAATATAACCTTCTCAATTCTTAGACAACAATACCAGAATAGCCAACAAATTATTAGGGTGGCGCTGGGGTGTGAGGATTTGTCTTAGGACTGTATCATATGTTGATGACACCCCTCCCCTCCTCATTTTATGTAACCAGTTTTCATGGCTCCTCCCGAAATACATGTAACATTTCCTCCATACCTACCTATTAAATTTAATTTATAATTGTTTTATTTGGAAGAATAGAACAGTGTCATGTTATCATGCCCACCTATATTATACCATAGCATTGATATACAGCTGTCTTTGTGTGATCAAGTTATGTCTTCCACTTCAGCTATTGACACAGAATTCACAGGCTTGACTGTGAATGACAGCATGAAATACAGGTATGTCTTCACCTTGTCCTCCTCCCAGGCTAGTCACGCCCTGCAACTCATGCTTGTTCCAGTAGAAAGACCATGTGACTATAATAAATGTCACTAACCCACACAACACAGAGACCACAAGTGGGGATTCAGTGGTCACAATGGTGGCTCAATATGGAAAATACTTGGCTCGTCTTGGCTGGACAAAAACCCAACATTAGCCTGCGAGTGTGTGAATGTCGTTTTAAGCCAAATCAGAAATATTAGTCTGGACCACAAAATCTAGTGACAGTATGGATCCTCGCCATTTCTGTCCGTCGACATGTAAACATCCAAGCCCACCCAGTCCCCGTTCTTGCCAACTCTTATAAGTGAGTGAGTGAGTATGGTTTTACGCCGCTTTATTCATTTAACCTAGTGGTTAAAGCATTTGCTCGTCATGCCGAAAACCCGGTTTCGATTCCCGACATTGGTGCAATGTGTGAGGCCCATTTCTGGTGTCCCCTGCCATGATGTTGCTGGAATATTGCTAAAAGCCTCGTAAAATCGAACTCACTCACTTACTCGCTCAAAGCGAACTTTTTACTGGAAAGACAGTATGTTAAGTTTTCAATAGATATTTTTAAAATTTATCATATTTCATCCGTGGAATAATGTAAGTGGTACAAGTTGTGCAAGGTTATGATTCTTATGTTGAAACTGGTTTCTGAATGATCTTTGTATTTGGTTATTTCAGTTTGTTTGACAGCGGAGGAGACAGATACAGGAAGCTGAGAAGTAGCATCTCCCAGTTGACTGTGTGTCAGATAGGTAGGTACATAGTAGCATCACCCAGTTGACTGTGTGTCAGATAGGTAGGTACATAGTAGCATCACCCAGTTGACTGTGTGTCAGATAGGTGGGTACATAGTAGCATCTCCCAGTTGACTGTGTGTCAGATAGGTGGGTACATAGTAGCATCTCCCAGTTGACTGTGTGTCAGATAGGTAGGTACATAGTAGCATCTCCCAGTTGACTGTGTGTCAGATAGGTGGGTACAGAGTAGCATCTCCCAGTTGACTGTGTGTCAGATATGTAGGTGCCTAGTAGCATATCCCAGTTGACTGTGTGTCAGATAGGTGGGTACATAGTAGCATCTCCCAGTTGACTGTGTGTCAGATAGGTAGGTACATAGTAGCATCTCCCAGTTGACTGTGTGTCAGATAGGTGGGTACATAGTGTGTATGTTTGGAGTCACTGAGATTCTGTTCCATTGTTTCAAATAAATACACACTCAGACACAGTATTTCGAGCACCAGACAAAGTAATAACAAGTACTATCTCTTAACGTCTTTTGGTATGACGCAGCCAGGAATTGAACCCCGATCTTATGCTCTCTGAGCATCGTGACACCTGCTCCAGTTGCTCATCAGTGTTTTCATATTGCAGGTGTGTCCGCCTTTGTGAAGCAGGGCACAGAGAACAGGTGAGGATATCATGCAGCCATGGGGGCACACGAGGTGTCAGGGCACACGAGGTGTCAGGGCACACGAGGTGTCAGGTCACACAAGGTGTCAGGGCACACAAGGTTTCAGGGAACATGAGGTGTCAGGTCACACGAGGTATCAGGTCACACGAGGTGTCAGGGTACACAAGGTGTCAGGTCACACGAGGTGTCAGGTCACACGAGGTGTCAGGGTACACAAGGTGTAAGGGCACACAAGGTGTTAGGGCACATGAGGTGTCAGGTCACACGAGGTGTCAGGTCACACGAGGTATCAGGTCACACAAGGTGTCAGGGCACACGAGGTGTCAGGTCACACAAGGTGTCAGGGTACACAAGGTGTCAGGGCACACGAGGTGTCAGGGCATACAAGGTGTCAGGGAACACGAGCTGTCAGGGCATACAAGCTGTCAGGGAACACAAGCTGTCAGGGAACACAAGCTGTCAGGGCATACAAGGTGTCAGGGAACACGAGCTGTCAGGGCATACAAGCTGTCAGGGAACACAAGCTGTCAGGGAACACAAGCTGTCAGGGCATACAAGGTGTCAGGGCATACAAGGTGTCAGGGAACACGAGCTGTTGGGGAACACCGGCTGTCGGGGAACACGAGCTGTCAGGGCACACAAGGTGTCAGGTCACACAAGGAAGCACTCAGAAAACGAACTTAATGACCAGTTCCTAATTAAATAATTTAAGGCAGCACCATTCTATTTTAGTCGCAATGTCGATTCTGACAACCATGCCTTTTCCATCCAAGAGGTAGTTCCGTCGAAGAAATGTTTGTGTAATCTGTGTTGTTATCTTTTGTTGAAACTATAAATTGTAGTCAAAGTGGTGAAGGAATGAAGGCAAATCATTTTAGAAAGCTGACATCTGATTGGCTCAAGAACTCATGCAGCCTTCATTTACTTTTGGCAGTCGGTGTTTGCTTGGGTTCCCCTGATCCCCAGTTCAGGGAGGGGCTGTCAGATTGTCATGCTGAGAGGTATTGTGTCGGAGTGAATGAGTTGATGAGATGGAAATTGACAAATGTTTTATTTTGTTCTCACTAGGTACTCCGTTCGCACATTCAACTTCCATCTGTTTCCCCGATCGTTTGGGCCTCACGATCCTCGCTTCCTGATCCAAGTAAGACGGTTTGCTGAGGTCTTTGTGTGTTTACTTGATTCATAGAATTGTAGCTCTCCTGAGCTTTCATACGTTTCATGGTGTCCAAACTGTTACATTTTCTACATCTCTGATGACCCGTTAAAAACCGGGTAAGCATGGTAAGAATAGGTCTTCAGCATCCCATTGCCTTACCAGGCAACTATGCTTGTTGTAAGAGGCGACTAGCCGGATCGGGTGGTCAGGCTCACTGACTTGGTTGATGCATGTCATCGTATCCCAATTGCATAGATCAATGCTCATGATAACAATCACTGGATTGTCTGGTCCAGACTTGATTTGCAGACCACTGTCACATAGCTGGAACATTGCTGAGTGCGGCGTTAAAAAACAAACAAACAAACAAACAAACAAACAACATCTCTACCATGAAGCTGATGTGCCAGCTGTGTGACAACTAAAGCTTGTTTCGTGATGCTTTCCAGTGTAAACATGTATAAGTTAATATCTCAAGACGGACACTTCTATCATTGAGTGGTGAAGTGGTCTTTTCTTGGGGATTACTGCATTAAACCAGTGTTCCCGCAGAGTGTGAAACTACCAGTCCTGGTGGACTGGCAACTCTACATTTTAGTCAGTCCCAACTTTCAACAAATAAAAAAACGCATGAAAAATACCTGGTTTTAATTCTTTCAACATGTTCAATGCCATGAGGTCATCTAAGAAGTAACTGAAGTTAGATCTACACGTCATACACACAAAGTTCAGTCACAAGTTTCTTTTATTTCTGAATATTTCGAGGGTAAGTCACTACAAATATTTATTTAACCTCGAAGCAAAGCAAAATGCTACTTCCTTGCACTAAAAATAGACAAGGGGAACCCTGATGAATTCAGACAAGTTCAGACTTTGTTTGAAACATATAATATCGCCAAGGTTTTGTTCAACAACACAGATTTATAAGGTACTTTATTTGCCAGTCGCAGGGACTGGCAGTCACATGAATTACCAGTCCAAGCCTAAATTGCCTAGATTTTCTGGTAAAAAACTGGTAATTACCTGTAAACGGGAACACTGCAGTAAACTGGGAACGCAATAATATAACCTCACACTATATATCCTCACACCCACGGGAACTGGAACTGGTCATAAGAGGCGACTTATTGGATCAGGTGGTCTGACTCGGTGACTTGGCATGGATCGTTGCTCATAACGTCAGTCACAGTCTTGCCGAGTTAAACATTAAGCAGCTACAAACAAACTGTAACTGACCCCAGTTGTCTCCCTTCGGCTTGTCTTCAGTTGATATGTTTTTCTTTCTTTTTCAGTCATCATGTGTTGAATTTTTATGCAGATACAACTTTGACTTTCAAGCCGTGAGTGTTATTGTTCTTGTGTACAGGGAATGAGTGCGTATGGTTTTACGCCGCTTTTAGCAATATTCCAGCAATATCACGGCGGGGGGCACCAGAAATGGGCTTTACACATTGTACCCATGTCGGGAATCGAACCCGGTGTGATGAGCTAACGCTTTACAACCCTAAAAACCTTGTACATCATCTTGGGGGGATGTACAATACTATTCAACCTTGTTCCCCACAGATGATGTACAAGGTTGTATAGTGTTGTATGTTCCCACAGATGATGTACAAGGGTGTATAGTGTTGTATATCCCCCCAGATGATGTACAAGGTTGTATAGTGTTGTATATCCCCCCAGATGATGTACAAGGTTGTATGGTGTTGTATGTTTCTCTAGATGATGTACAAGGTTGTACAGTGTTGTATATCCCCCCAGATGATGTACAAGGTTGTATAGTGTTGTATGTTCCCCCAGATGATGTACAAGGTTGTATAGTGTTGTATATCCTCACAGATGATGTACAAGGTTATATAGTGTTGTATATCCCCCCAGATGATTACAAGGTTGTATAGTGTTGTATGTTCCCCCAGATGATGTACAAGGTTGTATAGTGTTGTATATCCCCCAGTTGATGTACAAGGTTGTATAGTGTTGTATGTTTCTCCAGATGATGTACAAGGTTGTATAATGCTGTATATTTCAACCAGATGATGTACAAGGTTGTATAATTCTGTATATTTCAACCAGATGATGTACAAGGTTGTATAGTGTTGTATGTTTCTCCAGATGATGTACAAGGTTGTATAATGTTGTATGTTTCTCCAGATGATGTACAAGGTTGTATAATGCTGTATATTTCAACCAGATGATGAACAAGGTTATATAGTGTTGTATATCCCCCCAGATGATGTACAAGGTTGTATAGTGTTGTATGTTCCCCCAGATGATGTACAAGGTTGTATAGTGTTGTATATCCCCCAGATGATGTACAAGGTTGTATAGTGTTGTATGTCCCCCCAGATGATGTACAAGGTTGTATAATGTTGTATGTTTCTCCAGATGATGTACAAGGTTGTATAATGTTGTATGTTTCTCCAGATGATGTACAAGGTTGTATAATGTTGTATGTTTCTCCAGATGATGTACAAGGTTGTATAATGTTGTATGTTTCTCCAGATGATGTACAAGGTTGTATAATGCTGTATATATCAACCAGATGATGTACAAGGTTGTATAATGCTGTATATTTCAACCAGATGATGTACAAGGTTGTATAGTGTTGTATGTTTCTCCAGATGATGTACAAGGTTGTATAATGTTGTATGTTTCTCCAGATGATGTACAAGGTTGTATAATGCTGTATATTTCAACCAGATGATGTACAAGGGTGTGTCATTCCTGAATAACAGCCAGGAGGACCTGATCAGGGAACATCTCAGCAAGAAGCTGTTGTTCCAGGGACTCAGTAGGTAGGTAGCCTCCTCACGCAGCATGGCACTCTAGGGGTTCCTTGTTCCAGGGACTCAGTAGGTAGGTAGCCACCTCATCCAGCATGGCACTCTAGGGGTTCCTTGTTCCAGGGACTCAGTAGGTAGGTAGCCCTCTCATGCAGCATGGCACTCTAGGGGTTCCTTGTTCCAGGGACTCAGTAGGTAGGTAGCTTCCTCATGCAGCATGGCACTCTAGGGGTTCCTTGTTCCAGGGACTCAGTAGGTAGGTAGCCACCTCATGCAGCATGGCACTCTAGGGGTTCCTTGTTCCAGGGACTCAGTAGGTAGGTAGCCTCCGCATGCAGCATGGCACTCTAGGGGTTCCTTGTTCCAGGGACCCAGTAGGTAGGTAGCCACCTCATGCAGCATGGCACTCTAGGGGTTCCTTGTTCCAGGGACTCAGTAGGTAGGTAGCCTCCGCATGCAGCATGGCACTCTAGGGGTTCCTTGTTCCAGGGACTCAGTATGTAGGTAGCCTCCTCATGCAGCATTGCACTCTAGGGGTTCCTTGTTCCAGGGACTCTGTAGGTAGGTAGTCACCTCATGTAGCATGGCACTCTAGGGGTTCCTTGTTCCAGGGACTCTGTAGGTAGGTAGCCCTCTCATGCAGCATGGCACTCTAGGGGTTCCTTGTTCCAGGGACTCAGTAGGTAGGTAGCCACCTCATGCAGCATGGCACTCTGGGGGTTCCTTGTTCCAGGGACTCAGTAGGTAGGTAGCCTCCTCATGTAGCAAGGCACTCTGGGGGTTCCTTGTTCCAGGGACTCAGTAGGTAGGTAGCCCTCTCATGCAGCATGGCGCTCTAGGGGTTCCTTGTTCCAGGGACTCAGTAGGTAGGTAGCCACCTCATGCAGCATGGCACTCTAGGGGTTCCTTGTTCCAGGGACTCAGTAGGTAGGTAGCCTCCTCATGCAGCATGGCACTCTAGGGGTTCCTTGTTCCAGGGACTCAGTAGGTAGGTAGCCCTCTCATGCAGCATGGCACTCTAGGGGTTCCTTGTTCCAGGGACTCAGTAGGTAGGTAGCCACCTCATGCAGCATGGCACTCTAGGGGTTCCTTGTTCCAGGGACTCAGTAGGTAGGTAGCCTCCGCATGCAGCATGGCACTCTAGGGGTTCCTTGTTCCAGGGACTCAGTAGGTAGGTAGCTTCCTCATGCAGCATGGCACTCTAGGGGTTCCTTGTTCCAGGGACTCAGTAGGTAGGTAGCCACCTCATGCAGCATGGCACTCTAGGGGTTCCTTGTTCCAGGGACTCAGTAGGTAGGTAGGTAGCCTCCTCATGCAGCATGGCACTCTAGGGGTTCCTTGTTCCAGGGACTCAGTAGGTAGGTAGGTAGCCTCCTCATGCAGCATGGCACTCTAGGGGTTCCTTGTTCCAGGGACTCAGTAGGTAGGTAGCCACCTCATGCAGCATGGCACTCTAGGGGTTCCTTGTTCCAGGGACTCAGTAGGTAGGTAGCCTCCTCATGCAGCATGGCACTCTAGGGGTTCCTTGTTCCAGGGACTCAGTAGGTAGGTAGCCCTCTCATGCAGCATGGCACTCTAGGGGTTCCTTGTTCCAGGGACTCAGTAGGTAGGTAGCCACCTCATGCAGCATGGCACTCTAGGGGTTCCTTGTTCCAGGGACTCAGTAGGTAGGTAGCCTCCGCATGCAGCATGGCACTCTAGGGGTTCCTTGTTCCAGGGACTCAGTAGGTAGGTAGCTTCCTCATGCAGCATGGCACTCTAGGGGTTCCTTGTTCCAGGGACTCAGTAGGTAGGTAGCCACCTCATGCAGCATGGCACTCTAGGGGTTCCTTGTTCCAGGGACTCAGTAGGTAGGTAGGTAGCCTCCTCATGCAGCATGGCACTCTAGGGGTTCCTTGTTCCAGGGACTCAGTAGGTAGGTAGCCCTCTCACGCACCATGGCACTCTAGGGGTTCCTTGTTCCAGGGACTCAGTAGGTAGGTAGGTAGCCTCCTCATGCAGCATGGCACTCTAGGGGTTCCTTGTTCCAGGGACTCAGTAGGTAGGTAGCCACCTCATGCAGCATGGCACTCTAGGGGTTCCTTGTTCCAGGGACTCAGTAGGTAGGTAGGTAGCCTCCTCATGCAGCATGGCACTCTAGGGGTTCCTTGTTCCAGGGACTCAGTAGGTAGGTAGCCACCTCATGCAGCATGGCACTCTAGGGGTTCCTTGTTCCAGGGACTCAGTAGGTAGGTAGCCCTCTCACGCAGCATGGCACTCTAGGGGTTTCTTGTTCCAGGGACTCAGTAGGTAGGTAGCCTCCTCATGCAGCATGGCACTCTAGGGGTTCCTTGTTCCAGGGACTCAGTAGGTAGGTAGCCTCCTCATGCAGCATGGCACTCTAGGGGTTCCTTGTTCCAGGGACTCAGTAGGTAGGTAGCCCTCTCATGCAGCATGGCACTCTAGGGGTTCCTTGTTCCAGGGACTCAGTAGGTAGGTAGGTAGCCACCTCATGCAGCATGGCACTCTAGGGGTTCCTTGTTCCAGGGACTCAGTAGGTAGGTAGCCCTCTCACGCACCATGGCACTCTAGGGGTTCCTTGTTCCAGGGACTCAGTAGGTAGGTAGCCACCTCATGCACCATGGCACTCTAGGGGTTCCTTGTTCCAGGGACTCAGTAGGTAGGTAGCCTCCTGATGCACCAAGGCACTCTAGGGGTTCCTTGTTCCAGGGACTCAGTAGGTAGGTAGCCTCCTCATGCAGCATGGCACTCTAGGGGTTCCTTGTTCCAGGGACTCAGTAGGTAGGTAGGTAGCCTCCTCATGCAGCATGGCACTCTAGGGGTTCCTTGTTCCAGGGACTCAGTAGGTAGGTAGCCACCTCATGCAGCATGGCACTCTAGGGGTTCCTTGTTCCAGGGACTCAGTAGGTAGGTAGCCCTCTCACGCAGCATGGCACTCTAGGGGTTTCTTGTTCCAGGGACTCAGTAGGTAGGTAGCCTCCTCATGCAGCATGGCACTCTAGGGGTTCCTTGTTCCAGGGACTCAGTAGGTAGGTAGCCTCCTCATGCAGCATGGCACTCTAGGGGTTCCTTGTTCCAGGGACTCAGTAGGTAGGTAGCCCTCTCATGCAGCATGGCACTCTAGGGGTTCCTTGTTCCAGGGACTCAGTAGGTAGGTAGGTAGCCACCTCATGCAGCATGGCACTCTAGGGGTTCCTTGTTCCAGGGACTCAGTAGGTAGGTAGCCCTCTCACGCACCATGGCACTCTAGGGGTTCCTTGTTCCAGGGACTCAGTAGGTAGGTAGCCACCTCATGCACCATGGCACTCTAGGGGTTCCTTGTTCCAGGGACTCAGTAGGTAGGTAGCCTCCTGATGCACCAAGGCACTCTAGGGGTTCCTTGTTCCAGGGACTCAGTAGGTAGGTAGCCTCCTCATGCAGCATGGCACTCTAGGGGTTCCTTGTTCCAGGGACTCAGTAGGTAGGTAGCCCTCTCACGCAGCATGGCACTCTAGGGGTTCCTTGTTCCAGGGACTTAGTAGGTAGGTAGCCTCCTCATGCAGCATGGCACTCTAGGGGTTCCTTGTTCCAGGGACTCAGTAGGTAGGTAGCCTCCTCATGCAGCATGGCACTCTAGGGGTTCCTTGTTCCAGGGACTCAGTAGGTAGGTAGCCTCCTCATGCAGCATGGCACTCTAGGGGTTCCTTGTTCCAGGGACTCAGTAGGTAGGTAGCCTCCTCATGCAGCATGGCACTCTAGGGGTTCCTCTCTTGAGTTCCGCGCCGCATTGAACAATATTTCAGTAATGTTTATTCAATTCTGAAGTGCCGGTATAGGTGATGTGACTTTACACAGTGAATTGTAGCACCTTACATGACTGGGCCACCTGCCAGTCCAAATTCTGCGGTAAACTTGACCAAATTCTGCAGTAAATTTACCAAATTTCTGCAGCTAAAATTAAAACATTCTGAAGTAAAATTTTAACCATACCCCCAAAATGATAATACAAACTCTTAATGCAAACTAAATTTTTTCATTAAAATTTTTAATCTCTTGCATTTCAAGACATTAAATTATGCAAATACATATGCATTCATGTAGGATATCTATTTATGGTTCAGAGCTCAAGATAAGCTGCATATCTGCGTAAAATACGCATCAGAAATGCAGAAATATGCAGTAAAATAAATTCAAAGCGTATCAAATACGCAAAGAACATTATAGATATGCTACAAAAATAAAACTTGTGCGTATCATCAAAATATTGTGAAGTAACCCTGCATTTTTGATTAGCAAATCAGCAACTTATTTTGAAATTATAAATGGGCATTCCCTCAACCTTGCCAAACTCCATGATGACAGTTACATCGTGATCATTTGCCATCACATTTTCTTGTGGAAGTATCATGGTATTTTTGAGTCCTATAAAGCTCTAAAACCCACACGACACCAGTTTGCAGGGACTGGATGAATAGTGTTTTTTTATGTTGATTGTAAAGGGAGGTTGATGAGAGGGTTCTTCAGCAACTCTGTTCACAAGTGGCGGAGAAGTTTGTCACAGCGAAGGAGGGCGACATGTTCGTGGTCCACAAAACTGAAGGTGAGCAGGGAGGGCTCATTGTTTAGAAATTGATGTATTCAGAGGTGAGTTGGGAGGGCTTATTGTTTAGAAAATCATGTACTCGGGGGTGAGCAGGGAGGTCTCATTGTTTGGAAAATCATGTACTCGGGTGTGAGCAGGGAGGTCTCATTGGCTCATTGAAATATGGAGAGACTACTGTTTACTGCTAGATATTATAAATGTGCATGTCTGACTAATCCAATTGAACTCACAGATTGTTGCTTTATCAGACAAATTTGCAGACTACAGTATTAGAGGAAATGTAATCATTGCAATCACAGAAAATACAGAATTGGTTTTCCAAGCTTTTACATTCCATGTCAAATGCTGCGACTTGAGAATATGGATATTTGTCAGACACATGTGTACAGCGCACGGGTCATGATGTCTGAACCAAAGTAGTGTGATGACATCACTTGAGTTGACCTGCTCCTGTTTGTGGGGCTTGTGGTTGTGTGTACAGCGCACGGGTCACAAATCAGGGAAAGTTAAGTAGTGTTGGTCACGGAGAGTCCTTGGATGGGTGACCGTGTTTCGGCAGCTTGGCTCCTGAGAATTTCTAGGGCTTCGGTCCTGCCCCACACTGAAGCACATGTACCACATGTGGTGTCTCCTTGGGCAAGTGACTTTGTTCGAAATGTGTCTCTGTTCACCTAGCAGTGAATGGGTACCGGGTAGGATGAGATGACTATGTGGTTGTTAACATTCTAGAGCTTAAGAGGCAGCTTAGGTTGTATTCTCCCCAGGGAGCTGAGAAAGATTCTCGAGTGCACACTGATCCAGTAATAATAGCAATTTGAGAATGCCGCTGAGTGGTGTGGAAATATGGGCCAAATGAATGGTCTATTGTTATTCCCCAGAGGTCCAGAGTATCAGCGACTATGTTCTCCACAACGAGATCCGAAGCCGCTTCCCTGCAGTGTGGACCTCCACCGACTCCATGGGTAATGTACGTACCCTGTTACGAGATTATTTTCAAATTGAAATGCAGAAGTTAACTCAGAATTCACACAGCACTACATTGTGAAATCCTCAAATGCTACCAAGAGTACAATAAGGGTATCATACGTTGGCAAGGAGCTTGCTATGTCCATGTGCAAGGGCAGATAACTCTAATTCTCGTACAAAACCATTATGGTAAGCTCAACCCACTGCTATTGGCTGCACCTCAACTCAGGCCATGACAGCTTTTGATATGATTTATCAGTAGATGAATCATTTGCTACCACAGACAATTACTACATATAATTACCATGATTACATCAGTGTCTGCCTCCACTAGTGTTACTGCCTTATGCTTGTCGTAAGAGGCGACTATGCTTGTCGTAAGAGGCGACTATGCTTGTCGTAAGAGGCGACTATGCTTGTCGTAAGAGGCGACTATGCTTGGCGTAAGAGGCGACTATGCTTGGCGTAAGAGGCGACTATGCTTGTCGTAAGAGGCGACTATGCTTGTCGTAAGAGGCGACTATGCTTGTTGTAAGAGGCGACTATGCTTGTTGTAAGAGGCGACTATGCTTGCCGTAAGTGGTGACTAACAGGATCCGGTGGTCATGTGAGAGAAGAGGCACCAGGGTCAACTGGTCTTTGCCTGTGTCCTGTGTTTGAAGATAATAGTGTTGTTGATGTTGCAGTTGGTGGTGGAGGTGGTGACGTCAGAGAAGCGGCGCCAACTAGATGAGGACAACCAGGAGAGTCGAGAACAGCAGCAGTAGGTGACTGGGTTAAACTCCAGGGCCCCGTTCCACAAAGTGATCTTAGCGCTAAGTTGATCGTAACTCCCATTCTTTAACACTGACTTACTACAGTCGTGGTGCTAAGATCGCTTTGTGGAACGGGGCCCTGGATGTTATATGTATGTCATAGGGCTGGGACAGGTAACTCGGGTACTCGGGTCGGGTGGGTACTGAGTAGGACCCAGATACCCACAGGACTTCCCGGACCCGTGGTTAGTCACGTGATATATTGTTTAATGACAAAAATTATCTGGAACTTGATGGTTACACTACAAGTCACTAATATTCGCATTTCTTTCTGACTATGCACCCATTCCTTCTGACTTTTCATATGGTTGAATAAAGATATATCTTAAGTCAACTTCAGTGTATGAATGACCAGTTTGTTTAATACATGTATCTAAATACATTTTGCCAGGGCTATGGTAAAAAAATGCCCAATCGGACATTTTGTACCTATCTCTTGAGACCTACTTTGGGTAATAGGGGGGTGGGTACCCGGGTAGTATATTCGGACTCGTCCCAGCTGTAGTATGTTAGTGCTGGACAGGCTTGCATCTTAAACACTGGTAGATATCAGAGATTATTACCCAAGTGTGTTTGTATCATCAATAATATTAGGAATAAAAATTGTATTATGCAAGTTTTTTGTGAGCATAATACATGTTTGTTTGTGACACTGTATGATCCTTATGATATGTAAGGACACAAGGGTAAACATCTGATATCATTCAGCGTCATTCTGAAAGTTAAATTGACGTTTAAGACATATTTTCATTCTATGAAGTAGCTTCAGAAATTGTGTATGAATACAATGCCTGCGTGAACTGCCCCATTCATCATATAGTTCCATATAATCGGCAGCCATGTTTGTTTTTTTATTCAGCGTCATTCTGAAAGTAAAATTGACGTTTAAGACATATTTTCATTCTATGAAGTAGCTTCAGAAATTGTGTATGAATACAATGCCTGCGTGAACTGCCCCATTCATCATATAGTTCCATATAATCGGCAGCCATGTTTGTTTGTTTTTTTATTCAGCATCATTCTGAAAGTAAAATTGACGTTTAAGACATATTTTCATTCTATGAAGTAGCTTCAGAAACTGTGTATGAATACAATGCCTGCGTGAACTGCCCCATTCATCATATAGTTCCATATAATCGGCAGCCATGTTTGTTTGTTTTTTTATTCAGCGTCATTCTGAAAGTAAAATTGACGTTTAAGACATATTTTCATTCTATGAAGTAGCTTCAGAAATTGTGTATGAATACAATGCCTGCGTGAACTGCCCCATTCATCATACAGTTCCATATAATCGGCAGCCATGTTTGTTTGTTTTTTTATTCAGCGTCATTCTGAAAGTAAAATTGACGTTTAAGACATATTTTCATTCTATGAATTAGCTTCAGAAACTGTGTATGAATACAATGCCTGCGTGAACTGCCCCATTCATCATATAGTTCCATATAATCGGCAGCCATGTTTGTTTGTTTTTTTATTCAGCGTCATTCTGAAAGTAAAATTGACGTTTAAGACATATTTTCATTCTATGAATTAGCTTCAGAAACTGTGTATGAATACAATGCCTGCGTGAACTGCCCCATTCATCATATAGTTCCATATAATCGGCAGCCATGTTTGTTTGTTTTTTTATTCAGCGTCATTCTGAAAGTAAAATTGACGTTTAAGACATATTTTCATTCTATGAAGTAGCTTCAGAAACTGTGTATGAATACAATGCCTGCGTGAACTGCCCCATTCATCATATAGTTCCATATAATCGGCAGCCATGTTTGTTTGTTTTTTTATTCAGCGTCATTCTGAAAGTAAAATTGACGTTTAAGACATATTTTCATTCTATGAAGTAGCTTCAGAAACTGTGTATGAATACAATGCCTGCGTGAACTGCCCCATTCATCATATAGTTCCATATAATCGGCAGCCATGTTTGTTTGTTTTTTTTATTCAGCGTCATTCTGAAAGTAAAATTGACGTTTAAGACATATTTTCATTCTATGAAGTAGCTTCAGAAACTGTGTATGAATACAATGCCTGCGTGAACTGCCCCATTCATCATACAGTTCCATATAATCGGCAGCCATGTTTGTTTGTTTTTTTATTCAGCGTCATTCTGAAAGTAAAATTGACGTTTAAGACATATTTTCATTCTATGAAGTAGCTTCAGAAACTGTGTATGAATACAATGCCTGCGTGAACTGCCCCATTCATCATACAGTTCCATATAATCGGCAGCCATGTTTGTTTGTTTTTTTATTCAGCGTCATTCTGAAAGTAAAATTGACGTTTAAGACATATTTTCATTCTATGAATTAGCTTCAGAAACTGTGTATGAATACAATGCCTGCGTGAACTGCCCCATTCATCATACAGTTCCATATAATCGGCAGCCATGTTTGTTTGTTTTTTTATTCAGCGTCATTCTGAAAGTAAAATTGACGTTTAAGACATATTTTCATTCTATGAAGTAGCTTCAGAAACTGTGTATGAATACAATGCCTGCGTGAACTGCCCCATTCATCATATAGTTCCATATAATCGGCAGCCATGTTTGTTTGTTTTTTTTATTCAGCGTCATTCTGAAAGTAAAATTGACGTTTAAGACATATTTTCATTCTATGAAGTAGCTTCAGAAACTGTGTATGAATACAATGCCTGCGTGAACTGCCCCATTCATCATACAGTTCCATATAATCGGCAGCCATGTTTGTTTGTTTTTTTATTCAGCGTCATTCTGAAAGTAAAATTGACGTTTAAGACATATTTTCATTCTATGAAGTAGCTTCAGAAACTGTGTATGAATACAATGCCTGCGTGAACTGCCCCATTCATCATACAGTTCCATATAATCGGCAGCCATGTTTGTTTGTTTTTTTATTCAGCGTCATTCTGAAAGTAAAATTGACGTTTAAGACATATTTTCATTCTATGAATTAGCTTCAGAAACTGTGTATGAATACAATGCCTGCGTGAACTGCCCCATTCATCATACAGTTCCATATAATCGGCAGCCATGTTTGTTTGTTTTTTTATTCAGCGTCATTCTGAAAGTAAAATTGACGTTTAAGACATATTTTCATTCTATGAAGTAGCTTCAGAAATTGTGTATGAATACAATGCCTGCGTGAACTGCCCCATTCATCATATAGTTCCATATAATCGGCAGCCATGTTTGTTTGTTTTTTTATTCAGCGTCATTCTGAAAGTAAAATTGACGTTTAAGACATATTTTCATTCTATGAATTAGCTTCAGAAACTGTGTATGAATACAATGCCTGCGTGAACTGCCCCATTCATCATATAGTTCCATATAATCGGCAGCCATGTTTGTTTGTTTTTTTATTCAGCGTCATTCTGAAAGTAAAATTGACGTTTAAGACATATTTTCATTCTATGAATTAGCTTCAGAAACTGTGTATGAATACAATGCCTGCGTGAACTGCCCCATTCATCATACAGTTCCATATAATCGGCAGCCATGTTTGTTTGTTTTTTTATTCAGCGTCATTCTGAAAGTAAAATTGACGTTTAAGACATATTTTCATTCTATGAAGTAGCTTCAGAAACTGTGTATGAATACAATGCCTGCGTGAACTGCCCCATTCATCATATAGTTCCATATAATCGGCAGCCATGTTTGTTTGTTTTTTTATTCAGCGTCATTCTGAAAGTAAAATGGACGTTTAAGACATATTTTCATTCTATGAATTAGCTTCAGAAACTGTGTATGAATACAATGCCTGCGTGAACTGCCCCATTCATCATATAGTTCCATATAATCGGCAGCCATGTTTGTTTGTTTTTTTATTCAGCGTCATTCTGAAAGTAAAATTGACGTTTAAGACATATTTTCATTCTATGAAGTAGCTTCAGAAACTGTGTATGAATACAATGCCTGCGTGAACTGCCCCATTCATCATACAGTTCCATATAATCGGCAGCCATGTTTGTTTGTTTTTTTATTCAGCGTCATTCTGAAAGTAAAATTGACGTTTAAGACATATTTTCATTCTATGAATTAGCTTCAGAAACTGTGTATGAATACAATGCCTGCGTGAACTGCCCCATTCATCATATAGTTCCATATAATCGGCAGCCATGTTTGTTTGTTTTTTTATTCAGCGTCATTCTGAAAGTAAAATTGACGTTTAAGACATATTTTCATTCTATGAAGTAGCTTCAGAAACTGTGTATGAATACAATGCCTGCGTGAACTGCCCCATTCATCATATAGTTCCATATAATCGGCAGCCATGTTTGTTTGTTTTTTTATTCAGCGTCATTCTGAAAGTAAAATTGACGTTTAAGACATATTTTCATTCTATGAAGTAGCTTCAGAAACTGTGTATGAATACAATGCCTGCGTGAACTGCCCCATTCATCATATAGTTCCATATAATCGGCAGCCATGTTTGTTTGTTTTTTTATTCAGCGTCATTCTGAAAGTAAAATTGACGTTTAAGACATATTTTCATTCTATGAAGTAGCTTCAGAAACTGTGTATGAATACAATGCCTGCGTGAACTGCCCCATTCATCATATAGTTCCATATAATCGGCAGCCATGTTTGTTTGTTTTTTTATTCAGCGTCATTCTGAAAGTAAAATGGACGTTTAAGACATATTTTCATTCTATGAATTAGCTTCAGAAACTGTGTATGAATACAATGCCTGCGTGAACTGCCCCATTCATCATATAGTTCCATATAATCGGCAGCCATGTTTGTTTGTTTTTTTATTCAGCGTCATTCTGAAAGTAAAATTGACGTTTAAGACATATTTTCATTCTATGAAGTAGCTTCAGAAACTGTGTATGAATACAATGCCTGCGTGAACTGCCCCATTCATCATACAGTTCCATATAATCGGCAGCCATGTTTGTTTGTTTTTTTATTCAGCGTCATTCTGAAAGTAAAATTGACGTTTAAGACATATTTTCATTCTATGAATTAGCTTCAGAAACTGTGTATGAATACAATGCCTGCGTGAACTGCCCCATTCATCATATAGTTCCATATAATCGGCAGCCATGTTTGTTTGTTTTTTTATTCAGCGTCATTCTGAAAGTAAAATTGACGTTTAAGACATATTTTCATTCTATGAAGTAGCTTCAGAAACTGTGTATGAATACAATGCCTGCGTGAACTGCCCCATTCATCATATAGTTCCATATAATCGGCAGCCATGTTTGTTTGTTTTTTTATTCAGCGTCATTCTGAAAGTAAAATTGACGTTTAAGACATATTTTCATTCTATGAAGTAGCTTCAGAAACTGTGTATGAATACAATGCCTGCGTGAACTGCCCCATTCATCATATAGTTCCATATAATCGGCAGCCATGTTTGTTTGTTTTTTTATTCAGCGTCATTCTGAAAGTAAAATTGACGTTTAAGACATATTTTCATTCTATGAAGTAGCTTCAGAAACTGTGTATGAATACAATGCCTGCGTGAACTGCCCCATTCATCATATAGTTCCATATAATCGGCAGCCATGTTTTTTGTTTTTTTTTATTCAGCGTCATTCTGAAAGTAAAATTGACGTTTAAGACATATTTTCATTCTATGAAGTAGCTTCAGAAACTGTGTATGAATACAATGCCTGCGTGAACTGCCCCATTCATCATACAGTTCCATATAATCGGCAGCCATGTTTGTTTGTTTTTTTATTCAGCGTCATTCTGAAAGTAAAATTGACGTTTAAGACATATTTTCATTCTATGAAGTAGCTTCAGAAACTGTGTATGAATACAATGCCTGCGTGAACTGCCCCATTCATCATACAGTTCCATATAATCGGCAGCCATGTTTGTTTGTTTTTTTATTCAGCGTCATTCTGAAAGTAAAATTGACGTTTAAGACATATTTTCATTCTATGAATTAGCTTCAGAAACTGTGTATGAATACAATGCCTGCGTGAACTGCCCCATTCATCATACAGTTCCATATAATCGGCAGCCATGTTTGTTTGTTTTTTTATTCAGCGTCATTCTGAAAGTAAAATTGACGTTTAAGACATATTTTCATTCTATGAAGTAGCTTCAGAAATTGTGTATGAATACAATGCCTGCGTGAACTGCCCCATTCATCATATAGTTCCATATAATCGGCAGCCATGTTTGTTTGTTTTTTTATTCAGCGTCATTCTGAAAGTAAAATTGACGTTTAAGACATATTTTCATTCTATGAATTAGCTTCAGAAACTGTGTATGAATACAATGCCTGCGTGAACTGCCCCATTCATCATATAGTTCCATATAATCGGCAGCCATGTTTGTTTGTTTTTTTATTCAGCGTCATTCTGAAAGTAAAATTGACGTTTAAGACATATTTTCATTCTATGAATTAGCTTCAGAAACTGTGTATGAATACAATGCCTGCGTGAACTGCCCCATTCATCATACAGTTCCATATAATCGGCAGCCATGTTTGTTTGTTTTTTTATTCAGCGTCATTCTGAAAGTAAAATTGACGTTTAAGACATATTTTCATTCTATGAAGTAGCTTCAGAAACTGTGTATGAATACAATGCCTGCGTGAACTGCCCCATTCATCATATAGTTCCATATAATCGGCAGCCATGTTTGTTTGTTTTTTTATTCAGCGTCATTCTGAAAGTAAAATTGACGTTTAAGACATATTTTCATTCTATGAAGTAGCTTCAGAAACTGTGTATGAATACAATGCCTGCGTGAACTGCCCCATTCATCATATAGTTCCATATAATCGGCAGCCATGTTTGTTTGTTTTTTTATTCAGCGTCATTCTGAAAGTAAAATTGACGTTTAAGACATATTTTCATTCTATGAAGTAGCTTCAGAAACTGTGTATGAATACAATGCCTGCGTGAACTGCCCCATTCATCATATAGTTCCATATAATCGGCAGCCATGTTTGTTTGTTTTTTTATTCAGCGTCATTCTGAAAGTAAAATTGACGTTTAAGACATATTTTCATTCTATGAAGTAGCTTCAGAAATTGTGTATGAATACAATGCCTGCGTGAACTGCCCCATTCATCATACAGTTCCATATAATCGGCAGCCATGTTTGTTTGTTTTTTTATTCAGCGTCATTCTGAAAGTAAAATTGACGTTTAAGACATATTTTCATTCTATGAATTAGCTTCAGAAACTGTGTATGAATACAATGCCTGCGTGAACTGCCCCATTCATCATATAGTTCCATATAATCGGCAGCCATGTTTGTTTGTTTTTTTATTCAGCGTCATTCTGAAAGTAAAATTGACGTTTAAGACATATTTTCATTCTATGAAGTAGCTTCAGAAACTGTGTATGAATACAATGCCTGCGTGAACTGCCCCATTCATCATATAGTTCCATATAATCGGCAGCCATGTTTGTTTGTTTTTTTATTCAGCGTCATTCTGAAAGTAAAATTGACGTTTAAGACATATTTTCATTCTATGAAGTAGCTTCAGAAACTGTGTATGAATACAATGCCTGCGTGAACTGCCCCATTCATCATATAGTTCCATATAATCGGCAGCCATGTTTGTTTGTTTTTTTATTCAGCGTCATTCTGAAAGTAAAATTGACGTTTAAGACATATTTTCATTCTATGAAGTAGCTTCAGAAACTGTGTATGAATACAATGCCTGCGTGAACTGCCCCATTCATCATACAGTTCCATATAATCGGCAGCCATGTTTGTTTGTTTTTTTATTCAGCGTCATTCTGAAAGTAAAATTGACGTTTAAGACATATTTTCATTCTATGAATTAGCTTCAGAAACTGTGTATGAATACAATGCCTGCGTGAACTGCCCCATTCATCATACAGTTCCATATAATCGGCAGCCATGTTGGTTTGTTTTTTTATTCAGCGTCATTCTGAAAGTAAAATTGACGTTTAAGACATATTTTCATTCTATGAAGTAGCTTCAGAAATTGTGTATGAATACAATGCCTGCGTGAACTGCCCCATTCATCATATAGTTCCATATAATCGGCAGCCATGTTTGTTTGTTTTTTTATTCAGCGTCATTCTGAAAGTAAAATTGACGTTTAAGACATATTTTCATTCTATGAATTAGCTTCAGAAACTGTGTATGAATACAATGCCTGCGTGAACTGCCCCATTCATCATATAGTTCCATATAATCGGCAGCCATGTTTGTTTGTTTTTTTATTCAGCGTCATTCTGAAAGTAAAATTGACGTTTAAGACATATTTTCATTCTATGAATTAGCTTCAGAAACTGTGTATGAATACAATGCCTGCGTGAACTGCCCCATTCATCATACAGTTCCATATAATCGGCAGCCATGTTTGTTTGTTTTTTTATTCAGCGTCATTCTGAAAGTAAAATTGACGTTTAAGACATATTTTCATTCTATGAAGTAGCTTCAGAAACTGTGTATGAATACAATGCCTGCGTGAACTGCCCCATTCATCATATAGTTCCATATAATCGGCAGCCATGTTTGTTTGTTTTTTTATTCAGCGTCATTCTGAAAGTAAAATTGACGTTTAAGACATATTTTCATTCTATGAAGTAGCTTCAGAAACTGTGTATGAATACAATGCCTGCGTGAACTGCCCCATTCATCATATAGTTCCATATAATCGGCAGCCATGTTTGTTTGTTTTTTTATTCAGCGTCATTCTGAAAGTAAAATTGACGTTTAAGACATATTTTCATTCTATGAAGTAGCTTCAGAAATTGTGTATGAATACAATGCCTGCGTGAACTGCCCCATTCATCATACAGTTCCATATAATCGGCAGCCATGTTTGTTTGTTTTTTTATTCAGCGTCATTCTGAAAGTAAAATTGACGTTTAAGACATATTTTCATTCTATGAATTAGCTTCAGAAACTGTGTATGAATACAATGCCTGCGTGAACTGCCCCATTCATCATATAGTTCCATATAATCGGCAGCCATGTTTGTTTGTTTTTTTATTCAGCGTCATTCTGAAAGTAAAATTGACGTTTAAGACATATTTTCATTCTATGAAGTAGCTTCAGAAACTGTGTATGAATACAATGCCTGCGTGAACTGCCCCATTCATCATATAGTTCCATATAATCGGCAGCCATGTTTGTTTGTTTTTTTATTCAGCGTCATTCTGAAAGTAAAATTGACGTTTAAGACATATTTTCATTCTATGAAGTAGCTTCAGAAACTGTGTATGAATACAATGCCTGCGTGAACTGCCCCATTCATCATATAGTTCCATATAATCGGCAGCCATGTTTGTTTGTTTTTTTATTCAGCGTCATTCTGAAAGTAAAATTGACGTTTAAGACATATTTTCATTCTATGAAGTAGCTTCAGAAACTGTGTATGAATACAATGCCTGCGTGAACTGCCCCATTCATCATATAGTTCCATATAATCGGCAGCCATGTTTTTTTTTTTTTTTTATTCAGCGTCATTCTGAAAGTAAAATTGACGTTTAAGACATATTTTCATTCTATGAAGTAGCTTCAGAAACTGTGTATGAATACAATGCCTGCGTGAACTGCCCCATTCATCATACAGTTCCATATAATCGGCAGCCATGTTTGTTTGTTTTTTTATTCAGCGTCATTCTGAAAGTAAAATTGACGTTTAAGACATATTTTCATTCTATGAAGTAGCTTCAGAAACTGTGTATGAATACAATGCCTGCGTGAACTGCCCCATTCATCATACAGTTCCATATAATCGGCAGCCATGTTTGTTTGTTTTTTTATTCAGCGTCATTCTGAAAGTAAAATTGACGTTTAAGACATATTTTCATTCTATGAATTAGCTTCAGAAACTGTGTATGAATACAATGCCTGCGTGAACTGCCCCATTCATCATACAGTTCCATATAATCGGCAGCCATGTTTGTTTGTTTTTTTATTCAGCGTCATTCTGAAAGTAAAATTGACGTTTAAGACATATTTTCATTCTATGAAGTAGCTTCAGAAATTGTGTATGAATACAATGCCTGCGTGAACTGCCCCATTCATCATATAGTTCCATATAATCGGCAGCCATGTTTGTTTGTTTTTTTATTCAGCGTCATTCTGAAAGTAAAATTGACGTTTAAGACATATTTTCATTCTATGAATTAGCTTCAGAAACTGTGAATGAATACAATGCCTGCGTGAACTGCCCCATTCATCATACAGTTCCATATAATCGGCAGCCATGTTTGTTTGTTTTTTTATTCAGCGTCATTCTGAAAGTAAAATTGACGTTTAAGACATATTTTCATTCTATGAAGTAGCTTCAGAAACTGTGTATGAATACAATGCCTGCGTGAACTGCCCCATTCATCATATAGTTCCATATAATCGGCAGCCATGTTTGTTTGTTTTTTTATTCAGCGTCATTCTGAAAGTAAAATTGACGTTTAAGACATATTTTCATTCTATGAAGTAGCTTCAGAAACTGTGTATGAATACAATGCCTGCGTGAACTGCCCCATTCATCATATAGTTCCATATAATCGGCAGCCATGTTTGTTTGTTTTTTTATTCAGCGTCATTCTGAAAGTAAAATTGACGTTTAAGACATATTTTCATTCTATGAAGTAGCTTCAGAAACTGTGTATGAATACAATGCCTGCGTGAACTGCCCCATTCATTATACAGTTCCAAATAATCGGCAGCCATGTTTGTTTATTTAAGCCCTGAGGACCTCTACCTAAACATTTTGGGAACATAAGTCTGTAGATTTTAAACAAGTAGGCATCGCATTGAAGTACGGGACTTGTCGGGGATCAAATATCAGTTTGCTGCATACCTTCTACTACTGATATACGTTGTCTATTCGTTGTATTGAGGTTGTTGTATACTTACATTTCATGTGAAAATATATAGGAGATAAATAAGGGATTTTGTAACATATCCGTCTGTTTGCTCTATCAGCGATAGAAACTGGCACTAGTCCGATTCCGTTCTCTCCCAGTTCTACTGTATGTCAGTACTGCTGACTCAGCACCATTCACTCGCCCATCATCCTGCTCCAGATTCATCTTCTCCATCTCCATCCATTCATTCACCTCAGACAGTGGTGTTAATGGCACTTTTGTTTCAGGTTGTTAAAGACACTTCTTGGGTTTACGCGAGTCTTCAGGGTTTTGACTGAGTACAAAAAGGTAGATGTGAAATTGTTTTTAGAACTTATGCCTAAAATATTATCAGGGTAGTGATATTTGGGTACAGCAAATTATAAATACTGGTAAAAATATAAATTGGCTTAAGGGAGCTCAACACAAGAAAAATAGTTGTTCACTGGGCGTCCTGGAGGTGCTGACAAGTAATGTTTTGTGAAATATCACAAAAAAATTGTTAGGCTTCTTTCAGAGAAATATATTATGTGCCTTGAAGCAGTGAATGAAAATATGTTCTGTCGTTAACAAATATACCAGGCCACCACAAAGAGTATTACATTGTCGGTGTTTAATGTTGATCCTTAACTTCCTGTAAACTATGACAATAATCGTGCAGAGTTATACCCCTTTGATGGGCCAGGATGTACTGGTCATTGAAATATATCCCAGATTTTCCCTGATTAAGTTCATTGTTATATCAGCCATCTTGTAAGTTGTTACGCCAAAGTGACAAATGACTACGATAATGTCACACTGACCTCAAGTCACGGCATTTGTGAAATAGTGTTCAAGGCACTTACCCCACTCACTCACTCACTCACTCACTCACTCACTCACTCACTCACTCACTCACTCACTCTGTGTTGGCAGCCGCTGGTAGGACACAACATGTTGATGGACCTGATGTTTATGTATGACAAGTTCTTCCAGCCCTTACCACGTGAGTCTGCATGTACAGCGATAGAAACTAACATTTTCAGTCCACTCATACTTGTAATATCAAGGGCAAATTTCTACTAGTCCTTATGATACCTTAACTATTGGGCAGTTTGGCAAGGACTACAGGACAAATGCCAATTTCTAACACTGATGTACACTAAGTGAAACACTGCACAGTTTTGTCTACGTTTCCATACCAAGGGTCCTTAGGCACATTGGAAAAAATCAATGTTTTGTTCAAAATCAGGATTGTATTTTTGAAGTTCTTATTTTCCTAAATTCAGAGGTATTTTAACATTGTACTTGACATTGCATACAGTGCAATATTGTAAAACTAAGCTTTAAGCCCTTTCCTCCATATTGGTCCTGTTGGTAGTGATATACAAGTCACCTCTACAATGCCAAGACATTGCTAATAACTATAACAGCAGGAACTGGGAAATGTTTAATTCCTGTGTGGGAATTGTTACTGTCATTTGCTGCAGCCTTGGGTCCAAAAATAGCTAAATCTAAAAAGCTAAAGCCCAACTAACTCACTCAACCTTTAAGAGCACTGGTCTGGATCAACCTCGAGGTGCGAAGTGTGGATATGTTTAATATCTAAATACATCAGCAGCGACATTGTCCATTGCAGCCAAATACCAGGATTTCAAGAACAGCTTACATCAGCTTTTTCCTCAGATCTATGACACTAAACATTTGGCCTTCGTTTTGAGAAAGGTAAGCTTATGTTTCTTTGTTTTTGTTTGTTGTTTAATGGCCCACTTAACAATATTCCAGCTATATGATGGTGGTCTGTAAATAATGGAGTCTGGACCCAGTGATTGACATCATGAACATTGATCCAATGACATGCATCAACCAAGTCAGCGAGCCTTACCACTCGATCCTGTTAGTTGCCTCTTATGACAAGCATGGGTTGCTGAAGACCTATTCGAACCCGGATCTTCACGGTTTGGTAACATTATGACATTATGAGTAAGTGGTAATTGTTAAACTATACATCAGTAATCTTGTTTGTGGTGATGTGACAGAAATGTATGTCTGCCTTGCTATTTTTCTGAAACAATTGTCAAACATTGTGGTTACCAGAGCGAGAGTTTTGTAAATCCAATATGGCACACATGCAATATGATAATTATCAACACTTCATATAGTGAAGGTGGAATACACGTAGAGGAAAGTGTTTTGTATGTTGAAGATATTGTTAAAAGTGGCATCAAACTAGACCCACTCATTCACTCTTTCTGCATATACTTATGGCCAAAAGAAAAACTTACCATGGAAACATATAGAGAAGTATATATGTTAAGAAGAGATGTTTCCAATGTGTACCACTTAATGACAAAACTGACAATCAAGTGTTACCACAGTGTCTTTATTCTGATCATGATATCCTGCATGTAACTTCCAAACTTTACACGCTAATTCTGCATGAGACAAATGATGCATCTCGAGTCATGGATCTATTACATCACGTGATACGTTCATGAGCATCAGTTCACACAACATACCCGTACGTTCGTTGTACATTGAATAGCTCTTGAATGTAAGCAAGTCTTCACCTATTAACCAACATGTACGGTATTCGTGTTTCCTTCGACGGTGAGTACATATTCAGTGCTGGACACGTACCAATGTAGGGAATAGAACCCAGGCCTTCAGTGGGAAGAGTCAACGCTTTAACCACTAGACTATCCCATCAAACGATGTTACTTACACATGTTTGACCTTGTGTGTTCTTCCAGGACGGCCTCTTTGAAATAAATCATCACTATTAAATTTCTGTTTGTTTCAGACGTTGGAAGACAAAACTTTGGTTGAATCAACCTCGCTGCAAAGTCTGTACACTGCCCTAGACAGGTACGTACTCTATGTGTTATATATGCAAGGGTACATGATGTTTTATGAGTCCTGCATTACGTTTTATACCACGAGCGGGACGCAAGTGGAGTTTAACCTAACGAGGGATACATAAAACCCCATTTACCCCGAGTGATCCTGCTACAATGAATTTGTCTTACCGAAATGTTGAAATCTGCTGTTGTGAAAGAATAAAACAAATTCAAAATTGATAGAAAATAGCTGTTCGATTGTGCTGAGGTTAACTTGTGCTGTGTCACATGACTTTCATTGACTCGGAAAAAGCATGCAGCTTTTTGTTTTGGGTAAGGGATTTTTTCTTCCACTGAGAAATCCACATGCCGCCTGTTTTCTTACTGGCGGGGTATAAGGGATTTATTCTCCACACAAGCAGGATAATCATATTTTATCAAGATCCCATGAATCAATCAGATCATTCTGACATGGAGGCATGATAAATGTGTTTGTTGAGGGTTGGAATGTGACTGAATTTGATTGATTTGGTGACTGATGTGATCGATATGGTGAGAGATGTGATCGATATGGTGAGAGATGTGATCGATCTGGTGAGAGATGTGATCGATCTGGTGAGAGATGTGATCGATCTGGTGAGAGATGTGATCGATATGGTGAGAGATGTGATCGATATGGTGAGAGATGTGATCGATATGCTGAGAGATGTAATCGATATGGTGAGAGATGTGATCGATCTGGTGATTGCTTTGGCTGCAGATGGATCTGATGTGGTGAACGATTTGGTGTTCGATGTTACCAATGTGACAAGTAGCTTCCTGTTTTTCCAAGTGTAATATGTACTCTGAATTTGGAGACGAAACACTTGATCTGTCAGTGGGCTCCTACACAGACAATGTGACTGTAAACTAGTCTTTGTTCAATACCGATGACACATAAAAAAGGAGAAAGTTTTCTGAAATGTCATGGAAATGTTTTGTTTGAATATCATCATTTGATAAAGTTTGTCATCCAGATAATCGTATATTTGTTTAGGGATGTTTTACTTCATAGAGTTATGACAATTGTAATACTGAGGTCACCTAGTGATATGGAGACCTGATTCCAGAAACAAACAATTCCACTGTAACTGTTGTGTTTGTTTCCAACAGCACTCAAGGCAAGCAAAAGGTTCTCTACTCTCCAGAAATAGAACACGGCGCTGGATATGACCGATATCGTGAGTTGACATGATCATTCATTTGGGCAACATCTTTACCGTATTCGTCATCAATAATAGTTACTTGGTAATTATATACACCTCTTTGCAAAACAAAAAATATCATCTGAAATAATACATAGTTTTGGTCTTAGGAGGGAGTGCTTAAGAAGATTACTTACAGATTGGCCTAGAAGTTGGTTGGGAGGCGCTTAATACGGTGAATATGGTACTGTTACCTAATCTCCAAGACCCAAGTAGAAAGGTCCCCAGCACTTTGACACTTATTGCAGTAGGCGACTCAAGGGGATGGGGTGGTCAGGTTCATTTACTAGGTTGATAACAGGCAGGCAGGGTAATAACAAGTACCATCTTTTTAACATGTTTTGGTATTGCGCGGCCAGGGATCAAACCTTGTACCCTCTGCTCACCTGACAGACGCTCTACCAATAGACCACAGAGCTGGTCTTACCACAAACAAACGTAATCTCCATGGTGATGTCCGCTTCAGCTACGTTCAGTGTAACCGTAATTGATACAGACAGAGATCATCCATGCACTCTTCCTGTTACCATGACAACATCCCTGTGTGGATTCTTGGTTAGAAGCAGTCCCCAGGTTGTGGTTTCACCCTACCTTATAGTGAAACAATACAGTAGTCGGCATATGAAATGAATTCAATGACAGCGGGAGAGAGAAAGACCATGTGCAGCATGCAGACAACTGAAGTCATGACATGTAAGATTGAACATCCTCCATCACCTGCCGGTTTGGCTCAGTGGGAAGACAGTGGGGAAACTAAACGTGATATTTCAGGTTGCAGGTTTGATTCACCTCATGGAATTTTCATGTGAAAGATATTCTGACTTTTAAGAATCAACATTAGAAGCATATTAAATGGATGTTTATACAGTGCAACCATTCAAATGTAAAACCTCATGGCAGGTCTAATTGGAAAGTAGTTCCTCTCACAAGGCTAGTCTGAGCAAGATAACTTCTATAAAGGTAACACTAGTTTTCAGGGCATTATCATTTACAGAAGCAATTTACTGAAACATTTTACATTTGAAACATTTACTGCAATCAACACACAACAAATGTCACTGACCCACTTTTACAAATTTGGAAATGTCATTGAACAAACCAGATGAACATCAGTATGACGTCACCTAACAACTGGCGTGATAATGTTCCGTCGTCAAGCAATATGAGGGCATTATCAAGTTACAGTGGCCCGCTCATTTCTGATAAGATGTGGGCGGTTTAATGATAGTCCTGTGTGAGGTAAATAGACGGGGAATACCACAGAGGCTGTTGTGTATGAATATTGTTTACAGTGTTACAGGTAGTTTGATGGCCTGTTTGTCCCAACTGATGTGTGATGGTCTGTTCCAGGTGGTCAGTTTGTGCCCCACGAAGCAGGATTTGATGCCTACCAGTGTGGATATGGTGAGTTGGATATAGATGTGTCTCTTAGTTCACCTTGACCAGTGTGGATATGGTGAGTTGGATATAGATGTGTCTCCTAGTTCACCTTGACCAGTGTGGATACGGCGAGTTGGATATAGATGTGTCTCCTTGTTCACCTTGACCAGTGTTGATATGGTGAGTTGGATATAGATACATCTCGTAGTTCACCTTGACCAGATTGGATATGGTGAGTTGGATATAGATACATCTCCTAGTTCACCTTGTCCAGTGTGGATATGGTGAGTTGGATGTAGATACATCTCCTAGTTCACCTTGACCAGTGTGGATATGGTGAGTTGGATGTAGATGTGTCTCCTAGTTCACCTTGACCAGTGTGTATATGGTGAGTTGGATATAGATGTGTCTCCTAGTTAACCTTGTCCAGTGTGGATATGGTGAGTTGGATATAGATGTGTCTCCTAGTTCACCTTGTCCAGTGTGGATATGGTGAGTTGGATATAGATACATCTAGTTCACCTTGACCAGTGTGGATATGGTGAGTTGGATATAGATACATCTCCTAGTTCACCTTGACAAGTGTGGATATGGTGAGATGGATATAGATGTGTCTCTTAGTTCACCTTGACCAATGTGGATATGGTGAGTTGGATATAGATGTGTCTCTTAGTTCACCTTGACCAGTGTGGATATGGTGAGTTAGATATAGATACATCTCCTAGTTCACCTTGACCAGTGTGGATATGGTGAGTTGGATATAGATACATCTCCTAGTTCACCTTGACCAGTGTGGATATGGTGAGATGGATATAGATGTGTCTCTTAGTTCACCTTGACCAGTGTGGATATGGTGAGTTGGATGTAGATGTGTCTCTTAGTTCACCTTGACCAGTGTGGATATGGTGAGTTGGATATAGATGTGTCTCCTAGTTCACCTTGACCAGTGTGGATATGGTGAGTTGGTGTAGATACATCTCCTAGGTCTCCTTTATCATCAGGTAAAATGCATATATAAAATATCAGTAGTTTCAGTTATAGCTTTTTAGATAGATGCTCGCCTAAGGCAATGGGAGCGCATCTATCTAAAAAGCTATAACTGAAACTACTGATATTTTATATATGCATTTTACCTGATGATAAATATTACTTGCTAAACTATAATTATATGAAATGATGTATAAATATTACACCATGATAACTCATAAAAGCACTTGATGTGGATCTAATTATTATAGGATAACTTAGTATAAATGTTATACCATGATAGAATGAACAAATTGTACAACTTTAGAAATCAGCGATAGATCGAGTCTAAACTCTAAGCACCATTGTGTCAAATAGAGACCAAACAGGACTTGTAGAATGTTTTTAGTGCTGGTACTTTGGACCACTGACAAATTTTGGTCAGTGGTGTAGATCCTTGCTTTCAGTCATTGGTTTGCCTAGACCAGACTAGTTTACTTTAAAGTTGCCATGATATAGTTGGAATATTGCCCACAAACAGTATTCACTCTTCTACTCTCAAATAAGCTGTTAGTGACAATGTACTCGGAGTGTATCTGGATATCTTTTTCTTTCAGTGTTCCTGAGATTAACTCACATAATTACACTTAAAGAAGTCAGGTGAGCTAATTTTGAAGTGGAAGTTTACTTATTATTTAGCCTTATTACATGAAGTTTTGCATCGTTTAAAGTCTCCTTGTCAATTTTTTACTTATATTCTTATAGAAATATAGAGGGGGGGGGGGGGCGGGGGGGCAAAGGTGGCCCAGTTGTCTAATGCGCTGTGATTCGCTGTGCAGAGTTGCGTCCCTTGGGCACACCAGAAACCTATGATTGTGGGTTCAAATCCTGGTTCGCTCCTATTATGTTTCTAGGTTTGTCAGCACCATACCCATGCTCGTGGGTTTCACCGAAGTGGTAAACGTCCAAGACCTGCATCACTTCGGGCTTTCCTCCCACATTAAGCTGACACACCGTGATATAACTGTAATACTGTTAAAAGCGGCGTTAAACCCAACTCACTCTCACACTCACTCACACTATAGAAATAAATTTCATCTTCACACTCAATTAACTTTAGATTTCGTAATGACTACAGAGAATGGTGATTATTATTTCAAATCCTACTACCCTCATTACATAGATTCTCATGTTCACTGCCAAACTTGTGCTGGTCGTAAGATGTAGTGGACTCAGCGACCTGACTGTCATTGTACCCCAACAGCCAGGATCACTGCTCACGATGTGAGTCACTGGTTTGTCTGGTCCAGACTGGATGATTTACAGGCCTCTGCCATACAGCTGGAACAGAGTGGTGTTTAACAACAAACAAACAAAACCAAAGTTGTTCAAAATGTCACATGCAACCCTTATACAGACTTGTACCTGCCTAAAACATCTAAGGATTAAATTTGAGTGCCCTCAGTTAAGATTTGTTAAATCTCTTTTTCTTTTTCTGTAACCGCCCACTGTAACGAACTTGAATTGGAGGTTTTTATTAGGGTTTTGTTTACATTTATCTTTAGAGATTTTAATATCTGACTTGGAAATGCATAGAGACATGTCTGTAATCATGGGCGGATACAGCTTTTTTGAAAAGGGGGGTGCACAGTTAAGATCTATTTATTGTCTTTGGTGGAAATTTATACAGAAATAAAGATTTTTTTTCAAAATAAAAAGGGCGGGTGCTCACCCCCCTCTGTATCCGCCCATGGTAATACATGTTTGTTTCTTTGTTTGTCCCAGGTCGACGGAGGCGGGGCCTTGTTCCTTCACACAGTACACGTTTGCCTTGAAGAACTGTGTCAACCGAGTCAATGTGATCCGGGGCGCCCTGTTGCACATTGTCAGTTTATTGTTTGGTTATCTCTAGCATCTGAAAAGTTAGTCATAAGATATGGTGAAAAGCTCCTCCGAATCCAAAATTAATCCCACATAACAGTAGTTTTTTGGTCATTTCTGCTGCTTGTCACATGTCATGCATCTATACCTCTCATCACTTGGTTGTTTTCACTCCAGCTTGATAACGGTGTAAGACCCATGAAGATCCGGGTAGAATAGGTCTTCAGCAACCCATGCTTGCCGTAAAAGGTGACTATGCTTGTCGTAACAGGCGACTAATGGGATTGGGTGGTCAGGCTCGCTGACTTGATGGTGCATATCATAGATTCCAATTGTGTGGATCGATGTTCATGATATCAGTCACTGGATTATCTGGTCCAGACTCAATTATTTACAGACCGCTGTCATATAGCTGGAATATTGCTGAATACGGCGTTAACTAACAAACAAACAACATTGATAATGGTGAAAGGATCTTCATCGAAACGTCAAAATAAAACAGAAGTTCTTATCCATAAAGTTGTACGTTTTTCTTCTACTTGTTTGAGAGTGGTCCTGTGATTCCGACACGGCCTACAGTACAGTGAACCTTGGGTTTCCTCCCTCTGTTCCAGAGACTTGATGGTGCCGACCCTCCACCGAGGAACCCCGAGCTCCTGTACGTGAAGTCCCGCAGGATAGGCCACAGTCTCAGTGCAGCACAGGTGATAAATACCAGGAAGAGATATGTTGTAGAGACCTTTGAAGATCAGGGGTAGAATAGGTCTTTAGCAACCCATGTTTGCTGTAAAAGGCGACTGTATTTGTCGTAAGAGGCGACTAACAGAATTGGGCGGTCAGACTCGTTGACTTAGTTGATGCATGTCATCGTATCCCAATTGTGTGGATTGATGATCGTGATGTCAATCACTGGATTGTCTGGTCCTGACTCAATTATTTACAGACCACCATCATAATGCTGAAATATTGCTGATTGTGGCATTAAACAACAAACAAACATTTTTTGTAGATGTTTATTACTGTAACATCTTGAAGCATTTTAGTTTTTGATTCATATGATTCCTTGTTTTATGGATCTGCCAACATTAAACAAATCTTGAAGAAAAAATGAGTAATGTAAAAAACTTCAGATGATCAAAAGTGGAAGCTCAGAAACTCTTGTGGTTTGACCAACATACAATTCCTAAGAAATCTGTATTAAAAAAATGTTTTTGTTTCTATTTGTACATGAACCACCAACCCTTGTTTCAGGGGATTCACAATAAGAAGCCTTTGAACTTTAAGTAGCTAGATTGTGTAACAGATGATTGTTTTCTGCCAGCTGGCCCAATGGTTCTCTCCTTATGGTTCCGTGGACGTCAGGATGATGAGTGCACAGCGTGGGCTGGTTGCCACGGGAAACTACAGATGGTGAGTGACTGACAGAGTGGGCTGGTTGCTACGGGAAACTACAGATGGTGAGTGACTGACAGAGTGGGCTGGTTGCCACGGGAAACTACAGATGGTGAGTGACTGACAGAGTGGGCTGGTTGCTACGGGAAACTACAGATGATGAGTGACTGACAGAGTGGGCTGGTTGCCACAGGAAACTACAGATGGTGAGTGACTGACAGAGTGGGCTGGTTGCTACGGGAAACTACAGATGGTGAGTGACTGACAGAGTGGGCTGGTTGCCACGGGAAACTACAGATGGTGAGTGACTGCACAGCGTGGGCTGGTTGCTACGGGAAACTACAGATGGTGAGTGATAAGTGCACAGCATGGGCTGGTTGCCAGGGGAAACTACAGATGGTGAGTGACTGCACAGGGTGGGCTGGTTGCTATGGGAAACTACAGATGGTGAGTGAATGCACAGCGTGGGCTGGTTACCATGGAAAACTACAGATGGTGAGTGATAAGTGCATAGTGTGGGCTGGTTGCCACGGGAAACTACAGATGGTGAGTGATAAGTGCATAGTGTGGGCTGGTTGCCACGGGAAACTACAGATGGTGAGTAAGTGGATGTTAGGCTGAAGAGCACCAAATAGCTTGAATATTGCAGATTGCGATGTTAAACATCTGTCGCACAAACACTTCCCAGATGACAAGGGACACTTCATGTTTTGGTGTTTCTGCATTACGGACGACTAACTCATTTATGCATGTTTCAGTGCCAAAGATATCCTGGAGAATTTCAAGAAGCATGACAAGATCCGTGTGTGTTACTACAGTGTGTGGAGACATTCTCGGGTAGTCAGGGGGGCATTGTGGTAAGTACACCGAGTTACGAGGTTTCAAGATTCTTCAGCAATATTCTAGCATGATTGGGACCCCAGGCACCTCCGTATTGTTTAATGTAATCATGATATTTGTTACGTCTTTTGTTTAATGCCACTCTATATTCCAGCTCTATGGTGGCGATCTGTTACTATTCAACTCAGGACCAGACAGTTATTGACATCATGAGCATCAATCCATACGATTGGGATACAATGGCACGATGACATGCAGTCAACCAAGTCACAGAGACTAATCACCTGATTTAAATTGTTGCTTTTGTTAAAAATTTAAGAGCATGAATAACAGTTAAGCTGTTGGGTGTCCCCATGGTGCTGTTATGCTAACTTGATACCAATATACTTTGTGGCCACCCGAGTATGAAGAAAGCAACCCAAGGCCATGGTGACCACTGCTTTTGATTCCCCTCCAAATCTCACACATTGTTTGACATCTGCAAAAACTTGGGATCTGGTTCAAACGCAAAATTTGACTTGAAAAAAAGTTCTTTCATAACAGTGGTTAAAAATAATGAAAAACACTGAGAAATCTTAAATGTATTGAGCAATGGTTGCACAGCATGGGCTGGCATTGAGCAATGGTTATATTGCAGGACCAGTGTCGTGGTGTCCAGTGGCATCTGCTTGTGGGTGCTGTACTCCAGCAGCAGGAAGACATGACAAAGGATCACACATAGTGAACATCAGTCACAAGGACGATAGTATTATAGTCAGTGGCTGTGCAACTCTGCCCAGAATGGAATGGTCATCGACTGATTGAATAGATTGTTTTATTGTAGGAATAATATGAAATTTCATCTCTTAAACCTGGGGTGATGCAATATTAAAGTGAAGTTTTCAGAAACACCAGATCATTATCTGCATAGACAAACAATTTTCTCATTAAATCGCAAATTAATCCTTTCCCCACATTATTTGTGAAACCTATATACATGTATATACATGTCGTACTTAGTACGAAGCCAAGAAACAGCAGAAATGGGAAACATGTAATTCCTCGAGTTGAAAAAAATGCTAAAAGAAATTGGTTTCCCAAATAATATTTGAGGTCCCACTAAGCACATTTTTTTCATTCTCTCAAGGACCCTATTTTCGGGAAACAAAACATTTGTTTGTTTGTTTTTTAACATCGCACTCAGCAATATTCCAGCTATATGATGACGGTCTGTAAATAATCCAGTCTGGAGCAAACAATCCAGTGATTGATGTCATGAGTATCAATCCATGCAATTGGGATAAGATGACATGTATCAACAAAGTCAGCGAGCCTGACCACCTGATCCCGTTAGTCGTCTTACGACAAGCATAGTCGCCTTTTACTAGAGCATTGGTTGCTGAAGACCTACTCTAACCTGGATCTTCGGAAACAAAACGTTTCCAAATTGAAAGCAGTTCTGAAAATGCAGGAAATGATCTATGCCTCTGTACATTCAGATTCATTATGCCAAACTTGTCATGATTGTATTGTAATTATTTTAGCATGGAGAATCTAATTGATGGAAACAGTTAATCTTCATCAAGCTTTCAAATGGAGTATGTAAGGTTTCTCCAACACCAAGGACGTATACAGTTGCATTTCCTCGATGCCAAATGGTAATTGGCTCAAATCTCAAGCATGAACTTTGTGAAATGTCAATTGTCTAGATTCTTGTCTTATCAGTTAATTAAGCTGATGTGGTGCTCAGCAATATTCACTCTCACAGTTGATTAAAAATAACTGAAAATTGAATAATAAATATCTTGATGTATTCTACCTATGGAAGGTTTGAGAGGCATCTCTTCAGACTGTTTAATGATGACTCCATGCCCTACTACACTTGTAAGAGACAAAATAAGATGGTTTGATTTTGGGGGGTTTGGTTGTTTTTTTTACGCCACACTCAGCAATATTCCAGCTATATTACGGCGGTCTGTAAATATTTGAGTCTGGACCAGACAATCCAGTTTTTAACATCATGAGCATCGATCCACGCAGTTGGGATCGATGACATGCATCAACAAAGTCAGCGAGCCTGACCACCTGATCCCGTTAAGTCGCCTTTTACGGCAAGCATGGGTTGCTGAAGACCTATTCTACCCCGGATCACAAAATAAAATGAGGATCTGGTTAAAATTGGAATGTGCTCCAGAAGCGATTAGGTTCGGCAATCTGGATACTGATGAAATATTGCTAATTAAGTGAGTGAGTTAAAAGTTCATATTGCATTGGGGGCGGTCGGGTAGCCTAGTGGTTAAAGCGTTCGCTCGTCACGCCGAAGACCCAGGTTCGATTCCCGACATGGGTACAATGTGTGAAGCCCATTTCTGGTGTCCCCCGCCGTGATATTGCTGGAATATTGCTAAAAGCGGCGTAAAACCATACTCACTCACTCACTCACTCATATTGCATTGCAGAGCTCCAGATAACTCTTTGAGCAATTGAGTTTTTACTCAAAGGTTTCTATTTTAATTGGGTTATAACATTTTTCATTGGGTAACCAATATTTCTGCACTCATCTTTTCATCATTCTTTGGGGGTTTTGCCAAAATGAGTAAACATTTTGAGATTTAAAAAACAAGTAAAATAATGTTTTAGATGTAAGGGTTCTAACTATAGGCTTGACTCGGAAAGTAAACTAGCTTGTAATTGTGTTTTCAGAAATTAGCTCCATGGTATGCATGCTGGAAAAGCTTTATTGGGTATTTATGCATGCCTTTTTATTCATTTAATGCATGTGTTTCTGTATGTAAGTTAATTGAAAGTAATTGGGTTTTGAATTTTTTTTATTGGTGGGGGGGGGGGAGAGATATTTTACGCCTATACTCAGTTTATCTGTAGCTCTGGCAATGAGAGTATTGCAGCCATATATAGCGATGGCTAACTGTGCCAAACAAGGATATGAGTTTGAGCACAATAAATACATGGAAAATTGTGAAGCGGGCAACATTTGCTATTTTTAAACAGTCTGTTGAAGCCATGTAGCACCTATATGTGGATTCTTTTTCATAATGTAATTTCTCTGGCTGCAGAGATATATGTAACAGGTATACAGAAATAAAGATCAATTACAAAACAAAATAGTTTGCTTTTTAACACTGCACTCAGCTATATTCAAGCATGATGGCAGTCTGTAAATAAAGTCTGGACCAGACAATTCAGTGATTGTCATTATGAGCATCGATCTATGCAATTGGGATACGATGACATGCATCAACCAATTCTAACACATGCTAACCAACACGATCCTACTTGTTGCCTCTTACGGTAAAACAAATTTCCTTTAAGGGGGCAATACAATGATGGGGAGTAGGCTGTTTAAAGTGAAATTGGATGCAGAGCGAATGTGTTTGTTTCTTTCTTCATCAGTCTTATATATAAAGGAAGTGTATAATCATGCCAAGTTTTTAATGACAAAATAATCCACAATCAATGACGGCAGTGGTAGAAACTAACATTTTCTACTAGTCTTTATGATACCTTAACAATCGGGCAGTTTGGCAAGGAAAATAATGGTATGAAAACCAAGGGGTGTAGTCTTTAAGATATGCGATTCTTGCAAAGTTTATGCCAGTCGGGGAACAATCGAATCCTGTCAATCCAGTCGTTGCAAGGATTTACACGTAGTCAACTGATCATCATCGTGCCAACAACCGTCTCTGTGGTCTAGTGGTAGAGCGGAAGGTCCGGAGTTCAATCCCCCGTCATACCAAAAGTCGTTAAAAGATAGTACTTGTAACCCTGTCCGGCACTCTGCATTAAGGGGCTAAAACAAGGACTGGTCGCCTCAGAGTCAGTATACTGTGTCTGAGTGGGGTATTCATGTTAATGGTATCTCAGTGAGCTCGCACTAGTACAAGCAGCCACACTCACACACACACACGTGCATGCACGTCGCTATATACGTACAGTTATCTTGGACGCGACGTTAAACCCCATTTCACCTCACCTCACCTCATCGTGCCAACACACAATTCGCCGACTAATCCACAAACCCCTTTTCAGTAAATAGTTTATGGCAGAATCACATCAGACAAAGAGTTTAATTCATGGGTCATGGCTTGCACGACAGTACATGCCTCCCCTCACATTCGCCTTTAATCATCACGTGTGATGCCATAAGCAAGCTGGTCGTCAAGCCACCATGACGCTATTCGGATTGAAAACTAATGGTCACCGACGCGTTCGTTTTCCCGCCTCATGGCAGTCAAAAAACGCATTTGTCTCAGTTTGAAAGCATCTTCATTACAGCTGAACATAGCATGCCAACAACCAGCTGTAGAAAGAGATGCATGCGGGGTGTTTTGGGGTGTATGTTAAGACCATGTGCGTGTGTACGGAGAGAAAGACAGACGAGAAAAAGTGAAAGGAAACGACCTGACAACCGGCACTTCATTTAATGTCGTTAACGATGTGGCGACAACAAATTTGTATTATTTTGTAATTATAAGGATGATAGAAATAAAAACACGTGGTCCTTACGCATCGTAACCAAATAGTATACTGCATATATGTAGACGCCAGAGAGGCGGTATATTACGACAACTATGTGAAACTGGTACCGTAGCTCGAGTGCGTGGTCGCTGGCTAGACGGAAACCAGGTCTCTAAGTTCGGATGGCAGGTCGGAGAGAATCAGCGAGGGTCAAGCACACATTAGGGATAGCATATAGTATTAATAAGAATGTTTTCGTTTATCACAAAATGTTTTTTGCGCCTAACATCGATATTAACTCTAGAAAAATACATTAAGTCAGAATGCACATAGGAAGACTGGTATTAGTCACAGAGACTGTGAACTTGTCAATTGTAGGAAATGTAAACATTTATATTGTAACGCATGAACTAACACGTTTTTATGAAGAAAATAACACTATCAGACACAAAGTAATTAGCAGATTATTTGCATTCATTTTGCCTTGATGTTGACTTGTTCACCAAATTCGGCCCTTCTGATAAGAAGCTGTATGTGCTCTTTGTGCGTGAATGTTTTTTCGATTAAGAACTATACACTAGGAAAAGGTGAAGCAACCCCCTGAGATAATGAACTCGTCAGCTTTACTGGCAATAATGATTATGGTAAGAACATTACATCGTAAGAATGTGCCCGTTCATGTTTGCCCCTTCTTTTTATTATGCAGTATTTTCAGGCATCAATATTATTTATTTATATACGCTGCCTGTGAACATGGCACTAGGGACGATATCAGAGGTGGAAGATGGCAAGTACTCCAAATGCATTCCATGGGATTGTCCTTCCAAGCTATCGGGCGTCAACTCGGCCATCTACCAAGGCAAGAATGGAGACTAAATTTAGCCGGATCACTCGGGGTACATGAGGGTGTTATGCGGCTTTTCGCTTTGAAGCGGGATATAAAGGATTTATTCTGCCTCTCAGAAATCCACGTGCAGCCTGACTTGCCCGTGGCGGGGTATGAAAGATGTATTTCCCCGCTAAGAAATTTATTCCCCTCCAAGGAGGGATACAGAGTATGTTATCAAGTTCACGTGGACTAATCAGATCTCATCATTCTGCCATGGAGGTATGATAATACACTTTGATATGTGCTCGTGGACACTTGCATCGGGAAGAAGCAACTATGCTACACAGCTCAGTCATCAACCGTGGCTCCTTGTTTTTTGTATTATTGTGATACATAACGTACGTGTAAAAGTTTGGAAATAATACAGTGTTCGATCAATCATTGACCAGCCGTCAAGTGAGAAGTGAATGTTCACATTACTGACATCGCATTATTATTGTATGTTAAATAAGACAAAAAGATGGACGGAAACCATTGATTATTTTAGATAGGGTGTATCACGTGATTGCTTTGATTAATAACATGAAATGATTTTGAAAATACTTGATGATCTAAGTGTATTTTGAGCAACAAATAACCTAAAGATTAATGGTGACAAAACAAATGTTGGTGATAAAAAAATACTAGTTACGGATAGATATAATTTCTTAGGAATTACATTTGAAGCAAATGGTAAACTTAAAAATATTGCTAAACCTCTCCTGAAAAAGGCCATATGGCCTACCACAAGCTTCAGTCTCCATTTTTAACCAAGATATACCAACAGCTCTTTATCAAGACATTATTCTAGCCTGTAATCCTATATAATAGCGAAATCTGGGGTATAGAATCGATCCTCCTGAACAACTCTGATTCATTCATTCTCGAGAAACTGCAGCTCAGATTTTGTAAATCCATGACTGAAGGATTTACGAAGCATGTGTACCGCCATTTGGTTGTCGACAGATATTTTGCAAATCTCTTCATGTTCTTAATTTAGGTGCTCAAGTGATTTGATGCACTTCGCGTGGTAAGACCCGTACACTCATACATGTACAGCAGTCGTGGTGAACAGGTAACTCTGCTTATACACTGACATGCATATGCTGCTCCCCCTTGCGTCGGTATGTCTCTGACAGTTCTCACGGTTCCTTTTCAATGTTACGTAGTGCATCCCACATCTCCAATACTATACCTTTAGATTGCCGTTTGTATACATGACACCACCTCGAGGCGTGGGAAGAAATTTCGAATGTGATGCACATAACTTCAGCAAATATATGTCCAAATTAGAATATAGCTGTAAGCAGCAATGGCAGATTCCAAATGACGCGCGTACAAAAAAATATTCGGCCATATTCAAATCCTCAAATGGTTTGCTGGTACCAACGTCGTCAATAGTAAGGCACCACTTGCAGTACATCGCTGCTATGAAATTCGCGTATGCCGGAGTGTTCCAGGGTATTTATATCCATTCCCGACCTCGTCCATAGTCGAATCCTCAAATGGTTTGCTTGTACCAACGTCGTCGAAATGTCAGGCACCGCTTGCGCTGGCATCGCCGCTACGAAACTGGCGTGAGCCGGAGCATCCCCAGGTGTCTTAACCCATTTCAGACCTCGCCCATATTCAAGAAACTTCAAAGAGCACCGCGATTCGCCTTCATGCTAATACCTAAAATTAAAGAGACGTCGCCTACGTGCAAAAAAACCCCACCATACAACACGTGGCTGTAAAGGTCTTGGATAACGTTAGCGCTTTGGGAACAAGATGACGCCCTAGTGTCAAGCTATTCGGCTCTGATTGGTTAAATGGCTCCCGGTCGGATCTATGTATTATCAATCAGATCGTCTTGACTTGACGCCGCCATTTTGATTAACACAATTGCAAGTGGTATGAGAGATGGAATCTGATTGGACAATAGGAGGGACATTGAAGGGACATAACTCGTAAAAGCCATTGGTGGCGCTACGATCGAGTCTGGAAATTCCAGCCTAGTTTGGCAAGGGTGGAAACTGGACTTTTACAGTCAGTTAACTCCCTTGCCTACGGAAAATGTGAAAAAACCCATAATACTTCAGAATGCTTTTGCTGAAAGTACATCTTTGGTGAATAAAGGATAGTATGGGTATACACTTGGCTACATAGGTCCGTGGGTAAACCAACTCAATCTATTCTTAGAATAAAACAACAATATTATAAGTAATTCAGATTTCCTATTACCAACATTCAAAAAGACAATAAAGTCTAAATTAGACTCTCACTTCACACCTTCCCGAGGCAAGTGAGTTAACTGACTATAAAAGTCCAGTTTCCAACCTTGCCGAGCTAGGCTGGTATTATGGAGTAACATTTTGGCTGGACTAACGAGTCTATGCATAGTCCAATCAAAATCGCGCACCGAAATCGAATCCAGTTCGTGAAATTTCGTGCAGATTTCGGTCGATTGCAGGATTTGCAAAGCATGTGCACCGCTAACTCGATGTCAGCAGATATTTTCCAAATCTCTTCATGTTTTTAATCAAGGTGCTCACGTGATTTGATGCATTTCGCGATGTAAGCCCCGTTTTATCACAATATAGACCTTGATTATCGATCAGATTGCACTGACTGGCCGCCACCATTTTGGGTGAAGCAAACGCAAGTGATACGCGAGGTGGAGTCTCATTGGTCGATAGGAGAGTCTTAGAGGGGACATAACTGGTAATAGCCACTGATGGCGCTACGATCGAGCCCAGTAATTCCAGCCAAGTTCGGCAAGGGTGGAAACTGAACTCTCTTGCTTCGGGAAGATGCTCACTTCAAGGAAACTCTTCAGATGCTAATGCAACTAAAGGCACAGGAAACAAACTTAGGACATACAGGGCATTTAAAAATGAGATAAAATTAGAACCTCATCTCAGTCACTGTAAAATACGGAAATATCGATTGCACTTTTCTAAATTAAGATTAAGTAACCATACATTAACTACAGGACTTGGAAGACATACAAAACCTCCCTCCCCACTACATCAGAGGCCGTGCTCTACATGTTCAACCAACGGGTCAAGCAATGGGGAAAGCCTTGTTTGTATATAGTAGTAACCTGACACATTCTGTGACTAGTTCCATACTGAGAGGAATTTCTGAAGGTGGGATGTGTCATACAAATTACTGGATAACACTTTTACTGCTTTACCTCACGCTTCAGGCCGTTCCGTCATGCACGACAACACTCGAATATTTTCTAAGTCATCATCATTGTATCTGTAAAAGTACCTTTTTATTAGGCTAATCACAGTACCAGTTAGGATAGGCTAGATTAGATAGATTTGCGGTTTTTTTATATGTATGCTATTTTCATAGCTCCATTATTCTGTTTATTAGATGAAGCCAGAAAAGAATTTTTCTAGCATTTCCATCAGTACTTTACTCGCCTCTTACGACAAGCATATTATTTCTGAAGACCAATTCTGACCCGGATCTCCACGGGTACTCTCTAATGATGTAGGTCACAGTGCCGCTAGCACACACATTACATGTCAGGTAAAATCCTAATGACAAGTTGTTGACGAAGTCGCGCTATCCATGACCCTCCCCTGTTGACAGAAGCTTTTCCACATTACGCCGACATTTGTTGGGGACAGTCTCTATTTGAACAGCAAATAAGCAGTGATTCTTTGACAATTCACAGATTATAAATTGTGACATTTATCATAAGGTAGGGGGGATGAGTGTGTGTGTGTGTGTGTGTGTGTGTGTGTGTGTGTGTCCTCAATGGTTCACCAGATTGATTTTTTTTAAAAGTTTTTTTGTAAACGGGGCGCTAACAAGGCAAGACGACATACACAACAATTCACCTGAAAAGTTAAGATTGCCTTAGCCGTGAAATCACCCAACCGTTAAGCCCGACCCGGACAGACCATTTGATTGGCACGCTACCTGCATATACTCATTTCTGATTGGTTGACCTCTTATTGAAGTCCGCTAAATAGCCACCGGCGCAAAAGTCACCTGTATATTCCCCACTGTAACAGGCTCCACCACAATGCTGTTGTTGCCAGTTATTTCGCTGGTGAGTTTTTTCATTGTATTCTATAACACCTACCTCCCTTCTCGCTCGTATTGTAAACTGTTACATTGTTAACCGTTATAATAGTTCATGTGTTTTGGACATTAGTGTTAGAGTACAAGAATATAGAGAAATGAGGATGTGAGCAATGGATGTCAACACAATTAACTAATACGTTTACATGGTACAGTTACCTGGAAGCTAAGCATTACACAAACCGGTATTGTCCGTATTTAAGCCACGGGAAATACCACTATTTAATGTTCTATCCGAAATTAAGCCCAGGGATTAAACTCGAAAAGGTGAGGTGAGGTGAAATTGGGTTTAACGTCGCGTCCAAGATTATTATATAGCGACGGGCATGCACGTGTGTGCGTGTGGCTGCTTGTACTAGTCCGGACTGATGCCGATTTATAGTGCTAGCCCACTGAGATACCATGCCGCAGTTTAACATGAATACCCCGTTCAGACACAGTATACTGACTCCGAGCCGACTAGTCCTTGTTTTAGCCCCTTAATGCCAAGCGCCAGACAGGGTAACAACAAGTACCAACTCTTAACGTCTTTTTGTATGACGCGGCCGGGGATCGAACCCCGGACCTTCCGCTCTCCGGGCGGACGCTCTACCACAAGACCACGGAGGCGGTCAAACTCGAAAAGGAGGACTCAAGATACCAACATTAAACGTTAACAAGGAACGAAGCCATAAAGCTGACATCACAGCGACATAGTAACTTCGTACTCGTTTTAATCTTTATACTTCTCTACAATGCATCATAGTACATCATGATATCGGATTTCTTGTTTTGAATAAGATAATTATGTTACAAACTTCTTCACGTGCAGAATATTTCTATAAAGTAATCTGATTGTTTTCCGTTATCACGCCCATGGTCTTAATTTCGGATGGGCCTAAATACGGGAACCCCACGTAGCTGCATCAATTCTCCCAGCTACAGGCTGTGGAATCCGGGATGAAGTCAAAAACAGAGATCACATGCAACATTTTCTAGCGAAGCTTAATCCACAGAAGCCTGAAGTGCAAACAAACTGTTCCTGATCTTCAGTTCCTAAAATAAAAATTAGGTTGTGTTAATTGTGTAAATATAAAGACCACCTGCAATCACAGCTGTTGTCAATCTACATTTGACACAGTTTCTATTGATTATTACCTGCGAAACACATTTCAATTCGTCATCGCCAAAACCTTTTGTATTGTTAATTTTATCGTATATGCTGTGGTCCTCTAAAACTCAGTCTGTAGCTTCATCTGTCGGTCTAGCTGTCCATGCCTCGATATCTCGAACGTTCGGATATAACGAATGTCCGGATATCTCGAAGTTACAACCCTCTAGGTTCGCGATTTCGTAGATATATATTTATTGGTGTGATGCTTAGGTGTCATTGGTTGTAAAATGTTTATTGTCAGTGAAGTATTTATGAATTGTCAGGCTTAAGAAATACGAAGAAATACATTTACTTGTCAATGAGAGGAATAAGTCTTACTTTTCATCAGACGACTAATAACGATCGGTTGATTGAAAAGTGTTGCGATGACGTGGATGTTTTGGACAGTTGCTCATGAGATCAACCACTATTATTTGGCCTTGTCGAAACTTGATTACAAGAATACTGCTGATTACGTTTTAAAACAAAACTGGTTGGCTGGCTGGCTGATTCACTGACACACTGACAGATACACACACCTCAGTGAACTAAGGCAGCTAGTTATTCTGTACAGCCGAAACAACTAAAGATGACTATGTACAGTCTTTGTCCGTTTCACATCTACGCGATGTAAATCACGAAACTGAGACGCACTGTCTGTGATATAAAATGGTATGCTGAAAAGAAACCCCTAGATTGATATATACTCTGCCAAAAAAGAAACGCAAAAGTAATAAAGTCGTAAATATCCGACAGAGTGTTGCCGAAATCCATACATACCGAACACCAACAATGAATAGGTCATTTCTGCATGGATTGGGATTGATTTGTGTTGAAAGAATGAGGATTTTGCAGAAGTTTGGCGAAAAGAGGGGAAAATCGCAAAAAACACAACCACGTGAGAACCTGGCGCCGAAATACACCAACATGACTTGGCTATAAAAAAATGTTGATCGACCAAGCCATCGACCAAGCACCATTACAAGACTGTGGAACCGTTTTCAGACACACGGGACAGCACGGGACATCACTTGGTTGATGCATGTCATCGTATCCCAATTGCGTGGATCGATGCCCATGATGTCAGTCACTGGATTGTCTGGTCAAGACTGGATTATTTACAGACACCCGCCATATAGCTGGACTACTGCTGAGTTCGGCGTTAAACAACAAACAGTATTTCCAAAACAACATGAAAATATGTAGAAAACTGTCACTCAGGAGCCCATTTATTAAGGTTTCATACTGATACGTGTTTACGTTTCTACCAGTTACTCTCGCTGATAACACCTTTACTGGAGCTTGAGCCATCCACCTAAGTACTCTATAAACATAAACTACGTATTTAATTCATGTAGAAAATGTATTTATTTTATTATACAGCTACATTTTAATGTTTCGTGGTTTTAATATAATTTATGTTTTAATCATGTTTTAAGAGGTTTCTGGTAAACCTTTACCAGGCTGGATATTGTACATTGTATTGCTCAAATAACATGTTATATTTTTATTATGTACAATATGTGACACCGTGATAAAATATATCTATCTCTTCTCTGTTATATTCGAAACATTCCTTTAACGAATATACCGTGCGACTTTGACGGTAATGCGCGTCGCCATTATCTTGATACAATATACCTCGACAACATGTCTCATTATATACAGAACCACATTGCTTTCGATCTAATTATAACCGTACGAGCAAGGGTGCGGATACATTCGGGCGCGTAAACACACAAATGTCGTACTATAGCGTCTACACCCGACCGCGTTCTTTTCTCTTATTATTAGCTTGGGCTGAGATTGGTGACACGGTTACTGTGGACACCACGTATAACATCGTGAGAGGCGCCGGGTCTTCGTAACCTCATTCACAAAATTCAAGATGGAGGGGTGGTCAAGGGGGCTGCAGGTGTGTGTGTATGAGGGGGGTGGGGGGGGTGGGGGGGGGGGGGGGGTGGGGGGCTCCAGGTGGATGTTGATGTTGATGACACATAACAGAGATAACAGAAAAGGGGGATCAAAAGGGGGACCACAGTGTCTGTATTCTTATCACAATATGCTGTACGCGATTTTTTCATAACACGTGTGATAAGGGATGTCAAATGTAACAAATGTTATATTTGGGATAACACTTTCTGAGTAAAGTACAGATTCTCGTACTTTTTGGGGTTTAGTCTTGTTTGAACCCATACTGCCACAGTGAGGCACCTAATCGCCAGCACACAAAGTCGGCGATCTAACCCACTCAGCCACCGAGGCTTCTACAAAAATGAAAGTCCGACAACTGGTAGTCTAGATCACGTACTTTGTGTACCCCTCTGACAAGTGTAAATTGGCACGGCTCCCATGGCCGAAAGCTATGAATACACAATGCCATTTAGAAAGTGGTCAAATATAACTAATGTTATTTTGGTAAAATGTATAATTTCATGAACTCCTACCCCTGCCTTCATATAGCTGGACTATTCCTGAGTGCGGCGTTAAACAACAAACAAACACAAACACCTCCCTACTGTACAGATTTAATCATGTATGTCGCTAAAAATGAACAATCAGCATCTTACTTTTCAGGTAAGAAGAAGAAAGCTGTAGAACTGTATGCCAAAGGTGAACACACACGCATACCCACACACTAGTCGCTATATAAATACAATAAACTTCAAAGTGCACCGCGATTCGCCTTCCTGCGAGTACCCAACACTAAAAAGTCTCCTTTTAGCAAAGACACCGTATGCGGCTCTGTACCCCGGTATAAGGCTATGAACGGGCAACCTCCTATAACGCTTATAATGACCGTTCTGTTGTCTATTTCAGCTTCTGGTCGTGTCAATCACCGAGGTCGAGCTGCTGTGTAAGTGTGAGTGGAACATTTAATTAAACATGTTGTTTGTATGACAGTATTCTTTTATTTTGGTAATTTCAATTACTTGCTCGTTTTTACGAGGGATTTTATCTCTCTCGTAATTTCGATTATTTTCTCGTTATTTCAAATACTAGAAATTTCGATTATTTCTCTTCGCTTCGATTATTTTCTTGCATTTTCATTTATTTTCTCGTTATATCAAGTTTATTTAAAAAACTCGAAATTCCAAGCTTTCTCGAAATTATGACTTTTTCTCGTTACTTAGATTAATTTCTCGTTATTTCATGTTTATTTACAAAAAAATAGAATTTTTACGAAAATAATTAAAATAACTAGAAATGTCGATTTATTAAGAAAATTAATGCAACCAACGTGGCACCATTAGACATTCGTAGAGAGCACATTGTGACACTATAACGAGGTATCACTGCATGTTATAGCGAAACCAGAGAGAACTACCCGATGCAGATTAGGCTCCGACTGTGACGTAGACGAGTGCTGCGTTAGCACAGTCCCGCAAATCGGCAGGAAGAAGAGATCCTTATTCTCCCGTGGGGGAGTTTGTCAACACCTCCAGACAGTTGGCCAAGGTGAGTGTTTATAATAAACTGTGTACTGACGTTATAACGGGGTTTCATTGTTTCTCGCACACATGTGAGAAACACATTTGAGGTGACTGGTATTGAACGTGTGTGAGATCGAATTCCAATCCTGTGATTTGCTACTCTATGGTGATGACCTGGAGTCAAATAATGACGGACAAATGTCCTGATGGTAAGTCATTCATAACTTACTCATGTTTCAGTCGAATGTTCACCTACGTCTGTGTTGATCGTTATGTTTTTTTAGAGTGTAACAGCGACATACATATGTCCCTCCTCTTCAACCCTCATGCACTTCGTCGAATAAAATTCAAAATACATGAGGCAAGGGCGTTAACTGACTTTTAAAGTCCAGTTTCCGACCCTGCCGAACTAGGCTGGAATTCCTGGGCTCGACCGTATCGCCACCAGTGCTTATTACGAGTTATGTCCCTTCTAAGCCCCTCATATGGACCAGTCAGATTCCACCTCTCGTATCACTTCCATTTGTTTCAAACAAAACGGCGGCGCCCAGTCAAGACGATCTGATCGATAATGAAGATCTATATTGTGATAAAACGGGTCTCACATAGCGAAGTGAATCACGTGACCGGCATGCCCCCATCATCTTGCTAAGCTGCCTGACCACAAGAGCTAGATCGTTGAACTCTGATTTCTTAGGGGGGTAAGTTCATTTTCAAAAGCCGTATCCCCTTATCTAAGCAATATCTAAATGGCATTGAGTAAATATAACATTTGTTACACTTGACCACTTTCTAAATGGCACTGCGGTCGGGTAGCCTAGTGGTTAAAGCGTTCGCTCGTCACGCCGAAGACCCGGGTTCGATTCCCGACATGGGTACAATGTATGAAGCCGATTTCTGGTGTCCCCCGCCGTGATATTGCTGGAATATTGCTAAAAGCGGCGTAAAACCATACTCGCTCACACACTCACTCACTTGCCTCGGGAAGATGTTATTGGATAGCGTTCACAAAAAAAACACGTTTCACGTAGGCCGGTTATGAGACATCTATTGCATCACGTATATTTACAGCTCAGCTGCGATAAATGCATCACCGAATTCTTCATACATTTTAGAATTAAATGACAAATGGTCTTTGTCACCAATGTAATGCATATGAAATCAAGCGATTTCAGAAATGCTTTTGAAAACATTTTCTTCACGTGAATTTGTATGGTTTAGAAACGTTTAAGGAACAAATTCTGAAAAAAACTAAAGAAGGTATTAAAAAATATATATATCCAACTGAGACAATATTTAAGTTAAAATAACGTTTCTCAGTATTCTAACAATAATATATTTGTAGGTGTTTGGTGGAAACATATTTTAATATTCATTCAGGGGTAGATAAATGATTGTGGTAACTATAATAGCATAACACTATCATGCATCACATTCAATACAAAAAGTGGTACACCAGGAACACCCCAACCCACTTAACTGTCAGTGGCTGAGTGCAGATACAAATCCAATTTTTAGCAATAATTTAAAGCCAAAAAAAACACAAAAGGATATTTGATCTAGTAGCTCATGGTATTTAACAACAGTTTCTGCACTTACGTTTGCATCATTCACAGCTCCTGGTGTATTTGGTGTATTCCTCAATACATCCAACATTTCCGTGTGTATCTCCTAGAATGCTGTTGCCCCTGGCTGCAGTGAAAACAACAATGTTTCACATTATGACAAAGTTATAACTTGAACTATATTCAATAAGCATTATATTGTTAATCCAAAGATGAAATATATTATAAATAGATTCAATACATGTACATCAGCCTACAGATTAGTAACGTATAAAGCAAGTACCATAATCAAGAAAAAAAGATCTAACATCTTTTTTCCACATCCCACTCCTAGTGGTCTGTAAATAATGGAGCCTGGGCGAGTCAAACCAGTGACTGACAGTGAGAAACGTCCTATGAACTCAACGCACAAAGACACACAATCAACCTAGCCATTTTGTCACCTATTACGATAAACATGGATTAGGGTCTGGAGACATTCTAAACCAAAATCCAAAGGGGAATAGATGTATGAAACACGCGTTGTAACCTAGCTACGAATCATGCCATCATCGTGGAAAGTTATTAGCTCGACAGCAGTTTCGTAGCATTATAACCAGCTGGTAACCAGATTCGTTCAGTCTTTGATATATTTTTTCCTATCATTGTCAAAAAGCGTGAACCAAGTATATGAACTTTATTTGGTCCAACATTTATTGAACAGTGCCAAAATTAAGTTCAATATAATTCAACACGTCCCTTTTTAATTCTGGAAACCCATTTGTCTAGAAACTCTCCATGCTGTGGCAAGTCTAGGTCATTTACAAAATTCAACATGCTGTGTTCATGTGTACATACTAAGGAAGAAAAAATAATGTTTCGAAAACTCAAAATTTAAACTATATGCCCATGGGCCTGCCCATACACATACAGGCTGACATCGGCTTCGAAAACTAAATATCAAGTGGTGTGAACGTCCATGCGCAGCTACATGTTTTATCATAGTTGTTTACGCCAGGGCTGTTATGCATTGTGAACTTCATTTCAATGCCACATTTAATAATGTGACTATTACTAACAATGGATTGCAACGACAGATCATGTTTGAAAAGAAGTTGGTATCAAACAAACCATGACATTAACATTACCAGGCTGTGAGAAACACCTGGTTGTATTCCCCAACTTAAGTACAACAGTGTCCGTTACACAATGTGATAAGCCACATATTTCTGCATTCAACACTAATGTTGATGTGAATTTGATGATTGTTCAAGTACAAAAAGGAAAATATTTTCCGCATATGCACATTTAACTTTTCACTTCGTATTGTGTAGGTTGGTGTCTGGTGCAGTTGTTAGGCCTTCAGGACTGTAATTTTCTAACCACTTCAGACTGACAACTGGTAGTCTAGGGGCACGTTGCAAGTCACGGTTAGCTTAGAGAAAGCAAATTAATCGCTCATCCCGGGGTCTGCAAAACAGTTTGAAGTGCATGTGCACGCTTCCAAAATGGTGGCGCAGCTAGCGCTTGGTTGCTTTGAAGTAGAAGAACGTAATAAAAGAGGCTCTATGACGAGCTGGAGAAATTTATGACTACTTTGAAGATGTGGAGCAGACTGAGGATGATGGGGTGTAAACAACCTTCACTCATTTCTTCATTGATCCAGTCAAGAATTTCTTGTTCCGCTGTCAGCTGCTATTTTGGTTTTTAACCAAAGCAAACTCAGCCAGTGATTTTTTCGATTGCAAGCAGCTGATAGTTTGCACACTGTTGTAAGGCATCGCTGTACATCGCTTGCAAGCGATTCACGCTTTGCAACACGCCCCTAGATCACATACTTTGTGTAAATTGGCAAGACTCCCATGTCCAAAAGCTATGAGTGAGTGACTGAGTATGGTTTTACGACGCTTTTAGCAATATTCCAGCAATATCACCGCGGGGGACACCAGAAATGGGCTTTACACATTGTACCCATGTCGGGAATCGAACCCGGTCTTCGGCATGACAAGCGAATGCTTTAACCACTAGGCTACCCGACCGCCCCCCGAAAGCTATGAATACCCAGTGCCATGTAGAAAGTGGTAAAGTGTAAGAAATGTTATATTTACTCATTGCCATTTAGGTACTGCTTAGATAAGGGGATACTACTTTTGAAAAGGAACTTACCCCCTAAGAGTTCAACGATCTAGCTCTTGTGGTCAGGCAGCTTAGCAAGATGATGGGGACATGCCGGATAAAAGCACCCAAATTTTCCACGTGCCCTCCATTACCATAGGTTTCAATTTTTTATGGGAGCCACTTCATCAAGATGGCGGATGGCGGCCAACTTGGATTAAAAAATGGCCGCCATGTAACATCTATAAGTGCCAATTTCTCGTCTTCCTAACCCATTAGAGGGTCAATATTGGTGTCAAAATATACATTTTCTGGGGGAAGGAATGCAACAAAACTATTTAGTATGTCACTAGATGACTATTTATGCCAATAATCAATCAATATCTTTTAGATATATGTCTGTTTAGCAACTTGGGTATTATGCATTGTATGACGACAGCCTACTGCTGAAGCACACTGATGCCCTTTAAATGAACCTGGAACTGAAGACAGATCTGAGCCATATAAATCCTTCCTGGACAATGTGCATGCTTTGGGGAGCTAAATAAATTGCCAGCACCACTCACTTTTGGAAAAGACATTGATGTGGACAAGTTCGTCAGGCATCAAGCACAGTGGCATAAATCTTGTCACAAAAGAGGGAGAGAGCTGGAACTACCGAGAGCAGTGCTGCAGATATGAAACGACATCGACATCGCGAGTCCCTGGAGAAGAACACCTGTATTTTATGTAGAAAACCTGATGGACATCTTCATGAGTTCATAACTCTAAAGGAAGATAGCAATGTCAGGGTTATGACCACAGACCTGCAAGAAACTGAGTTATTGAGCAGAATTGAGGGTGGTGACCTCATTGCAATAGATGCAAAATACCACTTGTTCAGCTGCGAAAAAGGCTCTTCATCATGAGTGCCTTGGACAAGCTTGATCATAACCCATCAAGTACCACAGCCATATGGTCTGGCATCAGTCTCTTTCAGTTCCCCTCCAAGGCCCCGTTCCACAAAGCGATCTTAGCGCTAAGTCGATCGTAACTCCCATTCTTTAACACTGACTTACGACAATCGTAGCGCCAAGAACGCTTTGAGGAACGGGGCCCAAGTCCACTGTGGGACACTTCCAGGATGGAATATGCATGCCCTCTCCAGAAACGAAGAAGAATCATCGGTTGCCTGACAACTTCACCATTGTGCTGGCAGTTGCACTCAAGAAGGCCAATGTGGCTGTTCCAAATACACCCAATCCGATCAAAGCTGTGGATGGACACCTGGGGGGAGCACAAGGGGGACATTGTGGCCTGGTCAGCCTACCACCCTTCTCTACAAGGCGTATCAGATGATGTACTGACTGCTCTCACACAACTCTTGCCACTGTTCTTTGAGGAGGCTGCTACAACTTCCATGATCAAGCATTGGATGGATTACAGCGCGAAGCCACGCAGTTTCTGAATCCTGGATAGATCCCAATAATTGCTGTGGATGCACCACAGTACGCACTGGCCAAGTTTGTTCAGTGGAACTGGTCTCAAACACATGATGAAGATAATCATGTTTGGTGGTCTCCCTTCTGAAATGACCAATGTGGAACACATATGGGGAATACTTGGAAGCCTTTGGATGGACCATTGCACCGACTGAGGCCAGTATCGCATCCTCTGGCACAGCTGATTCCTTCCTTAAAGCGTCGCACCTCACTAGGACAAGTCATGCCCACAAAGTGAGCGCTCTGGTATTGACCAAGCTGCAGCAGGATGCCTTCTTGGACATGGTGACTGAGGGACCACATGATGAGAAGACCAAAGAAGCTTGGAGACAAGATATGATCACCAAGAGTCCAACATTCCAGTACTGGGATACTATCCTGAACATGGTTGGTTGGTTGGTTTGTTGTTTAGCACCGCACTCAGCAATATTCCAGCTATATGACGGCGGTTCCTGAACATGGAAATGCTGGGTCAGATATTTGTGCAGGCCCACAGAAAACAGGATTTCCCCCTGATGTGGAGTTACTGAGGGCTATCGTCCCATGGTTCTTCGCCCTTGGTCACCAGAACTATGCCAGATGGCTTCCTATTCACATCCGTGACATGGAAACCCCACTCGTGTCCATTCAGGAGGAATTTGAAGAACATGGTCATTGGGTTGTTCCCAAGACCACAAACAGATTCTCAAACATACCGATAGATCTGGCTCACATAAATACCATCTGCCATGCTCTGGGCAAAGATAAGTCCATTGCACTTCCCATGTGCCACTGTTACATAGGCTGTGACACAACCTCGTCATTCTGTGGGAAGGGGAAGAATTCGGCATGGGAGGCTTTGAATTCCTACCCCGAGGTCACCCAGGCTTTCAACTGCATGGCAGCGAATCCGCACACTCCTGTGACAAAAGATGCCCACCACTATCAGTGCTACACAATTATCCTTTACGACACGACAGGTGATCTGGAATCTGTCAGTGAAGCACGGAGACAGTTGTTCTGCCAAAAGAACAACACGATGGAACACATTCGACGGACTCAAGAAACCCTGCTGCACCATTCGAGCAAGTTGCCTATCAGACTGGGATCTGGGTGACATCGGAACTGGCACAGCAGTTGACACCCAGTCAAGAAGGATGTGGGTGGACATTGGATAGAGAAAACCGGGTCTGGCTTCCTGTGTGGAACATTCTGCCGATGGCTTTGAAAGCCTGCAGTGAACTGGTTAAGTGCGGTTGCAAAAGCTCGAGTGGCTGTGGTGCAAGGTGCTCATGCAAGAAAGCACACTGCAAATGCACAGAGCTTTGTAGTTGCAAATGTGAAAGATAACTTGATTAAACATGTGTGTAGGAACTGCATTACTTGTTGTATTGTATTATTTCATACAGATACATTTTGGAATCTAATATGTGTGGACACTTAAGAACAGAGTTGAAAATTATGTGGACACATTGACAGAATTAACATTATTGGCACAAATAACCATCTAGTGCCATTCTAAATTGCTTCATTGCATTGCTTGCCCCAGAAAATGTTTAATTTGAAGCCAATATTGACCTTCTAAGTGGTTTTAATTTTACATGGCGGCCATTTTTGAAATCAAAGATGGCCGTCATCCGCCATCTTGAGGAAGTGGCTCCCATAAAAATTGAAACCTATGGTAATTGAGAGCATGTGAAAAAGAATTGGTGCTTTTATCCGGCATGACCTCATCCTTCTCAAATCTGGTCCTAAGCTGCCGGAATATTGCTGCACAATGTCATTTGGATGTTGAGTAAACTTGAACTGATGATGGCGGGTGCAAAATATGACGTCATACTGTGTGTTAAAATGTTATATTAATGCGTTATCCCCAACGTTATGAAAAAGGAGTTTGCTAGCTGTTGAACTTGTGTTCAACTTTAAGCCGTTGGGGTCGTATTCGGTACTTGCTGATAACTAGCATAACATTTCTGCAATGTGTTGAAAACATTGCAATAACTGGTTATGAAACAGTATCGCCTATGTCATAGCATTATGTTCTTGAATAACGTTTTGAAAACATTTCAATAACATTTCATAAATAGTTTCTGGCATAACATTTCTGCAACGTGTTGAAAACATCGTAACAACATGTTATGAAATAATTTCGCCTGTGTTATTGGTCATGTTCTTGAAAAAAAGGGCGCACGGGTGGCCCAGTCGTCTAAGGCGCCGCGATTCGCTGTGCAGAGTTGCGTCCCTTGGGCACGCCAGAAACCTATGATTGTGGGTTCGAATCACGGTTCGCCCCGATTATGTTTCTAGGTTTGTCAGCACCACACCCGTGCTCGAGTGTTTCACTGAAGTGGTAAACGTCTGAGACCTGCATCACTTCGGGGTTTCCTCCCACATTAAGCTGACACGCCGTGATATGACTGGAATACTGTTAAAAGCGGCGTTAAACCCAACTCACTCACTCACTCTTGAAAAATACATTTTACAAACATTTCAATAACATTTTGAATAATTATAAAACAATTACACCTTATTCGGATGATTTTACATATGTGTACACAATGTTTTTAAAACATGATGATAACATTTCATTAAATATGTTCTGGCATAACATTTCTGCAACGTGTTCAAAACATTGTAATAACATGTTATGAAATAGTTTCGCCTATGTTGTAGCATCATGTTCTTGAATAACATTTTGAAAACATTTCAATAACATTTTGAATAGATCTAAAACATTTCTAAATGTTGATAAAATGTTTTGACGAAAATGTTTTTGAAAAACTACGATGAAACCTTTTGAAAATGTTTTGAAAATGTTATGTGTCAGCTGCATTTCTGACTAATTCTCTTGGTTGCATTAGAAAACATATGAACAATTAACAGTATGCAGATTGTTTCTGATTACTTACATGACACATTTATGTATTATACTTCCCCTCAATCAACGAAAATCCTCCTCTGAAAAATCCCGCGTACTGTTGTCAGTGATCACGCCATTTTGTAAAAGTCGGTCACCGGTAGATCGAGATCTAGATCTAGTGATGTCATGCGGAAGTAAACATTGTTGTACATATTTGTTCTTTGCGTTGTGTTTCATTATATATTTTGATGCGCCACTGCGATCATGAGAATAGACAAGATGAATCGATTCGATGCTAAAAAGCTGCGATTTTTGGGGGTGTAAGAAACAGATTACTGCACTCGTGCCTGTCAAATACCATTTATCTTACAACTCGATGTTTCAAAGCAAGGTTTTAAATCAACTCGTTGTGAGATAAATGGTATCTGACAGACACTCGTGTAGTTATCTCTATGTGTTAAATAGTGAACGGGTCAATCATTCGAGGCGTTCATGAGTTTTATACATAGATAATCATAATGCTTACTTCGGAGGAGCCAACATCCTCGTGTATCCAGGGTATCATGTAATATACATGTTAAGATTATTTTATTATTACTAAATATATACATATATATATATAATGGGTACTTTTCTCGACAGGATAAAACCAATGGATAAAAACGTTGTTTACCGCACAATGAAACACTGTACCTTTTTGTACGATAAACGACCAAGATATAGCTTATTCAATTATTACTAAATATATATGTTGTCATTGTTTATCGCACAATGAAACACTGTACTTTTCTCGACAGGATAAAAGCAACGGATAAAAAACGTTGTCGTTGTTTATCGCACAATAAAACACTGTAATTCTTTTGTACGATAAACGACCAAGATTAAGTATATGATGGGTACGTTTCTCGAAATACACTCTCTCAAAAAAGAAACGCAACCCCTTTATTTTCAAGATGTTTATCTCAATATTCAAGTTATTATAACACATTTATTGTTGAAGACAACAACATGAAATTTGGCATGGTGGCAGTACAGTTATGCAAGTTTAAGTCCAGGCTTCGACAGTTCTCTCACTAAGATTGACTTGACGCAAGGGGGCGTCTTTCTCAGTACCTCGTATGAGCGCCACGAGCTACGATCACAGCATTGCACCTCCTTGGAACAGAACGGATTAGACGCCGGATTCTTTCCTGAGGGATTGCTCTCCACTCCTCCTGCAGTGCAACGGCTAGTGCATCCAACGTCTCGCGCGGCGGTGTACGTGCACGTACTCGTCGATCCAGATAATCCCAAAGATGTTCGATTGGGTTGATGTCTGGTGATCGGGAGGGCCATGGTAAAACGTTGACGTTAGAATTCTGTAGAAAATTCACTGTAGCATGAACAGTGTGCGGCTGGGCGTTGTCGTGTTGATAGAGCTCCCTCTGTTGGTCGATAATCGGCAGAAGATGAGGCTGTAAAACGTCATTGATATAGCGCTGGGCTGTCAAATTGCCACAAATGATCACCAAGTCTGATCTTTGGTTGTAAGACACGGCTCCCCACACCATGACGCTCCCTCCACCAAATCTGTCGACCTGCCGAACACATTTCGGGGCAAAACGTTAGTTTCCTCTTCTATAGACACGCTGTCTTCCGTCACGGCGTTGTAAGCGAAAACGTGATTCGTCACTAATCCAGACGCGCCTCCAGTTTCTGAGGGTCCATATCCGAACGTTGGTGCACCACCTGAGTCGTTGGCGTCGATGTTCGTGGCGTAAAACAGGTCCAATAAGTGGTCTTCTTGCACGTAGACCGGCCTCTCGTAGACGGTTCCTAATTGTTTGTGCGGACACTCTTCTCAAACCTGGCACCTGTGTTGCAGTGACGGTAGGTGTGGCTAGCCGATTACGTAGGTGGGTGACCCGGATGAATCGATCCTGAGGTGGTGTGGTAACACTTGGCCTACCACTTCTGGGGCGATCTTCAGTTGCATGACACTGGGTGTATTGGCTTCAAAGTAGGGAATCGTTGTTTTATGAATATTGAGGTGCCAGGCAACGTTTCCAAAGCTTTGTCCGGCCTCAATACGACAAATTGCGATATTTCGATCTGCAGCACTCAACCGTGGCATATTCGACCTTGTCTTTCGGTGAAAATGATAGAGTGAATTGCCAATCAACACGTGCTTTTATAAACCCATACTTCTACTGCTCTTTCCATGAATTGCACGTGCATGAGGCTTTTGGCATGGGCCACGTGATAATTTTGCTCACTATGATAAAAGTAACAATAGAATGCCCTTGTGCACGAACATTAATGTGTTTAGGCGCTTACGTTAATAAACAGTGTACATGGTATCCGTGCATATCAGAAAAACTGTATTTAAAATCAACATTTTTCTTTTGGGGACTTTCTAACATTTTCAGACTGGGGTTGCGTTTCTCTCTCTCTCTCTCTCTCTCTCTCTCTCTCTCTCTCTCTCTCTGAAGGTCTTGTAGGGTCGACTTTCAGTGTTTACAAACAAACATGGCGTCGCACTTGTCATTCGGCGATCGCGTCAGAATGAACCATCGGGAATCTAGAGAATCTACTGGGATAATTGCTATCATTATTCAGAAGAATATTCAATATACCAAATACCAGTGTCTAACTGGGGCGTAGCTAAGGCACTTAACAGGTTTGGGCGACTTTGGAGATAGAAATTGCGAAATAAGGACACAGGCCTAGTGGGATCAGTTCCATATCTGCGCCTGTAGACCTCTGCAGGTTGGAACCTTTTCCCCAAACAGAAACAGTTGGATTTTGTCCGAATTGTTATCCCACTAGCGCACACACCGATGGATACAATAATTGTGTAGGCTATTGTAATTTTGCGTATACATTTATGTTGTTACGCCACTGTATAAGAAACAGATTTCAGTTAGAACTATATTGACTGTTGTCACTGTCCGACTGACACATCACTTACCTTCTAACGTTATATATATTAATGCGCACATTCCAGGAAAACTTGCAATGTTAAGGTAATGTTTGTGACAGATGGGAAGAAATTTTCAAGCACAGAATTGAAGAATGTCATTATATGAACAAGAGATTATGACACGTGTGTTTTTGGGGATGGTACAAAGCCTTGTTTAGAATATATTGAACTTGTGTATCATGTAAAGCAACTTAATTGTCTGTGTTACAGGATGTTTGACGAAGTATGACTCGGGTCAACCGAATGACATTGTTTCCCAGTGTCCTTGTGAAGCTAACCTTGAATGTGTCGGAAACGGTCTTTTCGTCGTACCACAGGGTGAAACAGGTGAGGTACAGACCGACAGAATATTTTATTATCACCTAATGCATACTCTTGCATTTTCATTACATATAACATAGTATTTGGTTTACAGCCATATGCCGGCGGTCTGTAAATAATCGAGTCTGGACCAGACAACCCACACAATTGGGATACGATGACATGCATCAACCAGGACAGTGAGTCTGACCACCCGATCCCGTTAGTCGGCTCTTACGACAAGCATGCATGTCGGAAGAGAAGACCTGTTCTTACCAGGGTATTCACGGGGCATATTTTTGGGTAATGCATAAGTCGTTCCTCGAGGAATTCTGGGAGTGTTTTGTTAATCAGACATATATACAATGATATGTTGTACACCATTAGCAATACAACAGGTTGCTAGGCCTGTAATGTGTAAAAACAGGTGTTGGCAGGTGTGTTACAGGTAGTGTCATATTGAACACGTGTGTGACATACACACCTGGCAGTTCTCAGTTCCATGGGATGTGAGTTACGTTAAACGCTGAAATAGTTACAATCTAGAAATCGAACACACAACCAGCGGGTCACTGCTTTTAACATTTTGTCAAAAAATAGTAAAAGAGTTGCTGCCAACGGCTGATGTTACTGAACTTAATATTTATTATATAAACATATATTTGCAGACCGCCTCCGTGGTCTAGTGGTAGAACGTTGGCCCGGAGAGCGGAAGGTCCGGTGTTCGATCCCCGACTTTATCATACCAAAAGACGTTTAAAGATGGTACTTGTTAACGTTGTTACCCTGTCTGGTGCTCGGCATTAAGGGGCTTAACAAGGACTGGTCGGCTCGGAGTCAGTATACTGTGTCTGAATGGGGTATTCATGTTAAACTGCGGCATGGTATCTCAGTGGGCTAGCACTATAACATCGGCATTAGCCCGGCCTAGTACAAGCAGTATGTCGCTACATAAGTGCAATAATCTTGAACGCGACGTGAAACACCATTTCACCGCACTTATATTTCGTGCGATAAATGTCAGGGGACAGGCGCGGATGAAATATATGCCAAAATGTTTATCAAATGATTGGTTGAATGGAAATTATGCAAATTATTAAAACGTCATTATGTCAAAGATTGAGTGCTCTGAAATAATGCTTGTCTCTTCAATTTTGAACGAATAATTGGAAATATACTTTTATTATTACATCTCACAGGCACCTGTCAAGCCAAGGAAGTAACGTGCAAATCTGGTGCCGACTGCGGCCCTGGCGAGTGTTGTAAAGGTAACGATCAGGTGAAGGGCAGGAAGAAGAGGCAGATTGGTGGCAGCGTCGGTGTCTGTACACCTCTCCAGACCAGTGGAGGAAGTGAGTATAGGGAGGGTGACAGCGTCGGTGTCTGTACACCTCTCCAGACCAGTGGAGGAAGTGAGTATAGGGGTGGCAGTGATGGTGTCTGTACACCTCTCCAGACCAGTGGAGGAAGTGAGTATAGGGAGGGTGACAGCGTCGGTGTCTGTACACCTCTCCAGACCAGTGGAGGAAGTTAGTGTAGGGAGGGTGGCAGCATAACACAGATGGAAAGCGGTCTTGAAACCATGCGTAAATACAAACCTGTAACGTCATGGTTGGTTGCACGTCCCCCGTCATTTTACAAACACATTGCTTTTGTAATAATTTGTTTTTAATGTGTATAGTTTCATAAGGTCGTCCAAATATGATTTTGTCATTTCACAGTAATGAGTGCCCCATGGGCACCCTCGCTTTTCAAGGAGCCTCTGCATAAAGCATATTGCTGTAGCGTCTGCCCGGAGTGCGGAAGGTCGGTGGTTCGATCCCCTGGCCGCGTCATACCAAAAAGCCGTCATATGATGGTGCTTGTTCTTACGGCATAAAACAAGGACTGGCCATCTCGGTATTCATGTTATCCTGCGGCATGATCTATCAGTGGCCTAATACTAAGTGAAATAATGTTCAACGCGAAGTTAAACCCCATTTGACCTCCCCATGTTGCTAGTAGGGATGGGTATTGGAAATTTAAAGTGTATGACAATAGTTTGCGATGCACAAGACTGTATTGCGATACGTATCACCATATAGTGTAAAATTCTAAATTGTGAATTCAGAAGCAGTCTGTTACATTAGGGTATGAATTGAAGTTCATAAATGGTCCAAACAAGATGCTGGTAGAACATAATGTTTACTTAGTTAATAAATACGCAGCTATCTTGTGGCCCCGGAAGCATGCTCCGAGGCAGCGAAGGCATTTGCCAAGTTGTTTGTTGTTTGTTTGTTTGTTTGTTTGTTTGTTTGTTGTATATAACATTTAACTTATGATAAAAATCGCTATTTGAAATCTCCCGATATATCGAGCATGAAAAAATGACATTGTGATACGTATCGCGGAAAGAATGAACCTCAATTTACCGATATACCGATAATACCGAACAGCCTTAGTTGCTAAAGTCTATATCTCCCTATCTCAAGGTTGTCTGACGCAATATGGTTCCGGCAAGCCAAGCTCAATTGTCCCAAGGTGCCCGTGTGTGACGTCCCTCACGTGCCAGTCAACGGGGGTGATCACAGTGCCCCTGGGGGAAGAAGGTAAGCTGCGGTCCGTCTCCCTCTGGGGAGGGGGTAGGGGGTGGTGTGACATTAATTGGGTAGTGTTCTCTTGGTTGTGATAATATGACGGCATGGCATGGTAGCAGAATGATGTGGTGGTAGTGTGGTGTTGAAGTAGTAGGATGGTGTAGTGTGGAAGTAGAAGGATGGTAGGAAGGTGGTGCGGAGGGTTGGTGGGGTGGTAGCAGGGTAATGGATTGATAGGATTGTTTAACTCATTTGTTTGCTTAAATCTATTTTCGCATAAATATCTCTATTTGTTTGTGTTGGACAGGTACCTGCGCCTGATCACTTTCCAACCAGAGTCCTCCGCCAAACAGCAGCAGTTACATACATTCAAGATGTTCCCTGTGTTTCTCAACGTTTCTCAAATTTCAAGCTTAAGATAAAAAAATATATATCTCTATGACCGTCCCGAGTGTTTCTGAATATCAGTTTCCAGTGTAGTATAAATGAATAAAAAAAGTCTGTCAGCAAAGTTTTTTTATGAACTCTATTACGTGTTTAACATTTCATTGAGCAAATATTTCATCCATATTACGTCGAACTGTAAATGATCGAGTCTGAACCAGTGATTGATATTATGAGCATCTTGATACGCCGTCGGGGAACCATGACACATTATCAACCAAATCAGCCAGCCTGACTACCGATGCATATGGTCGCCTCTTACAACATACGTTGGTTGGAACCTGTTCCACCCCGGAATCGCCACGATTTCCTCATTTCGGTTATTCGTTCAGGTATTATTTCAGGATCTCCGGCTGTTGCCATGGTGATTCCGGGTTAGAGTATGCCTCGAATGCCTCCTTTTGTTTTGTTTGTGTGTTTGTTTGTTTGTTGTTTAACGCCGCACTCAGCAATATTCCAGCTTGATGACGGCGGTCTGTAAATAATCGAGTCTGGACCAGAAAATCCAGTGATTGACATCACGAGCATGGATCCACGCAATTGGGATACGCGGACATGCATCAACAAAGTCAGCGAGCCTGACCACCCGATCCCGTTTGTCGCCTCTTAAAACAAGCATAGTCGCCTTTTACGGCAAGCATGGGTTGCTGAAGACTAATCCCTGGTGTTCACGGGTCCGAATGCCTCCTGCTTGTTGAAAGACTAAAAGTAGTATTAGGTATTGACAGAGTATGACGCTCTGTGTCGTCCGAAGGAGTGGATGTTTGGAGTGTCGGTCCAGATTCGAGTATTGACAATATTCTTTTCTCGCTATTCCGATTTGTCGGTCGGAGGGAGTGTGGGTTTACGGCCGCTTTGAACAGTATCATAGTTACATGACGGGGTGTCAGATTAACGTTGGAGGTAACCCTGACGTAATTCAGGTCGTATTATATCTCTGATAAAACCTAGGAGCACGGGTCAATTGCTGACAACCAGCGAATCTGAGATTCGAACAGACTACCCATTCGTGACCAACGTGTTATTCCGGGACAAGCCGAATAGCGACTCGTGCCCCTCTCATTCATTCGTGACCAACTCGTGTTATTCCGGGACAAGCCGAATAGCGACTCGTGCCCCTCTCATTCATTCGTGACCAACGTGTTATTCCGGGACAAGCCGAATAGCGACTCGTGCCCCTCTCATGCATTCGTGACCAACTCGTGTTATTCCGGGACAAGCCGAATAGCGACTCGTGCCCCTCTCATGCATTCGTGACCAACTCGTGTTATTCCGGGACAAGCCGAATAGCGACTCGTGCCCCTCTCATTGCTATTTTTGCGACCGGGTACCGTCTTAGCGCAAACAGGCATACCTAAAACAATTGTCAAGTCGTTGCGTGATGGATCACATATATTTCTCCATATATTATATATATTTCAGATGCAATAGGACATCGGGACATGCGGAATAATACAGTATGATTGAAGACATGTGTAAAATCAAAAATTATTTCTGAGGGATTCTTTGACGAAGAACTTAAAATCATACGCACATTCTGATTGGCGTGTCGTATTTTCGCACATGGCATTCATCGATAGGGGGGACGAGTCTTCTTGCAGGTTACGGAAAGGGGCGAGTGGTGACGATTGCAGACAACCATCAATTCCTGCCACGCTCAAAGGGACGCAACTCTGCATATCGAATTGTGACTTTGGTCAACATGTGCAATAAGCATACACTGATGAACTCCAGGTCAGCTTCTGATTTCAAATAATGGAGAGAGTCCAGTACTTTCAGGGCACATATACTGATACTGATGGACCGAGAGATGAATTAGATAAAAAAATATGAAAATAAATTTAATTATTTAATAAAGTGTACATCTACACTGGGCCAAATTTACACCACAAAGCACGCTTAAAGCGCCACATCATTATTCCGGTCAATGAATGAGTGTACACTCGATTTACATTCTCAGCTCCTTAGGGAGTATACAACCAGAGCTACATGTGTACCTGTGAGGCGCTAGAAGGATAACAGTCACATTTACAACATCATCTTACCGGGTACCCATTACGATGCCCTAGAAACTCTCAGGACTCAAGCTTGACCCCATTGAGGACAGAACGATGTCCTAGAAACTCTCAGGACTCAAGCTTGACCCCATTGAGGACAGAACGATGTCCTAGAAACTCTCAGGACTCAAGCTTGACCCCATTGAGGACAGAACGATGTCCTAGAAACTCTCAGGACTAAAGCTTGACCCCAGTGTGGGGCAGAACCGATGTCCTAGAAACTCTCAGGACTCAAGCTTGACCCCATTGAGGACAGAACGATGTCCTAGAAACTCCCAGGACTCAAGCTTGACCCCATTGGGGACAGAACGATGTCCCAGAAACTCTCAGGACTAAAGCTTGACCCCAGTGTGGGGCAGAACCGATGTCCTAGAAACTCTCAGGACTCAAGCTTGACTCCATTGAGGACAGAACGATGTCCTAGAAACTCTCAGGACTCAAGCTTGACCCCATTGAGGACAGAACGATGTCCTAGAAACTCTCAGGACTAAAGCTTGACCCCAGTGTGGGACAGAACCGATGTCCTAGAAACTCTCAGGACTCAAGCTTGACCCCATTGAGGACAGAACGATGTCCTAGAAACTCTCAGGAGTCAAGCTTGACCCCAGTGTGGGACAGAACGATGTCCTAGAAACTCTCAGGACTCAAGCTTGACCCCAGTGTGGAGCAGAACGATGTCCTAGAAACTCTCAGGACTCAAGCTTGACCCCAGTGTGGAGCAGAACGATGTCCTAGAAACTCTCAGGACTCAAGCTTGACCCCAGTGTGGAACAGAACGATGTCCTAGAAACTCTCAGGACTCAAGCTTGACCCCAGTGTGGAGCAGACCGATGTCCTAGAAACTCTCAGGACTCAGGCTTGACCCCAGCGTGGGACAGAACCGATGTCCTAGAAACTCCCAGGAGTCAAGCTTGACCCCAGTGTGGAGCAGAACGATGTCCTAGAAACTCTCAGGACTCAAGCTTGACCCCAGTGTGGAGCAGAACGATGTCCCAGAAACTCTCAGGACTCAAGCTTGACCCCAGTGTGGAGCAGAACGATGTCCTAGAAACTCTCAGGACTCAAGCTTGACCCCAGTGTGGGACAGAACGATGTCCTAGAAACTCTCAGGAATCAAGCTTGACCCCAGTGTGGAGCAGAACGATGTCCTAGAAACTCTCAGGACTCAAGCTTGACCCCAGTGTGGGACAGAACCGATGTCCCAGAAACTCTCAGGACTCAAGCTTGACCCCAGTGTGGGACAGAACCGATGTCCTAGAAACTCTCAGGACTCAAGCTTGACCCCATTGGGGACAGAACGATGTCCTAGAAACTCTTAGGAGTCAAGCTTGACCCCAGTGTGGAGCAGAACCGATGTCCTAGAAACTCTCAGGACTCAAGCTTGACCCCAGTGTGGAGCAGAACGATGACCCAGAAACTCTCAGGACTCAAGCTTGACCCCAGTGTGGAGCAGAACGATGTCCTAGAAACTCTCAGGACTCAAGCTTGACCCCAGTGTGGGACAGAACTGATGTCCTAGAAACTCCCAGGACCAAGCTTCGCCCCTGGTCACCCATCCACCTACTCGCCTCCACGACCTGTGACCTGTACCTGTGACCTGTACACAGGACAACGTGTAACCACGCCCACAAATCAATGTCACTAAAGTACGCATCAGTTACATCATTTGACGTTAAATTTTGGAAGTGAAATGAAATATTGGCAAAGTTTAACGTCAAATGATGTATCTTACAATACAAATATGTCAGGACGCTACACATGTTCATTTTTTTCGTTCAGCTTTATATCTTGTATCAGTGTGTCCTGGATTCCGGTCTGACGCTTGTGAGAACCGCCATGTTGACGTGTGATAAGGCCGCACCCGAGTTATCGGCCCTGATTTACAAACTGAAATAGACAATCAGGTTTCATTCATTTCATCACAACCTTTGACAAAGCATGTTACTCTTCGTTGGACTCATGGTAAATCTTAATTTTTCAATGTATTCCTTAGTGAATTATTCACAATTACATGACTTGGGGCGTCCGCCCTGAGAGCGGAAGGTCCGGGGTTCGATCCCCATTAAGGGGCTAAAACAAGGACTGGTCGCTCGGAGTCAGTATACTGTGTCTGAGTTGGGAATTCATATTAAACTGCGGCATGGTATTTCAGTGAGCTAGCACTATAAATCGGCATGCACGTCGCTATGTAAGTGCAAAAATGATGGCCTCGACGTTAAACCTCATTTCACCTCACCTCACCGCTGAAGGGGCGTCAGGTAGCCCAGTGGCTAGAGCATGTGCTCGTCATACGGAAAGCTCGGGTTCAGTTCCCATGTTTGGTACACTGTAGGAATCCGCTTAATTGGTGGACTAGTTCTTAAACGTTAATCCACCCTCACTCGCTTCACAGTCTCTAACACAAGACTGTATGTTGATCCTTGGTTTGACATAAATTAGATTAAAACAAATACCAGAATAACTATATTTGCAATTGACGTAACACTTTCAACGGAATTTCTACAAAAAGACCGCTAACATGGCTAAGGCCTTGTATCTAGGAGAATATAACCTCTACATGCAGTTAAAAATATATACTAAAATATATCGACATGGAGCCAGCACAATACCGAGAGCGGAGGCAATCTAGACTTGCCAAAGGAGACTTGAGTTGGTTAATTTCCTAATCTTGTCATGATTTTCTGACTCTTGAGTTACCTCCCGTAGATTGTGGGCGTGGCCGAGGCTGCTGTGGGCACGAGCTGTAGGTCTGAGAGCGACTGTGGGACTGATGAGTGCTGCATGGCTGTTGTCCCCATGAAGGGGAAACGAGCAACCTCGGGGCAGTGCCACCCAAAAGGGACGGAGGCCTCCAAGTCACGTGAGTAGACTCAACTGTGCCGAAATAAGTCACGAATATATATATTTTTCTGGAGCAAGAACTATGTTAAATATGTTGAAGTGATGCATTAGGAAATATACATATAAATTCCATACTCTTGATTAAACTTTCGGTTTGATTTGTTCCAGGGTGTTATGTTGAGAACCGCTTCTACGAGAATGGCGTTTACACAAATAAGTGTCCATGTGCCTCTGGACAGAAGTGCGAGTCTCTGGGATTCATGGATATGCCCATGGGAACCGTCGGTAGGAACACTCACGCCTCTTTGTCCTTGTGGCCCTCACTTGTAGTGATAAACAACTTGATAGGGGATACATCGACGTGGCACAATGCTCAGCAATACATGGGGGTGCACTGGTTAGCGCATTGTTTGTATATATATTAATATGTGAGTTGTGAGTGGTAATGTGTCAGAAGGTCACATTTGTGGGTGATACTCCAATTTATCACACTACTACTACCACTACTGTTACTACTACTACTACTACTACTACTACTACTACTACTGTTACTGCTACTACTACGTCTATTACTACTACTACGTCTACTACTACTACTACTACTACTACTACTACTGTTACTACTACTACTACTACTGTTACTACTACTACTACTGTTACTGCTACTACTACGTCTACTACTACTACGTCTACTACTACTACTACTACTACTACTACCACTACTGTTACTACTACTACTACTACTACAACTGTTACTACTACTACCACCTCGTCTTCTACTACGTCTACTACTACTACGTCAACTACTACTACCACCACTACTACTGCAACTACTCCAACTACTACTACTACTACCACTACAACTACTACCACTACTACTACCACTACCACCACTACTACTACTACTACCACTACTGCTACTACTACCTCTACTGCTACTACGACTACCACTACTTCTACTACTACTAATACTACGTCAACTACGTCAACTACTACTACCACCACTACTACTGCAACTACTACAATTACTGCTACTACCACTAGTACAACTACAACTACTACCACTACTACTACCACTACCACCACTACTACTACTGCTACTACTACTGCTACATCCACTACAACTACCACTACGACTACCACTACTACTACCACTACCACTACTGCTACTACTACTACTCAATATATTAATGATGCTCTAGATTCCCAACACAAGGGCATCCTCAAAGCGACACAAAGCGTTACCCCGGACAATGCATCAATGTACTCTAGAATGTCATTCTCAGTTCCCTGGGGAAAGTAATGTATCACAATATGGACAACACACCGAAGTTGCAACTCGATGAATCGTTTGTCCATCACATATAGATGAATAGTCAGATCTACAAATTAAATGTGACGGTTAAAATGATGAAGCAATACATTCCGTGTATTTCTACAGGCGCCTGTCGCCAGGCAACAAAGCTTGCGACCCCAACTTCCTGTCAGAGCGGCGCGGACTGTGGCCCTGACGAGTGCTGCAGATCCAGAATGAGGCCCCTTGGCCGGAGACAGCTTGGGGGTGGGGGAGTGTGCGAACCCCTCGGGACAACAGGCTCCAGTGAGTACGACACATTGTATTAACAAAAGCGAATGAGAACAGTGAGCCCTCGTTAATCCGGACGTTATGTTCCCGGTACAATTATCTACATTTACACATTTCTAGATTAACGAATCATCGGAACAGCAAGTGCAAATTATGAATTCGATAAATGTATACATCTAATTATTTAACCAGTGCAAGATTGGATTACAATTTGAAAATTTCGAGTACTGTTTCTCCGATTTATATTCGGTCCTAATGCATTGTGGAACATGGCGACAAAGATATTTCGAGATCCGTTTGTTCAGGAAATATCAAGTGTTGTGTTCACTGCAGTGTAATACCAAGTGTTGTGTTCACTGCAGTGAAATATCAAGTGTTGTGTTCACTGTAGTGTAATATCAAGTGTTGTGTTCACTGTATATGATTATATACAAAATCAACTTTTTATATTCTTGAAAGCTACGAGACCACTGTTGGAAGCTAAGGACTACACGCTGGTCAAATAAAAACACCGGTGCCTTGGAAAACGAACAGTCTAGATTGACGAGTTAAATGAGATGTTTACAGTTTATTACGAAACATTTTCAAGAAAATAACAAACGGCAAGAAGCGATATTAACTCCATAAATGACCATCTGTCATTATTTTGCCTTGTTAACATGGAACTTACTTAGAAAGAAAGTCAACAGTTTGTGTTCGGGTCAGCCACTTACGATAAAGGGAGACAATTTGCGGGGAGGTAACTCTTGTATGACAAAAGTTCCGCCAAGTGTAATGTTCAGTGAAATATCAAGTGTTATGTTCAGTGAAATATCAAGTGTTATGTTCAGTGAAATATCAAGTGTTATGTTCCGTGCAATGAAATATCAAGTGTCATGTTCACTGCAGTGAAATATCAAGTGTCATGTTCACTGCAGTGAAATATCAAGTGTTATGTTTACCTCAGTGAAATATCAAGTGTTATGTTCACTGCAGTGAAATATCAAGTGTTATGTTTACCTCAGTGAAATATCAAGTGTTATGTTTACCTCACTGAAATTTTAAGTGTTATGTTCACTTCAATGGAAATATCACTTTTCTCGTCTTCAGAAATCACAGTCTCTCACACAGAAGTATATAAATGAAAGGAAATACTTCATTGTTTTCGTCTAGGCTGCTTGGCGAGCTACCCATCAGGAAAACCTAAAGGTATGGCCTTCACCTGTCCATGCAAGACCGGCATGACCTGCTCGCCCAACGGACAGTTCGACATACCCCTGGGGGCGATGGGTACGTAAGACAGTATATGACGAATTATCATGTTGTTTAACGCCGCACTCCCCAATGTCCATGTCATGTGACGGCGGGCTGTCAATAGTCGAATCTGGACCAGACAGACTAATGATTGATATTATGAGCAACGATCCCCACCGTCGTAGCACACTGCCACTATGTCACAGAGCCTTACCCCGTCAATGTAGTCGCCTCTTACACGCAAAGTTACTGGGATCTATTCTAAACCTGAATCCCCATCAGGCGAATTATTGGACGATCTCTTCGGAACGAGTTTACACAAAATGTGAAATTATCATAGTAATATTATCACATTGTCGTTTTAGAATGTTAAGTATATTGTAGTGTATTTAAAGGGACAAACGTATATGAAATGGCGAGTTTGAAAATCAGTATAATTTAACTTCAGAGAAATGAGTTATGTTTACTGTTAGACACGTTCGGGTCGAAAACAGGCCATGGTTGACACTGTCGCCTAAAATCGCCACAATTCTTCTTCTTTTTTTAAAGTTGGGTACTTTAGACGTGTTGGGATCGGCCTCCAAGATCGTCCTGATTTTGACTTGGGTGATCCTTGGGTTACACCAATGTGGTCAACGACAATAAGATTACATTATTTGTGTTTAATAGAATGAGTGAATCTTGTTTTACACCGCAGTCAGTATATGTTCGAGTCTGGGCCGCAGAAACCAGTGTTTGATAGCATGAGCAACGATTGACATTGGAGTATGGTGACACTCAATCAGCCAGGTCATCTCTTGTGTACTCGAAATATACATCTTTTGACTTAAAACATTCACTGCTGATTTTAATATCAATCTGTTTCTTTTTCAGGTAACTGCAAGTAAATTGATCTCAACAAATAAACTTCTTTCTAAATCCACGCCTCTGCCTTGTCTATAATGGGGCTCACATTAACAAACGAGAAACCACTATTTAATGTGTGTGTATCGAGACAACGCCTCGTTATTACGCTAAGATAGCAAGGTTTTGCCTGTTAGTCAACGTGTATCGACCGTCTTCGTGACATCTTCGCGAGGCAAGGGAGTTAACTGACTATAAAAGTCCAGTTTCCACCCTTGCCGAGCTAGGCTGGTATTATGGAGTTCGAGTTTGGCTGGACTAACGAGTCTATGCATAGTCTATGCAAAATCGCGCAACGAAATCGAAATCCGGTTTGTAAACTGTCATGCAGATTTCTGTCGATTGCAGGATTTGCAAAGCATGTACACTGCTAACTCGTTGTCAGCAGATATTTTCAAACTCTTTTCATGTTTTTAATCAAGGTGCTCGCGTGATTTGATGTATTTCGCGATGTAAGACCCGTTTTATCACAATTTAGTCCTTGATTATCGAGCAGATCGTCCTGACTTGGCGCCGCCATTTTGTTTGAAGCAAATGCAAGTGATACGAGAGGTGGAATCTGTTTGCTTCTTAGGAGAGGCTTAGAAGCGACATAACTGGTAATAGCCACTGGTGGCGCTACGATCGAACCCAGGAATTCCAGCCTAGTTCGGCAAGGGTGGAAACTGGACTTTTAAAATCAGTTAACTCTCTTGCCTCGGGAAGATGCCTTCGTGATGTAGTGGATGGAGCGTCTGTTCGGAGAGAGAAAGGTCCGGGGTTCGATCCCCGGCCCCGTTCTACCAATAGATGTTAAGGAATGGTACCTAATGTTACCCTGCCTGGCACTAGGCCTTAAGCGGATAAAACAAGGACTGGTCTTCTCGGCGTCAGTATACTGTGTCTGAGTGGGGTATTCATGATAAACTGCAGCATGGTATCTCAGTGGGCTAGCACTATGAAACCGGCACTAGTACAAACAGACTGACGCACACACAGACACACATACACACGTGCAAGGTGATGTTAAACCCCATTTCACCTCCACTGGACTCACTCTACGGCATGGGCAGAGAAAATAAATGAAATGCTCATGTAGAACATGCACCCATGTGGTGTATTTCCGTCTTCTCGGGATCTTGGGTCTCCTTTCACGTCTTTAATGAAATTGCCAATGTTTGAAAATACGATATGAGAGCTGAGGTACGTATTATTTTCGAGACGTTGTGGACATTCCATATGATGAACATACACCCTCGTTGAATTAAACAACAAACTCTATATGTTAATAACCTACAGTGGCTGAAAAAATCCAAGTTTAACTATACCAAGGCTGAACCAAACACACAACCAGACAGCATGTTCCTGCAGGCGTGATTATAGGTATTCTCTCATGGCGACTATGGACAAAGTTCGCTACCGCGCTGTCATCCAGTATCTGCCACCGTTAGAGGTGGGGAGCGGGGTACAAGAGTGGAGGTGAGAGACTGGAAGATGGTCCAAGAGCTGGATGACTTTCAACTGCCACCACGAAGGCAAATGTTGATAAAATACATATTTTCTCAGAAAGTCCACTTCTCGAAATGGAACTTGGCACTGCACCTCTCCTTTTGGTATAGAAATCGTACCCCCAATTGGAAAATAATCCATAAAGTATTTTTTAAGTTATACGTCGCACAAATTTAAAGTTAATATATATTCTAAGTTCAAAACATGAAAATCATATATTTTCAGAAAACCCGCATATCAAAATTTAACTTTGCGCTTCATCTCTTCTGTTAGTATGGAAACTGTTCCCTAAATCTGAAAATAATCCATGAAGTAGTTTTCTAGTTATAGGTCGCTCAAGTGTTTCAGTGAAAAGATTCGAAGAAAAAACATAAAATATAGCTGTATATTTTCAGAAAATCCAAATATTGAAAACAAACTTAGCACATCACCAAAATTAACAATTGCTAGATATGCATGTGGTCCTTGCTGGGTTGTGTGCCGTAGGTGGAAATATGTTACATTCATGATGCCATAGCCGTAAATTAATAACAGACAAACAAGAGACAAGTGTGATGTGCATGATTTATTACAGGATGGGGTGTATAATGGTCGACAACAGTCTCTATGTGGGGCACCTTCCATCTGAAAATAAAATAAAAAAACATTAGGAAAGTAATCAAGCTTGAAGTGAACATCGATTGTTCCATACACAAGAGAGGGTGAACTCCCAAGTTTCGTGTATATGGACACATTTGGACCCTTGTGTTTGTGTACATATATAGACATTATCACACGAGCATGTGTGTCATACTGATATAACAAAACGAGTGTCAAAATCATGTATTTCTCGAGCGAGAGCTAGGGTATAGTTGATTTAGTATGACGCACATGCGAGTGTAATAATTTCTTTAGTACCCATTATTTCTGAATCCTTTTGAGCTCCCCTAAAGAAAAATGAACTAATGACGACCGCCGTTTAACAAAACCACAACTGTCGAATGTCCAATAACGGCGTTTGTGATCAGTGAATTTTTCCTAAGGGGAGCTCAAAAGGATAAAGAAATAATGGGTAATTTCGTAAATTCAGTATGACACACATGCTCTTGTAATAATCTCTATGTATTTACAAAGGTATGCAAAAGTGCTCATTAAAAGGTTTAACGTACATACGTATAATTACTAATTATTTAAATTTCAGGCGGTAGTGTAAAGGTATATTTCCACGTATGCATGTTTGTTTTAACTTTTGTAATATAAACGCAAAGTATTTCTGCAAAGTATTTCGATGTAGATTCTTACACCGTTAAACGCAAAGTATTTCTGCATACGTGATAATATACAAGGTAGTTACCATTAGAGAAGGATATTTACTGTAAAGAGTATTCTTCGTGTATACGGTGTGTGGTCTCCTGTAGTGATGTTTATCTAGTACATGTAGTATATCTTGTATATCTGGTGTATATCTAGTACATGTAGTATATCTTGTATATCTGGTTTATATCTGGTGTATATCTAGTACATGTAGTATATCTTGTATATCTGGTTTATATCTGGTGTATATCTAGTACATGTAGTATATCTTGTATATCTGGTTTATATCTGGTGTATATCTAGTACATGTAGTATATCTTGTATATCTTGTATATCTTGTATATCTGGTGTATATCTAGTACATGTAGTATATCTTGTATATCTTGTATATCTGGTGTATATCTACTCACAAGTGCCGGAGGGCGTGGTACAGACGGAATGGTCGCCAAATGCGGTACAACACTTCTTCTTGGGGCAATCACTGTGAGAGCGACATCCGTGAGTCAATGGAGACACGCACGTTCCTGAAATAATGCATGACATCAACAGGTTATGCATCTGTTATAATATATGTCTGTCTGTCTGATAACATATGTATACTTGTATAAAAATTCAATATTCAGTGTTCCATAATCAATTATGAATGTTCCATGGGCATTCTAGAAGTTGATGAGTAAATAAGTAAAATAAGTTTATGATAACAACTTCTTGTTTATTGCATACAGCGACGTTTTCGATGTAGATTCTTACACCGTTATCAATCTGGCGTGACTACAACCAGGTAATGTTTGTTTGTTTGTTTGTTTGGTTGTTGCACTCAGTAATATTCCAGCTATATGACAGCGGTCTGTAAATAATCGAATTTGGATAAGACAATCCAGTGATTGACATCATGAGCAAACGGGGATACGATGGCATGCATCAACCAAGTCAGCGAGCCTGACCACCCGATCCCGTTAGTCGCCTCTACGACAACAATGACTAAGCAATGAGGGGTGTACATTCATATCTTGTCTGCTACTGACCTTCATTTGAGTTGGGTGTGTCAGGGCGCTGTTTGCACGTGAAGCCCACTTCGCAAGAACACATGGCGACGAGGGGGTTGTTGGGGTTCGAGGTCAAGCTGCAATCTGAAATAAACATCATGTAGCAGTTAATTCAACTGAATGCACATCAAGTTATCATTTACCTCATCAGTTGTAAAATAAATGTGAGCGTGAATAGTTAAAGAACGTTTGAAGATTGGATTCGTGGCTTGGAAACCATAATATGGAAAAATGATATTTTTTCTCAGTCAAATATAGTGAGTGAGTGAGTGAGTTGGCTTTAACGTCGCTTTGAACAGTATTCCAACGGCGTGTCAGCTTAATGTGGGAGGACATCCGGAGGTGATGCAGGTCTCAGACGTTTACCACTTCGGTGAAACCCACGAGCACGGGTATGGTCCTGACAAACTTAAAGTTATTGTCAAACCGAACCGGGATTCGAACCCACGATTCTAGGATTCTGGCATGCCCAAGGGAAGCAACTCTGCACAATGCCGTTCCCAGTGAAATCGTTCAGTTTAACGTGGCATGTTCTTTGATTGCATATAATCGTTAACAGTAACCGTCTGGATTGCAGGATTTCCGGATAAACGGGGTCCGAATTAACGAGGTTTCGTTCTATTTGAAACCACGGGATAAATCGATGTCGACATGAAATATCGTCTTAATATCGTCAGTAATATATCCCCGATGTGATTAACGTTAAAAACACCATTTTCGGCATTCATTTGATTGACGGAGACATTGGATTTTGTCGGACCACCCGATCCCGTTAGTCGCCAAGCATAGTCGCCTTTAACGGCAAGTATAGGTTGCTGAAGACCTATTCTACCCCGGATGTTCACGGGTCCTCAACTTACTGCTTTTCTCGAGGCCGTGAGGTGCGCACACTCCTGTCACACTTCCTGGAGAAGTCTCCTTACAGCATTCGTGAGCTCCACACTGCGCCTGGCTTGTGCAGGGTTTAGGTGGGCTATTGCAGTACTGTGTGAAGAGTTGCCCTGAAACAAACGTTAACATTCATTAATCATTTAGCAAAGTTACGAACAAGGGATGACGCCATCTTACTTATTTCCCACAATGCTTTGATATGACGTCACGTGGGAATGGACCCTTGCGCAAACAATGATTATTGTGACATGAGCTAGCCACAGCATGAAACTGAAATGATATTACTGGGTAAGAACTATTAAAATTAAGTGCACCGATATCCTTCATCCTGTGCATCAGTGAGTGAGTGAGTGGGTGAGTATGGTTTTACGCCGCTTTTAGCAATATTCCAGCAATATCACGGCGGGGGACACCAGAAATGGGCTTCACACATTGTACCCATGTCGGGAATCGAACCCGGGTTTTCGGCGTGACGAGCGAACGCTTTAACCACTAGGCTACCCGACCGCCCCTTAAAGTGCATCAGATATCCTTTAGATCCAACATTTGGAGTCGTTCAGGTGAGAACTGATCTTAAGGCCTGGCGTTTGTCAAACAGGCGTTTTGAATACCTGTATACCTGTCCGCCATGCCCATGAAGCAGCCTGTACTCCAAACTGTCTGGGGCGGCCGGGTAGCCCAGTGGTTAAAGCGTTCGCTCGTCACGCCGAAGTCCCGGGTTCGATTCCCAACATGGATACAATATGTGAAGCCAATTTCTGGTGTCCCCCGCCGTGATATTGCTGGAATATTGCTAAAAGCGGCGTAAAACCATACTCACTCATACTGTCTGGTACATGACACATGCTGCCAGTATGTCCTCGGCATTCACAGTGGATAGTAAATGGCAGCTGCCATGTGCAGCAGTTGAAACTGATGTTTCTGGTGGATTCTGTCACAGGAACATCAATAAGGACCTTCGCTACGACTGTCTGAATGACATGTCCATAGGATCGTATGACGTCCGCAGGAAAATCCGCGGGAATATGTCGTGTCTGCAGTAACACGTTAATGTTTATCAACATTATGTAATGTTCACAGCAATTGGTCTCAATCCAGGAATTGCTCGAGATGTTATGTGGCAGTTTGGTATCAATTCCGTAGATGCACCAACTGTCTTGATGACGTGACGTCACACGTGGACGACCGGCCCGTGACAAGTCATAAGTGTTGATCTGTTGTAGATGACGTCTCTAAACACTAAAAAGACTGGTAATATTTTGCGCCATTCCTGTTTGCAGCATACCCACGTTGCGTAGACGTTGCGTAGACGTTGCGTAGACGTTGATTTTCAAAAAGCTGCGTCAATGCGTAAGCGTTTTTTACGATTGAACTAGAGTGTGTTTGCGAGAACCTGGGCCCCGTTCCACAAAGTGATCTTAGCGCTACGACTATCGTAAGCCAGTATTAAAGTAGTTGTTAACCATAAAAATTGTGTCTATCTTGTCATCAGTCAACTTCTGAGTAATGCCTATCAAACAATTTATCGTAAGCCAGTGTTGAAGCATGGAAGTTACGATCACCTTAGTGCTAATATGGTTTTGTGAAACGGGTCCCTGATCCTTAAACAAATATCGTTTGCTGTTGACATTTAAAAACCACAAGCGCTCAAATTGTGCGCCGTGCATGGACATGCACGTGCAATATTGTGAATCACGAGCTTAAAGTCAAAGAGATGTCTTCACGAATATGTATTGAAAGATGCATTTTTTATTTAAGAATAAATGATCTATCTTTATTGAACTTTATAAGAAGCACAGTTTCTCATTCCGTTAGCATATATCACGAGCACGGGTGTGTTTGTAGTGTAATCAACATGTGTGGCCATCGGTCAGTGGGAAGGAACATGTTTAAGGTCTACTCACGCAAAAGACAGACTCCTGTGGATGACCGCCATCCGCCACGGAAGCAGCACTGACCACTCGTACAGTAGGTGTCCGTCACACAGCCACCGGAGCCGGCCACGCCCTGCTGGAAGTCGGAAGGGATTCATATAGACATAACATACATACATACATACATACATACATACATACATACATACATACATAGGTATAGAGTGAGTCTGGGAGGGAATTACAATGTTACGTCGCACCGGCATTACTTTAGCCATGCTTTAGTTTTTGACATTTTCGCTTCACATTTCAGCGATTCAATAGCTATTTGAAAGACATGAAAGTACATTTTCCATGTTTTTGGTTGTTTTTATACATGATTTATCACATATTTGTATGACAAATTGTGTTAATTTGCAAAAGGTTACGATAAAAGTAAGTGAAGTATCAAAATATTGAAACACAGACTCCATGTCCCTTATGGGCCACCGTAGTATCGAGTGATATCTAATAAAGCATAAATAGTATGTACCTTAAAACATCTCAAGACTAACATCACTTCAAATATCACTCCCTGTCCACATGCGACATATATACGGTTACGTCACGAACTCGGAGGCAACAACATCCATCCGGAGAGCGGAAGGTCCGGGGTTCGATCCCCGACCGCGTCATACCAAAAGACGTTAAAAGATGGTACTTGTTGTAACCCTGTCTGGCGTTCGGCATTAAGGGGCTAAAACAAGGACTGGTCGGCTCGGAGTCAGTATACTGTGTCTGAGTGGGGTACTCATGTTAAACTGCGGCATGGTATCTCAGTGAGCTAACACTATAAATCGGCATCAGTCCGGACTAGTACAAGCAGCCGCACAAACACACACACGTACATGCACGTCGCTATATAAGTGCAATAATCTTGGACGCGACGTTAAACCCAATTTCACCTCACCTCACGTTTGCAAACTAATATTTACGAGTAACCCCGACATTTACAAATATTGGCTGTATTTCCACCACGATCTGGTACCAAGAAAACATCGGTCACTCGCACTTCGCCCTGCCGGTTCATTCTACGAACAACGTGCCAGCTAAACATCACCAACAACAATACAGGAATAAAATACCATGTCTCAATTCATGCTGCATCAACAAAACGTGTACGGCATTATTGACGAATAGCATATGTTCCAACACCACACCGTTAAATGAGTATCGGCAGAAAAAAATAAAATAGATAAATTTGATCGTCTCCAGTATCAGTTTACAAAGGTTCAACACTTACAATGGCGGCAAGAGCAACGATTGAGAGGACCGCGTAAAGTTCCATGTTGTGAAGTCTGGGATTGAATGACAGTCCCGACCCCCTTCATCTATATATCTACCCCTGGTGATTGATGGATCCCCGAGGGCACCTGTCACCCAGAGCTCGCTATGTGTCACGTTATCACACATAACACTTCTCAGGGAGTTATTTCCATATCGACCTTCCCATTCGGGAATTAATTACAGTGGGCTATAGTCAATTAGCTGAGCAGGGAAGTATACGTGTTAGTCATAATTATTATTATTGATTTATTACAGTTTGAAAGGCTTTAAATTAATTATTTTAGATGACGTTTCTAATGAGTCGAAATCTAAATGAAAATATCTATGAATCAATGTTTTGTTTTCTTTTAAAATTAATCCTAAATGAAATCAATATAACGTTTCATTATTCGTTTGGTGTTAGGAATAGTTTAATAACTTTCTTTATGAACAAGACTATCACTTGCACTGACTATTAATGTCCTTGTTCTGTATTAAAGGCCATGGGAATATGACATTGGTTACGATTGAAAAAAGACAAAATGTCATTTTTGGATAGGGACGCTGTCAAATGTTCCGAAACTTAACTGACAGGCAAAAGAAAGTATATACCTCAAAATTGAATTTGACCAAACAATTAGAAACGTTGTCAAAACGCTATGAGGCTGAAAACAGTCGCCGAAACACAGCACACTGTTCCCAGTATCATATACATCGCCATGGAATAACCATTTCGTGTTTGTTACATGGTTAACCAACAACCAACATGGCTGTTTACTGTCTTTGCCCTGTAGTTTATAGGCACACTGTAACACCCGCTTATAAATATGTGTATGCATGCTATTATATATGTTTTTGGCTCTCCTTGTCACAAAAATGTTCATTTCATCGATTGACTTGACGCAATTGACATTTTTCAATTTGTGAAGCCAGAGTGTCATAGAGGCAGACTGACAGAATGTCCGATACCCTCAAGTGAAATCAAATACATACAGTAAACTACGTTTATAACGAACACGCTTATAACGAACTGACGGATATAACGAACTTATTTTTAGTCCCGACCATGTGTTGTATATATGCTGTATGTATGCTTATAACGAACTACGGTTATTACGAACTAAAATTAGTGGTCCCCTCGAGTTCGTTATAACCGTAGTCTACTGTATTTGTATTTACTTGACAATGACGGAACATGAAGACCCGTAAGAAATAAATAACGTCACGTGTTAACTGTTGACTTTGTCGTCAGCAGATGAGATAAACATGTTATTTGACAAAGAAATATTATATTCATTATACAAATTGCTACGGATCTTCATGATATTCTTTGTAAACCACACTGTCATTGAAACAGACTGAAAGTAGATCCGGCATATCGAGTTATTTCACAGTGGGATATTGGTTTTATATTTTGAGAGGAAAGCTATTTCCTCACTGCATCCACAATATATGAGAATATTTGAGTCTGGTCTAAAAATAAATTTAAACATAAACTAGATTAATATTTATAAACGTAATGTCTGTTATGCCAACATGGTGTCTGTTAATTATACCCCGAGGGACTGGAGCCTCGGGCGAGACGACACAAAGCAGAGGACAGAGAACAAAAAGCACATTGCAACATAAAATAAAACGACGAAAATGTGTTAAGTTCGCCATTCATTTACACATGCAGGTCGATGACGTCATCATATTTTTAATGATACCTGAGACCATTAAAGGTTCGTCTTAACCTGTCATCTTGTTTACGTCAAGCTCATACACCTGTCAATCAAACGAGGTTGCCCCGGGCAACTGACAGTGACGCATGCTCTCGTATGAATATTGTATTACATCTTCACAAGAAAGGATGGGTTTTATACCGTGCAAACATCCGCTTCTGCATCATATGTTGGAAGTTTAGATTTAACATTTTTTAACGACCTTGTTGACACTTCGTATTTCTAGATAACAAAAAATTAAGTACGCTCCAAACTTGTGATTTAACAATAAATGTGGTTATCACTTCCGGGTTAAAGCTCATTCTATCAATGATAAGTTATTTCCGGAGCGGTTCATGTGCCCGATACAAGACGACCAAACAACTATGTGTTCAGGAAACGAAGAGCGTGTGCGAACTCTGAGACGTGTATCGAGTATTTGAAGTATCCAGCCATCGCAATCGTTTACAGCCTGATCCAAAGTCAGAAGTTGACATCGATGTCACACAAGACGTAGACATTTAAATGCTAAAATACCAATGGTATCCATTCAGAACGCTTGCAGAACTGTCTGTCTATTAGGCTGTATGTATTTCATTGCATTTCAAAACATTATCAATAACGCCATGTTAAGCCTGATTAAATCTGTCGTTGATAATCTAGTTGTTTTACTGTCCTTTGTTGACACATTTTTATATAATCAAACTGTATTTATTATTTTTGCACAAATTGGTCTCGTCACGATATGGCTGAAATATTGCCGATGTGACGTTAAATCTTAACTCACTCACTCACTCACTCACTCGGCAAGGGTACCAGATGGACTGCACGTGCACATTGCACACGTGTTCGGTGTGACGCTTTATCAATTGGGCAACACCCCTGCCCTGTTAAAAAATAATACAAATACTGTTTAAACAATGCTGCTTTGTAATTAAAGAAATCTTTCTGTGTTGAACTAAGCAAAATAAGCGTGTGTGTGTGCGGAATAATCCGATCTGCAATCTGCAAACAGGCTTGTGTTTTTTGAAAGAATAAATAACTAAATTTACATAAAGAAATTGAAAGTGATTCTGTGGCATTTGATTGGTTAACAAAGCAATGGGTTTTTTTGCACACAGAAAAATTAGGCCACGTCCACTAACGGACTACTGTTTCCTGATTGGCTGATAATAGAATGGGCGGGGCTTGTGTTGGACTATTGCACTGAATATTGTCGACAGTTTATTGTGTTAAAGAATAAATAACCAGTCTATGAAGTTATTATTGTTGACGTATTTATTTATATGAATTGACGCGGATTTATGCAGTATGCACACCTTTTTTCACGTTTCTATCTCAATATAAAACGCAAAAAAATATTTACGTCAATTCTTTTGTATATAAGCACACATTTATTATTTATTTGTTTTCCCGAAATCTACTGACGACCAAAATGAATATTATGAATGAATAACCGAAGCAGGAGTGTACGCCCAGGAGACCGTTCCTTGGTCGCGACCCCCTGACCCAGTTCCAATGTCTACACTCAAGACAGTTGTTATCAGAAGTGACGTCACACATGACATAAGTGCATGCATTATGCCACGCACGGGAAGGATAAACATCGCCATGTTGATGTTTGTTGTTCTCGCCTTGGCGGTAAGTTGAAGGAACAGCACCAGTTAATTATAAAACAAGAACTACATAACGTTACAAAAATGTAACGAAGAATGTCTTAAGATTCTTTCATTTTTTCATTTTTCAGGATTTTGAAAGTGTGAATGTACATTTAAATATATCATCTGCATGATGGGGTCTCGTACTAAATCGAATCCGAACTAGAGAAACTAGTGGTTGATAACATGAGCAACTATTTTCCCTTCCGCCCAAACCTTACGTACTGCATTTGCCCTGAAGTAACCATGTCGGGATTTTCCACGGGTTCTGAATCTCCTATCTCACTGGGGCTCCATTTCAATTTATATGGAGTTGTTTGTTTCTATCAAAATTACAAATTTTCAGAGACTAAGCGTAGTCTACTCTAACCCCATTACCGCCAGATTCCACCGCAATAAAGTTCGTAGGACAATGATAGTCAAAGATAATGATAAGCAAGTGTTTGCTCAACTGACAATCGTTATAATGTTTGATTTGAAAACTAAAGTTTATAGAAACACTCAAAATATTAATATAAGGTGTCACGTCTGCAGCTGGGTGCACGTGGTTTGTGTCACATGGGAGTCACGTACGCGAAATTCCGATATGGAATCCGAGATGACGTATCCGACATGACCTGTGAAATTGTAGCCTTGCTCCAAGTCTGTACTGAATGACAAGCCCACGGATGTACAGTAATTCTATCCTTACAATAGGCAAGTCTAGATAACGGACAGTATCTACGGACGCCAGGCTCTAATAGAGACAAATGTGTTCTTATTATTTATATAATCTAGAAATTTAGATGTAAAATAATAATTTTTGTCTTAGACACTTGTGCAAGTCTAGTGGGATTGGTGAGTACAGACACACCACCACTGATATCTTTGATGCTGGCATCTCTCCGTTTAACTTAAACAACAAAATCCCGCTGTATCAAGCCTTCATTCTACCATGAATGTGGAAAATACTCGATTCTGATTGGTCAATCTGAGGTTTCAAATCACAATAATTCAGCCCGGTTATATTTACAGGTAACCTAGCTGTACCTTGAAAACACACTGTTTATCTCCATATTAACTAATAGTTACATCAATCCCAAATGATTTATTATATTTTTAATGTTTCTTTAGTTTAATAATATCATTAACAAGGGTTGTACAGAACGGCCACAGAACAGAGTTAGTGACAGGTGATTATAACTGGTTTAAAACTTCCCAATGTTCCATGATGCTTATGTCTCGCTATGTTATGTAAGAATGGTGTTAGTACTGCCGGAGTTAATGACACGTGGGTGGATGAAGGCTTACTGGCACATTATTGTACTTATAGGTCTGCCTATCAGCTTGATGTGGGAGGATAGTCTAAAGTGAAGCAAGTATTAGACGTTTTCCACTTGAGTGAAACCAGTGAGAACGGGGAGATGCTGACAAACTCAGGACTATGATCGGGGCACATCTGAGATTCGAACCCAAGACATGTTCACAACGAATTGCGATGACTTGGTCGATTGGGCCACGCAGGCCTCCAAAACCATTAGTACAGACGCAGCTTTAGACACCAGACACTGGATGTCGGTTTAGACCGAGATTAGCGTAGTCCAGATACTAATGAATGGTTTTCCTCGTCATATAGCTCATCCATCACTGACTCATCGTGTTCTTCATCAGGTTGGGGCGAATAGCCAGAGCCAGTGTGACGTATATGGCAAGTGTCCGGCAGGCCAGTGTTGTGTGGTCATCAGCACAAGGCGATCAGCTGGGGTGGACATCAGAGCCCTGTCCCGAGGGGTATGCCAGCAGATTGGCGTCAACGGATCCAGTACGTATTGCAACTTGTGTGCGCCCTGTGGTGATTCCGCGTCAATATGTACCCAGTATCTAGGATGATTGTGTGTCTAGGATGATTGTGTGTCTAGGATGATTGTGTGTCTATAGGATGATTGTGTGTCTAGGATGATTGTAAGTCTAGGATGGCCGTTTGTCTAGGATGGTTGTGTGTCTAGGATTATTGTGTGTCTAGGATGATTGTGTGTCTAGGATGATTGTGTGTCTATAATGGTCGTGTGTCCATGGTGATTGTGTCTCTAGGATGATTGTGTATCTAGGATTGTAGTGCCTCTAGGGTGATGGTATGTCTAGGATAGTAGTGTGTCTAGGATGATTGTGTGTCTAGGATGGTTGTGTCTAGGATAGTAGTGTGTCTAGGATGATTGTGTGTCTAGGATGGTCATGTGTCTAGGATGGTTGTCGTGTGTCTATGATGGTTGTGTCTCTAGGATGATTGTGTGTCTAGGATAGTAGTGTCTCTAGGATGATTGTGTGTCTAGGATGGTCGTGTGTCTAGGATGGTTGTGTCTCTAGGATGATTATGTGTCTAGGATAGTAGTGTCTCTAGGGTGATTGTATGTCTAGGATAGTAGTGTGTCTAGGATGATTGTGTGTCTAGGATGGTTGTGTCTAGGATGACCGTGTGTCTAGGATGGTTGTGCCGCTAGGATGGTCATGTGTTAGGATGGTTGTGTGTGTCTATGATGGTTGTGTGTCTATGATGGTTGTGTGTCTAGGATGATTGTGTCTCTAGGCTGGTTGTGTCTCTAGGATTGTCATGTGTCTAGGATGGTTGTGTGTGTCTATGATGGTTGTGTGTCTAGGATGGTTGTGTGTCTAGGATGATTGTGTCTCTAGGCTGGTTGTGTCTCTAGGATGGTCATGTGTCTAGGATGGTTGTGTGTGTCTAGGATGGTTGTGTGTCTAGGATGGTTGTGTGTCTAGGATGGCCGTGTGTCTAGGATGGTTGTATATCTAGGATAGTAGTGTGGCTATGATGGTTGTGTGTCTAGGATGGTTGTGTCTCTAGGATGGTCCTGTGTCTAGGATGGTTGTGTGTCTAGGATGATTGTGTGTCTAGGATGATTGTGTGTTGGATGGTCGTGCGTCTAGAATGGTTGTGTGTCTAGGATAGTCGTGTGTCTAGGATGGTCTTGTGTCTAGGATGGTTGTGTGTCTAGGATGATTGTGTGTCTAGGATGGACATGTGTCTTGGATGGTTGTGTGTGTCTATGATGGTTGTGTGTCTAGGACGGTTGCGTGTCTAGGATGGCCGTGCGTCTAGGATGGTTGTATATCTAGGATAGTAGTGTGTCTAGGATGTTGTGTGTCTAGGATGGTCATGTGTCTAGGATGGTTGTGTGTCTAGGATGATTGTGTGTCTAGGATGGCCGTGTGTCTAGGATGGTTGTATATATAGGATAGTAGTGTGGCTAGGGTGATTGTATGTCTATGATGGTTGTGTCTCTAGGATGGTCATGTGTCTAGGATGGTTGTGTGTCTAGGATGATTGTGTGTCTAGGATGATTGTGTGTCTAGGATGGACGTGTGTCTAGGATCGTTGTATATATAGGATAGTAGTGTGGCTAGGATGATTGTATGTATATGATGGTTGTGTCTCTAGGATGGTCATGTGTCTAGGATGGTTGTGTGTCTAGGATGATTGTGTGTCTAGGATGATTGTGTGTTGGATGGTCGTGCGTCTAGGATGGTCGAGTGTCTAGGATGGTTGTGTGTCTAGGATGGTCGTGTGTCTAGGATGGTCATGTGTCTAGGATGGTCATGTGTCTAGGATGGTCGTGTGTCTAGGATGGTTGTGTATCTAGGATGGGTGTGTGTCTAGGATGGTCGTGTATCTAGGATGGTCATGTGTCTAGGATGGTCATGTGTCTAGGATGGTCGTGTGTCTAAGATGGTCGATCGTGTGTCTAGGATGGTTGTGTGTCTAGGATGATTGTGTGTCTAGGATGGTTGTGTGTCTAGGATGGTTGTGTGTCTAGGATGGTCGTGTGTCTAGAATGGTCGTGCGTCCAGGATGGTCGTGTGTCTAGGGTGGTCGTGTGTCTAGGATGAACGTGTGTCTATATACCTTTCCGGGGACATTGTCATGTTTCTGTTCTAAATAAATCCATTACCATCACATCCAACCGTTTTGGCTTCACAATGACCAAGTGCTTAGAGAAAGGGATTCCCAAAACTCTGCATTAAAGGTGTGTCTAGGATGATTGTGTCTAGGATGGTCGTGTGTCTAGGATGGTTGTGTGTCTAGGGCGGTAATGACAGCAATATCTTACATAATAGCTTACTTTCAAAATTACATGCATATATATATATATATATATATGTAGCTTAGTACCAGAGTCTTGCTGCAACCACTACATCAGTGCTTCTGACCACAAGTGCGCATCGACTGGGCACGCGTCTATATACAGGAATAGTCTTTTCATGTTGAAAAGACAAGGTATGATGAGGGCGCCGGCACAGTTTGGTCCATCGGTCATTTACACATGACTGAAACGTGACAGTGCTAAAATGAACAAACACTAATTCATACAAACACGCCCTTTAGCTTTCTTAATGATTTCTTTTTGTCAATTGTGCACAACACTTGGTCCAAAATGGGCCTTTATCATACCTTTAGACAGCCTGTTGACTGTCGGTTTAGGCTTATAGTTCTGCAGGTGAGCTACGGAGCCTATGTTTACACTGCTGTGTTCCTGCACTCTTCAGACTGTTTCATGGCGCCCGGGATCCGGCCTGACGGGAAGTACAACTTCCGGTGTCCCTGCGGGGACGACCTCCACTGTGTCTGGAATGGGTTCTTCAGTTCCAAAGGAGGAAGTACTGGTAATATCTGATAATCAGCTCTGTTTGTTTGTTTGTTGTTTAACGCCGCACTCAGCAATATTCCAGCTAAATGACGGCGGTCTGTAAATAATCGAGTCTGGACCAGACAATCCTGTGATTGACATCATGAACATCGATCCACGCAATTGGGATCGATGTTATGCATCAACCAAGTCAGCCAGCCAGCCTGACCACCCGATCCCGTTAGTCGCCTCTTACGAAAACATAGTCGCCTTTTACGGCAAGTATGGGTTGCTGACGACCTATTCTACCCCGGATCTTCACGGGTCTTAAGTATACTGGTGCATATTGGTGATACTACCAAGTACTGCGTGCTGGTCATATCGGTGCATGTGTGTCGAGGGGGTCAAGTCGTACTATAATGTTATGACCTCAGCTGTGAAATGTATCAGTCCGTCTACTGAAATACGGCGTCTTCCCTGTAACTGAACATCTGCTTGATGGAAATTACCATTACGGGGTCGAACCGTCCCCGTGGTTCAGTGGACAGAGCGTCTGTCCGGAGAGCGGCAGGTGGGTGGGTCGACCTCCTGGCCGCGTCAAACCGAAAGATGTAGGATCCAGGAAGGCCACTGTGTCTGGCTCGTCTAATAATCACAGCCTCCGTGGTCTAGTGGATAGAGCATCCGCCCGGAGACCGGTGGTTCGATCCCGACCGTGGCATACCATATGACATAAAAACATGATACTCGTTGTTACCCTGCCTGGCGCTCAGCATCAAAGGGCTCAAACAAGGACTGGTCGGCTCGGAGTCAGTATACTGTGTCTGAGTGGGGTATCCATGTTAAACCGAGGCATGGTATCATAACATGCCAGCACTATAAAGTCCTCGTCACTTGCAATAGAATCACGAATTATCTGGATAAATAATTAACGAAGATAGCTGCATGTATGCTAGTTATTATTCAATGTAAACGAGCAATTCCGGCGATAAGAAATATTATTTACAGTAATGACAATTTTCAAGAAATATCCATTTTGTGGGCGATAAATATCATTTTGATCACGTGGTTACAATCCGGGAAAGGTGACTGAGAGCGGTTATATTTAGCCGTGCATGCACCTGCATTAATTTTGACAGTCGGTATTGGCTATGTCAACTATGTGTAAGGATGTTGACACCCCGCCAGCATACTTCTGATGAACTGACTGATTAAGTGTCCTATCGAATGACGAATTGCCGCTCCTTGGATACGAACCACCATATACTTTTCCGGGGGACATTGTCATGTTTCTGTTCTAAATAAATCCATTACCATCACATCCAACTGTTTTGGTTTCACAATGTCCAAGTGCTTAGAGAAAGGGATTCCCAAAACTCGGCATTAAAGGTGTCCATTGACCGTTCATTCCAAGCGCTGCTTACGTCATCATCCTTTTAGCGTGATGCTTGTTTTTCTACACGTTCGATAAACGGTAGTTATACCACTTGTGAAAAAGGATTTCGCTCAATCTCATTAAAATAAGATCTTAGTACTTGCTACCGCTAAACAAGGATCTGAGGACATCCCATTACGTGTCACGTCAGACCGACCTTGCGCGAACTTTGACCGACCAATGGAATGTCCAATCAGAAGGCAGCTTTCTCGTGCTTTACAGCACTAATTTCAAATTGGCGACTACGCTTCGAAACATATTTTGACAAATTCTCGATTACAAATTTGAAACCTGAACAAAAGAACATTCTGGAATGGATAATATATGGGCTAGATTGTATGGATTCAGTCGTTAAACCCGTAATTATCGTTCGGAATAAAGTTTTCGAGGTTGCATGATTAGAAATCACATTCCGACTGTCACTTTCATATTCTGGTAAGCGACGATCTGATTGGTCGGATGATAGGTCGTTCTTTCAGATCTTTGATTAGCGGTAGCGAGAACTAAGGTCTGCTTTTAATGAGATTGGATTTCGCTGTAACGTTCTTGAGTAACGTCGTGTGCTAGGTAGGGTGTCTTAGGGTGTCGCTGGATGGTTTCCTCTACGGCTTCCCATGTTCATGAAGGATACACCCCAGTTTGGAGCAGGTCCCAAGAACCTCATGTTTGTCGCCTGAAATGGATCAGATTATCAGATTGTGGCTTGACTGATTGCCTTTCATCGTACTACGATGGCGATTGATCGTCACTCATTGGCTTATCTGGTTAAGACTTATTTAATTACATGCCTCCGCGATGTTGGTGGAATATTGCGGACAAGGCGGTAAACAACATACACACTGCGTGTGTGTCCCATGCTCCCAATAAGTGTCTGGATAGTTGCCAAGGGAAGAATGTTTCACTCTTCTGTAAGCGCATTGCTGAGTTCCTGTAGAGCTGCCGTAAGGGCAGTGCGTCGTGAGAGGGTGATCTGAAGCTCGTTCCACACGTGTTCGATAGGGTTGAGATATGGTAGCCCGGCTGACCACTCCATGCAGACAATGTTGTCCTCCTCTAAGTAGGCATGAACGACCCTGGCACGATGAGGTTGTGCGTTATCATCCATGAGGATGAAGTCGCATACGGTGCATACATACATATTCAGAATGTCATCCCTGTAGCGCACACCTGTCATCATGCCCCGCTGTAGGACATGGAGATCGGTTCTTCCACCTCTACTGATCCCACCCCAAATCATGACTGAGCCCCCTCCATTGCGGTCATGTTCGGCTTCGTTGGAATCCTGAAATCTTTTTTTCACGCCACCCTCGGGCACGACTATCCATGCTTTCTAGACAGTATCTCGATTCATCTGTGACAAGTTCTGGAGCCTAGTCCTGGTCTGTCCAATTGACGCGGCATAAGTGCGTTCAGTTGTTGCAATCCTCAGTAGCAAATGTTGTTGTGCTCTCTGATAATGATGTGCAACGATTCTGTCACGATACATCCAAACACAGTCTTTCAAGCACCTCGTGCACATCGTGCCCATGAGTGAGTGAGTGAGTGAGGTTTTACGCCGCTTTAGCAATATTCCAGCAATATCACGGCAAGGGACACCAGAAATGGGCTTCACACATTGTACCCATGTCGGGAATCGAACCCGGGTTCGGCGTGACGAGCGAACGCTTTAACCACTAGGCTACCCGACCGCCCCTTCGTGCCCATGACTGCATGCCTCTGTCCGTTCATCTTTAAAACTGAGGTCCAACAGGAGTCACCCAATCATTGTGTACCGGCATATTTCAATCTTTATTGTTGGAGATTTAATATCAAATCTTGATCTTCAACAAACTTTGAGTAGTATATATCAATAATAGTATATATCTTAAAACTCTGAGGCTTTCCCTGTAGACATAATTGATATCAACTGTTCATTTTACAGATGCAGCCTTACAATTGGAATAATCATACTAGGGCCGCCTCCACAAAGCGAACTTGATGATCGTAATTCCTAGACTTCAACACAGACCTACAGTTGTAGCACTAAGATCGCTTTGTGGAACAGGGCCATGGACACAAAAGGTTATAGATACCATAGTTTCTGTAGATAGGAGAGTAGTTTTCTATTCATGTTGATCAAGAAAATTCCTGGGTTTCTTTACACGACATTCCTCCATCACCCATGAGTGAGTGAGTGAGTGAGGTTTTACGCCGCTTTTAGCAATATTCCAGCAATATCACGGTGGGGGACACCACATTCCTCCATTACCCATGAGTGAGTGAGTGAGTGAGTGAGTGAGTGAGGTTTTACGCCGCTTTTAGCAATATTCCAGCAATATCACGGTGGGGGGACACCAGAAATGGGCTTCACACATGGTACCTATGTTGAGAAGCAAACCCGGGTCTTCGGTGTGAACGACCGAACTCTTTAACTACTGGGCTATCCTATCGCCTCTTATCACCCATGAATACATACTGACAACATGCGTATGGTGGTGGCGTGGATCTATTTCAGTCAGGTAATGTGTATACCTCACACAAGTCAGATGGACCCTACTCCAGGCATGGACTTTGTGCGAACCCTACCATGGCTTGACTTTGAAGCAGTGTGTTGAGTTGATGCTCAGGCTGTGGCAGATGTTGCCGATGTTATCTGAGCACTCATTGGTTTCCCTCTCGCTGGAACTGGGCCGTGGCTTGAATTGTTGGTTAAGAAGAGTGGATTTATGTACTCATGGACAGTAGGGAAGGGGTGTTTTCAAATCCATGATGTGTTGACGATGGTATCTCAAGGAAATTTTGATATTCGCAACATGACTGCGTTATAAAAAGAATATCCTAATGTTGTAAAACACATGTGAAGATGGGAACATCAACCTCTGCCCAATTCTTAAATCTAGGCAACTGTCGACCCGGGAAGGCGGTTCCGATGCTGACCCCTGACCTCAACCCGACAACCAAGCAGAGCACAACCCCACCCCCTTACGCTGTCCCCACCCTCATAATCGGCTAGTGACATCCTGTATCAAGTGACATCCTGTATCGAGCAACATCCCAGTAATAAAGGTGTTTCATATTGGAAATTTAAATCATTCTTCCGCAAAGTGTTCGTGACATAAGAAGCATAAAGTGTCTTTGTTGTTTAATGCTACCCAGCAATATTCAAGCTACATGGTGGCAGCTATAAAGTAGAGGAACAAGTTTCCAAGACAGAAACACAATGCATACCATTGAACGATAATGGACACTTTGTCCTTCTGTAGACAAAGTTAAGGAACTAGTTTCCAAGACAGAAACACAATGCATACCATGAATGCCTAATGGACACTTTGTCCTTCTGTAGACGAAAGTTAAGGAACTAGTTTCCAAGACAGAAACACAATGCATACCATGAACGCCTAATGGACACTTTGTCCTTCTGTAGACAAAGTTAAGGAACTAGTTTCCAAGAAAGAAACACAATGCATACCATGAACGCCTAATGGATACTTTGTCCTTCTGTAGACAAAGTTAAGGAACTAGTTTCCAAGACAGAAACACAATGCATACTATTGAACGCCTAATGGACACTTAGTCCTTCTGTGGAAAAGTAAAGAAACTAGTTTCCAAGACAGAAGCACAATATCTCACCTTTATTCAATATTGTACATTGTTATATACACAGAGGGTATCATCCATAAGTCTATCAGTGACATACCAGCACTGTCCTGTTGACTTGGACATTTCAATTGCATTTACTATGCAATAACTGAAAGTTCAGAAATAATTACCTTAACATGTTTAAACACACTGGTCTTTAGTTCCACTCCCTGTACTGAGTTGGTAATCCAGTACAAGGCATGACAACAACAGACACTCGATCCCATCCTTCCTGTATGCAAGCCTGACAGGATTCACCTGTGCACTGCAAGGATACACAGTTCACATCTCCTTGTATCAGCAACATTGTCATCTTCTGTTATTTCATAGGAGACACTTAATCTATTATTGACCAGGTAGTGGGGAGATATTCCAGTTACCAGCTCGGGAAGGGTCATTTTCCTTCCAATCCCATGTTTGTATTTCCAGAGAGAGTGTATAATCCGTGTGTAGCTGCTTCATGGTGTCTTCTTCTTCTTCTTCTTTTCCTGCTTTGCTGCCTTCTCAATCTTCTCCCTCTTCTCCTGGAGCACACGAGTCTGAAACAAAAACAGTGGATGAGTGGAGTGTTGACTAGACTCCTCTCCCTACATGGACCCCTCCTACAGACTCCAGTCCCTCCATGGACCCCTCCTACAGACTCCGACCCCTACATGGACCCCTCCTACAGACTCCGGTCCCTACATGGACCCCTCCTACAGACTCCGGTCCCTACATGGACCCCTCCTACAGACTCCGGTCCCTACATGGACCCCTCCTACAGACTCCGGTCCCTCCATGGACCCCTCCTACAGACTCCGGTCCCTACATGGACCCCTCCTACAGACTCTGGTCCCTACATGGACCCCTCCTACAGACTCCGGTCCCTACATGGACCCCTTCAACAGACTCCGATCCCTACATTGACCCCTCGTACAGCCTCCGGCCCCTACACACCTCCTGCTTCTGCTTCTTGCGCTTGTACATGATCTTCTGGTACAGCCGCTTCTTCTTCTTCGGGATCATCATCTCCGCCAGGCGGCGCTCCTCAGCCTCCTGTCTCACCAGCTTTGCGTTGACGTCCACGTCCTCCACACGGCCCCGCTGCACCGACATCGATTTGGCTTTCTAAAAAACACAGTCAACCGAGTGAGTGAGTGAGTCAGGGTTTTACCAGATGGAAAACTATATGCTTACAAATTTGGTTGGTTGTTTAACGCCGCACTCAGCAATGTTCCAGCTATATGACGGCGGTCTGTTAATAATCGAGTCTGGACCAGACAATCCAGTGATTAATATCATAAGTATCGATCCAAGCAATTGTAATACAATGACATGCATCATTGGTTGGTTTGTTGTTAAACGCCGCACTCAGCAATATTCCAGCTATATGACGGCGGTCTGTTAATAATGGAGTCTAGACCAGACAATCCAGTGATTGACATCATGAGCATTGATCCACGCAATTGGGATCAATGACATGCATCAATCAAGTCAGCGAGCCTGACCTACCGATCCTGTTAGTCGCCTTTTACGACAAGCATAGTCACCTTTTAGGGCAAGCATGGGTTGCTGAAGACCTATTCTACCCCGGAATCTTCACGGGTCTACAAATTTGGAATGGATGGGATAACTAAATTCATAAAGACTGTAGATTGCATGTTACAGATTATTGACATTTCTGTTCTGGCAAGAAATACACTCAAAGTTCAGTGTGTCAATGCCTGACTTTCACCTCTCTAACATCGAAATCCCCATCCAAAATAGGCTTAAGTAAAGACTTGGGAATCAGCATGCCACACACACCAACCTGAGACCAATTGTTTATGTCGTGCACCCCACAACATTATCACTGCCTGTCCCCTGGACTTGAAATGGTCCCAGCTACATCCCGGGTGGGTGAATCTTGTTTTATTCCAAAGTCCATAACAATTCAGCCATGTCAGGTTTGCCATTAAATACCGGAGTTTCAGTCAGGCAAAGTAGTCAATGAATGAATGAGAACTATCGGACGGAGATGACATACAATTAACCCAGTCTCACCATCGGTTACCTCATAGAGTGCTTGGGGCCTACAGAACAAGGGTTCTCTCTTCTGACAGAGTGAGACACAGTGCCATGCAAGTAATGGAATCTTTCCAGACAACCGTATTTCACAACCATGTCCAAGCACAGCATCCCAAAGGGGACTTTTTATCTGTTTATTGTTAAGAGATAAACTGGTAACCGGATGAGTGTCACTCGTGTCATAGTACAATCAGTACCAACCTTCACCTCCGGTTCAGACTTCTTCCTCTTCTTGGCCTGGCTCCGACTCTCTGAAACAAGGAGACCTCTGTTTGTATTGTGTTGAACAACTACTGTGGACAAAATGTTTGTAGCTAATGGCAACCATGCACAAATCAGAATGATTATCAATAGACTATCATGTCTACTCCACATACAAAAAAAGAAATTGAAGAAATTGATAATTTAGTCATTTGCATCGTAATTTCAAGAAACATGAGGACAAGATGTCCTCAACAGTTGCAATCAACTGGCTTTCATGAGGTAGTTGAAGCCCTGTTCCAATCACCCTAAAGGCGGATATGAACACACCATGCAACAGTTACTTCCATCATGTCCATTGTGTAATTATTGTATGATGGGAATTAAATTAAAACATACAATAAATTAATGATTGATTTAAGGCATTTGATCTGAATATTACGTGGTATGCCATATGCACCCCACTTTACCATGTTCAGTCTTGAATGACCTCACCTTCTTCCTCCTCCTCCTCTCCATCGTCTTCCTCCCCAGACTCTTCATCATCATCTGCTTCTTCTTCTTCGTCTTCATTGTCCTCGCCTTCTTCTTCTTCATTATCCTCACCTTCTTCCTCTTCATCACTTTCTTCTCCTTCTTCCTCCTCGTCGTCCTCCTCGTCTTCATCTTCCTCTTCTTCTGACTCATCCCCAACACCTGGACACACGGAAAGATGTTTTACTGGATATCTGGCCAAATGTGCACAATTAGATTCAGAGCTTTGTTGTTAATGGGCTAGGTCTGAATATTATCTGATAGTTATCACTGATCTCCTTCAATGTAAATGTCCACATGTCTCTTCCAACCAAATGCATATTGATCAAAATGAGCTTAAGTTAATGATTACCATGGCACTATCAGTATTATAGCATGACATTGGTCTTGATATTTTATTATATTACCGATACTTAAGGTTGTCATGAGCACGATCAGTTAGCAATATTCCAGCAATATCACGGCAGGGGACACCAGAAATGGGCTTCACAAACTGTACCCATGCAGGGAATCAAATCCTGGCCTTTGAGCAAACGCTTTAACCATCAGGCTAACCAACTGCCCAAAAGTTGTCATGAAGTCTGTGACTTAATTCCCCTGTAGGAAACCTGTGTTTAGTACAGCCCTGTAAGCTCAGGTAATCATACTGAAAATGATGCTTAAGAGCCATGTTGGGATAATAAATTCACTATGAAAGTCCAGTTTCCACCCTTGCCAAACTAGGCTGGAATTTATGGGCTCGACCGTAGCGCCTCCAGTGGCTATTATGATTTATGTCCCTGCTATGTCCATCCTATTGACCAATCAGATTCCATCTCTCATATAACCTGCATTTGCTTCAAACAAAATGGCAGCGCCCTGTCAAGATGATCTGATCGATAATCAAAATCCTTGTTGTGATGAGTCTTACTTTGCAAAGTGCATCAAATCACGTGAGCACATTGACTAAAAACATGAAAAGATTTGGAAAATATCTGTTGACGCCCAGTTGGCAGTACACATGCTTTGCAAATCCTGCAAATCCTGCAATCGACCGAAATCTGCACGGCAGTTTACGAACCGGAAGTCGATTTCGTTACGTGAATTTGATTTGACTATGCATGTTAGTTCAGCAAAAAAATAACTCCATAATTGCAGCCTAGTTCGACAAGGGTGGAATCTGGACTCCCTTGCCTCAGGAAGATGGCTTCAATATTGTGACCAGCAACCCTAACTATGTCTTTGCCATGCATGCAGTGCTTCAGTCAGCAGGAAACACAGCAAACATATACACTTTCATGCAGGCCTACCTTAAGTAGCTGTCACAAAAACTGTAGGAAATCCACACCACCTACCTGAATCAACTCCCTTCTGTTTGTCAAGGATCTTCTGTTTTTCTGGTGGAACATAGTCCCCTTCGTCTTCATCCACAAATGGCGAGAGATGAGGTGGTAACACTTCGCCAATAAAGTAGTCCTCAACGGGGAGCAGCATGCGTGCATTCACACTGTCGAACAACCACTGGGGCTGGATGTAGTACCTGGAGAAGAATACGATGTGAGTGAACATTAACCTGATGTAGTACCTGGGGAAGGATACGATGTGTGTGAACATTAACCTGATGTAGTACCTGGGGAAGGATACGATGTGTGTGAACATTAACCTGATGTAGTACCTGGGGAAGGATACGATGTGTGTGAACATTAACCTGATGTAGTACCTGGGGAAGGATACGATGTGTGTGAACATTAACCTGATGTAGTACCTGGGGAAGGATACGATGTGTGTGAACCTATTCTACCCCGTATCTTCACGGGCCTGTAAATGTGTGGATCAGACAAGGACGTGGCTGATATTATGAACAATGCCCTATGACATCAGGATACAATGATACCACGTTAACCAAGTCACCGAGCCTGAGTGAGTGAGTGAGCATTGTTTTATGCCACTTTTAGCAATATTCCAGCAATTTCTAGACTACATATGGTAGCACGTATATGTATGGAGTACATGAACACATTCGTATAATTACACAGTTTAACTCCCAAACAATTATTTGCAACAACTATAGCAGAAACAGATATACAGTCAGTTTGGACATATGCCGCTTTGAACAGTTTTTCACGTATCATGGCGTGTCTACTTGACGTGGAAGGCATGGACACTTACCAGTCTGGTGTACAAACGAAGGTATGTTTCTAATAAACCAAGAAACCAAATCAGGGTAAACCAAGATTCAAACCTATGATCATAGGTTACTGGCACACCTAAGGGAGGCAACTCTGCAGAGTGAATTCTGGCATGGGAGACAACTGGGCTCCAGAAATATTGCTTTTTAAGTTATGGGCACATACATAGTATGAGCATAAAGACAGCAGTTTACTCCTGGTCTTACCGAGACAAGTACTGGTTGTCCATCTTAGGTCTGTCAACCACCTGGTGCGTGATCGTCTCATCAGTCTCTTGGTAAGTAGCACCAACAGCGACTGAACTGAACCACGACACCTCGCCTCCAAAACACCTAAAACAAGAATCTCCTTAACATATCAACACAATAACAACCAATATTTCAAATAAATATTGTTAAAAAACTATCCAAAATTGTGAATTTTGTTCAGCTCATTCCGAGTCCTGATTCTAATTATGCCCAGAATTGGTTGTCATTCAATGCTGCACTCATCATTATCCCAGCTATCAGCCAGGTGACCTCTTGTTTATGCGGCTCTTCAATTCCCATAACTCTGTGTAGGAATTCAATTCGGCCTGTTTTGGTATATATGTATTTTAACACTTTTTGTTATCAAAGAAGTATAAACTCACAGTTGGCTATATGCCGGCCGCCTGTAAATAACTGCGTTTTTTATTGGACATCTATATTGGCATCATTATATTCGAACTGGTGGCAGTCGGTTACAGGGTATTTATGAAAAAAAGAATGGGATTGAATACATTCACTTTTACTCATTATAAATCACTGTGGATCTACCTTATAATGAATGTGAGCGTCTCCCTTGGCACCTCTCTGTTGAGGAAGAACTTGCAGCCCTTAAACAGACTCTGGAGCCTCTTCATGTTCTCTGCCTCAACCTGGGCCTTCTCCACCATGTCCGGGTCGTCCGACTGGAACAGTGAGGGAGTCAGTGTTGTTTAATGCCACAGTCACACAGAAGCCAACCCAAACAGATTGAATGAGTGAGATTTGCTATTGACATGGTCCAGGGACATAGTTTGGTGGGCTTCAGTGAAGTAAAGTGGGGTGAAGCCGAAATTGATCTTATTCTTTCGGAGCCCCATATATAAATTTATTTGATACATTGTCTAGATAACAAATCAAGTCTTTGAAAGGCATTTAGAAGTGATACACATAAGGAAGAGAATTTATGGATGTCAACTTCTTTATTATGAGGAGCACATAATGTCATAACCCTCATAATAAAGAAGTTGACATCAATAAATTCTCTTATTAGATAAGAAATGGTTGAAACATCCAGATTCTGATCATGTGTGCCATTTATCAGTTCGGTGAAACCCAAGGGCATGGGCAAAACAAGGATAACTTTGGTCGTGACATTTGAAACCAAAGTATGGTACTGACAAACCATGGCCCTAAACTAGGGCTAATATGGGATTCGAACCTTCAACCACCCAATACTGGCAGTGTAGGACTGCAACTCCGTCCCCAAACCCTTCATTTAATTTAAAGCAAACTAAACCTGGAATATGAGGACTCTCTTTGTGACCTGGCTGGCTAGTGTACTCACGACTGCTGTGGGGAAGTCATCGATCAGGTGGTCGTCCAGGTCTGGACTCCCGATAGTCTGCAGTGATTGAGTGAACGCTGCCAGACGCTGAAAGTGCATTATGGGAAATGTCAGATATTAATCTGGCGACAAATCAGAAATGAAAATATTTTATCGATGTATGTCCAGATTTGAGACGGTAAATATAGAACTGATAGACGCTTGTATTTCATGTGCTGCCTATATCATATTATTTGTTTGTTTGTTGTTTAACGCCGCACTAAGCAATATACCAGTCATTAGACAGCAGTCGGTTGATAATCAAGCCTGGACCAGACAATCAAGTGGCTGATATCATAAGCATCGATCTATGCAATTGGATACTATGACAGGCATCAACCAAGCCAGTGAGACTGACAACCCGATCTCGTTGCCTCTTACAACAAGCATGGGTTGCTATTCGTATTCTACCCCGGATCTTCACGGGTGTTTATGATATTAATTTGTGTGTAAATAAACAGCGATGTGAAAGGTATTCCATCTTTTTTTGTCATTCAATATTTCATGAGTGTTAGTTTGTGTGTTTGTTTGTTAATTAATGAACTCAGCAATATTCCATCTATTTGAAGGTGATCTATAAATAATCGAGTCTGGACCAAACAATCCAGAGACTGACATGAGCATTGATTGACGCACTTGGGATACGATGACATACATCAGCCAAGTCAGTGAAACTGACCACCTGAAACACTAGTCCTATCTAATGACAACCATAGGTTGCAGGAGACCGGTTCTAACCCAGATCCTCACAGGGGGACGAACAAAGTGTGGTGTAGACCATTTCTAACCAGATCTTCACGCTCGAGTTAATGCTATAGTAAGCAATATCCCAGCATGCCTCACCTCTTCCCGCTGCTCTGACTCCAGGCACTTCCCTTTTGTGTCGTCTTCATTCTTCTCCCCTTCCAGCGCCAGCTGAAACAAACACACACACACACAGTGAGACAGAGTACTGGATTGGCTACATCCGGGGCATGGGACCTGTCATCATTTAGCACTACCCTTATTATTAGTGTGCTTGATCATCAGGTGTTGCTAACAATGATGACTACAAATCTTGCCGATGCCAGTGACGTTCTTCTTCATCCTGCCTGAGCCTCGCATTCATGTGTGCATCTTCCCGAGGCAAGGGGAAAAAAAGGTCCAGTTTCCACCTTTGCTGTACTAGGCTAAAATTATGGAGTCTATGCAAGGTCAAATCAAAATCATGTCACGAAATCGACAACCAGTTCCTGAAACAACATGAATGTCAAAGTGCAGATTTCTGTCGATCGCAGGATTTGCAAAGGATATGTACCATCAAAGGGGCGTCGACAGATATTTTACAAATCTTTTCATGTTTTAATCAAGGTGCTCACATAATCTCATGTATTTTGCAAAGTAAGACAAGTTTTATTACAATATAAATCTTGATCATCGATCAGATCGTCTTCAATGGGCACCGCCATTTTGTTTGAAGCAAATGCAAGTGATATGAGAGGTGGAATTTCATTGGTCAGTAGGAGGGGCAAAGAAGGGACATAACTCATAATAGCAACTGGTGGTGCTACAAGATTGGAAACTGGACTTTCATAGTCATGTGCTAAACTTCTGTAGTACATGTATTCAGAGGACAAGCCACCAGAGTTAATTTACTTCTTAAGTTCCAAGCCTTGGCAAGGTACTTAATTCAACCAATGAAAAAATAGGAACAATTGTTTTAACGGTCAGTGAGAATTACTGCAAATATTTCACTTGTAGCCATGCCCTTATGGGTAATATTGCAATATATATCACAGTACAGCGGTAATATCTGACAGTGTTAACTCAGAAACCAGCCATGACAATCCTATCTGTAAGAGAGTTACTAGGACCTAAGGCACACCAACCTGTGGAGGATAGTGAATGTTGAGAGAGCTGTATAACTTGTAGTTGATAAATCCCAACAAAGTCGTGTAGAACTCCACGAATATCTGCATGATTTTGAAGTCAACATCTGGCACTTGACCCTAAAAATAATAAAACACAATGTATTAGAAGTGAGTGAATAACATTTTAAGCCCAAGTCACCAAAACTCCAGTTATATCATGGTGGCCTGAAAATAATCTTTTCTTGGTCTCGCAAACCAGTGGTCGACGGCAAAAGCAATGCTCAACACCATCTGTTCACGATGACACACAATCAGCCACGTGATACACTGAGAACAGACCTTCACTTCGGAATTGACTTCAATATGTTTTGTGGTTATGGAGGTATAAACTTAAAAAATGGTGTTTACACTGTATAAACCACACACAAGATTCCTGTAAAGTGTATACACTGGTTTTTACCTTTATACCTCCATTATGCAAAAACATCAGGCCTCAAAGTTTAAGTTTTTACCAAGTAGCCATATGGCTACAAGCATTTCTTTCCAGGTAGCCAGTGGTAAAATCAAGAAGTCAAGACAATATTGTTGGTAGCCAAAAGCATTGGAAATTATCTTTCATAAAATAACTATTAATAAGTACAAGTCATAGCACTAGTCGTGGAATTGTATATTAGTGGAAACTGTGCTAGACTTTTGTTACTTGTGACAATTTATGTTACTAGAATAGCATTGTCGACTGAAATAAAGTACTAATTACATTAATATTATGTATTTCGGTTCATTGTCTACTTTGGGAGGAATTATTTGCTAGTACAATTATTAACAGCCGTGTTTTCCCAGATCAGCTGTCGTCTATTTTTACAGACGTGTAAAACTTGTCTGCCATGTTGGACATTGTGGCAGGGGTGTACCAGCCTTACCTGGAAGCCCACTCTGTGGGGGGGGACCCACGTGATTGTCTGCCATGGTGGACGTTGTGGCAGGGGTGTACCAGCCTTACCTGGAAGCCCACTCTGTGGGGGGTGACCCACGTGATTGTCTGCCATGATGGACGTTGTGGCAGGGGTGTACCAGCCTTCCCTGAAACCCCACTCTGTGGGAGGTGACCCACGTGGTAGTCTGCCATGATGGACGTTGTGGCAGGGGTAGTACCAGCCTTACCTGGAGCCCACTCTGTGGGGAGTGACCCACATGATTGACTGACATGTTGGGACGTTATGGAAGGGGTGTACCAGCCTTACCTGGAAGCCCACTCTGTGGGGAGTGACCCATGTGATTGTCTGGCCCTGGAACTCCGCCTGGTAGTAGATTCCCTTGATAGAGATGAACACCTGTGGAATAACATCACATGTCTTCAGGAATACACTGACCACAACATAATCTGATGGCAACTAGTGGTAACCCAATACTCAGTGTAGCTAACGTGGTGAAATATGAAGGCATTATTTGTAAGCTAAGAGGAATCATGGTTATCCATTGGGACTACACTCGCTTCTTCTAAGCCTTGGTATGTGATATTCAACTCTAACTCAAGATACGAACAAATCTGAGATGGAACGATGTTATTCCTCACGTCTGTATCATATTGGTGTCTGTAGTTTTCTATTTTATAGTGTGTGTCTGTGTCTGTTCGCTTGTACTAGCCCGGACTGATGCCGATTTATAGTGCTAGCTCACTGAGATACCACGCCGCAGTTTAACATGAATACCCCACTCAGACACAGTATACTGACTCCGAGCCGACCAGTCCTTGTTTTAGCCCCTTAATGCCAAGCGCCAGACAGGGTAACAAGTACCGTCTTTTGACGTCGAACCCAGGACCTTCCGCTCTCCGGGCAGACGCTCTATCACTAGTACACGGAGGCGGTCCATGCACTGGTATGAGATGCTTGACAGTGTTTGACAGGATTATTCTATATGTACCCTAAGAAACATTGAAATAGTTTGGCATTGTACATTGTACATCTGCCCGATACAAGGATTTTACTTTAAACAAAGCAGAAAACATCACTTTGCAATACTGCGATACATTTCTGTATTCACTTCTGCTATTATATGACCCCTGAGACCACAAACAACGAACCTTCCTGAGGGACTTGGACGCAATCACGAAGTGCATGAACTCCACTGAAACAAAAACAACACACATCTTAGTCATGTTCTTAACACTGACGTATTCGGTTATTGATGATGGCTGCTGAAAATCTGAAGTGTCAGCCATTACCATGACTACGCAACATAACACTACCTTATTATCGCAAGACATATCATAATGCAATAGAGTGTCTAGTTCCACTCCAGGTCACACCAATGATATTTTCATTCAAGATTCTTAATAAACGTCTATGAAATATTTAAAACTGAGGACAGAGAACAATTTTACAATAAAAACATGAAAAATTGTGACATCATACCTTACAGTGAGTGAGTGAGTGAGTGAGTATGGTTTACGCAGCTTATAGCAATATTCCAGAAATATCACAACAGGGGACACAAGAAATGGACATCACACATTGTACCCATGTTGGGAATCGAACCTGTCCCTTTGGCATGATGAGTGAACACTTTAACCACTAGGCTACCCCTCTGCCCCCAAACCTCAGTGAGTGAGTGAGTATGGTTTTAGCAATATTCCAGCAATATCACGGAGGGGGACCCCAGAAATGGGCTTCACACATTGTACCCATGTTGGGAATCGGGTCTTCAGGGTGACGAGCTAACGCTTTAACCACTAGGCTACATGACCCCTCAAAGCCAACCAGCTTGTGTCAGCTTGTAATGGCAAAGTGAGATCTCAATTCAACAAAGCAATTTACTGCTACGACTACTGTAAGGAGTAACGATAGTTATATAGAGCTAACACTGATGTGTGAAACGGAGCCCTGGTCATGTTGCTATGGTTACCTGCGTCTCATCACACAGGGAATGACAGTAAAGAATTGGGAGTTACAATATTTATAGCCCCAACACTGCTTCGTGGAACAGCCCTTTTCACCTTGTACTGCCTTGTTACTATGGTTACCTGTGAGTCTACGGCAGAGCTGTATAAACTCAACGTGTGTCTTCGATGACTTGGGAAAGGTTGCGAAGAGAGAGCACATGGACAGACAGTCGTCCGTGTCCCGCAGCGCATCCACAAATGTTGGGTATCTGCAACATACACCATCTCGTCAAACAGGTGTGTATCCATGGCGACCTCACTACGAAGATATGTATTGTATTATTATAGTAATATCGTTGATGTTCTCGTCTGAAGTGTATTGAGGTAATACATACCTTTCTTTAACAACATGATCCAGCTTGTATTTTGGTCTGTTGGCTCGGATACGACGAACTGCATTTGAATTTTTCTTTTCAATAGCTTTTTTTAATCTTTTCACGAAGTGCTGGAAAAAATACAAAGTGTCAGACTTGCTTTGTTTTGTTGAGTCTGTGACTTGTATTGATATAGAATTTAGACAGTCTGAACATGGACCACTTTGAGTGAGTGAGAGTGAGTGAGTGAGTGAATATGATGTTTGTCATTTTGTTTGTTTGTTGTTTAACACAGCACTCAGCAATATTCCAGCTATATGACCGCGGTCTGTAAATAATCGGGTCTGGATCTGACAATCCAACGATTGACATCATGAGCATTCATCCATCCAATTGGGATCGATGACATGCATCAACCAAGTCAACAAGTCTCTCCACCCAATCCTGTTAGTCGCCTCTTACGAGAAGCATAGTCGCCTTTTACGGCGAGCATTTGTTGCTGAAGATCTATTCTACCCCAGGTTTTCACAGGCCGAATGAATATGAACAATATTTCATATATATCACACCATGTCTTTATGTTGGAGGAATGAGGGTGTAAGATTTTACAGCGCTTTTTGCAATAATAAAGCAATATTCAGCTTTACACATTGCAGCTATGTTGGGTATGGCCCCAGGACTTCGGCGTCATGAGTGAACGCTTTCACCACATGACTACCCCACCTCCCTTAATGTGGGGGGAAAGTCAAAAGATCATCATGATAATCATGTCAAATACTTGAACAGATGAGGCCAAATACTTGAAAGATGAGGCCAAATACTTGAAAGATGAGGCCAAATACTTGAAAGATGAGGCCAAATACTTGAAAGATGAGGCCAAATACTTGAAAGATGAGGCCTAATACTTGAACAGAGGAGGCCAAATACTTGGACAGATCATGTCAACTACAGTTGTCTTATAAGATATTTCCCCATTGCCTGTTATTCTGTAAATTTGGAAACAGATTCCTCTTGTCTGTTTAAGGATTTGTGCCGCACTCAGAAATATTCCATTAGGTCGCCTCTTATGACAAGTATAGGTTGCTGAGGACATCTCAGCCAGGAATCCTCATCTGTCTTGAAAACAGAATGCTGCATAGTCCGTGTACACGAGGGGAGGCGATGTGAAACAGGCCTAATGTTCGGGTTTGAGATGATTGCACTATTACAGAGATGTGTGGCTGCTTGTGCTAGCCCACTGAGACACCACAGTTTAGCATGGAGAAAACCCAATCAGACACAGTGTACCAATTAGTCCTTGTTTTATCCCCTTAATACAGAGCTCCAGGCAGGGGAACAACAAGTACCATATTCTAAGGTCTTTTGGTATGACAGGGGTCAGGGTTGAACCACAGACCTTTACTCTCCAGGCAGATGCTCTACCACAAGAGTGAGTGAGTGAGTTTGGTTTAACACCGCTTTTAACAGTATTCCAGTTATATCGCAGCGTGTCAGCTTAATGTGGGAGGAAAGCCCCAAATGATGCAGGTCTCAGATGTTTACCACTTTGGTGAAACCCACGAGCACGGGTATGGTGCTGACAAACCTAGAAACATAATTGGGGCGAACCGAGATTTGAACCCACAATCATAGGTTTCTGGCGTGTCCAAGGGACGCAACTCTGCACAGCGAATCGCGGCGCGTTAGATGGCTGGGCCACCCATGCTCTACCACAAGACCACAGAGGTGGTGACTATTAGACGAACCAGGCACAGTGACCTTCTACTCATGTGATCCAACACTCACCTTTGTCTCCCTGAACTTGGCCAGGATGGGCTCATGTGACAGGAACTGGATGTCCTTGACAAAGTAGAATGTTTTGGGCGCAGTGCTTCCTTTATTGGCCTTCTTCTTGTGTTTGGGTTCATGGGGGTAGATGCCCTTTAGGATACACAAGCGTCTGGAAAGACATGAATATCATCTGTCATCATCAGGGGTTACCATGGTTACTGGGTGTTTTAGCTAGGGTTTATTTATTTATTCATTTTTTCTACCAGTGAACCTTGGAATATAAAATATATGTGCAAGCAGGTTGCTATATTGAGAAAAAATGGAAATAAGTTTATTTCTTTGGATTTTATAATGGTAATAATGATATAAATTATAATCTACAGCTAACCTGAAACAAAACATATTTCCGGTATGCACTGCTATGTATCACTGAGTTACCTTCCTTCACTTCAGGATTGAAGTTCTATTTGTTGACGTTCATCAGATGATACAAACAGTGCCTCATGTGAGCAAATTCCATGATATGCGAAGCGCTTCATGGTAAACTTGCTCATGTGAGGCCCTGTCTTCATCAGAAGATGAACGTCAACAAATACAATAGAAGTGTTTGAAAACAGCAGAACTTTACAGACAGGGCAATAGAGATAACGCCTTTCATTGAGGATGATTGTTTTATCGGAATACAGCTGAAATGTATTGTTGAAGACATCACCTTGCGATATGAACACCAATTTAAGTTCTGATTTACTCATATCACAAAATATCAGCAATGTCAAAAACGGGGCATGCAAGGATACAATGTTCATGGCATTAAACAGCCCTACACCAAGTCTACAAATAAACTGGTTTACAGCAGTGAACTAGAGCTGCCATAGTTTGAGGAGCATATCTACCAGTAGGAACCTAGGATATATAACACTAACAATGACCATCACGCAGCGGACAAAAAAAATAAAATTGAGTCCAACGCCTGGATTCGATCCACAGACTTTTTTTTTATACTAGACCGGATGCTTCATCAGGTTCATCCACAACCAAAGAGGTTAGCGCTGCTATATCAACATGTAGCAAACATAACATTTCCTGCGATGGGATATGAACCAGTGGCCTTCTAAACCTAATGACCAAAGGGTGGTAACCCCGTCAGCAAGCTGACACGATAACGATGTCATCTGTGTGTAATGCTATGTCGTGTAACAGTATTCCAGGACAAGCATCTGTCTAAATAGTCTAATGAAGTCCATATTCACCTGAAGTCAGGCAGGCTGAGCTGTAATTTCTTGATTGCCTTGTTCCTGGACATGTAGGCAGTGGCCGTTCCGCTTTCATACTGAAATCATTGAGAATCCTACATGCAATATTGAGTAACGACTGGTATTGTGTAATGTAAGGTTTAATTATTATTTAGTCAATAAAATCTTTCACAATTAGAATGTTTCAATAAATAAACAGCATATATAATACATTTAAAGATCCAAATAATGGGTACATGTATATGTATCAATTAGAAGCGTGATCAAGGGCCATTTTTCACGATTAAAGTTCGAAAGCTGTCCCAATATTCGTCACTTAGGAATTCGACACTGAATCTACAGACCTACAGTGCGTTGTTTCATAACGTAAGAAAGATGCGTTGGTGAGTGTTACATCTTGTAGCCAGTGCTAGAGTGAACACATACCTTTCTCTTTCGGATAACCATTTTCTGTGTGTAAAGACGAGACGATCTTCTCGCGAATTTGTCAAAACACAAGCACGTGGATTCTACGAATAAGGGACGTTATTCACTTCCGGTAAAAGGCGAGGTGAGAGTTATTCCTGAGCTGGGCTCCGTCTATTCAACTCCGCAGGTTAATGACACACTGAAGGCACCGGGATGTAATTTCCCCCCGTATATTTTATAAATGTTAAATGGAGGCGGGAGAGAGATTGGTGTGTTCGGATTTTGGACTGAGGGAATATAGAAATGCCTTTTGCATTTTGACTAGAAGTTGCAACATCACATTGACAGAAAACAAAAGAATATTACCCATAGGGGCACTGGTATAGGAGGGAATATTGTCAGAAAATGCGCACTGAGCATTACGGGTTTTTGCTAAATGCTGATTGGCTATTCACGTCAAGTGTTCCATAACTGTCGTTGTAAATGAGGTGGCCAAATGCAACATTGTTTGTATTAAATACCCCAGAATATATATTCAATACACCAATCGCATCATTCCACTCGCCATATCTTCTACATCAGCCTATCCTTAAACGTAGTAAGGATAAGATACTAGTATATGGAAGAACAACTTCTTTATTACAGTAAGGAGCGACGTTTCGGTGTAGGTTCGAACATCGTTATCAAGCAATTGATGTACACAAAGATTATTACACGTATATAGCGACCTGTATATGTGTGTGTGTGTTAGTGTGTGTGTGTGTGTGTGTGTGTGTGTGTGTGTGAACGTATTGTATGTATGACGCGACTGGGCATCGAACTACAGATCCTCCGCTCCATGCACCACGTAGGTGGTCCGTAGGAAAAAGTGACTGGAGTTCAATACACTTATATATTTTTTGCGTTTAATCTTCAGTACTTGACGAAGGAATTTATCGAGACATTTAATGTAATGGATATTCTCGGCTGACATAAGTCTTAAAAGGGTTTCAGTTGTTGATGAGATGATTGGAAACACATTCGCTTCTCGGCGTGGATTGGATGTCACATATCAATAATACACGGCTCATGATAGAGCCACGGGTGTTGATAATATTCATTATCAGTTATTCAAACATTTACCCGAGTCATGCTTAGAAACATTATTAATATTTGCGATCATATCTGGACAACTGGGAATTTCCCTTCATCATGGCGAAATGCTGTTGTAATACCTATACCAAAACCTGGCCGTGATCATACTGATCCTTCGAATTATAGGCCGATATCGCTCACTAGCTGTGTATGCAAGACCATGGAAAGAATGGTAAATAACAGACTTATATGGTATTTAGAAACCAATATTCTTTTAACAAATATTCAATGTGGTTTTAGAAGAAATAGAAGAACCGTTGACCATTTGGTTAGACTGGAAACTTTTGTGAAAATGCTGTCATTAATAAACAACATGCGGTATCAATATTTTTCGATTTAGAATACCACCTGGAAACATGGAATTTTAAAAGATCTTTATGAAATGGGATTGAGAGGGCGTTTGCCAAATTTTGTATCTCAATTTTTAACAGATAGAAATTTCCAGGTTCGTGTGGGATCCAACTTGTCTGTTTTTTACGATCAAGATCAAGGTGTCCCACAAGGTAGCAAATTATCGGTAATGTTGTTTAGCATAAAAATTCTAGCACTTCACTGCAGGCTCTAACAGGAGAAATTCCATTATCTCTAAACTCCTGGGCGGCCGCCCAATCAAACCCTTTCATCAAAAACATTCTTAAAAACAACATAAGCGCCCCCCCCCAAAAAAAACAAACAAAACAAAACAAAACAAAAACAAACAAAAAACAAGCGCAAAAACCCACCACTAACCCCCATATCACAAAGAATAACAACCTACCTAAATGAATACAAACTAAATAATATATAGGATATAACCGTTGATGTTTGACGGAGATGCAAGAACGATATTTAAATTGGCTGTCTTGCATTGTTTTATCGTTCATTGTTAACATGGTATGAAGGACGATGATCAGAGGCAAAAGGATAACAAATAATTGAAACACATTCAGGAGAATGCCAGTTAAAGATATCGGGCATCATCATTTTACAGTGATCAGCAATGGCTCAGAAACCTTAGTCAAACAATTGTGGTGGAGAACCTTCCACGGTCAGAGCCTGCCTAGTTTAGTACAACCACATTTCAGCTCAAGTCGTTTTTCTTTCTTTAAAATGTTCGTATACGATTTTTAATTGGATCTACAGACATCCTGCCATCTAACTCTTGCATGTTATTTTTTTCAGAAACAAACAGTGTATACCGTGTGTGGACTGGTCTGAAACGAAGCTCAAAAACTGAGTTTAAATGAAACACGGGATCCACAAAGGTTCCCGCTTGGGGGAAGGGGGAGCCAGACAACGGCCGCGGTGAAGACTGTGGTCAGCTTGACAGCTGGGGGCTCAGTGACCTCTACTGCCACCTTCGACGCCGTTACATCTGTGAGATGTGTACATGAAACATCAAGGAGAAACCATCTTTTGGAGTGACTGAGTGAGTTAAGATTTATAGTCACATCGGCAATATTTCAGCCATATCGTGACTAAATCAAGTTGTACAGTCATAATACATAACTATAAACTATAAAATCTGTCGGCAAAGGACAGTAAAATAACTAGAATATCACAGCTATAAATATAAAACTAGTAAGTAACTATAACATTTGGACTAATCAATACAATACATTATAAGAGTTGGCTAGAGATCACCAGCAACCAAAGTTAGGCCACCATACTAGGGACCATGGGGACTTCCGGTACATATGCTTCCTGCATGGTACCCCTGCAGGATTTACACCATCCCTCTGGCCACTGGTGATTATTTGTAAGTTTAAGCCAAAGCATTTAAAAACAAACAAGTATTCTGCGATTAAAACCAAGGAAAATGAAAAATACTTTGAATGAAATAGGACTTATGTACCCTCTCAGGGGGACAATTATTTTACGTTACTTCAACCCCCTTTGAAGGTACAGCCACTAACAATCACAGTTATTAAGTCATTCTTCCAAATTAAAAATATACTTTTTACAACCATACATATCAAAATTTATCAAGCAAGTCTATTTCTTTTAAAAAACCAATAATTAAATGAGTACCTACATTAAAAGGATCCTTCATAGATGAAACCTGGAAATAATTATCCCTTGAGATGGAAAAATCAATACAGTCAAGCAGGACATGTTTGACTGTGATTCTTTCCCATCTTTTGGAATAAACGCTGAATCAACTGTTCCATTTGTGGAATATGTGCGTTCCTTGAATTTTTAACAAACATCAGGAACGTGGAGGAGATGCACACGCATGTTCCGGACACCCATCCTTCATGCTGCACACGATAAAGCTCATAGTTGGGTGAGACCCATAAGATCCGGGGTAGAATAGGTCTCCAGCAACCCATGCTTGCCGTAAAAGGCGACTATGCTTGTCGTAAGAGGCGACTAACGGGATCAGGTGGTCAGGCTCAAGATAAAACACGTTGTCGGATTCAAATTGCGTGGATCGATGCTCATGTTGTCAATCACTGGATTGTCTCGATTATTTACAGACCGCCGTCATATTGATGGAATATTGCGGTTTGAGTGCGGCGTTGAAAAACGAACAAAACAATTACAGTGAGGTGAACAAATGACCCTGTTTGCAGTTCATATGTATGGTTTGATATGGTTAATCCTCGAAATTGAATATCAAAGCAATCTATAGATATCGGAAATTGGACATCGACATCAAAGTTCAATTAAGGTGGGGAGACCAAGGGAGGCATGAGTGTTGTATGAGTTGTTTGGTTTATTTCAGTCACAGGAACTCGATGATAGCGTGTATAACACAATATATTCGGAAAGAGAAAAAAAATGACACCCCTCTATATACATAGAGACAAGGAGTGACACCCGCCATCTTGGTTCTTATTCCAGATTTCGCACTTGTTTCGTTTATTTTTATTTTTTTTTAATATTTTGTATTGTTTTGATTATTTGGTAATTATATTCGGTTAATTAGATCTGTTTTGACTAGGTATTTGCCTGGGGCTTTAAAGTTGGATGTGTTATTTAGTTGGTTTAAGATTTTTCTAGAGTTAACTCTGGGTTCAAGGTCAGTGTGTTTTGGAGTGTTGTTCTGTGTGTCTTATTGTGTGGGCAATGGATGAGTGCATGTTGCGTGTATTTTTAGTGTTTGAGTGAGTGAGTGAGTATGGTTTTACGCCGCTTTTAGCAATATTCCAGCAATATCACGGCGGGGGACACCAGAAATGGGCTTCACACATTGTACCCACGTCGGGAATTGAACCCGGGTCTTTGGCGTGACGAGCTAACGCTTTAACCACTACGCTACCCGACCGCCCCATTAGTGTTTGAAGGTGGCTGTTTAGTTGGTGTGACCTGTTTGTAATATAGTTATGGCCCCGTCGATGTTTGGGATGGGTGAAGAAATTTGTCTTCAGTTAGGGTTTTTTGAGTACTTTTTTAAGCTGACAGTTTGAGTTTTTATATTTTGTTTGCCAATTTCTGGAGATTTTTTGTTTTGTTATGCTTTTAATTTCTGACTTGTAAATTGACAGATTTAGACTTATTTCTGGGAGTCTGTGGGGATGAGGATGTTTTTGTGGGTTTTTATTTGTGGGTTGTGAAGGGCTGTGGCCATGCGCATGAGTTCGGCCGTAAAGATTGATTGATTACTGGGGAGTCGGTAAGATTTTGTTTGTTTTAGAGGTTGTGGGGTGTGGACACCAAAGCCGGTGTGTTTTGAGGACGGATCAGTCTTTGTAATTGTGGCACCAATTTGGCCATTTCTCGTGGATGTGTGCTAATAAATTGTTTTTAGCGATGTTTGGATCCGTTTGTTTGTTTAGCGTGGAGGCGAGTGTGGTGTCTATTTTAGGGGTTTGGAGTTTTGGTGTGTAAATGTTGGAAGGTTTGGTGTTTTGTCATAAATTAATTAGTTTGTATTCATTTAGGTAGGTTGTTATTCTTTGTGATATGGGGGTTAGTAGTGGGTTTTTGCGCTTGTTTTTCGGGGGGCTTATGTTGTTTTTAAGAATGTTTTGGATGAAAGGGTTTGATTGGGCGGCCGCCCAGAGTTAAGAGATAATGGAATTTCTCCTGTTAGAGCCTGCAGTGAAGTGCTAGAATTTTTATGCTAAACAACGTTACCGATAATATGCTACCTTGTGGGACACCTTGATCTTGATCGTAAAAAACAGACAAGTTGGATCCCACACGAACCTGGAAATTTCTATCTGTTAAAAATTGAGATACAAAATTTGGCAAACGCCCTCTCAATCCCATTTCATAAAGATCTTTTAAAATTCCATGTTTCCAGGTGGTATTCTAAATCAAAAATATTGATACAGCATGTTGTTTATTAATCACAAAAGTTTCCAGTCTAACCAAATGGTCAACGGTTCTTCTATTTCTTCTAAAACCACATTGAATATTTGTTAAAAGAATATTGGTTTCTAAATACCATATAAGTCTGTTATTTACCATTCTTTCCATGGTCTTGCATACACAGCTAGTAAGAGATATCGGCCTATAATTAGAAGGATCAGTATGATCACGGCCAGGTTTTGGTATAGGTATTACAACAGCATTTCGCCATGATGAAGGGAAATTCCCAGTTGTCCAGATATGATCGCAAATATTAATAATGTTTCTAAGCATGACTCGGGTAAATGTTTGAATAACTGATAATGAATATTATCAGCACCCGTGGCTGTATCATGAGCTTGCCCTAGGGCGGTATGCAGCTCATGGATGGAGAAAATTTCCTTATAATCCTCACCATCATCAGAATGAAAATTAATTGTCTTTTTTTCTTGCTGGTCTTTAAGTTTTTGAAATTCTGGTGTATAATTTGATGAGGAAGAATGTTTAGCTAAAGTTTCTCCTAGTTTGTTTGCTATGTCACATTTATCGGCTAATAGTGTATCACCCTCCTTAAGATGATGAACACCAGATTTTGATCCTTTACCCTTTGCACCATATTCCAAACCTTAGATATTGGAGTACGGGAATTGATTTTAGAGACATAACTTTGCCATGATTGGCGTTTATTTTGTTTAAATGCTCGACGAGCTTTAGCATTTAACATTTTAAATTTATTTAAATTGTGGACAGTAGAGTGGCGTCGAAAATATTTCTCTGCCTTTTTCCTCGCTTTTCTAAACTTGTTTACATTTGGTGTTAAACCATGGTTTACGTATATGTGGAATTGTAGAAGATTTAGGTATGCATTCGTCAGCAATTCTATTTTGAAACGTCAGAAAACTCCTGAATAGGATCAGGAACATCAGTGAAACATTCGGGTATAATTTTATTTAAGCACATTGTTTGAAATAAAGACCAGTTTGCCTTTGTAAAATTCCCTCTTGTAGAAGGTGGAACATCAGTCGGATTAACAGTTGATAAAATAGTTGGGAAATGGTCACTTCCACAAAGATCATTGTGGACGGACCAATCGAAATCGTTAAGTAGATTAGAGTCAGTAAGGGACAAATCCAAAGAAGAGTAAGTCCCGGTTGCTGGATGCAGATAAGTGTGTGTATCATCATTAAAGATACATAGATCGTTATTGGATATAAAATCCTCAAGTAATTTACCTTTAGTATTTGTGTTTATACCACCCCAGAGTGGATTGTGGCCATTCAAGTCTCCCATGATTAAACATGGCTTAGGTAGTTGAACGTAAAGATTTTGAAGATCAGACTGCTGGAGAGCTGACGATGGCGGAATATACAAAGAACATAATGTAAATGCAACGTGTCAAGTAAGTCGCACTGCAACGACTTTCAGATTAGTATTAAGTACAACAGGACTGTGGATAACATTCTGTCGCACAATGATTGAAGATCCTCCAGTGGCCTTATCACCAGGAGGAGAAAACGAATGATATGCTATGAACTGACGTAAATCAAAATTGTCTGTCTGCTTTAAATATGTTTCTTGTAAGTAGAATTCTGATGGATTAAGATCCTGGACTAATAGATGTAGTTCATTAAAATTAGTCTTTATTCCTCTACAATTCCACTGTACAATATTAGGTGAAGAAACTATCTTTTCGGGGGATTAACTGGGGATCTACCCCTCACCTTCCTTGAGGGTGACAAGCTATGTGTCCGATAATGGCTGTTGTCGGATACATCCATGTCTTCTAAGGACCCAAACTTCTTGAAAAGTTGTATCTGGTTGTCCCCTTTTGAGGATCTGGTGCTGAGATATTTTTGTGAAGATTCTGGTCTAGGTTTGCTTTTGCCTTTTGCAGTTTGTTTCAAATTTGTTTCTGATTTTGGTGCTTGAGCTAATTTAGGCGATTGTTTCTGTGAAAGAGACGAATCACCAGATGCCTGTGATTGAGTTAGGATTTGAGATGTAGAGGCTGTTTGTGAGCTAGAGGTCTCTTGTGGGGGCCTCATCTGGACTGCTGTAGACAGCAAGGCAGGGGCAGATGTCGTAGCTCACGTGTAGTCGGTTTGGCAACCAACAGAATGACATGAAACGTGTTTGTTCTTTGATGACTGCAGAGAAGCAGAAACAACAGAGGCAAAAGGGGGTCCTGGTTGTTCCTGAGCGAGAACAACCTTTTTTTGCATCGAAAAAAGAGATGTTCTGCTCATACTTTACCTCTGAAATTTTGGATTGTAATTTCCAGGTGGGACATTCTTTTGAAGAAGATGGATGGTTTCCAGAGCAGTTAACACAGTGAGGAGGTTTATCACAAAGATTACTGTCTTCACATGTTCCTGCGCACCGATGGCAGGCAGCTGGTACATGGCATGACTTTGATCCGTGGCCATACTTTTGGCAAGTATAACACCTTAAGGGGTTTTGTATAAATGTATCGACCCTTAAGCTGCAATAACCAGCTTTAAGTGCTTCTGGGCGCACAGGAAGACAAAATGTGAAGAGATAAGTATTTGTTTTAATGACTTCATTGTTCTTTTTAGCTGTGAAACGTTTAACAGTAGTAACTCCTTGTGAGTGCAACTCTGTAACAATGTCAGTCTCAGTCATATATGAAAGGCAACGTCCAATGTCACGGACAATGCCTTTACTCCTACTCACAGTCCAGTGATTTGGTTGATAACAGAATTTGAGAATGTGTTGGTTTTCTACATTCAATTAATAGAGAACCAGATCTTAGTTTTTTAACCTCCTTTACGTTGCCAGCCAAACCTTCAATTCCCTTTGCTATAGCAAACGGATTAAGTTTGATTGGACCACCATTTGGAGCAGACAGAACGAGAAATCAAGACCAGTAATCAGAAGGTTTTTTGTCTGGGGGTGCCATGGTAGTAGTAAATGTGATTCACCCTCCTAGCTCACCACCCACCATGGAGTGTCTACGTGGACGATGCCACACGTCTTTGGCTCTCCAACAGACGGCACCAAGGATACCAGGAGGGTATACTCAAGAAGTACTAATCGAAGATCAATAAATCCACCGGATTGGCCCATGAACCACCGCCTTCTGGCACTGGCATCTGGGCAAATTTTGAATATATCAAATAGTACAAAAATCAATATTCATGTATATTCACATATAACAGTTCTGTCATAAACTCAAACAATTCAATTATAGTTATAAATTTCCAAACCAAACAGTGAGAGCAGTGAGCAAAATGGAAGGTGCTCAGGGCTTGGCATGACCAGCCAATTGATAAGACCGGGCCCATCTTACCACCCGTCTAGGCGAAGTAAGGTTCGAAGTGGTGTATTGGACAAAGGAACGCTATTCCTGGCTCCAGTGCCCTCAACCTCCTGACTACCGTCCTCCGCCGACACAGGGACGCAACCCACGACAAACAGGTTGCCCAATTCGGTCGCCTTTTACGACTAGCAATGGGGTGCTGTGGAAATATTCTGCCCCGGTTCCACATGGGGGAAGAGCTATTAGCGCTACCCAGCACTCACCACGAGGAGGTTGCTCTTCATGAGTGCCGAAAGACTAAGAGCCATGAGAGCTTTTATTATGGTTTTAACATCATGTTACTGTACTTCATCTCGATATGGCTACAATATTGCCCGTGCGATGCAAAATGTTTACTCACTCACTCATTCATTCATTCACTGTACAGACTATTCTAAATGACACATTTTTACAAAATATACAAAATACCATATTTCCATGTGTATAACATTCAAGATATGAGTATATTTAAATTAAGAATATTTTCCTTGAAAATGATACGCCACATTAACTATTAAGAAATTTCAACAATTAGGAAAACAAGCTGAATATGAAAGTAAAGCGATAATCAATTAAGTATAGGGATAGGTAGCTAGGAAAAGCATAAGTATACATTTGTACTATATATTTCGACAAAGAGAGTTTTTTTAAACACAAGAAAATAAGGTATGAAAGCTGTTGAATTAGCTCTCTAAACATCTCAGGTTCAGTACATCTTTGCTTTGATGCTTCACCTCAACATTGTCACAACAGAGCAAAGCCTCTTCAATGTCACTTTCCTTCCCACAATTCAAAGTCTGGATAAATGATTTGAGAGAGTATCCTTCAAAGTTTTGCATTTCATAGAAAATGTGCACTTCAAGTTCATCTTCAGGTTACTGTTTTTTGTTCTCATTTGACAAGCGTCACATTTGAATGTCAATGTCTCGGGCTTTTTGGCCAAGACATTGTGGCAATGTGTACAGGCACATGATGTAAGTACCTGGACACTTTCAATGGATCCATAAGAAGTCGTCACGACCTTCTCAATGTCTGGCGTACACTCAAGATCACTAACTTGTCTGACTTCGGTCGCAGGGCTTGTTGTAAAAAATCTTTCCCCAGAAAACTCTTTAAGCACGACGTTTGAAAATGAATACGTGCCGTTGACTTCAACCTACTCACGCAGGTTTTCCCATAGTACAAGCTGGATGGATGAGGTTTCATCACAAAGAAGAACTTTCTTCCTTTGTTTTTGTTTTCCATACAATAAGCATTCGCGCTCAATGAGTACACAGCCAATCTTTCCAGTGACGTTTATCTAAAAAATATATGTAATGGTTTTAAAACAATGCATCAATCGATGTACCATTCCAGTAATGCGACAAAAGAATAATGTGTGAAGACTTACTCGGCAATGTGATATTTTCATTTTATTTTAATATAACATTATCAGCCCTGATAGAAACAAAAAGCTCAATATGAACAAGCAACTGTAGGCAAAATGTACTGCCATATGATTATCAAAACCAGTGGCTTGAAATCAACTGTTTCTATTGCAGCATAGTTGTGAGCTTACATAAGTATTCGTGGACAATAGTCTTACAGTCAGATAATGGTGACTGTATTTAGTCAGAAAAAAACTGTGGACAAGCTGTTTAGCACAAATGATGTCTACATCTGGATACCTTTGTACATAGACAAGGATACAGAAAGAGGAAAATAATAACCAGTGATGCACATCAGTTTAAAGTAAAAGTGACACCAGATACAGGACATGACTTTTCTATTTGATAATGTGGGTTAACAAGTAAACAACCATTTACATTTACATTGCATACACTAACCTTTGTTTGCAAGTCGAGTGACATCAGTTCCTCCAGGGTTTTGTGGTTTTTGTGGCTTGGTGTCGTCTCTCTTGTTCTGCAATGTTCTGAACCTGAAGTCCAAATGGTCAATATATGACAAATGGGTCTCTGCGCCAAAGCGGACATCCATCTGTGAAACGTTTCTGTAGCTTGGCAAAACAGAACAGTTCGCCAGCTTGACTGGGCTTCTGAAATCAGAAAAAAATATATTATGTTTTCTTATCAAACTACATTTTCTCTTCTCTCAAAGCTTTCATTGATAAGGAACACTTGCAGCAGTTTAATAGTCTTTTCTAAATTAATCTTAATAAACATGAAATGACAACTTTTGAACTCTGCATGAAGAGCCAAAAAACATAAGTTGGCAGATAAGTTTTGTTTTTATTTTTAATATTTTGTATCTTTACACAAATGGCTTCTTTAGGCCTATGTTTGTTGCAACGCCCTTAGAATTCGTCAGTCATAATAGCTACAGCAACAATAATATATGGAAACATTATGTTCTCCTAAATGTAAATTATGTTTCGTTATAAATGCGTAGCTTCGATGATAGCGTGAATAACACAATATAATCGGAAAGAGAAAGAGAAAAAAAATTACACCCCTCCATATACATAGAGACAAGGAGTGACACCCGCCATCTTGGTTCTTATTCAAGATTTCGCCATCGGTTCGAATCACAGCTCGATATCGCATGAAATATGAATGTCACTTATTTCAACCTATTGGCACCTGCTAAAAAAAACAAAGGCTAAACAATTATGTTCATCTGTGGTCATCTTACCTCATATTTATATTAAAACAACCATCAAATGTCACCTCTATGCTGCGCCATTGACGTAAACAAGAAAAAGGTGGACGGAAATTATGGTTTTAATCTGTTGGTATGTATTTCACAGGGTGCATTGAGTTCAGTGGTAGCTGTTAATTTTTAAATTTCAAGAAGCAAGCAATGTTTTCCCAATGGAAGATAACAATTGGGAATTGTAAATGTCATGAATAGTTGTTTTTTTATAATCCAAAGTTTGGACTGATGGTATTTTAGAAATTAACAATGCATTCCTCTCATCGCTCTTTATTAGAAATAATGTATCCTGCATGATACTTCATGTCTGTTCAACAACCTCAATATTAGAAAATAACACTTTTTGCTTTCACCAGTCTTTAATAAAAGTGTAAACATCTTGCATACTTTGTCAACATTCAACTGCTTCACAATTTACAAACTACACTTTATTTACTTCAATTGTCTAAAGAGCATGCCGAGGACTCTTATGTCTTATTTAGTCGAGATATCTATTTGGAAACATTTAGAAATCAATGAGCCGTCCAGTGCCAAACAAGACATGTGCACTGCAATTAAGATTTTATGACACAATTCAACCTAAACTACAGCTAAGAACTAAGCAAGCCCCCAAGCAATAAATCCATTCCAAAACAATGGTATGGTAACAGTGTCACTCCACCAATCACTTAACAGCTGTTCAGACCATCGTGGATAATCCCTTAACAAAGAACCCACGTGACGTGACGGCAACAATACAGTTTACCGGGCGCAGCCCGCCCTCTACCATCCGCTCAATTACCGCGGCCGGTGTCTCGCTATACCGTGACCGTGGCTCACGCTCCAGTGACTCCAATACCCCTTGCCGGTCAAGCACCCCTTGGGGGTCCTTAGGGAAACTTACACGTCTTTAGGGTCCAACACCCCTTGGGGGTCCTTAGGGTTAGGGTTGGGTTAGGGTTAGGGTTAGGGTTAGCCACCCAATTTTTACACGTTTTAGGGTCCAACACCCCTTGGAGGTCCTTAGGGAAACTTACACGTCTTTAGGGTCCAACACCCCTTGGGGGTCCTTAGGGTTAGGGTTGGGTTAGGGCTAGGGTTAGCCACCCAATTTTTACACGTTTTAGGGTCCAACACCCCTTGGGGGTCCTTAGGGAAACTTACACGTCTTTAGGGTCAAACACTCCTTGGAGGTCCTTAAGGTTAGGGTTTGGGGTTAGGGTTAGCCACCAATTAATACCTTTCAAGCGTTAATCCGTTAATCCGATTATAGTAATCCCTTTATTACACGTTTCATCCCACCAGGACTCATCAGTGCAGCTTGGTTTCCCGGAGGGGAACTGCAGACGTGTTTCGGTTGGCTGTCTGTTTGTTTTGGAACTGTCACTTGGGGCTGAAACACGTCAAGGCGTGGCTTAAACAGTGGCGCTTTCGCTTGCCGCAACTACATTCTCGATAGAACGCAGAGCTTTACGTTCCTCGAGACGAGATGCGACATTGTCCAAAGTGGGCGTGTACACGCGCTTCACTGCATCCAAGAATGCAAGGAACTTGTCAGGGGCGCCGCTCAGGTACTTCTTCCGGAAAATATATTCGACAAAGTAGGAATCATACAATGATTTCTGTGTCCCGGAACTTGGGATCGCACAATTCTTGACTGCTCGCCACGTCGACTCTATTGTGTTCGTGTGGGCCCCGGTCTCTGGATCTTTAAAGTTGAGCGAATGGTTGACTGTCTGATGCGTGTAACCAATCTTCCCCAGGGAACTGTACGCTTTCCAGCAGTCTGTTATGATTGTAGTCCCTTTCGCAACATGTCTCTCTATTGCCGGGATGAGGGTGGCCGCACTTCTGTCTGTTAAAGTCGTCAGGAAGACGTGACGACTCTCACGCTCGATTCCGCCAAGCACCCAGACTCCTTCAACCCTTTTCCCACGGTGGTACTTGCGCTTCCCAAACTTGGACTCGTCAATCTCCACCGTGGTTCCAGGGCCGCCGATCTTTTCGCTGTCCGCTTTCGGTAAAGTGCACTACTCACCGACCGACTTTGAATGAAAACAAATTAAAATTTCTTGTAAATATCGCCTCTTTGCAACGTCAACTGCTTTTGAAATGAACATAATAACAACCATATCTAATGATATACACACAATCAATAGATGTATAATATATATACATGTATTATGTCCATTCCAATTCTTCCCTTTTGAAAAAACATGCCTCACATGTTGTAATGGCGGCCGGAAAGAGAGCGAAATACCAGCGCCACCTAGCGAGTTAGGTGAATAGAGTTAATTCCCTTATTAATTCCAATTAACTGGTTTCAAGGTTGTAAAGCACCAATTCAAATTGAAATGTACGTCTTTCTTTAGGATTCTTATTAAAAGGGACTTTGTCAGAAAACAAACTATGAAAACTATTAAACTGAAGACTAGACTGGCACATTGCTATAAAAAATGTCATATTTTGGTCATATAAGAAGTATTTCAGATGTGGATAAAAATACATAGAAGTAGTCAGTACAAATGGGGTTTAACCAACCCCATCCTGTACCCTAATGTCATAATAGGTGATATCATTTTCTTATTTTTTAACATTGCAACGTTTAGAAATCATACATGTATGTGACACATATTGATGTAAAGTGCTAATATTAATTTGCTTGACAAACTCCCCAATGGAAAATGTAACATATTTCCAAGACAGTTGTTTGGTATAACAGTTTGTTTGGTATCCTAGAAGATGGTGAGTAAGTATGAAAAAGTACAACGTCAGGGATAACTTCTGCTTAATCAAAAGCGCCAACAATCTACGTAAACTAGGTAAAGGCATAGAAACAGTTTGGATCCCTGCCCACGTTTAAGTGTTTGGCAACGAACACGCAGACAGAGCAGCAGTAAAATTAGAAGACGTAAGCATCAACCTACCAATATAAAAAAAAACGAAATAAAAAGTATCACAAAGGAGAAAAATCTTCCAAAAGTGGCGAACTAGCGATCAGAAATCTGATTGCAAACTAAAACACCTGCTACAAAAGCCACTCAAAAAAACAAAAATCTATCATAAAAGCACAAAAAAAATGACAGTAATAACTAAACTACAAATACAACCCATTATTATGTACATTGAACAGGGGAGTTATCACCTGTCTTCCAAAACCAAACAAAGACAGAAAATTGTTAAAAAAACTGGCGCCCAATCTCATTGCTGAATGCTTTATATAAAATTATCAGCTCATGTATTGCTAATAGAATTTAAAAAAACTTAAATACAATCATATACCATAACCAAACAGGATTTATTCCAGGTAGATGTATAAGTGAAAATACTAGGAAGCTCTATGATATCATCTTTGAAACCAAAAGACTTAACAAACCTGGCCTACTCCTACTAATAGATTTTGAAAAGGCTTTTGATACAATTTCTAAACCTTTTTTAATATAAGTAATGACAAAATTTGGTTTTTGGGCCAAATATAATTAAATGGGTAGGTATTTTGACTTCTAATACCACTGCATCTGCTATTCAAAATGGACATCTATCATCACTTTTTCGGCTTGAAAGGGGATGTAGACAAGGAGACCCAATTTCACCCTATTTATTTATTATTGCTGTAGAAATTCTAGGTATTATGATAAGAAGAAATCCAGATATAAAAGGTATAACACTTAACGATAAGGAAAATAAACTAGGTCAGTATGCGGAGGATGCTCAATTACGCAAAATGCGACAACAACGGTTTTCTTAATTTTAAAAATTTCAAACAAAAGTTTAAGACCCAGGGAACTTTTTTAGACTTTCAAAAGTTACTGAACAATATTCAAAAGAGTTGAAGATTTCAAATCAGAGACAAAACCCTTGACGTAAATGTAGTTCAACTGAACAATATATGTGAACATTTTTTTAATAACGTTAAAAAATCACGGGCTTTTTATGATGAACTTATTAGCAATGATACTGTACCGAAATCATTAGAACACTGGAATACGGTTTTTCCTCAAGGTTTGGATTGGAAAGATATACTTTTATGTTATAGAAAATGCAATCGTGATTTAAACTTTTAGATTTTCAATATCGATTTATAAACAGAATAATTGACACTAAGAAAGATTTACTGAAGATGACGTTTGTCGATGAAGATATTTGTACATTCTGTAAAACTGCTTCCGAAGATATGTCACATGTATATTTCGATTGCCAATCTGTTCAACAATTTTGGTTTAAAGTTGAAAACTTCCTATATAACAACCTGCAAACAAATTTCATCCTTTCGAAACTTAATATCTTTTTTGGAATTTCCACTCAAAACCATGTAGCAAATCATATTATTATACCAGCAAAGAGATTCATCTACATATCAAACATAAAACAACAAGATTTATCTTTCGAACAGTTTCTTTCACTACTAAAAGACACAATTTGTTTGGAAAGGTATATCGCTAAAAAAATAATCAATTTAACCATTATGCTCAGAAATGGCAAAACTTACATCTCATAATCTAATGAAGCAGTTGAAACATATTACCTGTTAATTAGTAATCATCTATTTCTTGTAAACAATTATTTATAATAGCCCTCTCAGTTTGAGAAGAACCGTAATAACGACATATCCTACACAATCTGCCTGTCCTCACCTATGGAAATTATAACTTGTGTTAATACTGTCATATATACAAATGTTAATACCTACACTTGTAACAATATACATGAAATTGAATCATAAAAAAAAAAGATTTATAAAAAACAAAGCAAAAAAACAACTAAACTACAAACAGGCCACACTTAAGTTAAACTCCCACCTATACCAAATTAAAAACACCAAACCGGTAAATGCCCCAACTGCAACTTAAAAGAAACGCCTGAACACGTAATATCATATTCCACACACTACCAGCAACACAGAACAACACTCCAATCCAAACCAAATTGCAACATTTAAATGACACTAGCAAAGGTATTAAACCCCCTAAATGACTTACAAACCTTTAAAGCACTAGGCATATATCTAATCAAAACAGGTCTACTTTGCCGGATTTAAAAATAAAAGTACAACAAGCAAGCTGCCAATAAACCCTAAAATTCTTTCCAAAGTGTGCAATGACGCCGTCGTATTGTTGATAGTCATTTTGGAGACATAAATGCGAAGTTTCATTAATTCGAACAAAGACCACTCGCATTTTCCGCATTTAATTCACACTCGCATTGATTTCAAGATCTACAGTATCTCAAGCTAGTACACATCAGCCATCTGGCTGCTCTCAGCAAGGATTCCCCTCAATCTGCTCATGATTCGAAGCACTATTTGCTACTCGCCTATCATAAATTATCCGTGCTTTTAGACATATGTGTGTCGCTCGGGGTCTCTCCCGGAATGTTTAGAGCACATGGATATCCGAAATATGTTTGTTTGTTTTGTTGTTGTTTTTTTTGTTGTTGTTTAACACGGAACTCGGTAATATTCCAGCTATATGACGGCGGTCTGTTAATAATCAAGTCTGGACCAGACAATCCAGTGATTGACGCTATGCACATCGATCCACGCAATTGGGATCCGGTGACCTGCATCAACCAAGTCAGCGAGCCTGACCACCAAATCCGTTAGTCGCCTCATACAAGCAGAATCGCTTTTTACAGCAAGCATGGGTTGCAGAAGACCTATTCTACCCAGGATATCTTCACGGGTCCTTAAATATGTCCGAAACATTACCGGGCATTAAATTTGATACTGATCTTGAAAATATGGTAGACATTAATTATAACGATAAATTCAAAGAAATAAAAAAATCAATGCAATTATGGAAAAGTAGAATACTTACACCCTTTGGACGAAATACAATACTGAAATCATTATTGTTACCAAAACTTAATCATTTGTTTTCTACTGTTCCTGCTCCATCCGAAGTTATTATAAATAAATTTCAAGCAAAGTGCTTCAGATTTATTTGGAATGAAAAACCGGATAAAATTAAAAGGGAAAGGGTAATGAACAATACTCCTAACGGTGGTTTTAAAGGACCCCTAGTAAGAGATATTATTGCATCTCAAAATATTTCTTGGCTTCGTCACATACATCTATCAAATATTACCCTTAAATCGTTTAAATTTGAGGCAAATATTATCCCATCTGATATTTTCCAAATGGATGCAAAGTACATAAGAGACCACATCGTCAAAACTATCAGAAATCCTTTTTGGCGAGATGTAGTGGCGTCTTGGGGCCGATATATAGAAAATCATAAGAAAACACGAAAGGATGCTTATTCCCAATATATATGGTACAATGACAATGTGCAGATTGATGGGAAATATATATTTATGAACAAGTGGGATGATGCGGGAGTAAAAAATATCAATGATTTGGTAGATCATCAGGGCCGACTTCTTCCATACTTAGAATTTGAGAATAGATACAATGTTTCGTGTAATCGTTTAACCTTTTACAGGGTAAGAAATGCTATAAATGTTTATTTAAAATCTTTAGAAACTTATGATGTTACACCATTGGTAGCCCCAATTTTACCATTTAACATTCATGTACTTATGAAGAGTCCAAAGGGTTCAAAATTACGACTATGATGTGCTATTGAGTTCAACATTTCAGAGGACATCAGCCAATCAGCAATGGGAAAATGAAATAAAATATTAAACAGATTATGAATGGAAAAATATAAATGAAATACCCTTCCGATGTACTGATAGTGTTCAATTGCGTTGGCTTCAGTACAGAATCATTAATCAAATACTTCCAGTTGGTAAATACCTGTTTAAAGTGGGATATAAAGATTCTCCCTTGTGTACAAGTTTTGATAAAGTTATTGCTGAAAGTTATTTCTCATGTACTATGGAATTGTGAAAACGCTAACTCTCGCTGGGCCAATCTTGAAAGATGGCTGATTCATATCAATTTGACTCAAAACAAACGTTACGTTTCATAGCCTTGGGGGCGGTCAAGTGGCCTAGTGCTTAAAGCGTTCGCTCGACATTCTGAAGACCTGGGTTGGATTCCCGACATGGGTACAATGTGTGAAGCCCATTTCTGGTGTCCCCCGCCGTGATATTGCTGGAATATTGCTAAAAGCGGCGTTAAACCAAACTCACTCACTCACTCACTCATAGCCTTGATTGAGGAGTTGCCTCCCTTTGATATATTACTCTATTGAGTGGAACGATGAATTGCCGCGAAAGGAGATCACTGGCCAAAAGTTGACAAGTATCTGTAGGTAATTGTCTTTTGCCCTGTAAAGTTACACCACTGACTAAAATAGTCTCAATTTCCGTGTGATGCAGATATACATGAGGTGACACTTTATTTAATTGGATGTGGTATTATTCGTGGTAGCAGGGTTTCTGTCACTGGAACCCACTCACAATGTGGATAACCCGTGAAGATTCCGGGGTAGAATAGCAGGGTCTTCAGCAACCCATGCTTGCCGTAAAAGGCGACTAACGAGGATGGGGGGGGGGGGGGGGGGGGGGGTGTCAGGTAGCCTCGTGGTTAAAGAATTCGCTTTACTGGACTTCCTCACATGTTAATTTATGGGATAGGACATTTAGGCAAAAAGGCCTTGTGTGCCAGCTAATCTCTTTCTTTGTGCATGTGAATCCTAATTTCTTTCCGAATTAGCCAAATCAAAACAATGGAGTTTGGCCAAGACGTTTAACTTAAGATTCAGTTCATGATTTGTGTTGCACAGGGGACTGGTGGAGTGTGGCGTGGTGACAGTTGATTCTTGTTTAGCATTCATCAAACGCAATATATCGATGCAATATCTTTATTTACATCCCGAGTGCCACGTATAAGCCTCCACAGAGCTGCGTCCTTTACTTATGTGAGGCAGAAACACATGATCATCGGTTCAGATGCCTGGTTCACCATGATTATGTTTTTCGGTTCGTCTGCAGCATACGCATATCACTGGGTTCCAGAATAGTTATCCTGTAAAAGTTGCACCACTTCGGTCTTTCCTACAACATTAACCTGGCATGTGGGATATAACTGAAATACTGTTTAAAGCAACGTTCAACCATACCAACTCACTTACTCTACACTCGGAAATGATAAAAGCAAATGTATTCATATGTATAAAAAACAAACACTATTTGTCAGCAGGTGTTGAGAGTTGAACCTACCAGAAACACGCTACCTGAAACAGGCGATCGGTTTCAGTTGACTTGCAAATTAGATCACAGGTGTGCACATGTGTTCCAATAATTCAACACTCGACCTTTGCCTCATTACACTTCCACATAGATAAAATGTCATCTCATGTATTTGTCCTTGCAATAAGCATATCTAATACATAAGTCAATGTATGACGTTTTAAATATTTCCAGGATCAGGCTTGGCACCATCTGTTGTGTGTGTATGGCATATGTAGCCAACGTCTTCCCCTGCAAAGCTGCACTTGCTTTTTTTGAGTGTTCATTGATTCCCTTACATTGCTAAAGTACTGGTCTTAGCCTTTAGGCAAAAGTACTGTAAGTCCCCATGGTCCCCAGTATGGTGATCTCCCCTCAGTTGCTGACGATTTCTAGCCCATTTTTATATTGTGGTGTTCATTAATGCTTACTGCCTTTTAATATTCTCAACTAGTTTTAAATCAAGTCTGTGATATTCTAGTTATTCTACTATCCTTCGTTGACAGCTTTTTATTCAGTTTAAATATATGTATCATAAATGTATCATAAATGTATCATAAATGTAACTTCTCGTCACGATATGGCTGGAATATTGCCCATGTGACGTTAAATAATAAGTCACTCACTCACTCTTAGCCTGTGGTTGTGCTCTTCCGGTGTGTCACCCAATGTGAACATGTCATCTATGTCATTCTCAACACCTGGGAGATCCTGAATAACAATTGTTACATTTTACCACTTTCTAAATGGCATTGTGTATTCATAGCTTTTGGGCATGGGAGCCGTGCCAATTTACACTTGTCAGAGGGGTATATAAAAGTACGTCATCTGTACCAGTTGTCATTTTTGTGGAAGCCTTGGTGGCTGAGTGGTTTAAGTCCCTGACTTTTTGGGCTGGCAATTAGGTGCCTCATTCTGGGAGTGTAGGTTCGAATCATAAAAAGAACCAGAATCTGTACTTTACTAAGGAACTGTTCTCCTAGATATAACATTTATTACATCCTGAGGGTGCATCAATTTTGAGTATATTTTCTTCACTGATAGCCTGTTGTAATTTCCTCAATAGTTGGTAGCTGAAAGTGTTCGGGCTTTATGGCCTTATTTAGATGTTCAGGATCTAAACATATCCTCAACTGGTCAGAGTTTGGTTTCTTAACTATCACCAATGACCTGACCTAATCAGTAGGCTGGTCTACTTTCTCGATGACACCCTGACTAACCATAACTTCAAAAGAGGCCTTCAGGTTCTCTCTGAGTGCAGTTGGCACTCTTCGTGGAGGATCTATGACTGGTGTTCCTGTTGGATCTCTATCAATGAGACATGGCTCATCCAAACAACCTCAACCTGAGACGATGTCGGAGTATGTCTAAGTAATTTCTTCTTCATTCTTATCAGTCTGAGATCCTGTGAAGTTTTGAACTACAACAAACCCCAGATTGTCGGAGATTGTCGGTTTCATCCAGTAAAGCAGTTGTTGATAATCACCCTAAATATTATTCAAAATTAATTTGTTGAACCAGACGATTGTAACCACAGATCATGCAGTTGGTAAACATTTAAGAGGTTGGAAGATAGATATTAATTCCAACATGCATGTTAAACCTATCATATCAAGCAGGTATAATGAGGAGTTAGATGATTTAAAAAGTATAACATACAAGCTAACAGTAAAAATGTCATGAAGTAAAAATAACGTAGATGTCAGTGTAGACTGGTGTAGAACTAAAACTACTTACTGATTATGATATGCACTTTGTAATTGAGTGAGTGAGTGAGTGAGTTTGGTTTTACGCCGTTTTTAGCACTATTCCAGCAATATCACGGCGGGGGACACCAGAAATGGGCTTCACACGTTGTACCCATGTCGGGAATCGAACCGGGTCTTCGGCGTGACGAGCGAACGCTTTAACCACTAGGCTACCCGACCGCCCCTTGTAATTGAGAAGGGATTAAGAGGTGATATATCAATGACAGCAAAACTATATTCCAAGGACAATGATTATTTAGTAGAAGGATATGATTCAAGTACACCAACTCAACACATATTATATCTCGACGCCAACATTTTGTATGGATGAGCGATGAGCCAACCTTTATCTACAGGTGGCTTTCAATGGGTAGACAATCTTGATGCGAATAAAATGCCAGTCGATTCTGATAAAGAGCACATGCTAGGTGTTGACTTAGAAAGCTAGGATACCCAACAAATTTGGATTAACATAATAGTTATCAGCCAGCTCCTGAAAGATTAATTGTCAAATTAATTGGATGTCTGATTCCTCTTAACTTGATGGGAAAGTGTGTATGATGAAGGATGAGTGGGGCTTGAGCTCCTATTGCTGAGTATGTTGGATTGAGACCGAAGATGTATTCTATGAGCAAGTCTGATAAAGATGAGATAAGAAAAGCCGAAGCTGTTATGAAGAATGTAGGAAAAAATCATATAAAACATGAACAGTACATTCAACAGCAGAGCATTCACAAATGAGATGAATACTTTAAGAAGTGATAAGCACACGATATATGGATTAAGAATGAATAAAACATCATATCCCCCCTAGATACAAAGAGAAGGGTTGATAAGGGTGGTAAAACTACCTTTGCGTTCGGTTACTTAGGAAGGTAATACTGTATCCCTGGGAGCTTTAAACAACTCCTCTTGTACAAATCCTCTGCCTGGCCCATCTTTATGATAATATAAAAAAGGCTCATTTTCTTTCATATCAAATCGACCTATGTTATATAACTTAAGAGACCAAACCGGATCAGTTGCACGGCGTTGGCCTCTTAAGCTTACTCTATCTGGAAGTTTTTGCTCTTTACCTCTCTATGGTGCTAAAAGATTCAGAAGTCACAGATTTCATTTTAATAGCATCGGATGGTTTCTTTTCAATTAATCTTGTTACTTCATTATTTATGGCTGATCTGATGATCTGATTTCATTTCAATCATATACTGAGATCCAAAGAAGTATTCAGTTAAATCTTTCAAAAATAGCTTGGCTACGATGGGACTCTGTTTTTCACCATGCCCGACTGTAACATTTTTCTTTGTTAATAGTTTAGTTACTGATCCCATAAACTCGCATCCATGATCTACTTGAAATAACTTTTGCCATTTTAAGTGTCCACGTTTATGTATGCAGCTCAGTGCCACTGCAGTTGAATCTTTTGAGGTTAATGGCTCAACCTCTTTGTACCGACTGGCTACATGCACTACAGTTAAAGCGTATTTATACGTTTTGCATCTTACCTTATGTGAATGAAACAAGAAACAAGAAACTGGTGAACTTCTTTAGTTATGGAAATATCAAACTTTCCCCTCGGTATTTAACGCGGGGCTGGCAAGTATATTTGTCATATTTGCGCTTTTCATTAACCAATCCTTAGCAACATCTTTAGATACCTTAGATGCTGCAGCTAGTTTTTTTATTGCCACTTAACCCTTCCCATATCCTTGCGGGCTGTAGTAAATTGTATCCATTAAAAGTATTAATTAATATTGATGTTCCTTAAATACAACGAAAAATATCCGTTTAGACAAATGTAAAAAAAAGTGTATTACAATGGACAATTACAAGCCAACAAAAGAAAAACTTGAAAAAGCTGTCAAAGTATTAATTTTTCCGTGATAATATTATCAAATGGCGAGAATAACCACAAGGTGTATATCTTGTCAAGCCATCCAAATACCGTTATCATTTGTTTCTTTCCAATTGTGAAGAAGAGTATGCAGTTTGGTCTCTTTGTAAAATGAATGGAACACTTAGCAGAAATGTTTAATCTAGAGATGTCCGAAATAATGGTATGTGTATGAGTAAAATAATAGAGAATATTTCCATTACAAGGATGGCATCTTGACACATGACGATCCGATGAGCGTCTTCACATAATTAATACAACTAAAGACCTCAGGTAAAAGCATTTTCAGGAGCTTGACCTAGTCCAGGTGGGGTGAGGTAGTACCCCCATCGTATATACTACTGTCCTGGTTCGTCAACTAGTTACAATCACAACAAAATGTACAACTGCACTTTCATTACTTGATCAGATATCACTCAATATTCGTTTCAGTAAATGCTTCATAGATCAGGTTGTCTTAGCTAAACCTATTGTCACCTCCATTTTCAGTATCTGTTCCAAAAGAATATGAATACATAACGGTTTCTTAACACAAAATTGTAATACTGCACTTTGATCAAGGTCAGTTACGATTAATGTAGTCATAAGTACATTCGTCACTGATTAGGTTGTGCAAGCCAAAACGGATCCATTTCTACATTTATTTAAATTATGTTACTCAATTCTGATTATGGTAGTTATTAAATGCACAAGGTATGACAGAACATATTCTGTAAAGAGCTTCTATATATTTTGCAGATCAAGAACAATTCTACCACATTCTTCGTCGAGCAGATTATTCAGGTAAGTTGTGCTTTTTCTCCTGTTAGAGTTGGTGTTGCTTTTTGACAAATGAAACTATGACCAAAATCACTCAGATAAGACACAATGTATTCCAGTCGTATTCTACCTTTCAAACTCTTGTAGACATTAAATAAAAGTGTGAGTTTTGTTATTCCAGTCGCATTCTACCTTTCAAACTCCTGTAGACATTAAATATAAGTGTGAGTTTTGAGTGTGAGACATTTATAACAATAATCTACAGCTTCCTTTAATGGGGGTAGTATCTTATTATAAGTATGGTGTGATATGCTGATACTTTGTGTTAATTGTGTGCTGCTTGGTTCCATGGGCGCCATTTAGAAAGAGAAGGTAGCTGAGGCGTAGAGCCGACTTTCGATAATGTCAACCAGCCAACTTCCTTTTCACTGATTTACCTGTCTGAACTAGAAACAGCAGAGACCAGTGGAACAGCGCCATCTGTTTTATATTTAGATCTGTACATAACAATTTCGAGTGACAAAACACTCCCTTGAGAGAAAGTGTGACTAAGGGGGATGACTTCAACTTTCCAATAGTCCACTTTCCCTTTATGTCGAGCAATAGTCCTGCAGCTCAAGCCTTTTGTGGCTACATTTCACAACTTTTGAGGTTCAATCGAGCATGGCACTTTCAATAATGGTCAAATAGCCAACTTCCCTTTCACAAATTTTTCCACCTGAACTAGAAGTAACAGAGACCAGTGAAACACAGCGATCTGTTTCATATTTAGGTGAAACCCGTGAAGATCCGGGTTAGAATCGGCCTAAAGCAACCCTGTTTAACGTCACAGGCGACTATGCTTGTCGTAAGAGGCGACTAACGGGATCGGGTGGTCAGGCTCGTTGATGCAAGTGATCGTATCCCATTTCCAATAGTCAACTTTTGCTTTTTGTCAGCCTTTGCTGTCTACATTTCACAATTTTGGAGGTACAGTCGAGCAAGAGAGCAAAAGTTCTTTGAAAAAGGTTACAACATTCAAAGCGTTAGTAGAACTTACAAGTATGAGTGATTTTTTTCTGCCTATGCATGTGTTTATGACCAATGTTTATCATCACTATATGATAGTGATTAATAAACCTATCATCACTTCATGATAGTGATTAATAAACTAAACATCACTATATGATAGTGATTGATAAACTTATCATCACTATATGGTAGTGATTGATAAACTTAACATCACTATATGATAGTGATTGATAAACTTATCATCACTATATGATAGTGATTGATATACTTAACATCACTATATGATAGTGATTGATATACTTAACATCACTATATGATAGTGATTGATATACTTATCATCACTATATGATAGTGATTAATAAACTTAACATCACTATATGATAGTGATTAATAAGCACATGCTTCATGAAATTGTTCAGAATCGTACACTGGCGTTTAGCGGAGATTTCTTATGATTATGAAAATAGTTTGTGTCGCTTTTATTTGTATGGAGGTGGATCAGCGGGGTTTGATCAGCAGGACGAAAGAAATACCATCACATAACATGAATGAAAGGGTCCTTTTACAGTACAGTCTACACAACATGCCGGCGCCGATCGGACTACCCCTTGTACACAACGCTGATCTAATTGTGTCAGTGCCAGTTGGATTCTCACTGCATACGTACATTAGCGGCACATCATCACAATTGCTTTGTCAGCACAGAGCAGTAAGCACGTATGGAACATCCCCGAACGATGAGATGGAAATCCTTTTGTCCAGTCATTCAGTGAACAATGATACTTTTTCAATGCAAAATCATGACCAAAACAAATCAATTGATAAAAACGAAATTCTGAAGAGTTTCTGCAGGTGCTGATTATTTCTATTTCAGAATCAGTACCATGTCGAGACTCATCCTGCTGTTATCTTGTGCAGTGACTGGGCTTTTAGGTACGGTTTCAAATATATTTGCCTAAAATGCTGTTCCCTCTTATGTATGGACTCGCTTTGACGTTGTAAACGGTAAATGTTGATGAGCTGCACCAGACTATAATTACTGTAATCCAGTACTTCATGCCTATCTTCTTGTCTTTGCTGTATCTCTTTACCAGTCAGTCATTCTTTTTCCTCTGTACTTCCCTTGTCTCTTTCCTGTCTTCCGATCCCGTCTGTACTTCTCATCTTTCCTCTCTGTCTTCCGTTCCCGACTCTCGCTTCTCGTGTCTACTTCCAGTCTCTCTGTTCCCTCTATCCTCCCTGTCTCATCTTCCCATCTATACGTCTTTTCTCTAATTTCTCTCTGTCCCTCCTTTTATTCCTGTCTGACCTCTCGGCTCTGAGCTCATCATTCTCACCTTTCCTTTCGGCCTCTATTTCCCGTCTTTCTGCCCTCTCTATCCTTCCTCTTTCTCCTTCCTCTTTCTTCATCCCATCTGTGCTCCCTGTCTCACTGTCCCCACTATACTTCTTATCTGATTGCCGCCTCTCTGTCCCCTCTATCCTTCCTCATTCTTCATCCCGTCTGCGCTCCCTGTACCGCTGTCTCTTCTCTCCTTTCCCTCTCTCCTCCCCGTCTGTACTCCCTATCTCACTGTCCCCTCTATCCTTCCTGTCTCTCCACCCCGTCAGTTCTTCATGTCTCTTATTCCTGTCTCTCCGTGCCCTCTATCCTTCCTGTCTCACCATCCCGTCAGTTCTTCATGTCTCTTATTCCTGTCTCTCCGTGCCCTCTATCCTTCCTGTCTCACCATCCCGTCAGTTCTTCATGTCTCTTATTCCTGTCTCTCCGTGCCCTCTATCCTTCCTGTCTCACCATCCCGTCAGTTCTTCATGTCTCTTATTCCTGTCTCTCCGTCCCCTCTATCCTTCCTGTCTCACCATCCCGTCAGTTCTTCATGTCTCTTATTCCTGTCTCTCCGTGCCCTCTATCCTTCCTGTCTCACCATCCCGTCAGTTCTTCATGTCTCTTATTCCTGTCTCTCCGTCCCCTCTATCCTTCCTGTCTCACCATCCCGTCAGTTCTTCATGTCTCTTATTCCTGTCTCTCCGTGCCCTCTATCCTTCCTGTCTCACCATCCCGTCAGTTCTTCATGTCTCTTATTCCTGTCTCTCCGTGCCCTCTATCCTTCCTGTCTCACCATCCCGTCAGTTCTTCATGTCTCTTATTCCTGTCTCTCCGTGGCCTCTATCCTTCCTGTCTCACCATCCCGTCAGTTCTTCATGTCTCTTATTCCTGTCTCTCCGTGCCCTCTATCCTTCCTGTCTCTCCATCCCGTCAGTTCTTCATGTCTCTTATTCCTGTCTCTCCGTGCCCTCTATCCTTCCTGTCTCTGTTTCCTGTCTCGCTGTCCCCTCTGTCCTTCTTGTCTCTATTTCCTGTCTCGCTGTCCCCTCTGTCCTTCTTGTCTCTGTTTCCTGTCTTTCCCGACAGTCAGACTGTCATCCGACCTGTTCTTCCAGCCTCTTAGCCCGTCCCTCATTCCAGTTTATCCTTCACTCTAACCTCTCTATAAATCCTTCATTGGTACTGAAAAATGTTTAGAGCTCAAAGGCCATTGATACACCAATGACAATGGAAAACAATATGGAGACACCTATATTACATTTGTTAAACTTGAAATGCTTCTTATTTCATCGTTTACTTTCCACAGCCGCCTGTCCTGCCGGATATAGACCGATGACTCCCACCATGTGCTACAAAACAATAAACACCCCCACCAGTTCCAGCATTGACGTAGTTTGTATGTTGACTTTCGAGGACATTTCCAAACTTGACGCATCAGTAACAAACATGTGTCCATGCAATTTCCTATTTTGACTTGCCTTTGCATGTGTTTGTGACTGGTTCAATCAATATGGAAAGGGTTTTGTCGCTTTTATGAACAGGGTAGAATAGCTATTTTTGATAGGGGCGCTGGGATTACAGTCGCCCCAATTCGCTGTGCAGAGTTGTCTCCCTTAGGCATGCTATGGTCCTCGGTTCGAATCCCAATTGCGCTGATCTTGAGCATTGGTTCCGTCAGCACCAGACCCGTGAGTTTCACTTTGTTGTGAGCGTCTAAGACCATCATCACCTTGGGCCTTCCACCACTATGAAAGTGGTACTCCGTCATTTAGCTGACAGACGGTTCATTACAGCGTTAACCAAAACTAACTCAGTTACTATATTAAGGACACTATGAGCAAATAGATCATTTCACAAAGTATTGTCTCTGAAATATGCATATTTGTACGAATTTCTAATATCTTTACAAAAGTCACACAGAAATACAAAGTGGCAGCACGACACAACTTGCTTTGGATAACTTAATTCATTCCTGTGTTAAATTGTACATTTAGGCAGATTTTAGCCATCGAAATGTTTACTGATTTATGATAATAGTGTTGTCAGTTAGATCATGTATGTTCTGGCAATACTGGGGCTGTGGGGTAGCCCAGTGGTTAAAGCGTTCGCTCGTCACACGGAAGCCCCGGGTTCGATTCCCCACATGGGTACAATGTTTTAAGCCCATTTGTGGTGTCTCACCGCGACTGGCACGCACGATCATTGCTAGGTTCGTGGAGTGTCCAATAGACACAACTCTGCCTAGCGCCTTTGACAACTTTGGTGAAACCATGAACATGGTATAGTGTTGACAAACCAAGAAACATAATTGGGGCGAACTGGGAATCGAACCCACAATCATCGGTTTCTCCCGTGCCCAAGGGACGGAACTCCGCAAAGCGAATTGCGGCGCCTTAGACCCCTGGGCCACGTGTGCCCCATTCCGGGTTCCAAACAACCTATGATGGTCGTAATGGACGACATGATGGATGTATGGTTTGGTTATGCTCTGTAAGATGGATGATAGCGTTTTATAACATCCCGGCGGCGTTGAACGGTGCTGATAATATCAATCACTGGATTATCTTGTCCAAATTGTATAATTTACAGGTCGACGTCATACAGCATGAATAATGCTGAGTGCTGCGATAAAACAACAAGCAAAACCCAACACCAAGTAATGTTTTACGAAAGGTAGTTGACTGTTTCTAGGGCAATACTGTGTTAGCATTAACCTGTTAAGCTTATTCTCATTTCTTCGACTCCACCCCGCAGTGATCTGTCCTGATGGATACACGAAGACTGAGAATCCCAAGATGTGCTTCAAACTGAGTGATTTTGCGGATGCAAGAAGCTACCAATCTGCTGTGGATGCATGTCGGAAGACACGTGGCCGTCTCATCGATCTGGACACTCCAGAGAAGTATGGACTCATTGCTGGATATATGACTGCTTTGGGACCGAAAGGAGGAGACGCACGTAAGAGATTTTCCTTCTAACCTTACTGGGGAATAAACACACAAGGGCAAACAAATAAGTTCGTTGCTACATGAAACATATGTTGCTTTCGTTCATAGCTTATGGATGCACTTAACGATATTCCAGTTATTATCCACGAAGTGGAAGGGGGATATAGGAATGGGTGCCGTCCGTCCGTCCGGCCGTCCTTCCGTCCAGCCGTCCTTCCGTCCGTCATATTTCGTTTCCGGAGCAGATCTTGAAAACCGTACCATATTTCTTCACCAAACTTGGCACATAGATATGTCTAGTGGTGAACTGGTGCCTTTTGATAGTTTGGGATTTAAAAAAAATATATTTTTCGAGTTTCCATGGCAACGACTTTGATTTAGACTGAAAATGGCGGTAATCCTTGTTTCCGGAGCAGATCTTGAAAACCGTACCATATTTCTTCACCAAATTTGGCACATAGATAGATCTAGTGGTGAACTGGTGCCTTTTGATAGTTTTGGGATTTAAAAAAAATAAAACATTTTTTGTTTCCATGGCAACGACTTTGATTTAGACTGAAAATGGCGGTAGTCCTCGTTTCCGGAGCAGATCTTGAAAAACATACTATATTTCTTTACCAAACTTGGCACATAATGTCATCTCACAGTATTGAATACACTTCCTTTCTTGTTGGTAAGTTCTGCATTGCTTGAGTGTATGTTCCTCCAAAAGTGTCATGGACACAGTTGTTGCATTCACTGACTAACTTCATACAACAAACACAACTCATTACAAATACAACAGTGTAACTGATCTTAAACCTACTCAACTGTATAAACACTATATATTCTTGTCAACCATACTCTGTACTTCACTTGCTTGATAATGATGTTAGAACCTACACCGAAACCATCGCTCCTAATTGTAATAAAGAAGTTGTTCGTCCATATGTCTCATCCTTACTCATTACAAATTCAGTAACATATTCTATCATAAACTGCAGATGGAAAAACATCACCAGTAATAACTTTTTTTAGTGCTGCAATTAGGCCATTTACAAAAAGGCCAAGTGAACATAGTTCACAGGAGCTAATGCATTGCACACACCCGACATTTCATATTGGCGGGGATGTGAGTATTTCATGCTTGTTCAATAATGGTCTTCCAATGTAAAGATATGATCGCTGATGCTTGACGGTGGCGTAAATGTGCTCTCTGGCAATGTCAGTAAAAGCCATCGGGTGTCAACCGGACTACCATTACACATTTATCAGCCGATTGCTGAGAAGCCTTGGTCAAACAAATGCGAAGGACCTTTCACGGTCAGAACGCCCTTCCGTGACGCCGCGGCGTGAAGGCATGGAAATGCATCGAATAGTACAACCATTTTCAGCAAATGTCGTAGGCACTTCTTTCAACTCTTCGTAAAATGACACATTTTTAAGTGGACTAACTGACATCCTGCCATTCAACTCTTGCCATGAAAAACATTTTACTTTTATCTAACTCTTGCATTTTACTTTTTCAGAAACAAACAGTGTATACCGTGTGTGGACTGGTCTGAAACGAAGCTCAAAAACTGGGTTTAAATGGAACACGGGATCCACAAAGGTTCCCGCTTGGGGGAAGGGGGAGCCAGACAACGGCCGCGGTGAAGACTGTGGTCAGCTGGACAGCTGGGGGCTCAGTGACCTCTACTGCCACCTTCGACGCCGTTACATCTGTGAGATTCCCTTGTAACAGCCACCATAACAACTTACTACATGTGTACATGTATCATCAATGAGAAACCTTTATGAATAAACGCTGAATCAACTGTTGCATTAATAAAATATATGCGTTCCTTGAACTATTTACAAAGAGCTGGATGTGGGAGAGGTCCACATGCATTTTACAGACACACATGTGTGTTTGATGCTATTAATATAGTGAGTGAGTGAGTGATTGAGTGAGTATGGTTTTACACCGCTTTTAACAATATTCCAGCAATATCCCAGCGGGGGACAACAGAAATGGGCTTCACACGGTGACCCGGGTCTTCAGGTGACGAGCCAACACTTTTACCACGAGGCTACTCCCTCGCCCCACTCCTATATTGGTACCATTTGAAAAATAGGGCGTTAACCTCAAAGTGGGCAGAACTATTTCTATGCTCGCAATTTTATGGTTTAAAATGATAAAACCTCGAAATTGAACATCAAAGCAACCCACAAACCTCGTAATTTTGACGTCGACATCGACACACACCCCCCCCCCCTCCCCCTCCCTCAGATAGAAGATCAATAATTGCGTGCAACAACCTCATAAGTGACTTCAATCGGAGCCCCATGTTAACAAACGTATAGGCTTTATTATTAACTTTAGTAAATAAACATTACATTTACCTCACGGAAGCATTTAATAGAAGCCCCCTAAACCCGCAGTTATTCTAGCTAGGTGACAAAAAATGGCATCTGAAAAGTTAGAAACCATTGCAACTGATTGACAGTGTGTGCACCCCTTACAAACATGGCGGAAGTTGTCCGGTATCCTGCATTCTTGCCGTGATATACCCCAACCATTCATTGCACCTCTGATAAACTGCGTGATTTCAAAATCACTTCTCTCAGAAATCCTAAATTTAGCAAGGACGGTTAACATGAGATCCCATACCCGTGCTTGTTGATCTGTGTGTGGTTTAGAGTAATTTCCCGAATTATAAAAACCTCATGGATTTTGCCCAAAATATGGCCGAAGTATTACGTTGTTTCATTTTGTGTTGGATATCCGACTACCTTACGTTAAAAAAAGTCCGGCTGTCTCTAAACAAACGTTGTTGTTGGTTTGTTGTTTAACGCCGCACTCAGCAATATTCCAGCTATATGACGGCGGGCTGTAAATAATGGAGTCTGGACCAGACAATCCAGTGATTGATATCATGAGCATCGATCTCTGCAATTGGGATACGATGACATGCATCATCCAAGTCAGCGAGCCTGACTACCCGATCCCGTTGATCGCCTCATACGACAAGCATAATCGCCTGTTACGGCAAACATGGGTTTCTGAAGATCTATTCTCTGTTGATCTGTTCGTCGTTGGGACATAAAAATATTTAACGACATCCGACTTCAGAATATTTTGTGTCCAGCGATCTGCATGAATCACGTGGGAGGCCCTGCGCTATCGGGACAATTTTTGGAAAAGGAATTTCCTCGCGCTGTGATTTGTGAGACGCTTCGATGACTGTGTGTTCGCAACAGCGCACATTACTTTCATGAGACACTTTCACCGATTGGCTGACGATGGAACCACGTGACTTTATCAGCGCACTGAATTGAATTTGTCATAATGTTTGTGGCAGTGTGAAAGGGGTCATTCATAACAAATAATCAGAGGACGTAGGGACTTGTACACGTGTTGAGTTGAAGATCTATAAAGGTATATTTAAAAATGTCTGTACATCTTGTAACCTGAATGTGTATCATTTATGCTTGTGTGTAAACTCTATCTTCAATTTAGAAACAAGTATATTCCAAAGAAGTTTACATCTTAGCCAAATATCAATTTGTTTTGCATACTCATGTCAACCTCAAATAATACTTTATTACAAACTATTGCATTGTACATACAGCATGCATTGTCAGTTAGAAGAAACACGCATACCTTGTAAATACGTTGAACTATGGGCCTATGGCCTTTTAGTTTGCAATGAATACACAATTGGAGGATACTGTTGACACTTGTTCAGACTTTCAAGATTGGCCCACATGTTCAGGTTTACATCCCTCACATCGCCGGGTCGTGTTTCGGATTGTTTCTTAATGTAACTTAAGTATTCTAGACCATTTGGTGTTGTAGTTGTTTGTTGTTTAATGCCGCACCCAGCAATATCCCAGCTATATGACCGCGGTCTGTAAATAAACGAGTCTGGACCGGACAATCCAGTGATTGACATCATGAGCATCGATCTACGCAATTGGGATACGATGACATGCATCAACCAAGTCAGCGAGCCTGACCAACCGATCCCGTTACTCACTCACTCTGTTAAACAGAAAAGAAACATCATCCGTCTTGGGGCCACGGCCTAACCGTCACAGGTATCACAAGTTTTTAACCGGTAGTTTTCGCGAGTACTACCCGTGTGCCTCGATCACCCAGTATTGTGCGCGGTCAGAGAAACGGTCAGTGTGATGTAGCCTCTGATTTGTCAATGGTGGCAGGCGCTTATCGCGCAAAGAGTTGATACAAAGAGTTTTCCGTTTTGGAAATAGCCACGTTTGTTATCAGCTTGAAGCCCCTGTGGGGCAGCTCTTTGTCGCTTGGAACGATCACTGGACACAACAATACCAACCTTTTGATAGTCCTTGCGGTGGTTCAAAACGTTTAGCTTGTCGTCCTCGTGGTCGAAGCACAGTAATAAAGGTCTAGGCCACTGACCTCTGACCTAACGTAAATGATCTCTCAATATCACGAAGACACAAGACCTAATCTCCTTCCTTCTCCTAATCTCCATCCAAGTCCACAATCACCTTCCAACGTTCCATAAACGTATCGCCGTCATTTTCAGGTACGCCGTCTGGAGTCCAGTCTGGACCAGATTGACCAGATCAATCCAGTGATTGACATTATCGATCCATGCAGTTGGGATACGATGACATGCATCAACCAAGTCAGGGAGCTTGACCACCCGATCCCGTTAGTCGCCTCTTACGACAAGCATAGTCGCTTTTTAAGGCAAGCATGGGTTGCTGAAGACCTATCCTACCCCGGATCTTCACGGGTCCCATTTATTTATTTCTATTTCAGTTGGCTTCAACTTACTTTCTACTGTTTCAGTTAAACCGTACTCATCATATGATCCACTAAGGTAGACTCTAATGACACATATGACTTGTAGCTACTGAGGTAGAAGCTTATGACACATATGACTCGTGGCTACTAAGGTAGAAGCTAATGACACATATGACTCGTGGCTACTAAGGTAGAAGTTAATGACACTTATGACTCGTGGCTACTAAGGTAGACTCTAATGACACATATGACTCGTGGCCACTAAGGTAGACGCTACTCACGTGCAGGACTCGTGGCCACTAAGGTAGACGCTACTCACGTGCAGGACTCGTGCCCACTAAGGTAGACGCTACTCACGTGCAGGACTCGTGGCCACCAAGGTAGACGCTACTCACGTGCAGGACTCGTGGCCACCAAGGTAGACGCTACTCACGTGCAGGAATCGTGGCCACCAAGGTAGACGCTACTCACGTGCAGGACTCGTGGCCACTAAGGTAGACGCTACTCACGTGCAGGACTCGTGGCCACTAAGGTAGACGCTACTCACGTGCAGGACTCGTGGCCACTAAGGTAGACGCTACTCACGTGCAGGACTCGTGCCCACTAAGGTAGACGCTACTCACGTGCAGGACTCGTGGCCACCAAGGTAGACGCTACTCACGTGCAGGACTCGTTGCCACTAAGGTAGACGCTACTCACGTGCAGGACTCGTGGCCACTAAGGTAGACGCTACTCACGTGCAGGACTCGTGTCCACTAAGGTAGACGCTACTCACGTGCAGGACTCGTGGCCACCAAGGTAGACGCTACTCACGTGCAGGACTCGTGGCCACCAAGGTAGACGCTACTCACGTGCAGGACTCGTGGCCACCAAGGTAGACGCTACTCACGTGCAGGACTCGTGGCCACTAAGGTAGACGCTACTCACGTGCAGGACTCGTGGCCACTAAGGTAGACGCTACTCACGTGCAGGACTCGTGGCCACCAAGGTAGACGCTACTCACGTGCAGGACTCGTGGCCACCAAGGTAGACGCTACTCACGTGCAGGACTCGTGGCCACTAAGGTAGACGCTACTCACGTGCAGGACTCGTGGCCACTAAGGTAGACGCTACTCACGTGCAGGACTCGTGGCCACTAAGGTAGACGCTACTCACGTGCAGGACTCGTGCCCACTAAGGTAGACGCTACTCACGTGCAGGACTCGTGCCCACTAAGGTAGACGCTACTCACGTGCAGGACTCGTGGCCACTAAGGTAGACGCTACTCACGTGCAGGACTCGTGGCCACCAAGGTAGACGCTACTCACGTGCAGGACTCGTGGCCACTAAGGTAGACGCTACTCACGTGCAGGACTCGTGGCCACCAAGGTAGACGCAACTCATGTGCAGGACTCGTGGCCACCACGGTAGACGCTACTCACGTGCAGGACTCGTGGTTACTAAGGTACAAGCTATGCCCACACTTATATGAGTACCGCGTGTCTACGTTACTAACAACGTACAGGCAATTGATACAGGTGGTAGCTATGACGTATACACCACCAGTGACCCGCCGGTACTACTGCTGATTCTTTCCCCAAGTCAAATGTTGATCGTGTAACTATTATTGGGTGTTGTCAGCTTTATGAATATAACTGTTTATAAATATCATTCATTATTGATTTGTTGAGTCGTGAAACGCCGATATTTTTCTTCGACAGAACACTCCCTGTATAAGTCATGTCTCGAAGAAACTAATCTGATAAGTTGATAGCGCTATTGTTAATGAGTGTACAATCATATCGCACTCGTAGATATTGACACGTGGGCCTGTCAATCACATCACAGAAGAAGGCGCAGTTGAACAATCGGGGGCATGTCAAAGCGCAACATGTTTATGAAGCGAGTTTTGGGGTGTTTGTTTTGTTTGTTTTTTTGTTTAACGCTGCACTCAGCAATATCACAGCTATATGACGGAGGTCTGTAAATAATCGAGTCTGGATCAGACAATCCAGTGACTGATATCATGAGCATCGATACATACTATTGGGATACGATGACGTGCATCCACCAAGTCAGCGAGCCTGACCACGCGATCCCGTTGGTCGGCCCTTACGACAAGCATAGTCGCCTTTTACGGCAAGCATGGATTGCTAAAGACCTATTCTACCCTAGAATATGAGTGAGTTAATATGTAATGTCACATCGGCAATATTTCAGCCTTCCGCGATAGAATTACCTTGAAATCTTACCCGAATTGTGATGACAGTTAAGGAAACGCCTTTATTTGCCTTAAATTCTACCAGCCATTGGGATGACTTTAAAATCAAACAAACTGACACGGGCTAGCAGGCTAGAAGGAATTTCTATGCCTGCCTTTCTCAGTCTTGTTTCTCAACTTCACAAGTACGTCGTTACGGCTATTTCAGTGAAAAATATATTTGTAGAAAAACATTTCACGTCGCGGAAATATTTCATTACTTTGTCCAATAAATATCGTTTGGCTCAAATTCAGAGTTTTGATCATATGAAATTGAACACAATCTAATTTTAACAACTAACATGTTAAAATAAAATTGCGTTGATCAATTAATCGTTGTGAAACGAGAGTGGTATTTCTTAATGATAATTGGGGCGGTCGAGTAGCCTAGTGGTTAAAGCGTTCGCTCGTCACGCCGAAGACCCGGGTTCGATTCCCGACATGGGTACAATGTGTGAAGCCCATTTCTTGTGTCCCCCGCCGTGATATTGCTGGAATATTGCTAAAAGCGGCGTAAAACCATACTCACTCACTCACTTAATGATAATTAGCGAAGCTGTCGCCTTCGTGGATAATATTTGCCATAGCCTTGTGTATACGGCCCCCGAAAATACATATCCTTGGGACTCGGTAACGACTATCTAACAGAGTAGACTGAGAAATGTCGGACACAAATATCTAACTATGCGTGAGGGTGGGTGTTTGATTACACGGGACGCGATACATGTGGGATAGCGTCACGTTTACTGATGAATATATAGTATGTGGATCAGCACTACAGTCAGGTCAGATCGGTGACGGAGCCTGATAAAACGGATTGTGTTGTATCAGTGCATGAGTGAGTGGGTTTACACAGCTTGTAGCCTTACCACAGCAAAATAACGGCGGGCGAACCAAGAACTGACACATCGCATCCATGGGGAGAATGGAACGAATGGCAAACGAACGCTTTAACCACCATAGGTAGCTGCGGTCACCGTATCGTATCTCTATGCTCCCCTACCAACCACCCCAATTTTTTTAAAAATAAGTAAAATTAATAATGATGATAAAAAATAACAAATAAATAAATTGAAATGAAATAAAAAAATATTATTATAAATAATTAAATAAATAAATAAATAAATAAATAAATAAATAAATAAATAAATAAATAAATAAATAAATAAATTGAAATGTAATGAAATGAAATAAATAGAAAAAAAATAAAATAAAATTTTAAAAACAAATAGATAAATTGAAAAAAACCATTTGGACTCGCAAGCTATACAGAGCTATACGTGCTGCTCCAAAGTGTTTGATCATAGATCCCCGATCTAAATCTGCATCACACTTTATATGCTGAAGCAAAGTCCATGCGTCGTGATCTGGTTAACGACAAATGCAACATGATTCACTTCCTTAAACACTTGCCTTCAAATACGACTACTAATATTTTACATTGAGCAAACAGTATATTAACTTATCCAGTTGCAAACCGGACTGGTAAACAGTATTGCGGTCAGCGTTTGCGGCCAAATGTCAGTACCCTCTTGATGATTTACAGCTCGATAAGTACACATAGAAAGTTGCATGATCGAAAAGATAAGTGCACATATTTGAAGGCAGGTGTTTTAGGAAGCGAATCGTGTTGCAATTTTCTTGAGATTTCGGTCCATGTTTGTTATGGCAGAGTTTTTTTTATTAAGACGATTTGTCTTGAATCCGGAAAATATTAGGAAAACACCATAGGAACCGCTCTGTGTACTGAGTCAATATCAAATGGTTTATAGGGAGCAGCGCAAAGATACGGTTGCCCCAGGTTACCACTTGGCTACGGGACCGTGCTTTGTTAGCACGAAGGCAATTTAATGGGAGACTAAACCCAGGCAAATTGTCAGGTCCAACAAGTTTGATTCGAATTGTTCTTTTGTTATTCTAACTTTGGTTATTTACTAACACAGCGTGTGCTTGTTTTTCAATCTACAAATGATCCCTTTCATTACAAAGATAGGTTACCCGTGAAGAACAGGGTAGAATACAGGTCTTCAGCAACCCAAAGCAAGGCCGGTGGGAGACCCGTGAAGATTCCGGGGTAGAATAGGACTTCAGCAACCCATGCTTGTCGTAAAAGGCGACTATGCTTGTCGGAAGAGGCGACTAACGGGATCGGGTGGTCAGGCTCGCTGACCTGGTTGATGCATGTCATCGTATCCCAGTTGCATGGATCGAAGTTCATGTTGTCAATCAGACTCGATTATTTACAGACCGCCGTCATATAGCTAGAATATTGCTGATTGCGGCGTTACACAACAAACAAACAAACAGAGACAGGGTTGGTAGGGTTGTGTGTTTGTCTTGCCTGTAATGTTTGTTTGAGGTTGAATACACTGCCGGGCAAAAGAAAGTATACACTTGCACATTGGATTTGACAAAAAAAATTACAAACGTTATCCAAACAGAAATTCTAGAAAAATGTTTTTCTAGCTTCATATAATAAACACGAGTCAAATGAAAATAGCATATATCAGTAAGTAAGGCAAATTGACCTAATCTAACCTATCCCAACTGACACTGTGATTACATATATGAAACCATCACCTCCTATAATGTCTTTATGAAAATCACCAGCTTTCTTTTTCGCCTCGAAAACTATTACATATCCATCAATAGGCCCCAGATCACGGGTTGCAGCGTGTGAAACAATGACACGATTACCTTTACCTGATGGTACCAAGGATGCTTTTTGTCCATCTGCCGATAGCCACATAAAGTCAGTAGAATTATTCTTATTCACCCAGGTTTCATATGGTAAAATCATCTGGAAGCCAGCGATAGTTCTCGTATGTTAGGTGTGGAGATAATGTGACCTCATAGACAGACGGCGTATGTTTCCCCGAAAACTGCTCGACCATCACCACGCGCAGTGTATCGATATCCCCTCTCGTGGAGAGCAATACTTAGTGCATCCGGGAAACATTAATTGTATCTTTAATATCCTCCCAAATTATACAACAAGTCAGGGTTACCTTCTGCTCACAAAGCTTGTACACTATACGCCTGATCACCCTGTATCAAAGCTGTTTAATATCCTTTTACGTCCCGGTTTTGTTTTTGAGACCACCCCTATACCTGTTTTGTTTTATTTATTAGACCATAGACTTGATTGTTTGAATTGAATGGATATCCGTGTCCTTATATGGGTAATATAATCTTTTATTCCCCACGCGATGAAGGGACAGATGGAGAGATGCTTCATCCGCATGACACGTGTCATGCATTGTTGACCTAGTTTTACCTGCTTTGATTGCACAACTAACTCCCAATTCGACTCCGTGACTAACGGATCAAGCACGCATCTGAACAAAGCTAAATGCAGCGTACGTCTTAATAGAGCAGATGGGCACCAGTTTCCACAAACGAAAAGAGTAGACGAATATGGATCCTGATACGCCTAAGGGACACAACCCTGGAAGCAAATATCAGCAACTTACAACACTGGTCCCAAACCAGGTGAATATGATTGAGACCCGTGAAGATCCGGGGAAGAATAGGACTTCAGCAACCCATGCTTGCCGTAAAAGACGACTATGCTTGTCGCAAGAGGCGACTAACGGATCGGGTGGTCAGGCCCGCTGACTTGACGATGCATGACATCGTATCCCAATTGCGTGGATCGATGCTCGTGATGTTAATCACTGGATTGTCTGGTTCAAACTCGATTATTTACAGATCGCCCTCATTTAGCTGGAATATTGTTGAGTCCAGCGTTAAACAACAACAAAAACAAACCGAATATGATTGATACCAGTATTATGTCAACAGTTTGTTTAGAGTAGAGCAAACTCTACAGCGGCATTGTGCGTGTAACATACGCCTCTCAGAGTAACCTGCACTTCTGGGCTTTCCCATGACCTATTATATCAGCTGACACGGCGGCCGGCTGCTACTATGAGTCCTTGTAGGAGATCGCGAGAAACATTGACACAAAGTATCCACCAATATCCCTGGCTCCCCGGAAAGAGGATCTTCGATCACGTGACCTTCATATGCTGCTGCCACTTACCGGCGACGGATCCACATCTCTGCGAGGTACTTGTGCCATTGACAATCCGTGGATTTAGGGCGAGGTGTTCGAACGGTGTATCACCCAATATTGGGTATTGCACTTTAGAGACTGCATGTGTAAAGCAGATTCTTTGATAATTAGCCTTGTTCGCAATGAATCACTTTATAATGATTGCCCTTGAATCAGTAAGTACTTGGGCGTCAACATTCACCCACAGCAAGTTCGTAGACAAACATGTTATAAGTGTTGTAACATTTTAGTAGTATTAGTGGTAGTAGTAACAGTAGTAGTGGTAGTAGTAGTAGCAGGGGTGGTAGTAAAGGTAGTAGTAGTGATGGTGGTAGTGGTAGTAATAGTTGTAGTAATAGTAGTAGTGGTAGTAATAGTTGTAGTAGTAGTAGTAGTAGTGGTAGTAGTAGTAGTGGTAGTAATAGTTGTAGTAGTAGTAGTAGTAGTGGTAGCAGGAGTAGCAGTAGTTGTGTTAGTGGTGCTACTGTGGTAGCAGTAGTAGTAGTAGTAGAAGTAGTAGTAGTAGTAGTAGTAGTAGTAGAAGTAGTAGTAGTAGTAGTAGTAGTAGTAGAAGCTGTGGTAGTAGTCGTAGTGGCGGTGGTAGTAGTAGTAGTAGTAGTAGTAGTAGTCGCAACACTCGGTTCCAGTGATAGCAAGGAAGACTCTCTGTGATCATCCCAGGTTAGAATATATCCCCAACAACCTCCCATGCTTGTCATAGGAGGCAGACTAATGTATAGGAGCTTGGACAGACCCGGGAAACGTGGCATTGTACAACGCGGGACGTTGCCCTCAATATCAATCACTGATTTGTCTGGTCCAAAGTCGACTTTTACAGGCCGCCGTCACATAGCTTGAATATTGCTGAGTGTGGCGTTCACCAAGAAGTCACACAGAGACAAGGCAGAAGGCAAGTTGGACGCCACATCGTCCATCATTGTTACAGCGCCAGCACGTGCCCTGGCCCTTGCTGTGTTGGAAATGCGGCGTTATGCTAAATCTAGTACAGTTTCATAAGGAAGTGATGTTCCCACAATTGCATCCGACTGATTTAATTGTCACGCCGCGCACTGACGCATTTCCTCCAGGATTACCCTTCAACCTAGAGCCGGGCTTCCAACCGGAGCTCTGTCCTTGGGAATCGAATAAAAGCACTCAGATATATGCCGAGTTGGGGCGCGTAACACATTGTTAGGACACAGTGACATGGATATACGCGCAAAATGCGCTGATTATTCTGGCAAACCTTTCAGTAAATACATATAGATTTGCATGGACAGGCTACCACTATGTACAATAGACTCACACGCCTGCATGATTCTACTGGACCAACCCACTAAGTTTAATTTGTTTGACAGGCATTACTTAGAAGTTGACGGATGACAAAGTAGACACAATTTATGGATAACAACTTCTTTAATAATACTGTAAAGGCAACGTTTCGGTATAGATCCTTATACCGTTGTCACCCAAGACTTGAACTTGTTATCCATAAATTGTGTCTACTTTGCCACTAAGTTTACAGTAAAAATTAAAGAAAGGATTCCCAGACGATCCACTAATCGGGTCCCACTGTTGGTTCGGGCAGAAAGATGAACTTTTTTGTTCGCGCCTTTTTGTTTTATAAAGAGTCCGGTCATGCTAGACTTAGTCGTCCGTGCTTATACAGACGACTAAAACTTTGACACGCACCACACAGTTGGCATAGGTGCTTGACCAGCACGTGCACACCGTGAACTAACATTTTAAGTTACCGGTAACTCAGCGGGTGTGATTGTGGTTTCTGGAGAGGAACTCTAATGTCGGTTTATAGTGTTTTCCCACTGAGCTAACATATCGCAGTTAAACACTACTCAGAGCCGACCAGTTCTTATTCTATCCCCTTAATGTCGAGCGCCAGGCTGGGTAACAACAAGTACCATATTTTAACGTTTTTTGGTATGACGAGGCTAGGGAATCGAACCACCGACCTTCCGCTCTCCGGGCAGACTCAAGTAGGAGGTACTGGGGACCGTTTCTGATCACCGGGGTTATTCATAATGGGTTCCTCACTCTCAACTGTAAACGCTTAGGTAATTGTTATTGAACACTTTCCGTAATAGACCCGTGAAGATCCTGGGGTAGAAAAGGTCTTCAGCAACCCATGCTTGTCGTAAAAGGCGACTATACTTGTCGGAAGAGGCAACCAATGGGGTCGGGTGGTCAGCCTCGCTCACCTGGTTGATGTTTGTCATCATATCTCATTTGCGTGGATCGATGCTCATGATGTCAGTCATTGGATTGTCTGGTCCAGACTCGATTATTTACAGAATGCCGTCATATAGCTGGAATATTGCTGATTGCGGCGTTGAACAACAAACAAACAAACAAACAGTGTAACGAAGGGAGATTGTTGTTTGTGACAGCTGTCGTCACAGCGAAACAATACATGACAGTAGCGCACAAAGGGCAAGGTGAGGTGAAATTGGGTTTAACGTCGCGTCCAAGATTATTGCACTTATATAGCGACATGCATGCGCGTGTATATGTGTGTGTGGCTGCTTGTACTAGTCCGGACTGATGCCGATTTATAGTGCTAGCTCACTGAGATACCATGCCGCAGTTTAACATGAATACCCCACTCAGACACAGTATACTGACTCCGAGCCGACCAGTCCTTGTTTTAGCTCCTTAATGCCGAGCGCCAGACAGGGTAACAACAAGTACAATCTTTTAACGTCTTTTTGTATGACGCGGCCCGGGATCGAACCCTGGACCTTCCGCTCTCCGGGCGGACGCTCTACCACAAGACCACGGAGGCGGTCGCACAAAGGGCAAGCAATAGGCATGCATGATTAGGCTGGGGAACAAACGAGCTCAACAAAATTAATTAGTTCGATTTCAAGGTTATGAAATTCATGTAGGCAAATCGGTGATGTGATGGTCGACTCAAGAGAAGTTAGTTAACGTGATACGGTATTGAGGCCAGTAGCGGTACCCTGTGCGTTTAGGACTCGTCGTTAATTCCAACAGCATAACATCCGCCCACACCCCGCACGTATGTCAATGGATTTAATGAGGCATGGAAATATCCGTGCACTGACCGTAACTCCATTGAACATCTATTGCAGGATGAACGTGGACGTCGTCGTCCTCATCAGTTGGACGAACCCTCGGCTTCAGATCCCAAGGGCTACCAATTATCCTCATCCAAGTATGCCCAGGCTATGATGGCCAGGGGCGGTGGGGTAGTCTAGTGGTAAAACCGTTCGCTCGTCAGGCCTAAAACCTGGGTTCGATTCCGCACATGCGTGGGTACAATATGTGAAGCCCATCGCTGGTGTGCCCTGCTGTGATATTACTGGAATATTGCAAAAGGCGGCGTAAAACCATACTCACTCACTGACTCACTGTCAAGCATATATTTTGAGTAGACTTTGCAATAGCAATGGATTCTCACTGTAAAACAGAAAATCTATTTTCCCGTGTAAGTGCATCTCATTTTGAAATATCTGTAAGAGATGGGCCCGTATCACAAATTTTGAATATATGTCTGAGGTACGTAGCCTAGGCGTTCGAGAAACCTATGATCCTGGGACACGAGTGGTCCTGCAGTCTGAGGTATATACGTAGCCTAGACTTTCGAGAAACCTATGATCCTGGGACACGAGTGGTCCTGCAGTCTGAGGTATATACGTAGCCTAGGCGTTCGAGAAACCTATGATCCTGGGACACGAGTGGTCCTGTAGTCTGAGGTACGTAACCTAGGCTTTCGAGAAACCTATGATCCTGGGACACGGGTGGTCCTGTAGTCTGAGGTATATACGTAGCCTAGACTTTCGAGAAACCTATATTCCTGGGACACGGGTGGTCCTGTAGTCTGAGGTATATACGTAGCCTAGGCGTTCGAGAAACCTATGATCCAGAGTTCGAATCCCAGATTAACCCCGATAATGTATCTTGGTTTGTCAGCATCATATTGTGTTCAGGTTACAGGAAAGTAGTGAACTTCGATCGGGCTTACCTCCCCAACACGTGATATAAATAAATTTCTATTCAAAGCGGCATTAAATCCAACTCTCTCATAAACACCTGTCCCTACAGAGCGGACATGGATCAAATCGGGGACTATAGCAACACTTGTTTATCATCCGTAATTCTGGGGCTGGATGTTATGATCAAGCTACAGTTTGGGTTTATTTTCAGCAGTCAATACGTAGTCGGTGTTTAATTTTTTCCGAAAATGCAGTTTATAAGAGAGTGACATTAATGACGTAAAACCAAATTAGGCTAGCTTCAACTTCTCTTCAACACTGGTGTTATGTAGTCTGATGGTATATGTGATATCTATATTAACTTCTTAAGCTAGTATATACCTGATGTAAACACCTATGTATGTTACATGTATGTTAACAAAAACTTGGCAATGGCATTATCAGTTTATATATGTATGTATGCATGTATATAGTAGTATATATATTGAAGAAGTATCAGGAATATATATGTATATGCAGATTCATATTTTTGTCTACGATAGCAAATTTGAGTTAAATGCTCTTTATATCAAAACGCTACAATGTTCTAGACTCCGTAGACTGCATGAACTGTACTTAACAGATGTTACGCGAAGGTGGACGGACATATTGTTTGCCAGGTGATTGAAAGAGACTGTGAATACCGCCGACACGGAATTCCATCGTTTCTGATTGGTCCATTTGCACCGGAAGTCACTTTACATGTGATGTATGACGTCACACGGAATCCCTGGGTTTCACAAGTGACCAGAGAGTCAAGCCTACATCGGTATCTTCCTACCAGCTTTTGTCTTTTTATGTCTCTCTCCAAGTTCCCAGATGTGAATTATGGCTGGTGTATTCGACTTAGAACTCCATGAAGGCGTCGGCGATGATGAGGAAATCTCCGAAGATGAGTTTTTCGCGGCTGATGAAAATTTTCAGGTGGGCCAAATTTAGACGTAGGCTTATTGGTGGAACGGAAGACCCGCTAGAAACTGTCTGACTCAATGACTGGTTGCGCGGTCTAATCTAGAAACTACTTCGACTGATGTATACATTACCTTTTAGCCTTTGTGTGTGTTAATTTGTTTCCTGAACATCACTTTGTGTATCTTTGTGTCCGGTACTTTCTATCACGCAGCAGATTTAGGCCATATTTCACCATGTTCACTGTTGGTTCATTCGTTGGCGTGGCCAGATGAAATGTCAAATCTGGCATATATTAATCCAAGATCACAACTTAAGGAGTGTAATTGAACACAGATCGACTTTTTTCTGTAATTTATCATAATACGTGTCTTAAAAGGATCTGGTTTCTACATTCACTCCCTCCCATTTAATCTAATACTTCTGCCACTTGTTAAAAAAACAACTATGATGACTTGTAAACATATTTTGCTGAATTCACACTTTGTGCTTGATCATCTTGTATTGAAACTCAGTCACAGCAACCATACAGTAACATTCTGCTTGTTCCACCATTATGACTATGATAATTAGTTACTGTTAAAATATTAATAAATTGGAAATAATATCTCCACTTTTTTTTTATTAAGGGTGGTTGTAAATCTAAGTTCATCTTTCTTACAGAAATTGTGATGTTAGTTGAATTGTATTTGTTATATTAAATCTAGAGACATGTTGTGTGATTTAACAAATGCTTAAGAAGACCCCCAATGGCAAAATCCACCTATCTCATCAACTTTAACCTCAGATCATATATCCTGCCAGCTGCCTACTGATCGTCATGTTTTGATACCATCAGGATGGTATCGGGGCTGGTACAGTGAGCTTGGGAGCCCTGGGTCAGGAGGATCCTGAGTTGGCCCTTGGGTACTATTGTACAATGGCTGTTACAAGTGGTTAAAAAAAAATGGCTGTTGTTTTCAGAGAAAAAAACGAGCACATTATACACACAAAAACACTATTTATTTATGATCTGAATGTGAATAAGGTAGACGATGAATGTCGATGTACAGCAGGTAATAGGGATTAAGATACTCGGGTAGTAAACATGGACTTTTCAATCTATTTTTATTCACTTGGATCCTGTCTGTTGGGAATTTTTATGAGAATGAGTAGACATTTCTTAAAGAATTCTGCTTAAATGATGTTTCAGGGCACTTATAATTTTCGTGTGCAGCCACAAGTGTGGTTCATGTCACATAAACTCAGAACAGGGCTTATAAATAATAAGAGAGATACAGTGCCTTGTTTGTGCATTATTCACTAGAGAAGACTAGTACTGGTATATGACTGATACATATTGCAATACAGCCAGCCCTGTGTACTGTAAAATGGTGTGATACACTTTAAACCTCCAATACCCATCCCTACTACCAAGCGACTAATTTTTGGGATTATGTAATTAATTTACAGTCATATTTGTTATATTTGAGAACCTCACAGTCAGCATAAATTACATGGTGTTATTTTTTATATGACAGTCTTGTGAATATGTCTAACCGTTTAATTGGTTTGTGTGGTTTGTAAAAAATAAGCAGTTTTACCCATGGTCAAGACTACAAGGGATTATCAGATAGACGGGCATATTGTTAAGCTGGTCTATACCATGCTATACAGGGTTTATCCATTAATTATGTCATCTCTAAATGAATGATATCACAGTGCCACAGCATGTTGAGGGCACCGGGTCATTGACCCCTTGACAAAATCAAATGGCCTTCCAAGGTTTATACGTGATGCACAAATGTAGAGAATGGATGCAGAGAAAATATACTGTGTCTCGAGGGACACTCAATAACATTCATTGTATCTCCAGCGCAACAAGAGCAGTAATGGCGTCTGTTATTTCATCCATCAATCATGACTACTGTCCACTTGATCATTGATTCATTCCAGGCTCTCAAGTAATTATGTAAACATACAGTTCACTACACCATTTAACCGCCTCTGTGGTCTAGTGGTAGAGTGTCCGCCCAGAGAGCGAAAGGCCCGGGGTTCGATCCCCAGCCGCGTCATACCAAAAGACGTTTAAAGATGGTACTTGTTGTTACCCTATCTGGTGCTCAGCATTAAGGGGCTAAAACAAGGACTGGTCGGCTCGGAGTCAGTATACTGTGTCTGAGGGGGGTATTCATGTTAAACTGCGGCATGGTATCTCAGTGAGCTAGCACTATAAATCAGTCCTGACAAGGTACAAGCAGCCACACACACACACCTACATGCACGTCGCTATATAAGTGCAATAATCTTGGACGTAACGTTAAACCCCATTTCACCTCACCTCACTACACCATTTCATTACTTTATAAGACCCTCATATTGCCTGCAAGGGCCCTTAAAATTCCTCATTGGTGGTCCCGTGGACCCCACTCTTGTAAGTCAAGGTAAAACCCTGACCTCCATTTTGAAGTAAGATGGGTCCTTGTGACCCACTTGTCGGATATCTGACCCAGCAGCTGGCTAGAGCAAAAAGAGACAAGACTATTTTGTTAATTTTTCACACACAAAGGAGTATGAATAATGCATACCATGTACACATCAGGGGTTAATACATGTCCAATAAAACCTCAAGATGCATATTCGATCCAACACAGCTTAAAATAACATTGTAAAAGTTTAGTTGTATAATTATATATATGCATGCAGGGATTTTATATGTAGAATTCAAAACTAATTGTCTTTGGCAGCCAAATTGGGAAAATGGGTAGTTTTGTTCAAAATGTGGGATTTTCTTAAAGTCCTTATTTTCGTACAGTCAGGGGTGTATAACCATTATATTCAATGTTAAACTGTAAAATAAGACATTATAGACTCTTCTTGTTTATCATGTTTATTGGTCCTGTTATCAGAGAAATACAAGCTACTTCTACAAGCAACAACATTAGTTATGACCATCATAAAATGACTTGGCAGTATTTGATTTCAATTTGGGAATTGTAACTGACCATGCTGACATTTGCTTCAAAATTAGTTTCAAAAGGGGTGGGTGGATTTCGTTTCTGGAGGACAACTTGAAAACAGTGAAAGACATTTTTTATCCAAACCTGGTACATGTGTTAACCAAGGGCTGAAGTGGTGCATTTTTAACACGGCTCAGTTTGTGAAGTCACTGTATTAAGTCTCTTCTTTCCTTCCCACACCCAGGGGCATGGGTGGCCCAGTCGTCTAAGGCGCCGTGATTCGCTGTGCAGGGTTGCGTCCCTTGGGCACGCCAGAAACCTATGATTGTGGGTTCGAATCCCGGTTCGCCCCGATTATGTTTCTAGGTTTGTCAGCACCATACCCGTGCTCGTGGGTTTCACCGAAGTGGTAAACGTCTGAGACCTGCATCACTTGGGGCTTTCCTCCCACATTAAGCTGACACGCCGTGATATAACTGGAATACTGTTAAAAGCGGCGTTAAACCCAACTCACTCACTCACTCCTTACCACACCCCTAGAGGGAAGACATATAGGTTAAAGTAGCAACTTAAACATCATGTACAAAGTCTTGACCAGTAAAATAAAGTTTACACTGGTCCTAATGGCTAGTCTAAACAAAAACTGATTTCCAACACTGTACCTCCGTAATATTTTATTTTACATGCTTACATGATAATATATGCAACACCATGTCCCACATTGTGACTAAGGGGATCGGCTGGTCAATTTGTTTGTTTGTTGTTTAACGCCACACTCGTCAATATTCCAGCTATATGACAGCGGTCTGTAAATAATCAAGTCTGGACTAGACAATCCAGTGATCGACATCATGAGCATCGATCCACACAATTGGGATACGGTGATATACATCAACCAAGTCAGCGAGTCTGGCCACCAGATCCAGTTATTGCCTCTTACGACAAGCAAAGTCGCCTTTTACGGCAAGCATGTGTTGCTGAAGACCTATTCTACCCCGGATCTTCACCATGTTCACGGATGACCAGGTGGTCAGAACCACCGACCTGTTTGAAGCATGTCATCGTATCCCATCTGTGTAGATTGATGCTCATGATGTCAGTCACTGGATTGTCTGTCCAGTCTAGATTATTTACAGTCGGCCATCATTTATCTGGAATATTGCTGAGTGCTGCAACAACAAATGTCGCAGTGTCATCACTGATCAGACAGGACCGTGCAGTTTTGTGAAATGATATGAATTGCAATAAGGATGCTGCACCAGATGTGCTGTTCAATTTTGTTTTAGGTCTTTTGATAACAATGATTATAATGACATATATCGTGTAGTGACTAGCACATGTAGTATGTGTCAAGCATTGTGTTGTGACTAGCACATGTAGTATGTGTCAAGCATTGTGTTGTAACTAGCACATGTAGTGTCAAGCATTGTGTAGTGACTAGCACATGTAGTTTCAAGCATTGTGTAGTGACTAGCACATGTAGTATGTGTCAAGCATTGTGTAGTGACTAGCACATGTAGTGTCAAGCATTGTGTAGTGACTAGCACATGTAGTGTCAAGCATTGTGTAGTGACTAGCACATGTAGTGTCAAGCATTGTGTAGTGACTAGCACATGTAGTGTCAAGCATTGTGTAGTGACTAGCACATGTAGTATGTGTTAAGCATTGTTGTGACTAGCACATGTAGTATGTGTGTAACACCTAGGAACACTTGGTTCATGCTGGATGTGTAGAAGAGACATTTCTCCATCCACATAATTTAAGAGCAATGGTGCTGTACAGCAGTCGGTAATATTCCAGCTATGTCACAGCAGCCTTTAAACACGGCAAATATTTGACCGCGTCCACGGTCTAGTGAATAGAGCCTTTGTCTGTAGAGCAAAAGGTCAGTTTCATTCCCCAGCTGTGTCATACAATAAGACCTGAAAAGATTTTTCTTTTTGTTACCCTGCCTGGTGCTCGGCATTAATGAGGGAAGACAAGGACCAGTCTGCTCGGAGTCAGTAATCTGTATCTGAGTGGGGTGTTCATGTTAAACTGCGACATGGTATCTCAGTGGGCAAGCATTAACCAACATAAGTTCAGACAAGTACAATCAGCCACACTCGTACATGCATGTCAATATATAAGTGCAATAGGTATCTATAATATTCTCTCAATTTGTTTTTTCAGGAACAAGGACCCCTAAGCCCCGAAGAGTGAGTAGATCATTACTTTCATTCAGAGATGGTGTCCATCATGTCCGTGTTGGATATTCAAAGTAATCTAGTTGGTGTTGGATAGAGTCACTGACACAAGTACCAAACAAAGAAGGGAAATGTACAGTGTGTCATGTTTCTACAGATACGAACCATACTTAGTATGCTCGGTCGCTGTACGATGTGACTGAATGGTTCTGGTTAAGTGGCAGTGATAGTGAGGGATGTGGGTGTGGTAATGATGGATGTGGGTGTGGTAATGACGGATGTGGGTGGGACAGTGAGGGATGTGGGTGGGACAGTGAGGGATGTGGGTGGGACAGTGAGGGATGTGGGTGGGACAGTGAGGGATGTGGATGTGGTAGTGATGGATGTGGGTGGACAGTGAGGGATGTGGGTGGGACAGTGAGGGATGTGGGTGGGACAGTGATGGATGTGGATGTGGTAGTGATGGATGTGGATGTGGTAGTGATGGATGTGGTAGTGATGGATGTGGGTGGGACAGTGATGGATGTGGATGTGGTAGTGATGGATGTGGGTGTGGTAGTGATGGATGTGGATGTGGTAGTGATGGATGTGGATGTGGTAGTGATGGATGTGGGTGGGACAGTGAGGGATGTGGGTGGGACAGTGAGGGATGTGGGTGGGACAGTGATGGATGTGGGTGGGACAGTGAGGGATGTGGATGTGGTAGTGATGGATGTGGGTGGACAGTGAGGGATGTGGGTGGGACAGTGAGGGATGTGGGTGGGACAGTGATGGATGTGGGTGGACAGTGAGGGATGTGTGTGTGGTAGTGATGGATCTGGGTGGGACAGTGAGGGATGTTGGGTGGGACAGTGAGGGATGTGGATGTGGTAGTGATGGATGTGGGTGGACAGTGAGGGATGTGGGTGGGACAGTGAGGGATGTGGGTGGGACAGTGAGGGATGTGGGTGGGACAGTGAGGGATGAGGTAGTGAGGGATGTGGGTGGGACAGTGAGGGATGTGGGTGGGACAGTGAGGGATGTGGATGTGGTAGTGATGGATGTGGGTGGGACAGTGAGGGATGTGGGTGGGACAGTGAGGGATGTGGGTAGGACAGTGAGGGATGTGGGTGGGACAGTGAGGGATGTAGGTGTGGTAGTGAGGGATGTGGGTAGGACAGTGAGGGATGTGGGTAGGACAGTGATGGATGTGGATGTGGTAGTGAGGGATGTGGGTAGGACAGTGATGGATGTGGGTGGGACAGTGATGGATGTGGGTGTGACAGTGAGGGATGTGGGTAGGACAGTGAGGGATGTGGGTGGGACAGTGAGGGATGTGGGTGGGACAGTGAGGGATGTGGGTGGGACAGTGATGGATGTGGGTGGGACAGTGAGGGATGTGGGTAGGACAGTGAGGGATGTGGGTGGGGCAGTGAGGGATGTGGGTGGGACAGTGAGGGATGTGGATGTGGTAGTGAGGGATGTGGATGTGGTAGTGATGGATGTGGGTGGGACAGTGATGGATGTGGGTGGGACAGTGAGGGATGTGGGTGGGTGGGACAGTGAGGGATGTGGGTGGGACAGTGAGGGATGTGGGTGGGACAGTGAGGGATGTGGGTGGGACAGTGATGGATGTGGGTGGGACAGTGAGGGATGTGGGTGGGGCAGTGAGGGATGTAGGTAGGACAGTGAGGGATGTGGGTAGGACAGTGATGGATGTGGATGTGGTAGTGAGGGATGTGGGTAGGACAGTGATGGATGTGGGTGGGACAGTGATGGATGTGGGTAGGACAGTGAGGGATGTGGGTGGGACAGTGATGGATGTGGGTGGGACAGTGAGGGATGTGGGTAGGACAGTGAGGGATGTGGGTGGGGCAGTGAGGGATGTGGGTGGGACAGTGATGGATGTGGGTGGGACAGTGATGGATGTGGGAGGGACAGTGATGGATGTGGGTGGGACAGTGATGGATGTGGGAGGGACAGTGAGGGATGTGGGTGGGACAGTGAGGGATGTGGGTGGGACAGTGATGGATGTGGGTGTGGCAGTGAGGGATGTGGGTGGGACAGTGATGGATGTGGGAGGGACAGTGAGGGATGTGGGTGGGACAGTGATGGATGTGGGAGGGACAGTGATGGATGTGGGAGGGACAGTGATGGATGTGGGTGGGACAGTGATGGATGTGGGAGGGACAGTGAGGGATGTGGGTGGGACAGTGAGGGATGTGGGTGGGACAGTGAGGGATGTGGGTGGGACAGTGAGGGATGTGGGTGGGACAGTGAGGGATGTGGGTGGGACAGTGATGGATGTGGGTGGGACAGTGAGGGATGTGGGTGTGACAGTGATGGATGTGGGTGGGACAGTGATGGATGTGGGTGGGACAGTGAGGGAATGTGGGTGGGACAGTGAGGGATGTTGGGTGGGACAGTGAGGGATGTGGGTGGGACAGTGAGGGATGTGGGTGGGACAGTGAGGGATGTGGGTGGGACAGTGAGGGATGTGGTAGGGGCAGTGAGGGATGTGGGTGGGACAGTGAGGGATGTGGGTGGGACAGTGATGGATGTGGGTGGGACAGTGATGGATGTGGGTGGGGCAGTGAGGGATGTGGGTGGGACAGTGAGGGATGTGGGTGGGACAGTGAGGGATGTGGGTGGGACAGTGAGGGATGTGGGTGGGACTTTGAGGGATGTGGGTGGGACAGTGAGGGATGTGGGTGGGACAGTGAGGGATGTGAGTGGGACAGTGAGGGATGTGGGTGGGAAAGTGATGGATGTGGGTGGGACAGTGAGGAATGTGGGTGGGGTTTTAAGTCAGTTGGGGATGTTGATGCAGAGAAATTCATGACATTCAATTGTTTGTGTACCATAGTGTGTCAAGTAGGCATGTTTGATAATCTATAGTCAATGCTGATGCCTGTGTGCGTATGCTTGGGACTCGATTCCTGACACAGAGCATATGTCTTGTGTATGTCTTGTCCACAGGGTCTTGTCATTGCTCATGACACAAGGTCAAACATCTACTGAAATTGAGTTAATCATCTGTTACCATGTGATGTTTCTCTACCTATGGAAGAGGCTTGTATACCATGGTGTTTCTCTACCTATGGAAGAGGCTTGTATACCATGATGTTTCTCTACCTATGGAAGAGGCTTGTATACCATGATGTTTCTCTACCTATGGAAGAGGCTTGTATACCATGATGTTTCTCTACCTATGGAAGAGGCTTGTATACCATGATGTTTCTCTACCTATGGAAGAGGCTTGTATACAATGATGTTTCTCTACCTATGGAAGAGGCTTGTATACCATGATGTTTCTCTACCTATGGAAGAGGCTTGTATACCATGATGTTTCTCTACCTATGGAAGAGGCTTGTATACCATGATGTTTCTCTACCTATGGAAGAGGCTTGTATACAATGATGTTTCTCTACCTATGGAAGAGGCTTGTATACCATGATGTTTCTCTACCTATGGAAGAGGCTTGTATACCATGATGTTTTTCTACCTATGGAAGAGGCTTGTATAGCGTGGTGTACCTCAGGAAGAGAGAAATCTCTGTATCCAGACAACAATGTTAGTTCAGTACAGGGTAGTGGGTTCCTCAGGGAAAGTACTGAATGTCATTTCTAAGCAGACCTTTTTAAAGGTCTGTTTTTTTGTTGGGAGCCAAGTGCCTCCTAAAATGAATATTTTTGTACTCAAACCTAAGTATTTAGGAGTCAACAGATATCTTAAACAGATATTGTCACCGGTTACGTTTACTTTTATGTAGCCAAGTGGTGAGCAGTAGATAGATTTATGTCGCCATAGATTTGAGTCTCATTTGGCCACCAGAATAGTCGCTACTTAGAGGGCAGCTGAGATTGGCATAAAATATGGATGATCTATGTTTAATTAATTTTGTGGCTGTGGTTTAAAAAATGTTATTTAAAAGTTATCTTGTGAGTGTGACTGTTTTGTTTATCTGTGTAAATTTTCAACAGTGGCCATGGTCACAGCAGTAACGTAGGACCAGGGGCTTAACCAGGCTGCACCCACAAGCTGTGTGACTGTTGTAATCCTGTAACACAATGTGGGAGTTGCAACAGATTAGCAAGTGCTGTGATGTGGATGACGGCGTGAAATAATTAAGGCCAATAAAAGTATTATGTTTCGGTTTTTTTTGTTTGACTTCAAATTAATTCAGATGCGTTTTGTTTCTTTCTTTCGAGACAAGCTCATTTGCCAAACATTAGCAATAAAATATATATATATACATTGGAAGGAAATCATTGTAACTATACTCGACAAGCCTAAAAGTAAAAGGGCATATTATATTGCCCACCCACAGCCATGCCTAATGCAGTTTGTTCATTATTGGGAAAGCGGGTTAGAGTTGCCTCCCCTTGGTAAAGATCCAGAAAACTAAAAAGCTCAATGCAGGGATTGACAACATCACTGTTGGGGACCAGATACATAATATTCTCGTGTTTAAGACCTGATGGGTGGGTCAAGCAAACCTGTGATTGACAACATGCCTGATCCTCGGCCTCAGGGTATAAGGAGTGCACGGGTGGCCCAGTTGTCTGTGGGGGCTGTGAGAATCCCTGAATCGTGGGTTCTAATACCAGAATTGCAGTGATCATTATTTTTAACTTGTCATATAATGAAATACTATATGAAATGTCGTAACCACAACTTGCTCAATATGCTGAGGTCATGTATTGGTATGATGAGGACTTATTAGCTGACTTTCCTGGGCCGATCAGAATTTGACTAATCTGGCTTCAGACTAGTGGCTAAACTACTCATTATCATAGTTACAGGTGTACAACCTCGAGTCACGTGCTCGGAATTGAACGTGTATTTTGTAGATCTCAGTGTTGAGATGACGCAACATGTGTTGTATTGCAGTGATCCGGAGATGGAGACAGTGGAGCTGTCTGAGCAGACGGTCAATCCAGGTCAGCTTAAGACGGGGCCAGCTGACTTTGAACTGCTCAAAGTCCTCGGTAAAGGGGGATATGGGAAGGTATGTATTAGGATAAGACTTTCCTAGCTATAGTATATGCCTTGATGGACTCGCCTAACTATAGTATAGGCTTTGATGGGCTTGCCTAACTGTAGTATTAGGGTTTATGAACTCGCCTAACTATAGTATAAGCCTTGACGGACTCGCCTAACTATAGTATAAGCCTTGATGGACTCGCCTAACTATAGTATAAGTTTTGATGAACTCACCTAACTACAGTATAAGCCTTGATGGACTCGCCTTACTACAGTATAAGCCTTGATGGACTCGCCTAACTACAGTATAAGCCTTGATGGACTCGCCTAACTACAGTATAAGCCTTGATGGACTCGCCTAACTATAGTATAAGTTTTGATGAATTCATCTAACTACAGTATAAGCCTTGATGGACTCGCCTAACTACAGTATAAGCCTTGATGGACTCGCCTAACTACAGTATAAGCCTTGATGGACTCGCCTAAGTACAGTATAAGCCTTGATGGACTCGCCTAACTACAGTATAAGCCTTGATGAACTCACCTAACTACAGTATAAGCCTTGATGGACTCGCCTAACTACAGTATAAGCCTTGATGGTCTCGCCTAAATATAATATAAGTTTTGATGAACTCACCTAACTACAGTATAAGCCTTGATGGACTCGCCTAACTATCATGACTATAGCATAAGTCTTGGATGAACTCACCTAACTGTGGTATAAACCTTGATGGACTCGCCTAACTACAGTACATGTCTTGAAGAACTTTACTAACTACTAAGCCTTAAAGGATTTGCCTGTCTGCAGTATACATGGTATAAATCTTATCATGCTTATTGGAGATCTGATTTATTTCGATGTTTGTCAGCCACCCAGTATCATCAGATAGCATATTTGCCTCTGAAAATTGTTTCAACATTAAATCTAAAGCTTTTCATGATTCATGATTAGTATGAGTATTTTCCTTTTGGCATCCCTTCACAGTGTTTGGCATCATGTCGATTTGTTCTTGATTTATTTATTTCTAAACATCACTTGAAAATGCACAAACACCAAGGAAAAGTCAAAAATCATTTCCTGGTAGATTTTAGGCTTGTAAATTCTATTTTTAGATTTTTTTACCTTAAAAAAGAAGGTAGTTCACCATCGTTATCCTGCTTGAAGGTCATCAAGGTCACAGGGTCCTTGTCATTTGCAGGATAGCCTTGATGTTAAGCTTGGTACAAGTTAAGACTATATTTGTCTCTAGATCGTGTAGATTCAAGTACTTTTTGACCAAACTGAAGGACCCCAAGACACGCATAATTTCAGCACTGCAGTCTAAGTTCACAATATTCAAGTTATACGGCTATTTGAGGATATTTCTGAGGCTATCATTTATATCTGTGCTTTGTGTGACGAAAAGCAATTGCTGCATTCAGTGTTCTTTTAGTCCTGTAAACTTGATAAACATTGGCTTTGTAGAAACTGACTTTTCCACCAGAACATACTGAATCAGATAAGTGATACAGTTGCCCACTGTTTGACACCTTGAATATTTCATTTTCATTTCAGGTCTTCCAAGTGCGCAAAATTTCAGGCCAAGATGGAGGCAAGATATTTGCCATGAAAGTTCTTAAAAAGGTACTTCAGTAATGACATTGAACATATAGTTACACCCATAGGACATGGAGGATGCAGCGTTGAACATGTTTAGTTTGTACATGTGATGCAGGAAGGATACAGTGACAGACGTGTGCTGGTATCAGGAATAGAGCCACTCGGCCATTTGCTAAATGATCTATAATTGTCATAATTGTTTCTCCAAATATTTCCTCCTAAAGTCGACTATGAACAGAATTACATAAATATGAATGTAGTTAGTATTTTATTTCAGTTGACAATGTTCATTATCCAATAATATACACATATGTTTAAATATTCGCAGTGCTGTTCAAGAATAGGATATGAGAGGCATTAATTGCATCTTAGTTCATGTCACAAATAACGAAAATCAAACACAGTTTCCACTGTTTGAAGACGAAATACCCCTGATAATTAGCAAAATCTCATCAAACACCAAAAAATCTCATTGCTTTTGGACCAGGGAAGATTTTTCTCTCACAGATAAACAGTCCAGGATAATCTGTGAACCTAGCTCTACATTGAAAACACAGTAGGTTTACCCCCTGGTTATGTCAGCTTGTTGATCGACACATTGTCTTGCAGGCTACTATTGCCCGGAACGCCAAGGACACAGCTCACACCAAGGCCGAGAGGAACATCCTGGAATGTGTGAAGGTAATACCTACTGTTTACAATGTATTCTGACAGTTAGATATAACGTAGAATACAACTGACTTGTTCACCCATGTGATGTGACTGGTGTGGTACACGGTGTAGAATACAACTGACTTGTTCACCCACGTGATGTGACTGGTGTGGTACAGGGTGTAGAATACAACTGACTTGTTCACCCATGTGATGTGACTGGTGTGGTACACGGTGTAGAATACAACTGACTTGTTCACCCACGTGATGTGACTGGTGTGGTACAGGGTGTAGAATACAACTGACTTGTTCACCCACGTCATGTGACTGGTGTGGTACACTGTGTAGAATACAACTGACTTGTTGACCCACGTGATGTGACTGGTATGGTACACGGTGTAGAATACAACTGACTTGTTGACCCACGTGATGTGACTGGTATGGTACACGGTGTAGAATACAACTGACTTGTTCACCCATGTGATGTGACTGGTATGGTACAAGGTGTAGAATACAACTGACTTGTTCACCCATGTGATGTGACTGGTGTGGTACACAGTGTAGAATACAACTGACTTGTTCACCCATGTGATGTGACTGGTATGGTACACGGTGTAGAATACAACTGACTTGTTCACCCATGTATTGTGACTGGTGTGGTACACGGTGTAGAATACAACTGACTTGTTCACCCATGTGATGTGACTTGTGTGGTACACTGTGTAGAATACAACTGACTTGTTCACCCATGTGATGTGACTGGTGTGGTACACGGTGTAGAATACAACTGACTTGTTCACCCACGTGATGTGACTGGTGTGGTACACGGTGTAGAATACAACTGACTTGTTCACCCACGTGATGTGACTGGTGTGGTACACGGTGTAGAATACAACTGACTTGTTCACCCATGTGATGTGACTGGTGTGGTACACGGTGTAGAATACAACTGACTTGTTCACCCACGTGATGTGACTGGTGTGGTACACGGTGTAGAATACAACTGACTTGTTCACCCATGTGATGTGACTGGTGTGGTACACAGTGTAGAATACAACTGACTTGTTCACCCACGTGATGTGACTGGTGTGGTACACTGTGTAGAATACAACTGACTTGTTCACCCATGTGATGTGACTGGTGTGGTACACAGTGTAGAATACAACTGACTTGTTCACCCACGTGATGTGACTGGTATTGTACACGGTGTAGAATACAACTGACTTGTTCACCCATGTGATGTGACTGGTGTGGTACACTGTGTAGAATACAACTGACTTGTTGACCCATGTGATGTGACTGGTGTGGTACACTGTGTAGAATACAACTGACTTGTTCACCCATGTGATGTGACTGGTGTGGTACACTGTGTAGAATACAACTGACTTGTTGACCCATGTGATGTGACTGGTGTGGTACACAGTGTAGAATACAACTGACTTGTTCACCCATGTGATGTGACTGGTGTGGTACACTGTGTAGAATACAACTGACTTGTTGACCCACGTGATGTGACTGGTGTGGTACACGGTGTAGAATACAACTGACTTGTTCACCCACGTGATGTGACTGGTGTGGTACACGGTGTAGAATACAACTGACTTGTTCACCCATGTGATGTGACTGGTGTGGTACACTGTGTAGAATACAACTGACTTGTTCACCCATGTGATGTGACTGGTGTGGTACACAGTGTAGAATACAACTGACTTGTTGACCCACGTGATTTGACTGGTATTGTACACGGTGTAGAATACAACTGACTTGTTCACCCATGTGATGTGACTGGTGTGGTACACAGTGTAGAATACAACTGACTTGTTCACCCACGTGATGTGACTGATGTGGTACACTGTGTAGAATACAACTGACTTGTTCACCCATGTGATGTGACTGGTGTGGTACACTGTGTAGAATACAACTGACTTGTTGACCCACGTGATGTGACTGGTATTGTACACGGTGTAGAATACAACTGACTTGTTCACCCATGTGATGTGACTGGTATGGTACACGGTGTAGAATACAACTGACTTGTTCACCCACGTGATGTGACTGGTGTGGTACAAGGTGTAGAATACAACTGACTTGTTCACCCATGTGATGTGACTGGTGTGGTACACGGTGTAGAATACAACTGACTTGTTCACCCATGTGATGTGACTGGTGTGGTACACAGTGTAGAATACAACTGACTTGTTCACCCATGTGATGTGACTGGTGTGGTACACGGTGTAGAATACAACTGACTTGTTCACCCATGTGATGTGACTGGTGTGGTACTCTGTGTAGAATACAACTGACTTGTTCACCCATGTGATGTGACTGGTGTGGTACACGGTGTAGAATACAACTGACTTGTTCACCCATGTGATGTGACTGGTGTGGTACACGGTGTAGAATACAACTGACTTGTTCACCCATGTGATGTGACTGGTGTGGTACACGGTGTAGAATACAACTGACTTGTTCACCCATGTGATGTGACTGGTGTGGTACACGGTGTAGAATACAACTGACTTGTTCACCCATGTGATGTGACTTGTGTGGTACACGGTGTAGAATACAACTGACTTGTTCACCCATGTGATGTGACTGGTGTGGTACACGGTGTAGAATACAACTGACTTGTTCACCCATGTGATGTGACTTGTGTGGTACACGGTGTAGAATACAACTGACTTGTTCACCCATGTGATGTGACTGGTGTGGTACACGGTGTAGAATACAACTGACTTGTTCACCCATGTGATGTGACTGGTGTGGTACACGGTGTAGAATACAACTGACTTGTTCACCCATGTGATGTGACTGGTGTGGTACACGGTGTAGAATACAACTGACTTGTTCACACATGTGATGTGACTGGTGTGGTACACGGTGTAGAATACAACTGACTTGTTCACCCATGTGATGTGACTGGTGTGGTACACTGTGTAGAATACAACTGACTTGTTCACCCATGTGATGTGACTGGTGTGGTACACGGTATAGAATACAACTGACTTGTTCACCCATGTGATGTGACTGGTGTGGTACACGGTGTAGAATACAACTGACTTGTTCACCTATGTGATGTGACTGGTGTGGTACACGGTGTAGAATACAACTGACTTGTTCACCCATGTGATGTGACTGGTGTGGTACACGGTGTAGAATACAACTGACTTGTTCACCCATGTGATGTGACTGGTGTGGTACACGGTGTAGAATACAACTGACTTGTTCACCCATGTGATGTGACTGGTGTGGTACACGGTGTAGAATACAACTGACTTGTTCACCCATGTGATGTGACTGGTGTGGTACACGGTGTAGAATACAACTGACTTGTTCACCCATGTGATGTGACTGGTGTGGTACATGTTGTAGAATACAACTGACTTGTTCACCCATGTGATGTGACTGGTGTGGTACACGGTGTAGAATACAACTGACTTGTTCACCCATGTGATGTGACTGGTATGGTACACAGTGTAGAATACAACTTACTTGTTCACCCATGTGATGTGACTGGTATGGTACAAGGTGTAGAATACAGCTGACTTGTTCACCCACGTGATGTGACTTGTGTGCTTCTGTTTCAGCATCCATTCATTGTAGATCTGATCTACGCCTTCCAGACAGGTGGCAAGCTGTACCTGATCCTGGAGTACCTGCCTGGCGGGGAACTCTTCATGCAGCTGGAGCGCGAGGGCATCTTCATGGAGGACACAGCTTGGTGAGTCTAGAGCGCAGCTTGGTGAGTCTAGGGCGTGGCTTGGTGAGTCTAGGGCACTGCTTGGTGAGTCCAGGGCACGGCTTGGTGAGTCTAGGGCGTGGCTTGATGAGTCTAGGACACAGCTTGGTGAGTCTGGAGCGCAGCTTGGTGAGTCTAGGGCACAGCTTGGTGAGTCTAGGACACAGCTTGGTGAGTCTAGGGCACAGCTTGGTGAGTCTAGGGCACGGCTTGGTGAGTCTAGGGCACGGCTTGGTGAGTCTAGGGCGCAGCTTGGTGAGTCTAGGGCACAGCTTGGTGAGTCTAGAGCGCAGCTTGGTGAGTCTAGGGCACAGCTTGGTGAGTCTAGAGCGCAGCTTGGTGAGTCTAGGGCATGACTTGGTGAGTCTAGGGCGCAGCTTGGTGAGTCTAGGGCGCAGCTTGGTGAGTCTAGGGCGCAGCTTGGTTTGTCTAGGACACAGCTTGGTGAGTCTAGAGCGCAGCTTGGTGAGTCTAGGGCACAGTTTGGTGAGTCTAGGGCGTGGCATGGTAAGTCTAGGGCACAGCTTGGTGAGTCTAGGGCACGGCTTGGTGAGTCTAGGGCGCGGCTTGGTGAGTCTAGGGCACAGCTTGGTGAGTCTAGGGCACGGCCTTGTGAGTCTAGGGCATGGCTTGGTGAGTCTAGGGCACGACTTGGTGAGTCTAGGGCACGTCCCTGTGAGTCTAGGGCATGGCCATGTAAGTCTGGGGCATGGCTTGGTGAGAATGTAGGACACTGCATGGTGACTTAGGTTTAATGGGAGAATCTGGAAGGAGGAAAATTAATGTTTTTCGTTGTTAAGAAATTGCAGCAGGTATGGTTCCTCGTTTGATATAAAAATGCTGACCATATGTGAAGGAGGCGATTGTTGCTGATGTGTGGATTGTACTTTCAGCTTCTACCTTGCCGAGATCACCCTTGCCATTGAGCATCTCCACTCCCAGGGAATCATATACCGAGATCTGAAACCCGAGAACATTCTCCTCGACTCCCAGGGTAAGTCTGGCACAGGGTCCCCAGGTCACAGGCAACATGGCATTTGATCCATATGTAATTGCATAGTCCCCGGTCATGGATCGATTTTGCTATAAGCTGCACCAGTGCAGGTTAAACATTGATAGTGTAGGTAACTTTTATTGTCAGGATACACCCTGTGCAGGTAACATTTCCAACCACAAATGCACGGCAGCAGTCAAATTTGATAAAAGTGGAAAAATGAAGTCATGAAAAGTTCATAAAAATAATGAAATGCATAGGTCTGAATGCAGCGAACTTGCGAACTAATTCTTCTCAATTGCCTGATTACCACTAGAACAGTCACTCATGCGGTTACAATCACAACAAACAGCCACTTTGAAACTTCTGTTTAAGGTTGTTTACTGGATGACAAGGTGTTAAAAGCCAGATACATATTTTTTCAAAATAATATACTCAAGTACATTTTCAAGTTTATTTTCTCTTTGAATTTATTTAATATTCAAAATAACTAAAAATACAGTGTTTCAATTGATGATAAAAAGGTGCAGCCAATATTTTGGTGGTGCAATCTGATTAATTCACTTGGTTGCACCTGGTGCAGGTGGTTAAACGGAATGAAATTGTACCCTGCCCTGTTCTCTAAGGCAGCAGGGGGCACGGGTGGCCCAGTCGTCTAAGGCGCCACTATTCGCTGTGCAGAGTTGCGTCCCTTGGGCACACCAGAAACCTATAATTGTGGGTTCGAATCTCGGTTCGCCCCAATTATGTTTCTAGGTTTGTCAGCACCATACCCGTGCTCGTGGGTTTCACCGAAGTGGTAAACATCTGAGACCTGCATCCCTTTTGGCTTTCCTCCCACATTAAGCTGACACATCGTGATATAACTGGAATACTCTTAAAAGCGGCGTTAAACCCAACTCACTCACTCTAAGGCTGCAAAGAGCATCAGATTCATTGAGGCACTGAGGATTTTGCTCACTAATCCCATACATTTGTTTCCCAAGGCAAGAAGGAAAAAGGCATGTTAAATTGTCATATATATTCCACGTTTGTAAAATTTTTGGTGGGCGTGTCCTTATGATAAGTAAAAATAAATGTAGATAAGTATGGATAAGTATATGATGTTTGTTTCAGGCCACGTGAAGCTGACAGACTTCGGCCTGTGCAAAGAGTCCATCAACGATGGGACCGTGACTCACACCTTCTGTGGGACCATTGAGTACATGTGAGTACTTGTACCAATACTGCGGATAGTTTTCTAAGAATCGACAGTTCTAGTATTAATACTGTGGGTGGTTCTGTGTGACTATGCAGTACATGTGAGTATTGACTTTTAAGGGACAGTTGGGGTAGCCTGGTGGCTCATGTGGTTGCTCATCATGTCGAGGTACAGGTTTGATTCCCACCAACATGAACAAGGGTACACTGGCTAACTGTGTTATTACCATTGTGTCCCATGCTGTGAAATGGCTGGAATATTGGAAGTGTTATAAAACCCACACTCTGTCTCATAATGAGGCATTCAGTCTCTACAAACACAGAATTTAAAAAAGTTGTATAGTCCCCAGGAAGTTGAGAATGCACTTTGAATGCATTGATCTGTTAACTGAGGTCACACTGTGATGATGCACTTTGAACATGCTCGTGTTGGTCCAACACTATGCACAATTAAAGAGGCGAGTAACGGGATCGGGTGGTAAGGCGCGCTGAATTGGTTGATGCATGTCATTGTATCCCAATTGTGTGGATCTGTGCTCATGATGTCAATCACTGGATTGTCTAGTTGAGTGGATCGATGCTCATAATATTAATCACTGGTTTGTCTGGTCCAGACTTGATTACAGACCGCCGTCTAATACCTGCAATATTGCGGTGTGCGGCGTTAAACAACAAACAAACAAATATTAAAAACTGTTTAGTATTTGTATGGGAACCATGAGTGAGGGTGACGTGTTGACCTTGCAGGGCCCCGGAGATTCTGACCCGCAGTGGCCATGGCAAGGCAGTGGACTGGTGGAGCCTTGGAGCCCTCATGTACGACATGCTGACCGGAGCGGTGAGTCCGCTTGTTACAGGGGAAAGTGGTAGATATTGATAACTTGTTATAGGGTAAAATAGTGTGACAATAGTAGACACTTATATCTTGTAACAGGGGGAAAAATAGTAGATACTGAAAACTTGTTACAGGGGAAAATAGTAGATGCTGAAAACTTGTAACAGGGGGCAAAAGTAGATGCTGAAAACTTGTAACAGGGAAAAATAGTAGATGCTGGAAACTTGTAACACGGGGAAAATAGTAGATGCTGAAATTTTGTAACAGGGAAAAATGGTAGATGCTGGAAGCTTGTTACAGGGGAAAAAAGTAGATGCTGAAAACTTGTTACAGGGGAAAAAAGTAGATGCTGAAAACTTGTTACAGGGGAAAATAGTAGATGCTGGAAACTTGTAACAGGGGAAAAAAGTAGATACTGAAAACTTGTAACAGGGGAAAGTAGTAGATGCTGGAATCTTGTTAAAGGGGAAAATAGTTGACAATAGTAGATACTCACTCACTCACTCTTGTGAAAATTGTTTTTGCTACACACAATAGAATTCCTTCCTTATAGATAACCTTGTATTTCAGCCTCCATTCACAGCCGAGAATCGGAAAAAGACTATTGACAAAGTAAGTAGCCCCACTCCAGCAGTGAAAATGAAAACTAAAACAGATGAGTGATCAGTCCTCATAGAACAATAGATTGACTTAAACATTGTTCAGGACCAAACATAAAACACCCAGTAGAAAATCTGAGGCTGGTTTCACTCCATGGCTTTAGTCTCAGCTTTTGAGAACCGGCACACCGTGTGTGCTGTATGCAGACATCGAGCTTTTGATCATTGATCAGGAGGAGATAACTCCCTTCCACTTGCTGCTGACATGTGTGACAGATTGTGTTTCTGTTTCCAGATCCTGAAAGCCAAGCTGAGTTTGCCTCCATATCTCACTAATGAGGCTCGGGGTCTCATCAAGAGGGTAAGCATGTCAAGATGCAACACAACATGATGCACAAACACACAGATTGATGTTGTAGTTAGCTTGTGATAATGTCATCATTATCTCGCAGTTAGCCTGTGATAGTGTCATCGTTATCTTGCAGTTAGCCTGTGATAATGTCATCATTATCTTGTAGTTAGCCTGTGATAATGTCATCGTTATCTTGTAGTTAGCGTTTGAAGTGTCATCGTTTTATTGCAGTTAGTCTGTGATAATGTCATCATTATCTTGTAGTTAGCCTGTGATAATGTCATCATTATCTTGTAGTTAGCCTGTGATAATGTCATCGTTATCTCGCAGTTAGCCTGTGATAATGTCATCATTATCTTGCAGTTAGCCTGTGATAATGTCATCGTTATCTTGCAGTTAGCCTGTGATAATGTCATCATTATCTTGTAGTTAGCCTGTGATAATGTCATCGTTATCTTGTAGTTAGCCTGTGATAATGTCATCGTTATCTTGCAGTTAGCCTGTGATAATGTCATCGTTATCTTGTAGTTAGTGTGGGATAGTTTCATCGTTATCTTGCAGTTAGCCTGTGATAATGTCATCGTTATCTTGCAGTTAGCCTGTGATAATGTCATCATTATCTTGCAGTTAGTCTGTGATAATGTCATCATTATCTTGTAGTTAGCCTGTGATAATGTCATCGTTATCTTGTAGTTAGCCTGTGATAGTGTCATCATTATCTTGTAGTTAGCCTGTGATAATGTCATCGTTATCTTGTAGTTAGCGTTTGAAGTGTCATCGTTTTATTGCAGTTAGTCTGTGATAATGTCATCATTATCTTGTAGTTAGCCTGTGATAATGTCATCATTATCTTGTAGTTAGCCTGTGATAATGTCATCGTTATCTCGCAGTTAGCCTGTGATAATGTCATCATTATCTTGCAGTTAGCCTGTGATAATGTCATCGTTATCTTGCAGTTAGCCTGTGATAATGTCATCATTATCTTGTAGTTAGCCTGTGATAAGGTCATCGTTATCTTGTAGTTAGCCTGTGATAATGTCATCGTTATCTTGCAGTTAGCCTGTGATAATGTCATCGTTATCTTGTAGTTAGTGTGGGATAGTTTCATCGTTATCTTGCAGTTAGCCTGTGATAATGTCATCGTTATCTTGCAGTTAGCCTGTGATAATGTCATCATTATCTTGCAGTTAGCCTGCGATAATGTCATCGTTATCTTGCAGTTAGCCTGTGATAATGTCATCATTATCTTGCAGTTAGCCTGTGATAATGTCATCGTTATCTTGTAGTTAGCCTGTGATAATGTCATCGTTATCTTGCAGTTAGCCTGTGATAGTGTCATCGTTATCTTGCAGTTAGCCTGTGATAGTGTCATCGTTATCTTGCAGTTAGCCTGTGATAATGTCATCATTATCTTGCAGTTAGTCTGTGATAATGTCATCGTAATCTCGCAGTTAGCGTGTGATATTGTCATCGTTGTCTTGCAGTTAGCCTGTAATAATGTCATCATTATCTTGCAGTTAGCCTGTGATAATGTCATTGTAATCTCGCAGTAAGCGTGGGATAGTTTCATTGTTATCTTGCAGTAAGCCTGTCATAATGTCATCATTATCTTGCAGTTAGCTTTTGATAGTGTCATCGTTATCTCGCAGTTAGCCTGTGATAATGTCATCATTATCTCACAGTTAGCCTGTGATAGTGTCATCATTATCTTGCAGTTAGCCTGTGATTTTGTCATCGTGATCTTGCAATTAGTGTGGGATAGTTTCATCGTTATCTTGCAGTTAGCCTGTGATAATGTCATCGTAATCTCGCAGTTAGTGTGTGATAGTTTCATCGTTATCTTGCAGTTGGCTGTGATAATGTCATCATTATCTTGCAGTTAGCCTGTGATAATGTCATCATTATCTTGCAGTTAGCCTGTGATAATGTCATCGTTGTTTTGCAGTTAGCCTGTGATAATGTCATCATTATCTTGCAGTTAGCCTGTGATAATGTCATCATTATCTTGCAGTTAGCCTGTGATAATGTCATCATTATCTCGTAGTTAGCCTGTGTTAATGTCATCATTATCTTGCAGTTGGCTGTGATAATGTCATCGTTATCTTGCAGTTAGCCTGGGATAATGTCATCGTTATCTTGCAGTTAGCCTGCGATAATGTCATCGTTATCTTGCAGTTAGCCTGTGATAATGTCATTGTTATCTTGCAGTTAGCCTGTGATAATGTCATTGTTATCTCGCAGTTAGCCAGTAGCTATCTCCCTGTTTGCTGGTAGTCATCTCCCAGTAGTTAAGTCATTTATCTTCCATTTTGCCAGTGGTATCTCATCATTACCTCCAGTTAGGCGTTGGTCGTCTCCTAGTTAGCCATTGGTCATCTCTCAGTCATCTCCCAGTTAGCCATTGGTCATCTCCTAGTTAGCCAGTGGTCATCTCCCAGTTAGCCATTTGTCATCTCTCAGTCATCTTCCAGTTAGCCAGTGGTCATCTCTCAGTCATCTCCCAGTTAGCCAGTGGTCATCTACCACTTAGCCTGTTGTACTCTTATTGTTATCTCCCAGTTAGCCATTGGTCATTTCTCAGTTACCCAGTGGTCATCTCCCAGTTACCCAGTGGTCATCTCCCAGTTAGCCATTGGTCATCTACCACTTAGCCTGTTGTACTCTTATTGTTATCTCCCTGTTAGCCTGTAGTTGTTTCAGTTATCTCCCTGTAAGCTAAAAAATTTCTATAATGTTAAAATATATTATCCATTTTGTCCAATGTGTTTTAATTGATGGTTGTTGTTTTTTCTGCCAGTTACTCAGGAAGTCTCCGTCGGAGAGACTGGGAGGAGGGGCTGACGATGCGAACCCAATCAAGGTACGTTGATAAATAAACAACTGTATATCACCCAACATTTAACTTTTCCCCGAGGCAAGGGAGTTAACTGACTATAAGTCCAGTTTCCACCCTTGCCGAACTAGGCTGGAATTATGGAGTTATATTTTGGTTGGACTAACAAGTCTATGTACAGTCCAATCAAAATAGCATGACAATATCTACATCAGGTTCGTAAACTGCCCTGCAGATTTTGGCCTTATGCAGGATTTGCTAAGCATGTGCACTGTCAACTTAGAGTCAACATTTTCCAAATCTTTTCATGTTTTTAATCAAGGTGCTCACATGATTTGATGCACTTTGCAAAGTAAGACCCGCTTTATTACAATTTAGATCTTGATTATCGATCAGATTGTCCTCACAATCACAATGGGTGCTGCCATTTTGTTTGAAGCAAATGCAGGTTATATGAGAGGTGGAATCTGATGTGTCAACAGGTGGGACATAGAAGGAACATAACTCATAATAGCCACTGGTGGCGCTACATTCAAGCCCAGAAATGCCAGTGTAGATTGGCAAGGGTGGAAACTGGACTTTTGCAGTCAGTTAACTCCCTGGCCTCAGGAAGATGAACATGTAAAGACTTTGCAGTGTTTGAAATTCGGGATCATATCAAGCTGTGGTATCAAGCTGTGGTATCAAGCTGTGGTATATTCTTTCAGCATGAGGGTTTCTAACAAGGACTCACTGACTTTCATGTTAAATTTCCAACACTGCTTTGAACGTGTGCCTTTCTGCCTCTGCAAGTGTAACACATAGCGAAGTCAGCTGGACATGTTGCTAGGGGAGCCCAGTGTTTGTCATATTTGTGTAAAACCCTGTGTTTTGTAAAGCTTTCCTGAATCTGTTTTCAGTCCCATGCCTTTTTTCGCCACATCGACTGGTCAGAGCTGCTGGCGAGGAGGTTTGAGCCGCCGTTTAAACCCAACGTGGTGAGTGACGTTCTCCAGATAACTAGTGACACTACTCCACCATCCCTGTGCTGGCAATCTTCATCATGTGTTTCGTGAATCGTTATCCACAGATAACATAATATTAAAAGTATTGTCCAAGTTTGCCCTGATTATGTTTCTTGGTTTGTCAGCACCATATTCCTGTGTGTGGATTTCACAACAGGTAAACATCTTTGACCTGTATTGTTTCATGTTTTCCCCTCGGGGGGGTCGGGTAGCATAGTGGTTAAAGCGTTCGCTTTTCACGCAGAGGACCCGGGTTTGATAACGGACATGGGTACAATGTGTGATGCCCATTTCTGGTGTCCCCCGCTGTGATATTGGTGGAATATTGCTAAAAGAGGCATTAAACAATACTCACTCACTCAATAGTATGGTGAAATGGTTTGTGTTTGTCATACAAAACTGGAAATGTCAACCTGAATGTGACCCTTTCTGTGCCTCCAGACGGGGGACGAGGATGTGAGTCAGTTCGACACAAAGTTCACCAAGCAGACACCCGTGGATTCCCCCGACGACTCGGTGCTCAGCGAGAGTGCCAACCAAGTCTTTCTTGTAAGTACTGATTCTGTTTGGTTAGATGTATCATGCAGGTAATTGTAAACAGTACTCCCTTTGTTGCATGTCGTAATGCTGTATTGGCCAATTTTGATATGTTTAATTGAAATGCATTGGTTCATTTGGTACTACTACTACTGCTGCTACTGCTACTACTAGTACTACTACTGCTACTACTAGTACTACTACTACTGCTGCTACTGCTACTACTAGTACTACTGCTACTACTAGTACTACTACTACTGCTGCTACTGCTACTACTAGTACTATTACTACTGCTGCTACTGCTACTACTAGTACTGCTACTACTACTACTAGTGCTACTGCTACTACTAGTACTACTACTACTGCTACTACTAGTACTACTACTACTGCTGCTACTGCTACTACTAGTACTACTACTCCTAGTACTACTACTACTGCTGCTACTGCTACTACTAGTACTACTACTGCTGCTACTGCTAGTACTAGTACTACTACTACTGCTGCTACTACTAGTACTACTACTACTACTGCTGCTACTGCTACTACTAGTACTACTGCTACTACTAGTACTACTACTACTGCTACTGCTACTACTAGTACTACTACTACTGCTGCTACTAGTACTGCTACTACTACTACTAGTACTACTGCTACTGCTACTACTAGTACTACTACTACTGCTACTACTAGTACTACTACTACTGCTGCTACTGCTACTACTAGTACTACTACTACTGCTACTACTACTAGTACTACTACTACTGCTGCTACTGCTACTACTAGTACTACTACTGCTGCTACTGCTAGTACTAGTACTACTACTACTGCTGCTACCACTAGTACTACTACTACTGCTACTACTAGTACTACTACTACTGCTACTACTAGTACTACTACCACTGCTGCTACTACTACTACTACTACTGCTGCTACTGCTACTACTAGTACTACTACTGCTGCTACTACTAGTACTACTACTACTGCTGCTACTACTAGTACTACTACCACTGCTGCTACTACTAGTACTACTACTACTGCTACTACTACTAGTACTACTACTACTGCTGCTACTGCTACTACTAGTACTACTACTACTGCTGCTACTACTAGTACTACTACCACTGCTGCTACTGCTACTACTAGTACTACTACTACTGCTACTACTAGTACTACTACTACTGCTACTACAACTACTACTACTACTGCTGCTACTGCTACTACTAGTACTACTACTGCTGCTACTACTAGTACTACTACTACTACTGCTGCTACTACTAGTACTACTACCACTGCTGCTACTGCTACTACTAGTACTACTACTACTGCTACTACTAGTACTACTACTACTGCTACTACTAGTACTACTACTACTGCTGCTACTGCTACTACTAGTACTACTACTACTGCTACTACTACTACTACTACTACTGCTACTACTAGTACTACTACTACTGCTACTACTAGTACTACTACCACTGCTGCTACTGCTACTACTAGTACTACTACTACTGCTACCATTACTACTACTACTACTACTGCTGCTACTACTAGTACTATTACTGCTGCTACTACTAGTGCTATTACTGCTGCTACTACTAGTACTACTACTACTGCTGCTACTGCTACTACTAGTACTACTACTGCTGCTACTGCTACTACTACTACTGCTGCTACTACTACTAGTACTACTGCTACTACTAGTACTACTACTACTGCTACTACTAGTACTACTACTGCTACTACTACTACTACTGCTGCTACTGCTACTACTAGTACTACTACTGCTGCTACTACTAGTACTAGTACTACTACTGCTGCTACTACTAGTACTACTACTACTACTGCTGCTACTGCTACTACTAGTACTACTACTACTACTGCTGCTACTGCTACTACTAGTACTACTACCACTGCTGCTACTGCTACTACTAGTACTACTACTACTGCTACTACTAGTACTACTACTGCTGCTACTGCTACTACTAGTACTACTACTACTGCTGCTACTGCTACTACTAGTACTACTACTGCTGCTACTGCTACTACTACTACTGCTGCTACTACTACTAGTACTACTGCTACTACTAGTACTACTACTACTGCTACTACTAGTACTACTACTGCTACTACTACTACTACTACTACTGCTGCTACTGCTACTACTAGTACTACTACTGCTGCTACTACTAGCACTACTACTACTACTGCTGCTACTGCTACTACTAGTACTACTACTGCTGCTACTGCTACTACTAGTACTACTACCACTGCTGCTACTGCTACTACTAGTACTACTACTACTGCTACTACTAGTACTACTACTGCTGCTACTGCTACTACTAGTACTACTACTGCTGCTACTACTAGTACTAGTACTACTACTACTGCTGCTACTACTAGTACTACTACTACTACTATTGCTGCTACTACTAGTGCTACTGCTACTACTAGTACTAGTACTTCTACTACTACTACTACTTGGGCGGTGGGGTAGCCTCGTGGTTAAAGCATTTACTCGTCATGCCAAACACCCGGGTTCGATTCCCCATATGGGTACAATGTGTGAAGCTCATTTCTGGTGTCCCGTGCCGTGACATTGCTGGAATATTGCTAAAAGTGGCGTAAAACCATACTCTCTCACAACTAGTACTACTACTACTAAAAAAATGGGTCATTTATGCAGCACTTTATTTCCACAACACATGGGGATATGTTCTAAGCGCTACATTATTAATACCCTCATTAGTGAGCTCTTCATTTTCATTCTCAGCTCCCTGGGGAGTCTGCAGCATGACATTCAAGTCGCCCTTATCATAACCCCAATGTGAAAATTATTAATAATGTCTGACTGTATACACTCTCAAGCTTTTGTTTTTATGGCAGCATTTGAAATTCAGATTGAACAGGGTTGAAGTCTTACGTGAAAAATCGAGGTTTTGGGGTGTTCACAGGTGGTGTGGAATCAAGTACTGCAGAAATATCAAGCACCAAACAGCTCCTTTATTTTAATCTGTAAATAGTAACATGTAGTCTGCAGTGCATACCAGCAGTAACGTGTAGGGAGCTTAGTATCAAGATGTGTGTTGTATCTGATGCAAGGCTATTTCAGCGTAGGGAGCTTAGTATCAAGATGTGTGTTGTATCTGTTGCAAGGCTATTTGAGCATAGGGAGCTTAGTATCAAGATGTGTGTTGTATCTGATGCAAGACTATTTCAGTGTAGGGAGCTTAGTATCAAGATGTGTGTTGTATCTGATGCAAGGCTATTTTAGCGTAGGGAGCTTAGTATCAAGATGTGTGTGGAATCTGATGCAAGGCTATATTAGCATAGGGAGCTTAGTATCAAGATGTGTGTTGTATCTGATGCAAGGCTATTTCAGTGTAGGGAGCTTAGTATCAAGATGTGTGTTGTATCTGATGCAAGGCTATTTCAGCCTAGGGAGCTTAGTATCAAGATGTGTGTTGTATCTGATGCAAGGCTATTTCAGCCTAGGGAACTTAGTATCAAGATGTGTGTTGTATCTGTTGCAAGGCTATTTCAGTGTAGGGAGCTTAGTATCAAGATGTATGTTGTATCTGCATGGCTATTTGAGCATAGGGAGCTTAGTATCAAGATGTGTGTTGTATCTGATGCAAGGCTATTTGAGCATAGGGAGCTTAGTATCAAGATGTGTGTTGTATCTGATGCAAGGCTATTTGAGCGTAGGGAGCTTAGTATCAAGATGTGTGTTGTATCTGATGCAAGGCTATTTGAGCGTAGGGAGCTTAGTATCAAGATGTATGTTGTATCTGCATGGCTATTTGAGCATAGGGAGCTTAGTATCAAGATGTGTGTTGTATCTGATGCAAGGCTATTTGACCGTAGGGAGCTTAGTATCAAGATGTGTGTTGTATCTGTTGGAAGGCAATTTCAGTGTTCCAGTTTTCCGGCAATTACCAGTTTTTTATGGGTAAAATTGAGCATGGACAGGTAATTCATGTGACGGGAGTCCGTGTGGATCAGCAAATAGAGTACCTCATAAATCTTTGTTGGTGAACGAAACATTGGCGATATTCATAGAAGCATGATAAGTATAATAAGTCAGCTTGGCTTAGTGCATGGAAATAACATTTCGCTTTGATTCGAGGTTAAAAAATGTTTGTAGTGACTTCATATGAGCCTATTGATGTAGTTTGACATTGTAGCTGTGTCTTTCAGGGCTTCACGTACGTAGCACCATCAGTTCTCTACGAGATGAACAAGCCATGGATATCGGAGAAGGAACCGAGATCTCCACGCAAGGTGATGGCGTCTACTCTCCGAGGAGCCGTCAGGTATTATTGCTGTTCTTTATTTTCAGGAAATTCTGTTGATTCTTGCCATGTTTACAGTTAGATTCCATAGCTTTATTGCTGGCAGGCCATGGGTGGCCCAGGCGGCTGAGGTGCTGAAATACGCTGCGCAGAATTGCTTCCCTTGGCTGTTCGAGAAACCTTTGATCTTGACAATATTCCAGATTCAACCCGATTGTGATCATGGGTTTGTCCGTACCATACCCATGCTTGTAGGTTTCATCAAAGTTGTTATGTTAAATCTCTTCCCCCTGCATCACTATGGGCTTTCCTCCCATGTCAAGGTGTCTGCTGTGACATCAGTGAAATATTGCTAAAAGCAGCTTCCAACACATCCCGCTCATTGTATTGCAGAGGTCTTTCATTGTATCATGTCATTTCATTCTATTTACAATGTTGTTAGCATTGATATTAACTATTGATAGGTCTGGCTATCAATGTAGATCATAGGGATCGATAATCGTTAGCAAAATATCGATAAATAGCGGAGAAGTAAGTTTGAGCAAATGGGCTAAAAGGAGTCATTGTATTTCACATCATTGGTGAGTGGTGACACGTTTATGCAGGGAATACTTTGTGGACATTTAAGTTATAACAAAAACAGTGGCTTTCCGTCTTTGGCAGTTGACATGATTGACAGTAACAAGTCTGTTTTGGTAAATTTACACTTTACACTCATCACTATAGTGTTTATGTAAGAAATTATTGATAAGAATTTTCATATTGATAGTCATTAGTATTTCTTCCCATCAACGATAATTCTGATTATCAATCTTTTTAGCCAGCCCTAACTGTTGATATTTTAACTTGTCATCAAGCCACTGACAACTGCAATGCACAGATAGATTGATCAGTTGTTAACCCTATAGTTGACCAAGACTGACAAAAAACCTTCACGTACTTGCAAACTGAAAGTTGAGCCTTGCTCACTCACTCACACACTCACTCCTTTCTCTTTCAGTCCATCACATCAGCATATTGTGGAGGGCTTTGCTATCGGTCAAATCGGCCAGGCCAACGGCCTCCACCATGATCGACACCAGGAGGCCATGGACACGTCAAGTCTCCCTAAAAGGTCAAAGTCCCCCGCCATTGCTACTAAAAATAGTGCTTTCAAAAAGCTAGCTTTTCCTGGAGCCCGAAATAGGCCCCCCCATCTACAAATGAACTAATTAGGTAGTCTTAGGTCAATATGCAATATGTGAAGTAATTTATTGATGTGTTAATTATTGTATTTAATGTGATCAGTATTTTGATGAAGATTTTGTGCATCTCATGGACTGTTTAACACAGTGAATATGGGATTTTTTTCTGAGTACAGATTTTTAAGCAAGGACTTACTAGTGTGGCAGTCTTTATTTTTTAGATAAAAATAATGTTATGTTTTTAATCAGTTCCTATTTATTTTGCACACTGAATGACAAGTACAACGAAGCGGGACCAATTGACAGACTGTTGAATTACAAAACAGATGGATGCAAAATTTCATTTATTTAATCCTAGTCCTAGCTGCCTGTCCTTTCCAGCCTTAGAAATCTGTGGGTTTTAGGACTAGTCCCGAAGACTTGTGTAAGCCCTATTTCACAAGTACTCAGCCCTTGTAGCTAGTCCTGCTTGAACAAGACAAAATGTTGAATATGTTTTCATTTTCTGTCAGTCTTATTCAGTTCCAGTTTGTAGCAAAATTGAAGCATTGAGAACTGGTTCAGAATTATAACCTTCAAATACTACTAGTCAATGAAGACGACCATCATTGGATTTTTACTTGTCCTCAGCACAATTTAGGAGCCTCAGGCTAGTGGGCTAGCATGAATTTGAATACTGCTTTACACATTGTCATTTTTGCCGATAGGAACAAGACTAGATGTGTATATAATACAGTCCGGCTGCTGTTTTAATCTTATATGAATAGTTTTTATTAGGCATGTCACCATCTTCTACTTTCCTGACAACTGATTGAAATCCACACTGAAATATACATGATATACATTATCTATACTGCTTGTTTCTTACATATCACTTTCATTAAACTGCATAATCTCATGATAAATACAAACTTAAATATTGCCCTCAAAATAGATTTCAAAATATTTTTGTATTTTCCCGATTTCTTGTTTTTGAACATTTCCGATCGGTGGTGACACTTCTTCACCCCAGACATTCATTATTTGTACTGCTTGCTCCACAATTTTTAGTTTTGTTTACTAAATGATAATTTTATTTTGTTTGGTATTATGTTTTGTTGAGAGAAATGTTAAGATCTGACATTTGAACATTAACTTTCCTGTTCAACCTGACGATCTCTATGATTATTACAACAGTGACTTGTTGAAAAACTTACAATTACAAGCAATATCAAATTATACAGACACATTGAAATTTGAGAAAACACTGACATTTGTTTCGTATTAACTTGTTTGATTTATCCAAACCTGTCCACTGTTACTGTTTATGTTTGTGTAGAGCGTGAGAGTGTGATAACTTTGTGTGTATGTGTGCGACGTACCGCCACCTGTGATCCCAGATTACCCATGTATATATTGTGTATATTTATTGCGATATGATATGACAGGCTGAATTGACACCAATCTCATTAAGATGAGATCTTTTATTCTGATACCTCTCTGCGTGAAGATCTGACACCTCCAAAGGATTTAAAGCCGGTAAAATTCTAAATCAGACTATCAGTGGATGAGCGAAGCATTCAGAGCAGTTCATCTTGTAAATGAACTTAGGCAAGTAGTTCCAAATGTAAATAATAAAGGGTGTGTAATCATATTGTGTTTATGACATCTAAACCTTGTAATGTGGGTACCATGGAAGGAATATGTGATCTGTATTGGTTTGTTAAAACTAAAATGTCTGAATCATTTTAAGAAGCTGATATCTGACTGGCTAAAGGACCGACTCATTCATTAGCTTGGTGGTCCAAGTTCGCTGAGGGTTCACCGACACGACCTAAGGATGTTGTCTGATCTTCACGCAGGGAAGGACTGAATCGGAGTGAAAAGATCTGATTTCAGTGAGATTGAAACACACCGGCTTGGGTTGAGACACTCTATGCAGCTGGACAGGGTGTTCAGCCATTAATCTGTTACACATTACAAGGCTTCCATGTTTGTATCGAGAGATGTTCGTTACTGGATGTATGTTAAAGCTTGAGCAACAAGCCCCTGCATGGGTTATCTATAGAACGCTGATCCACTGACCAGAAATGAGTGTAAGGCCCCCCATTTTTATTTCTTGTTTGCAGTGGTAGAAACTAACAGTTTTATTCCACAAGTCCCTATAATGATAGCAAATAGCGAAACCCTTAAAAATGAATCTCTACTAGTCCTTATGATACCTCAACTATTGGGCAGTTTGGCATGGGCTATAGGACTAGTGCCAATTTATAACTCTGGATCATTTACAGATTAATCAAGCCCAATTAGCAGCTACACAACCATTTCAATCACTTAAAAAAATAATTGTAAGTTCTTTATGTCTGAAAATTAGAAAATACAACTGAACAAATTTAAAGTACAATCTCTACCCCTTGTTGTGTACAGACCGAAGTTGGTGCTTCTCACTGTGACAATAGTACTGCCCCTTAAACATGATAGAGATGGAGTGGTAGGCTTGTGGTTAAAGCGTTCGCTCGTAACTCTGAAGACCTAGATTCGAGTCCCCACAATGTGTGAAGGCCATTTCTGTTGTCCCAATGCCATGATATTGTTGGAATTTTTGTTAAAAGCGGCATAAAACTACATTCACTCACTCACTAAACATGTTAAACCATACCATGTATTGCTTCCCTGCTAAGCTACCAACCAGTTACATTGGAGATTGGATGTTGGTGCTGTGTAGCTGAAGGTGACTGGCACCTTACCCACTCACCCACTGGTGGAGTAAGGTGGCACAGCACATGCAAGCACCAGGATTGTTTGAATCCCAGTTTGCCTTGATTATGATCCTTGGCTAGTCAGCACCTTACTCAAGATTTGGTTTCACCGAAGTGGTAAACGTCTATGACCTGCGTCACTTTGGGCTTTCCTCTCACATGATGGTGACGAAGCTGTCCTGGGTTTATGCAAGAATGGATCCTTCAGTGATATTTATGACGTCCAGTGAAAAGGCATCAATTGAATTATTCAGGGATTTATCTAGACTTGCTCATAGGCTGATATTCGTCCCCAAGTCTGAAGCTAAAGTCAAGAATATGGATGTTTTTTTATAATTTCCTATTTCATGCTATTATAGTTCTGACGAATCATATCCCGACATAGGTACAATGTGCAGCCCATTTCTGGTGTCCCCCGCTGTGATATTGCTGGAATATTGCTAAAAGCGGCGTTAAACCAAACTCACTCACTCACTCACTGATTAATCATAGCCCACTAGAGGTGGCTTGTATCTCACTGACAACAGGAACAATAAACAGGAAGAGGCTTTTATGCTTGGTTTCGTTATATTGCATTAATGGCAATATTAAAAAACACAATTTTAGGAAAATAACGAACAAAATATGCTTTTGAGCCGATGTGCCTGCCGCCTCGGGTTCTTTGTTTGGAATTGTAAATAAATGCCTAATATTGTACTGTAAGTGCTGTTGTAAGTTTATGCTTTGAAAGATGACCTTGGTCATTTTATGATCATGGTAGTAATTTGTTTGTCAGGTCTGAGAATCAACTATGAATAATGTTTGTGACATTTCGTCTTCTCTTGTGTCATCATTTCAGCAACCCATGCTTGCCGTAAAAGCCGACTATGATTGTCGTAAGAGACGAGTTATAGGATCAGGTGGTCAGGCTTGATGACTTGGTTGATGCATGTCATTGCATCCCAATTTGCGTGGATATATATGCTCATGATGTCAATCACTGGATTGTCTGGTCCAGACTTGATTATTTACAGACCGCCGTCATATAGCTAGAATATTGCTGAGTGTGGCGTTAAACAAAAAAAAAAAAAATCATAAATCAAAGCATTACAGTAATGAAATCCAACTTGTTTTTATCAAAGACTTGTTTGAGTATTCAACTTGTGTCTAAATGTTTTGATATGCATTTTAAATACTCACTACTTAAACAGTCTTGCCAATGGTGGACATTGTAATCGATGTGATCATGCCACGAAGCTAGTTGCTCGATGTGGACTATCTGTTTCATAGTTTTGTGACTTGAGGAAGGGGCCACAGAGTTTGGCCCCTCTGGGGGATCAACTTCTTTTTGGTTCCAAATCCCAAATTAGACCTGATTGGTGAGTCCATGGTGAAGCCATGGCGATTAACACAACAGTTGAAGACCAAGTAGTTTGTTTGAAACAATTGTCTTACGTAATGAGTTAAACAGAACTTCGGAAGAACAAGATAAGCGTGACTGTCATGATTATGATAGTCATGACACGAGCTTAAGGTTATGATTATCGTGGCACAAGATGTTATTGTGTCATCGGTCAGTGGTTTATGCAAACATGGAAGCCTTCAGAGATTTACTCGGTTGGGAACTTATGTCACTTCCAGTGTGAAGTCAGTATGTGTGAATAACCTCTCTCATTTGTACATCCAGTGTGAAGTCAGAATACATGAATAAACTAATCTCGGAAGGATATGAAGAGAATGATTTGTATGTCTGGGGAATGCTTAATAAAGATTTGATTCTTCATAGAACGACAGCTGTGTGAAGTCTTTATTGAACCTTATATTTGTTTCCCTGCATGATACCTTTCTGAGAAGTATCCAACCCTGTGCTTTGGGCATCCTAGATATCCAGCGTGATATATCTCCATTGTGTGACGATAAATAAATACGCCAGACCTATCGCCTCATCCTAGATATCCAGCGTGATATATCTCCATTGTGTGATGATAAATAAATATGCCAGACCCATCGCCTCATCCTAGATATCCAGTGTGATATATCTCCATTGTGTGATGATAAATAAATATGCCAGACCTATCGCCTCATCCTAGATATCCAGCGTGATATATCTCCATTGTGTGATGATAAATAAATATGCCAGACCTATCGCCTCATCCTAGATATCCAGCGTGATATATCTCCTTTGTGTGATGATAAATAAATACGCCAGACCTATGGCCTCATCCTAGATATCCAGCGTGATATATCTCCATTGTGTGATGATAAATAAATATGCCAGACCCATCGCCTCATCCTAGATATCCAGCGTGATATATCTCCATTGTGTGATGATAAATAAATATGCCAGACCCATCGCCTCATCCTAGATATCCAGCGTGATATATCTCCATTGTGTGATGATAAATAAATACGCCAGACCTATGGCCTCATCCTAGATATCCAGTGTGATATATCTCCATTGTGTGATGATAAATAAATATGCCAGACCTATGGCCTCATCCTAGATATCCAGCGCAATACATCTCCATTCAGTGATGATAAAAAACCCAGACCCATCTCCTCATCCTAGATATCCAGCGCAATTCATCTCCTACAGTGATGATAAAAAACTCAGACCCATCGCCTCATCCTAGATATCCAGCGCAATACATCTCCTACAGTGATGATAAAAAACCCAGACCCATCGCCTCATCCTAGATATCCAGCGCGATTCATCTCCTACAGTGATGATAAAAAACCCAGACCCCATCGCCTCATCTTAGATATCCAGCGCGATTCATCTCCATTCAGTGATGCTAAAAAACCCAGACCCATCGTCCATCTGCTGGGAATGATGTCACGGATAATGTTTGTCTAATTGTACTGTTCATGGATGATGTAGATAAGATGCAATTTCCCATTTAGTTCTCACCACATCCTGTAGCCCCGTTCGGACTCCGGACTAGACTTGGTCCCCAGGGATCTATGCTGTTGTAAAAGGCATCTAAATTGATTGGTGGTCACTAGTCAGGCTCTGTGACTGGGTTGATAGAGTTACATCGCACCTCATGATTGTGGGTGCGAATCCCAGTTCGCCCCGATTATGTTTCTAGGTTTGTCAGCACCATACCCGAGCTCGTGGTAAACGTCTGAGACCTGCATCACTTGGGGCATTCCTCCCACATTAAGCTGACACGCCGCAATATAACTGGAATACTGTTAAAAGCGGAGTTAAACCCAACTCACTCACACTCACTCGAACCTCATATATATGCCATAGATCATTGCTCACAATATCAATATCTGAATTGTCTACTGGTCCAGACTCAAATGTTTGAAGGCCGCTGTCATATAGCTGGACTATTCCTGAGTGCTATGTTAAACAACAAACAAACCGACTCATCTTGTAGCATCTCTAAAATAACTGGGAGAGCCTGATAGCATAACAACATTCCTCCACCGATATTCAGTGAGGGAGTACTGGGGTTTCGTTTGGACACTTTATATTTTTTCGGCTAAAGCTGCAAAACCAATTTCTTTATTTAAAACTATAAGTCTAAATTATTCATTTTTTTTAAAAAACATCATGCAACAAGGTATATGCCTGACAATTTCTTCTTTTTCAACAGTGTTTGGCATAATTATTATTTTTCAAGAACTTTCTCCATACTTTTTTTTTTCCTTTCAAAAAAGAATGGTCAGTCCCTTAATACTCAGGAAAACCTCTTTCCAGCTAAATATTCTCCTTGAGGTGTAAGTTGTCCATGGCTACCATTTTGAATGTTTTGAGTCTATGCAGAAGCCTTTCGCTAGGTTAGTGATGGGAGAACTGGAGATGGTGAAGTCACTTCCTAAACAAAAGCTGTAGAAGTGAATGGGTCCAGGGTACTTATTGTAACATAGATATGTAATTCCCTGGATAATCGAGGATGAGTCTCGTGATGATTGTCATGTCTTCCAATGTTGTTTTCACAAAGTGAGGTCTGAGAAGACTCCAATATCCTGTATCATTCACAGGTATTGATTTTAAAAAGACATTCGTTTTTAGCATACAAAGTTATTTGAATGCTGTTCCCAGAATGACAAGACTTGTCATGTGTGGTGTGTTATCAATCAGTTACACTCCGTGACAAATAATGACAGCAATTATTTTATCAGTTGTCGGTTCAGTAATTTTTGTCAGAAAAATATTTGATTTTGAAAATCAAACTATCAGAAATATATAGTTTTAGACCTGCCTTCATCATTGAATGATTCTTTGAAGGAAATTCTGTATTCCAAGCAAAGATTACTCTCTCTGATGACATGATGCAAACATGATGGTGCCAAATTGATGTACGCATGCAAAGTTCTCAAACATTCTAATCTGTTTATAAGGCGACACTTATTAAATTTGGTGTTTCAAGCATTTATTCCAGCTTTTCCACCCAAGGCTGCTCGTAATAAATATAAATAGCTATGTCATTCATTCATTCATTCATTCATTCATTCAAAATTGCTGTGGTTTTCAGCAGGGCGGTAGTCCCCTGAACGAAAAATATATATGTGTGGCCTAAATGCTAAACAGACTTTTAGATAAAGAATACTTTGCTTAACATAGTACTGTGTGGTTGTTGGACAGATGGTTTTTAGACCCAGGCATCGGGACCCTTGTAGTTGCATTATGCCTTCATCTTTCATGGGTCACCGTGACCTTAAGTAACTGACAATAGGAAGCATAACTTGAGCAGTGATGTCCTTGAAAGATTAACCTACATAAGAGAGGTGTATTACTGTATTAGGTGTATCAAACAGACTCAAGTTCCCTGCTGTAGGCTCCTGGTGTTTCATGAAGTGACAGTGATGTCAGGTATCTGTCCTAGGGTATCAGATCTTAAGAGTGTGAAATCTGTTTCCCCGGAAGCACTCTTAAAATCACCAACATCACAAACCCATTCATCTCCTGTGAGAGTTGTCTGCCTTAGCCATGCCAGGATCTGCTTGTCCTAGGGTCAAAATCCAGATTTCTCCTGCTTGTTTCTTGGTCTGTGAACACCATGAATATGATGGTGTTTATCTAAATGGAAAACGACTTAAACTTACATCATTTTGAGATTCCTTACCTCATCAGCTAAAATATAATCGCTTCAAACTCCAACTAAGTGTAAGTCAACTGAAAGATCATGCATGAAGACACTTCTGACCACCAGACACAGATGACCTCATCATCTAAAGCATTGCAATATGCTGATCAGAGTTACTTCCCTTTTTTGGCCAGAATCCGAATATTATTGGGTTGCAGATTCCAAAATTGGCCGTAGTCAGCTCTCTTCCTCCAACATTAAGCTGTGAAACTGAAATATTGATGGTGTCCTTAAACACATCTCACTCCCCCTGGCGTGTTGCATTCATGGTCAGTTGAATCGAGAAACATTGATTCCCGTTGCATTGTCTGTATGTTTCCTACCCACCACCCACTTCTCTATCACCAATCTCTCACTCCACCTGCTATTTCCGTTGATTCCGACTGGTTCTATCAGTTACTCTATCACCTGTGGGAGTTGCCTCTGTTGTGAGATTGTCTTGGTATGGCCCTGTGGTTAGTATGTTTGGTCATCACACAAGGTCCTGGTTTGAATCCCATCCACAACACTACACTGATACAACTGAAAATTATACCGTCACTACATCGGGTGATAGTTACATAAACCACGGTAGATACTCCTTAGTTGATCCCCAAATTACTAACATGGTTTGAAAATTGATACGTATTTGCGTTCGGTATTCCTTTTTATTTCACCACTGAAACATTATACTTATGATCTGGTAAGTGAATCTCTTTGTTATTTAGATACTCATATTCAGAATTATATTAATTCAAGTTTGTTTCTGTCGAATGTTCCCCACAATAACTTGCGATTATCATTTATTTCTTGTAGACATTAAGAAGAGGACATAGTGGTCGGGTCATGTGACAGGTCAAGGGTCGCAGGGTCACAGCAAGATGTTAGGTTAGGCGTGTAAGAGTAGCGTGGACTGGTATCGGATGTTGTTGTGTACATAGCAGATGTTCATGCACTCATATGTTTTGTTTTATCTGATGATAGCTTTTATCATTGTTAAACGCTTCTGATGTGTGTACAGAGTGAGTACTGGTTGCTTTGGCCTCTCATTGTAAGACGAGCATGGTGGCCCAGTCGTCTAAGGCGCCGCAGTTAGCTGTGCAGAGTTGCGTCCCTTGGACTCATCAGAAACCTAAGATCGTGGGTTCGAATCCCGGTTCACCCTGATTATGTTTCTAGGTTTGTCAGCACCATACCTGTTTTCGTGGGTTTCACCAAAGTGGTAAACGCCTGAGACCTGCATCACTTCGGGCTTTCCTCCCACATTATGCTGACATGCCGCGATATAACTGGAATACTGTTAAAAGCGGCATTAAACCAGACTCACTCACTCGCTCGTTATGAGTTACTTTGTTTATGGATTTTGACTTCAACTCCATCAGAAGCTGTTTGAAATGTAAATATAAATAAAATTTACAAACAAGGTTTTTTTTATGTCATCCAAAACATTTAATCAAAGGAGTTATCTTTTCAACCTACTTTTGAGATTGCTGAAGTCTGAAAAAGATTTTATTTTATTTTATATATGTTTCACATTTCAAGTTTTTGTTTTCTGTAAACCATGTAATTTAAAAAAAAACTGCTTTGGGAAAACTGCTCAGTAAATATTTTTTGGAAAGAACTTAGTAAATGATCGGTAAGATTACTGATACATAAGTCTTTTGTTGAAGGGGCTATATTCAGACAAGGTTCAAGGAATGTATTTTAGATAGAATTGTTTGTCAGTTTTTTTCAGCTTTTCATGTTCATTTTGGCTTATTGAAGATTCTGACAGTGTATACAATTTTAGAAATTGTACTAGTGATGTTTCTGACTATTCCTGATATTATACATATTTTTGGTTTTATCTACAATATTTTTATGCAGGTTTTATCTCTATACATCATATATTAGACATATTTCTTTCATCATGTCAATTAAAATTCCTACCATGTAACAAGCTTCTGTCCGATGTTCGATTACATGTGATATCTCAGGATATAGTTTAGTTTTACTGAAATAATTGATACCCAATTGAAAACTTTAAGAATTCCCTCAATACATTGCCTGTATGTAAACTAGGGCACTAAGGTGTTGCAATGTGCTGTGCAGAGTTGCATCCCTTGTCATGCCTGGATCCGCTGGTTCTAGGTTCAAGTCTCACCTTTACCCAGATCCATTGTGTGTCCCGTGCAGGTTTCATGAAAATTGTGAACATCGTGACCGATAATATTTTTAGCTAACGTGACATTTTGTTGCTGAAGTACTGTTCAGAGTCATTAAGACAAAATCAGTGACACACTGTATAAGGGGAACCTGTGGCCCAGTTGTCTTAAGTCGAAGCAAATTTCTGTTCTTTGCACACCGGAAAGCTATGCTTGTGGTTTTGAATCTTGGTTTGCCACGATTATGTTTCAAGGTTTCTCATCACCATACGGGGACACGGGTGGCCCAGTCGTCTAAGGTGCCGCAATTCGCTGTGCAGAGTCGCGTCCCTTCGGCACACCTGAAACCTATGATTGTGGGTTCGAATCCTGGTTCGCCCCAATTATGTTTCTAGGTTTGTCAGCACCATACCCGTGCTCGTGGGTTTCACCGAAGTGGTAAACGTCTGAGACCTGCATCACTTTGGGCTTTCCTCCTGCATTAGGCTGACATGCCGTGATAGGACTGGAATACTGTTAAAAGCGGCGTTACACTCATGAAGATCCGAGTTTGGTTTCAGTGTCTATAGTACATGTGTGTCACTCCATGCCTAGATCACCTGTCTGTATGGCTGTTGCCAAAACGGGATCGGGTGGTCAGGCTTGCTGACAGTTGATGCATGGTATCATATCCCAATTACTTGGATTGATGCTCATGATATCAATCGCTGGATTGTCTGGTCCGGACTCGATTATTTACAGACCGTTGTCATATAGCTGGAATATTGCTGAGTGCAGCGTTAAACAACAAATAAACAAACAAACAAACAAACAATTAAAACCCAACTCACTGTATGATAGGGCATGGTTGGGTTGTTTTTGGGGCAGCAATGTGCTGTGCAGAGTTGTGTCCCGTGTTTGTGCCAGAATCCAATGATCATGTTCAAATCCCAGATTGTTTGTCAGCAGCCCATGCCACACTGTGATAACAAAATATTTTCCAAAATTTATATTGGCTCACTGAATGTGTGGTTTTGCCAGTTCATCATATACAGTGATGTGGTCACCTGTATACCTCTTCTCTCAGTCGGGGGCAAGGTGCCACGGGTGCGATTCGCTGTGCAGAATTGCGTCCCTTGGGAACGCCAGAAACCTATGATTGTGGTTTCGAATCCCGGTTTGCCCCGATTATGTTTCTAGGTTTGTCAGCACCATACCCGTGCTCGTGGTCTTTCACCAAAGTGGTAAACGTCTGAGACCTGCATCACTTAGGGCTTTCCTCCCACATTAAGCTGACATGCCGCGATATAACTCGAATAATGTTAAAAGCGGCGTTAAACCAAACCCACCCACTCACTCACTCCTCTCTCAGTCTGTGCCAAAATCATTTGAGTTAAAAAAAATTCAAGATGTCTCTCAGAATTAAAACTCCACAGATGGACAATTATTATCTTAGTTGGAGACCCTGGCTTTAAATGTGTGGTTCGCTGTGCAGAGTTGCGTCCCTTCGGCATGCCAGGGAACCTATGATTGTGGGTTCGTACCCCGGTTCACCCCATTATGTTTCTAGGTTTGTCAGCACCATACCCATACTCATAGGTTTCACCAAAGTGGTAAACGTCTTGGACCTGCATCACTTCGGGCTCTCCTCCCACATTGAGCTGACACACTGCGATATAACTGGACTAATGTTAAAAGCAGCGTCAAACCTAACTCACTCACTCAATTTAACGAGTGTGACGAGATGACAAGTTGGAGTAGTGTTGGTGGGTGGTCATTTTTGGGATTGGGTGGTCCGAATGGGTATGGGGTTATTTTTAAATTGGCTTTGGATTGGGAGGTTTGTGACTGGTTGGTGTCATGGATGAGGACCGATATGTCAGGACAGATGTTGCTGCTGATGTTAGTATCTTGTCTTGTTTCCACTACTCATAGCAAATCGAGTGTAGAACGTGAAACAAAGCAGAAAATATCTGTAATCCAGGTTCCTGGGTGCTGTTGTACAAAACAACATTAGCACTACGACTGTCGTAAGTCTATGTTAAGGTGTTGTAGTTACGATCACATTAGCGCTAAGATTACTTTGTACAACGACACTTTGGTGTAGATGTGACCCATGTCTACAACCTGTGTTGGGGCCCAGTGATCTAAGACACTGCAATTTCCTTTTCGTACCAGATCCTCTGGGTTCAAATCTCTGTGTTCTGATTTTGATCCTTCGTTTGTCTGAACCATACCCATGCCGTTGGTGTCATCCAGGGTTGGACAGTCTGTGTTACTTGAGCTTTCATCCCACATTCATCTGAAACACTGAGATGTGACTGATATACTGGTTAAAGCAGCCTTCACTACCACAGAGTTGCCTCCCTTAGCGAGGTCAGGATCCTCTGATTGGGTTCTCCTAGCTAATGATCATTGGTTTGTGGGGCTTCCTTACTGTGCTTGTGGGTTTCACATAAGTGGTAAACAAGTATGGTATTTTACTTTTGGTCCTTCCACCATCATTATGCTGCCATGCCGCCCCACTCACTCACTCACTCACTCACTCACTCACTCACTCACTCTAGTGGTCAGGCTCGCTGACTTGGTTGAAGCATGTCATCGTATCCCAAATGTATGGATCGTTGCTCATGATGTCAATCACTTGATTGTCTGCCAAGACTCCATTATTTACAGACCACCGTCATAACGCTAGAATATTGCTCAGTGCAGCTTAAAACAACAACACTCACTCATTCCCTCACTCAGATGTAGTGCTAATTGGTAGTAAGGTGGGTGTTTGGTGGTAAGAGTGAGGCAGGGTGTTGGGGAGTGATGCAGGGTGTTGGGGAGTGATGCAGGGTGTTGGGGAGTGATGCAGGCTGTTGGGGAGTGATGCAGGGTGTTGGGGAGTCAGGCAGGGTGTTGGGGAGTGAGGCAGGCTGTTGGGCAGTGAGTGGTTAATTGATTAATTCTGATCCGTGAACTACAGCACAGACAGGCCATGTCTTTCAGCTGTGATATCACATGTTATTAGCCATTGGTGTTTCATCTCAGGTTGCCGCAATAACGTCTGCAATGTGATGTACAAATTTTAATGTAAAAAATAAAGATCACTAGTGTTATATATATATATGTATATATGCATATGAATATCATGGCGTCTACTGTGTTATAATTATGATGATTATGATGATGTCATCATCGTTATGAGTTGATAAGAGTCTGTATCTCTCAATATATATATTAATTCCTCTCTGCCCTGTGCAAATTTTCCTTCTTGAAGTATATACACTGAGTTTTACTTCTTGAAGTATATACACTGAGCGTTTTACTTCTTGAAGTATGTACACAGTTTTACTTCTTGAAATATGTACACAGTTTTACTTCTTGAAGTATATACACAGTTTTACTTTTTGAAGTATATACACTGAGCATTTTACTTCTTGAAGTATGTACACAGTTATACTTCTTCAAGTATATACACAGTTTTACTTCTTGAAGTATAAACACAGAGAGTTTTACTTCCTGAAGTATATGCACAGAGTTTTACTTCTTGGAGTATATGGGGGGCACGGGTGGCCTAGTCGTCTAAGGCACCACGATTCGCTGTGCAGAGTTTCGTACCTTGGGCATGCCAGAAACCTATGATTGTGGGTTCGAATCTCGGTTTGCCCCGATTATGTTCCTAGGTTTGTCAGCACCATACCCGTGCTCGTGGGTTTCACCAAAGTGGTAAACGTCTGAAACCTGCATAACTTCGGGCTTTCCTCCCACGTACATTAAGCTGACTCGCCGCAATATAACTGGAATAATGTTAAAAGCAGCGTTAAACCAAACTCACTCACTCACTCTTGAAGTATATACACTGACAGTTTTACTTCTTGAAATATATCTCTGTGAAGTGTGTACTGTTTACGAGTTTCATTAAAACATGTACTTACAATTGATTACAAAAGATTATTTTAGTATGAGCCTTCTGGATTTAAGCTTGGATTATGTATGTTAAAATATATTTCACAGGAATATGTGACAGTTCTATGTAAAAATCTTACAGCTGTGTATATTTTGAAATGAAATTATTAAAATGTTTTTCGACACACATACAATAATTTAATTACAATGGACTTCAAATAAGACAGGACTGAATTCCGAGTTTCCAGGAGATAGGTTTTGGTCAGATTTCTTCTCTATTTCCATTATTTTCTAACCAAATTGCTGCCATTCCTCCAGTATATCACAGACAGTCCCTTAATTGACCACGGGCTCACTCCACCACGCAATTAGAAACTTTCCTTTCTGTCCAGTCTTTGAAAGGCATTTAGAAGTGATACACATAAGGAAGAGAATATATGGATGTCAACTTCTTCATTATGAGGAACACAACGTTTCGGAGATGTACTTACTCCATCAGGTAAAGATGTTGACGTCCATTAATTCTCTTCCTTTCCTTCCAGTGAAATCAAAGTGTTGATATCAATGAATTTGTTGAAAAATATGTGTGTTCAACACAAAAAATTACTTGTGTGAGTATAACTAGGGGGCCATGTGAAAATATTGGCTGTTCAGTGACCACCACCCCCTCCCCCCTCCCCCCTCCCCCAATGGTTGCAATGTGTGATGCAAATCCCCTATCCTTTTGCTGGTATACCAGGAAAGAAGCAGAATATCCGAACTCACACTCACATATCCAAGGGGGTGGGGGTGTGTGGGGGGTGGGGGTGGATTTCATTGTCATGGCATACCGAGGACCATACGTCCCAGTAACTGTTCAGCCAGCACATGTGGTGCACTAGTCTACGCCACCGTACCTTGCTGAGGAAACTTGAAACTATAAATTACAAAATTGATGTGATTTAGTTGAAAATCATACAGTGAAACCCTGTTACTCCCGACAGTGCCATTCCGAAGGAAATGTCTGAATAAGCAAATTTCCAGAGTAACAAATCATCGTTTGGGAGTGATGTCCCTTAAATATTGATGCTCCACCAGTTGACTGGGTTTCCTAATAGAAGCTCCGGACTCCAGGGTTTCACTGTGACTCATCCACAATGTGTAGCTGATAACTGCAACTGCTGCTGCTACTACAGAAAAGGCTTGCAATACATGTAAGATATCATGTTGCCATAGTTAATCAGTTACTGATATGCTGTATTTCACAAGGGCTGTATTAAGACATTGCAAGTTTTCCAATTTGCAGTGAATATGTAATAAACAAGCTTACTGTCCATCACATTGTGTGAATGTCAAGTTTCTAATCACAAGACACCTGTGAAGATCCAGGTTGGAATAGGTCTTCAGCAATCCATATGTTTGTCTAACAGGCGACTATGCTTGTCGTATGTGGCGACTAGATTGGGTGATCAGGCTCGTTGACTTCTTTGATGTATGTCATCGTGTCCCAATTGCGTGGATCGATGCTCACGATGGCAATCACTGGGTTGTCTGGTCCAAACTTGATTATTTACAGCTATATGACGGTGGTCTGTAAATAATCGAGTTTGGACCAGACAATCCAGTCATTGAAATCATGAGCATCGATAAACGCAAAATGATGCATAAACCAAGTAGGCGATTCGGACCAAACTTGATTATTTGCAGAGCACCGCCATATAGCTAGAAACACTTCCATCATAAATCGCCCTGGTTATGATTAATAGTTCGTCAGTACTGTACCCATACTGATGGGTTTCAACAACGTGGGGTTGCCTCCCACATTAAAGGGCCGGTTGGGTGGTTACAGCGCTTGCTCGTCACACCAAACACCAGTTCGATTCCCCACGTGTCCGTCCTCTGCCATGATATGGCTGTATGTTACAAGAAGCAGGGTGAACCACACTGAGTCACCCACTGCTCCCACATCAAGCTGACATCTGTAGACAAACAGAAACACTGTTGAAAGTGGCCCTACCCACACTGTTGAAAGTGGCCCTACCCACTCTGTTGAAAGTGGCCCTATCCACACTGTTGAAAGTGGCCCTACCCACACTGTTGAAAGTGGCCCTACACACACTCTCAAAGCATTTATGAACCATGTTGCCTGTGAACACCCATGCAGCAGAGTGTCTCTGCGTGTATCTCAATTAGGAAATTACCAATATCCCGACCGCCTCCGTGGTCTGGTGGTAGAGTGTTCGCCTGGAGAGTGGAAGGTCCGGGTTCGAACCACGGCTGGGTCATACCAAAAAACATTAAAATATGGTACTGCTTGTTACCCTGACTGGCGCTCGGCACAATGGGCTAAAACAAGGACTGGTCGGCTCGAAGTTAGTATACTTTGAGTGGTGAATTCATGATGAACTGTTGCATGGTATCTCAGTGGGCTAGCACTATAGAATCAGCATTAGTCCGGACTAGTACAAGCACACACACGCACGTAGGCATGCACGTCGCTATATAATTACAAACTTTCAGCTCATCAGCCGAAGACCCTGGTTCGATTCCCTACATGGGAGCAGTGTGTGAAGCCCCATTTCTGGTGTCCCCCTTCGTGTATTGCTGGAGTATTGCTAAACCAACATTGAACCACTCTCTCTCTCTCTCTGAGTGAGATATCATATATGACATGCTCAACTATGAAGGTAAGTTTGAAGTAAGTGTTTAACCCCGCACTCAGCAATATTCCAGCTATATGACGGTGGTCTAATAATCGAGTTTGGACCAGACAATCCAGTCCTTGAAATCATGAGCTTCGATAAACGCAAAATGATGCATAAACCAAGTAGGCGATTCGGACCACCTGATCCCGTTCGCTTCTGAAGACCAATACATACACACTGCGGATGCATCACGACGTGACTGTCGCAGCCGACATCAGATGAAACACAACTCTACATCGTCGACGTGGTGGTTGGTGCCATGATTGTCGCAGCTGACGTCATTTGAACACGACTCTGCATCGTCGACGTGATCGTTGGTGCCGTGATGGTCGCAGTCGACGTCAGATTAAAAACAACTCTTCATCATCGACGTGGTCGTTGGTGATGTGACGGTCGTAGTCGACGAAGGTCCGTGACATCTGGCCTCTTCTGTTAACGGGCACCGATCTAAACTCGCTTTGTGGTTTGGTCACTTCTCAAGGGAGATGTACACCATAACGTGACCTTATGTAGCATGTATTCCAGATCCAAAACTAAAGGTAGCTTCGCCATCAAGTTTACCATAAACCGGAACTAGAATATTGAAAGTATATATGTTTACACGTAATATTCAAACAATGCAATATTTATATTCTTGCATCTCGAGACTTGCACGTGCATGCACGTTGCTATATAAGTGCAATAATCTTGGACGCGACGTTAAACCCAATTTCACCTCACCTCATCTCACAAAACCCTCCCTATTTAAAAAAATAAAACATGCAGAAGAATTCTTTGATTGCTGACTAAGCACCAGTACAGTTCATATTTGGAATATAATATCGCTTACTTAAAGGGGCACTAATCTAACGTCATTCCCCGGACTGGTTGTTGCCTTTGTTATTGTTTTTTCCCCCGTGAGTACCCGGATGATACGCAACGCAACTGAGCGTGACCAGAGACTGGGCTACCGTCTTCAAGGACAGCTAAATAAACTTGGAGGCTGGAGGCAATATTTGTTTTACGCATTTTTGCATAAACACTGATTGGTTAACTGTTAATCTATAAAGATTTCGACAAAGGGCGCATGTTAATTAATTTCTTCAGCCTAAACAAACAGACAAAAAGAACAGCGGAGCTCATCAGATGTCATTTGGAAATACCCCAGATGGTTATAGTTTAATACTAAAAAGAGTATCCATGCAGTGAAAGGATTTTCGGATTTCGGCTTGCGTCGATAATACGATTACTACTACCTTGTTGTCATCCACGTTTTCTGGTATAACCCTACACTTGTGTATTTGTAGTCATTCACTTGATGCTCAGTTAATGAATTTATTACAGGTACAATTAGTGGTACCACCACTTACATTACCTGACAAAGGTTCCCATTTGGCATTTATTGTGTCTGGGGTAATTATTCAATCTAAATCCAAGCTTGAAGTGAGGTGAAATGTGTGTTATGTAATATGCACGTGGCAGCCCAGCAAGAGATGAATGATCAGTTGATTTACTTTGTTTTGTAAATCAATGGATCGTTCCTAGTCATCAAAGGATTAACAGAAAATACGTTGATTGATTAATCACTGTTATCTTGCACAGTGGTTATGTCAAGAGTGAGTGTTTACATGTCTAGGTTTTCTAATACAAAGGGAATATACTCATATATTGGCGTGAAATGCCGATGTAAAAACAACATACTTTGTTCAAAGGGTTATCTGATAATACGTTGATTGATTGATCATTGTTATCTATCACTCAATGGATTTTTTAGGAACCGTGGACGTTATGAAAATAGTTGTCACGTGGGCTTTCTCAGCCGACCATTGAGACGTGACACCTATGTAAAACACCTGAAACAATCCAAGTGATCAGTAGAGAAACGAACACGGGTTATAATATCCCGAAACGATATATATCTTTTAAAATATTTGATTGTTAGTGAGACACGTGACATCGAATAAGTTTCTTTGTACAGCTGCAGACGAGTGGGATATTGTTCCTTTGTGTGGATATTCACGGATACATTCCTCGAACAAGGAAGCTGCCTAAAATTTATACACATAAATTTGGTAGGTTGTAATTATGATATTTGCATTTTGTTTTCCTTCTTTTAAACCGATTCGTTCTTGTTTCTCTACGTCTTGGTTGGGAAATTCTTCAATGCGCGATAGACGTTATTTTCACAGGTCTTTTCCTTTGTAAGCTTGTATATATTACCGTGAATTTGTAAAATGTGATTCTCTCAGGCAATTTATAAAATGTGTAAATATTTCAGTCATTTCGACTAAAAAATCTGTCCAGATTGATTAAGACGATCAAAAAGGCCTACAAACATCACAACAGATTATTATGTAGGATTTACAACAGATTATTATGTAGGATTAGCAGCTTTTCAACGTAACATTTTCAGTCTCTTGGTGATGACATTAAACATCAAAATGTTTGGAATTTGTTATCATGATAATACAGATAGAAATGTTTTTCAGTCACTTTGTAAAATAACTGAATATTTAGGCGTTTAATAAATGTGTTACACATTTGACAGTAAAAAAAATATAAACACTATAAAAAAAGCAATGCTCAGGTGAAATATTTACTTTGTGTTGCAAGTCAAAATAGTGTAAACGAAAATCGCAAAATTACCAAGCAAGTGACTTCGTCACCATTACCGATGCTATTTCATTTTGTTGATCAATTTGACCATACGCCCTTATTACTAACAATAAAAGTGACTAATGCGCTTACGAATGGCGCAGCAGAGGTCGCGAACTAGTCTAGATTTCTGCTATACATCCGGGTACTCACTGGGGAAAAACAATAACAAAGGCAACAACCAGTCCCGGGGTATTGCGTTAGATCAGTGTCCCTTTAAAATATTTTCAATTGACAATGAAACACGTGAAAACATCAACTGAGAGGTGTAGTTTGTTTTGTCCCCCAGTTATTGTTTGTGTACACGTGGCAGAGGCAGACTTTCTGACGCTTCGTGTGGTTTGTTTAAAATAGAGCGCAAATCTTGCATTAGGGCACACCGACTCGGCCAAGTCGGTGATAGACCGGGCGATACATGTACCACGTGACACACTGACCTTGACAAGACAACAACGTACTTTCACTCAGCCGACCCACAATCTGTCTATGTGGTCAGTTATCAGAGTTACATCACCTGACGGAACCATATTTTTCATCTCTACACGCCCCTTTCTCAGGGTCACTGCACGAAGTCGTCAGTGGCAGGGGCGGATCCAGGATTTTAAATGATATTTTTTTCAGCAAGCATTTTATTTAAAAAAGGACCCGTGAAGATCCGGGGTAGAATAGGTCTTCAGCAACCCATGCTTGCCGTCAAAGGCGACTATGCTTGTCGTAAAAGGAGACTAACGGGATCGGGTGGTCAGGCTTGCTGACTTGGTTGATGCATGTCATCAGAGACCATATAATAGACTCTGATGTCATCAATCCAAATTGCGTGGATCGATGCTCATGATGATATCACAGGATTGTCTGGTCCAGACTCGATTATTTACAGACCGCCGTCATATAGCTGGAATATTGCTGAGTGCGGCATTAAACAACAAATAAACAAACAAACTTTTACGAATCTCGTTTTCCAGGAGTATTTTGAGACGCCAAAGGAAGCGCCGTAAAATGTTGCCAGGGGCGATAACTCTTCGTACACTGAGCAAACCCGTGACCCAATATTGGCCACCTGTGGGTCTCCCCTCAAAGATCATACTCTTAATTTTGTGTGAATAACATCAAAACAAATAAAGCTTTACCAAATTCAATTTGATATAATTTCATCTTCTGGTATTATGGAAGTGGAGATAGGATTGCTCTAAATCAATGTTTTCTAAATTCTATCTTTCAAGAACTCATTTATGTAAAAAAATAAATGAATAAATACATATATAGTTGGCAAAACGGAATGCAGCGGTTACCAGACACGCACATATTAAACAGGTATTGTTCTCGTTATGTCAGTAAAGAATCTACAACTTTTGAAAAGGCAGAACAGTCTATATTTGTAAAGTTAACATAGTTACAAATCGGCTTTAAGGCATGTTTCCTATGATTATTCATATTGGATGTTATTGATTATGGAAAATAATAACAGTTTTTATTACAGATGTTTTTACTGATTTTATTGTGAGAATGTATGTCAGTAGGCATGCGGGTATTATGTCAGTAGGCATGCTGGTATGTTTGTCAGTAAGCATGCTGGTATGTTTGTCAGTATGCATGCTGGTATGTTTGTCAGTATGCATGCTGGTATGTATGTCAGTAGGCATGCTGGTATGTTTGTCAGTGTGCATGCTGGTATGTATGTCAGTGGGCATGCTGGTATGTATGTCAGTAGACATGCTGGTATGTTTGTCAGTATGCATGCTGGTGTGTTTGTCAGTAGGCATGCTGGTATGTATGTCAGTGGGCATGCTGGTATGTATGTCAGTGGGCATGCTGGTATGTATGTCAGTGGGCATGCTGGTATGTATGTCAGTAGACATGCTGGTATGTTTGTCAGTATGCATGCTGGTGTGTTTGTCAGTAGGCATGCTGGTATGTATGTCAGTGGGCATGCTGGTGTGTATGTCAGTGGGCATGCTGGTATGTATGTCAGTATGCATGCTGGTATGTATGTCAGTATGCATGCTGGTATGTATGTCAGTGGGCATGCTGGTGTGTATGTCAGTAGGCATGCCGATATGTATGTCAGTAGACATGCTGGTATGTATGTCAGTGGGCATGCTGGTATGTATGTCAGTATGCATGCTGGTATGTTTGTCAGTATGCATGCTGGTATGTTTGTCAGTATGCATGCTGGTATGTTTGTCAGTGGGCATGCTGGTATGTATGTCAGTATGCATGCTGGTATGTTTGTCAGTAGGCATGCTGGTATGTATGTCAGTATGCATGCTGGTATGTTTGTCAGTAGGCATGCTGGTATGTATGTCAGTGGGCATGCTGGTATGTATGTCAGTGGGCATGCTGGTATGTATGTCAGTAGGCATGCTGGTATGTATGTCAGTATGCATGCTGGTATGTATGTCAGTATGCATGCTGGTATGTATGTCAGTGGGCATGCTGGTATGTATGTCAGTGGGCATGCTGGTATGTATGTCAGTATGCATGCTGGTATGTATGTCAGTAGGCATGCTGGTATGTATGTCAGTAGGCATGCTGGTATGTATGTCAGTATGCATGCTGGTATGTATGTCAGTATGCATGCTGGTATGTATGTCAGTGGGCATGCTGGTATGTATGTCAGTGGGCATGCTGGTATGTATGTCAGTATGCATGCTGGTATGTATGTCAGTAGGCATGCTGGTATGTATGTCAGTAGGCATGCTGGTATGTTTGTCAGTATGCATGCTGGTTTGTTTGTCAGTAGGCATGCTGGTATGTATGTCAGTGGGCATGCTGGTATGTATGTCAGTATGCATGCTGGTGTGTTTGTCAGTATGCATGCTGGTGTGTTTGTCAGTAGGCATGCTGGTGTGTTTGTCAGTAGGCATGCTGGTATGTATGTCAGTGGGCATGCTGGTATGTATGTCAGTAGGCATGCTGGTATGTATGTCAGTAGGCATGCTGGTATGTATGTCAGTAGGCATGCTGGTATGTATGTCAGTAGGCATGCTGGTATGTTTGTCAGTAGGCATGCTGGTATGTATGTCGGTGAATGGGACAGTGCGTGAAACTGGAATTATTTGCTGACTCAGAAAGGCTGTGGTTGCGTCGAATGCCCGACAGTCAATAGATTAACATGAATGCACATAAGTTGTATAGTCTTGTCTTTTGACTTTGGACTTTCCTCCCACACTTAGCTGACACGCAGTGATATAACTTGAATACTGTTCAAAGCGGTGTTAAACCAAACCCACTCTAACAATCCCTGTAAATGAACAAAGCCTTGCTTAAATCTGCTGGTTTAATACGGCAGCCGATCAGTGTCAACAAATCACAATAAACCCCCTCTGTTAAATCAAAATAAACCCCCTCTGATTGGAACAGCCGATTTGACGGCCGCATCACCGCGGGAGCTAATATTCATAGAATAGTACTTTTTTAACCACGCTCAATTTAACATTTGAAACCTCAGGCTGCGCGTTCGGTTCCAAATTCAATTTTGCGCGGTTAAATCTAAAGGTAACCTAGCTCTACCTTGAAAACACAGTATGTTTATCTCCAAAACATACCGAGTTGTCCGTCCCAGACAAGCGGAACGCCGATATAAAAACACATTGTCCACAAACTACATCGTTTCAGAGGTTTTATTGAACACACGAAGGTACCATCTATCTGGGGTGGTAGGTTCAGTGGATGTTATACCATATGTCTCATCACGTCGCCCTGTGCATGTGTTGGTGTATTGGGTTGTAAATATGTAACAGACAGAATGCACCAGTGTGTCAAGGTAAGCATGAGTATCACGCGTCCAATAGCAATACAGGTGAGGTGTTAGTGTGACGCAGTGAGACGAGGTGAAATGTGTAACGCATCTCGTGCACGATTATTACGCTTTTATTGCGAAGCGTGCGTGGGTGCGTGCAGGACTGTCCGTCTGCCTGCCTTAAGGGCCAGTCTCGTCCGGACTAATGCCGATTTCATATTGCTCGTCCACTGAGACACCATGCCGCAGTTTAGTCAAAAAGGGAAATGGAATTAGGCACAAGATCCACTTATTGCCTCCTTACCCTGTCACAGTTTAGCATGGATACCCCACCAGTCCTTGTTTTGTCCTTTTAATGGCGAGCGCGACACAGGGTAACAGCAAGTTGTTTGTTTGTTTGTTGTTTACCACATCCTGGCGCTGCAAAGGGGCGCAATGCACTAGGGGCGACCTAGATAACACTGGTGTCTGTGTCTTCGTCAGTTGGCCGCGAGAGGAAAAGAGACTCAGTCAGACTTGCAAGCTTACTACCCAATGGAAATTGTGTACATATAACTCCTTTATGTGATAGAAAAGGTTTGAGGTATGCGGGAACTTGTGGGAAAGAAAATCTTGTTTTTCACCCCTCAGGCCTACTGACCAGACAGTAGTAATCTTCTTGGTAATATTTGCAGTAAGGACACATCAATGTTAACACGTCATTATCTTTGGATTGGTTGGTTGATTTGTTGTTTAACGCCACACTCAGCAATATTGCAGCTATATGACGGTGGTCTGTAAATAATCGATTCTGGACCAGACAATCCAGTGATAAATATCATGAGCATCGATCCACGCAATTGGGATCAATTACATGCATCATCCAAGTCAGCGAGCTTGACCGCCCAATCCCGTTAGTCTCCTTTTACGACAAGCATAGTCGCTGAAGACCGTTTCTACCCCGGATCTCCACGGAATGTATAATTGTATATTGAGGGTATGTATACCACACCTGAACTATATATGATAACATTAGAGAAGATATTCTCGCCTTGCGCCGCCAGGGTGTTATCCTCCTCACTAGCAGGGATGCGGCTTATCGGTTCCCACCAACCCACGCTTGTCCGACAACGCTACGTGATGGTTCCGGCGGTCAGGTTCGGGGACTTCGCTGACTGCGTGTCATCGTACCCCGACGGCGTGGATCGGTGCTCGGAATATTAACCACTGGTTTCTCGGGTCCAAGTTCAATTAATTACAGGCCGCCGTCATTCCGCTTATTATTATATCATACATTTATATACCGCAGGTATCCAGGTGCAAGTATCTGCTCAAATGCGGTTTTAGTTGATCCCCACCAGTGGATCCATTCGCAATCCAGTTATCGTCCTCAACTCCCTGGGGAGTATACAACACAAGCTGCCTAGGGGCGCTAGAAGGTTTTTATTGAAGCGTTAAAAGAAAACAAACATGACTTGTGTAATATATGTGGCTTATGCTCTGTAGTATCAATATATTACTGCTATATTGTAATTATATGATTAAGTGAATCTATTATGTTCTAAATCACCCAGGGGGGCACGGGTGGCCCAGTCGTCTAAGGCGCCACGATTCGCTGTGCAGAGTTGCATCCCTTGGACACGCCAGAAGCCTTTGATTGTGGGTTCTTATCCCGGTTCGCTGCGATTATGTTTCTAAGTTTGTCAGCACCATACCTGTGCTCGTGGGTTTCACCGAAGTGGTAAAACGTCTGAGACCTGCATCACTTCGGACTTTCCACTCACATTAAGCTGACACGCCGTGATATAACTGGAATACTATTAAAATCGGCGTTAAACCCAACTCACTCTTCATCACCTGGTCACGCCTGATGCGCGCGCTGCACCTTGTTACGTGAGCAAAAACAACATGGCGCACTGGGGAGCATCCGGGTCACTGTGGCAAACTGAAACTCAAACAGAGGCTTGTTCAAAAATGGCGTCACCGGGGATCAAAACAGCCCTGTCCACAAGTGTCATAGGTTCACACATTTAATTTCATCACAAGTTTGATGGGTTCATACTTTGATGTTCATGATATCAAAGTGTTTATTTTTATTATTAGTTACATGTCCCTGTGCTGGACCAGACAATCCAGCAATCGACATGAGCATCGGTCTGTGCAATGGGGATACGATGACATGCATCACCCAAGTCAGTGAGTCTTATGACTCGATCCTTACGGTAAACTTATGGGTTGCGGAAGACCTATTGTCTTCCCTGATCATCACGGGTCAATATATGGAAAATGAAAAACACAACACTTTTGGATGGTAGATCTAGTCTAAAAGATTATTCTTTTGACATCGGTTCCATTCTCGTCGAAGGCAAACATTTGTTCAATGTGCGACGCCATCTTGGATTACGAGGCGAACTACCACCGGGCCCCATCGCGAGTACACGCGTGCGCTCGCGCGGTTAGCCGTGTTCAACAAAAAAAAAAACACACACTGAAAAGTTTTCAAGAAGAATCGAGCCTATCGCCACTTGCCAATGCAACAACGTGACTGACCAATCATAAAGTCTGAAGAGTCAGAGAGTTCTTCAACTTCAAATTCCGAGGGGCGGACGGGTAACCTAGTGGTTAAAGCGTCCGCTCGTTACGCCGAAGACCCGGGTTCGATTCCCGACATGGGTACAATGTGTGAAGCCCATTTCTGGTGTCCCCCGCCGTGCTATTGCTGGAATATTGCTAAAAGCGGCGTAAAACTATACTCACCCACTCTGCTCTCTCGGCGAATCACCTTATATGAGTGGAAGTGCATATATTGTAGGGAATCCAATATCCTTGATCAATAAAATCGGCAAACGTGTAATTTTATTAATTGAGAACACCCAGCTGTCTTCTTCGCTTCGAGTCTCTGCTCCCTCGGTGAAACAATAGACATGAACAAGGCCAAACTGCAAACTCCGGAATGTCACATGACGCTCACCTAAGTCGCTTCTCTCTCACGCACACAACCTCCACAATATACAGGCCAAGTCGGACCACTCAGTCAGACAGAGGTCATTGTGGTGTCATTCCGGGTCATTGCTGTGTCATTCCGGGCCACGACGAACGGTTTGCCAGGTCACGGAAAGAGCCGAGTGGTTATATAAGATCTTGGCTCTCGGCCAGCGATCTGTGCCCTGAGACGACAGCTATGTTTTCTGCTCAACAACAACAACAACAACAACAACAACAACACACAGTGTTGTTTGTGTTTGCCAAACATTTACAAATTTCAATGTTTCTGTGTTTGATAAAAGTGTATTGTTAAAACTATATATTTAACAACATTTTAATCCAAGGTGGCCCAGTTGACATGAATATGACAACGACTTGAACTTGCTTTCCATGTTTGTTTTTGTCTATTTCGTTAAACTCGTGTATAAACCTTTGTCAAACTGACAGTGTTTATCAGTTAGATAAGATAGTCTTATTATTACTCTACATATAAAACCTGATTTTTGTTATCCAACAAGACCCCGTTGATAAGGTAAGTCGGTCATTTAACGACTCGTCATAATTGTGTATACAACATATGCCAATATCCTCACGTCATTGTGCGTAAAGGCGACCATGCTTGTCGTAAAGGCGAATAACGGGGTCGGGTGGTCAGGCTCACTGACTTGGTTGATCCATTTCATCGTATTTAAATTGCGTGGATCGATGCTCATGATGTCAATCACCGGATTGGCTGGTCCACATTCGATTATTTACAGACCGCCCTTCTAAGCTGGATATTGTCAAGTTCGGCGTTAAACAACAAACATTGGTATATCAACCTGAGTTATAGGGCACGTAGAGTCAGGATTCGAACCAGAAATGTGCAGTAGGTGAACACGAGGCTGCTACCGTGCTACTATTTACATTGAAATCAAAAGAAAGAAGCCAGCATCTACCTACCCAGCGTGTACTCCACTGTACTTTTATCATATCTCCAACCGCATAAAGTAAACTACGTTTATAACGAACACGCTTATAACGAACTGACCGATATATCGGACTTATTTTTTAGTCCTGGCCATTTGTTGTATATATATATATATATATGTGCTTATAACGAACTATGGTTATTACGAACTAAAATTAGTGGTCCCTTTGAGTTCGTTATAACCGTAGTTTACTGTATAGACATCTAGATTGTCCTATTGTTCGTGTTAACATAGCTACTTGTTATCACACTCGGTACCATCACTACACCTTAATTGACTTCTCACCTGCTAATATCATGGGCATCATCATCTTATTGCCGTGATATAACTATAATACTGTTAAAAGCGGCGTTAAACCAAACTCTCTCACTTGTCATGTTTGTACGTTGATCCTACCTACATATCAGCATGTATATATTTACCAGAGTACAGAGACTAAATAGGCTTTCTCATCTGTTACCATAACGAGAGTCATGGCATTACCAATTCCAGATACTCGACTGGTATAATCCAGTTGCTGCAGCGGTGTCTTCGTTCCCTGTTAGGGGCTGGTCTTTTAGGCGTCTAATGTGATTTTCCAATTCTTTGGGTGAGGGAGGGGGGGGGGGGGGGGGGGTCTATTGGTATGTGCGACAGACCCCTGGTTGAAGGGATGAAGATGGTTTAAGATTCAGATTCTTTATTACTTCATAGACAGACGCAACAGCTTAGGGCATACTCAGAAAAGTGAGTGAGTGAGTTTGGTTTAACGCCACTTTTAACAATATTCCAGTTATATCGCGGCATGTCAGCTTCATGTGGGAGGAAAGCCCGAAGTGATGCAGGTCTTAGACGTTTACCACTTTGCTGAAACCCACGAGCACGGGTATGGTGTTGACAAACCTAGAAACATAATCGGGGCGAACCGGGATTCAAACCCACAATCATAAGTTTCTGGCGTGTCCAAGGCAACTCTTCACAGTGAATTGCGACGCTTTAGATGACTGGGCTACCCGTGCCCCCTCAGAAAAGTGACCACTCATGCATGCTATTAATTGCAAACGCTCAATCTAAAAAAAACGAACATGTTGTAGACATATTTGTGTAACGCATGAGTGAAGTAAATACTTTTCTCTACTCGTTATAAATAGTCACTAAGTGTTGCATCAGCTCCACCGGCCGCGTGACGTGGGCCAGTAGGCGTGTCTATCACCGGCATCCAGGCGACCACGCCCAACTCGGTATACAGTCGACCCTGCTAACTAAACTCTACTTACATCAATTAACATATATTTATAACACACTGAAACATATTTTAAACTGTTTATCACCGGGTTTTTGAGGTTGTGAATATTAAGTGGCTGAAACAGGTGACTTTGGAATATCGAAATATTATTGTGAGTGAGAGTACAGTTCCATGCCACTCTTAAGGGCGAACCATTTGGTATTTAGGTTGGGGGGGGGGGGGGGGGGATTTTTTTGTTTTTTGTTGAAGGCTGAGATTTTGTTTGCTTTATAAAAGAGAGCTGAGATATTTCCTGACGTCACATTTCAAATTCAGCATATAGAAATAATGTGAACAAATGTATGTGATTATAATACAATGAAAACTGTCTAACAAAGCATTTCTTAATAATAAACAACACGTTTTACAACAACGCGTATAGCAAAAGCCCTGTGTGCAGTTTTCTTCAAATTGTCAGAAAACTGGTCAACTTGACATGTGTGTACTCACAACAGCTTGTAGAATGTTCCTTTCAATTATTAAGAGTGTAGATAATGGATGTAAATAGCATAAGTTTTTATGTAAACTGACGAACCCTGAATTGTGTCACAAAATGGTTGACAATGAATCGGCTAAACACAACCAAAACATTTTGCGGAATAATACTCGTGCCACAGTTCCCAGATCAGTGGAATGTGAGTTTGAAGTGAAACTTACAACATGCTAATCTAAGACATACGGGTGTAAAAGAAGTCCCACACCATGACTGTGAAATATATTTATTTATGAAAAAAAATAAGTCTAGAAACGCATACAAAAGCAAGTCTAGCCAGCTCCAGCTAGCTCCATTCCAAATGCTATGAAATCAGCATAGGAAATTATTGTTTTTACTTTTAGAGTCAAGAAGGATATTGTGTAATATGAAATTTCAGAGACTAAATGTTAGTCCAGTGTAAAAGGAACAGTGAACTGTCTAGTCACACCAGACCGTTGGACGGTGTCAAATAACGTGCAAAGATCGGGCTACACCAGGGAGGGTAAGCTGTCCGTATCATACATCAAGGAGCCACTCATGACCACGTCGCAACCGGTACTACCGTACTGGCGACGGAACCCCCCGGCCCTGTTTCAGCGAGAAAAAAACAAGGCCCCAGAGAACGTTTTTCCTTTGCCAGCACTATCACCTGCGTTAGCTGAAAACAAGGACTGGTCGGCTCGGAGTCAGTATACTGTGTCTGAGTGGGGTATTTATGTTAAACTGCGGCATGGTATCTCAGTGGGCTAGCACTATAAATCGACATCAGTCCGGACTAGTACAAGCAGCCACACAAACAAACACACGTACATGCACGTCGCTATATAAGTGCAATAATCTTGGACGCGACGTTAAACCCCATTTCACCTCACCACCTCACCTGCGTTAGCATCTATAGAGATTAGAGAACACACTGACAGACGAATGAGAGCGCGACCTTGCCGCCAGTATAACGAGGGATCAGCATAGGCCCTCTGGAGGGAATGGCTTTGAATCCCATTTACCTTGATCATGTGCAAGGGCGTAAGTATCGGCCCTCGGATGGTAGCTCAGGGTGATGACGGAAGACAAAACTCAGGGGTGAAGTTTTTGACGACAGCAGCCGTGTTTATTGTTGCAGGTTGAAATGAGTCGAAAGGGAGCATATTGATAACAACGTGACAGAACGCACACCGGGACCGAGTGGCCAAAGTTCCCTGGGAGAACAGCTCTGTCACTTACACGAGTCGATCTTCTGGCTGTCTCCCTGACTGACCAGGTCAGTCTGGTTTTGTAGAGAGAGGCATTACGTAACGTGGGCAAGGTAATTGTCATGTATATACGTAAGATCCGGCGACGTAAGGAGGTGTTAATTGACATTAACAGGTAGCGCTGGAGAGTAAGGGTCCTGCCCAATCAAATACCAATCAAGGTATTCAAGATAAATGAAGTTATAATTAAAAGTATTGAAATGGTTTGCACTATTTTGAATAGAAGTTTGTTTGTTGTTTAACGCCGCACTCAGCAATATTCCAGCTATATGACGGCGGTCTGTAAATAATCGAGTCTGTACCAGACAATCCAGTGATTGACGTCATGAGCATCGATCCATGTAGTTGGTATCGATGACATGCATCAACCAAGTCTGCGAGCCTGACCACCCGATCCCGTTAGTCGCCTCTTACAACAAGCATCGTCGCTTTTATGGCAAGCATGGGTTGCTGAAGACCGATTCTAACCCGGATCTTCACGGGTCTTAAATAAAAGTATTGAAATGGTTTGCACTACCAGACGCCTCGTTTGTTTATGTTGTATTTTTCCCCGGTAAAGGTAAATGACGATTAATGGGCATGTCACACAAGGTCACCTGACACAGATTAAGTAAATATTATTGATAACCGTAATTAATGAAAAGTGGCGGTTTACTCCCTCGATACCCACGAGGAAGGACAACTCACTGTGCGCCATTGCTCTCGGTATAAGGGCAGTCAGCCATGGTACACGGGGAGACAATTATATGAAATGGTTTGTAATGTAAGGTTAACATATTCAATGATTTACATACATAACCATCTTCAAACACGTTTACAGGCCAACAAAGGGTCTTCTCAACTGGAGCTTTTCTGCTGGTCATACGGTCATTCTTTCCACTGTAAGATATTTGTGTCCAGGCTGCGATATGTATTCTCTTTGGTCAAACCGTGAAGATCCGGGGTAGAACAGGTCTTCAGCAAACCCATGCTTGCCGAAAGAGGCGACTATGCTTGTCGTAAGAGGCGACTAACGGGATGGGGTGGTGAGACTCGCTAACTAGGTTGATGCATGTCATCAGATCCCAATTGCGTAATCCTCAGGATGGTAGCGTATCTCACGATAAGTCATGATAAAGTTGTTGGAAGTGTTGATGGTGGCCGGAAAGTCTTTTTTATAGCAACGCCAATGTACAGTAGTGTTTCTTCTGTTCTTGACTCTAAGTCTATGACTATTATGAACCATTCTGTCCATCCTGTGTGTAAGCAACAATCCGTACATTTACACGAACATTTGCCAATGCTTGTTTGATCTGTATACAAACATCTATACACATGGCATACTCATGAATTAACCTGTGAATTTCCTTTATGAAAATCATCTTAAATGTGCTCATCTATCAGGTATCCACATGAGACCCGTGAAGATTCCGGGGAAGAATAGGTCTTCAGCAACGAATGCTTGCCGTAAAAGGTGACTATGCTTGTCGTAAAAAGCGACTAACGGGATCGGGTGGTCAGACTCGCTGACTTGGTTGATGCATGTCATCGATGCCAATTGCGTGGATGGATGCTCATGATATTAATCACTGGATTGTCTGGTACAGACTCGATTATTTACAGACCACCGTCATATAGCTGGAATATTGCTGATTGCGGCGTTAAACAACCAACCAACTAACCAAGGTATCCACATAATCAGACACTATTTGAGGAGAGTTCACCCTGAGTGAGTATGGTTTTACGCCGCTTTTAGCAACATTCCAGCAACATCGCTGCGGGTGACACCGGAAAATGGGCTACACGCATTATACCCATGTGGGAATCGAACCCGGGTCTTCGGCGTGACGAGCCAACCTTTTAACCACTAGGCCACCTGATTGCCCCTGTTCTCCCTGAGACGAGTTCCCCCGCAACCAAAACTACAGTGAGCTGTAGCTCTTAACTTATCCTCTATGACAATAGTCAGGGTGTGAAGGCACGGGTAGTTAAACCCTGCCCACACGTAACGCTAGCTTAACTGTACGCCACTTTTGTTACAAGTAAGGGGATCGTGTTAAGGAAACATGGAGCGAGGGTCCCGAAGCGATATTTCAAATATTACTTTAACAGGGACATTTCATTTAGGTACACCTGTAGTTTCATATGTTCTGATTTCACCAATCAAAATGCACAGTTTACTTAAGAATGGACTTTCGCTTCGTGTGAGTTCGTTGGAGGAGGCTCGAGTTTGGACCTTGCGCTATGAAGGTTCAAACTCCAATAAACTCACAGGCGTCAATTCTTGTATAGATTGTGCATTTTGACATAGCTGAAGTGAGCGAGATATGTCGATAAGAGTTTGATAACACTTCGTCTTTCCCTTGCTTTAGACGCGGGATAACTGCAGCATGTTTCCATGCTTTCCGGGCGTCCCTTTAGACCGTATCGTGTTGTACAACTCAGCGAGTAAGCTTCTGGTGGATCAAGTGTCTTTTTCAATCCCTCGTAACTAACCAGTTGTGTCAAGACCAGGCGCAGTGACTTTTCAACATTGTATTGCATCATTAAACGCTTTCACAGTAAATGGTAACCCGTGACGATTCCGGTTAGAATCGGTCTTCCGTAACCCATGCTTGCCTAGTCCTGCACCATGACCGTGGAATATATCTATTTTATGAAAAGAATATCAAGAAACGCATACAAAAGCAAGTCTAGCCAGCTCTAGCTAACTCTATTCCACAGTCTATGAAATCAGCATACGGAAATGTTTTTTAAATTTTTAGAGTCAAGAAGGATATTGTGTAATATAAGATTTCAGAGACTAAATGTTAGTCTAATGATTGCCGTAAGAGGCGACTTTGATTGTCGTAAGAGGCGACTAAAGGGATCGGGTGGTCAGACTTGCTAACTAGGTTGATCCTAATTGCGTGGATCGGTGCTTATGATGTCAGTCACTGGATTGTCTGGTACATACTCGATTATTTACGGACCGCCGTCCTATAGCTTGAATATTGCAACAAACAAACAAACAAACAAACAAACATAGTTAATGTTATTTGTAGACCAGATGCTTGCTTTGCGGCTGCTTTGATATCTTAGGCATAAACACTTTTTCCTGTTGGAATTCGTCACTGCAATTTTTGTTGCTGCGGACAGATGAGACTGACAGGATGTTTTATGCCAAGTTTTACTCAGCTCTGATTGGCTACGTTAGTGTCACGTCCCCCAATGGCAACGATCAGTCACACACCTGCTAAGCCACGCTTGTGTCCTGTTTCTGTATCGTATGCTTTGAGAAGTCTAGATAAAACAGATTTCGGACTATCATTCAGCTCGGCTTTGCTGAGATCAAAGTTTAAGTTTAAAGGCTCACAGAAAGACAGATTTGACAGACAGATTTATTTGTATAAAGGCCAAGTGACCAATAATGAAAATATATCTGTCTGTCTGTCCAGGAGACGTTGCAGGGGTGGTTCTGTCCTCTAGGGGATGTATGAAGGCTACATCAACTGGGTGAGCAACTGCTATGACCTTGTGAGAGGGAAGGACAACTTGTTCAAGGGTTGGGTTCAGTGGGGTAAAGCAGACCCCTTTTTTGACTACACGAGACATTTGGCACTTGACAAATTGGAAATGGCAAAATGAGGGACAAATTCAAATAGAAAGGCACATGATTGACCTTTGTGGTTATTTAATCTAACAGGAATGGTGACTTGCATGTTGCGGGGTATGGTGACTGATGAACAAGCACGTACGAGACCTGAGCCAGTGGTTTGAAGAGGAACCATTACTAGACCATGATGGAGGGCAAGGGTATGTGTGCTACTGTCTATGACGGCTTCATTTGCATTAAGGAAATCTTACCCTAGGATGATTGAATGTTGCACAGATTTGAGCACTAAAGAGTCATGGTTGACGAGAATACCACCAATGGAGAGGGAGAGCATCACTGACCCGAGTATTTGAATGAATTCACCCCTTACAGCGCTAACATCAGACAGTGTACTAGCCTACATCTGTGACAGGGGGGTACCTGCCCTTCTCAATGTGGAGAGAGACGAGGCTGACAGGTGCCCCCTGTATCTACTAAGGCATAACGGTGAACCAACCCGCACATACACTGTTTTCCTAATCTGTAAATGGGTGGACATACTAGATGATTCTGAAGTATGCCTACTGTCATATACGCGTCGATTCCAAAATTGAAAGAATATGTCAACCCAGAAATCTGTATGTGAAAGATTTCAGTGTGAAACCAACACACAACCAACAAATGGTATACAATTGTATTACAAATGGTATACAATTGTATTGCAAATGGTATACAATTGTATTACAAATGGTATACAGTTGTATTACAAATGGTATACAATTGTATTACAAATGGTATACAATTGTATTACAAATGGTATACAATTGTATCACAAATGGTATACAGTTGTATTACAAATGGTATAAGTTGTATTACAAATGGTATACAGTTGTATTACAAATGGTATACAATTGTATTACAAATGGTATAGAATTGTATTACAAATGGTATAGAATTGTATTACAAATGGTATACAGTTGTATTACAAATGGTATAAGTTGTATTACAAATGGTATACAATTGTATTACAAATGGTATACAATTGTATTACAAATGGTATACAATTGTATTACAAATGGTATACAATTGTATTACAAATGGTATACAATTGTATTACAAATGGTATACAGTTGTATTACAAATGGTATACAATTGTATTACAAATGTAACTGGGATACATATCAACACACATTACTGCACAACAATCACAATAGCAGGAAACAAAGGAGGGGTAGTACAACATTCAATGGCAAAAAATAATATGATGGCAAGGGTCAATATCAAAATTAATACAAAAAACGGTGGTGATAGCTAAAGTCAGTGAACATAATATATATCTTCGTTGCCTTGGGGGCTGGATGCAAGGAGTCTAGTCAGGTAGCAGCGGGGCCGTCTTGATGTGATGGTCGTGAAAGATTCTCACAGCGTCTGTCAGAGTCTGTGCTGCCTCAGACAGTCCATCCTTTTCAGCCACTGCCGGGCGTAGCCTGTGCCAGTACATTGAGGTACCAGCTTATCTACTTAAGACATAAGGGAAGGCTGTGGATGGGGTTGGGCCATGTTGGTTGTGACTGGAGTATATTGCTGTCATGCAGTGTTGGCGCCCATTGCAGTCGTTGTGAGATCCTCCAGTGGCTCGTCAAGGTCACCGGTGTTGTGGCCGGATTCTGTTGTTGGCTCGGCAGGTGTCCGTGGATGAGTCGGCAGGGTCTGACTACTGATGTTGTTGTTAATGGGTTGGTATGTAGCCATTGGCTGACTACTGATGTTGTAGTTGATGGGTTGGTATGTAGCCATTGGCTGATGTAGGTTCTCCGCCACTTATTAAACGGCGAGAGTTGGGGAATCGGCTCGCTTTGCACAACCAAACCCCACAACACTAACCTAAGTAAATAAACAATCAGTTTATTAGACACAGAATGATATCTATGTATATAATCAGTAAACAATAGAAATGTTTACAATCAATTATTAGAGCATGTTGACAAATCAGTTATATACATTATATATGCGAAGAACATTAGATTAACGGTGTAGGGACCTAATGGACAAAAGCCCTCATAGACAAAAGTGAGTGAGTATGGTTTTACGCCGTTTTAGCAATATTTCAGCAATATCACGGCGGGGGACACCAGAAATGGACTTCACTTCACCAATGTCGGAAATCGAACTCGGGTCTTCGGCGTGACGAGCAAACGCTTTAACCAACAGGCTACCCTCCCGCCCCTCACGGACAAAAGCCTTCATGGACAAAAGACCTCTAGGACATAACCCCCTACTCCCCAGGACAAAAGCCTCTATAAGCTTCATTATTAAAGAAACAAAGGTCTAGGTTTTATTTAAATATTTTATTATTTTACGACACAACAACGTGTTATTCTGGGTGTTTTGTAACACATAAGTAGAATCAAAGTAGGAAGTAGGTCTTCTAGGCTTTCGGGGGTGTTGTCTTGAGATCATTTAGATGTTTACTTAATTAATACTCTTTGTCTTTGTCTTTGTCCTTTGTCTTGCAATCAGATTAACATGATATAGAATCATTACACGAGTAGCATACTACATTAGTCACGATACATATTCCAAGGTATACGACGTATGACACAGCAGTTTACATATGATGAAAATACTATACCCGCTAGCTAATACACTACCCGAGTGGGTATTTACACAAGATACATTCAGTTCAGCCACAATACATATTCCAAACGGTAAACAATGTAATACAGTTAACAGAACAGGCATTTCCTCAGAGACTAGTGTTGTGTTTCATTTTAAGAACATTTGACACTTAAATTTCAACCTTGATGAGTTTTGCCAAATTTCATCTTATTAATGTGTCTCAAAGTATGTTGTTTGGACAAAAAAGGTTTTTCATATATCTATCTGGTACCATCTGTCTATCCATGGTGACGTTTCTTTAGCGGTTCAGTATATAATTATTGTAACTGTTTCGTCACGATGTGGCTGAAATATTGCCGACGTGACGTTAAATTTCACTCACTCACTCACTTGCTTGTATGCCACGAGTATGTACACGTGGTACGTGTGATTTGATGAGGATGGTTGATAAACAGCTGTAGATATAGATAAAGATATTAACGCCTTAAATTATTTTTGTTTGTTTGCCTAACTCTGTCTGACCACTGCAATAAAAGATACTGCTCCCGGATTATGTCAGATGCTTGCCACTGAAGCTGTTAGCAGTACTTTTTACACTTCAGGCTCTGCTTATTACAGTCTACAAACTGAAAAGGTTGGAAGAATGATGTTGGATGATAAATAAAATCTCAGCCTCGTGTCTTTTGATATCAAATATATGAGATTCTATATATATTCCCTATTTCCAATAATTAATATACTCAACAACAAAAGTTCCTGTGACACTAATATTTTAGTGTGTTTTTCAAACAAGTAGAGTTTGGTTTTCCAATATTGTAGTACAGGTATTGAATCAAGTCACAAAAACGAAACTGCTACAGAAAAGCATGCATTCCATTCAAAAGTTGACTTTTATGAAGCCCATGCATGCATTTCACTACCCAAGAATGGGTATAAAGACATGTGCGTTAACGGGATGCCATAGCATCGTGCTGACAACAACCACTCAGAAAAACAACAAAATTACACAATTATTCAACATTACGAAATGCCACACCTGTCCGAAAATGAGCGTCTGCGAGCCAGTGGTATGCTTGAAGCAGGATCGAGTCAACGTGATGTTGCAAGACAATTTAACGTCCATAGAAACACCATTCTGTGTATGGCAACGTTGGCAACAGACGAATGCAGTCAATGACCATCCTCGGAGTGGCAGGCCACACGACCAATAATCGACAAGACAACTGGATTCGAACAACACACCTACGAAATCGATTCCAGCCAGCAACAATAACTGCAAGAAGCATCCCTGGCCTTCGACGAGTATCTTCACAAACCGTACATCGTCGCCTCAGATGTGCAGGGATTGTCGCCAGAAGACCCGTCAAGCACGTCTATACACTGGTGCAGACAGCGTCTACGCTGGACGACCATGCAGTGGGGACAAGTTCTATTCACTGACGAGTCTCGTTTTCACCTCAGCCACTGCGATGGACGGATTCGAGTGTACCGACGTCGAGGTGAACGTTACGTCATGGAAGAAGATCGGTAGCGTTATGGTACGGGGTGGGATTACAGCAAGACAGAGGACCCGTTTGATGGTGGTAGAGGGAAATCTCAATGGACAGCGCTACCGCGACGAGATCATCGGCCCTGTTGTTCTACCGTTTTTGCGTCGCCATGGCCCAGGCATTACCTTTCAACATGACAACGCCCGGCCTCATATTTCTCGACTTGTTCAGGATCCCTTCAACAAAACAACGTGAATGTCATCCCCTGGCCGGCTCGCTCCCCTGATCTCTCACCAATCGAGCACATGTGGGATGAGATGGATCGGCGCCTTCGACGTCAACCACGTGTTCCACAGACACTCCAGGAACTTTGAAACATGCTCCAGCAGATATGGACAGATATCACACAGGACTTTGTGCGACGCCTGGTCCATTCCATGAGACGAAGCTGTGTTGCTTGCATCGCAACCAGAGGTGGACAAACACGCTATTGATTTGTAAAGTGACATTTTGGCATGTTCATCTTTTTTTTAATGAAATCATGCATTTTCTGAAGTCAATATGGCAAATTAAACCATTTGAACACTTACAGCAGTCTTTTATCTGATGCAAACCGAAATTGTTTCAGATTTGGTAAAAAAACATAATTTTGCATTAAATCTTATTCAATGTCGCAGTAACTTTTGTTGTTCAGTATATTTGGCATGTAACTGGATAACATATTTGTAAAACTTGTCCTTGTTACCATGTTCATATATTTATTACTGAATCTCAATAGTCAACATTGAAAAAAAATTAGTTGACATAAGATATGAAAACAACGAAGGTGTAATGTTATTAAACAGTTGAGTAAATAGCGTTTTTCCTCCGGTCTTTTAATATCTTGTGTACAAGAGCATGTTGATAAAAGTTATAAAATAGTTGGGTTTTATTACTTGCATCGACATGGTGTTATTTGATATGAAAATGTACCAGGGCGGTATCATGTGTATAGTGCCCCGATACATATAGCTGGAATATTACTAAGTGCGGCGTTAAACAACAAACAAGCATGTAATCTCTATGTACAGTTCATGGTGATCAACCTTTTTAATTAAGACGTATACATTGTTTATTGTTGGAAAATAAATTTGATGAACGTTACCATGTCTAACTCAATCGATTTAATTGACTTCAGCTTGAAGAAGTTTTACCAGAATCGCTTGTCTGTGTGTGATTCTGTATTTTCATCTAATATATATTTTATTAAATAATATTATCTATAATATTAAACACATTCGATATCTGTAATATCCGTACTAATTGTGTGAGTGGTCGATTTTGTAGAACGTAACATACGCTTGTCCAGTGATTTACGTGTTTATTGACCCGATGTACTATTGTTTACATTTTATGATTGGTGGGGTATAAAATACCTTGTCAACTGACGGGACACGTGTCTACCTTATATGGGGCGTGACAACCGTGAAAAGTCGGTCAAATTTTCACAGATACGTGAGTTGACGGCTATTCATCAGTTTGCGTCTTTGCCTGAATGAAACGCAAACCTGACAGGAGATAACCTTCGCCAGCTATCTGGTATTACTCTACAATTATCTGGGAAATATCTCATTCATAACGACAAAGCGAACGCAAAACAACAATCGGCCGTGCGATTATTGATTGACAGAAGGTGTGAGAGCGTTAGCCAATCAGAATCGTTGTACATATCATTCTCTCACTGACCCAGACTGTTGGTCGCTACGAGATCGAGGGCTCGTGTGTTGCTATTGAGTCGACTGTGGGTCGGTTTGACGGAAATCATTAGCGTTGTGTCGCGTTTAGTCTCCGCGTTACTTATATTTTGTAGATGTACAAATGAGGAAACCAGCTATCTGAACCAAGGCATCAGTCGCACGTGTGTTACCCGTGCGGAAGGCTTATTTTGGCAAGTGCCCAATATTGTCAACACTTTTGAGATTACAAGGATTTGCCATCTTCTGTTTTTTTCGGATACAAAAATTGCGGCCCTTAGCTCAATGAGACAAATACTGTCGAACAGCTTTCGATTTTCAGAGCCGGATGACATAGGTAAGTAGCCAATATATTATAACTAATAACCGACAATGAAAACAACATGTAGCACTGACGTAATTGCTACGAAGTAGAACTCGGTTGTGTGTTGCGTGATGTTGATGTGTTTTAGCTGAATTTTACAACTCCTTTCCCAATAACGAAAGTAGCACCAGTAAGCGTGATGGTGCAAGTACGTTAGGTGTACGAGTTGGTCTGCGACAACGCGCGAATACGTGAGAGTATTCACGAACATGTTTTCGAGGGAAATTCGTAGTGGTTTCTAGAATTGGGTCAAACGGGTCACGCGCTATAACGAGACCAACGTGGAATCTATTGTTGAAGGTTGTTGCTCTTTGTTGCAAGTGTTACCGTAAGCATGCAATTAATCAAAAGTGTACAATAAAATGTCAAAATATAATTAATAGTTATATTGTGAACAATTCAATACAAACCTAACTAAAAGGACTAACCTCTGTTAATAATATAGGCCACTAGGCGTATTTGATCCTGAACGTCACAAAATGTTTTTTTTTTTTTTTCAATAACAAGATATATTTGGTTTGTGTGAGTGTAACAATATACTCTCTATTTATGTAGCACCATTTAAAAAATATATTGTCAGGGCTATTTATTGAAATTACATGTTTATCAAAAGTCAATATTTATTCTGGGTGTATTATTTACAGCCATTTAGGCAAATTATGGCCTGTCATTGTGACTTCTCTCATGTCATTTTAGTCATTGTATAGAGCATGTTATAAAATGGCTGCAAAATTACTTGCTTTTTCATAATTTCATCTTCATAAAAGAAATGGGAAATTATATTTTGAAAGAGCTCAAGTTTCAAAAAGCACACAAACTGTTTTTAATTGCTTTTAATTACTAGTTGTATAGGACCCCATGGGGATTTTGGGTTAGAATAAAAGACAACTATGGGTGTGGTCAAACTCTTGGCTTGATTACAACGCCATTGTGCCCCCTTGAAGTGGATTGTTGCTCACAATATCAATCACTGGCTTTGTCTGGCCCATTCTCAGTTATGTACGGACCGCCTCCGTGGTCTAGTGGTAGTGCGGAAGGTCCAGGGTTTGATCCCCGGCCGCGTCATACCAAAAGACGTTTAAAGATGGTACTTGTTGTTAGCCTGTCTTGCGCTCGGCATTAAGGGGCTAAAACAGGGACTGGTCGGCTCGGAGTCAGTATACGGTGTCTGAGTGGGATATTCATGTTAACATGGTTCATGGTTAAACTGTGGCATGGTATCTCAGTGAGCAATCACTATAAATCGGCATCAGTCCGGACTAGTACAAGCAGCCACACACACGTGCATGCAATAATCTTGGACGCGAAGTTAAACCCCATTTCACCTCACCTCACCTCACCTCACCTCAGTTATGTACAGTCCACTCTCAGGGAATCAGGGGAGGGTTGCCAAACAATATGACAGTCTCTAAGCTAAGAAGGGTCATAACAAATACCGTTTTTGGTGAGGCCCAGGACAAAATGGACTTTAATATTAAAATCTGAAGTACTTTTTGCATTGTCTTTTCAGGGGGGGGGGGGGGGGGGGGTCATTAAAATATACAAGGGCATGGGGAGGGTCCTCCAAAACTAGGACAAGCATGAGGGAAGGGTTATTATTTTCTGTACATTAATGCATCAAGCACCTCTGACCCCAGTCTAATAAATGACTGGTCCCTTCTGATTCCCGGGTAGTGTTGGGGTATTTTCAAAATGAAACAAATACAGTAACCATGAATATGCAGCACTGTTTTTGCACTTATCATTCTAATTTGCAAGAAGGGCATAAATGTTTAAAAAACGGATCTGAAACATTGTAAAATGCGCTAATTGAATTCGTACACAGAGTAATGGTAATTGACCCTTCGAAAAGCCATGTAAACATAATGTCACTCTGACTGTTAATATTGCATTGCCTCAATCACAGACAGGACTTCTGGGTATTTTTATTATAAACTGTTCATTTATCATGACCCTCCACAAATATGTTTATTATTTTTTATAACCTTCCCTAGTCCTGCACCATGACTGTGGAATATGTTTATTTATTTTATGGAAAAACAAAACAATCTAGATACATGTTTGTATACATGGTATAAAAAAAGTAAGTCTAGCCAGCTCTAGCTAAATCAGCATGGGGAAAATTATTTGTATTATGCATACAAAAGTAAGTCTAGCCAGCTCTAGCTAAATCAGCATCAGGAAAATTAATTGTATAATTTCAGAGTCGAGAAGGGTATTGTGTGATATATGATATCATAGACTACATGTTAGTCTACACCCTCCCCAACGGACTGTCATATTTTTTCCTTGACCTCCCCCGATCCCCACCTCCTGTGGTGAAGGGCCCGTGACTGAAATGTTCGCAGGTCCGTGACGCTAGTACACAGGGCATGCAAAATCACTTCGTGGTCACTTCGGTGACCCCGTATGTAAAATACCGGGTTATGTAGTTGAAATTCCGCGTAATCAAGAGTCCATCCTGTCTGAATAACGACATGCTGACAGTTGAAGCTACATAGAAATCATCAGTTCAAAATATTGTCATGGCGACCGATTTGGGACAACCATTGTCTGAAAGGACCTTTTAATTCCAAGAGCTTATTACCCTGTAGCCATGCCATGTACATGTCTTGAATCCCCTAATTGCCATTGCTTGTAATATGCTAATCCTAATTGTTAATCCCTATTGGATACGAATACACAATGCCATTTAGAAAGTGGTCAAATGTAACAAATGTTATGTTTGGGATAACACTTTCTTAGTAAAGTACAGATTCTCGCACCTTTTTGGGTCGAGTCCCGTCCGGGATTCAAACTCACACTCACCAGAGTGAGGCATCTAATCGCCAGCGCACAAAGTCAGCGATCTAACCCACTGAGCCACCCCCCAAAAGTACGATAATCTGTACTTTACTTAGAAAGTGTTATACCAAATACAACATTTGTTACCTATTGGATATATTAATAACTTTATCTGTGTCAGATGACCTTGGGCCAGAGATGAGAAATGGGAGGGTCTTATCCTTCGTCTAGCTGGGGCTAGGCAAGATGCTCCCAGGCACCAGCACGACAACCACTACCACTATGTGCTGACCTGGCACATTTTCATGATACTGATTCATGTATACATCTACCTGAATGCAATGTTTCGGTGTAGATACTAACACGGTTATCAAGCAAATGACATCTTCCTGAGGCAAGGGCGTTAACTGACTATACCCAAATACCACCCTTGCCGAAAAGGCTGGAATTTCCAGACTCGGTCGTTGTGCCACCGGGGGCGATTACGAGTTTTGTCCCTTCTATGTCTCTCCAACTGACCAATTGGATTCCATCACTCATATCACTTGCATTTGCTTCAAACAAAATTGCGCTGCCCAGTCAAAACGATCTGATTGATAATCAAGTTATATATTGTAATGAAACAGGTTACTTCACAAAGATGTGGAAACTGGACTTTTATAGTCAGTTAAGACCCTTGCCTGGGGAAGATGTGGAAACTGGACTTTTATAGTCAGTTAAGACCCTTGCCTGGTGAAGATGTGGAAACTGGACTTTTATAGTCAGTTAAGACCCTTGCCTGGGGAAGATGTGGAAACTGGACTTTTATAGTCAGTTAAGACCCTTGCCTGGGGAAGATGTGGAAACTGGACTTTTATAGTCAGTTAACATCTTTGCCTGGGGAAGATGTGGAAACTGGACTTTTATAGTCAGTAAACACCTTTGCTTGGGGAAGATGTGGAAACTGGACTTTTATAGTCAGTTAAGACCCTTGCCTGGGGAAGATGTGGAAACTGGACTTTTATAGTCAGTTAAGACCCTTGCCTGGGGAAGATGTGGAAACTGGACTTTTATAGTCAGTTAACTTCTTTGCCTGGGGAAGATGTGGAAACTGGACTTTTATAGTCAGTAAACACCTTTGCTTGGGGAAGATGTGGAAACTGGACTTTTATAGTCAGTTAAGACCCTTGCCAGGGGAAGAGGTGGAAACTGGACTTTTATAGTCAGTTAACATCTTTGCCTGGGGAAGATGGCAAATGATTGTATTAGTATCGACACAGAAATGATGAATTCATTGTAATAAAGAAGTGGATAAATCCAACCTTAAGATGTTATGTCTACCTGTATAAAGCAAAGTTGCATATGCCGCAAGACATTGACTCAATGTTGTTTCATCCTATCGAGAACTGTACACCGGCCCCTTGCATATAGGAATGTGCAAATAATTGTTATCAATGTTACGCATGTCTCCAGTGCAAGTGCAGAATGCCTGTTGTTTATATAATCAGGAGTACCATGTTGGAGTAGTCTGTCAGACAGACCCTGACACAAATATACCCAGTACAGTACTGATTGTAGACTAGCATCTCGTCTCTGAAATGAACATATCGTACTGAAAAAAGATAGTTGTTAAATTATCTTGATAAAAATTTAATGAAAAGGAGCCGAGAGATTCTCTTGACAAACATTATCATGATTATGGACTTGCATGGACTGTATCTGATATATTTGTATCAGGGTCTGTAAGACAGACTAAATTGATTGCTGCTTCTGACTTAGTTTACGAGATAATACACACAGTAATTTAAATCTCTGCATATAATACAATGCCTAGCAGAACATGAAATACAATTTAAATGGTAAATCATCATGTCTAGTGATGCTTTATTTCAAATTTCAGATTGTATTGACCATGTTTTATTGTTTTCACCTGTTTGTTTACCAGAAATCACTGAAGGGATACAGCAGCGGTAGAAACTAACATAGTTAGTCCACTAGTCCTTATAATGATAACATATAACAAAACCCTTAAAAATGGCAATTTTCTACTAGTCCTTATGATACTATTGGTCAGTTTGGCAAGGACTACAGGACTGGTGCCAATTTCTAACGCTGTACAATATAAATTTTCCGGTGGAAGACAAACACATGTTTCTTGCAAGTGTAGGTATTGCGTATGCGTTGGTGATGTGCTTCATGCCAATTCACTTTATGGACGGGGTAGTTAGATTAGCATTGATTTGAGGGCTTCTATAGGGGTCGCTTTATAGACGGTGATATGCGGTATATATTTCATGATTGATTCCAATCTCATTAAAATCAGATCTTAGTTTTTGCTAACAAAGATCTGAGGACATCCCATTAGGGGTCAAGTCAGAACGACCTTTCATCCGACCAATCAGAGCGTCGCTTACCAGATCATGAAAGTGACAGTCGGAATGTGATTTCTAATCTTGCAACCTCAAACTTTAACATGGGGTATTCCGAACGAGAGTTACGGGTTTAACAACTGAATCCATACAATCTAGACCATATATTTGCCATTCCAGAATGTTCTTTTGTTAAGGTTTCAAATTTTTAATCGAGAATTTGTCAAAACATGTTTCAAAGTGCAATCGCCAATTTGAAATTTGTGCTGTAAAGCAAGAAAAAGCTGCCTTCTGGTTGGATAATGTCAACTTCTTGTCAGTCCTTCCATTGGTCAGTCAAAAATCGCCCAAGGTCGGTCTGACACGACCCGTTAGGGGATGTCCTCAGATCTTTGTTTAGCGTTAGCGAGAACTAAGATCTGATTTTAATGAGATTGTGATTGATTCTCATCAAGTAACAGGAGAGGAGTTATTTTCACTTTAGTTTATAACAAAACTATTTCAAGAGAACGGCTTGTCAATGTGGAACTAACATAGAAAGGAAGTCAACAGTTTGTGTTCGAGCCAGACACTAATGCTAAAGGGAGACAATTTAAGGGGAGGTAACTCTTGTATGACAATCATTCTGTCAAAGTGTTATGTAACTGTGGTGAAATATCAAGTGTTATGTTCACTGCAGTGAAATATCAAGTGTGATATCACTGCATTGAAAATACAACTCTTCTCAACCTCAGAAAACTCAGCCTTTCACACTGAAGTATATAATATCTCTAATTATCCCCCAAAACTGACCACCACGGAAGATATCATTTGCAGTGATGAAGGATCTTCAGGGGTGGTATCCTGCAATTAAATTGCATCACAATGCTTTGCAGGCCATTGTGACATCATCAGTTACATTGACATCAGTAATTAGAACAAATTGTGCCTGGAGTCCTTACTGTCCACATACCGAGACTTGCCTATCAGGAGGATAGAATTACTACAAATGCATGAACTTTTCTTTGAGTCGAGCCTTGCAGCAAGGCTAGCCCGAACCCTGTGTTAACTGGTAAAATGACAGGCTGTATGGTGCTGCACAGCACTCCCTCCCTCATGTCCACCTTGTTGTCGGCTTCATGGCTGACCTGCTTAGCACCTCCCCCAATTTTCAAGGCTGTGTTTATTTCTAGCGTGGCATACCCTACCAGATTGTTATCAGGCTCAGGGAGTATCTGGGATTCAACTAAGTATCCTTGGCAGGTAAATGGGAAGATTGTTATTTTGTTCAAAATAGGGATTTGTAAACAGATAATATAATGTACTTTAACCATTGTTAACATTGCATTCAGTAATGTGAAACTGAGCGTAATGCTTGTTCCTCTCTATTTAAGTGATCCTGTTGTCGGTGTAATACAAGCCACCTCCTCGTGACATTACTTTTTGATCTTTTAACTTGAACATTTTGAACATGATGAATTGGGACATATTTTTAAATTTAGTGAGTGAGTGAGTTGGGTTTAACGCCGCTTTTAACAGTATTCCAGTTATATCGCGGCGTGTCAGTTTAATGTGGGAGGAAAGCCCGAAGTGATGCAGGTCAGACGTTTACCACTTCGGTGAAACCCACGAGCACGGGTATGGTGCTGACAAACCTAGAAACATAATCGGGGCGAACCGGGATTCGAACCCACAATCATAGGTTTCTGGCGTACCCAGGGGACGCAACTCTGCACAGCGAATCGCGGCGCCTTAGACGACTGGGCCACCCGTGCCCCCTTTTTAAATTTAGGAATAATTACTGAAATTACTGCTGACTTGGCGACATGAAACCTCCTCCCCGGAGCAGATCAAGGCAAATCCTTCATGCTACCAAATGCTCATCTTTCGGAGGCAAGGGAGTTAACTGACTGTAAAAGTCCAGTTTCCACCCTTGCCGAACTAGGCTGGACTTTCTGGGCCCGATCGTAGCGCCACCAGTGGCTAGTAGAAGTTATGTCCCACCTGTTGACCAATCAGATTCCACCTCTCATATCACTTGCTTTTGCTTCAAACAAAATGGCAGCCCAGTGAAGATGATCTGATTGATAATCAAGATCTATATTGTAATAATCAGCTCTTACTTTCCGAAGTGCATCAAATCATGTGAGCACCTTGATAAAAACATGGCAGTTTACGAATTGGATGTTGATTTCGTTACACAATTTTGATTGGACTGTGCATATACTCGTTAGTTCTGTCAAAGTGAAACTCCATAATTCTTGCCTAGTTCATCTTCCCGAGGCAAGAGAGTTAAATGACTTAAAAAGTCCAGTTCCCACCCTTGCCAAACTAGGCTGGAATTCCTGGGCTCAATCAAACAGTGGCTGTTACGAGTTATGTCCCTTCTATGCTTCTCCTATAGACCAATCAGATTCCACCTCTCGTATCACTTGCATTTGCTTCAAACGAAACGGTGGAGCCTGGTCAAGACGATCTGATTGATAATCAAGATCCATAACTTGTGATAAAACGAGTCTTACATTGCGAAGTGCATCAAATCACGTGAGCACCTTGAATAAAAACATGCAAAGATTTAGAAAATATCTGTTGACAACGAATTAGCGCAGCACATATTTTGCAAATCCTGCAATCGACCGAAATCTACATGACAATTTACGAACTGGATTTTGATTTCGGACCGCAATTTTGATTGGACTATGCATAGACTCGTTAGTCCAGCCAAAATGTAACTCCATAATACTAGCCTAGTTCGGCAAGGGTGGAAACAGGACTTATATGGTCAGTTAACTCCCTTGACTCGGGAAGATGTCAAATGCTATACATTAAGGTTTCCTCTATAGTGGCTATGCACTTGGCATATTAGTAACCAAGCTTCAGTCACTTGTCATGTAGATTGACAACAAACTGATGGTCTCCATGGTCTAGTGGATAGAGCGTTTGTCTGGAGGCCAGACATATGGTGGTTCAGTCCCCAAGCATGTCTTACTAAAAGAGGTGAACCGATGGTGCAAGTTAACCGACTATGCAATAATTACAATTTTTAGATGAATTGATATGCTGAAAGTGAATAATGTTTTTATTGAATTAGGAACTAACAAGAAAAATAATATAATTTTGTACAGTCCGGACATATGGCAATTTTCACTGAAGTAAGTTGACGTCAGACATCTTTATGATGTCACAGCACAATTGTATCCTAGCAACCATAAGGTTCCATTTTTCCTGGTGGGTCACAAATACTGATGGTATTAGGCGAAATAGCAATATTTGCGTTCAGGTCCGACTGTTTATACCATATTTCACATCTGTTAACACAGGCATGTGAAAATATATGTGACACTTTTCTAATTATAACAACGTGTGATATGCATGAATGTTCCTAATAGATAACTTGCAAATTCCTATATGCAAGGGGTCGGTGTACGGTTTGTGGTAGGAAGTGATAACATGGAGTCAACAGTTTGCGGTACTTGATGCTGGTATATATAGACAAGAAGCACTGTGTGCCAGGTCAGCGCATGGTGATAGTAGTGATAGTCTTGGTGCCCCAGGGCTAGTAGTGATGGTGTTGGTACCCATCACCTGATCTTGCTAGTTGGGCCAGCTAAGCGTGAGACCTGTCTTCATTTTTCGTCTCTGGACCAAGGCTTTTATATTCAAGGTCATCTGACATGGATTAAGTCATTAATAGACCCGTGAAGATCCGGGGTAGAATAGGTCTTCAGCAACCATGCTTGCCGTAAATGGCAACTATGCTTGTCGTAAGAGGCGACTAACGGGATCAGGTGGTCAGCTCGCTGACTTGGTTGATGCATGTCATCGTATCCCAATTGCGTGGGTCAGTGCTCATGATGTTAATCACTTGATTGTCTGGTCCAGACTTGATTATTTACAGACAGCTTTCATATAGCTGGAATATTGCTGAGTGTGGTGTTAAACAAAAAACAAACAAATGTTGAAAATTGTGTTTACTATTTGTATGGGAACCATGAGTGTAAATACACACTACAGTAAACAATGAGACATAGTAACACAGCTCGTTCAAGATGGCTGACAGTCCGTGTACAATGTAATGGAGATTATCAGTTGGGATTAGCATCTTATAAGTAATGGTGTGATTCTAGACTTCTAGAGAGATACATTTTATAGTTTCAGGGTAATTAGCTTTTCTTCATCTTCATTCAGACAAAGGTTGTTCATAATCGGTTGCTATGACAATGAGCTTTATAACCTACCTCATATACATACCGTATTCGACATAATAAGCGCCCAGGGCGCTCTCAAAATTAGAAATAGGGGGCTCTTATTAGAATATTATTTTGGTTAAAAACAACAGAGTTGAAAGATTGTAAATTTCGAAGTTTATGCTGACAGCCTGAAATGTTTATATACGACAGATATATATTTTTTCCAGAATTTAATTGCCCATAATTAAGAATGCATATAACATACGTATTATACACGAATAAATAAGTCATGTGTACATTGATCAATCGGAAGGGGTGCTAATTGGGATTTTCACTAGCCAATATATTAGAAAATATCGCCATGGGCGCTTATTAGAGCGGGGCGCTTATTACGTCGAATACGGTATACTGAACTGAAAAGGTTGCAGATCGTAAATATTTTGGGGGATATGTTTTTGTAGAAAAAGATGAGCACATTTTTTCATAAAAAATCCTCTAAAATTGTCATGATCCTAAACTTTTTGTTCATTATATTTTGAGATAATTATGAAATATGCAGTCCATCCTCTGTTAGGTTACTGAGATATTTCATACTGTTACTAACCCGAGGCAGCTGATACAGAACGTGTACGTGTTTGTTGTATTGGAAAATGTATCCGTTCCATCATGTCCTTGGAATTATTGAATACTATTTGTATGACAACGTATCCAAGTGATCCACTTCATGTCACTATCTAAATGATATGAACGTCTCTAAATAGTTGCAACTAAAACATGTAAACTAATTTGTATGGTTCAATAAAATATTATTTTGAGTCCCATGTTCCCTGAATATGTTAAATATATATAATTTAGGAGGAGATTGATATTCTCGAAAAAAAAATCCAATTTTAGATTAACATGATTAAAAAACTCTATTATTAATAAGGTGTTACCTATTTTTTTGCCTTATTTATGATTACCTTGCAAATCTCATTGAACAATCCCTGTTCCTGATTAACAGTTCTGACTCACCTTGTCAGCGTGATGGTTGACCGGGACCCAGCAATCAACATAATCAATACCACATGCTACACTTGGCTAGGACAGACCTTGGTGTGATGCAGTCGCAAATCATAACACTATGTACTACTCAAAAGAAGTTAAAGAACACCTGACTCTTTAATATGATTATAGTTAATCTGTCATGGCATAGAGTTATAATGTATGAACATCAATGTTAGCTCCGATGTTTGACAGTTTGGACCTCACTCTATGAAGGTTCATACTCCAATGAACTCACACAAAGTGAATGTCAGTTCTTGAATACAGAAATACAACAAGATATACAGAAATACAACAGCATACATCATATAGACCTTGACCTTGACCTACATCCTTCGAGGTACAAAATAGTGTTACAGAGCTCCAGACAACTTTTTGAACAATTGAGTTTTTACTTGATGGTTTCTATTTTGATTGTTTTATAAAGCAGCTCTCACACTTTGCCGAGGTGGTTGCCGAGCTCTCCCGAGCCTAATTCAGTTAGGACCCGGGAAGAGACTACATATATACGAGTATCATACGAGTACGCTACGAGTGTGTTACGAGCCCCGTGGGAGTCCAGTAAGAGTCTAATAGGAGTCTTTTAAGAGTTGCATATGAGCACAACGATCTCGATATGAGCTGTGCGAGTTTGGTGTGACTTTGGTACAAGGTCGCTACAAGCTGCTAAATAATTCAGCGGGAATTACACTCATACAGCTTGTATTAGACTTGATCAACTCTGCAATAAATTTTGCAGACGATCCTCATACGAGATCTGTACGAGCACCACAAGGTCGCCACGAGTTTGTTAAGAGTTGGGTGGCGGCTCGAGTGTTTTGAGCAGTTCCAAAACTCTTGTAGATCAGTACGAGGTATCCCGAGTTACCCCGAGTTTAGTTCGACCTCGCTACGAGCTCAATATGAGTACCCCCGAGTCAGCTCAGTTCCATACTCGGGACGCAACTCGGCGTAGTGTGAGCACGCTCAACATTTTTTCATTGGGTAACCAATATCTTTTCACTTACCTATTCATCACTCTTTTGGGTTTTGCCTAAACATTTTGAGATTTGTGAAAAATGAAATTATGTTTTAGATGCATATAATTGTTCTAAATATAGACTTTTCTCGGAAAGTAAATTAGCTTCAAATTGTGTTTCGGAAATCATCTTTTTTGTACGCATGCTGAAAAAGCTTCATTGGGTATTTATGCCAACTGTTTTTATACATTTGAGTTTTTCATTTTATACATGCATTTCTGTACGCAAGTTAATTGAAAGTAATTGGGTTTTGAATATTTGGAGGGGGAGGTGTATGTATCACAAATACGCAGCTAATCTGTAGCTCTGGTCATATAAGAATTGACTTTTCCATTGGTCATTGGAGTATGAACCTTCATGGAGTTAGGGTCAACCATTGTATGAACATTGTCGCAAGCTCCAACGTTCATACCATCTTCCCGAGGCAAGAGAGTTAACTGACTTTAAAAGTCCAGTTTCCACCCTTGCCGAACTAGGCTTGAATTACTGGGCTCGATCGTAGCGCCACCAGTGGCTATTACCAGTTATGTTCCTTCTAAGCATCTCCTATGGACCAATCAGATTCCACCTCTCGTATCACTTGCGTTTGCTTCACACAAAATGGTGGCGCCCAGTGAGGACGATCTGATCAAGATCTATATTGTGATAAAACGGGTCTTACATCGCAGACTTTTATAGTCAGTTAACTCTCTTGCCTCGGGAAGATGCGTTCATACAGTTTGGCCATCAATCTAAGATATGAACGTTAATACTACAGTGAACTCACACAAAGTGAAAGTCAATTCTTAAATACAGAAATACAATAACATTTATAGACATACAGCAACATACATAGACATACAGCAACATACATGGACATACAGCAACATACATGGACATACAGCAACATACATGGACATACAGCAATATACATGGACATACAGCAACATACATGGACATGCAGCAACATACATGGACATACAGCAATATACAGCAACATACATGGACATACAGCAACATACATGGACATACAGCAATATACATGGACATACAGCAACATACATGGACATACAGCAACATACATGGACATACAGCAACATACATGGACATACAGCAACATACATGGACATACAGCAATATACATGGACATACAGCAACATACATGGACATACAGCAACATACATGGACATACAGCAACATACATGGACATACAGCAACATACATGGACATACAGCAACATACATGGACATACAGCAACATACATAGACATACAGCAACATACATGGACATACAGTAATATACATGGACATACAGTAACATACATGGACATACAGTAACATACATGGACATACAGCAACATACATGGACATACAGCAACATACATGGACATACAGTAACATACATGGATATACAGTAACATACATGGACATACAGTAACATACATGGACATACAGTAACATACATGGACATACAGCAACATACATAGACATACAGCAACATACATGGACATACAGTAACATACATGGACATACAGTAACATACATGGACATACAGTAACATACATGGACATACAGTAACATACATGGACATACAGCAACATACATGGACATACGGTAACATACATGGACATACAGTAACATACATGGACATACAGTAACATACATGGACATACAGTAACATACATGGACATACAGCAACATACATGGACATACAGCAACATACATAGACATACAGCAACATACATGGACATACAGCAACATACATAGACATACAGCAACATACATGGACATACAGCAATATACATGGACATACAGCAACATACATGGACATACAGCAACATACATGGACATACAGCAACATACATAGACATACAGCAACATACATGGACATACAGTAACATACATGGACATACAGCAACATACATAGACATACAGCAACATACATGGACATACAGCAACATACATGGACATACAGCAACATACATAGACATACAGCAACATACATGGACATACAGCAACATACATGGACATACAGCAACATACATAGACATACAGCAACATACATGGACATACAGTAACATACATGGACATACAGTAACATACATGGACATACAGCAACATACATGGACATGCAGCAACATACAGCAACATACATGGACATGCAGCAACATACAGCAACATACATGGACATGCAGCAACATACATGGACATACAGCAATATACATGGACATACAGCAACATACATGGACATGCAGCGACATACATGGACATGCAGCAACATGCAGCAACATACATGGACATACAGCAACATACAGCAACATACATGGACATACAGTAACATACATGGACATACAGCAACATACATGGACATACAGCAACATACATGGACATACAGTAACATACATGGACATACAGCAACATACATGGACATACAGCAACATACATGGACATACAGCAACATACATAGACATACAGCAACATACATGGACATACAGCAACATACATAGACATACAGCAACATACATGGACATACAGCAACATACATAGACATACAGCAACATACATGGACATACAGCAACATACATGGACATACAGTAACATACATGGACATACAGCAACATACATGGACATACAGCAACATACATGGACATGCAGCAACATACAGCAACATACATGGACATGCAGCAACATACAGCAACATACATGGACATGCAGCAACATACATGGACATACAGCAATATACATGGACATACAGCAACATACATGGACATGCAGCGACATACATGGACATGCAGCAACATGCAGCAACATACATGGACATACAGCAACATACAGCAACATACATGGACATGCAGCAACATACATGGACATACAGCAATATACATGGACATACAGCAACATACATGGACATGCAGCAACATACATGGACATGCAGCAACATGCAGCAACATACATGGACCATAAGCAACATGCAGCAACATACATGGACATACAGCAACATACATGGACATACAGCAACATGCAGCAACATACATGGACATACAGCAACATACATGGACATGCAGCAACATACATGGACATACAGCAACATACATGGACATACAGCAACATACATGGACATGCAGCAACATACATGGACATACAGCAACATACATGGACATACAGCAACATACATGGACATGCAGCAACATGCAGCAACATACATGGACATACAGCAACATACATGGACATGCAGCAACATACATGGACATACAGCAACATACAGCAACATACATGGACATACAGCAACATGCAGCAACATACATGGACATGCAGCAACATACATGGACATGCAGCAACATACATGGACATACAGCAACATACATGGACATACAGCAACATACATGGACATGCAGCAACATACAGCAACATACATGGACATGCAGCAACATACATGGACATACAGCAACATACATGGACATACAGCAACATACAGCAACATACATGGACATGCAGCAACATACATGGACATACAGCAACATACATGGACATACAGCAACATGCAGCAACATACATGGACATACAGCAACATACATGGACATACAGCAACATACATGGGCATACAGTAATATACATGGACATACAGCAATATACATGGACATACAGCAACATACATGGACATACAGTAATATACATGGACATACAGCAACATACATGGACATACAGCAATATACATGGACATACAGCAACATACATGGACATACAGCAACATACATGGACATACAGCAATATACATGGACATACAGCAATATACATGGACATACAGCAACATACATGGACATACAGTAATATACATGGACATACAGTAATATACATGGACATACAGTAACATACATGGACATACAGCAACATACAGCAATATACATGGACATACAGCAATATACATGGACATACAGCAACATACAGCAACATACATGGACATACAGTAATATACATGGACATACAGCAACATACATGGACATACAGCAATATACATGGACATACAGCAACATACATGGACATACAGCAATATACATGGACATACAGCAACATACATGGACATACAGCAACATACATGGACATACAGCAATCTACATGGACATGCAGCAACATACATGGACATACAGCAATATACATGGACATACAGCAACATACATGGACATGCAGCAACATACAGCAACATACATGGACATACAGCAACATACATGGACATACAGCAACATACATGGACATACAGCAACATACATGGACATACAGCAACATACATGGACATACAGCAACATACATGGACATGCAGCAACATACATGGACATACAGCAACATACATGGACATACAGCAACATACATGGACATACAGCAACATACATGGACATACAGCAACATACATGGACATACAGCAACATACAGCAACATACATGGACATGCAGCAACATACATGGACATACAGCATGTATATACTGATTGAAACAAACAAGGGAACAAGGACAAATATAGGGAAATAAACTTGACTGTCAGTACATTTGAAATAGCATGCATACAAATTCAACATGTCAGAATCAAATGTTGAGATGTGCTTGTGTACCTTGTTTTCAACACATACTTGGTAGACAGGCTGGGAACCCATGATAGCATGTCATTTTACTGTGTCTAAAACTATGTGTTGCCTTAATCATTTCCATCAGTATATACCGTATTTGATGTAATAAGCGCCCAGGGCACTCTGAAAATTAGAAATAGGGGGCTCTTATTAGAATATTATTTTGGTGAAAAAAACGTAAGATCGTAAATTTTGTGGTTTATGCTAACAGCCTGAAATGTTTATATACAACAGATATATTTTTCCAGGATTTATATGCCCATAATTGAGGGTGCATATAACACATGAGTGCATATTATACACGAATAAATAAGTCTTGTGTATATTGATCAATCGGAAGGGGTGCTAATTGAGATTGTTCACTAGCCAATATATTAGCAAATATCGCCATGGGCACTTATTAGAGCGGGGTGCTTATTACGTTGAATACGGTATATATATATATATATATATATATATATTTATCGTATAATGGGTAGGTTTCTCGGCAGGATAAAGCCAACGGATAAAAACGATATCCGTTGGGGTCATATGCGGATAGAGATGCAAATATCAAAGGTCAAGTAGGGACTACTTTCACTGTTTATAAACCAACGTGGCGTCGCCCTCGTCATTCGGCGATAGAGTCAGAATTAACCATCGGGAATCTGGATAAACTACAGAGATAATTTCTTTCATTTTCAAAAGAACAGTCTAATATACTGAAAATCAGTGTCTAACTGTGACGTAGCTAAGGCATTTTATAAGTTTTGGCAACTTATGAGATATAAATTTCGACACAATTTTGCGAGGGCACAAGGCATAGCCAAGCGGGATCAGTAGCCATATCTGTGCTTGTAGACCTCTGCGGCTTGAACCTTTCTCCACAAATTAAAATAGTTGGATTTGGCCGAAATATGTTTGAATTGTTACCTTGTTTGGTTTTGTCGCTGTGTGACTACACTTCTTAACGTTATGACAGGACAGACCGACTGTCAACAACGTCTGACCGTGGCTGTTATGTCTCATAGACTAGGATTAGAGTAGCTTCCCTTTGACAAAGGACGGTTACTCTTGCAGACAGACCGATGGATTGCCGCGAAAGGCAATTAAAAACAATTGTTGATTTGCGTATATGTTGCTTCGCCACTGTATAAGAAAGAGATTTCAGTTGGAACTATATTGGCTACTGTCACTGTCCGACTGACACGTCACTTACCCTGTGACGTAATAAATATTAAAGCATGCATTCCAGGAAAACTTGCAATGTTTCGGTATTGTTTTTGAGAGAGGGAAACGATTTTGAAGCAAAGAATTAAAGAATGACATTATATGATAAAGAGGTTATCACGCTTGTGTGAGCCAAGGCTCGCTAAATACAATGTTTATTCCTAATACAGGATATTTACCATCCCCAAACACACTCGCGTGATAACCTCTATATATGTACACACACGTAGTAACCTCTTTTATCAGTCAGGACACGTCATGAGGTCACTGACCTTTTCACTTGACATGACTTGGATTAATTATGTTTCCATGGAAACAATTCAACTTTGTCTCAAACAAGTGAAGGGTTGCTAATGCTTTCGGTATTGAATGAAACGTACAAGTATCAAATCTATGTTTGAAACCCTCTTCATGAAAAACACAGCCAGTTTATCTCCTAATTCCGTTTTCAAACTTCTAAAAAGGACTGCTTTTACATGCAGGCTGAAAAAAGTCAAATAACTGTGTTGTGACAACAACAGCAACACCAAAAATAGATATTAATAATAATATGTTCAGTGGGACTCTTCTTAGGTAACCTTCACTGAAACTACTTGTAAGTTTATGAAATATGTAATTTCCCAAAGAAATACATTGCTATGCACAGATGCAAGACCAAGTAAATGCTTTTGAAAAATAAACAAATTACAGAAAAATTAATGTAAAATTTTCTTATAAATATTCCCAAACAACTGCTGAATGTTACTATCATCATCCATCTGACATTAACAATTAACATCGTACTAATTATTCTTGTTTTATGGATGAACCTAGCTGAAAAAATGCAGGATAAAAATAAGAATGGTGTGATTGATGTTTATCATGTTCATCATCGTTCATCATCCGGAAGAGAATAACCCATGCTCATCATAAGAGGTGACTACTGGTATCGTATCCCAGTTATGTTGATCGATGCTCATGATGTCAATCACTGGATTGTCTTGTCCAGACTTGAATATTTACAAACGGACATTTTATGGCTGGAATATTGCTGAGTACTGCATTAAACAACAAACAAAACAAAAATCTTAACACCTCATCAGGTGACTGACAAAAAAACATGCTGTATATCTTCAGGGATCACATTTAGGTAAACCTACACTAACCCCTTCATCCATTCCTGTGGTTCTCATGATCTTAAATTACCCGCCCTTAATTTTCATTAACATTTCACTGACCAATCAAACATCGAGATAAGGAAAAAGGAAATGGTTGAGGGAGAACTTACTATTGCCAGTTTTAGTTGACACGAAGACAAAATTTTAAGGCTTTCTTTTACGTGTCAGTCTGTTTGTCAATGTTGGATTTCTCGCAAACTCGTAATCAATTAGACTGGCCGCCATGTTGTTGGTATCGCCAACCAACATTGAGGCGGGTTTGTAACTCGTATTCTGATTGGTCTGTCAGAATGAGAAGCATAGCAATTCAAATTGGCTAATCAAAATTAAGGGCGGGTAAGTTTAGATCATGTAGATCGCGAGAACCATGGGATGGGTCCAGAGGTTAGCATAGGTTTACCGAAATGCGAGCCCTGGAGATACGGAGGCTGACGCAAAACATGGCACACAGCACACAAACCTCAGATATACTATAGATGCTTAATGATAAAACTTGTTTTTGACAGCTCGTGCGCAAGTTGTTGAACATTTGCAACTGTCTTTGGGGAACCAGTCTCATCGCCAGGGCAACGAGACATGGGCATGTGCGTGGGCACCGGATTACTCATACTTTGCCTGGTCGTGCGGCAACCGGATAGTTCAACTCTTGCCCTGGAATAGGTCCAGGAACTGCATCAAGTGAGTTAGTTACCATGGTTACAATGCTTTATTTCGCCACGAGGTCTCCAAGGCTTCGACCTCTGTCCAGTTGAGACTTTATCATCTTTAAGTGTGTGTGTGTGTGCCTGCATGAGTGCGTGCGTGCGTGTGTGTCTCTGTGTGTGTGTGTTTGTGTGTTGAGGGGGGATGGTGGAGGAGTGGGGGGTCTGATTCTGCTGCCATATTGTTAAAAGTGACATCTCACGAAACAGTCGTCCAGCTATGCTTGATACAACCATAATAACGTAATTGTTAAGATGTTGTCTACCCACCTCGCCTCGCTATCAATAGTTCGCCTGCATCATCATGTCCCGAAGAACCTAACGATGAAGCAAGTCGCTACAAGATTTTGCTTTCTTCATCATGTTTATACTTGATCAAATTCACTGTTACTGAGTCCAACAAACATTCATGCTTCAGTGAATCACAAGCATCATAATAAACATACACAGATGCCTTGAACAGTAAATTGCATAACATGACTCACCTCACATTTTTGAAAATTTGTAAAATACACAACTCCAATTTTTATAGGGATGTTTAATCTTTCCGTGATACACACAACTAATTCTCATAATACGCCAGGTGTTGAAACAGAATGATAGAACTGACTATCCCTATCAGAGCTCCAGATAAGCTTTTGGTGTTGTGGGTATTTTACCCATGCATTTTAAAATCATTGGGTATCAGTAATTCTATCTGCGTATTCAAATTTCTGTTACTCACTAGTTTTTACACATGTGGGTATTTAAGTTAAATATTTAAAAACACTATTCATCTAGTCCCTGCAAACTGGTGTCGTGTGGGTTCGAGAGCTTTATAGGACTCAAAAATACCACACTTCTTCCACACGAAAGTGAGATGGCAAATGATCATGATGTGACTGTCATCGTGGAGTTTGGCAAGGTTGACGGAATGACCGTTTATAGTTTCAAAATAAGTTGCTGATTTGCTAATCGAATACGCAGGGTTACTTCACAATATTTTGATGATACGCACAAATTTTATTTTTGTAGCGAATCTGTAATGTTCATTGCGTATATGATACGCTTGGATTATATTTTACTGTGTATTTCTGCATTTCTGATGTGTATTTCACTCAGATACGCAGCTTATCTGGAGCTCTGCCTATACAGAGTTGAGTGGTTTAATTAAAAAATTGTTGTCTAATATTGGTGACCAAGTGTGCTGTTTAAGCAGGCTGGCGTGAAGATCTCCTCATAACTGGGGGACCCTCTGGGTCACACTCAGTGTGTGTTGCGGTGTCAGGTGGCGGGATTAATACGCAGTGTGCTGCTCTCTGCTCGAGACCTGATTACCTAGCCAGCTGACAATAGGTGGCACCGCTCACAGCTGCTCTGTCATGAGACCTGATTCCCTGGCCAGTTGACAATAGGTGGTTTAACGTCACGTTCAAGATGATTGCACTTACATAGCAATGTGCAGGCATGTGTGTGTGGCTGCTTGTACTAGTCTGGGCTGATGCGCATAATGCCGATTCTGAGATACCATGCCGCAGTTTAACATGAATACCCCACTCAGACACAGTATACTGACTCCGTGCTGACCAGTCCTTGTTTTAGCCCCTTAATGCCGAGCGCCAGGCAGGGTAACAACAAGTACCATCTTTAAATGTCTTTTGGTATGACGCGGTCGGGGATCGAACCCTGCACCTTCCGCTCTCCGGGCGGATGCACCACCACCAGACCACGGAGGCGGTCTTTCATAATAAGGACTGTCACTGTACGTTAATTATTAGATTTTAATCCAATTGTTTTGAATATGTATTATTTATGTCAACAAACTGTTCAAGCCTGCCAGCTCAACACAGTGCTGTATTACAAGGTCATTGGAACTAGGGGGTGAAGCCCGTGAAGATCTGGGGTAGAATGGGTCTTCTGCAACCCATGTTTGCTGTAAAAGGCGACTATGCTTGTCGTAAGAGGTTGCTAACGGGATCAGGTGGTCTGGCTCGCTGACTTGGTTGATGTATGTCATCGTATCCCAATTGCATGGATAGATGCTCATGTTGTCAATCACTTGATTGTCTGGTCCAGACTCCATTATTTAAATAGACTGCTGTCAAAGATAGCTGGAATATTGCTGAGTGCCGTTTTTTAACAACAAACAAACAAACAAAACCTAGGGGTGAAACGATACAGCAAGGTCACGATACGATACGTATCATGATACATAGGCCATGAAACCATACATATCGCGATACGCATATTTATGTCAAATCGCATGGAAACTTTTGACAGTAAATATTTCAGAGCAGATTAAAAAAGAAAAGCTTGCTGTAAACACATATTTGTAGTGGGTAATTTTAGTAGTGAACTTGAAACACTAATTACAAACATTTTGCTTTATCTTACTGACATAAACACCTGGGGTCATTAAACGAGTAGTAAGTAATTTATTTCAGAAAAAAACATATCATGTATCGTATTGTATCGTCACATGAAAACTCACGATGCACTGATGTATCGTTTCACCCCTAATCGGTGTGTTTTTTTTCTGCAGGGATGACAAGGAGTGCCATGAGTTGCGGCAAACTCTCACGATTGACTGTGGAGAAATTGTGTGGTCAGTTGCGTTTGGGTCCGGGACGTCCAATGTCAATGCTCATGTGTGGACAAGACTTAAACTTGACCACAACCTGATCCTTGCCACCGGTCTGCAGAGTGGCCGGATCAAGCTCTGGAACTGTGGCACTGGTAGGTGCAGAAACAGAAACAGAAACAGATTGCACAAGGGCAATCTAGATAAAACAAATAACAGTTTTATCAATAGGCTAAAACAAATCATAGTCTTGGTTCTCAGGTACCGCCGGCATCATCATAAGTCTGCTGCACGTTTCGTTTTTATTTCCATTTTCAAAACAATACAAAAATCAATGTGTTTTATAAAAGTATAATATTTAATAGTTTTATAAATAGTCTTAAAAATATCATAGTCTTGGAATGTGTTTTATAAATGTGATAGATTTCCTAGGTGGATCCAGGTGTGTGTGTGTGAGTGTGTGTCTTTCTCCCCCCCACCCTCACCCCCATCTCCACCCCCATCTCCACCCCCCCTCAACAACCAAATCTTGTATTTTGTAGACAGTAATTTACTGAGAGAGGATTTTGATATTTTACCCCTCCCTTTTAAAAATAGTGGTTCCGCCTTTGGATTTAGGGTATTTCCATCTTATAATAATTAATTTATAATGTTGACTATGTGACACTGTTCATCTGCTTGCGAAATGTTCATAAGGTTTCTTAAGATGGCATTATAATTAATATTATGTAGTGTACAGAGTTGCCTCCCTTAGATGTACCAGAAACCAATGATCATGGTCAGAAACATTAATTCTCCTTGATTGTGTTTCTAGATTTGACAACACCAGACTCATGCTTCTGGGTTTCACATGGAAACAACCTTTCTGCACACAACAAGCTCACACAATGGGTGTTAATCCAAACTCACTCACTCACTCATAGAATTTGAGCCACCTTTATCATCATGTATATGTTAAAAAATTGACACAGATTTATTTTTTTCCTTCCAAATCTCAACTCCAGAATCAAAATGTAAGTGTAACAACTTCAAGATTTGAAACGCTTTTGTAATTAAACATTCTTTTGTTTGTAGATTTTTGAGATTATGGTGATTAGCATGCCTTTGTGTTGATAACCTTGATAACTGTATCACTATACACTTGGTTTAAGAATTTACTAGTGGGTCGGTTCTAATACTAACATGCTGTCCTTCTTCCATCGCTTATCCAGTTCTTAGCTCACCTGTACTGATTTTGGGGTGAAAGTTTGAGAGAGCATATGTCTTGAGGCACTGTCAGTCTATCTTGATAACACTAACAGGATCTGAGACTTAGCACGGATAATCCTAGCAATGGTATTTCTAACATTTCAAACATGGCCGCTATAGTAGCCATTTCCAAAACGTCAATTGCCCCATTATGCATGCATCATTATGATTTAATGTCACAGTTATTCAAGAAAAGGTTAAAGGTGATCAAAAATTCAACAAGACTGTCGGGCAGGTGTCGGGCAGGTGTTGCTTGCCCATCTTCAATGTTACCTGAGCACGTTCAGACATTATCAATAATGAAAAAACGCGAAAAATGAGAGACAAATGACGTCTTGATTCAGATGAAATAATGCTGACAATTATTTGAGAATCCACAAGAATATGTAAGTTGGCTTAAAATTATCTGCCAGACAGTCTGGCAGGAAGAGGAAAATTTCATTCAGCCTGACAGAAATGTTGCCAGCCACGGGCAGGGGGGCAGGCAGTTATTTCGTACACTCATTTCATTGAGTTCCATGTCAAGAGGATAGGAGACAGTTAACAAATCACTGATTGTAGTCTGTGATAACAGAATCACTAACACTGTATATACTTCATATGTAGACGGTTCGAACTTCTTGTCTTTCACAATACGCGGTGTAGATGTTATCCCTCTCGTTCTATTGTCGGTGTAGCAGGCGTCCATGTTGTTGCCCTGTGGGATTTAGGGGCTTGGTAGTCCAGAGTGGTGCAGTTATTAGAGTCAGTCTTGGGTTTAAGTTTGGACTTTTTCTCATATGCATTGCTTTAACATTTTTGTTTGGAATTTATTTTAATTACGGTTTATATTATAACTGAATGAATTACAACTAAATACGTAAGTGTTCATTTGTCTCTGACAGAAATACAGCAAATAAATTTTCTTGTGTGGACTTTACAAACATGAAGCAGACAATAAAGTGTATGGGCTGCCAGGGATCTGTTATATTTCAGCAATGCTTGAACTAGAAAGGAACAAATATATAACCAAAACAATGTTTTTATAAACATAATATCGTTCAAACACATAATTGTGTTTTGTTGATTCCGACAGGGCACCTGCTGCTGGAGCTGCTTGACCACAAGGATGTTGTCCGAGACATGGACTTCGCCCCCGATGGCAGCCTCCACCTGGTGTCGGCGTCGCGTGATGGCACGCTCAAGCTTTGGGATCTCAACATGGACGGCAACATGTACCGCACACTCCGCCCGCAGTGCAAGTGGGTGTACAGCTGCAGCTGGTCGCCCAATAAGAAATTCATAGCAAGCAGTGGGAACTACAAATGTGTAAGTAAGACTCTCACTCACTCACTCTCACTCACTCACTCACTGCCCCCTTTTTCATTCTAGCGAGGTGCAGCCTCAATGAATGAATGTTGTTTTATGCTGCAAACAGCAGTATTTTAGCAGCCAGTAAATATTCAAGCCTGGACCAGGCAGACTAGTGACTGAAAGCATGAGTAACAATCCATGCAACCATGGCAACAGGTCATGACACAAATCAGCCTGACCACCCAACACCAATGTTCCTGAGCCCTTGCACCAAGCCTGAGCAACGACCGTTGCCATCTCAGACAGCTGATTCTCAAGTATGAACACTCTGAACTTTTTCAAGAATCCATCCATTCCACTCCAAACACCAGATCTATTCTAGTCGCTTCCCTCCACCAGATCCATTCTATTCGACTCCCAACACCAGATCTATTCTAGTCGCTTCCCTCCACTAGATCCATTCTATTTGACTCCCAACACCAGATCTATTCTAGTCGCTTCCCTCCACCAGATCCATTCTATTCGACTCCAAACACCAGATCTGTTCTAGTCGCTTCCCTCCACCAGATCCATTCTATTCGACTCCAAACACCAGATCTGTTCTAGTCGCTTTCCTCCACCAGATCCATTCTATTCGACTCCAAACACCAGATCTGTTCTAGTCGCTTCCCTCCACCAGATCCATTCTATTTGACTCCCAACACCAGATCTATTCTAGTCGCTTCCCTCCACCAGATCCATTCTAGTCACCTCTCACCACCAGATCTATTCTAGTCGCTTCCCTCCACCAGATCCATTCTAGTCACCTCTCACCACCAGATCTATTCTAGTCGCTTCCCTCCACCAGATTCATTCTAGTCACCTCTCACCACCAGATCTATTCTAGTCGCTTCCCTCCACTAGATCCATTCTATTTGACTCCCAACACCAGATCTAGTCGCTTTCCTCCACCAGATCCATTCTATTCGACTCCAAACACCAGATCTATTCTAGTCGCTTCCCTCCACTAGATCCATTCTATTCGACTCCCAACACCAGATCTGTTCTAGTCGCTTCCCTCCACCAGATCCATTCTATTCGACTCCCAACACCAGATCTATTCTAGTCGCTTCCCTCCACTAGATCCATTCTAGTCACCTCTCACCACCAGATCCATTTTAGTCACCTCTCACCACCAGATCTGTTCTAGTCACCTCTCACCACCAGATCCGTTCTAGTCACCTCTCACCACCAGTTCTGTTCGAGTCGACTCCCAACACCAGATCTGTTCGAGTCGACACCCATCACCAGATCTGTTCTAGTCGACTCCCATCACCCTCTCTGTTATAGTCGACACACACATAGATAGTTCAGTAGTTACACTTGACACCAGATTGTGCTGATGTGCAAGCACCCAACAGGCATCTACATAAACCTGTCAGTTTAATGTGATGTATTTATACTCTGGAGGCCGATCATGACAGGGTTATTAAGTCGTGAATTATTCAAGTGCAGCTGTCCAGTCATGCAGATAGGAACATGCTGCCTGGGTTATTACAAATACTAAATAGTTATGTATGCATTAATACATGATAAGTTGTAGTTTGATTCTGTAGATAGTATTGATTATTTGACATGAATTTTAATGAACAGAATAAGTGTATATATTTGTCATTACCATATTCTTATTTTTATCACTTTATTTCTTTTTTTCTAATGTGCAGATAGGCCATGTTATTTCAGTAGTAGATTACATTATGTTGGTCAGTGTGAGTATATGAAGTTAATCTATTGTGATACATACCAAGTACATGTTGGATAGGCACGTTTGTCTATACAGTTATTTGGTTAGGCAAAGAGGTGACATGATGACCAGACTGTCATAAGTTATTCATATTCATTACCATATTTAGTCTTCAGTTTCAGGCATATTGAATCAAACATGACATCACGCGGCAGTTACATTGTGCTAGGTTCTATACACGAATAAATATGGTATTAATGTGCAAACTGTATGGGGATTGTGTCTTTGTTTGTAAGTTGTGTGGATATTTCTATTTAAAGTTTGTAAATATTCCATCGTTTGGTAGCACTCTGGTTTTCTTTAGTAGGCATGAGCTTGTGATGAGAATCGTGAAAATCTGTTGGACGATGCTGTTACCATGGTTACAACTTACAGTGGGAAATAACAGGTTTCTAGATTCCCATAGGTATTAACCTTCAACCTTGTTTCCTGTATGCATATGGGTGTTTTGAAAGACTACCCTAAGGTAATAATGGGTTGAGGTATTGTTTGAACTGGAGTAATATATGTCAGTCGGAATGACTAGGGAGCTCAAATAATTTGATCAAAGGTTTGTTGTCAGGTAAACACTTTATTTTTAATGTTGTAAGGAGATCTTGGTTGCAACATGTCATGGCTTGTGAAATTGTTTTCTTTAAGCATACAATGAGTGCGTGTTAAGGTCATGTTGCCTGATGAGCTTATGAGAAATTGGCACTAGTCCTATAGTCCTTGCCAAACTGCCCAATAGTTAAGGCAGTGTTAGAAATTGGCACTATTCCTATAGTCCTTGGCAAAATGCCAAATAGTTAAGGCAGTGTTAGAAATTTGCACTAGTTCTATAGTCCTTGCCAAACTGCCAAATAGTTAAGGCAGTGTTAGAAATTGGCACTAGTTCTATAGTCCTTGCCAAACTGCCCAATAGTTAAGGTATCATAAGGACTAGTAGAAATTTGCCCTTTTTAAGGGTTTCGCTATATGTTATCATTATAAAGACTAGTGGACTAAAACTTAGTTTCTATTGCTGTCCGAAAATTATTTGCTATATGTTTACACTATTGCCTCACTTTGAGAGACCAGGCACGCCGTGATATAACTAGAATAACTTCAAAAGCGGCGTTAAACCCAACTCACACACTCACTCACTTGATGACAAATGTGTTTTTGTCTGACATTTAATGTTAAGAATGGCATTGTGTCAGTTTATTTAATGAATACATTAACATTTAGTCTCTGACGAAAAAAAACATACAGAAAAAACAGTTGTTTAATCATTTTAATAAAAAATAATAAAAAGGAGCCCAGAGACTCTTCTTTCAAAGTGGAGTAATCTAGACTTGCTAACTAGTATAGACTTGCATGGGCTGTATTGGATATATTTGTTTCGGGGTCGGTATGCCAGACTATTTAATGATATACACATCATGTTACTGAAAAAGGATAAATAAAGGAAATATAGTTGAGTTTTAGTGTGGATAACCCTTTAACCTACTAACCCAAAATGTTTCACAATTCATGAAACTGGAAACTTAAATATTTCCCCCTGTGTGACGCCTCCTCCAAGTACAGTCACCATTCTTATTAATGAAGCCTTTGTCCCAAATACCCTGGTTATTTAGTGATAAGAGTATTGTGATGGAGGAAATTACCTTTCAATAAACCCTGAGAACACTTATCTTGTTTATTTTGCCTCCCAATCTTGTCATGTTGTAAGACAAATTAACCTCCTCTAATGTCATATTAAACAACAATGTCATCTTATACAGTTCTCTCTAGATACCAGAGACCCGTGAAGATTCCGGGGTAGAATAGGTCTTCAGCAACCCATGCTTGCCGTAAAAGATGACTATGCTTGTCGTAACGGGATCAGGTGGTCAGGCTCGCTGACTTGGTTGATGCATGTCATCGATCCCGATAGCGTGGATGGAAGCTCATGACATTAATCACTTGATTGCCTGGTCCAGACTTGATTATTTACAGACCGCCCTCATATAGCTTGAATATTGCTGAGTGCGGCGTTAAACAACAAACCAACCAACCAACCAACTGTAGATACCAGACGTAACTTGGACCAGTTTGAAGACAAATTCGTAGACATGAAAGACACACACCCTTTACACTCAGGGCTAGTTTGTTTTGTAAAATTAAGGAAAATATAAGCCAAATAGATAACAATTGTATTGCACTAGTTGCTTGAAATTTTGCTTATTCTGAAAATTATTTATTTGTAGTTTCAAGCACATTTTAGACAATTTCAGAGACACCCATTTTCCTAGATTTTGTCAAAATATGGAAAATAGTAACTAAATTAATTACAAATATATTGTTATTTCTGATTGAAATTATCATTTAATTATTATGCTGCCTTGAACCTAAATATGTCTGTATATTTAAAAAAAAATAATTGGACCATAGACACAGTCTCACCCACACTATCGCTGACCTTCTTTATGAAGGATTGTGACTTACAGTGACATGTGACCTATATCCTCTAGTACACTAATACACTAATACAGACCCTGTGCAGGAGACTGACAAAAAGACACCAAAGTATTGTTTTGCATAAGAATCAGTTGGTTGGAATGTATTATCGTGTATAATCGGGATGAATGTCTTACATATCTTACTTATTCTGTTAATGGATTAATACTTGTTTATGTCATTATTAAATGTTATGTTTTTCAAATATAATATCTGTAGAGGTTCCTGTGTATGACTCCAGGGTGCCATGACCTAGTCTGTAGAGGTTCCTGTGTATGTCGCCAGGGTGTGAATATGTGAAGCCCTATTCTGGTGTCCCCTGCTGTGATATTGGTAGAATATTGCTTAAAGCGGCGTAAAACCTCACTCACTCACTCACTCACTCACTCACTCACTCACTCACTATGTTGATAACATGGGGATCAAATGTTGATAACAAGGGGATCAAATGTTGATAACAAGGGGATCAAATGGTGATAACATGGGTATCAAATGGTGATAACACAAGGATAAAACATAACACCAGTGTCAAATGACATAACACATGTTTCACATGAAAACAGATCATTTCCTTGCTTGACAATCAAATTTAAGTAAGTTTGATTAGTTAGGGCTGTTTGGGCCACAAGCCCTTGTGTTGTTAAATATTTCAAGACCAATTATCACATAAGTGTAAGAAATGTGGTATCCAAATATATCTTTACACATGGCCATTCTCTCCATACAGCACTGCTTGCCTTGTATCGTTATTTCTAAAGTAAAATCGCAAATCATGCAAAAAAACGTCACATGTACATTGTCTAAGTTGATTATTCTATCAATTCCTTTACATGACGCCTCCAAATTCTTTACTGCTATGAAACCATACTGACCGAAATCCGTTGACACAAATAGCTGACATCAGACCCTTACAGAATGGGTGTGATTCAAACCAACAATCATAGGTTTCTGGAACGCCTTGGTGACGCAGTTCATCAGTTTACAACATGTCTCCTTACGTGTTCACTGACCCTCCTCCTGCAGGTGGTGCTGTGGGACGTCGAGGATCCCTACGACATCAAGGTGCTGCGGAAGCTGGAGGGACACTATCATGATGTCGTGAGCTGTCAGTTCTCCCCCGACAGTGCTCTCCTGGCCACAGCCTCCTACGACACCCGGGTCATTGTCTGGGACCCCTACACAGGGGACTCACTGCGGGAGTTTGGGTAAGGCACTGTTGTATTTGTCACTGTGGTATATGATGCTGTTGTATGTGGTACTGTTGTATATAATGCTGTTGTATATGGCCTGCATACGATGCTATTGTATGTGGTGCTGTTGTATGTGGTGTTGTTGTATATGGCCTGCATAAGGCACTGTTGTATGTGGTGCTGTTGTATGTGGTGCTGTTGTATATGGCCTGCATAAGGCACTGTTGTATGTGGTGCTGTTGTATATGGCCTGCATAAGGTACTGTTGTATGTGGTGCTGTTGTGTATGATGCTGTTGTATGTGGTGCTGTTGTATATGGCCGGCATACGATGCTGTTGTATGTGGTGCTGTTGTGTATGATGCTGTTGTATGTGGTGCTGTTGTGTATGATGCTGTTGTATGTGGTACTGTTGTATATGGCCTGCATACAATGCTGTTGTATTTGGTGCTGTTGTATATGGCCTGCATAAGGCACTGTTGTATATGATGCTGTTGTATGTGGTGCTGTTGTATATGGTCTGCATAAGGCACTGTTGTATATGGCGCTGTTGTATATGATGCTGTTGTATATGATGCTGTTGTATATGATGCTGTTGTATGTGGTACTGTTGTATATGGCCTGCATAAGGCACTGTTGTATATGGCGCTGTTGTATATGATGCTGTTGTATGTGGCACCGTTGTATATGGCCTGTATAAGGCACTGATGTATATGGCGCTGTTGTATATGATGCTGTTGTATGTGATGCTATTGTATATGGCCAGCATAAGGCCCTGTTGTATATGACGCTGTTGTACATGGCACTGTTGTATACGGGCTATGTTGTATACATCATTTATAGCAGTGCCGAAAAATATTTACTTGAAGTTAAATTTGCAAGGTCAATTTGCCATGGTTTTGTATTTTGTCATGTTGGAAATATAATCATGAAGTCTGTTTCCATGCCCAAAGGAAAAGTATTAGTTGAAAAACAAACTGGCAATCCCAAAAAGGTTAGGGTTATTTCACAGATACATCCTATAAAGAAGCAGTTTCACACAGTACTTGATGCTCTTGATTGAGCACAACTGTGACATTTGTCATTGTCTGTGCATTGTCGACATTTGGGATGCATGTTCTCTGTTCTATTCACAATATGTCGTCAAGATTTACAGGTTATGTGTTCCTTTTTTAAGGAGTTTTTGCGCTTTAAAAACGAAGTCTAATAAATGCTTTGTGTGACTTGTACAAACTAAGGAACTGTTCTGTTCACAGACATCTCTTTCCCCCTCCAAGGCCGATCTATGCCGGCGGCGCCAATGACCACTACGTCCGGAGCGTCTCCCTAGCTGGAGATGGAGCTCACATCGCCTCCGTCTCAGATGATGGGTAGGAGTTTGTTTGTTTGTTTCACACTGCTACATCCGCTACATCAACCCAATACATTGGCTACATCAACCCAATACATTGGCTACATCAACCCAATACATTGGCTACATCAACCCAATACATCGGCTACATCAACCCAATACATCCGCTACATCAACCCAATACATCCGCTTCATCAACCCTATACATCCACTACATCAACCTAATACATCCGCTACATCAACCCAATACATTGGCTACATCAACCCAATACATCCGCTACATCAACCCAATACATCTGCTACATCAACCCAATACATCCGCTACATCAACCCAATACATCCGCTACATCAACCCAATACATCCGCTACATCAACCCAATACATCCGCTACATCACCTCAATACATCCGCTACATCAACCCAATACATCCGCTACATCAACCCAATACATCGGCTACATCAACCCAATACATCGGCTACATCACCTCAATACATCCGCTACATCAACCCAATACATCCGCTACATCAACCCAATACATCCGCTACATCAACCCAATACATCCGCTATATCAACCAGTAGGCGATGGTAACAATTATTAGACATATTTTTCTTATACAATTTATGTTACATCGATCTATGGGGCATACTTTGAACATTAACCAATCAGTACCTTCAACACTGTAATAGTTCTTACTCCTAATTCTTGACATAAACTTCATACTGTAAGTTATATTTAAGGTTAAGAGATGGAGTGTAATAAATGCTGTATTTGCTGCAGGTACGTCCGGTTCTGGGATCTTCACAGCCTTGGAGATCCCGCCATGATCAGCGAGAACACCAACGCCCTCTGCTGTGCGTACAGCCCTGGTGGAGCAGTGCTGGCAGTGGGGTAAGCATCACTATCAGAAATACCTGCCTGCCCGCCTGCCCGTGACAAGTAACTTTATGTCAGGCTGCTTGAAATTTTTCTCCACCTGCCCGAATGTCTGGCAGATAATTTTAAGTCTACTTACGTATTCAGTTTTGTTACAATTCCACATTGATTCTAAATTAAGTGTTTGCATTATTTTAACTGAATCAAGATCTTATTTTGCGATTTTTCAATATTAATAATGGTTGAATGTGGGCAGGTAACTATGAAGATGGACAGGCAACATTTATGGGTCACCAGCCCAGCTGTCTTGTTAGGGTTTAGCATTATTTCAAACACTGGTTAGCTTGCTGATGTCTTCATCTGGAGATTAGACTACGGCTAATAATTTTGATAGAAATATATAATTCTATGGGATATTCCTGAACATGGGGAAAATCTAGACTTGCTTCATATTGGCCTTTTACATTACGGACAAATGTGAAGCGGAGGGGAAAATAATGTGGTTCAGGGTCTGTGAGACAGACTTTCTTGAGACTTTCATCCATTTTTCCACTAAATAGTCAGACGGGTGACATTTTGGTTTTGGCTGACCTCGGCTTCATGAGTCAGGATGATTGTTGTTTAACTCCCACTCTGCCACAGATCAGGCGGGGCGCTGGGGTAGCCTAGTGGTTAAAGCGTTTGCTTGTCAGGCCGAAGACCCGGGTTCTATTCCCCACGTGGGTACAATGTGTGAAACCCATTGTTGGTGTTCCCTGCCGAGATATTGCTGGAATATTGCTAAAAGCTGTGTAAAACAGCACACACTCACTCACTCATATTCCAGGTATATGACAGGGTCTGTCAATAATTATATTTGGACCAGGCAATCAAGTGATTAATAGTGTGATGTTGATGTTGCAATGATCCATGATGTTGGCGTACAATGACATACAATCAAATCAGTCACAGAGTATGACCACCCAATCTATTCAGACCCGTGAAGATACGGGGTAGAATAAGTCTTCAGTAACCCATGCTTGCCGTAAAAGGTGACTATGCTTGTCTTTAAAGATGACTAATGGGATTGGGTGGTCAGGCTTGCTGACTTGGTTGATGCATATCATCGATCCCAATTGCGTGAATCGATGCTCATGATATTAATCACTGGATTGTCTGGTCCAGACTCGATTATTTACAGATCGCCATCATATAGCTGGAATATTGCTGAGTGAGGCGTTAAACAACAAACCAACCAACCAACCAACCAACCCAATCTATTCAGTCATACGACAAGGATAGCTTGGCAGGATCTACTCCAACTTGAAATCCCGAATGGGTGATAGTTTTTGTCATATTAAAACTTGCTAAGCATCTCTCATTGTTTTTTCAGGACGCGAAGTGGTGAAGTTACATTCTACAGAAGTGAGCGGGATGTTACGAGTTTACTGCATCTCGCGCGAATGACAATCAGAAAACGTCTGCCCACGCCAAAGATAGATCATCTTTCCATCCCGATCAAGTTGAAGGAGTTTCTCAAATATCACGATGTGTAGAACTCGGCATTGTGGGAAGACTAGTATTCTGTGAGGAACCGTTATGGTGCAAGTCATGTCACAATATCGTGGAGATATTTAAATTATGGATTCATCCACATTCATTTCTGTGATGACGGTGATCCTGCTCCTCAATGACCAACCATTGGATGTTTGGGGGAGTCGCTGTTTAGAGAGTATTTGTTTTCTAAACAGAAAATTCTTGTTCATGTTTCAGAAAGTACAAATATTGTATTGACAGCGGTCATGTGACCAAAAATTCATTTCATTTGGTATTATGTCATGGATCCACGAATGGAACAGGATATTAGGGGTGACATGATACATAGGTAACGATACGATACATCGTGATGCACATATTCAAGTCAAATTGTGTGGAAACTTCTTGACTATAAATCAATTTCTAAAGGAAAAGCTAGCTGTAGACACATTGTCGTAGCTGCTATTTTTAGGAATGAATTTGGAACGCTTATTACAATACATTTCGTGATATTTGACTGACAATATTGTTGGAGTCATTAAACGAGTAAGAAGTAATATATTATAGCAAGTGTATCGTCTTGTATCGATACAGAAGAAAACGTATTGTGTATCGTATCGTCACATGAAAACTTCCGATGGACCAGTGCACCAATGTATCATTTCACGCCTACAGTATATGTGTTTCATTAATTTATTGGAGGAAGCCAGGATACACATGGTTGATCCTAGTGTAGGGTCTGCAATTGCTCACAATGATTATTTTGTATGCACTCTGTTGGGCTGGGATGTGTGATGAGTCCTTGGAGGTCTACAGACACCTACACACAACTTGCTCCCACTAGTACCCTTCTACCCTTGCAGAATCCTATTGAAAACATCGCTTATTTCTTTCAATGGTTTAAATAATTTGCTATACAATGCATTAATATGAAAAATAACATTTCTTTAGCTCCATAATTTATTATTTATTTGGCCTAAGTTGTTTTGGTGTTCGATTTGAGGGGAGGGGGGGGGGGGATAAATTCTGATATTGTTTCTTGTGCAATGTTTTGTATATTTACCTAATATATAGATGTCTGCACTTTACTGTAAAAGGATTGCAATGGCCAGAGATTACATACAGTACTATAATCAATTATTATTTATAAAAGTAATAATTGCATAAAATTATTTCTAAGCAATCAAAGATGAAGCAAAAGCAAAATGTAAACTGTTCTTTTTTGATTTTATGATTGTAGTTATTGGCATCTGTTGCTTGAATCCAGAAGTTTTAATATATAAAGTGTCTTACCTAATATTAGTTCTAAATACAGTTCTCAAGTGATGCAGGCATTGGGTTGGCCTGGTTCATCTTCCCGAGGCAAGAGCGTCTACTAGCAATTGCCTATGTTTTTGTGGATGAAATCGTGAATGTTTTCGGTATCTGATCGACTAAGCGACTAAGTTGTCGCCTGTGGTAGTTGCCATCTTTGTGAAGCTATATGAGATAAGAACAGCGATCTGATTGGATATCACGTTTTAATTACAAGGGGCACAATTCGTGATCTACGCAAGGTGGCGCCAGGGTCAACCCAAGAAAAGTGGCCTTGATGGGGCAAGGGTAGAAACTAGGCTTTGATGTAGGCTAGTGGACAAGCGTGCCTCAGTAAGATGGGCCTGGTTTTGATACTCTTATCCTGATGATTTCAAGGCCTGTTGCTATTTCACTGCTTCCTAGTTGCTATTTTGCAGAGCACCCTCTGAAGGTTTTGTTACTTGTTTATTGTTAGTTACATGATGTTTACTGAGAAAAGTATGTTTTAATGTAAGATTTACTTATCTGGTTCATTATCGATCATCTAATGAAGGCAATCACACAATTAATGCCTTAACATAAATCATTCATGGTCTGCAACAGTAGTTCATTTAGAGTAACCTCCCTTCCCTCTTAATTCTACAAGCTCCTTCCCAGCGCGTGACACCTTCGTTACACTCTCCGTAACATCGCTGCCACCAGTGTGGGCGCTGCTAATCCAAGAATCTTGAAATTTGCCCTCTTACCCCAAATGAAGTAACGTTTATACTTTTATTTATGTCTTTGGTAATGCCATCGTTGTGAATTTTGAGAAGGTTTACGACTGACCATATTTCTCAGATGAATTTAACTTCTTTGTTTGATCAAATTGGTTCGAGATTGCAGACGAACGGAAAATCACCCAAATTCCCTCTTACATTCTTACTATACCAATTAAACCATAGTTGAAATGAAATAGAATTTCAAATTGACAAACACAGAAAATAATTGAGTTAATGTAAGTGTATTCGGCGTCACGGCAGTCATCGCATGTTTGTAAACATAACGGTCCGTCGGTTTCGAGTTCAACTCCAAGGATGGTCATGGTCACCTGTCACAGTGGGGAGTTTTGACTGGTGGCAGCGATAGTATAAAGAGCTCCGCAAACGGGATATCGCTGTGAGGAGCTTGTTAATTCTAATGTTGGTATGAAGAGGTTTGATTGGCTGACTATTGACAGACCATATAAGGGCTCTGTTATTTTGTTAGAAGCAATGGAAAGGCATCCTTACTGTTTCTCAAGGGTAGATGTGGATCAAGCAAAGAAAATGCACCCTGATTGTTGAGGATGGGCCTATACACTGGATTCTGTAAACATGTTTTACACAGCAAAGCCAAGCACTAGATGACCACTTTACAATATTTCGGTAAATTTCTTGCATTGGTCTATATGCTTATTATATATAAGGTCACTTTCTGTTTAAAATGCTCAAGTATATTTTTATGAATATAAATTGATGTTTGCAATAAGCCAAAGATTTATCCGGTTACCATGGTAACTTGCACACTAAGATTTCAGCTTCATCCCATGGGCACCGACCCACCTTCATTCATGTCTTACACTGTGGGGATAATGTTGCAATTTGGTAAATAATATGAATGATATCTTCCCGTTTTGTATGTGTATTATCTTGTTTATGCCTCGTACATTTTGTAAAAACTCTCAGACACTGATTTGAAAAATATTTTTTTAAGTAACGGCAGAATGGGGATAAATTCAATTCCCATTTTTTTTTTATAGAAAAAGGCCACCTTTGGTTATTTCTTTCAATAGTAAATTCAATTTCATTGGCTATTTTTTAAAGTTTATATTAGAGAGACATTTTTTTTAATGCTTCACACTGTGTTTATTTTTTTTAATTTTGATGTTTTCAGGTAATATCCAACCTAATCCAAAGGTATTATTATTATGATGATGGTTATCATTTCTCCACTGACTTGGTCCTTGGTTATTGAGACCGTGGACAATGGTGCCAGCAGTCTGTGTCAGTCATATCACGTGTTGCCTTGTACGTGGCTGAGGGTGAAGTGTTCCTGTACTAGCCAATCATTGCTGGGAAATGGCAGTTATGAATATTTTGAAGTTATTTTAGTCCTATAATGAGTATTATCATGATGATCATGTGTGTCCAGTATTTATATTCAAAGGCAGGAATAAATTATCATGTACATTTATTTGCTAGGTGATATTGGTGATAACTGTGCTGATATTGACCGTACAGCTCCACTGATTAATCACCTGGCCAGCGTGTAGACCGAAACTACTGGCCAAGAGAGATTTGGGGGTTGGATACAAACTTGATATTGAGATAAACGAAGAAAGTTCATCACTATCATTTTACTATCAAAATTCAGTACATGTCTAGTGGTGTGTGATAATAAGCAGACATTTCCTGGTTACTTGTGTAAATAATATAAACTATTGCTTTACTGGTAAAGACTGGTAAGTCAAGTTGGTCCATCTTCAGCTCAATTAGACACCATTACACGAGGGTGGTTCTGGGTGACAAGCTTCCCAAAAATAAAGATCTGATAAAATAATGAGAACAAAATGACAGTTATTTTGGCTTTGAGTATTAAGTACAACTAGTTGAAAGAAACCAATGTTTTTTAAACTCGTACCTAACTATAATGCTGAAATATGATCCAAGAAAACAGTTACATGAACTATTTTTACAATTTTGTTTCATCTTGATATTTCTCTCATTTATTTAATTAAACTTAGGAAGCTTAACAAAATATATGAAATAACTTTGCCTTGAAATATATGCATTGCCTGTACAAATGCTCATGCTACAATGTGGTTCATACAGTTCCACTTGTATGTTTGTATCATCTGGCTGTAGTTTGTCATGTAGTCGTGGGGAGACTGGGGCAGAAATTAGATTATAGAGACATTTAGACGAGGGGGACAAGGGACATGTCGATCTTATAAACATAGGAGACAGACCTTTGGTGCAGATTTGGAATAGATTTGTTACCTTTATTTGGAATATGTTATCTTAGATTTGAAACCTTTATTTGGGAAATGTTATCTTAGATTTGAAAACTTTATTTGGAATATGTTATCTTAGATTTGAAACCTTTATTTGGAATATGTTATCTTAGATTTGAAACCTTTATTTGGAATGGAACACATTAGCAATTATACAATTTATTGTCAATCTAAGAATTTATAATATTTGAAAAAGCTAGTTGTCTCTTTTCTTCAAGAACACTCTTCAAATTGCATTTATTAATAAGGTAAGCAGAGTTTACCCTGATTTTTCTCCTGATGTCCTGCAAATTTGCCTTAATCCAAACTCTAGGGAAATAAGTAAGGAGGTTGTATGGAAGTATGGAAAATGTAGTGATACTTTCAACAGGCAGTTTACATTTTCAGGATATTACTACACAAAAGAAAGTAGTTCCTCCATCCTCCCCACGACAGGGAGATAAATGTACTTATACCAAAACATTGTGGATCTGTTTGAATGATGAAATCATTTTGTCTATGAATCATTATTGTTTCAACATTCAGTACGTCATGTGTCACTCCCAACATGGTGGTTCTGCATGGCCTCCGTGAAATGGACTCCATGTTAATCTTTCATTCAAAATCATTGTCTATGTCCTGCATGCAATACATGGAGACTGTGCACGACTCTGGACTGATAGATGTGCTATATGTAGGTGAAGAGCTTATCAGATGTTTTGACTCTGTTTTTCTGGGTCATTGGACCTCTAGAACAATAAACAACATCTCAAATTGGTTCAAGTATGCTTTCCTACTATCAAGGAGGGAATATGGGTTTACATTATCTATTCTACTTCCAGGGCGCACTGTGTACTTTTATAGCCAAGAACAGGTATATTTAATTGTAGATTCACAAATACTGTACTACTTTGATAACAATGCTACTGAAATACACAGGGTGGCCTCGTGGTTAAAGTGTTTTCCTCTCATGACCGACACATGGTTTGAATCCTGCCTAGTACAATACCTGCTGTCACCATTGTAAACTGAAACTGTTCAAATGATAATGGGGTTAAACATAGTGTCTATTTCTCAGTTCCGATGCTAAGTTGGAACTTATGTTTGTTAGATCGGCAAGAGTTGTGTTTCTGTGCTCACAGATTAATCAAGAAATTGATGGAAATAACAAACAACCCACACGCCTACAGAGAAACTCGCAAATCTTAAGTGTTGTACAATCGTGATGAAGAATGCTCTGTTTACATATGTTCAAGCGATGGCTATCTTATAAGGAACCTGCTGGTTGTTGTCACAAGTATTTTGACTATCTCTGTGACAGGTATTTATCTGATTGATGGATTATAAAAATAGTTCAGGCACCCTGCTTAAGCGGCCTTTGTTAACTTCAAAGTCAAAAATAATAGTCGAAGCATATTGTGAAAGTATTTGTATATTTATTTATATGGTTTTGAAATAAGAACAAAGCTTGTACATTTAGGTATTTCCCTCAGTGTTCAAAGTAGAGATTATCTGTATAAGCCATGTGTGTTTTGTATTGCATTTATAAGATATTAGGAATACAAATTGTTCTGTACAAGCCTATGGTGAGAGTAAAACACATTTATTTCCCTAATTTTTAAAAATTCAATTTATGAAAAAATACAAGGATGTTTTAAAATACTTACAGAGGTTAATACATGTTTCTTTCAGTCAGGTAATATTATAAACAGTGTATGAATACAATGCCTGTGTGAATCGCCCAGTAATAAATAGTGCCGACTGATATGCCATGCTGGCACTATGTCTGTTTACAGAAGCACTCACGCATCAGGAACCTCTATCGAGACATCTTAGGAAGGTTGCACTATAGTTTTTCCATCAAGTAGGCACTCATTATTCCTGCTTGCTGGGGGGCACGGGTGTCCCAGTCGTCTAAGGCGCCATGATTCGCTGTGCAGAGTTACGTCCCTTGGGCACGCCAGAAACCTATGATTTTGGGTTCGAATCCTGGTTCGCCCCGATTGTTTCTAGGTTTGTCAACACCATACCCGTGCTCCTGGGTTTCACCAAAGTGGTAAATGCTGAGACCTGCATCACTTCGGGCTTTCCTCCCACATTAAGCTGACACGGCGGGATATGACAGGAATAATGTTAAAAGCGATGTTAATCCCGACACACTCACTCCTGCTTGATGGCCTCCTTCACATGTTTTAGTCAGATTGGTTACAACGTCCATTGTTTATATCAATGGGATAACAAAACAACTATATTGGAGTAACATAATTAAATAGTATTTTTATATATTTGAATTTGCCAGAAATTAACCTGTACTAAAATTGGAATAATATCATGAAACCATTAGTGTGTGTTTCACATCTGTTATCGCGACATATTTCACCTCGTAAAAGGCGATTACCATGTTAGTTATTATTGTTTATAAATACACTCTGGCACAATTATTCCTTACCTAGCTTTTGTTGTTGCTTTTGTTATTATATTTTTGTAGAAACAAAAAGGGCAAGATCTCATCATTCGATTCAAATTTTAAACCTAAGCTGTTACGGAAACTTAATCCAAATATGGCATTATTACCTTGCTATAAATAGAGTCGTTTACCATAAAGGAAACCCCCATGTGTTGTGGCTAAAAATAGATTCATTGGATATACTCGCACAAAACTCGATGACATCATGTATGTAAATGTGATGCAGTGCAAATACTGAGAAGACCCAGTCTGTTTCAGAAGGCGAGGTGAGGTGAAACGGGGTTTAACATTCAAGATTACTGCACACATGTAGTGATGTGCTTTCACATGTGTGTGCATGTGTTTGTGTGTGTGCGTGCTTGTGCGTGCTCTTGTACTAGTTTGGACTAATGATGGTTTTATAGTGCTCGCCCACTGAGATAGCATGCCGCAGTTTATGTATACTCCACTCACAGTATAGTGACTTCGAACCGACCAGTCCTTGTTTTATCGCTTTAATGTTGAGTGCCAGGCAGGGTAACAACAAGTGCCATCTTTGAACGTCTTTTGATATGACAGGGCCAGGGGACTGAACCCCGACCTTCCGCTCTCCTGGCAGACGCTATATCCACTAGGCCACGGAGGCTGTCATTTCAGAATGTCTTGACTACAATACACTGGTTCTACTGGAGGTTGGGAGTAACATCTTACTGTTCAACGTACTGTAGGAATCTTTGGAAGGTTTGTTCCTCCACTGTGATGTCATCGCCGCCGAGTTAATGAATAATAATTGCTATGTTTAAAATAAAATGTTTTAATGTCAACCTTTTCATGCACTTATATAAGACCACATGAGCCTGTATTCACAGCGACATGAGGGGCGGTCGGGTAGCCTGGTGGTTGAAGCGTCATGGTGGTTGTCCCCCGCCATGATATTGCTGGAATATGATATTGCTAAAAGCGGTGTAAAACCATACTCACTCACTCACTCTCCCTACCTCTTATGTAGGACTTTCAGGTGACAGATGTTTATGATGGTTTTTTTGTGTCCGTGTGGCTTCATACCAAAGCTTTATTTTTCTGTAATTTTAATGTATAACTCTATATGTTGATTTTATAAAACCCACTTAACTCTAATAATAATTATTAGAATAATAAGTACATTTATATTGCACTATTTTTCAACATCACAAGGACAGGCTCATAGTGCTTAATTATTATTAACCCTGTCAATGGATCTGTGTGCACTCAATTTTCACACTCAACTCCCTGGGGAGTATACAACACAAGCTGCATGTAATTCACTTTTTATATTTTTTGTCTAAAATGAATTCGAAAGAAGGTACCTCCACTGGGTTTTTTAGTAGGGGATATTTTTGTTGTTGATCAACATGATCAGAGATGTGATATGGCGTGGGATGTTGGTAAAAATGAATGATTGGACGTTTCATTAATATATGAACCTTGTTAAGGGCATCTTGGGTTATCAAATGAACTATTTCAGGGGATGAGCATTATTTATTCCATCGGTGCATATTTCTGTACAGTTTCTCCACCCTCTGCTTCATCTGGTATTGATACCATAGCAACCAAGTAACCATAGTTACCAGTCAGCATTAACGAAAGATGTTTTAAAATGAACTGGAAATCCACACAAACCAGGATGCTGTTGTACAAAGTGGTCTTAGTGCTAAGGTAATCATAACTCCTTAACATCGGCTTACGATCATCAACGCACTAAGGTTGTTTTTGTGCAAGGGCACCCAGCCTTATACCAGTGAAAGAGAGTACATGAAACGCTAATTACTCTGATCGTATGAACAGGGGTATTTCTTTTTATAGTAAAATCATTATTGGAGAAAACACTGCAGAAACCAATCCTCTATGTTCATATTATCAGAATACTTATGATTTTGTGCATTGATTGCCCGGTAATAAATATTGGTTATATTTATTTTTTGCATTGTCAACAAAAATATTTATGTAGGGCCAGACTTTTCTTTTTTTTTGGTTACTGATTATTTGATTTGGTTTTCATTGTTTTCATTTCCTGAAAATGTTTGAAGGTAGGGGAAAAAATAAAGAACAATGTTGGGGGAAGTTTTTAGATAAATTTTCAAAAGTTTGAATAATAGCATAACAATTTATTTATTAGTTGGGTTTTTTAACATTATACTTATTTCTGGTCAGGAGATAACATCCACTTCTGTTCATTGTATTTTGCATTTGAATTTTGGGAGTTTGTGGATTTTAAAAAAGTCTGGCCTATTAAAGGACAATGGACACATTTGCATTTCGTTGAACACAACTGCGAAAGTTTATTTTTGTCTGTTAGGAATATGTCCAGTACAGTGGACATGTCATTATTTCCTGATATGGTTGTGTTTCCATACATATGGATTATTGAATATTTTGCAGCTTTTGTTTGTTTTCTCAGACAGTATTGTTGGCATGTGTACATATCTTCATTGAAAGCCTGTTTATATCTGTATACTGCTCCTTGTAAATAATGAAATAAACATTTATCTATTATTGAACTTTTGCAGTACTCATTGAACATTGGACATCATTGCTTACTGTAAACCCTGGCTCGGGTAAGAATATAGGTCGCCAGCAACCTATGCTTGTCCTTAGAGGCCACTAGATGTAGATGGGTCCGGTGGTCAGATGCAGTGACTTGGTTGATTTCGTGTCATACCCCAGGTGCGTGGAACAATGTTCATTATGTCAATCACTGGATTGTCCGATCCAGACTCGATTATTTAGAGACTGCTGTCATATAGCTGGGATATTGCTAAGTGAGGGTTCAACAAACAAACAAACAAACAATCAGAAGCAATCAGATGGACACACTATACTGGAGTGAGTGAGTATGCGTTTACCCCGATATTAGCAATATTCCAGCAATATAACCCCAGAAAACAACACACACTATACTGGAGTGAGTGAGTATGCGTTTACCCCGATTTTAGCAATATTCCAGCAATATAACCCCAGAAAACAACACACACTGTACCAAGATATGGACTCCACTGCTTGTCATCAGATCCCAATTGTGTGGAGCGATGTTCATAATATCAACCACTGGATTGACTGATTCAGAATATTATGAGTGCACCATGAAACAACTGACAAAAAAACAACACAAGCAGTTATTGCTTTGCTGAGGTTTATGCAATTGACTGAAAAATATTTCTGTGATGTCTGATCCAGTCTGTCAGCTTGTGGGAGAAAAGCATATCTTTGAAGTTTGCTACTATGTTATTTGGATCTGACAAACCAAGAAACATCAGAGTGAATCTGGGGCTCGAATCTTAGGTTCCTGGTATGCCGAAGGGACATAACTCTGTACAGTGAACTACATGGCTTCAGATATTATTTCCAATCTTCCATTTCTGTAATGTAAAAGTCTTAAATGAAGCAAGTCTAGATTTTCCTCAGGGTCAGGCTGAATGTCACATCTCACTGGGACTCCTTTTCCGTTTAAATGGAGTTATGTATTTCTATCAAAAAATATATAGAATCAGAGACTAAACGTTAGTATTGGCTTCAGACGTATGGGCCACTCGGCAACCCAAGGTACAGTTTAAGTAATCACGAACGGGAGGACTGGTTTACTAATTGTTGAAATGGTTAATTCAAGTCCGAGGCGTGGAAAACTAACTAGTAATTTCGAGTGTTAGATACCAACGTTCCGTGCTCTAATCCACGACAAACATAAAATGGACCTAGGCACCTTAAATGTTTATCCAACATTGTTTTGTTGACCTTATTATTATTAGGAATTTGGAATTGATTCTGATTGGTTAATCAAAAGTTTCAAATGACAATAACCACCTTTTCTAACCATGATCAGCCTGAGAACGATCCTTGGTGTGTCAGCACCATAGCCATCCATAGTTGGGTGTTTTTTTTGTACTTTTGTTAAGCACCGCACTCCGGTGCAATATTCCAGCTGTATGATGGAGGTCTGTAAATCCAGTGATTGACATCATGAACATTATTCCACGCAACTGGGAAACAATGACCTGCAATCAACCAAGATACGAGCCTGACCAGTAGTTTGTATGTTTAACGCCGCACTTAGCAATATTCAAACCATATGACGGAGGTGTCTTAATAATGGAATCTGGACCATGACATTGCAAAAACCTGAATCAACCTACCTGACGACCCGATTCCGTTAGTCGCCTCTCACGACAAGTATGGGTTGCTGAAGACCAGTTCTAACCAGGATCTTCTCGGGTATGAAGGGTATCGATCTATAAGTTAATAACCTTTATTACGCACAAGCCCGCTAACACACACGCGCGCACACACACACACACACACACACACACACACACACACAGGCTAATTACTATCACCTAGGGGCTGTAGGTGGCCTTGTGATGAAAGTTTTCGATCGTCACGCCGAACGCCGTGGGTCCATTCTCCACAAGTGTATAATGTGTGAAGCCACTTCAGGGGACAAGCCGAATGGCGAATTACGGAAAGAGGCGAGTGGTGACGAATGGCCTGTCTCCCAGATTGTAGATAATAAATTAAAAAATGAGTAAATCAAGTCTAGAATGTTTTGGCATGTCTAGATTGCTTCAACTCCAGGAATTAAGAATCGTTCTGGTCTCCATCTATTTTACTTGTAATTTTGAAGATATATATTTTGAAATAACAACTTTATTTCTGGGACTAAGTGTTAGTTAGCTCGGGTTCTTTAACTGTCTCCTACAACGACTACATCTATGTTGGTGGAACGCGGGCACGACTCGCCCAGACCGTGTGACATACAGTCCTTGTTTATTGTGGTTGTCAAAGTTAACAGGAGGTAAGCACACGAAGCCCTGCATTTCACCGGGCGTCATGTTAGTAACGTTTGCTGTGTGGTATTGCCTAGCCTTGCTCCAAGGCTGTACTGAAAGAAAAGTCCATGGATGTGTAGTTATTATACCTTCTAATAGGCAAGACAAGATGTGTGGACAGTACATTCGAAGGACTCCAGTTTCTTATAGAGACATCCTGTTCTTATTATTTACATAATCTTAAACTTATGTTTTTAACTAATAATTATTGCCTAAGAGACTTGTGCAAGTCTCGGTATTGCCACCTACTTATTTGTGACACAGTTCTCTTTGACGTTCTGCGCCCACCTTTATTCCAGACCAGTGAGTGTGTTAAACCGGCTCAGTGGGACTTGGGCACCGGGGACACAGAAGAAAAGCAACGAGAGTGACAATACAAAGCACTACTTGTGGTGCTGCTCTGTAATGTTTGTAGCTGTCTTTTTAATAACACGTAGACACAGAAGCTTATGGAAATGAATTCAAAACCGTCATGTTGTTTGAATCAACTGAGCCAACCTTTCAAATCCCATCCACATCTTTGGTTAAGTGTTTTTCTCGCGACGCCGAGTGAGTGAGTGAGTTTGTGAGTGAGTTTATTTCAGTAAGGAGGCCACCGGCCCATTATACAATATAGATACAGTGGATTACAACAATAGCATACGCCGAGTATTGAGGGCAACCAACACGTGGTATATACTATTCAAAAGAAGTTAACGACAGATTAGCGACAGTAATATGAAAGAATCGGGTGTTCTCTAACTTAATTTGAGTAGTATATAGTGTTAATTTCATTATCTGCCATATGCCCACAGTATTGACATAATGCCACAGAGTTTGGATGTGTTTATTTTGTAATATAGTGTACTGTACAAACAGTTCCTCGTTTATGGGTATAATCATTTGCTGATGATAAGCAAATTTGCGCTATGAATGTATGCATCAGTTGTCATGGCTGGACCTTAGGTGGTAAATACTTACTTCCATGTGTCCCCTTCAGTGAGACGTCGTTTTGCCCTCCAGTGAGATGGCGTTTTACCCTCCAGTGAGACGGCGTTTTACCCCCACGGTGAGGTGGCGTTTTACCCTCCAGTGAGATGGCGTTTTGCCCTCCAGTGAGGTGGCGTTTTACCCCCACGGTGAGGTGGCGTTTTATCAGCCAGTGAGATGGCGTTTTACCCTCCAACGAGATGGCGTTTTACCCTCAAGTGAGACAGCGTTTTACCAGCCAGTGAGATGGCGTTTTACCCTTCAGTGGGGTGGCGTTTTAGCCTCCAGTGAGGTGGCGTTTTACCAGCCAGTGAGATGACGTATTGCCCTCTAGTGAGACGGCGTTTTGCCCTCCAGTGAGTGATATCTCCATCCTCCTGCGATGATGTGAATGTTGTTTTACGGCACACTCAGGACAATTGCAGCTTTCGTACTAAAGCTGTCACCAAACAAACCCGCTCCAGCCTCACAACCCTTCGATAGACGTTGTTTTCACAAGTCTTTTCCTTTGTAAGCGTGTATATATTACCGTCAATTTGTAAAATGTGATTCTCTCAGGCAATTTATAAAATGTGTAAATATTTCAGTCATTTCGACTAAAAAATCTGTCCAGATTGATTAAGACGATCAAAAGGGCCTACAAACATCACAACAGATTATTATGTAGGATTAGAAGCCAAACAACATAGAAATGTACTTTTCAACGTAACATTTTCAGTCTCTTGGTGATGACATTAAACATCAAAATGTTTGGAATTTGTTATCCTAATAATACAGATGGAAATGTTTTTCAGTCACTTTGTAAAATAACTGAATATTTAGAGGTTTCATAAATGTGTTACACATTTGACAGTAAAAAAAATATACACACTATAAATAAAGCAATGCTCAGGTGAAATATTTACTTTGTGTTGCAAGTCAAAACTTCGTCACCATTACCGATGCTATTTTATTTTGTTGATCAATGTGACCATACGCCCTTATTACTAACAATAAAAGTGACTAATGCGCTTACGAATGGCGCAGCAGAGGTCGCGAACTAGTCTAGATTTCTGCTATACATCCGGGTACTCACTGGGAAAAAACAATGACAAAGGCAACAACCAGTCCCGGGGAATTGCGTTAGATCAGTGCCCCTTTAAAAACATGAAAAGATTTGGAAAATATCTGCTGCAATCGACCGAAATCTGAACGACAGTTTGCCAACCGCATTTCGATTTCGGTGCGCGATTTTGACTGGACTATGCATAGACTCGTTAGTCCAGCCAAAATAAAACTCCGTAATACCAGCCTAGTTGGGCAAGGGTGGAAACTGGACTTTTATAGTCAGTTAACTCCCTTGCCTCGGGAAGATGGTGCTCATGATATCATTCTCAGGATTGTCTTGTCCAGACTCGATTATTTACAGACCGCCGTCATATGGCTGGAATGTTGTTATTTGGGCGTTAAACAACAAACAAACCCACAGTCCTACTTCGAGTCACGTGATCGAGGAGACAAAGAAATATAACATCGAATAATGTATATATACATATCCATATAATTCCCTCGAATTCCCTGTATCAGCTGTTCTTCCGTCCGTCACTGAACTCGTGATTCTTCTTCTTCGAAACCACAGAACAAATCGCGCTTTTCATTACAACAAAATTGCCTTTATATATTCAAAAACTGAAAAATTCAAAATGGTCACCGATACAGTCTCATCACCACGCAACCACGTCCACGACACGGTCTACTTTCAAAAGTTTGGATGATAATTATTAGTCACTGAAATAAGGATGCGCTTCTGTACCACTAATCGCTCTGATCACAAACATGTTGACGTTTAGAGGCTGCGTTTGATGAATACGCCAAATAATTATTCGTGATAAATGTTCCACACAAATTGCTATGTTTATGCTATGAGTAATGTTTACTGTAGTGTCACATGTTATATACATTTCATACCAAAGCACGTACACAAAGCATACAATGTAACATCCGACATATAGGGTGTGTAGCCATCAAGCATTACAACGTCTACACCTATAGAATATGCTGAAAGAGAATTTGGGAGCTGATGCAGATCCGATTACGTCACACTCTTGTACCTGATACCTCTCCTTCACGATGTGTGACACACCCTGTGAGATTGCCGTGTGGCCTGCACAGGTCCTATCCTGCTGTTGTAGGCGGTATGTCTTAAGTAATGGTATTGTAACTCTTGACGCTTGATCGGAGTAGGGTAGTTTGGTGGTTAAAGCGCTGGGTATCACGCGGAGTGTTCGATGTCCATAATACGGTAGGGATGTTTCTTGGTTCCAGTGATTGATATCATGAGCATCGAGCTACGCAACTAGGAAACGATGATATGCATCAGCCAAGTCAGCAAGACTGACAAACATGGATTGCGGAAGATCAAATCTAACTCGGATCTTCACAGGCTAGACATTCTTGAAAAGATATTAAATGTGTTCCGCGCCGTACCTGTATTATGAATAGGAGTGATATAGCTTAAGCAATAATCCATCAATATCACGGCGGGGAACACCAGAGATGGGCATCACCCATTGTACCCATTCGGCGTGACGAGCGAACGCTTTAACCACTAGGCAACCCCAAGATGACATGCATCAAACAAGTCAGCGAGCCTGACCACCCGACCTCCTTAGTCGCCTCTTGTGGCAAGCATGGGTTGCTGAAGACCTATTCTAACCCGATTCTTCACAGGTTTGGTAGGAATGTGGCAAAAAGACACCTTACTATCTATACAATATAGCTAATCATAGCAATATACACCAGTGATATACACCAGCAATATACACCAGCAGTATATACCGCCAATATACATCAGCAATATACATCAGAAATATACACCAGAAGTATACACCAGCAATATGCACCAGCAACATTCACCAGCAATATACACCAGCAGTATACACCAGCAGTATACACCAGCAGTATACACCAGCAATATACACCAACAGTATACACCAGCAATATACACCAGCAATATACACCAGCAGTATACACCAGCAGTATACACCAGCAATATACACCAGCAATATACACCAGCAGTATACACCAGCAGTATACACCAGCAGTATACACAAGAAATATACACCAGCAGTATACACCAGCAGTATACACCAGCAGTATACACAAGAAATATACACCAACAATATACACCAGCAGTATACACCAGCAGTATACACCAGCAATATACACCAGCAATATACACCAGCAGTATACACCAGCAGTATACACCAGCAGTATACACAGGAAATATACACCAACAATATACACCAGCAGTATACACCAGCAATATACACCAGCAGAATACACCAGCAGTATACACCAGCAGTATACACCAGCAGTATACACCAGCAATAAACACCAGCAGTATACACCAGCAGTATACACCAGCAGTATACACCAGCAGTATACACCAGCAATATACACCAGCAATATACACCAGCAATATACACCAGCAATATACACCAGCAGTATACACAAGCAATATACACCAGCAGTATACACCAGCAGTATACACCAGCAGTATACACCAGCAGTATACACAAGAAATATACACCAACAATATACACCAGCAGTATACACCAGCAGTATACACCAGCAGTATACACCAGCAGTATACACCAGCAATATACACCAGCAGTATACACCAGCAATATACACCAGCAGTATACACCAGCAGTATACACCAGCAATATACACCAGCAGTATACACCAGCAATATACACCAGCAGTATACACCAGCAGTATACACAAGAAATATACACCAACAGTATACACCAGCAATATACACCAGCAGTATACACCAGCAATATACACCAGCAGTATACACCAGCAATATACACCAGCAGTATACACCAGCAGTATACACAAGAAATATACACCAGCAATATACACCAGCAGTATACACCAGCAGTATACACCAGCAGTATACACCAGCAATATACACCAACAGTATACACCAGGAATATACACCTGCAACAAACACCAGCATATTTTAACATAATTAAGTACCTTTAAGGAACACCAGACAATGGATTTATATTAAGGGGACACAACTGGCTTGCTCGTAGTAGGTACCACAAGTCGCTGTGCAGAGTTGCGGCCCTTTGGCGTGCCAGAAGCCTGTGTTCGGGCTTCCCACACACATCAAGCCTACACATCGGAATATGATAATTGAACTCTTTTTTTAAAGTGACATAACCCAAACTCATTCCCCCATAATGTTAAGAAATGTATCCGTGAGTTTGTATTTGTAAGTCCGTGCAAGGAAGTTCAAGAATGAAGAATGAAATGTGCTTCACTCATCCAAGTTAACACTGATCTCTGCGCGCCCTTTGATTGTGACGTCACAGAACAGTATGTTCTCACAGATGTTATTATAACCGTGCGTTTCAAATATTGAATACCCTTCCCCACAATTAAGTGTCTTCATTGACCAGCAAGCGTTCCCTCCTTTGATTAATTATGTAAGAAATGTGACCTACAGAGACAGGCAATTGAAAACCTGATTCCAAAGAAATTCAAAAGTAATCCCGGGACGCGACACGACTGTGCTAACTGGGTCAATTGCAACTCTGAATACAACTCAACTGAAATATCGTACACACGTTCTGGTCCAAACTCCAAATTCCAAACAGTGACGTGGTGACGTGCACATTTAAAGATGCTGTGGGTTTGGAAAATTATCAAAAAACTGTGTGTGCTTTAGTGACGGTTTGTAGGACACATAGGGCGATAATATCTGAAGTTTTCCTTTTGGAGAATTGCGGTACATGAAATTTTAAGTTATTACAAGCTGCACCGTCTAATGTACCACAGCACGCGGCATACTTTAGGATTATTTTAGGAAATTCGACTAATGTATGCAAAGGTCAAAGATTGCGTCAATATACAGTATGTAATATGACAATCTACCGTAGAACTCTTAGTAAATGAATAAGGTCATATCGACAGTGGAGGCTACGGGCACCCACACAGTAGACATAGGCAGGCAATAGGTGGTGGTTTTAAACAAACGATCTCAATGAGTTAGATCGTCACGAGGGTCCCTGCATTTAGAGTCGGCGAGGAGGAACCGTACAATTGGTTTTTCACAACACGTTTTTTGCTCAAGACACCCTCATGTCAAGCGGACATTCTTTTGAGGACAAGCTATTTTTACATTCTTTTCAGGAACAGGTTGAATCTGGATTAATGTATGCACGTGTTGAACGTTCTTCCTGTTGTGTAGATTGAATAACATGTCGCTTCTCGAGAGGTCACACTCGATCCTTTGACACGTACACTGTCACGTTTGTTTGTTGTTTGTTGGTTTGTTGTTTAACACCGCACTCAGCAATATTCCAGATATGTGACCTTGGTCTGTAAATACTCGAGTCTGGACCAGACACTCCAGTGATTGACTTCATGAGTATCGATCTACGCAATTGGGATAAGATGATAAGCATCAACCTAGTCAGCGAGCCTGACCACCTGATCCCCTTAGTCGCGTCTTACGACAAACATGGGTTGCTTAAGACCTAGTCTACCCCGCATCTTCCCGGAAGGGTAGCCTAGTGGTTAAAGCGTTTGCTCGTCACACAGAAGACCCGGGTTCGATTCCCGACATGGGTACAATGTGTGAAACCCATTTCTGGTGTCCCCAATTGTGATATTGCTGGGATATTGCTAAAAGTGGCGTAAAACCATACTCACTCACTTCACGGATTTAAACTCTCACGTCGACTAACGGGATCGGGTGGTCCGGCTCACTGACTTGGTTGATGATGTCATTGATCTCAGTGGCGTGGATCGATGCTCATGATGTCAGTCACTGGTTTGTCTAGTCCAGACTCAATTATTTACAGACCGCCGTCATATAGCTGGAATATTGCTGAGTGCGGCGTTAAACAACAAACAATTAAACAAACAACAAGAGTTGGTGAAAAGTTTACAACGTCCAGGTCAGTCAATCTAATGTAGTGTTCATATTGACGCACCCATAGTGTTTCTGGAGTGTTAAACAGTTGATACAAGTCCTTCCAGCGGTGTTTATGTGTTATAAAATAACGACAAAATCTCTGAAGAAGTGATATCAACTATAGAGCAGTTCCATGGGCGGCCATCCGGTCAAAAAATACAAAGTCGAAATTAAAGACAAAAGTGCACGAGGAATACATTGAGCACGTCAACATGCATTCATCATTTACACGGCGGAACAAGCCGGTTAAACTTGACGTTTTTTTATTTGCCTTTAGCTGTTTAGTGTCCTTTTTGTGCACTGACGTTCTTTAGCACACTTTGCTCTTTCTTTACAAATTGCCTTCTTTCGTTTGCGGGTTGTTCATTGATATCGGGCACTCTTGAAGAGCAACCTCCCCGTGGTGAGTGCTGGGTAACGCTAATAGCTCTTCCCCCGTGGCAGAATATTTCCACAGCACCCCATTGCTGGTCGTAAAAGGCGACCAAATTGGGCAACCTGTTTGCCGTGGGTTGCGCCCCTGTGTCGGTGGAGGACGGGATTCTGGTGGTTGAGGGCACAGGGCCACGTATAGCCATACTGTACTGACACACTAAAAAAAGTGTAACCAGTACAGTCAGTATAGTATGGCTATACGTGGCCCTGTGGTTGAGGGCACTGGAGCCAGGAACAGGTGTTCCTTTCGCCCAACACACCACTTTGACCCTTACTTCACCTAGACGGGTGGTAGAATGGGCCCGATTCTATCAATCGGCTGGTCACGCCATGCCCTGTGCATGGTATATTTGAACATTTCGAAATATAAAACTATTTTGGATCAGGATATGTCCTTACCTTGATTGTGTGAATTTTAATTTAGCCTAGAGTCCTATGCCAGAAGGCGGTGGCTCATGGGCCAATCTGGTGATACGGATCGCTGAATTCTGTGTTCTTATAAGAAAATGCCATGGGCCGAACCAGCCTGACATTTCTCTTTTATTAACGACAGCTATTCACGTCTTTATTTCTGGAATATAACATCCTTGTAGCCCTGATGTTGCGGACTGGCTTCCACTGCACCATCGTCCTTGTTGACACTCCATGGCGGGTGGGAAGCAGAGATGTCGAAACCTTTTCTTACACCATGGCTCTTCCCATTCCATCTGGTTCATCGAAAAATAAACGTAGACATGTTGAGTCTCTATCATCTGATGAAGGCTCTCCTGCCATTGTTGACTCGTGGCCAAGGTTCATTGTTATCTCATCTGCTGATGACAATCCCTTGAAACTAAACCCATTTGCCATCTCCTTGGGCATTAAAGGCGTCCGTGGAGAGGTCAAGAACGTTACACGCCTCCGTAGCGGTTCACTGTTAGTGGAATGTGAACGGAGACAACAATCTTTTGAAATTAAAGCAGTTTGTGAATACACCAGTTGTTGTCTCAGTGCACAATACACTGAACTGTCGAGGCATAGTTAGGGACTGGGCTCGTTGTCTTTCCGATATGAGTGAGGAGGAAATTACAGCTGAGCTAAAAAATCAAGGTATAATTGCTGTGAAGCGATTTACCAAAAAGAAAGAAGATGGCAGTATTACTAAATTTACATACTTATCTGTTTACATTTGCCCTTGCATCTATTCCCAAGAATATAAAAGCTGGATACTTTAACATCGGAGTGGAGGTATACGTACCAAATCCACTCCGATGCTTCAAATGTCAACAGTTTGGTCATGGGGCCAAGTTCTGTCGTAACAACACGGCGTGTTCCCGATGTGGTGGAGCCCACGAGGGCTCTGAGTGCACCAATACCATCAAGTGTGCTAACTACAATGGAGAACACTTGGCCTCATCCAAGTCCTGCCCCAGATATGAACGTGAAACAAAAATTCAAAAAATATAACACACCAACAACATCTCTTACTTTGAAGCTAAAAAGTTGGTCCCAGCTCAAAATCATTCTACAACTACGTACTCAGCTGCTGTTTCCTCTCAATCCTCAATTTCCTCTGCGGCCCCTGTTGTCAGACCTTCTATGATCTCGACTTCATGCCAAACTTCACTATCTTGGGTGAGTAAACAGCTCATCCTTGATGAACAAACTCAGATCGCTCCAGCCTCGTTAACTTTAGCGACATCGGCCTCTCAGACGGACGTTTTAACATCACAGCCAAATTCAGAACCAGCCTCAGACCCATCATCTGATCCATCATCTGAGCCAGAAACTGTCAAAGAAATAGTACACGATGAAGCCCCTCTTTCAATAAAACAAACAAAGAAGCAATTGAAACAAAGGCCAGGGCCCTCCAGCACTTGGAGGTGCCTGACACGCAATCATCCCTTGTAAAGGTTCACAATCAGTTTGAACCTTTGGAGACGGTCCTTCACTCCCAGTCGGTGGGAGCGGGCCCCCATCTCCAATTGAGCCACCATGACCAGCTCACATACCCTTATTCAGTGGAATTGTAGAGGACTAAAGAATAATTTTAATCTCCTCCAGGGCCTAAAGCCACTGGAGGGTCTTCAATCTTGGTGAAGCAGGGTGTCATCCACAGCCCTGTTTCTCTGAATACCCCAGTACAGGCTGTTGCTGTCCGTGTGACATTGCACATTGTTATAACCTTGTGCTCTCTCTATGTTCCTCCGTCTTCATCTCTACATCAGGTTGATCTCAAGGCACTTTATGACCAGCTACCTTAGCCCTGCATCATCATGGGTGATTTGAATGGACACAACCCCCTATGGGGAAGTGCACATTCTAGCAATAAAGGTAAAGTATTGGAAGATTTTATTTCCAACAAGAAGTTATATATTTTTAACGATAATTCAAACACTTATTTACATCCTGGTACAGGTACATACTCTTCCCTTGATTTGTCCATTACAGACTCTGATCTGCTGAATGAGTTTAAATGGTCAGTCCATGATGACCTGTGTGGAAGTGACCATTTTCCAACCATTCTCAAAGCTGTACTTCCATCCGATGTCCCTCCATCATCACGATGGAACTTCACTAAGCCAACTGGCCTTTATTTGAAATTCTTTCATCTGACAAGTTAAAACCTGATCTGTTTATCAATGTTCCTGACCCTGTACAACTGCTGAACTAAACAAAATAGCTGATGCATGTATCCCTAACTCCTCTACAATTCCACACATACGTAAACCATGGTTTACTGCTGACTGAAAACAAGCTCGGAAGGCTCGGAAAAAGGCTTAACATTATTTCCGTCGCCATCCTATGGTACATAATTTCAAAACTTTAAAAATTTTAAATGCTAAAGCCAGGCGCACCTTTAAACAAAGCAAACGCCAATCTTGGCGGGCTTATGTTTCCAAGATAAACTCACGTACGCCTATGTCGAAAGTATGGAACATGATCCAAAAAATCAAAGGTAAGGGTTCTAAATCTAGCATTCACCATCTTAAAAATGGGGATGAATTATTGACGGATACTTCAGATATTGCAAATAAACTTGGCGAAACTTTCGCTAAACAATCTTCCTCATCTAACTATGTACCCCGATTTCAAAAGTATCAAAAACAGCAAGAAAAGAAATCTATTAATTTTCAATCTGATAACGGGGTAGATTATAATGGAATATTTTCAATCCATGAGCTTCATACTGCCCTTGGGCAAGCTCATGATACTGCTACAGGAGCTGATAATATACATTATCAACTTCTAAGCACTTACCAGAAACATGTTTAGAAACCCTCCTATCGATATTTGACGACATTTGGACATCTGGAAACTTTCCATCATCATGGCATGATGCCATAGTTGTTCCCATACCCAAACCTGGTCGGGATCATAATGATCCCTCAAATTATAGACCTATTTCATTGACCAGCTGCGTTTGCAAAACCATGGAACACATGGTCAACAATAGATTAACATGGTACTTGGAATCTAATAATCTAATATTCAGTGTAGATTTCGGAAAAATCGAAGTACTGTTGACCATTTGGTTAGATTGGAGTCATTCGTTAAGAATGCCATTATTGACAAGCAGCATTCAGTGTCTATCTTTTTCGATCTACAAAAAGCATACAACACTACATGGAAACATTGTATTTTAAAAGATTTACATGATTTTTGATTGAGAGGCCGTTTGCCTCAATTTATATCCAAGTTTTTATCAGACAGACATTTCAAGTTCGTGTGGGTTCTACCCTGTCTGATCATTACAATCAGGATCAGGGTGTTCCACAAGGCAGTATTTTGTCAGACACGTTGTTTAGTATTAAAATAAATAGCCTATCTAAGGTTTTAAACGATTCAGTTGATGGATCTCTACTGGTGGATGATTTTAATATTTCATGCCGTGGTAAAAATATGAATACTGTCGAAAGTCAACTACAATTGTGTCTAAATAAAATGGTTTTAAATTTTCAAAATCTAAAACGAACTGTATACACTTTTGCAGAAAATACAAACCACATAAAGACTCAGAACTAGTTTTAAATGGCACTCCTATTGAAGTTGTAAAGGAGGCCAAGTTTTTGGGCATAATTTTCGATCATCATTTGACCTTCATACCGCACATCAAGTATATTTGAAAAATAAATGTCTGAAAGCACTTGACTTGCATAAAGTTGTTTCAAATTCCAAGTTGGGAGGAGATCAGAACCCCCCCCCCCCCCCCCCCCCCCCTCCAACTTTACAGAGCACTTATCCGATCTAAACTGGATTATGGCTCCATCATCTATGGTGGAGCCTGTAAAAGTAATGTAAAATTACTGGATACAATTCATCATCAGGGTCTGAGGCTTTGCCTTGGTGCCTTCAGGACTTCACCCATTAATAGTAAATGGAGGCTGACGAGCCATCCCTAAAACACCGTTGCATAAAATTGTCTTTACAATATATCTCGAAATTACATTCTAATAACGCGAATCCAGCATATGACTGTGTCTTTAATCCCCTTTACGAAAATCTCTACAATAATAAATCATCTCTTATCCCACCACTTGGAATAAGAATACAATCTCATATTTCTGCTGCTAAAATAAATCTTAAAAATATAGCCCCCACTCAGCTTTTGTCTTCTCCACCATGACAGTTAGTGAAACCAGAGGTGGACCTCGCCTTAACTAAACTAAAGAAATCTGACACAAACCAGCTGATTTATCAACAACAATATACTGAATTAAGAAACACTTACAAATCAATCTTTACAGATGGATCTAGGGACCAGAACTATCTCATCCAGATTACCTGATAATTGTTCTATTTTTACAGGTGAAGCCAATGCCATTCTAGTAGCTCTCAAATATATCAGTAGACAGTCAAAATATCAGAAGTTTATCATTACTGGGCAATACGACATCGTTTTTTGTTGGTTACCCAGCCATGTCGGAATAACTGGTAACACAATGGCTGATGCAGCTGCAAAAGCAGCGCTCAACAAATCTGTGATACCACTTCAAATCCCATACAGTGATATTAAACCTGTTATTAGATGTTACATTAAAGATCTCATGCAACAGAAGTGGGACACCCAAGTAGGTATCAATAAATTACATGAAATTAAACCAAATATCGGTTATACCTACTTGGGTTGTCAGTCCAGATTTGATGAGGTCATTATGCGACGTTGTCGTATTGGCCATTCGAGGTATACTAATGAATATATATTGAAAGGTGAGGATCCTCCATTCTGTATCCCTTGTGATGTACTGCTTGACTGTATTGATTGTTCTATCACAAGTAAGACCCCCTCCGTGGTCTAGTGGTAGAGCGGAGAGCGGAAGGTCCGGGGTTCGATCCCCGGCCGCGTCATACCAAAAGACGTTAAAAGATGGTACTTGTTGTTACCCTGTCTGGAGCTCGGCATTAAGGGGCCAAAACACGGACTGGTCGGCTCGGAGTCAGTATACTGTGTCTGAGTGGGGTATTCATGTTAAACTGCGGCATGGTATCTCAGTGGGCTAGCACTATAAATCGGCATCAGTCCGGACTAGTACAAGCAGCCACACAAACACACACACGTACATGCACGTCGCTATATAAGTGCAATAATCTTGGACGCGACGTTAAACCCCATTTCACCTCACCTCACCTATCACAAGGGATAAATATTTCAGTGCAACATCAATTATGGATCTTTTTAATAATGTTTCGTCTCATTTAATAATTAGCTTTTTAAAAGAAATTGAACTGTTTGATAAATTTTGAATATGTGTACGTAGTTAATATTTTATTGTATCAGTAGTGTTTAACTTGTACCTGAGATTGTTAGTGTATGTATCCTCAAAGGGGGTTAAAGTACTGTAAAATTATTGTCCCACCGAGAGTGTATGTAAGACCACATCATTCGAAGTCAATTTATTCCTACTACCGTTTTAGTCGTAGTATACTTGTTTGTTTTAATTTGGCTAAACTTGATGATAATCGCCGGCAGCTAAGGGATGGTGTAAATCCTGCTGGGGAACCGTGCAGGTAGCAGAAGTATTGTAAGTCCCCACGGTTCCTAGTATGGTGGCCTAATTTAATTGCTGGCGATCCCTAGCCCCGTTTTTATACTGTATTGTTATTTATGGTGATATCTTTTTATGGTTCAATACTAGTTTTAAAATATACATCTGTGATAATCTAGTTATTTTACTGTCCTTTGACGACAGGTTTTATAATAACATTGTATGTATTATTTCTGTCTAACTTGATTTAGTCACGATATGGCTGAAATATTGCCGATGTGACTATAAATATTCACTCACTCACTCACTCACTCACTCACTGATATCGTTTTGTATTTTGAATTCATTATTTGCATGTAAACAATGACCTTTATTTGTAACATTTGACATTTATTGCGCACTTTTGTCCTTTATTTCAACTTTGTATTTTTTGACCGGATAGCCTCCCACACAGTCTACCCCTTGTCGTTAAGGGAGTGGTGGGGTAGCCTAGTGGTTAAAGCGTTCGCTCGTCACGCCGAATGGGTACAATGTGTGATGCCCATCTCTGGTGTCCCCGCCGTGATATTGATGGAATAGTGCTAAAGCTAAATCACCCCTGTTCATAATACAGGTACGGCGAGGAACATATTTTGATATCATTTCAAGAGCTGTCTAACCTCTGAAAATACCGGGTTAGATCTTCAGCAACCCATGTTTGTCGTAGGAGGCGACGCACGGGATCGGGTGGCCAGCCTCGTTGACTTCCTTGACGTATCAACATTGCGAAGACTGCCTGGTCCAGATTCGATTATTTACAGCCTGGAATATTGTTAAATAGCTGGAATATTGCTGAGTGCAGCGTTAAACAACAAGCAATTAAACAACAACAAGAATTGATGAGAAGTATACAACGTCCAGGGTCAATCTATCTAATTTTCCTTGTGAATGATGATAGAACGTTAATATTCATCATGGTACCAGGTGTGTAATGAATGCCATGGCCGCAGTTCTTGAACAACATTGCGTGTAAGCATCACTCGGGAACGTTATTCCAGCTTAGTCACAAATGACCAGTTGGCAATAGTTTGACATACTTCACTAGAAATGAGTTACCAACAAGCTGTCTCAACGATCGGTAATACATTGCAATATAATACAATATTATACAATATATCAACATGTCCCTTCTGTAATGGTATAGAGGCACGTCTATTCAGTAATGCGAGGTCTGTTGGTATATAGGTACGTGTCTATTCAGTAATGCGAGGTCTGTTGGTATATAGGTACGTGTCTATTCAGTAATGCAACATTTGATGGTATAGAGGGACGTCTATTCAATAATGCGAGTTCTGATGGTATAGGGGCACGTCTATTCAGTAATGCGAGGTCTGATGGTATAGAGGCACGTCTATTCAGTAATGCGAGTTCTGATGGTATATAGGCACGTCTATTCAGTAATGCAAGGTCTGATGGTATAGAGGCACGTCTATTCAGTCATGCGAGGTCTGTTGGTATAGAGGCACGTCTATTCAGTAATGCGAGGTCTGATGGTATAAAGGTAGGTGTCTATTCAGTAATGCGATGTCTGTTGGTATAGATGCACGTCTATTCAGTAATGCGAGGTCTGATGGAAAAGGTACGTATCTATTCAGTGATGCGAGGTCTGATGGTATAGGTACGTGTCTATTCAGTAATGCGACATTTGATGGTATATAGGCACGTCTATTCAGTAATGCGAGGTCTGATGGTATATAGGCACGTCTATTCAGTAATGTGTGGTCTGATGGTATAGAGGCGCGTCTATTCAGTAATGCGAGGTGTGTTGGTATATAGGCACGTCTATTCAGTAATGCGAGGTCTGATGGTATAGGTACATGTCTATTCAGTAATGCGAGGTCTGTTGGTATAGAGCCGCGTCTATTCAGTAATGCGAGGTCTGATGGTATATAGGCACGTCTATTCAGTAATGCGAGGTCTGATGGTATATATGCACGTCTATTCAGTAATGCGAGGTCTGATGGTATATAGGCACGTGTATTCAGTAATGTGAGGTCTGATGGTATATAGGCACGTCTATTCAGTAATGCGAGGTTTGATGGTATATAGGCACGTCTATTCAGTAATGCGAGGTCTGTTGGTATATAGGCACGTCTATTCAGTAATGCGAGGTCTGATGGTATATAGGCACGTCTATTCAGTAATGCGAGGTCTGTTGGTATATAGGCACGTCTATTCAGTAATGCGAGGTCTGATGGTATAGAGGCACGTCTATTCACTGACAGTAATGCGAGGTCTGATGGTATATAGGCACGTCTATTCAGTAATGCGAGGTCTGTTGGTATATAGGCACGTCTATTCAGTAATGCGAGGTCTGATGGTATAGAGGCACGTCTATTCAGTAATGCGAGGTCTGATGGTATAGAGGCACGTCTATTCAGTAATGCGAGGTCTGTTGGTATATAGGCACGTCTATTCAGTTCTGCTGTGAAAGCGTGATATGTTCTGCTAGAATAGGTACAGGTCAGATGATACAGGTACAGGTACATGTTATATGATACAGGTACAGGTACAGGTGAGGTAATACAGGTACAGGTACAGGTCAGATGATACAGGTACAGGTACGGGTCAGATAATACAGGTACAGGTACATGTCAGATGATACAGGGACAGGTACGGGTCAGATGATACAGGTACCGGTACAAGTAAGATAATACAGGTACAAGTACAGGTGAGATAATACAGATATAGGCAGAGCTGAGATGGTACAGGTACAGGTACAACTGAAATAATACAGGTACAAGTACAGGTGAGATAATACAGGTACAGGTACAAGTGAGATAATACAGATACAGGCAGAGCTGAGGTGATACAGGTACAGGTACAGGTGAGATAATACAGGTACAGGTACAGGTGAGATAATACAGGCACAGGTACAGGTAAGATAATACAGGCACAGGTACAGGTGGGATAACACAGGTACCGGTACAAGTGAGATAATACAGATACAGGCAGAGCTGAGGTGATACAGGTACAGGTACAGGTGAGATAATACAGGTACAGGTACAGGTGAGATAATACAGGCACAGGTACAGGTAAGATAATACAGGCACAGGTACAGGTGGGATAACACAGGTACCGGTACAAGTGAGATAATACAGATACAGGCAGAGCTGAGGTGATACAGGTACAGGTACAGGTGAGATAATACAGGCACAGGTACAGGTGGGATAACACAGGTACCGGTACAAGTGAGATAATACAGGCACAGGTACAGGTGGGATAACACAGGTACCGGTACAAGTGAGATAATACAGGTACAGGTACAAGTGAGATAATACTGGTACAGGTACAGGTAAGATAATACAGGTACAGGTACAAGTGAGATAATACAGGTACAGGTGAGATAATACAGGCACAGGTACAAGTGAGATAATTCAGATACAGGCAGAGCTGAGGTGATACAGGTACAGGTACAAGTGAGATACTATAGGTACAGGTACAGGTGAGATAATATAGGTACAGGTGAAAGCGGTCCATCTGACAACCGTTGATGTACGGACAACTGAGACAGGTGCATGTTTGTCGACTATGCAGATAATTATCATAGTTATTTTAGCATATAGTTGTACTCATTGGTATACATGTATACTTTGGCAAGGTATACGATGTGGAGTGAATATGTGAATAGCTCATGCATTATGAAACACTCAGAGTTAAAGAAGACCCTTTCATATTAGGGTCTGGTCATCTATTATAGGGGATTGGGTGTGTCTGTGTGTGTGTGTGGGGGGGGGGGGGGGGGGGATTCCATGAATATGTGTATTTAGGGACTGGGGACTGGTAATATTATAGGGAGGGGGGTCATGAAGAAAGGCTCCATGTATTGTGGGGGTGCTATGGGCAAATGGCACATAAGATGCGCGGTCGGCAGAATATGATACAGTCCTTAGACCAATCTTGATATACGTAATACAATGTACCTTGATAAGTCAGCAGCCACACAAGTGTCAGTCTCGAATGATTTGCTCAAAGTTGCTATTACTCCCAATAAACCCGAGCTCAATGTCCAGGGGAACATTGTATACGCAGTAAAACAGTTCATGAGTTTAACTCCGCTTTAAACAGCACTTCAGTTATGTCAGCGCTTTTTCTTTGTGTAAAAGTCCGAGGTGAATCAAGTCGAAGGCGGTTACCACAATGGCGAAATCAGCGAGCACGGAATAGATGCTGACGAACCAAGGGTCATAATCAGGAGGATTTTGGAATTCAAACCCACCATAATTGGATTCTGACAGTGTCGCGCTTTAGTCCATCGTGCCCCCAAAATATATGGAATACCTAAAACATTTTAAGGTTTGTCCGAAATCAGATATACGCCTGTATGAAATTGAAGAGTGCATATCAGTAATAGTAGTATTACTGTTGAATGCGATGGTACAACCACGTGTTTGACCCAGGTCACGCTGTACCTACAGGCCACAAACAGGTTTCTGTGACTGCTAGTTTATTTCCGGGATAAGTCGAACGGCGTTTACGGAAAAATACGAGACCAAACCAGTCGTGTACTTTATCAACTCTGAACAACGGAAACACGATTCTGAAATGCGTTCACACGCATGTCACTGTGCACGTAAGGACGTGTCAAGCGTAGATACCGTACACCGTATTTTCTGTATTAAGAACCCGGGCACCATTTAAGGTCGAATTATACGAGTCAAAAGAACATATATTGTTACATTATTTCTGATTGTGGTATAGAACAACATTAATACACATTATGTATTCATTCAGCCTACAGATATTTTTAACTATTGCAAATTGTTCTTAAATCATCGAGGAGAACATACGACCTAATTCATAAAAAACACGCCACCGTTTGAAACGTACATCATACGGTTGTGTTGAAGGTTGATATATGTACCATACGGTGGTGCTGAAGGTTGATATATGTACCATACGGTTGTGTTGAAGGTTGATATATGTACCATACGGTTGTGTTGAAGGTTGATATATGTACCATACAGTTGTGTTGAAGGGTTTTATATGTACCATACGGTTGTGTTGAAGGTTGATATATTTACCATACGGCGGTGTTGAAGGTTGATATATGTACCATACGGTTGTGTTGAAGGTTGATATATGTACCAAACGGTTGTGTTGATGGGTTCGATATATGTACCATACGGTTGTGTTGAAGATTGATATATGTACCATACAGTTGTGTTGAAGGGTTTTATATGTACCATACGGTTGTGTTGAAGGTTGATATATTTACCATACGGCGGTGTTGAAGGTTGATATATGTACCATACGGTTGTGTTGAAGGTTGATATATGTACCAAACGGTTGTGTTGAAGGTTGATATATGTACCATACGGTTGTGTTGAAGATTGATATATGTACCATACAGTTGTGTTTGGAGGGTTTGATACATGTACCATACGGTTGTGTTGAAGGTTGATATATGTACCATACGGTGGTGTTGAAGGTTGATATATGTACCATACGGTTGTGTTTGGAGGGTTTGATATATGTACCATACGGTTGTGTTGAAGGTTGATATATGTACCATACGGTTGTGTTGAAGGTTGATATATGTACCATACAGTTGTGTTGAAGGGTTTTATATGTACCATACGGTTGTGTTGAAGGTTGATACATGTACCATACGGTTGTGTTTGGAGGGTTTGATACATGTACCATACGGTTGTGTTGAAGGTTGATATATGTACCATACAGTTGTGTTTGGAGGGTTTGATGCATGTACCATCGTGTTCTGTTGAGAGGGCTTGAAACATACCATACGGTTGTGTTGAGAGTTTGAAACATATACCATAGAGCTATTTTCTTGCGTGTCAATCCAGCGGGTTGGGTTTCACTTGTTGACTTGGCTATATTACACACGCACACCGTTGAATACTCCTTGATCTAACTCTGCGTTTCACTCTGGTGACCTTGACCCGACATCACATAGTTTTCGATTCATGGACAACTTCTGCATTTGACCTTGAGGAGATTTGGCCTCCTCCTCCTCTAGACTGATAGCCCCTGAAATAAAGCGTGTATGTATATGGTTACCAGCAGTGGGATTAGTGGACCGTTTACAAAACACCAACCTACGTGTTTACAGGGAAAACAAATAGAATTTCATCTATGGCTTTGACAAAACAACACAGCACGTTGCGGACCTCAAGTAGGGTCTATTTTGTACAGTGTATAAGTTATAGCTTGACTGAAAAATTGTATTTTCAGATATAAAGGATACTCCATTTTGTGTTTTCAGTGTGATTATGTAATGAATGGCAATATTTTGTTACACATAAAAGAGTATAATAAGCAGCCTACCCGGGTTCTAAAACTGTGAATATTGACTTAGTGGTATGAATAGGTCCCAAGCACTGCATGCTTGTATTCTGTGTGGATTCCAGGTCCCAATATGTCCCAAAGTCTGCATGCTTGTCTTTGGTTAATTCCAGGTCACAATAGGTCCCAAAGACTGCATGCTTGTCTTTGGTGGATTCCAGGGCCCCGTTGTACAAAGCGATCTTAGCGCTGGAGTGATCGTAACTCCCATGCCTTAACATAGGCTTACGACAGTCGTAGCGCTAAGGTTGTTTTGTACAACGGCATAGGTCATAATAGGTCCCTAATACTGCATGCTTGTCTTTGGTGGATTCCAGGTCACAATAGGTCCCAAAGACTGCATGCTTGTCTTTGGTGGATTCCAGGGCCCCGTTGTACAAAGCGATCTTAGCGCTGGAGTGATCGTAACTCCCATGCCGTAACATAGGCTTACGACAGTCGTAGCGCTAAGGTTGTTTTGTACAACGGCATAGGTCATAATAGGTCCCTAATACTGCATGCTTGTCTTTGGTGGATTCCAGGTCACAATAGGTCCCAAAGACTGCATGCTTGTCTTTAATGGACTCCAGGTCACAATAGGTCCCAAAGACTGCATGCTTGTCTTCTATGTGGATTTCAGGTCACAATAGGTCCCAAAGACTGCATGCTTATCTTCTGTGTGGATTCCAGGTCACAATAGGTCCCAAAGACTGCATGATCGTCTTTTGTGTGGATTCCAGGTCACAATAGGTCCCAAACACTGCATGTTGGTCTCTCTATGGAGTCCAGGTCAGAATATGTCCCAAGGTATGCATGCTCGTCTGAATTGATTCAAAGTCATAATAAGTCACAAGCACCGCATGGTCGTCTGAATGGATTCCCGGTCATTATAGGTCCCGATTTTTAAGCACTGCATGCTCGTCTCTCTGTTGGATTCCGGGTGCCAATAAGTCCCAAACATTGCATGCCTGTCTCTCTGTCTGGATTCCAGGTCACAATATGTCCAAAGGACTTCATGCTCGTCTGTATGGATTCCAGATCACAATAGGTCCCAAGCACTGCATGTCCGTCTCTCTCTATGGATTCCAGGTCACAATAGGTCCCAAAGACTGCATGTTTGTCTTCTGTGTGGATTCCAGGTCACAATAGGTCCCAAAGACTGCATGTTGGTCTGTGTATGGATTCCAGGTCACAATAGGTCCTAAGGACTGCATGCTCGTCTGAATGGAATCAAAGTCACAATAAGTCCCAAGCACTGCAAGCCTGTCTCTCTCTATGGATTTCAGGTCCCAATAGGTCCCAAGCACTGCATACTTGTCTCTCTCTATGGATTCCAGGTCCCAATAAGTCCCAAGCACTGCAAGCCTGTCTCTCTCTATGGATTTCAGGTCCCAATAGATCCAAAGCAATGCATGCCTGTCTCTCTCTATGGATTCCAGGCCCCAATAGGTCCCAAACACTGCATGCCTGTCTCTCTCTATGGATTCCAGGTCCCAATAGGTCCGAATAGGTCCCAAGCACTGCATGCCTGTCTCTCTCTATGGATTTCAGGTCCCAATAGGTCCCAAGCACTGCATGCCTGTCTCTCTCTATGGATTCCAGGTCCCAATAGGTCCCAAGCACTGCATACCTGTCTCTATGGATTTCAGGTCCCAATAGGTCCCAAGCACTGCAAGCCTGTCTCCCTCTATGGATTCCAGGTCCCAATAGGTCCCAAGCACTGCATGCCTGTCTTTCTCTCTATGGATCCCAGGTCCCAATAGGTCCCAAGCCCCTCATGCTATAACCGGTTGTTAAATCTTCTAGCTAGAGTACTACTGATCTCGGAATCAAACAACGTTCTCTCACTCACTCACTCACCGACTCTCTGCAAATCGGGAAAGTACATTCACGGGTAATGCATGCATGTATTCCATCTGGACAGCATGCATGAATGTATTATTCACATATGATCACACATCAACGGGTACATTTATATTTTAACTAGATGAAAAAACCGCCACGTCATGTGGTCCACATAATACTGTCTGTGCATCCATCAGACATCGTCGACAGTTTCCCTGTCCTTGACCCATATGCACAGTAAAATGTGTAAACCACACAGCACATACAGTCCCTACACTTCTAAAAGTCCGAGATACGTTTTATTTTTCTTCACGTGCGTGATGATTGGAATTATCTCTGAAACAATTCATAAGACTGTAATATTTCATGTTGATTTTGTCTTAATGTTTAAGGTCATTATATACGATCTCTGACACGTTGTATATCTTATTACACAAAACGGCGACTGCTTATGCTAAACACTTAATAAAAGTCTCATTCATTGAATAATTATACACCCCAATGAAGATCTGTGTCTTCCGCAACCCACGCTTTTCGTTAGAGGCAACTAACAGGATCGGAGGGTCAGGCTCGCCGACTTGGTTGATTCATATCATCGTATCCCAACTGCGTTGAGCGATACTCATGAGGTGAGGTGACATAGGATTTAACGTCGCGTCTAAGATTATTGCACTAATACAGCGACGTGCATGCACGTGTGTGTGTGGCTGCTTGTACTAGGCCTGACTGATGCCAATTTATAGTGCTGGTTCACGGAGATACCTTGCCGCAGTTTAACAGGAATACCCCACTCAGACACAGTATACTGGCACCGAGCCGACCAGTCCTTGTTTTAGCCCCTTAATGCCGAGCGCCAGACAGGGTAACAACAAGTACCATCTTTTCAGGTCTTTTGGTATTGACGCAGCGGGGGATCGATCCCGGACCTTCCGCTGTCCAGGTGGACGCTCTACCACTAGACCACGGAGGCGGTCTGATACTCATGTAAACCACTGGATTGTCTGGTCCAGATTCGATAATTGACAGATCGCTGTCACATAACTGGAACATTGCTGAGTGAGATCTTAAACAACAAACAGACAGACACAAAAAAAATATTATTCCTTAAATAACGTAAAATTTTAAATCTCATGTGAACAGTGACATCTCGATAATCCCGACACCTGCCGTATCAGGGACGTCTGTAAAGATATAAAGGAACATTACCCTGATTCGTTAATCTGGACGATTTCACTGAACAGTAGACCTGTGAAGATCCGGGGTTGAATAGGTCTTCAGCAACCCATGCTTGCCGTAAAAGGCGACTAACGGGATCGGGAGGTCAGGCTGGCTAACAGGCTGGCTAACAAACCAACCAACCAGTCAACACTGAACAGTTCCGTCCAGATTAACGAGGTTTCACTGTACGTCATGTTTCTGGGTACCAAGCGGGCGTGGTAGGAGGTATAAGTGTTCCGTTAAATGACACCGGTTTAAAGTTGAATATGCCTGGTTGTCCAAAGTGGGGGTACGTGTCTGCGTCCTTGACCTTTGACCACTGGAACGGCGGTTGCTGGTCAGACGTGGGCCCCGAGACGGCATCAAACAACAGCCACTGCATCTCCCCCGTCCCTACTATCTGTGACAGGGATAAAAATAGATTGTGGTGTACATGTAGCAACATATATAGTGATTGGTGTTTTTGTTCTACTAGAATAGACCCGTGAAGGTCCTGGTTAGGACTGGTCTTCAGTAGCCCATGCTTGTCACACGAGGCGACTAACGGGATCGGGTGGTCAGGCTCGGTGACTCGGTTGTGCTATATCACAATTGCGATCCTCATGATGTCAGTCAATGGATTTTCTAGAGCAGACTCAATTATGTACAGACCGCCGTCATGAGTGTGGTGTTAAACAAGAAACAAACAAACAAACATACTTGAACAGTACTCATGAATGAACATTATCCCCTCATGGGTGACATTAAGAATATCAAAAATTTTGACTTGGGGATTGAAATGTTCGCTTGTGTGTGACTCAAAAGACGTAAGACGGAGTTTCAGATTAGGCGGCCTTATGGGCAGCCAGTGTAAGGGAGAGAACTCTATAGTTAAACAGTGTCAGAAATAAGGCGCAAACGATTTTTATTATTCACCCCCACTAACATTTTATCTTCATCCTGTATGACCGGTATGTATTATGTTTATATTTTGTTTGTTTGTTTGGTTTTTAACGTCGCACTCAGCTACATGACGGAGGTCTGTAAATAATCGAGTCTTGAGTCTGGAGTGAGTGAGTGAGTGAGTGAGTGAGTGTGACCAGGCCTTGACACTGATAATTTTGTTTCACTTTGATACCCCAAATTCAAACGCAACATATATATATATATAATCGATATCGTTAACATATATATGTTGCGTTTGAATTATATATATATTCACATAAAGTGTGAACCAGAAACAAACGAGTCACGTTTGCCCTCCTCCAATATCGGTAATTCTAGAATGAAGGGGTACAGAATATCTATGACTTTGTTTGTTGTTTAAGGCTGCACTCAACGATATTCAAATCAAGTAATTTACATCCTGGCCATCGATCAACGCATCTGGAATACGGTGACATTCTTCAAACACCTGATCCCGTTAGTCACCTTTTACGACACGCATGGCTTCATAATGAAAAACATCGCAGCTGTAAGCCACGCTACAATTACTGGAAACTAATAATTCCTATTTAAAACAACCCTCGATTATCCAGACTATCATATCTCCCAGCTAAAACAAATCTGGACGCATTAGCCACGATGGTTTCGTTTCCCGGAAGTGACGTCACCAGCTCCATCTTTCCTTTCAAGAATCTAGCATGTAAAGTTCCATCTATTGGATGACTATATTTAGCATGTTGCCATTCAGCAGGGGCTCAAAACGAAGCTATAGTTGTGAATAGGAACAGGCATAATTTGTCATCATAGAAATGAGACATAATACGCTGGATAATCGAGGTTGTGTTGAACCCTGACACTGTGATTCTAAATCTGACCTTCACGTCTACAGCTCCGCCCATGGCGTATCCTAGGGCGTCGTAGAGGTAGGTCCCTGATTCGTCGTTCAGGTCGGCGCGAGCTGCGATGGCGAGGTCGGCGCTGTACCCAGGGGTGCAGTTGCACTTAGACAGGGGGTCGTGTTGGAAGTCGTTGTACCTGCAAATAGCAGAACGATTTATTTTATATGTCAACCTGTCTTAACCTACAATGAGAAAAATAAAGTCTTGTGAATTCTACTAACTTTAATTTAAATTTTGTAACAGAGGCCAGAAGGCCAGGTTAGTAAACACCAACGTTAGTAATTTACTATCCTGCTTGGTAGACTGTTCACGGCAGCGGTGCAATGAAAGGCATCATGTTTCACGTTCGGCGTCAAAACCATGTGACGCTCCTCACTTCCGCCTAGGTCAAGGTCACGCCCGCCATTTTGAGACTAGGAGATGATTATGAGTCAGTCAGTGAGTGAGTGAGTTAAAATTTTAAGTCACATCGGCAATATTTCCGCCATATCGTGACTATCAATAGTTAAATATAATACATATATTGAAACTTATATAAACCCCTGCCAACGAGGGACAGTAAAATAACTAGGCTTATCACAGAAATATATTTAAAACTAGTATGTAAACTATTCATAAAATCAATTGCACTATACATAACATTACATTATAAAAACAGGCTATAGATCGCCAGCAACTGAAGGTAGACCACCATACTTGGGACCATGGGGACTTACAGATTATGAGTCAGAGTTTTAAGTATATATTGGCTTTGTAACGTTGTAATGTTATTTTTTTCATGACCGACAAAATTATACCGAACCGAAATTATAGCATGTGCTCAATGATGAAGGGGTGTTAGTGTAGTTTGCCAGTGTAAAACAGGACTTGTATATTTTATTTACCCGTCAATTACGTTTTGTAGTATTGTGTATTACTACACATTTAACCATGGCTTTTTTCTGGACTGGGTATTAACTGACTATATGGCCAGCTGAACACCACAGGGCAATGACGGAACTTCGGAACTAATTTGATGAAAGAACACTTTCACGGAAAACGTGTGTCGCCAGCGGGATTCGAACCCATGAAGTCCACACCGAATGTAGTCTCCTGTCGCGGCGACATGGAAGAAACTTTATGTTATACTTTATATTTACGTACTAATATTTTGTCTTTATAAACAGTGAATTATGTATTTTATGAAGTACGGTGTATGCTATTCTCTGCATTGTACACGTGTGATTTGGTAGGTTTTCGTTCAAAGAAACGAACAGATCGAAAATAAAGTACTCTTATCTTGATCAGGGATGTCTTTGCACATAATAAGAGAGTTGTGTCCCTGAGTTTTGCCAGGATATGCTTTTTTTATGAGCGAGAATCACAGACTCTCCCAGGTTATAATCCTTGCTTTATCAGCACGAGATCACATCCGTGGTCTTGTGGATAGAGCGTTAAAGTGTTTTATACGTGCATATAATCTTGAACCAGCCGTACAGGTTACAAGCCGTACCTCATTAAATTAAACAGCGTATTTCTGTCCTTGACCTTGTGGTGATCGCGGCGGAATATCTGAGCACGGCGGCACATGTCGTGCGTGAAGTAGTCCCCATACTTGTCGACAAACTGTTGTTGGCCGCTCATGTTGAATATTTTCGGGAAATATCTGTCAAAAACAGTTTATTAGTCCAAACAAAATTCATTTCACTTTATTCGGAAAAGTTACACCATACAACTGGTTGCAACAAGTCGTATGTTTTTGTTCTCTAAAAATGGCCGCACAGAAGCGCAACGCCCAAGGAATAATATACGGACAATGTCGGGATTGTGATAAAAGTATGGTGCAATTTGATAAAACACAAGACAAAAGATTTTAAGGTCGATGAGACCAGATAAGGGTCGGTCGAGAAACCGGAAATAGTCATATTTCTTTTTGGCCTTACGCAATGTTATAGCTGGCCCAGTAGGTGTTTTTCGTTAAGACGTCAGTCACATCTGCATATTCAACGTAGCCCCTGAAAATATGGAATTATATGAAACATAATTAATTAAAGGGGGATTAGGTTATACCAATCAACATCAATTTACGACGCTTTAAAGAATAGTTCCCCCAAAACACGATGACGTAAACAATACACATTGGTGCTCTTGAAGTGAAATTTCCACTACATGTAGTGCACATACGATTTTAATAAACTCGGTTTTACGGGTTATAAAATATGTTATTGACCCTGCGTACAATACGTTAAAGATGCTGCATATCATACGCTATTACCCCTGCGTATAATACGCTGTTGAAGATGCTGCTACAGGCCATGACCCCCGGGGCAGGATGGGTACTTACGGCATCTGCTCTACAATCGTCAGTACCCCCGGGGGAAGATTTTCTTGAACCAGTTTTTGGTCCACAATCATCCACTGGTTGTTGTAGCTTAACCAAAAAATGAAAACAAAATGAAAAAACAACAACAACAAACAAAACAACAACAGCCATTTCAAACACAAGTCAAAGGGAAATGACTCAAATGAACTTTCATATACATGTATATATACTTTTCTCTTTTAATTATCGGCAAAGGAACATTTCTCCATCTTTTTGTTTACAATACAACTGGGTGAAAGTCAAAAGAATAACCTACTCACACACCAGAATTATTTATTACCAGATACTCCATAACTCCCCATGTCTCGAAAACTAGATTCCACAATATCTTTAGTTGTTTTTGTTGTTGTTGAACGCCTCCATCAGCAATATTCCAGCTATTTGATGCGGTCTGTAAATAATCGAGTCAGGATCAGACAATCCAGCATCTACACCATGAGTATCGATTAACGCAATTGGGATACGATGACATGCATCACCCAAGTCAGCGAGCCTGACCACCCAACCCGCTAGTCGCCGCTTACAGCAAGCATGGCTCGCTGAAGGCCTATTCTAACCCAGATCTTCACTGACCAGATTCCACAAATGGCACAGGTTGATAAATACATTATTTTATTTGTTGTGTTACGCAACAATAAAGGATACACCCGCTACATCACGCCTGTAAAAAACTGAAACGGGCAAACCAGTGGTTGATAGTATGAGCACCCGGAATCCGGGTGACAAAGATTTAAGAGCTCTTGAGGATTCTGAGCAGTGAGTGAGTGTGTTAGTGAGTTTGGTTTATCTGAGTCAGCTTAATATGTACGAAAACCCGAAAAGATGCAGGTGTGAAACCCAAGAGCAGGGATTTGGCGCAAACAAACCTGAAAACATAATCAAAACGAATCTGGGATTCGAACTCAAGGCCGCGAGCTTCTAGAACGCCTCACGGAGACACTTCTGTACAGTTAATTGTGAGGTCTAAGACGACTGGGCCACAGGTTTCCCAACTGAGTGATGGACTCACGTGCCACTGTTGTACCGGATGAAGGTGAGCACCCACTCCTGTCCCGTCTCGGCCAGTCTGTTGGCCGCCCACACCCTCACGGGCTCCAACACGCACCCCTCGGGCTTCGTGTGCTGGTACAGGGCGGGGTTGTTGTTGGGGATGGTCGTTTCCATGGTGACCTGGAGTCAACACACATGATGCACAATACAGTCCTCATCTTTCTACGTTTTTCCATCACAAGGGATATTTATTTTCAGGTTTCATCAATCAAGGATCTTTTTAATCAGGTAAGTACTCATTTAATTCTTAGTTTTTTTAAAGAAATTGAACTGATTGATCAATTTTGAATTGTATAAATAGCTATATTTTATATTGGTAATGTATAATTTGTAACTTAGAGTGTTAGTGGCTATATCCTCAAAGGGGGTTGAAGTAGCGTAAAATTATTGTCCCCCAGAGAGGATATGTAATACCACATCATTCAAAGTACATTTATTCTTACCACAGTTTTAAACGTACATTTGCCTATTTTAACTATTGGCTAAATTGCATACCATCACCAGCGGCTGAAGGGATGGTGTAAATCCTGCTGGGGAGTCGTGCAGGTAGCAGAAGTATTGTAAGTCCCCACGGTCCTCAGTAAGGTGGCCTAACTTTGGCTGCTGGTGATCTATAGCCCATTTTTATATTGTATTGTTGATTGAAAATATATTCTTTTCAATGTTCTCAACTAGTTTTAAAATCGAAACTGTGATACTCTAGTTATTTTTACCCTCCTTCGCTGAAAGATATTTATTCCATTTATATCTATGTATTATATGACAGTGCTCGTCACGATATGGCTGAAATACTGCCGACGTGACGTTAAACCATAACTCACTCACTCACTCATCTTTCTACGTAAGATTCATCCACGTTGTAGTGAGAAATATTCCCACAGTATCCCGGGTTCCCAGTATCCACCCACTTCCCTTGTCCGTAAGGCTTACAATCAAGCGAGGGAGTGGCACCCGAAGATCAACCAGATATTGTTTTAATTCAAACTTTGAGCCCAAATATTTATTTCACAAAAAAATCTTCTTGCATCAACGTCTTTTCTCTTGAAGGCAGTTCCCTTTTTTCCAATAGGTTAAAGCAAACATATTAGACTATATATTTTTCAAGCATTTTCTGGGGATAAACTTATGACGTCAAATTAAAACGGCAATGTAAGCCTCGTTTGGGGATTAAGCAGCGCCTGGCATGAGCGCTCATTAGCTACCTCTAAGGGTTTCTTGACACTATTAATACCATCCCCGTGTCTAACAGGGATACTGTATTAACCTAATAGTTAACACGCTTGTTCTTCACGTGGGAAGCCTGGGTTCGACTCCCCACTTTGGTACTGTGCGTGAAGCCCATATCTGTGTCCCTTGCTATGATTTTACACCGCTTTTAACGACATCAAGCTTGGGGACACGAATTTGTTAGATGTTGAAAACATACAGAACCCAACTTGAAAGCGGACGAGCGAACACTGTAACCACTGGGCTACGCCACCGTGCCTAAAAAAGTCTAAACCCTGGATGTTTGGAGAAACGTTCGCCTACCATCCAGGAGGAGAGGACGTGGAAGTCGTCGGAGGAGACGAGGTAGCCCGGGTAGGAGGAGAACGTCCACACACTGCCCTTGGGCATCACGCCTGGGGACACAAGAAGGTACTGAGTGAGTGAGTGAGTGAGTGAGTATTAATCCCCTCTGAGTAGTCGTTCACGGCAGGTCCGGCTAACGTGGGAGGAGGCCCGTGATGATCCAGGGTAGAATAGGTCTTCAGCAACCCATGCTTGCCGTAAAAGACGACTATGCTTGTCGTAAGAGGCGACTGACGGGATCGAGTGGTCAGGCTCACTGATTTGGTTGATGCATGTCATCGTATCCCAATTGCGTAGATCGCTGCGCATGATGTCAATCACTGGATTGTCTGTTCCAGACTCGATTATTTACAGACCGCTGTTATATAGCTGGGATATTGCTTCCGTACATTTATCCCTTATATATATATCGCTCTGGGTTTTATTCGGTTTATATGACGGTGGTTTGACCAGTGATTGATAATACGAGTAACGTCTCGCGGCGTCAGTGAACGACGACCCGCTATCAACCTTGTCCCTGAGCCTTACAAACGACGATGTGGTCGCCTCGACCAGCGTATGTTGCTGGGGACGCGTTCTAACCCGGAATCACCACGGGGTAAGTGATTGGGCACTCACTCCAGTACTGTATTCATGCGCGGAATCTAAAGTTACATCAATATGTGATATAACGTCTGATTAGGTTAAGGATGGCGCCATATAGTAAACAGTATATTACCCTAGTGTGTCCTGATCGTACATACCATAAACACAAGGAATATTAACATGTACTATTTACTTTATTATATGATGATGTATTCATTATATATCATATTATACTGCACTGAAACACACTGGTCTCTTCATTATGCATTTAGTGATGAAATACTATATTTCTTTCCAAATATAAAATCGATATTTCATTGTCGTAAAATATTTCGTTATGACAGAACTACTTTCGGTCTATCTCATTGTCACTAAGATCATGAAATTCATGCAAGAAAATAATATATACTTAATAGAACATTTGCCTTTGTATTGTAAAATAAGAACCGGAAATGTTATGTAAAACGAATACAATGACCTCATTGATCACATCTTACCCTTCCTGGCGTCAGTCATGCTGTACTGTAGGGTGTATTTCTTGAGCATGCGCAGCATGTTCTTGTAGCTGGTCCACGTGTTGTGGGCGACGAGGAGGTCCCCGTACTCAGGGTCGACTTTGACGATGGCGGAGCAGTGACCACGTCGTGGCTGGTCGACCCTGACGTCGGGTTTGTGAAGCGCTACCTCCAGATCCCCCACATCGTCACTGATCTGGAGCATGCTGGACCCAAGGGAGAGAAACTATACCAACAGGACATTTTAACTGAATATGTTTTATCAGCCCAGATATATTTTCTTGTATTACACCTCTGTATTGGTAAATGAGACAAGAAGCAAAACAAATAAATGATAAAAGTTGGAAACAAACATTCAGTTATGTCAACCTAATGTGACGAAACCGGAAGTGATACATCTTGAGAGATCAGTACTTTGAGGAAACCGACAAGCACGGTGGGGTCTTTAATTCGAACACATCTTGCAGATCATGGCACATCTAAGGGACGCAACTCGACATTTCGGGTTGCTGCGCTTTGTATCGTTCGGCTATCCTTTCCCTACTATTCAATGTCGAGTACCATTCCGACCTGATCTGAAGTCAACCGCTGTACTCACTACAACCCGAATGGATCTATGTCCAGCGAGGGCCTCTGAGGGTCATTGTTGTAGCCGTCGGACATCCCCCGCAGCTGGGTGTAGAACATCTCCACCTGGGACACAGAAAATACACTCGGGTACACACGGGTACACTCGGCTATATCCGCTACTTAATACATCTCCATCTGGGACACAGAAGATAATACACTCGGGAACACTCGGGTACAGTCGGGTACACTCGGCTATATCCGCTACCTAATACATCTCCACCTGGGACACAGAAAATACACTCGGGTACACTCGGCTATATCCGCTACCTAATACATCTCCACCTGGGACAGAAAATACACCCGGGAACACTCGGGTACACTCGGCATATTCCTCTACTCAATACCTCGGGCGGGACTGGAGTAGAGATACTTACATCATTTAAGATTTCACGATCAGAAGATACAGATTCCATGTAACGCATATTTACCTACAATCTCATTAAAATCGGATCTTATTTCTCGCTACCGCTAAACAAAGATCTGCGGACATCGCTTCAGACCGACCAATGGAATGACCAATCAGAAGGCAGCTTTCTCGTGCTTTACGGCACAAATTTCAAATTGGCGACTACGCTTCGAAACATATTTGGACATATTCTCGATTACGATTTGGAAACCTAAACAAAAAAAGCATTCTGGAATGGCTAATAGATGTCTAGAGTGTAAGGATTCAGTCGTTAAACCCATAAATATCGTTTAGAATACTCCATGTTAAAGTTTTCGAGATTGCATGATTAGAAATCACATTCCGAGTGTCACTTTCATAATCTGGTAAGCGACGTACTGATTGGTCGGATGAAAGGTCGTTCTGACGTGACCCCAAATGGGATGTCTTCAGATCTTTGTTTAGCGGTAGCGAGAACTAAGGTCTGATTTTAATGAGACTGATTTACCTACATCTGGAGCTGGCTGCGGCGTTCAGCGACAGTCATTCACTCACTAACCTGATGCCAGTAGGGGTCATCAGGGTTGTTCTTGATTGAGGTTCGAATCCAGTTTAAGTTGCTCTCGAGGAAGTCGCGCAGACGCCGGCAGTAGGCGGAGTAGGGTTCGTCGCAGTAGCCGGCCATGGTGTTCTCCCAGTGCATGGTGATGAGGTCGCGTGTGACGTAGCCCTCCACCAAGCCGGCGGCGTAGGCCAACATGGAGTCGTTGTACTTTTCATCGTATTCATACTGAGCGCTGAGTTCTAGATAACCCCATCTGTGTTAATGGAGAACATGACATTGTCGTTTACAGTCAAATCGGTTATGACGAATAGTGGGTTATTACAAGTAGTCGGATATTACGAATGTTCGGATAAGACGAATGGTGTGATGATACGAATACATGTAGTCGGATATTACGAACAGTCTGGTATGACGATTAGTGGGATATGACGAATAGTGGGGTATAACGAATTGTCAGGTGTGCCGTATAGTCGGATATTACGAATAGTGCTGAGTGACCACGAATAGTGGGATATTACGAATAATCGGATATGACGAATACTGGGGTATAAATGTCCGATGTGGCGTAAAGTAACGTTTCGATAACTTTTGTATTTTTTGGTCAAATCCAATTTTCTAGTGTAAACAGTTTCTTTGGCCAACAGTTTATAACAAATCGGGGTCATAACATATTTGTGACGTAAGGCCGACAGGGACTCTCATGGAAGTTGACGGTTTAAGGGAGAGATACAACAATATTAATAAATCAATATTTCACAAATCACAATCTGTAGATCAAAAAAAAAATTCCCCGTACTGAAAATTCACTTCACTTAAAATATATTGCAAAGATACAATGCTGACATGTTTTTATGTTTATCGTGATAGCATTCTAAATCAAACATCAATACATATCACTCCAATCTGCTCGAGTGAGTGGGTGTTCGGAGCTATTACTGTAGAAATACATCCGACAGAACATCTATACAAGAAAGAGCATACAAAGAGTGAAAAGATCAGAATTTAAAAGGTAAATTCAACATCTGTCAGGAATATAGACATAAATAATATTTCAGTGTATCAACACGGCAAAACACACCCAGTTTCATTGACGGAGTTGATGAACTGTGCCCACGCCAGGGAATCCTCTGTGGCGAATCCCTCGAGTACCTGGAACCGCCCACTGGTTTCATCATACACGGCGTGAACGTTGACTCGATGTGCTGCCTCCCCTACAACCACCGACAACAACACCGCCAACACCTCAACATGCACGGCGGTCGCCATCTTGCCTGTCATGTGACTCGTCTTGATAATAGTTATGTTATCAGACGTATCTCATGTACATAAAATGTGGATGGACATGTAGGAAGATAGAGCTGGTGGTGGTGGTGGTGGTGGTGGTTTGTGTGTGTGTGTGTGTGTGTGTGTGTGTGTGTGTGTGTGTGTGTGAGTAGAGAGGGTATTAAAATGGACACCGTCAGTCTGTCCCGAATGTCGTATCCTGAGCTGATCTTGAAAACCTTACGATATTTCTTCATCAAACTGGGTACAAACATAGGTCTAGTGGTGAACATATGCCTTTTCATAGTTAAGCTGACTATATAAGTTTCCTCCCTTGTCGAATTTAGCTGGAATTTCGAGGCTCGATCGTAGCGCCGGTGGCCATTACGAGTTCTGTCCCTTCTATGTCTCTCTTAATGACCAATCAAACTCCACCTCTCATATCACTTGCATTTGCTTCAAACAAAATGGCGGTGTCCAGTCTAGACGATCTGATCGATATTCAAGATCTATTTTGTTATAAAACGGGTCTTACCCCGAGAAATGCATCAATTCACTTGAGCACCTTGATTAAAACAGAAAAGATTTGCAAAACATCTATATACGCCCAGTTGAAGGTACACATGCATTGCAAATCCTGCAGTCGACACAGAACTGCACGTTGAAATCCATGTGTCTTACGAACCGGATGTCTGGTTCGTTACGCGATTTTGATTGGGTTATGCATATACTTGTGAGTCCAACCAATATGTAACTCCGGAATTCCAGCCTAGTTCGGCAAGGGTGTAAACTAGACTTTTATAGTTAGTTAACGCCCTTGACTCGGGATTTAAATAAAAATATTTTTTTCGTGTTTTCATGGCAACAACTTAATATGGTGGAAGTGCTTGTTTCCCGGCAGATCTTGAACAATGTACAATCTTTCTTCACCAAACTTGGCATTAGATAGGTTTTGTGGTAGACTGGTGCTTTTGATTGTTTGTTATCTTTTTCAATAAATATGTTTTATTGTTTCGATGGCAACAAGTTTCATATTTTTATTCACAACAAGTATTGATGACTTTGTCCTCCTTTTGTACTTGAACTAAATTGTTAAAACAGTTTTAAAATAATTTCCCTTAAACAGTTTGCTCAATGACAAAAATCGTATGGAAAAAGTACAACACTCGTATGGAAACCCAGATGCAGGATGGGTTTCCAGGACACAATTCTTCTCCTTTTGGGGATTCTGATGCAGGCCCACAGTACCTCGTTTGTGTCTCCTTGATGGAATTCTGGTGCAGGCCCACAGTACGTCGTGGGTGTCTCCTTGATTGAAGGCACTCGTGAAGAGCAACCTCCTCGTGGTGAGTGCTGGGTAGCGCTAACAGCTCTTCCCCCGTGTGGAACCGGGGCAGAATATTTCCACAGCACCCCATTGCTGGTCGTAAGAGGCGACCAAAGTGGGCAGCCCGTTTGCCGTGGGTTGCGTCCCTGTGTCGGCGGAGGACGGGAGTCTGGAAGTTGGGGGCACTGGTTCCTGGAACTGTGTTCCTTTGCCCAACACACTACTTCGACCCTTACTTCGCCTAGACGGGTGGTAAGATGGACCCAGTCTTATCAATCGGCTGGTCATGCCAGGCCCTGTGCGTAATATTGTGTATGCACACCTGTGTTGTATTTTAATGTATATTTTGGTCTTGGCCATGCATTACTTGTGTGAATTCTCAATTTTGGATTGAAAACATTGCCTAGAGTCTTACGCCAGAAGGCGTTGGCTTATGGGCCAATCTGGTACTTTCGACCTCTGAGTTCTGTATGTCTTCAATTTCTTGTCATGGGCCGGACCAGCCTGGCATTATATTTGATAGACAAATACAGCTACTCATGTTGTTTTTACAGGAGTTTACCACCTCAGTATCCCTGATGTTTGCATCTTGGAGATCCGGTGCAGGAAAACATCGCTCTTTGTAGCACTCCATGGGTGCTGAATAAAGAATAAATTACTTTCATCATGGCTCATAATCAATCTGGTTCGAACCGTTATGACAAGAAAAGACGTCTACAAGCTGAGATCTTCTCAGCTGATGAAGATGTTTCTACTTCACCAAATTCAAATTCTTGGGCTCGGTTTCTTGCAGTCGAAGCAGGAAATGAACAACCATTGAAAATAAACCCTTTTGCCATCTGTAAGGCCATTGAAGGTATTTGGGGTGAGGTGAAAAATGTTTCACGTCTCCGGAGCGGCTCTCTTTTGATAGAGTGTGCTCGGAGAAAGCAGGCTATTAATCTTTTGCAATGTACCATCTTTGCAAACACTCAAGTTATTGTCACTGAACACCGAACTTTAAATTCGAGTCGGGGGATAATCCGCTACAGAGCACGTTGTCTGGCGGAAATGTCTGAAGAAGACATTCTTGAGGAACTCAAAGGACAAAGCGTCACGTCGGTGAAGCGTTTCACTAGAAAGGATGGGGAGAACATTGTTCCAACAAATACATATTTGTTCACATTTTCACTTTCAACCATTCCCCAGTCTATAAAGGCAGGCCATTTTAACATCGGAGTGGAGGTGTATGTCCCCAATCCACTCCGGTGTTACAAATGTCAAAAATTTGGACACAGCTCCAAATCATGCAATCGACCTACTGTTTGTCACCGTTGTGGTTGCAATCATGATGGTTTGGATTGTACAGCAGACCTCAAATGTATTAAATGTACGGGTCAACATGTAGCATCATCCAAATCCTGTCCTTTTTGGAAACGTGAAAAAGATATTTTGACTATCAAATGTCAAAACAACGTTTCTTACCTTGATGCTAAAAAACTCTTTGATAGCCGGACACCTTCATCAAAACAATCCTATGCTGCTGCTGCTGCTGCTGCTGCTACGGTCTCTCGCCCTTCAACCAGTAGATCTATTGAATGTCAAACTGACTTGACTTGGACAATTTCTGAACATCCGGTGCCTCTGACTACAACATCTGAGAGTCAGACAAATCATTCCGTCAGTCCATGTGATATATCTTCAGCATCTCCGGTTGTGACTCAGGCTGTGGCCTCATCACCACCAACTCCGAAAATACCATCTTCTGTAATGTCAGCTCATACTATGGAATACTGTAAGGGACATTCTCGCGATCTCGCATTCTCGCGATCTCGACCTTTGGAAACGAGGTAATTATGCCAAAAACACGAGAATGCGAGATCGCGAGAACGCGAGATTTGGCCAAAATCTCGCGTTCTCGCGATCTCGCATTCTCGTGTTTTTGGTACATAGCCATTTTTGTCAAAAGTCGACAACGCGAGAATGCGACATTTGAACATGATGCAAAATCTCGCAATCTCGCAATCTCGACTTGTCAAATTAGGCCACAAAAACACGAAATCGCGAGAACGCGAGAATGCGACATTTCATTTTCTCGCGATCTCGCGTTCTCGCGTTCTCGCGTTTTAGACGCTGTCCGTGCGCATGCGTAATATCATAAGGTCAAGGCCCATGCGCACGTTAGTAGTCCTTTGGTCATGCTTCTTTCATGCTCTTCATTCTCCAAGTAGCATTTAGCAAACTTATGACTTGAGCTTGGAAATGCTATGTAATTTACATACACAAAGTCTGAGTCATCTCCCGTTGTTACAGTTTCCTATGTACTTTATAATAAAACCCTCAACATGCTCAATATATTTTACAAAAGAAATTGTGTGCATGAATGTCCAATGATGGTGAAAACATAAACTATCACCGTCAGTGAGTGAGTGAGTAATATTGCTTAAAGCCGCATCAGCAGTATTGCAGCTATTCGCGGCTACACTGTGAGTTACAGAAATAATCACAAGCCAGTGAGTTTCTCAATGAGGCAATTTTATACACGGCTAGAATATTCATTAAAAGAAAATTCTCACAGACCAATTTGTAGCATTCGGATAAAATGATATTGTCCGATGGTTTTTTGGTTTTGTTTTTATACGATACCATATTCGCTACTTTAATAAATTGATGTTCATCCGCTCCCGCCTGACAACAAAACATCCTGCCTTACATTATTTTAATGCCCTCAAATTCCTAGAAACAGAAGTATCGTTAATATGAGTGTTTCTACTTTCTTTACCTGATAAAATACTCCGCAACACGTAGCCCTACTGAACACACATGATGCATGTGAATCGCATCCGTCGACAGCAATTGTACACATATGCCTAAAGTAGGTCGATAAGAACAAAATAAAACGTTAAATTTAAATGTCTCCTGTCTCCCATGTTTTTAAAAAATCAATCAAACTGTAACTATTAATTTATTGCGGCCATAACATCCAAATGACAGGCATGCTTATACTGGAAAAGTACCCCAAATATCAAGCCTGGGGGACCGGCATGGCTCTGAATAAGTGAGTGAGTTTGGCTTAACACTGCTTTGAACAGTATTAATTTTATATATCAGTTATATCCCGGCTTGTAGGTTTAAAGGGGCACTAATATTCTTCTCGGCTGTCTAACACTGCCAGCGGGGGTTCACTATCTGCCGATTTGCTCGCTGACGCAACTGAGCGTGACAAGAGACTGGACTACCGTGTTCAAGAACACTGATTGATTACCTGTAATCTCTGAATTTCAGACACAGGGCGCATGTTAATTAATTTCGTCAGCCTAAACAAACGGACAGAAACAACGATGGAAGCTCATCGGATGTCGTTATTTGGAAATACCCCAGGTGGTTATAAACTGAGGGCCAAAAGAAACGTTACCAACATTAACTGATTTGTCACTTTGAAACAAAGATGCCAACCTGTTCAAAAACAGTAAAGAACACATTTCACGAATACAGCCTTCATGTGCTCTGTCGTTCTTTACAGGTGCTTTACGGATTTTGGGAAATATTGGTGTTTTTCAGCATTTTTATAAAACATTCTTTCCCAAATTATCGTGCAATCCCGGGTATAAATTACGCACGGATCTGTTCCCTATCAATGGTTGCGATGATTAACACCAACGAACATGCCAAGACTGACCGCTGTCCAGAGTGAGTGAGTGAGTGTGTATGGTTTTACGCCGCATTTTGCAATATTCCAGCAATATCACGGCGGGGGACACCAGAAATGGGCTTCACACATTGTACCCATGTCGGGAATCGAACCCGGGTCTTCGGCGTGACGAGCGAACGCTTCAACCACTAGGCTACCCGACCGCCCCACCGCTGTCCAGAGGGAGAGAGCCATATGTATGCTGGAGCGACACAGAGAGCGGTTGCCATTAACATGAACTGCTCCAGACTGGTCGCACGTCTCCGACTGACTGGCAGAACCGCAGACAGACCACGGAGTGGCAGACCAAAGCAGGACCCCGCAGGACCCCGCAGGATGACCGCTTTTTACGGGTACTTCATCCGAGGAACAGATTTCTTACTGTGACGTCATCAGCTGCCAACAACTTAGGACATCCGGTCAGCAGACAAACAGTGACCAGACGATTACGACATTATGGTCTCCGGGCTTATCGCCCTTTCAAGGGCATGACCTTGACCCGTCAACATCGACGTGCCAGATTGACGTGGTGCAGGCAAACTCAGCGATGGCAACAAAGGGATTGGCGGCGATTGCTGTTAAGTGACGAGAGCAGGTTCCAACTCTTCAAACCTGATGGGCGGACGCGAGTTTATCGACGACGTGGTGAACGTACGGCTCCTTGTTGTGTCCAGGAGGTTGAACCTTACGGGGGCGGAAGTGTGATGGTCTGGTGCGGCGTTTGCGGGGACGAGAAGACGGAACTTCTCATCATCGAAGGCAATCTGACAGCACAACGCTACATTGACAATATCGTACGGCCAGTGGTTCTTCCTTTCATCCAGCGTCAACAACGGACGGTGTTCCAACAAGATAACGCCACACCCCATAAAGCCCGTATTACTAGAGACTTCCTCAACGCCAACAGCATGACTGTCCTGCCGTGGCCAGCTCGATCACAAGATCTGTCACCCACAGAACATCTCGGACCAGCTGGGGCGTCGTCTTCGGAAACGTCAACATCCCCCCTTCACGAGACAATCGTTGATCGTTGCCCTCCGTGAGGAATGGAATCGGATACCTGCAGTCGATGTGAGGACGCGTGTCTACTCAGTTCGACGCCACATTCGAAGATGCATTGCCGCTCATGGAGGTCATATCCCGTTTTGAACGGTCTGGGCCGTCGTCACCTTAAAGTTGTAACCAATGTTGTTGATCGAATACTGGACGAATGACCCCTTGTCAAGAAATGTCCCTGTTGGATGTCAAGGACTTTGTTGTTGATTAGCAATTTTACGGTTCTGAATGATGAATTTCTACAATACAATAATTGGCCCATGGGCGAGATGGTGTAAATATTGAGTTTTTGAACTCTTTTTTTTTCATTTTTTCTTCCTTAGTATGTTCCAATGAAAACAGCATGCTTATTTTTGTAAATACCTTTGACCGACACTGGGAAAAGACCGTAGAGTTTCTGGCCTTTAGGGTTTCCAGAATTAAAATGGGACGTGTTAATTGTTATTGCTGCTTCAATTTGTGTTGGTCATATTTTATCATAGAAATATCGTTGGTAACGTTTCTTTTGGCCGTCAGTTTATTTTTATAGTTTAAAAAATGGTATCCCAGCAGTGAAAGCATTTTCGGATTTTGGATTGCGCGGATAATACGATTGCTATCTCTTGTTGTTATCCACGTTTTCTGGCATAACCTACACCTGTGTCTTTTCTCAGTTAATGAACCTATTACAGGTATAGTTAGTGGTAGCACTACTCAGATTACCTGACAACGGTTCCCATTTGGATGTTGTGTCTTGTGTCTGGGGTAATTATTTCATCTGAATCCAGGTTTGAAGTGAGGTGAAATGTATGTTATGTAATATTCACGTCGCAGTCCAGCAAGAGGAGTGATCAGTTCATTTACTTTTTTGTAAACGGATCATTCCTCGCCATCAAAAGTTCCACAGAAAATACGTTCATTGATTAATCACTGTTATCTTGCACAGTGGGTTTGTAAGTGTTTACATGTGTAGGTTTACTAAAGCAGACGGAATACACTCATATCATGGCGTGAAGTGCCGATATAAAAACAACATACTTGGTTCAAAGAATTAGCCGATAATACGTTTATTGAATGTTCATTGCTTTCTAACTCCATGGATATTTATAAAGCACCATAGACATCAAAATCGCTGGTAGAAGTAGAAGTAATCTCTAGAAGTATAGAGGTGCGCAGAGATTGTTAAACGAGATGCGCGATGCGACTGTGGAAGTGTCCATGTTTTATACTCCAACTCGAAGGAGCTTCCATTTGATTTCAAGGGGGTGGGGGAATGGTGATGGGTGGTGGGTCGGGTGGTGGAGGAGCTTGATTAAGGTTTGAGATTAGTTGAATTTACACAGACATTTGACTCCTTGATAATACAATACCCACTTTCTGTAAGAAAAAGGCACATAACTGTTATAAGTAAAACAGGGGATTGAGTCTCATTTTAGAAAATATACCCCCCCCCCCCCCCTCTCCCCCAACAATAAGATGGTTGCTCCCTTAGCCACAGTCAAACCAGCAAGCACGTGCCCAGGGACTACTGGGGTGTTCAGTGACAAGCAACTGAAAGCGTGTACGTTGATTTATTCTCGTGAAGCTCAAACATACAGCCATGTCGCAAGCGCCTTGAAACAATGGGGAGACGTCACCGACCTCCCGGCCTATCTGACATTGTTATGCAACGATGCTCTGGGTGGACATGTCGAACGTGCTCTACTCGAGTGACAAGCCTTGCACCTTTCATGGGACATCAGCCAGACAATGGAAATCAACATCGTGTAAAATCACACAACGTTTTACCAATAATATTATTATACGTTGATCATTCTTGATCATCATCCATGTTTCAGCGTCCATTGTCCACACACTATCGCTGCAATATTCAGTCAGTATTGTTAGAATAGTTGTACTTTCCATACTTTTCCTTACTGGCGTGCATGCCATATTAGTAAACTTTATTATCACGTGTTACGGATTTCATTAAAGCACATTTTCAAAAATAACCTGATTGATACACACTTTTTTATTTGTTTTGACAGGGATTCCTACAAGTAAGCACTTTAACTTGCAGGGGGAGGGTGGGTAACCTATGGGATAAAGCATTCGCTCGGCCAGCCGAAGACCGGTTCCATTCCTGACATTGGTGGACCGCCTCCGTGGTCTAGTGGTAGAGCGTCTGTCCGGAGGGCGGAAGGTCGTGGGTTCGATCCCAGGCGGGGTCATATCAAAAGGCGTTACAAGATGGTACTTGTTGTTACCCTGTCTGACGCTCGGCATTAAGGGGCTAAAACAAGGACTGGCTGTCTCGGAGTCAATACACTCTGTCTGAGTGGGGTATTCATGTTAAACTGAGTCATGGTAGCTCAGTAGGCTAGCACTATAAATTCGGAATTAGTCCAGACTAACTAGTTGGCACGTCGCTATATGAGTACGACCTCATTTCACCTCACTTCCGGGGCGGTCGGGTAGCCTAGTGGTTAAAGCGTTCGCTCGTCACGCCGAAGACCCGGGTTCGATTCCCGACATAGACATAATGTGTGAAGCCCATTTCTGGTGTCCCCCGCCGTGATATTGCTGGAATACTGCTAAAAGCGGCACAAAACCATACTGACTGACTCACCTCACTTCCTCTTTATTTGATTTTTTTAATACAATAACTTTTGAAAATATCGTTTTGTGAGTATAGTTGGTTGGTTGGTTGTTTAACGCCGCATTAGCAATATTCCAGTTATATGACGGCGGTCTGTAAATAATCGAGTCTGGACCAGACAATCCATTGATTGATATCATGAGCATTGCGATCGATGACATGCATCAACCAAGTCAGCGAGTCTGCCCACCTGATCCCGTTATAGTCGCCTTTTACGACAAGCAGAGTCGCCTTTTAGGGCGAACATGGGTTGCTGAAGACCTATTCTACCCCGGATGTTCACGGGTCCTGTGAGTATAGAGCCTGATAGTGTGGGATATACTGATACATATACCGCATGAATGTTAAAACGAACTGTTCATAAACAAATGTCACAGACATGGGTTTCACATGTACATTTGTGTTGTGTATAGAGAATAGCGTAATGGGTCGTTTAGCGTTATATAATTCAACATGTGGCACAGACACTGTTATTCTGTTTAATTCATACGTTTCTGTGTTTAGGAAATTTTGACGTAAGTCTCCCACTTTCATTGTGGACTGTCAGTAATCGGAACAGTCAAACCAGCTGCTGATAGAATGATGTAATACGACCGTCGCTACTACTACTACTACTACTACTACTACTACTACTACACTACTACACCACCGCCACAACGACGACGACCACCACCACTACTGTTACTACTACAACAACCAGTATCATCACTACTACTACATCATCTACCCCTACTACCCACCCGTGAAGCGCCGGGTAGAGTAGGTCTTCAGCAACCCATGCTTGCCGTAAAAGGTGACTATGCTTGTCGTAAAAGGTGACTATGCTTGTCGTAAAAGGTGACTATGCCTGTCATAAAAGGTGACTATGCTTGTCGTAAAAGGTGACTATGCTTGTCGTAAGAGATTTAACGTCGCGTTCAAGATTACAAAACTACTAAATGCTCTAAAACTAAACACAGCACCAATCAACTCTTTCATTCCCAAAATCCAGGCTATAAAAAACAAAAACACATAAAAGGTCCAAAACTAATACTTCAGATACTTAAAAGCTACGACAATCTCCGTAAACTAGACAAAGACATTGGAATAGTTTGGTAACGAACATGTCGATAAAGCAGCTAAATCAGCACTTAAACTGGAAGAAGTAAGCATCAACCTTCCAATGTATGAAAACGAAATTAAAAATACTACAAAGGAAAAAATCTAGCATTTATCTCCGCCGATGACGTATATGAATCTGTACTTTTGAATGTTGTGTTATGTCTTGCCACGAACCCGTTACACTTAGCCAAGATAGGTACAACAGGGTTGAGCTCACAATGTCTGACTGGCGTAAGTAAGACAACGTGACCGTGTTGTGCTGCCAGCACATATGTCTTGTACTTTACTGGTTTCTTATTCAGCCGAATTTTCTCACTGAGTTGAACTTTCGTTTCAGATGGTCTGAAGTCGACAATGTCATGTATTCCTGTATGGTCGCCTTCAGAGTACTCATGGTTTGGGCGACAGTATCTGATTCCCGGACGTTATATTAACTGGCGTTATCCATGACAATAACACTGGCGTTGTTTAAAATGGGCAACAGCTGAAATTCCAAACAGTCTATGAACACATCACCTCCTCTAATTTCCTAATGAAAATCACCAGTTTTCTTTTTCGCCTCGAAAACGAGCACACGTCCATCACTAAGCCGTAAAACTGTAGTGTGCACAGTGAGAAGACTGATCATCAACGAAACAGAAAACAGGAAAACACAAAAGTGCATAAATTGTTTGATTTCACCCAATTGAAGACGAACGTGTATAAATGATAGTTTTCTCACAACACCAATTGCCTGTTAAGAAACACATCTTATAACCGTAAATTAATATGCATATTCTTAAAGTAAATTCAATGTATTAACTGACCAGCGCATACAAGACATTTTATATTTCACATATGCGACTGACAAGTCACTCCAGCTGTGAGTGAGTGAGTGAGTTGGGTTTAACGCCGCTTTTAACAGTATTCCAGTTATATCACGGCGTGTCAGCTTAATGTGGGAGGAAAGCCCGAAGTGATGCAGGTCTCAGACGTTAACCACTTCGGTGAAACCCACGGGCACGGGCATGGTACTGACAAACCTAGAAACCTAATCGGGGCGAACCGGGATTCGAACCCACAATGATAGGGTTCTGGCGTGTCAAGGGACCCAGCTGTGAGCCAGTGGACAATTACGCACGTCTACCTGGCCAGGCTGACACAAAGGTAAATCCCTCAGATAACCAGCGATTAGTGTGTTTACGTCCATCACAGGGTCGGCACACATGGTCAGTCCCACTGTACAATAAGGGTCAGTTTGGAAAGATAACAGCCTACTTGAATGCAATTCTTAAAAAACACCATCTTCAATGGATACAACTGATAAACCACTGACACCTGGGTGTTGTGAAAGATATAGAAATTCGTTATCTTTAGTTACGTAGCTTAATGAAGGCCTGAGTTGTATATACATAGCGGTCGTAGTACTATAATAGTACAGTCAACTACGGTTATAACGAACACGCTTATAACGAACTGACGGATATAACGAACTTACTTTTTGGTCCCGACTATTTGCTGTAGTTATGCTGTATATATGCTTATAACGAACTACGGTTATAACGAACTAAAATTAGAAGTCCCTTTGAGTTCGTTATAACCGTAGTTTACTGTATACAATTCGCACGGCAATGTCCCCATATTAGTGTGTGTTCCAGTGTCAATAAATAGTACGTTCCTACACCCAGAGACACATGCTCATAACAATGGGTCGCCTGAAAATTAGTACCAATGAAAATGAGTCGGCTCTGTTCATTATGTTCTGAAAGATGTTTTGTTATTAAAATATCTTTACCAAATGCCCACGCAAGTCAACGTGACTATTTCTTTTCGTATTAAATGCCAATGACATAACTATCTGTTAAACCGTCAAGTACCACGTATTGTAATCTACAATATATCTGCCTCTGTATAGGTCTTGCTGGGTATCATACTGGTATATGAGAGAGAGAGAGAGAGAGAGAGAGAGAGAGAGAGAGAGAGAGAGAGAGAGAGAGATTGACTAAATTGTTGAAACAGTTTTAAAATAGTTCCCCTTTCAAAATTTGCTCAATGACTGAAATCGTATAGTGAGTGAGTATGGTTTTACGCCGCCTTTAGCAATATTCCAGCAATATCACGGCGGGGGACACCAGAAATGGGCTTCACACATTGTACCCATGTCGGGAATCGAACCCGGGTGTTCGGCGTGACGAGCGAACGCTTTAACCACTAGGCTACCCGACCGCCCCGAAATCGTACAGAAAAGTACAACAATCGTATAGAAATCCAGATGCAGGATAGGTTCTCAGTACAACGCCTGCGAATAACCATCCTCGATTATCCGCCGAAACTGATTCCATAAGGCGTACCTCATAAACATGGTGCTGACAAACCAAGGGCCAGAATCAGGGTCAGCCAATAGGGGATTCAAACCCCTGATCATTGAATCCTGAAGTGCCTAAGGGACACAACTCTGCTCAACCAATTGCAGCAGCGTTTAGGACTGGGCCACCTGTGAGAAGATTGCATCACATCATCACTTCATACAAGATCCCGACCCAAGGCAATTCCGAGCTTTTATTTTTCCAATACGTCTATGACAAATCCGATCACAGAAATATAATGGATAACTTCAGGTGTGAACAAACTTCAAATTTTGAGAAAATAGTTTTATTGTAAGATTTCAATTACGTATTAAAGTGAAATAATCACATTTTCTATTCACATAAAGCCTATGATTGGACAACATGTATATTTGATTCACAAATGATTGTACATCAACGGATACTCTTACATCCCAGTGTGGAATTGGTTAAAAAAGATATTGCCATATATTCCACGTAATGCATTCACGATGCTCATGATGTCAATCACTGGGTTGTCTGGTCCAGACTCGATTATTTACAGACCGCCGTCTTATAGACAAACAAACAAAACATTCTTATTATAATATAATGGAGACTGCTCCAGTCTAGGTACCTGTTGACAAAACAAAACGAAAAACCAATCCTTAAACAGAATAATTTCTCAAATATCTCCATATCTCTTATTTTAACTTAGAACCGAAAACTTTAGCGCGAGGTTTTAAATGTATAAAAGACAAGTATATCCATTCTGCCCTGACGAAACGAGCGCAAAAAAAGGTGTTACTTACTTACAGATGGGCAAATACACCAGCTGTCTTTGGACGTGGAAAATGGATCAAAGGTAGTGAAAAACGTGTAAAAGTTAAATATTAACTACCTATTTTCTTGACTAGTTCAAAATAATGGTTACTGGATAGTTTTAAAAAAAAAGAAGAATATTGATGAAATAACCATGCATTGATAAATATATTTCATTTCATCGCAACATGTTGCATATCTGCACTGCTCGGACTGAACTAAGTGATTCAGGAAATGAACATAACATCTTCCATTGCAGGGGGGACAAGTTATTTTTCAAATAACTAATTAATGGTGTCAGTTATGTTTAAGGTGTAATTATGTACCAAGTGGTTTGAAGTAACTCCCCATTATCAACAATACAAATTAAGAATGACTATCTCTCCAATCTGGACGTCGGCATGGCGGAACGTGACCTACTTCCTCAACTCTCGCTGTGCATGGCTGTCAAATAGTTGTTCACGTGAAAGTGCCATTTATGAATTGCATGAACCCAGAGGACAATCTCTATCTGTAGTTATGTTCACCATAAACGTGATGATGTACTGGAGGCAATGGGCCTACTGGCACAATCTCATTGCCCACGGAACCACCCTGAGTGAGTGAGTGAGTTTGTTTTTATGCCGCTTTCAGCAATATTCCAGCAATATCACGGCGGGGGACACCAGAAATGGGCTTCACACATTGTACCCATGTCGGGAATCGAACCCGGGTCTTCGGCGTGACGAGCGAACGCTTTAACCACTAGGCTACCCGACCGCCCCGGAACCACCCTGAGTGAGTGAGTGAGTTTGGTTTTATGCCACTTTTAGCAATATTCCAGCACTATCACGGTGGGGGACACCAGAAATGGGATTCACACATTGTACCCATGTCGGGAATCGAACCCAGGTCTTCGGCGTGACGAGCGAACGCTTTAACCACTAGGCTACCCGACCGCCCCGGAACCACCCTGAAGTATGGCTGAGTACCGCCGCGTGGAGCTGAAGACGACTCGGCATTGTAGACACGAGAGAGACTGGGAGACTGCTCATCGTGGCAGTCGATTGTGCGACACACAGTGTTTAGTGTGTGTTTTACCTGATTGTGTGTTCTGAAATAGATTTCATCATGTTTGAAAAGATGTTGTTCTGATATCAAACGTATACAATTTTGATGGGCTATCGCCAGGCATTTTATATGCATGGATGCGTATGCTATCTATCTAAACGCAAGGTTCTTGCGTGAAAAGGCATGCTAATTTTGAGGTGTCTAATGGATTTCGACCTGATTTTAAATATCTTCTTTTGACCAATCATAGTCAAGAAGTCTGCAGTGTCGTGGTAGAATATTGATTGATGATACGATGCATGACATAAGATTTGAAAACTTGAGCTTGAAAGTATCTGTAACATGAAACTTGTTTCGATACATGTATATAGTGGTATCTCGATAATCCGCACGCCTGTAGTATCAGGGACATCTGTAAAGATTTAAAAGAAATATTGCCCTGATTTGTTAATGTGGACGTTTGACAAAACGGGCTATTTCGCTGAATGGTACCGTCCGGATTAACGAGGTTTCACTGTATGTCATGTACCGTCCGGATTAACGAGGTTTCAATGTAAGTCATGTACCGTCCGGATTAACGAGGTTTCACTGTAAGTCATGTACCGTCAGGATTAACGAGGTTTCAATGCAAGTCATGTACCCTCCGGATTAACGAGGTTTCACTGTATGTCATGTACCGCCCAGATTAACGAGGTTTCACTGTACGTCATGTCCCGTCCAGATTAATGAGGTTTCACTGTACGTCATGTTTCTTTGTACCAAAACGGTGTGGAAGGTGGTTCAGCTGTTCCATTAAATGACACGGGTTTAAAGTTGAATACGTCTGGTTGTCCGAAGTGAGGGTACTTTTTAGCGTCCTTGACCTTTGACCACTGGAATGGCGGTTGCTGGTAAGACGTGGGCCCCGAGACGGCATAAAACAAGAGCCACTGCATCTCCCCCGTCGCTACAATCTGTGACAGGAGGGAAAAATTATTGTACACCCAGCCCTTAAAGTCGAACACATGTGGCAACATAGATAGTTTGTTGTTGTTGTTGGTTTGTTGTTTAACGCCGCACTCAGCAATATTCCAGCTATATGACGGCGGTCTGTAAATAATCGAGTCTGGACCAGACAAACCAGTGATTGATATCATGGGCATCGATTAACGCAATTGGGATCGATGACATGCATCAACCACGTCAGCGAGCCTGACGACCCGATCCCGTTAGTCACCTTTTACGACAAGCATGGTCGCCTTTTACGGCAAGCATGGGTTGCTGAAGACCTATTCTACCCCGGATCTTAACGGGTCACATAGACAGTGAGTGGTCTTGTCACACTGGAATAGTACATTTGAATATCACATCACATCACATCATCTCTCCTACGTGACTGACGAAACCAACATCCGAGGCAACACGACGTAAGTAAGTAAGTGTGATCATGGCTTAAAATTAATAGTTTTTTATCCTCTTTTTATACTCTAAAATTCAAAATACTATTTTGCTAAAAAGTTTTGAAACCGAAAAAAAACGAGTCGAGTTTACACTCGGCCAAGTCAGTATTTCTAGACTACACGGGTAATGAATATTCTTTGATGGTTTTCAATGTGCACTTGGACAGAGATTGCGAATGCCGGCGCAAAATCAGAATCTTGCTCTGCACAAACAGTGCCGGTGAGTGATGGAGTGAGTGAGGGAGTATTGTTTTAAGCCACTTTTAGCAATATTCCAGCAATATCGCGGCGGGGGACACCGGAAATGGGCTTCACACATCGTACACATGTCGGGAATCGAACGAGGGTCTTCAGTGTGACGAGCCAACGCTTTAACCAACCGCCCCCCGTGCAGAAGAATGAAGTCTCATGTGTTGCTCCATCGTAACAGCAGTGCAGCATGTAGATACGAGGTCACAGCCGTAAACCGTCCGGCAAGTGAAAGCTACCAATTCCCATTTGAAACAACCCTCGATTATCCAGTGCATGATATCCCCATTTTATTTTGACACATACCCTGAACCCATTCGCCGCTATGGTTACGTGTCGGAAGTGACGTCACAGCAATATCTAAGCTTCAAGGTTTTCCTGCTCAGGATTTGATTTGATGGCTATTTTTAGCATCACGCCATCCGAATGAGGCTCAGAACGTAGCTGTGATTAGGTTCAGGAGTCAGATATCTGTCATTATAGAAATGACACACACACACTGGATAAACGAGGTTGTGTTGAACCCCGATACTGTGATTCTAAACCTGACCTTCACGTCTATAGCCCCGCCCATGGCGTATCCAAGGTCGTCGTAGAGGTAGGTTCCGTTTTCCTCGTTGAGGTCGTCGCGAGCTGCGATGGCGAGGTCGGCGCTGTAGCCAGGGGTGCAGTTGCACTTAGACAGGGGGTCGTGTTGGAAGTCGTTGTACCTGCAAATGTGGAACATTTTATTTTCAATTTTAACCCGTCTTCACCAAGAATGACACAGAGGTCACGGGAAGTCCAAAGCCCAGGTGTGTGGTATACGCCAGATACACAGATGTTTCAAATTTTATTTTTGTGAGGTGTCACATATACAGCTGATCGGGGGTGGGGGGTGGGGTGTACTAGCTGTGAACGTATTTCAACATTACAACTAATTCATTTGGTGATATTCTTTTCAACAGAAACACCCGAATCACCCTGAATCGGAAACTTTCGAAATTCGTGATGATTCGGCCAATAATGCGAAATTTCGTGGCTAATCGGGTTGAAAAATGTGAAGAATGCTAGGAATGGGTTAAGAAACATGTACGAATTACAAGATTCATGTACGGATTATGCACGAATTGTAAGAATCACCTACGACTAAGTTACAAATATGCCGAATGTTGTAATTTTTACATGATTTGCAGTTGACTCGGGACATTCGTGGATGTTTCGGGATGTTTTCGGGGTGAGGACAAGAAATTTTGCGAGCTACGAATCGCTAAGAATAGCCAAGAATGCAAAAGAATCTATTACGAAGCTGTTACGGAACATAAGAATTAATTACGAATGGATTACGATACAGCCACGAAATTGCAATTCGGGGACCCTTCCACGAAAGTTTTTGACAAACAAAACCTTTCTCGACGAATCGACGATCTCTCGCGAAGTGTACGAATGTTTGGGAATCAATTAAGATTCATTTAAGAACTTCAAGAAAGGATTGAGATTTATCTACGAATATGATAAAATGTATATTCGGGGTGATTAGGGATATTCGTGGTCGTAGTGAAAGGGGGGCATTAAAGGCCGTACCTCATGAAATTAAACAGCGTATTTCTGTCCTGGACCGTGGAATCTTGTTGGAACATTATCTGAGCGCGGCGGCTCATGTTGTAGGAGAAGTAGTCCCCATACTTGTCCACTAACTTTTCTTGGCCGCTTATGTTGAATATCGTCGGAAAAAATCTGTCAAAAAGTATTTCATTAGCCCAAACAAAATTCATTTCACTTTCTTCGTAATAGTTACAACGAACATATCGTTACAACAAGACGGATATGTTTTCTTATAATGGCCGCAGTGAGGCGCAAAACAATTATACATTCATGGAATATCTTTGGCAAATATCTGTCGAAAAGCAGTTCATTAGTAAAAACAAAATTCATTTCACAGTATTGTTTTTTAATACTCTATAGGGGCGGTCGGGTAGCCTAGTGGTTAAAGCATTCGCTCGTCACGCCGAAGACCCGGGTTCGATTCCCGACATGGGTACAATGTGTGAAGCCCATTTCTGGTGTCCCCCGCCGTGATATTGCTGGGATATTGCTAAAAGCGGCGTAAAACCATACTCACTCACTCACTAATACTCTATAAATGGCCAGTGCGAAGCACAAAAAATATCGCAAGTGGAATCTAACACAGAGAATACCAGAAGAGGTGATAAAAACTGTTGTGCGATTCGAGAAACACAAAAAAAGTGATTTCGGGTCAGCGGTACCAGATTATGGTCGGTCTGAAAAACGGAAACGACGCATATTTTGGAGGAACTTACGGAACGTTATAGCTGGCCCAGTAGGTGTTTACAATTAAGAGGTCAGTCACATCTGCAAATTCAATGTAGCCCCTGAAATTATAGAATTATATAAAAATCAATTAATTAAAGGGAGGCAGGTTGTACAATTCAGTATCCATCTACGCCGCATTAAAACCAGTCTCGCAAAAACACGACAGACGCACAAAAAATGGGACTTCACAATTATCCTATGGGTAGACAATCACGTCTATCCCCATCCACCCTCCCTGCACCCGACTACCAGACCCTGCACCCGACTACCAGGGGGAATTAGCCGTCCTCGTGTTGTCTATCATCAGTGTACCTCTCATAACATGCCCCGTCACATAACTGTGGATGGTGAGTGAGTGAGTTCGGTTTAACGCCGCTTTTAACAGTATTCCAGTTATATCGCGGGGTGTAAGCTTATTGGGGATGAAAGCCCTAAGTGATGCAGGTCTCAGACGTTTACCACTTCGTTGAAACACACGAGCACGGGTATGGTGCTGACAAACCAAGAAACATAATCGGGGCGAACTGGGATTCAATCATAGGTTTCTGGCGTGCCCAAGGGACGCAACTCTGCACAGCGAATCGCGGCGCCTTTTGCTCCAATAAGATCTCTGCGTGACGATATGAGGACGGCTCCATTGAAGGTGAACCCTGAACGAACTTTGACCCCCCAATCTAAATAAAGGATGCGTGGGTTCGTGAGCCAATCAGGTTTCAGCTTTCTGAAACGATTTCTGTGCCATCTGATTCGAACAATTCAGTCCTGGCAAAGAAAACTAACAGAACACAAGCATACCATCAATAATACCGACCCCTCTTTTGGGTGCAGACCCCATGATATTGCGACAAGACAGGATGTAGAAACTAGCTTAACAAAATAATTGCGCGGGGTTTTTTTTGCATTCGGAACTCCCCTATTAATTTCGGTTATATGACGTTATATCTATTTTTGACCAAAAGGAGCAATTTTCCGACGAAACTGTGGTTGTATTCTCCGAGAACTAATTACTCCCCCTCTCCGGGCTAACAACATTTATATCAAAAATAACACAAAATATTGGCTGAAAGTTTTTGTTACTTTGACTTTTACGATATTGATCATAAGAAGGGAACATGACAAAGGTGAGAAAGGAGGCGTGTATCGCCTTTACATCGGCGTACAATACGTTATGGACCCTATGTACAATACGCCATTACCCCTGCGTGTAATACCCTTTTGTACGTGCTGCAACAGGCTATGACCCCCAGGGCAGAATGGGTACTTACGGCATCTGTTCTACAATCGTCAGTACCGCCGGGGGGAGATTTCCTTGAACTAGTTTTTGGTCCACAATCATCCACTGGTTGTTGTAGCTGTAACAAAAAAACAAAACAAACAAATTGCAAACAAAAAAGAGCTGACTTATTTAAAACGAAATTAAATAAACCCGCGAAGATTCCGGTTAGAATTGGTCTTCAGCAACCCATGCTCGTTGTAAGAGGCGACTATGCTTGTCGTAAGACACGAATAACGGGATCGGGTGGTCAGGTGCTCATGATGTCAATCACTTGATTGTCTGGTCCAGACGGCGTTAAACAACAAACACATCAACAAACAAAAGATTCTGGGCAGTGAGCGAGTGAGTAAGTTTGGTTTAGGACTGGTTTAAGTGAGTCAGCTTAATATGGAGGCAAAGCAGAAAAGATGCAGGTATTAGAGGTTTACCTCTGTTGTGAAACCCAAGAGCAGGGGTTTGGTGCTGACAAACTTAGTGTTATATTGCAGTGTAATTTATTGTAAAACAATGATTATTACTATATTACATTGTTTCTGTTGCTGAAGTAGAAGTTCATTGCATTGTATTTGGACAATGGTCAGTTGATGGTTGATGGTCTATTTAACGTAAGCAGTGGTGAAGGAGTTATTTTATTTAGATGCTCGAATTATCTGTAAACTTCCGGAAAAGCATGGTTGGATGTCAAGCGTTATAGACACATGTGGAATATTCTGTGATGTTCTAGTGACACTGGACTGGTCAAGCACTGTTGGACGACTGGGCCACAGGTGTCCCAACTGAGTGATGGACTCACGTGCCACTGTTGTACCGGATGAAGGTGAGCACCCACTCCTGTCCCGTCTCGGCCAGTCTGTTGGCCGCCCACACCCTCACAGGCGCCAACACGCACCCCTCGGGCTTCGTGTGCTGGTACAGGGCGGGGTTGTTGTTAGGGATGGTTGTTGCCATGGTTACCTGGAGTCAAAAACGCACAATATCCATCTTTTGATTTTATAATTACATGTATCTACTTTGTAGCAATATTCCAGCACTAACACAGTGTGTACACGAGTAAGGTTCAAGGACGTATACCCATATGGAGACTCGAACCCGGATCTCAGCGGGCGAGCACTCTCTTAACCCTTTAGGCTACTTCACCAACTAGGCTTAATTTGAAGCCAACGCATGATACCTGAAGATCAAAAGTTCCCTTTCCGTACACGCTACCAGTGTTGTAACTATCAGTTAGGACTAATGTGAAGATAACCCCAGTAACGACAATGTAAACCTCGTTTTAGGATTCTACAGCGCTTGGAGTAATCCCTCGATGAGTATCTCTAAGGGTTCCTTGACATTATTCATGAGGAGATGCAATAAAACTGCAGCTATGGTATTAATACCACCCCCTTCCCTATCAGTACCTAAATGAGTGAGTGAGTGATCCATGGTGTATGCAAAAAGAGTGAGTGAGCTGGGTTTAACGCTGCTTTTAACAGTATTCCAGTTATATCGCGGCGTGTCAGCTTAATATGGGAGGAAAGCCCGAAGTGACGCGGGTCTCAGACGTTTACCACTTTGGTGAAACCAACGAGCACATGTATGGTGGTGACAGCCCTAGAAACATAATCGGGGCGAACCGGGATTCGACCTCACAATCCTAGGTTTCTGGCGTGCTCAAGGGACGTAACTCTGAAAACCGAATTACTGCACCTAACAGGGATGCTTGGATTGCCTAATAGTTAAAGAGCTGGATTGTCACGTGGCAGGCCTGGGTTCGACTCCTTCCCTAGATACAATGTGTGAAACCCATATCTGTGTCCCTCGTCATAACATGCCAAGAATATCCAACAATAATAAAACTATACATGAATAAATCATAAATCATTTAACAATATCAGGGGCTGTCAGTGGTTAAAGCGTTCGCTCGTCACGCCGAAGACCCGAACCCGACTTGATATCGGATGATCAAACACTTTAACCACTGGACTACACCAACTTCCCTGAATAAGTCCAAACCCGGGATGTTTGGAGAAACGTTCGCCTACCAGCCAGGAGGAGAGGACGTAGAAGTCGTCGGAGGAGACGAGGTGGCCGGGGTAGGAGGAGAACGTCCACACACTGCCCTTGGGCAACATACCTGGGGACACAAGGAGGTACTGGAGTGAGTGAGTGAGTGAGGTCACGCTATGCCCGCCCAGTTTGGGAGGAAAGCCCAGAGTGATGCAGATCCTTTTGGCGAAATCAATGACAGACCAATTGTCATAATCGTGCAGAGATGGAAGCCATGACACTATCATCTTCCCGGGGCAAGGGAGTTTAAACTCACTTTAAAAGTCCAGATTCCAACCTTGCCGAACTAGGCTGGCATTATTGAGTTATGTTTTGGCTGGATTAACGTGTCTGTGTATGGTCCAGTCAAAATCACGAAACGAAACCGACATCTCGTTCACATATAACGTGGCAACTGCCGTGCCGAATTCGTTCGATTGCAAGATTTGCAGAGCATGTGTACCGTCAACTGAGCGTCGACAGATATTTTCCAAATCTTTTCGTGTTTTTAATAAAGGTGCTCACGTAATTTGATGCACTTCGCGAAGCAAAACCCGTTTTATTACAATAAAGATCTAATTATCGATGAGATCGTATTGAGTGGGTGCCACCATTTTGTTTGAATGCAATTGATATGAGAGATGGAATCTGATTGGTCAGTCGGTGGGACACAACTCGTAATAGCCTATTAGGTTTCGGGCGTGTCCAAAGGACACAACTCTGCACAGCGAATTGCGTCTCAGACGACTTGGCCACCCGCAATCTCATTAAAATCAGATCTTAGTTCTCGCTATCGCTAAACAAAGATCTGAGGACATCCCATTGAGGGTCACGTCAGAACTAACTTTCATCCGAACAATCAAAGCGTCGCTGACCAGATCATGAAAGTTACAGTCGGAATGTGTTTTATAAGCATGCAACCTCGAATACGTTAACACGGGGTATTCCGAAAGACAGTTACGGCCCGAACGACTGATTCCGTCAAAATTATCGTCTATCTCTCGTTTCCGTGGGATAAACATTTGAATGGGGTAGGCGTTGCACAGTACTTGGGAAGCCAATACAATCTCAAACATATATTAGACATTCCGGAATGTTCGTTTGTTCAGTTTTCAAAATTTTAATCGAGAACTGTGTCAACATATTTTTCAAGCGTAATCTGAAATGGAAGTCGCTAGGTTAAAACGAGTGCTAAAAAGCTTGAGAAAGCTGCTTTCCAATTGGCTGATGTCGACTTCTTGTTAGTCATTTCAGTGGTCAGTCTAAGTTCGCGAGAGGTCGTTCTGACGTGACCCGTAATGGGATGTCCTCAGATCTTTGTTTAGATCTTTGCAGCGAGAACTTAGATCTGATTTTTAATGAGACTGGGTCACCCGTGGCTGTGTAATAATGATAAATGATATTTGACGATACTGAAACACACTGGACTAGTGGTCTCTTCATTTTGCATTTTGTACTATATTTCTCTCCAAATATAAAATCGATATTTCACTGGAGTGAAATATCACGTTATGACGGAACAACTTTCGGCCTATCTTAATGTCAATAAGATCGTGAAAAATATATATACTAAATATGATTTGCCTTTTCATTGTGAACTTACAACCTCCTAAGTCATGTGACAAGAAGACAAATATCGTGTAGATATCTCACCCTTCCAGGCGTCAGTCATGCTGTACTGTAGGGTGTATTTCTTGAGCATGCGCAGCATGTCTGTGTAGCTGGTCCACGTGTTGTGGGCGGCATAGAGCAACTCCCACTCAAGGTCGACTTTGATGTAGGCGGTGCATTGACCACGTCGTGGTTGGTCGCCCCTGACGCCGGTTTTGTTCAGCGCTACTTCCAGGTCCTTCAGATCGTTACTGATCTGGAACATGCTGGACACGGGGGAGGGAAAATACAGCAACAAGAAATCTTAACTGAAATTGTTGAATCAACGTATTTTCGTGTTTTACACCTCTTTTTTTAAGGAGACAAGAAGGAGTATCACAAAAAATGTTGATTTTTTTTAAATTTACAGAATCTCTTTTCTACCATGGGCAAATGAACATCTTGCAAATAAACCATAAAATATTACGAATATTCCTTTTTCAAAATGTTACCATATTTACGTTTTTGGAATTTGTGGAACTACTACGTTGATATAAAATAGCAACCTGGCCCTATGTGAACAAATTCTTAACAGTATGACTTAAAACGCAGCTATGGGGCGTGGTGGGGGTGGTGGGGGGGGATCTGTAATCCCACCACAACCAGCAGATCCTGGCACACCTAAGGGAGGCACGTCGGGTTGCTGCGCTTTGTAGGTCGCTGGGTCATCCTTGCCTGCCATTCATGTTAATGTCGCATACCAATCCGATCTGATCTGAAGTCAGCCGCTGTACTCACTACAACCCGAATGGATCTATGTCCAGCGATGGCCTCTGAGGGTCATTGGAGCAGCCGTCGGACATCCCCCGCAGCTGGGTGTAGAACATCTCCACCTGGGACACAGAAAATACACTCGGGAACACTCGGGTACACTCGGCTATATCCGATACTTAATACATCTCCACCTGGGACACAGAAAATACTCTCGGGTACACTCGGCTATATCCGCTACTTAATACATCTCCACCTGGGACACAGAAAATACACTCGGGTACACTCGGTTATATCCGCTACTTAATACCTCTCCACCTGGGCGAGAGTCAGACGTAATCCTATCATTGGTTTCCCCGCCATGACTATTGCTAAACACGGCGTAAAACCATACTCATTCACTCGCTCGGTGCTCATGCTGACA